>NW_028227268.1:48640000-49935000 GCF_978045245.1 Mus caroli
AATTGAGTCCATTGAAATTAAAAGATATTAAAGAAATGTAATTGTTGCTTCCTGTTATTTTTGCTTTTGGAGTTGAGATTTTGTTCTTGTGGCTATCTTCTTTTAGGTTTGTTGAAGAATTATTTTCTTGTTTTTTTTTTTTTTTTTTTTTTGGTGTCATTTCTCTCCTTGTGTTGGAGTTTTCCTTTTATTATCCTTTGAAGGGCTGGATTCATGGAAAGATATTGTGTGAATTTGGTTTTGTCGTGGAATACCTTGTTTTTCTCCATCTAAGGTAATTGCGTGTTTTGCTAGGTGTAGTAGCCTAGATTGGTTTTTGTTTTCTCTTAGGGTCTGTATGACATCTGCCCAGGATCTTCTGGCTTTCATAATCTCTGTGGAGAAGTCTGGTGTAATTCTGATAAGTCTGCCTTATATGTTACTTGAACTATTTCCCTTACTGCTTTTAATATTCTATCCTTATTTAGTCCATTTGTTGTTCTGATTATTATATGTGGGGAGGGATTTCTTTTCTCGTCCAGTCTATTTGGAGTTCTGTAGGCTTCTTGTATGTTCATGGGCATCTCTTTCCTTAAGTTAGGGAAGTTTCTTGTATAATTTTGTTGAAGATATTTACTGGCCCTTTAAGTTGAAAGTCTTCCTTCTCATCTATAACTATTATCCTTAGGTTTGGTCTTCTCATTGTGTCCTGGATTTCCTGGATGTTTTTGTTATGATCTTTTTGCATTTTTTATATTCTTTGATTGTTGTGTGCATGTTTCTATGGAATCTTCTGCGCCTGAGATTCTCTTTTCTATCTCTTGTATTTTGTTTGGTGATGCTTGCATCTATGGCTCCTGATTTCTTTCCTAGGTTTTTTATCTCCAGAGTTGTCTCCCTTTTTGATTTCTTTATTATTTCTACTTCTGTTTTTAGATACTGAATGGTTTTGTTCAATTCCTTCACCTCTTTGATTGTGTTTTCCTGTAATTCTTTAAGGGATTTTTGTGTTTCCTTTTTAAGGGCTTCTACCTGTTTACCTGTGTTCTTCTGTAATTTTTAAAAGGGATTCTTGTGATTCCTCTTTAAGGACTTCTACCTGTTTAGCTCTGTTCTTCTGTATTTCTTTAAGGGAGTTGTTAATGTCCTTTTTAAAATCCTCTGCCACCATCATGAGATATGATTTTAAATCCATTTCTTGCTTTTCCGTGTGTTGGGGTATTCAGGACTTGCTGTGTTGAGAGTATTGGGTTCTGATGATGCCAAGTAGTCCTGGTTTTTGTTGATAAGATTATTACATTGCCTTTCACCGTCTTGTAATTTCTGGTATTAGATATTCTAGCTGTCTCTGGCTGTAGCTTGCTCCTCCTGTGAGTCTGTAAGCCTGTGTCAGCACTCCTGGGAGACTAGTGCACAGATCTCTTAGGATTAGCTCCACCTCCTGGCTGAGGATGTAGGCTGGGAGTAGGACCCTATCCCAGAAGCTCTGTTGTTTCTGTGGCATACTCTACTGTGTGACCCAGCCTTAGGGAGACACTGGAGAGAAAATGGTGATCTCACCTAAGTCCTGGGGTCAGAGCACTCCCTGGAGGCAAGCTCTCCTCTGGCAGGGAAGGTGCACAGAGGACTGAGGAACAGCTCCACCTCCTGGCTGAGGATGAAGGCCCCTAGTAGGACCTTGTCTCAGGAGCTCTGTTGCTTCTGTGGCCCATACATTATCTCTTAAGTAAATTATAATCAAGCTACAATTTACAGATACAGAGAGTTTATGGAAAGAGGGGTGTTGTGTGAGCAAATATGGATCTCCATGAGATGGGGAAATAAAATGTACTCTGAGAGTGGACTGGAGTCAAATGTAAAACAGAAGTAGGAGGGAATGTGGTGGCAGGAGAAATGGAATTCTAGCTAGAGCAATTACAAAATGAAAGGATGTCATAGAGATACAAATTGGAAAGGGAGATGTCAAAAATATCACTATTTGCAGATGATAGAACAGTATACTTAAGTGACCCCATAAATTCCATCAGAGATCACCTAACCCTGACAAACAACATCAGGAATGTGGCTAGATATAAAATTAACTTAAACAAATTAGTAGTAGCCTTCCTCTATTCAAAGTATAAACAGGCTGAGAAAGAAATTAGGGCAATAAAACCCTTCACAATAGTCACAAATAATGTTAAATACCTTGGTGTGATTCTAATCAAGTGAAAAATCTATATGACAAGAACTTCAAGCCTCTGAAGAAAGAAATTGAAGAATACCTCAGAAGATGGAAAGATCTCCCGTGATCATGGATGCAGGATTAACATAGTGAAAATGTTCATCTTGCCAAAAGCAATTTACAGATTCAATGCAATCTCCAGCAAAATTCCAACTCTATTCTTTACAGAGATAGAATGAGCAATTCTCAATTTCACTTGGAACAACAAATAACCCAGGTTAGAGTAAACCATTCTTAACAATAAGACTTTCTGGGGAAATCACCATTCCTGACCTCAAGCTCTACCACATAGTGATAAAAACCACATGGTATTGATTCCCAGACAGGCAGGTAGATCAGTGGAATAGAATTGAAGACCCAGTATTAAACCCACATACCTATGGTCACCTGATCTTTGACAAAGGAGCCAAAACTATCCACTGGAAAAAAAGACGACATATTCAACAAATAGTGCTGGCTCAAGTGGCAGATGGCATGTAGAAGAATGCAGATTTGTCCCATTCTTATCTCCTTGTACAAAGCCCAAGTCCACATCGATCAAAGACTTCCACATAAACCAGAAACACAGAAGCTATTAGAAGAGAAAGTGGGAAAGATCCTCAAACACATCAGCACAGCAAAAATTTCCTGAATTAAACACTGACTCAGGTTCTAAAATCAACTATTGACAAATGGGATCTCATAAAATTAAAAAGCTTCTAAGGCAAAGAACACTGTCATCAAGACAAAACTGCAACCTACAGATTGGGAGAAGGTACTTTACTGATACTACATCCAATAGAAGACTAATAGCCTATATACAAAGAACTCCAAGAAGTTAGACTCCAAAGAATAACCCTATTATAAATGGGATACAGAGCTAAACAAATAATTCTCAATGGAGGAATCTTTTATGGCTGAGAAGCTCCAAAAGAATTGTTCAACATCCTTAGTCATCAGGGAAATGCAAATCAAACAACCCTGAAATTCTACTTCATACAAGTGATAATGGCTCAGATAAAAAACTCAGGTGACAGCAGATGCTGGCAAGGATGAGGGAAATGAAGAACTCTCCTCCATTGCTGGTAGGGCTGTATGCTGGTACAACCATTCTTTAAATCAGTCTGGCAGTTTCTCAGAAAATTAGACATAGTACTACCTGAGGACCCAGCAATAATACTCCTGGGCATATATGCAAAATGTGGTTCAACATAGGGACACAAGCTCCACTATGTTCATAGCAGCCTTATTTATAATAGCAAGAAGCTGGAAAGAACCCAGATGCCCCTCAATAGAAGAATGGATACAAAAAAATGTGGTACACTTACGCAACGGAGTACTACACAGCTATTAAAAACAGTGAATTCATGAAATTCTTAGGCAAATGGATGGATCTGGAGGATATCATCCTGAGTGAGGTAAACTAATCACAACACACATAACATGTACTCACTGATATGTGGATATTAGCCCAGAAGCTCGGAATACCCAAGATACAATTCACAAAACACATGAAACTCAAGAAGAAGGAAGACCAAAGTGTGGATACTTTGATCTTTCTTAGTACTTGGTACAAAATACCCATGGAAGGAGTTACAGAGAAAAAGTATGGAGCAGAAGCTGAAGGAACAACCATCCAGAGACTGCCCCACCTGGGGATCCATTCCATATACAACCACCAAACCCAGACAGTATTGTGGATGCCAACAAGTGCTTGCTGAGAGGAGCCTGATATAGTTGCCTCCTGAGAGGTTCTGCCAGTGTCTGGCAAATACAGAAGTGGATGCTCACAGCCATCCCTTGGACTAAGCACACAGTCCATAAAGAAGGAGCTGGAGAAAGGATCCAAAGTGTTGAAGGGGTTTGTAGCCCACAGGAGAAACTACAATTTGAACTAACCAGTATCCCCAGAGTTCCCAGGGACTAAACCATCAACCAAAGAGTACACATAGTGGGACTCATGGCTTCAGCTGCATATGTAGCAGAGGATGGCCTAGTCGGTCATCAATGGGAGGAGAGGCCCTTGGTCCTGTGAAGGCTTTATGCCCCAGTGTAGTGGAATGCCAGAGCCAGGGAAGCAGGAGTGGGTGGGTTGGTGAGCAGGGGGAGGAGAGGGCTAAGGGGGAGGGTTTTTTCCCAAGGAGAAATTAGGAAAGGAAATAACATTTGAAATATAATTCACGAAAATATCTAATAAAAAACAGACATTGGAAAAAAGTTCATGTGCAGATTTTTATGTTTTTATTGCTTTTAAGTTGTTATTGCCACAGAGAGGTGGTAAACCTAGCTCAGCCACAGGGACCTATCAGCTATTTGTTGGGAAAGAAAAGATCTCTAATTGGTCTTTAAGCAAGGAGTGTCCTTGATTAGCAGCATATGAGAAATATCTTTCAAGGCATATACAAAGTCATTGTTATGCCAAGAAGAGAAGTGGGTGGGCTCTAGTTGGTTCCTTAAAGGTCCTCCTCTAAGAACAGATGCTAACAGGAATTTCCAACCACCCTCACCCTCTGCTAACACCTCCTTAGCCTATGGCATCTTTAAGCTAGTTGAAAAGCTTTATTCATGAACAAGGTACAGTTAGGAACTGTGTTTGATGACGAAAGCAGTGCTCAGAAGTTAGTAAAAGTAGGGTGGTCCTGAAGCAGAAGATGCCTTCAAACTTATTTTGCTTTCATAGTACTGAGTGCCTGAATTTGGGACACATTCACATGACATCAGGATTGTGTGGTATCTAAACTGTACCCTAAATCTGTACTCTGTGCCCAACACTGTGTCTTTTTAAACTGTAAGACTCCTGAAAATATGGTGCAAATACACAATGGAGTACCATTTTTTTCATAAGGAAGGAAAATCTGTGATTTGTAGAAATGTGGATGAAATTGGAAGACATTGAATGAGATAAATACACTTTATCTCATATAGAAAAGTTAAAAATGTTCTTAAGGTTGAATAGTGATTATTAGAGATTGGAAAGTGTGTGTGTGTGTGTGTGTGTGTGTGTGTGTGTGTGTGTGTGTAGTATGACAGAATTTGATCAGTGCACACTGGGAATATCACATCAAGCCCCATTAATATGGTCAATCAATGCATGCTGTAAAGAGTTTCTGAGAGCCATAACAGTTGTAAAATGGTAGTAACAAGAGTGCTAGTTTATAAACTCACTTATAAATAAATGTGTGAACTTGACTACACTCTTAAACTCCTGAAGCACATAGACAGTCGAAAGCATTTTCAAAGCACTGGAGATTCTTGTGTCTTGGGAAAGCAGTTATTCATCCTGCCCTGGCTCCCCCTGGAATGTTTTAATTTCAGACTCCACCACAGGGAAAAAATGGGGGAAGAACAAACCCATTGGGAAGATGATGTCAGTGAAGTTGCTTGTCTCTTTGTTTCTCTGTCTTTAATAAACTCCCAACTGTGGAGAGTATTTGGCTTCCTCTCTGCCCAAGAAGTGCCTGCCCCCTTCACTGGGTGAGTGTCATTTCAGGAGCCCTCTTTGGTGTCTGGCAAGATATGGAACCAATCCTCCTAAGATACTAGGGGTTTCTGTAGTATGATATGTGGGTCGGGGAAGAGGACCGTGCTATCTCTTCTCTGGAAACTTCTCTTTCATGCTCCAGGATCTTTTGTACCTATGTTGGGTTAGGTCACCATCTGAAGACTGTGGTTTCTTTTCTAGAATTTTGACCTCAGGTAAATGTTTTTTCCCTCTAACTATCAATCATCACATTCCTTCCCTTTGCTATGTCAGTGTTTGTGTGTCTCTGAGTCTGATTGATGCCATTGCTTTGTATCAGTAACTGTTGGATACATCACACCTTTTCCTATTGTGTTTCAGCCTTTAACTTTTCCTCCCCTTGTGTTTTCTCCTACATCCTGAATGCACCTGGACATTGCAATACTTGATATTTGTTACCAAGATGTCACTGTCTGTGTATCACCTTTGAAGTTCATTCAATTGTCACTGGTGGAAGAGAGGCATGGATCTAGGAACCTTGGGAAACGATTCCTGTGTGAGCACATTTGTCCTACTGGGTCTCACAGAGACTCCAGTTTTGCGACCCATCCTCTTTGTCATCTTCCTTCTTGCTTATGTAGCTACGCTTGGTGGCAATTTCAGCATCCTGGCTGCTATCATTATAGAGCCCAAACTCCACACTCCCATGTATTTCTTCTTGGGGAACTTGTCTATGCTGGATGTTGGATGCATTAGTGTCACTGTTCCTGCCATGTTGAAACATTTTCTATCCAATGACAGACACATTCCCTATGGGGCCTGCCTCTCACAGCTCTTCTTCTTCCATCTCCTGGCTGGGGCAGACTGCTTCCTTCTGACTGTCATGGCCTATGATCGTTATCTGGCTATCTGCCACCCCCTCACCTACAACACCCATATGAGTTGGAGGATTCAGAAGGCCTCAGTGTGCCTGTCATGTGTGTTTTCCTTTAGCAATGCACTGACCCAAACTGTTGCCTTATCTACTCTTAAATTCTGTGGTCCAAACACAATCAACCACTTCTACTGTGACCTCCCTCAGCTCTTTCAGCTTTCCTGTTCCAGCATCCAACTCAATGAGCAGCTGCTCTTTGTAGCAGCAGCCTTCATGGGTGTGGTCCCCTTGGTCCTCATCACTGTGTCATATGGCCATGTGGCAGCTGCAGTTCTTCGTATCCGGTCTGCTGAGGGCAGGAAGAAAGCCTTCTCTACATGCAGCTCTCACCTCACTGTGGTAGGCATCTTCTATGGGACAGGGGTCTTCAGCTACATGCGTCTGGGGTCAGTGGAATCTTCAGACAAGGACAAAGGCATTGGCATCCTCAACACTGTCATCAGTCCCATGCTGAACCCACTTATCTACAGCCTTAGAAATCCTGATGTGCAGGGTGCCCTACGGAAGGTGCTCACAGGGAGGTAGCCCACTAATGACACTCTTTTCTTTTGGCCTTAACCAATGTCAGAGCTCCTCTCATTGCTTCTAAGTGATATTGAGATTAACAGAAGTGAAGTGTGTGTATGACAAAATGGGGTACATCCTTGGTTAGGAAGGGGAGTTCCCTAAAACTATCACTTGCATCATCACCTCCACATACAAGGTACTAAGTGACTAGTGTCACTACTTCCATTATTCTCCTAATCATATAAGGTGGGTGCAGCTGACATATTGTAGATCAGAAACCTTAACTTCAGAGAGGTTGAGTAACTTCCTCAAAGCCACAGGGCTAGTGAGTGTCCGAGCAAGGATTTTATCCTGGAGGCAAGCTACACATGTAACTATTGCTTCTTAGTGGTAATAGATTATTGCAAGGAGGAGGGACACCCTAAAGTAAAGAGGTGTTAATAAATAGAAAATAATAAAGAGTAAGAAAAGAAATGTCAGTGTGATAAAAACTATATCCACAATTAAAACTGAATTAAGAGATTTTTATTTCTTTGCTGAATCTGATTTGTCCAAAGAAGCTGTTGCAGATTGAGGGTTTTCAAGATATCAATTTATGAGATAAACAAATAAAAAGACAACAGATCTTAAAACATAATTCATGAAGAACAGGCATTGTTTAGAAAAATCATAGAAATAAGGCAGAATGTTTCCCCATTAGACCACCTACAGCAAAGGACAAATGATTGTGGAAGGATGCTCACTGAATGATCCAAAGACTCAGGCTGTTTGAGCCTATATGGATTTATCAATAGGCTTTTAATTAGAAAGAGGTTTGTCACATTTTATCTAAATAAAAGTCTATTAATTAGAAAATCTCATGAACTGAAAAGAAAGTTTTGGTACCTATCCTTGAACAGGAAACTGACTGCTCCCTTCATGTCACCTTAAGGAGGAAGCTGCCTCAACTGAAAGCTTTAGACAGCTGCTTCTACAACACAACAAAGTGTGTGCCAATTAAAAAGTTAGAGGTGCTAGGGAGATAGCTCAGAGGATAAATCGCTTTCCATATAAGTGTGAGAACTGAAGTTCAGATCCTCAGCACCCACGGGTATAGTAATAGATATTGTAGCCATCTGTAATCCAAGCTCTCAGAAGGCAAAGGCATGGTGGTATCCTTAGAGCAAGCTCAGACAGGATTATAGTTTAGTGGGGGACTCCACCTAAGCAAGAAAATAGAAAGTGATTGACGAAGACAGCAAATGTCAGCTTTGAACCACCATATGCAGGTGCATACACATATATACCCACACACATGTAAGCATGCATTCATATACATACACACTCACACAAATATATGAGAAATAAAAAAAATACAGAAAATATAATAGAGGGCACCATTAGGCTCACTATTTACAGATAATCAAATGGACAGTTAATATATAATTATTAAAAATGCTTTTGTCCATGATACACATTTGTAAAGAACAGAATTGTTTAATGCCTAAAATTCTATAATTTTGCCAACATAGGTGAACTCAATAATATGGGTGACTCTCTCTCCATGATATTAAATGTAGATAATTGCCATCCTTTTTGTGGCTGCATAGTATTTCTTTCAGTAGATGAGGTGAAATGAATGTATTTATGTACTATTAGGAGATTACATTGAATATGATTGTTCTAATAATCTGGGCTGCATGGTATGCAGGGTAGCTTCCTGTGTGTTCATATGTGCACTCTCTTCCAATTGCTAAATAGAAAAGCCTATCATGAGGATTCCTGGGTCAAAGGATATGAACTCTAAGAAGACGGAAACCCAGGAAGCCAGGCCCTGGGTCAAAGTGTATGAACTTTAGAATACTTAAAAACATTTGCTAGAGACAGAAACTGTTTGATTATGTCTTTTCCTGCAAGATCCCAGTACTTTTGGATTGCTTCCTGAATATGGGTCTCCCTACACATTCCTGGTTGGCCAGGACTTTCTATGTATCTCAGACTGCTGCAAACTTGTGCTGATTTCCCTGCCTTTGCCTCCAGAGTGCTGAGATTACAGGAGTGCAGTATACTTAACATTCTTTGGATTTTATATATAAGACTCCAAGGACTCCTCCCACTTAAATGTTAGTTTTTTAAAAAATCCTGAATGTGGTAAGAGATTAAAGTGAACTCAGAGCTATGAAACCATCTTAAATTATTCTGTGATTTGAATGCTTTGTTTCCCTCAGACTCAGGATTGCGATCTTTGATCTCCACATGGTGGTGCTATTTGGGAACTTTTGAAGTGGGGCCTAGTTTGAAGGTGTAGATCATTTACACTGCATCCTTGAGGTAATATCATCCCTGACTTGTTCCCATTTTACTGTCTCTACTTCCTGTCCACCAAGATATAAACTGCTCCTGGCCTTCCCCGCCATGATGGACTGAAGACCTCTAAAATTGTAAGCTAGAATAAATCTTTCCTCCATCCAAAAACAAACAAAAACACCCAACAAAAACTTTGGCTAGACTGACACTCAGAAATGATTGAACAAGCTGGTATTGCTAATTATTGGTTATTTCTATTTGTTTAAATGCCAAATATTATAACCCATTTCTACATTAATTGAAATTAATCATTAGTAAAATTGAATGTTATATTTTAAGAATAGTAGTAGAAATATTTTATATGAAAATATATAAGATGCTCATCTTTATTTTTATGAACTTGGCAATGCTTGAACCTTCTTAATGGGGCTATTGAGTCTCATGTTAATGGAAAATGGGCACTTGTCATTCCAATGAAGTCAACTATGTCTCAGGTAGCATGTGCTCTTTAAGAGTTCTTGTGGGAAGGAGGTAGACACACAGGGAAGATCCAGGGAAAGGAAGTCTGAAAGTGAAGATCACAGATGAGTACAGCTCTCTAGAGAAGTTTTGAAAAAGGCCACAGACAGCACAAAGGAGTTTAAAACTATTATTATTATTATTATTATTTTCTGTTCCCATCTGCACATACAGAAAACCAGAGGAAAGCCTTATGGAGTTAATTTTTTCCTTTCAGCTTTATTTGGGTCCCAGTGACCAAACTCAAGATACCAGGCTTGTATAATAAAGGCATTTATACCCATTGAGTCATCTTGCTGGCTCTATTCATCTTATTCTTGCTTGTTTTGAAACAGGGTATCACCATGTAGCCCTGGCTGGACAGAAATATTGTGAAGAGGACTTTTAATAGTTTTACTGAAGATAAGAGGACTGCTTGCCAGAGTGCTACTGGACAAACACCAGCAGTAGTTGATTGCAGTTAAGTGCTTAAGAATGAAATGATTTCCCGCAGACTAAGAACAAGACCATGAAAATGCAACAGTAGTAAGAGAGATGCTTGATTTCCTATATATAGATATATGTGTGCTGATTAACAAAAGCAGCCACTGAAGTGTTTACTAAGGGGAATAGAGTTAGTGCAACATGTGAGCACTGGCTCTCATCCCTGTTACTACTCTGTCATTTCCCTTTTCAACAGGTGATCTTGCTAAAACGCTGATTGACTGGGTTGTTTAAAATGTCTACTTACTGTTCCTGCCCTACAGAAACCCATAAAGAAAATTATAATGAAATGCTTTAAATGCAACAATAGTATTTATATGTTCATTATAAAACCTAGGGATTAAACACTCAATGAATCTAAGGAAAATTTAAGCACTGGAAGCCAGGACTATATGGCAATAGTAAATGTAAGGTTTAAATCTATCTATCTATCTATCTATCTATCTATCTATCTATCTATCTATTTCATCTATTTCCTATCATTTATCAATGTATATTTATCTATCATATACCTACTCGCATCTGCACATATATCTATTTATCTGTTCACTTCATTTATTCATCCAGCTGACTAGTGCTTACTAGTGTCCCAGATGTTCAGCACTATTCTATGTAAAGAATACAGAAATAAAACAGTAATTAGAGGCATATACTTCTCCCTTGGAGACTAGTATGGAAACTGCACACTCAGTGGAGTAACCATACACAAATACTACTGGATATAGTAGCAACAATTCCAAGCATGAAAGTATTAGTTGAAAGCATTAGTTGTTGTGAAGGATAGTTTCTTTAACGAAGTGTGAAAGCTACATTTATCTGTGGGTAAGGATAAGATTTAGAATGCAGTTAGGAGCCACTCTGGATTGGTAAAGCGGCAGGCAATAGGTTCTCCTCTAAGACTGATGACTTCATTAGCTTTGGGTAATTGGGTAGGTCTCAAGTACTAGGAAAGATTTCCTTTCTGTTGACCAGGCTTTAGATAGCTGTGGGTTACTGCCAAGATATGAATACCAGTATTGCATCATTAGGGACATCTTACCATCCTTATCATTATTGTGGTTCATAGGAATTTTGGTTATGTAAAACCATTGGTTCTCTCCTTCCCTTGGAATCTTCTGGTGCTGTGAAAGATTTGTTTTTGTTTTCTTTTTGTTTTATTTGTGGGAATTCAAAATTACATCACAAATTTGTACGACAAACTGGAGGTGTGTGTGTGTGTGTGTGTGTGTGTGTGTGTGTGTGAGTGTGTGCTGGGCATTCATGTACACATGTGTGCTCACGTGTGTGAGTGCATATGTGGATATCAGAAGTTAATGGTTAATGTCAGGTGTCTTTCTTGACTGTCCTATATTTTATTGAGGCAGGATCTCTCACTGAAACTGGAACTCCATGATTTGGCTAGTATAGCTAGCCAGTGTGCTGTGGGAATCCTGTCTCAGCCTCCTGAACACTGACATTCGGGCATGCTACCATATCATTTTAGCTTTTATTGGGATGCTGAGGATTCAAATTCAGGTTCTTATGCTTGCACAGTAAGTGCTTTATCTATGGAGTCATCTTTTAAGCCTTGACAGTTAATCATATTAAATAATACATTTATGCCTGGACTCCAGTAATTACAGTTGAAGGTATTTTCCAGGGAGGATTGAAGACATATATCAACATAAAGAATTGCAAACACATATTTACTAGAGCTGATTTGTAATGACTAAGATCTAGAAATAACCCAAATGTTCATCAATGGTAAAGAACCATACATTACATAAATAGGTAAAAAGATAAACAAATTACTATATCTATATAATAGAATAGCTTTTCAGTGAAGAAAAATTTTTAGCACACTAGTATCTTTATCCATATTTGTTTTCTGCTTTTCATGTACCATGGTCTGAAAAAACTACACAAAACGTTACAGAAGGAACCAACACTTAAGTTTTAAATAACTTTTCTTGTAGCATATTGCAGTAACTATTTTATTTTATTGTTAGTTATGATGGTTAATCTCATTTATGAATTGAACTATTTCATAGATGTATATGGGGAATTCATGCTGTATTTATATATGTTTGGACTACACACAGTGGCAGATAACACTTTATCTATATATGTTTAATATATATATATATGTATATATATATATATATATTTGGACTACACACAGTGGCTTTTAAAATATTTTCCTCATAAATAAGGTGGACAACTGTACAGCCATCTCCCACAAATATCAAAAGTATTATACTTATTGAAATCATTAATTTATTAAAAGAACCTGAATAGGGTCTGGAAAAAAGATTCAGTGACTAAAGAGTCTGCCACACAAACATGATGATTTGAGATCAAATCCTCAAGAAACCACCTAAGTGCTACTGAGTCCAGTAGTACTTGTCTGTAATCCCAGTGCTCCCATAACAAGAAGGGAGTCAGAGACAGGAGAATGTTTGGAAGTTCATGGGCCAGCTAGCATAGTGTATGCAGCTGTAAACAAGAGGACTTGACTTAAATGAGATAAAAGGCAAGGACTGACACTTGAAGTCATCCTCAGATCTCCATGTGTGTACTGGAGAATACCTGTACACACACACCGAGAGAGAGAGAGAGAGAGAGAGAGAGAGAGAGAGAGAGAGAGAGAGAGAGAGAGAGAGAGAGAGAGAGAGAGAGAGAGAGAGAGAGATTTAAGCCATAGTAAAAGGCAAAACTCTAGGGACAGAAGCCAGATAAGACATTGCTGAGGGCTGTAGTATGTGGAGAGTGTTAATTACAAGGCATCACTTGTGAGCCATAAGGAATCACTGATGCATCCTCCATATTGGGGAAGTGCTAGATCCATTACTGCACATTCTTGCAAACTCATAAACTGTCTGATTAAGCTTACATAAAACACAAGCCAACTTCCCAGAATTATATCTGAAATATGTGAAAATTAAATGAGATCATTGCTGGGTCTCAGTGATCATCTGAAATCCAGGCTGAGCTCCAACCATGGATCTACTTGGACTCAGCAGGCTATCAAAGCATTACGATCATACTCTCCTGTCTCCAATATGTTGATGATGGTGTCATGAATAGAATACTTGTTTAGGTGGTGGAGAGAAACCCTTGTGGACTGAGGTTGTTCTCCTCTGACTCCTTTGAAATTCTTGGGGAATTATATTACTCTTATTTGGGTGCTGATTAGCTCCCAAATGAAGAGAACACCAAGGCATACTCTCAGCTTTTTATAAGCTTTCTGAATACTGACAACCTTGGGTCAACTTAGTAGTTACTCAATTCTCTGTAAGAACCAGAAGCACACCAGGTGCTACAGCGAGGTTAAGTGCCTTACAGTCCTCCATACCACTCCAACAATCTGTTTTCTTTACTTGTCAAATAAGGACATGTGAGAGAACATCCATGAACTTCAGATAGTCTTTTTGTTTGTTTGTTTTTTTTACTATCTATGTGTAGGAAAAGTCTCAGATGATGATAAATTAGAAGTGGCAGTGATGATGAGCCTTTCCTCTCTGAGTAATTGGGAGGGAAAGGAAAATTCATACATATATACATATGTATCTGTATGTATGGCAGGGGCCTGGAGAGTCAATAGGAGCTGGGGGAAAAAGAGTAAAGTGTCTATTCAGAACAAAATCTGTTATGTGTGATCTTGTAAGTTTTTTGAGCTTCACTTTTCTGAAAGATAGCCAATGGATTTTTGTAGAAAAGGGCATAATGATGGTGATGGGATTGGTGTAGGTGCAGGAGTGCCACACTGTCCTATGATGACCCATTACCCTAATAAAGATAAACTCTTTATCTGGAGTTGTGACCTTTGCAACTGTGCTACTGGTCAAGCGCGGAATGATCAGGCTAACTGCCTATGATGCCATAGGAGGGAAAACTCAACTGAAGACTGGGCTGTGTAAGGAGAATTTCCTTGAAGGCATAGAGCAACAGCTAAGGATTGAGTCCCAAGGGATGTTTTTTAAACTGTGGAGGGGGCACTTTTGACAGAAAAAGTAGAAGTTAAGTTACAGGGAGAGATTGGCCCAGCATAGGCAAGGGTCCAGAAGCAGAGTCAAAGAAAATTCTCCAGAACTACTTTCTATAATCACAATAAAAGGGCCTTTGATTTCTTGTTTCTGTCCATCCACTGTGAACTTATTGTCATATGAGGTGAGTGGAATCCAGTGAAATATCCCCCAGAATTTCAATTCCCCATTTGCCTTTGAAAAGCTCCTGCTCTTCCTTCACGCAGGTGCGCAGTAATCATGTGTCCTTGTAATACTTAGTATCAACTCAATTTTTTTAGTTGCTCTGCAAAGGGATCATCTTTTCACCTGTGTTTCACAAATCACACCCAATCTGTTAATTCCACCACAAAACACTCCTTAATATTTGACCAATAATTATTAATGAAGATAAATGGATGGGACCCTGACTTTTTAGAATAGTTATTTGGATGCTAATACTGATAGTTTTAGAATGTCATACCTCTTTTTATTATACACAGTGTCACCCCAAAAGGCCTAGTAGAACACATGTCAAAGTAATACAATGTAAATATTTTGGGATTGCTGCTAGACAGTCCTTAGTTTGTGCTAGCTCTTGGGAACATTAGGACCTAAGAGTGTTTATAAAATCTTTGTAAGCATCAGTATCCTCATTATATAGAGGCACAGTAGTTACTTCATTGAATTTAATGAAATTAAATAAAAACAGCTATATACACTACATCTAAATGTTAATATTCTTTAAAAAATGTCAACCGCAGCTCCAGTCTTCCACCTCCATGTATTTCTGTACTTTGGCTCATTTCTTGCTCTTCTCCGTTATCAATCTCTTTATGCCTTTTTGAGTTCATGAAAACTTTTTTATTACTCTTTTATCTTATGTTGCTATTAACCGTATGGTGTACTTTGTAGAACCTCATGTACTTACCAGCCAGTGAGAGTTGCTAGTCAGTTTCTATAAACTGATACAAATGTAAAATGTATGGTAGTATTGAAATACTTGCACACCATGTTGGTAAATAGCCACTCAATCAACCCCTTTCCCAGTATTTTCTGGTTTTCTCTCTGGACCAGTAGCTAAAAGGTTGATTATTTGGTCAGTAGGACTCTTTAGAAAACTGCAGGATACCTGCAAAGTAGGGAGGTATTGACTTTAATAGGCAGGTGGTGTTCTGCACATACCATACCAGCACCATGTAGATGCTGATTGCATGTTCACACATGCCTCTTTCTTTCCCTATTTGTAAGATCTATCTCTTCCTCTTTTGCCCTCCAGCTCATAGCAGTGGCCTATGGAGCCAGGTGCCTGGGGAAACAGGACAGCTGTCACGGAATTCATCCTTCTTGGCTTAACAGGAAATGTAAGACTGCAACCTATCCTTTTTGTTGTCTTCTTCTTTGCCTATATTGTCACAATTGGGGGTAACCTCAGCATTTTGGCCGCCATCTTTGTGGAACCCAAGCTCCACACTCCTATGTACTACTTCTTGGGGAATCTATCTCTGTTGGACATCGGATGCATCAGTGTCACTGTTCCTCCAATGCTGGTGTGTCTCCTGGCTCATGAGTGCAGAGTTCCCTATGGTGCCTGCATTTCACAGCTCTTTTTTTTCCACCTTCTGGCAGGTGTGGACTGTCATCTCTTGACAGCCATGGCTTATGACCGATACCTGGCCATCTGTCAGCCCCTCACCTACAGCACCCGCATGAGCCGTGAAGTGCAGGGCACACTGGTGAACATTTGCTGTACTGTCTCCTTCATTAATGCTCTGACTCACACAGTGGCAGTGTCTGTGCTGGACTTCTGTGGCCCTAATGTGGTCAACCACTTCTACTGTGACCTTCCACCTCTTTTCCAGCTCTCCTGCTCCAGCATCTACCTCAATGGGCAGCTGCTTTTTGTGGGAGCCACTTTCATGGGAGTAGTCCCCATGATATTTATCTCAGTGTCCTATGCCCATGTTGCAGCTGCAGTACTACGGATCCACTCCACAGAGGGGAGGAAGAAGGCATTTTCCACATGTGGCTCCCACCTTACTGTGGTCTGTATCTTTTATGGAACTGGCTTCTTCAGTTACATGCGTCTGGGTTCTGTCTCGGCCTCAGACAAGGACAAGGGCATTGGAATCCTCAATACTATCCTCAGCCCTATGTTAAACCAACTCATCTACAGCCTCCGGAACCCAGATGTACAGGGTGCCCTGAAGAGGATGCTGACAGGAAAGAGGCATCCAGTGTGAGAAGACAGGACAAGGCTATTAAAATGTCCTGCCATCCTTACATATGTCCTTGGCATTCTCATACTGGAAGCTCAAGTGCACAGTTGGAGGAATTCTTCAGAAGTGTGTCTAAGGATGGAAATAAATTAGATAGTATTGGTTGGAGGAGATTATAGCTTGGAGTGGCAGAATGTTAGATAAAGACCATGTAAGTTATTGATAGAAACTATATTAAATACAGATGGAAGAAAATTAAAGCATGAATCATGAACAGGAGATGAGCTTTTTGTGTATTTTTACTGCTTAAATGACTTTTACTTTAGATGGTAATAAATAAAAATTGTTCAGCCTCCTTTATATATAAAATCTATGTTTGTACTAATGTGTTTTTAATTTTTTATTTTTAAATTTATTTTATTTACTTTTATTGGATACTTTATGTATTTACATTTCAAATGTTATCTCCTTTCCTGGTTTTCCTCCAGAAATTCTGTATCATATCCTTCCTCCACCTGTTTCTATGAGGGTGATCCCCCTCCCACCCACCCACTTCCAACTTACAGTCCTGGCATTCCCCTACACTGGGGAATCAAGCCCTCACAGGACCAAGGAAGGATCAATCTCCTCCTATTGATGCCAGACAATGCCATCCTCTGCTACATATGCAGCTGGAGCCATGGGTCCCTCCATGTGTACTTTTTGGTTGGTGGTTTAGTCCCTGAGATCTCTGGCAGCTGTGGTTAGTTGATATTGTTGTTCTTCCTATGGAGTTGCAAACCCCTTCAGCTCCTTATGTCCTTTCTCTAACTCTTCCATTGGGGTCCCCATGCTCAGTCTAATGGTTGGCTGTGAGCATCCACCTCTGTATTTGTCAGGCACTGGTAGAGCCTCTCAGGAGACAGCTATGTCAGGCTCCTCTCAGCAAGCACCTCTTGGCATCTGCAATAGTGTCTACATTTGGTGTCTGTATATGGGATGGATCCCCAGGTGGGGTAGTCTCTGGATGGCCTTTCCTTCAGTCTTTGTTCCACACTTTGTCCCCATATTTCCTTTAGACAGGAGCAATTCTGGGTTAAAAATTTGGAAATGAGTGTGTGGCCCCATACCCCAACCAGGGGCCTTGCCTAACCTCTGGATATGGTCTCTACAGGGTCTCCCTCACCTTTGTTGGACAGTTCAGCTAATCTCATCCCTGTTGGGTCCTGGGAACCTCTTGATTTCCTGGCATCTGGGACTTGCTGGTGTTTACCCCCCATTCCCCATCTCCTATTGCTACACATCTCTGTTCAAATTCTTGACCTATGTATATCATCTCCATCTCTTCCCATACCTGATACTGCCCCTAAGTCAAGGGTGATTGATATCTGAGAACCAGTCTGACAATCATGCCATCACATTCTTCAGAGATACATTATTGGAACCTTTCTTTCCCAACCACACTCACTTTCTAACTAACTAATGAGTGAGACCAATACACTGGACAGTGTGTGGGAATGTGCATAAGCTCATGTACGTTCTCACAACCCCTCCATCAAAGAATGACACATTTCCATCCTATGAGAAGCAGCATTAAGAATTAGTAGTATTGATTTTAATTGCTGAGTAGTACTCCATTGTGTAAATGTATCACATTTTCTGTATCCATTCTTCTGTTGAGGGACATCTGGGTTCTTTCAAGCTTCTGGCTATTATAAATATGGCTGCTATGAACATAGTGGAACATGTGTCCTTATTACCAGTTGGAACTTCTTCTGGGTATATGCCCAGGAGAGGTATTGCTGGATCTTCCAGTAGTACTATGTCCAATTTTGTGAGGAACCACCAGACTGATTTCCAGAGTAGTTGTACCAGCTTGCAATCCCACCAACAATGGAGGAGTGTTCCTCTTTCTCCACATCCTCGCTAACATCTGTTGTCACCTAAAATTTTGATCTTAGCCATTCTGATTGGTGTGAAGTGGAATCTCAGGGTTGTTTTGATTTGCATTTCCCTGATGATTAAGGATGTTGAACTATGCCAGTGCCTGGCAAATACAGAAGTGGATGCTCACAGTCATCTATTGGATGGAACACAGAGCCCCTAAAGAAGGAACTAGAGAAAGTTCCCAAGGAACTAAAGGGGTTGGCAACCCTATAGGAGGATCAACAATATGAACTAACCAGTACCCCATAGAACTGTGTCTTTACTTGCATATGTAGCAGAGGATGTCCTAGTTGGACATCAATGGGAGGAGAGGCCCTTGGTCTTGGGAAGATCATATACCCCAGTACAGGGGAATGCCTGGGCCAGGAAGCTGAAGTGGGTGGGTTGGGGAGCAGGGAGGGGGGAGGATATAGGAAACTTTTGGGATAGCATTTGAAATGTAAATGAAGAAAATATATAATAAAAGAATGAAAAAAAAGAATTAGAAGCATTGCTGGGCAGTGATGGTGCAGGTCTTTAATCCCAGCACTTGGGAAGCAGAGGTAGGCGGATTTCTGAGTTCCAGGCCAGTCTGGTCTACAAAGTGAGTTCCAGGACAGCCAGGGCTATACAGAGAAACCCTGTCTTGAAAAAAATAACCAAAAAACCAAAAAACAAACAAACAAAAAAAGAATTAGTAGTATTTATTTTTAATGAAGAAAGGCAATCTGAGGATATTTCCCAATATAATTGTATCCACCACACTCTCCAAGCCAATTATCTAATGGGTTCTGAACTTGGCTTCAATCCTTTGCAACCACACTGAAGAATATTTTTATTAAGTCTTTGAGAATTTCATACAATGTATTTTGGTCATATTCACCCCATGTCCCAACTCTTCCCATATTTACCATCTCTTTCCTAACCTCCATATCCACCCAAATTTGAGTGTTCTTGTTTTATTATCTCCTCATCAAGTCCAATTTGTGTTGCTGAGCCAGAATTGGGTTGGCCCTGGAGTATGCTGGATCTACCAAGTCAGTCCCTCCATTGATAAAACAGAGATGACACTGTCTCTTTCAGAAACTATTAACCCCACCTCCACATCCAGGCTGAGATTTTGTACAACATGAAATTATGCAGGTCTTGTCCATGCTGCCACAATTACTGTCAGTTCATATGTGCAGATGTCCTACTGTGTATGGAAAACTGCCCACTGGTGCATTAGTATCACAAAAGTTGTGAGAGTAGCCAACCACTTTCCAATTGAATCTAACACAGGCTGTATAAGTTGGAACACATTCCTAGTATGAAGTAGGTCAAGAACCTGGTTAGATAGGTCATAGAACCTAGGAAAGAACTCTTTTATATTATCTTTCTGCTAAATGGACATAGTGCTAGAAGGTAGAGAGACGGCTTAATGGATAAGAAGAACACTTGCTGTTCTGCAGAGGATTCAGGTTCTATTCCCAGAATAATGGTCAATAACTGTCTATAATTCCAGCTCCAGAGGACCTGAAACCCTCTTCTGGCCTCCATGGGCACTGTATGCATGTGGCACACAAACATACATGTAGGTAGTACACCCCTACACATATAAACGAACAAATCTTTAAATAAACATAGTATTAAGTGACTTCTAATGATTTAATTCTATAACCATATCTGTCCTCACAGACTGTCTTGTGCTGTCTCATTAGGGTTTTTGCAAGAGCTCCTGAGACCTGTGCTATCTAACACCGGTTCACTTCTGTTGCTCACTGTTGGAGAGAGCGAAAAAGGCCATAATAAGTACAGAAAAATTTAACATGTCATCCTGTTGTGGTATATTCCCCATCTTATTCTCCAAAGGCTATTTGATTTCTTTCAAATGATTTCTCTCATTTAAAATCTAGATCTTTGTATGATATGCAAGATCTCCTTTCTTCAATGCCACTCCACCCATCTTCATCTCTCAACCACCATTTCCCAGAAATGACTCTTTTGATCCCTTTGCTTCTAGGATGACTCATATAGAAAGATACCATGTTAATAATTTTTTTATTTATTGCAGACATTTTTGTTCTCTCCAAGAAAATGATATGGTTCTGAAGGTTAGAATCTAAATCTTACATCACAGTGTGTCCTCAAAACATCCAGAAGAATGCTGGGAGATAATTGAAATTCATACAGTTTTCAGGTTAACTGACATTGGGAAGAAGTATGACTTATGAAAAGAAATTTTTTTTTTAACCTAGGATGTTTGTGAAGCTAAACCAACAAGATGTTTTCAAAGTACCTTAATGGGCTGAATATCAGGGAAAAATAAAGTCATAAAGGGATTAAAATTTTTATTTATTTATTTATTTATTTATTTATTTATTTATTTATTTATTTATTGGTATGTGCATGTGTCCACATGTGCCATGAGTCATGTGTGGAGTTAGAAGATAAGCTGTGAAAGTTGGTTCTCTCCTTCTACCGTGTGAGTTCCATGGATAGAACTCAGGTCTCCAGGTTGGAGGAAAGTTGATTTTACCAACCGAGCCATTTTTTAAAAAATTGTTTATAAAATTTCATACATGTATCTGTGTTTACATTCCTTTCTCCCTTTCCTCCATCCAGTCCCTTCTGTGTTATTCCCTTTCTCTGCTCCCTCTCAATTTTATGACTTATATTTCTTTAACTATTATTGTTACACACATAAACATATATGAGCTAATTAATAAGTACAACTTTCTGAATCTATTTAGTGTTGCTTATATGCATATTTTTAGTGTTGACCAGTTGGCAGTCTCTCAGCAGGCATTAATTGCCTGAAGCTCCTCATTTAGGTTTGGGGCCTTGTGAGATTTCTTCTATCTGTGTTGGTATGCCAACTGGTGATGTCAGTATGCAGATCTTGTTTAGGTGAAAACTCACAGGTATAGCTTTCCTGTTATAGAGAAGACATAATTTCACAGCAGCTGTGTTCCAACTAGGCCAACTTGGAGGTCCTGAAAGTGACTTTCTTAGAAAGAAAATGTCTTCTGAAGCAATAAAAGCAACTATTGTATTAGGCATAATAAGGACAAGATCCTTGACTTTGGGCATAGATAAGTTTAAAAAATATTTTAATGTATTATTTGAGAATTTTCATACATGTATACATATATTTTGAATATATCCACTTATGGCTCCCCACTCTTCCTTCTGCCCCATTTCACATTTAATGATATCCAATAACCCTTTTAACTTCTATCATATTCTATCATTCTACACAGACACACATGCACACACACACACACACACACACACACACACGCACACACACACACTCCTAATTAAATTAGTTCTTCCTGTATGTTCATAGGTACATAGGACCATATCTTGGAAGATGGGCAATCTACTAGGGATCACAGACCTGAAGAAACTTCAGGCAAGCCTCAACTACTTCAGATAGGGATGGAACTTCATAAGCCCCTCTGTAACTCATGCTGGAATGTTGAATCTCTTCTCTTTATGCAGATCTTGTGTAGGCAGCCAGAGCTGCTGTGAGTTCAGAGTATGGTAAACTTGTAATACCCAGTAGATACTATTTTTCAGTAGTCTTCCCCAGCATTAGGCTCTTACAATCTTTCCACTTCTTCTGAATTCTCCACTAATCTATGAGTTTAAATATCAGTGTTGAGAAGGCAGTTTGATACCAAGTAACAAAATATTAATAGCAGGTTTTCCCCAACCACGAGTTTTTTGCTAGATCTATAGTACCAGATATAAATTTCAATCTATCAAATAGGCCTGGAATAACCATCTAGAGACTGCCATATCCAGGGATCCATCCCATAATCAGCCTCCAAACACTGACACCATTGCATACACTAGCAAGATTTTGCTGAAAGGACCCTGATATATCTGTCTCTTGTGAGACTATGCCAGGGACTAGCAAACACAGAAGTGGATGCTCACAGTCAGCTATTGGATGGATCACAGGGCCCCCAATGGAGGAGCTAGAGAAAGTATCCAAGGAGCTAAAGGGATCTGCAACCCTATAGGTGGAACAGCATTATGAACTAACCAGTACCCCGGAGCTCTTGACTCTAGCTGCATATGCATCAAAAGATGGCTTAGTCGGCCATCACTGGAAAGAGAGGCCCATTGGACTTGCAAACTTTATATGCCCCAGTACAGGGGAACGCCAGGGCCAAAGAGTGGGAGTGGGTGGGTAGGGGAGTGGGAGGGGAGGGTATGGGGGACTTTTGGGTTAGCATTGGAAATGTAAATGAGAAAAATACCTAATTTTAAAAAAAGAAAAAAATAGGCCTGGAATAAACTAGAAAGTGTTTAATGACCTCCATAACTTCTGTAATATGAAGGTCATAACTTTTTTACTAATGGCTATACCTCTCTAGGTCAGTTGTTATTGTAGCTTGCAGGATTTGTAGCTGGTTAAGACCTGTTGATGACTTTTCCCTTCAAGCACCATGTATAGTATGCATAATAATGGCAAATGATCATACTAGTGAGGTGGTGTAATAATGGTGAAAAAGTACAATAATCACAAATTCTCCTAATAGTAAGGCCAGATAGTAATGATAGGCTGTTATATTAATAAGATCAGATAGTAATTATGAATAGTTGTAATAGTAAAGTGGGATAAGAATGATCATAATAGTGAAATGGGATGATAATAATAAATGATTTTTGTAGGAAGGCATGATGATAATGAGTTGTTATAATAGTGAGGTGTTTAATAATAAATTAATGGGCTTAACAGTGTTGTAGGCCAATGATAATAAATGAATGATAGCAATAAAGAGATAGTATATAATAATGAATAATCATAAGTTATGATAAATTATTTTTGTCTTTCTTGAATTTTCATTCTAATATAGTTTTAAATTTTGATATACTAACAATACATAGGTATCTCAAGTAAATAATTTGAATAAAATATATATTTTGTCCAAAAAGAAGAGTTTTACATATTGACTTGGAAGATTATAGGGAATATTGCTAAATTCAGAAAGTGACAGAAATTTAACACATATACAACTGAAAAATATCTTGGGGGAACACCCCTCAAGTCCAGCATTTGCTTTTGAGTCCACCATTACTCCCTCCTTCCCTGCATCTGGTACATCATTGAAAACCCCCAAATTAGCAGTAATACTGTTGAGAGCTTCAGAAATACAAAAGGCAGTGAATAAGAATGGATAAAGCTTTCAGGAAGACATATAGAGACCCCAGTTCCAACCTAACTTACTTAGTCTATCCTAAGGATCTTAGGCTTCTTTTTTACCTACTGCATGGTAAGTGCTTAGACCCACATGGGGTGCAACACAAGGAAGAATTATATGACTATGTGAAATTAAGTAGACAGGAAATAATATTAAGAATGTTGTAAACCCAAGAACTGTTCACATACAGTGGATCTCTGATGGGTAAAGTCTAGTTTTGGGGAGTAGTCAGCTTGACAGATGTACACTTTGAAGGTGCATATAGTGAGACAGACAGAGATATAAAGACCTGGGGAGGTAGCAGCAACTGTAACAAAGAAGAGAGCTTAAGAAGGTGTTGGAATGTGAGAAGCTGCCCAGCTTTGCTCTTAGACTTTGTTTATAGGATTGGAAGGAAATAAAGTTACCAGAGTCCTACAGAGTTCAGACCTTTATTTGGTACTTGCAGATGCTCATCTATTTTAGAATATAAATATAAGGGAAGGTCATTGTGGATGTAGCACTTCCATGTGGCAGGGAGTTAGCTGGGAGACTCAGGTTCCTGATGCCCTAACTCAGCACTGAATGAGGAGTTGAGAGAAGTGGATGCTGGATGAACACTGCTTCTTGTTGCTCACATGACACTGAGCAGGTCAGTTCTATGGCTTTTGTTTATTTAACCATGAAGTAGGATTCATAATGAGTCCTTCAAGTGATCATTTAGAGGATTCAATGATGAGTGGTCTAATCATTATTGAATTGATGTTTGTGGTAGCATAGATGTGAAGAAGGTTCCATTGGTTTTTTGAGTTGAGAGAGTAACTGTTTTTTTTTTTTTAATAGTCTATGATATCTTTCTCTCTAATGAGGATCAGGGCTGGGACTTACTCATGAAAAGTAACTCCCTGAAACTCCAGATACCCACTTCAGTCCACACAGATAGCTATGGACTTTGTACTACCGTTAACTTTATTTCATTGACTGAACTGAATGTTTAGGTCTATAGAAACCTGCCACCCAACTGACATACACACAGGAGGGAGAATGGCTAATCTCCCGAGTCTCTTGCCCTAGCATATTGTGATATATCAGACAAGTAGTGACTAATTGAAAAGCTTCATTAACTTCTGCTCTGCAGGGCCTCAGGAGGTATCTACCCAGCAATGATCCCCACAGAGATAGAGCAAGGACTGGGGATTGAAGCCCTGAAAGTTTGCAAGCAGAATCCTCTAATTAGTTCCCAGGTGAGGGTTCAAGACACTATGGCCCAAGTGCTGAGAGAAGGGAGTTATGATGTCTTCTGCATCTCTGCTAATAAGGCCAGAGGGAAGAAACACTCAGACAAGATATACTTTCTTTTTGGTTGTTTGGCTGCAGAAAACTAGCTCCTCAGAGAGTATAGAGGCCAATTAGCCACAGATAGTTACAGTTGTCATTAGCAAGATTCATTAGGCACACTATGGGTGGAGGGGAGAGGTGCCTATTCTATTCATGTAAGAAAATGTAACAACAAACCCTATGTTGTATTAATGTGTTAATCAAGTTTATTAAAAACACCTAAGAAATAAAGCCACCTGGGCTTAAGCCAACTTCCTTGCTGTCATAAGGCACTGTGCTTCTTCCTTTTTTTGGGGTCAGGGTCTGGTTATTGGTGCTATATCTTCCTCCTTAATTCACACACACACACACACACACACACACACACACACACACACACACACACACACACACACACACATGTTTCAGTCTCCTATGTCTTCTTGTGATCACAGTCTGTATTTTTTGTATTTGTCATCTAATAGGTGTACTATGATTTATTTACACAGTCATACGTCAACCCTACCTGTGGTTTGACAGGGTCTGGCACAATGCTGATCTACATGTGAGAGAGAACCTGTGCTGTTTCACTTTCTGAACATGGATTGTTTCACTTAATAGATATTTTCTAGTTTATTTTTCTCTGGAAATATTTCAATTATTTATGAACTTAAGTTATTAACTGGACACATTGTAGCACTTTTCTATCAACTTGGTGTTAGAAGAATGCTTTCCTATTCCTAGATAAACCTTGAAATTATCAGTTAAAATCTACAACACAGTGTGAAGCAATATTTCCCTGGCTGTTTTAGTTTATACTTCTTTATAAGTAAGACTAAGAGACTATTCCTATTGTAATACAAATAGCAACATTGTATCACAGGCAATGAACATATTTTCCTCTCTTCTGTTTAATGATAATAGTGCTTTAAAAATGATGGTGTGTGTGTGCGTGTTTGTGTGCATGGTGTGCATGGTGTGCATGTGTGGGTGCATGTGTGGAGGTCAGGGGACAACTTTCTCTCCTTCCATCTTTACTCTGTTCTGATGCTCAAACTCAGGTCACCAGGCTCACACATCAAGTACCTCTATGTGCTGAACCATCTTATTCACCTAATGTTGTTTTTTGTAAGGAATTTTCTATGTATCTACACATGGAAACATTCATTTTATGACTCCTGCCTCTGCTGTTACACTTGAAAGTATCTTCCTTATTTCAAAATTTCAAAAATAACTGATACTTTCACTCCTTCTTTTATAACTTTTAAATATAATCTATGGCTTGAGAGCAGACCTAATAATTGGAATGGCCCTTCATCAAACATCAAGTGTGTTTGCACACATATGCCTGCTTCTGAATTTTGTGTCCTGTGCCACCATCTACCACTTTACAATAGTACCCACATCACATCCTGGAAAGTCCCATCTTGACTCTTATCCGTCAAATGCTCTCACACTTTCTTCTCCACTTTAGCTACAACTTCATTTGGTCAAATAGGGTTTTCTTCCATTGCAATTTTACTTTAGAACTGTGCTAAATTTGTAGGAGAACTTGAGGAGGGGGTGGATTGACAGTGTACCGATATTGAACTTTTTAGGTTAGGAACATGAGATAGTCCATCCATATATTCAAGTGTCACTTTTAGAGAAACATTATAGTCTTTTCAAATTTTTTTCATAATCTAATATTTTTATACTATATACTTTGACCATATTCTTTCCCTTCATCCAACTCCTTCTATCGCTTACCCACCTTTCTATCTACCCAACTCCATGTTTCTCTCTCTTTTTCCAAAAAAAAGGAAAACCAACAAAACAATGAAAAACAAACAAAGAAAATAAAAACATACAAACTGAAAAAGAATAAAAGGAAATCAATAAAATGCCAAAATAAAAGCTACACACACACACACACACACACACACACACACACTTAGTATATTTGTGTTGACCAACTATTCCTAGGTATAGGGCCTAACTTGGAGTGTGCTTACTGTATTCTGTGATAATCAATTGGAGAAAAATGATTGTTTTCCTTTTCCAGCAGCTATTGATTGAAAATAGCTTCTTGGGGTAAGACTTTGTGTCTACTTCCCCCTCTAAGTACTGGGACCTCATCTGGATTGAACCTGTGGAGGTCCAATTGCATACTGCTATAATCTCTGAGTTCATCTGTGTATTGGACCTACTGTAACTGGAAGACACACTTTTTTGGAGCTATCTACTACCTCATGCTCTTAAAATCTTTCTGTTTTTTCTTTCAATCCCTGAACCTTGAAGGGAGGGGTTTAAAGAAGATTTGGAGCTGTGACGAAAGGATGGACCATCTAGAGACTGCCATATCCGGGGATCCATCCCATAATCAGCTTCCAAACGCTGATACCATTGCATACACTAGCAAGATTTTGCTGAAAGGACCCAGATAGAGCTATCTCTTGTGAGACTATGCCGGGGCCTAGCAAACACAGAAGTGGATGCTCACAGTCAGCTTTTGGATGGATCTCAGGGCCCCCAATGGAGGAGCTAGAGAAAGTATCCAAGGAGCTAAAGGGATCTGCAATCCTATAGGTGGAACAACAATATGAACTAACCAGTACCCTCCGGAGCTCGTGTCTCTAGCTGCATATGAATCAGAAGATGGCCTAGTCGTCCATCAGTGGAGAGGCACATTGGTTGTGCAAACTTTATATGCCTCAGTACAGGGGAACGCCAGGGCCAAGAAGTGGGAGTGGGTGGGTGGGGGAGTGGGTGGGGGAGCATGTGGGGGACTTTTGGGATAGCATTGGAAATGTAAATGAAATAAATACCCAATAAAAAAGAACATTATTTTTTTAAAAATGAGATTCTTGTTTTACCTAGCCTGACCTTTAGCTATCAAGCCTCTTGTTCCTCCCTACTGTGTGCTAGAAAAACAGTGTGTGCCCCAGCTGGCCTTAGAGTTTCCCCAGTTTTTTTTTCTTTTTTATTCTATGGTCTCACTGTGTAGCCATGGGTAACCTGAAAGTTGCTAAGTAGACCTGTTTGGTCTTGAACACATAGAAGTCTGTCTACCCTTATCCCCTGAGTACTGGGACTAAAGGGATGTACAAAACAAGTCTCCACTTTTTAATAAACTTTCAATGTCGATGTTACTTATTGTTATGAAAGGAAGTTTATGTATGAAGTATGAATGTTAGGCTCTTTTGTGTATGTTTATTTTATTATTTCTTTATGATACATTGTTATCTAACAAACACTAGAGACCTGAAACACAGAACCACAGAACATATTTTTAAATTTACATGATTAAAAACTGATGAAATATGAAAGGTACCAAGATTAACATATCCTCAGGATACAATCCACAGAACTCAAGAAGATTAACAAGCAGAAGGTCCCGAGTGAGGATGCCTCAATCCCACTTGGGAGGGAGAAGAAAGCAATCATGGAAGGCAGAGGGAGGGTGAGATCTTGGTGGGAGAGGGGACAGGGAAGATAAAACGGGAACATAATCAGGTATGGAGGGGGAGGAGTGAAGCCCCGAAGTCCAGCAGAAAGAATGGAGACAGGAAACTGGGAGGTAAGAGGTAGGGAGTCTCTCTAGAATGTACCAGAGACCTGGGAGGTAAGAGATGCTCAAGACTCAGAGGGAGGGACCTTAGATGAAATGCCCAACAGTGTCAAGAGGGAACTTGTAGAGTCCACCTCTAGTGGAAAGACAGGGTATCAAGAAGAGGGATGGGGTTTTCATCTTACAGTCAAAAACTCTGACCCAGAATTGTTCTTGTCCCTTCAGGGACAAAAATGGAGAAAAGACTGATATAAAGGAGGTTCAGAGACTGGCACAAATTAGGATCCAGCTCAGGGGGAGGCTCCAAGGTCTGAAACTATTACTGATACTATGGTATACTTACAGACAGGAGCCTAGAATGCCTGTCTTCTGAGAGATCCAACAAGCAACTGAAAGATCCACATGCAGATACATACACCCAACCAATGGACAGAAGCCGGGGACCTTTGTGGTTAAATTAGGGAAAGGCTGGAAAAAGCTGAGGAGGAAGGCAATTCTATAGGAAGACCAACAGTCTCAACTAACTTGGACCATTGAGATCCCAATCAGATCTGATTGGTGGACTGAGCCACCAATCAGACAGCATACACTAGCTGATATGAGGCCCCTGACATACTTACAGAAGAGGACTGACTGGTCCGGCCTCAGTGAGAGAAACAACTTAACTCCCAAGAGACTTAAGGCCCCAGGGAGGCAGGAGGTCTGGTGGGATAAGGGGTGGCTAGGACATCCTCTTGGAAAAGGGGAGGAGGAAAGGGATGAGGAACTGTTGGAGGGCAAACCAGGAGGTGGATAAGAACTGGACTGTAAAAGAGGATTAAAGAATGATAATAATAAAAAATAAAATAAATAAAAATTATTTAAAAATACTCAGTGGGAATAGTTAAATCAAAATATGGAAAATAAAATATCAATATTTCTAGTATTGGGATCCAAAAGGCCATTCTTAATGTTTGGTGTCAGTCTTGTAATAATGTGATAAAGAAAAAGCAGCAAAATTACAATAACTATAGCCCATACTGACAGTATGCCTGCAATTTTGAGAGGCATTCAATCGAATGATGTTTTGTCTATTGACTTCACATCTTATATTCAGTTAGGAAAGTACTTCTGGCTACAAAATTATCTTTTGCTATCACCACGAATTCTCCCATTTATAAAGCTAAAAACCAACATTCCTATCCTTATGCATAGTAATTGTCTATTCAAAAGGCTTGTCATAGAAGCCTTGTTTGAGATGGCCTAGTCGGCCATCAGTGAAAAGAGAGGCCCATTGGTTGTGCAAACTTTATATGCCTCAGTACAGGGGAATGCCAGGGCCAAGAAGTGGGAGTGGGTGGGTGGGGGTGTGGGTGGGTGGGGGAGTGGGTGGGTGGGGGAGTGGGTGGGTGGGGGAGTGGGTGGGAGAGCATGTGGGGGACTTTTGGGACAGCATTGGGATTTACAATTTAACATTTACAATGCTATCCCAAAAGTCCCCCATACCCTTCCCCCCACTCCCCTACCCACCCACTCCCACTTCTTGGCCCTGGCGTTCCCCTGTACTGAGGCATATAAAGTTTGCACAACCAATGGGCCTCTCTTTCCACTGATGGCCGACTAGGCCATCTTCTGATACATATGCAGCTAGAGACACAAGCTCTGGGGGGTACTGGTTAGTTCATAATGTTGTTCCACCTATAGGGTTGCCGATCCCATTAGCTCCTTGGATACTTTCTCTAGCTCCTCCATTGGGGGCCCTGTGATCCATCCAATAGCTGACTGTGACCATCCACTTCTGTGTTTGCTAGGCCCCGGCATAGTCTCACAAGAGACAGCTATATCAGGGTCCTTTCAGCAAAATCTTGCTAGTGTATGCAATGGTGTCTGCGTTTGGAGGCTAATTGTGGGAGGGATCCCCAGATATGGTATTCTCTAGATGGTCCATCCTTTTGTCTCAGATCCAAACTTTGTCTCTGTAACTCCTTCCATGGGTGTTTTGTGACCAATTCTAAGAAGGGGCAAAGTGTTCACACTTTGGTCTTCATTCTTCTTGAGTTTCATGTGCTTTGTATCTTGTATCTTAGGTATTCTAAGTTGCTGGGCTAATATCCACTTATCAGTGAGTACATATCATGTGAGTTCTTTTGTGATTGGGTTACCTCACTCAGGATGATGCCCTCCAGGTCAGTGCATGTGCCTAGGCATTTCATAAATTCATTCTTTCTAATAGCTGAGTAGTACTTCATTGTGTAAATGTACCACATTTTCTGTATCCATTCCTCTATTGAGGGGCATCTGGGTTCTTTCCAGCTCTGGCTATTATAAATAAGGCTGCTATGAACATAGTGGAGCATGTGTCTTTCTTAGCAGTTGGAACATCTTCTGGATATATGCCCAGGAGAGGTATTGTGGGATCCTCCCGTAGTACTATGTCCAATTTTTTAAGGAACCACCAGACTGATTTCCAGAGTGGTTGTACAAGCTTGCAACCCCACCAGCAATGGAGGAGTGTTCCTCTTCCTCCACATCCTTGCCAGCATCTGCTGTCACCTGAATTTTTGATCTTAGCCATTCTGACTGGTGTGAAATGTAATCTCAGGGTTGTTTTGATTTGCAATTCCCTGATGATTAAGGATGCTGAACATTTTTTCAGATGCTTCTCAGCCATTCGGTATTCCTCAGGTGAGAATTCTTTGTTTAGCTCTGAGCCCAATATTTTAATGGGGTTATCTGATTTTCTGGAGTCCACCTTCTTCTGTTCTTTATATATATTGGATATTAGTCCCTGTATGATTTAGCATAGGTAAAAATGCTTTCCAAGTCTATTGGTGGCCTTTTTGTCTTATTGACGTAATCCTTTGCCTTACAGAAGGTTTGCAATAGTATGATGTCCCATTTGTCAATTCTTGATCTTACAGTATAAGCCATTGCTGTTCTTTTCAGGAATTTTTCTCCTGTGCCCATATCTTCGAGGCATTTCCCCACTTTCTTCTCTATAAGTTTCACTGTCTCTGGTTTTATCTGGAGTTCCTTGATTCACTTAGAATTGACCTTAGTACAAGGATATAGGAATGGATCAATTCGCATTCTTCTACATGTTATCTGCCAGTTGTGCCAGGACCATTTGTTGAAAATGCTGTCACTTTTTCCACTGGATGGTTTTAGCTCCCTTGTCAAAGATCAAGTGACCATAGGTGTGTGGGTTCATTTCTGGGTTTTCAATTCTATTCCACTTGTCTACTTGTCTGTTGCTATACCAGTACTATGCAGTTTGTTTGTTTGTTTGTTTGTTTGTTTGTTTTTTATCACAATTGCTCTGTAGCACAGCTTTAGGTTAGGCGTAGTGATTCCACCAGAGGTTCTTTTATCCTTGAGAAGAGTTTTTGCTATCCTAGGTTTTTTGTTATTCCAGATGAATTTGCAGATTGCTCTTTCTAATTCGTTGAAGAATTGAGTTGGAATTTTGATGGGAATTGCATTGAATCTGTAGATTGCTTTTGGCAAGATAGCCATTTTTATTTAGATATGTGCATTGAATTCCTGATCTTTCCAAGACTTTTATCATGAATGGGTGTTGGATTTTGTCAAATGCTTTCTCTGCGTCTAACGAGATGATCATGTGGTTTTTGTCTTTGAGTTTGTTTATATAATGGATTACGTTGATGGATTTCAGTATATTAAACCATCCCTGCATCCCTGGAATAAAACCTACTTGGTCAGGATGGATGATTATGTTCATGTGTTCTTGTATTCGGTAGCGAGAATTTTATTGTGAATTTTTGCATCGATATTAATAAGGGAAATTGGTCTGAAGTTCTCTATCTTTGTTGGATTTCTGTGTTTTAGTTATCAGAGTAAGTGAGGCTTGATAGAATGAATTGGGAAGAGTAGCTTCTGCTTCTATTTTGTGGAATAGTTTGTGCACAACTGGAATTAGGTCTTCTTTAAAGATCTGATAGAACTCTGCACTAAACCCATCTGGTCCTGGGCTTTTTTTTTTTTTTTTTTTTTTTTTGAATGAGAGACTATTAACGACTGTTTCTATTTCTTTAGGGGATATGGGACTGTTTAGATCATTAACGTGATCCTGATTTAACTTTGGTACCTGGTATCTGTCTAGAAATTTGTCCATTTCATCCAGGTTCTCAGTTTTGTTGAGTATAGCCTTTTGTAGAAGGATCTGATGGTGTTTTGTATTTTTTCAGGAACTGTTGTTATGTCTCCCTTTTCATTTCTGATTTTGTTAGTTAGGATGCTGTCCCTATGCTCTCTAGTGAGTCTGGCTAAGGGTTTATCTATCTTGTTGATTTTCTCAAAGAACCATCTCCTTGTTTGTTTGATTCTTTGAATAGTTCTTCTTGTTTCCACTTGGTTGATTTCACACCCTGAGTTTGATTATTTCCTGCTGTCTATTCCTCTTGGGTGAATTTGCTTCCTTTTGTTCTAGAGCTTTTAGGTGTGTTGTCAAGCTGCTAATGTGTGCTCTCTCTAGGTTCTTTTTGGAGGCACTCAGAGCATGAGTTTCCCTCTTAAAATTGTTTTCATTGTGTCCCATAAGTTTGGGTATGTGTGGCTTCATTTTCATTAAACTCAAAAAGTCTTTAATTTCTTTCTTTATTCCTTCCTTGACCAAGGTATCATTGACAAGAGTGTTGTTCAGTTTCCACGTGAATGTTGGCTTTCTATTATTTATGTTGTTATTGTAGATCAGCCTTAGTCCATGGTAATTTGATAGGATGCTTGGGACAATTTCAATATTGTAGTATCCGTTGAGGCCTGTTTTGTGACCAATTATATGGTCAATTTTGGAGAAGGTACTATGAGGTGCTGAGAAGAAGGTATATCCTTTTGTTTTAGGATAAAATGTTCTGTAGATATCTGTTAAGTCTATTTGTTTCAGCACTTCTCTTATTTTCACTGTGTTCCTGTTTAGTTTCTGTTTCCACGATCTGTCCATTGATGAAAGTGGTGTGTTGAAGTCTCCCACTATTATTGTGTGAGGTGCAATGTGTGCTTTGAGCTTTACTAAAGTTTCTTTAAGGAATGTGGCTGCCCTTGCATTTGGAGCATAGATATTTAGAATTGAGAGTTCCTCTTGGAGAATTTTACATTTGATGAGTATGAAGTGTCCCTCCTTGTCTTTTTTGATAACTTTGTGTTGGAAGTCAATTTTATTCGCTATTAGAATGAATGGGTACTCCAGCTTGTTTCTTCAGACCATTTGCTTGGAAAATTGTTTTCCAGCCTTTCACTCTGAGGTAGTGTCTGTCTTTTTCCCTGAGATGGGTTTCCTGTAAGCAGCAGAATGTTGGGTCCTGTTTATGTAGCCAGTCTCTTAGTCTATGTCTTTTTATTGGGGAATCGAGTCCATTGATATTAAGAGATATTAAGGAAAAGTAATTGTTGCTTCCTATTATTTTTGTTGTTAGAGTTGGCATTCTGTTCATGTGGCTGTCTTCTTTTAGGTTTGTTGAGGGATTACTTTCTTGTTTTTTCTAGCACGTGGTTTCCATCCTTGTATTGTTTTTTTTTTTTTTTTTTTTTTTTCTGTTATTATCCATTGAAGGGCTGGATTCGTGGAAAGATAATGTGTGAATTTGTTTTGGTCATGGAATACTTTGGTTTCTTCATATATGGTAATTGAGAGTTTGGCTGGGTATAGTAACCTGGGCTGGCATTTGTGTTCTCTTAGTCTCTGTATAACATCTGTCCAGGATCTTCTGGCTTTCATAGTCTGTGGAGAAAAATCTGGTGTAATTCTGATAGGCCTGCCTTTATATGTTACTTGACCTTTTCCCCTTACTGCTTTTAGTATTCTATCTTTATTTAGTGCACTTGTTGTTCTGATTATTATGTGTCAGGAGGAATTTCTTTTCTGGTCCAGTCTGTTTGGAGTTCTGTAGGCTTCTTGTATGTTCATGGGCATCTCTTTCTTTAAGTTTGGGAAGTTTTCTTCTATAATTTTTGTTGAAGATATTTGCTGGCCCTTTAAGTTGAAAATCTTCATTCTCATCTACTCCTATTATCCGTAGGTTTGGTCTTCTCATTGTGTCCTGGATTTCCTGGATGTTTTGCGTTAGGATCTTTTTGCATTTTTGCATTTTCTTTGATTGTTGTGCCCATGTTCTCTATGGAATCTTCTGCACCTGAGATACTCTCTTCCATCTCTTGTATTCTGTTGCTGATGCTTGCATCTATGGTTCCAGTTTTCTTTCCTAGGGTTTCTGTCTCTAGTGTTGCCTAATTTTGAGTTTTCTTTATTGTGTCTCCTTCACTTTTTAGGTCTAGTATGGTTTTGTTCATTTCCATCATCTGTTTGGATTTGTTTTCCTGTTTTTCTTTAAGGATTTCTACCTGTTTGGTTGTCTTTTCTTGTTTTTCTTTAAGGACTTGTAACTCTTTAGCTGTGTTCTCCTGTATTTCTTTAAGTGAGTTATTAAAGTTCTTCCTGATGTCCTCTACCATCATCATGAGATATGCTTTTAAATCTGGGTCTAGCTTTTTGGGTGTGTTGGGGTGCCCAGGACTAGGTGAGGTTGGAGTGCTGCGTTCTGATGATGGTGAGTAGTCTTGGATTCTGTTAGTAAGATTCTTATGTTTGCCTCTTGCCATTTGGTAATCTCTGGAGTCAGTTGTTATAGTTGTCTCTGGTTAGAGCTTGTTCCTCTTGTGATTCTGTTAGTCTCTATCAGCAGACCTGGGAGACTAGCTCTCTCCTGAGTTTTAGTGGTCAGAGCACTCTCTGTTGGCAAGCTCTCCTTTTGCAGGGAAGGTGCCCAGATATGTGGTGTTTGAACCTGCCTCCTGGCAGAAGTTGTTTTCCTGTCACCAGAGGTCCTAAGATCCCGTGGAGAGTGCTCTGGAGACCTTGGGGGTGTCCGCCGACTCTGCGCCCAAAGTGACCTGGTGCTGGGGCTGACCAGAAGGGACTTTTGACCCTGGTCAGTCTGGGTTTTCTGCTTCCCTAATTAATGCTGTCTCAGGTCCCGCTCTATTGGATTGGAACAGAAGTTGTGTTCCACTCACCAGAGGTCCTAAGTTCCTGTGGAGAGTGCTCTGGGGACCTTGGGCATGTCTGCTGACTCAGCGCCCACGGGGACTTGGTGCTGGGGCCCACCATAAGGGCCAGAATGTCCTTCTTTATTCCTATCTCTTGAAGTGTTTATTTACACTTTATTCAAACAGTTTTAGTGTTTTTGTTTTTTCATTAAGAGCTTTGATTTATGTTAAATAATATCCATTGAGCAACATGTCAAATTTTACACCAGAACCATGCTGTTCATGTTATTATAGCTTTGTAGTAAAATTTTGAAACATGGTATTGAAATACTTCCAGCACTATTCTATTTGTTTAGGACTTGGTTTGGCCACTTAAGGCCTTTTGTGGTTTCCAATTAATTTAACATATTTTTCTATTTTTGTGAAGAGTGTCATTGGAATTTTGATATGTATTGCATTAGATCTGTAGTTTGCTTTTAGTAATGGAGTCATTTCACAATATTAGTTCTGCCAGTATGTGAGTGTAAGGGGTCTAGCAATCCCTTCTTTTCTTCACTCCTTTTTCAGTGTATCAGAATTTTTATTGTAAAGTAATTTCACTTTTTGTTTAGATTTTCCTAGTTGTTGTTGTTATTATTATACTATAATTATGGTAATTATTGTTATTTGCAAATTGTGTTGTTTTGCTGATTTCTTTCTCAGAAAGTTCATGATAGCCTGTAGAATATTGTATCTTGCTATTCTGCTCAAAGTATTTGTCACTTCTAAGAGTTTTCCCACTATGTTCCCATTTACTCTTCCCTAAAATCTTCACTCTGGGTGTCTTGTACATGATGTCTCTAATCCTAAGCAAGAGACCTGTGTTTCCCAATTTAACTTTGTCCCAAGTCTCTTCAGAACCCTCTTCAGTTTAGTCCTCTACTCTATCTCATGTGTTTCTCAAGCCATCTTGGTAGCCCTAGTAAGAGATTCCTTCTCCCTTGGAACTATCCTTGAGAATCACTCAAACCACCAAGTCCACCTTATCACCCTGGCTAAAGACTACAATAAACAACCTAATTCCAGATGCTCCAATCAACACACGCCATAAGAAATATCTAGAAAACCTTTTTGTCCCTAGAGAGTACCGATACCATAGTAAACAAAACAACGTATATGAAATTCAGTAAATGAGTTCCAAAGAACCATTATATGCATACTCAAAAGTTCAAACAGTTCAAGGAAGACATGAACAACACATGAAGAAATTTAAAGAGGATAGAAATAAAGTAATTTTAGTACAAGAAAACACAACATGATAAGTGAAGAAATACAAACTATACAGGATATGAAAGTTGAATTTATAAAAAGATAAACATATAGAAGAAAGTCCAAAATGAGTTGAAGTTGGAAATGAAAAAGAAATGAGTAAGGAAAAAAAAAAAAACAGTGGAAAGCTCCACCAACAGAGCAGATCACATAGAAGACAGATTACACGGTATTAAAGAGAAAGTAGAAGAATTAGCTCATTCTATTTAAAAAAAAACCACAAATGAATGCAATCCAGAGAGTAACAGATCAGAGCAAGCCTAAACCACAATGGTCATATATACAAAACAATTTCCATGCCTAAGTCTTAGGAAGAGTCTAAAGAGAGAGTAGAAAGATTGTAAGAGCGAAAGGACCAAGAGGTCTTCTGTGGACTGTGTCTTCTAGAAAATGCTTCCTAAACAAGAGTTGAACAATGCCAATATCAGTAGATATGGATGAGGGAATATCTCAGAAAGTGAAATCCCTCGACAAAGAATTACAAGCAGAGAACCCCTACTTAATCATAAGCCACACAAGCAAGAAGACCAGAGACAAGGGAGGACACATTAGTCTCTCTGAGAAAGGGAAATAAAATAGGTTTTGAGGGTTAGGGAGGGAGGGAAACAGAAGGGATGTTGGAGTGGGACAGAGGGGGAAAATACTGTGAGATGACTGGAATTGGATGGCATTTGAGAATGATGTGGAACCCTAGTGCAGAGAAAACTTCCTGGAATCTGTAAGTGATGGCAGTGAAGACCCCTAGTAATGGGGATAAAGACCCTGAACCCTGCCAGCAAAATGTGCTCTGGTAATTGTGGCACAGAACTTTTGGAAGTTGCCAATCAATGCTGGTCCAACTTGAGGCCCTTGCCAGACTAGGAGTCATGCCTGGCACAGCCTGGATATCTAGTAATCAGAGGCCAGATAACACATTGATCTAAAATATAACCAAACAAAACAGAAAAATGTTAATGAAATTATTCCCTGATACTCTGCTGTACTCATAGATAAGTACTTAGTCAAGTTATCATCTCAGTGATTTCACCCAGCAACTTATGCAGATGCAGAGATCAACAGCCAATTTGGGCAGTTATCCCATATGCTCAGGGAACCCCATGGAAGAAGGGGAGAAAGGATTGTAGGAGCCAGAGACAGTCAAGGCTCCTACAAGAATATGGCCCACAGAATCAACTAATAAGGGCTCACAGGAACTGAAGTGGCAGTAATGGAGACTTTGTGTGTCTGAGCTAGATCCTCTGTATATATGTTATGGTTGTATGTTATGGTTGTATAGGAATTTCTAATAGTGAAAGTGGGGGATGTCTCTGACTATCTTGTCTGCTCTTGGAACCTTTTTCCTCTTACTGTGTTGCCTCATCTGGCCTTGATATGTGGGTTTGTGCTGCATAGTCTTATTGTAACTTGTCATGCCAGGTTCAGCTGATATTCCTGGGAGGCCTGGGGTTTGATGAAGGGAAATGAAAGAGGAGTAGATCTGGAGGATAGGGGAGGTGTTTGGGTGAGGAGAACTGGGAATAGTGGAGGGAGAGGAAACTGTGGTCAGGATGTAATGTATGATAGATGAATGAATGAATGGCTTACAGGAATTTGTGATCACCAAATCAGCTGTACTAGAGAGTACTAGAAGCAATGTTGAAGAGAAGGATAGATACACTCAAAATCTATGGGGAAAAATAAACGGAGCTAGTATAGTGGGAGAATGGTTATGTAAAGTACAGATGATAAAATAAATGCCACAAAATCAATAAATGACAGCAATCAATACATGCTCTTAAATAATAACTCTGAATTTTAATGGCCCAAATTCTGTAATCAAAACATACACATTAGTCAATTGGATTATAGACCAGGACTCTATAATCCTGTGTGTTCTAGAAGAACCACACCTCATCTTCAAGGATAGCGATCACCTTAAAAGAAAGAATGCAGCTATCCCAAGCAAATGGCATTTGAAAACAGCCAACAGTTGCCATTATTTTAATATTTGAAAAAATAGGCATCAAGCCCCAAACAGAAACAGATCTATTCAACAAAATCAAATCAAGATGAGATCCATACTTTAAACAGATCAGTAACAAGCAAGGACATTGAAACAGTAATTAAAAATATAAGATGTAGGTAAATCCACAAAATAATTCTACCACACATTTTTAAGAATAACTAAAACCAGTAATCCTCCAACCACCACCCAATATAAACACAAGGGATACTTCAGAATTCCAACAAAGACATTATTACTCTACTATCAAAATCAGATGGACTCAACAAAAAAGAGCAGAACAAGACCACTATTCCCGATAATCATAGAAGTAAAAATTTCTCAACTCAATACTTACAAGTAGAATGTAGAAACATATTCAAAATATAATTCATTATGACCTAATTGGTTTCATCTCTGTGATGCAGGGATGGTTAGACACATGTAAACCAATAAATGGACTTAAAGTAAAAATTTACAATATCATCTCAATCATTGAGGAAAGTGTCCTTAACAAAATCCAACATGATTTTATGGTAAAAAGTCCCAAAGAGAATAAGGTTGAGAAAAAAAAAACTTTAGCAAAATAAAGACTATCTATGGAAACCTCACAGCTGACATCATATTAAATGGAGAAATATTGAATTATGTGCACCAAAAATGAGGAATAAAAGAGTATTGTCCATTATCTCCACTCTTATTCAATATAGTGCTTGAAGTTAACTAGAGCCATGGATCAAGAGAAGGAAATAAATGGGTAAAAGTAGGAACAGAAGAAATCGTGTTGATATGCTGATTCAAGTAAGAGTTCCCATCGACTTCATCAGAGAACTCCTATTTGTTATCAACATTCTCATTAAGTGGAAGAATTAATGTACAAAAATATGTAGCTCTCTATATACCAAATACCAAATTACTGAGAAAGATATAAGAGAAACAATTTCATTTATAATAGCCTAAAAGAAATGCTTTACAGTAAACCTAAGGAAGGAGATGAAGGACAATGAAACATTTAAAACCCCAAAGAAAATCAAAGAACCAAGAAGATTAAAATACCTTCAGGTTCATAGATTGGTAAAATTGATTCTGGAAAAATGGTCATCTAAACTAGTTACTTTTCTATTGCTGTGATAAAAACACCATGGTAAAGAAAACTTGTAGAAGGAAGGGCTAAATTGGGCTTATGTTACCATTACGGTTGGGAAGTGTGGCCACAGGATGAATGGCATCTGGAGCAACAAGCTGAGTGCTTAGATATTAAACCACAAACATGAAGTAGATAGATAACTAGAAATGCTATGCAGCTTTGAAATCTCAAAGCTTGTGCCCATTGATATACTTTCTCCAGTAGGACCACACCTACTATACCTATCCAAACAGAACCAACAACTGAGTATTACAAAGTCGAACATCTGGATCTGTGGAGGACATTCTCATTCAAACCACCCCAATATTCTACCAAAATCAATTTACAGATTCAATGCAGTCTCATTCAAAATTTCCATACCATTCGTCAGAGAATTAGTAAAACAATCTTAAAATTCATATGGAAAAGAAAAATAGACCTTGGATAGAAAAAGAATAATGCCAAAGGCATTATCACACTTAACCTCAAGTTATAGTACAAGAGCATAATAATTATAATGATATGGTACTGTCACAAAAACTGACACATAGATCAACAGAACAGGATAAAGTACCAAGAATTAAGCCCATAATTTTTTTAAAATTTTTAATATTTTTATTACATATTTTCCTCAATTACATTTCCAATGCTATCCCAAAAGTCCCCCATAGCGCCCCCCACTTCCCTACCCACCCATTCCCATTCTTTTGGCCCTGGCATTCCCCTATATTGGGGCATATAAAGTTTGCAAGTCCAATGGACCTCTCTTTCCAGTGATGGCCGAATAGGCCATCTTTCGATACATATGCAGCTAGAGACAAGAACTCCGGGGTACTGGTTAGTTCATCATGTTGTTCCAACTATAGGGTTGCAGATCCCTTTAGCTCCTTGGGTACTTTCTCTAGCTTCTCCATTGTGAGCCCTGTGATACATCCAATAGCTGACTGTGAGCATTCACTCCTGTGTTTGCTAGGCCCCGGCATCGTCTCACAAGAGACAGCTATATTTGGGTCCTTTCAGCAAAATCTTGCTAGTGATGCAATGGTGTCAGCGTTTAGAAGCTGATTATGGGATGGATCCCTGGATACGGCAGTCTCTAGATGGTCCATCCTTTCATCACAGCTCCAAGCTTTGTCTCTGTAACTCCTTCCATGGGTGTTTTGTTCCCAATTCTAAGAAGGGGCACAGTGTCCACACTTTGGTCTTCATTCTTCTTGAGTTTCATGCGTTTATCAAATTGTATCTTATATCTTGGGTATCCTAAGTTTTGGGCTAATATCCACTTATCAGTGAATACATATTGTGTGAGTTCCTTTGTGATTGTGTTACCTCACTCAAGATGATGCCCTCCAGGTCCATCCATTTGGCTAGGAATTTCATAAATTCATTCTTTTTAATAGCTGAGTAGTACTCCATTGTGTAGATGTACCATAATTTCTGTATCCATTCCTCTGTTGAGGGACATCTGGGTTCTTTCCAGCTTCTGGCTATTATAAATAAGGCTGCTATGAACATAGTGGAGCATGTGTCCTTCTTACCGTTTGGGACATCTTCTGGATATATGCCCAGGAGAGGTATTGCTGGATCCTCCGGTAGTACTATGTCCAATTTTCTGAGGAACCGCCAGACTGATTTCCAGAGTGGTTGTACAAGCTTGCAATCCCACCATCAATGGAGGAGTGTTCCTCTTTCTCCACATCCTCGCCAGCATCTGCTGTCACCTGAATTTTTGATCTTAGCCATTCTGACTGGTGTGAGGTGGAATCTCAGGGTTGTTTTGATTTGCATTTCCCTGATGATTAAGGATGTTGAACATTTTTTCAGGTGCTTCTCTGCCATTCGGTATTCTTCAGGTGAGAATTCTTTGTTCAGTTCTGAGCCCCATTTTTTAATGGGGTTATTTGACTTTCTGGAGTCAACCTTCTTGAGTTCTTTATATATATTTGATATTTGTCCCTTATCTGATTTAGGATAGGTAAAGATCCTTTCCCAATCTGTTGGTGGTTTTTTTGTCTTATTGATGGTGTCTTTTGCCTTGCAGAAGCTTTGCAGTTTCATGAGGTCCCACTTGTCAATTCTCGATCTTACAGTACAAGCCATTGCTGTTCTATTCAAGAATTTTTCCCCTGTGCCCATATCTTCAAGGCTTTTCCCCACTTTCTCCTCTATAAGTTTCAGTGTCTCTGGTTTTATGTGAAGTTCCTTGATCCACTTAGACTTGACCTTAGTACAAGGAGATAGGAATGGATCGATTCGCATTCTTCTACATTTTAACAACCAGTTGTGCCAGCACCATTTGTTGAAAATGCTGTCTTTCTTCCATTGGATGTTTTTAGCTCCCTTGTCGAAGATCAAGTGACCGTAGGTGTGTGGGTTCATTTCTGGGTCTTCAATTCTATTCCATTGGTCTATTTGTCTGTCACTATACCAGTACCACGCAGTTTTTATCGCAATTGCTCTGTAGTAAAGTTTTAGGTCCGGCATGGTGATTCTACCAGAGGTTCTTTTATCCTTGAGAAGAGTTTTTGCTATCCTAGGTTTTGTGTTATTCCAGATGAATTTGCAGATTGCACTTTCTAATTCGTTGAAGAATTGAGTTGGAATTTTGATGGGGATTGCATTGAATCTGTAGAATGCTTTTGGCAAGATAGCCATTTTTACAATGTTGATCCTGCCATTCCATGAGCATGGGAGATCTTTCCATCTTCTGAGATCTTCTATAATTTCTTTCTTCAGAGACTTGAAGTTTTTATTATACAGATCTTTCACTTCCTTAGTTAGAGTCACGCCAAGATATTTTATATTATTTGTGACTATTGAGAAGGGTGTTGTTTCCCTAATTTCTTTCTCAGCCTGTTTATTTTTTGTGTAGAGAAAGGCCATTGATTTGTTTGAGTTAATTTTATATCCAGCTACTTCACCGAAGCTGTTTATCAGGTTTAGGAGTTCTCTGGTGGAGTTTTTAGGGTCACTTATATATACTATCATATCATCTGCAAAAAGTGATATTTTGACTTCATCTTTTCCAATTTGTATCCCTTTGATCTCCTTTTGTTGTCGAATTGCTCTGGCTAGGACTTCAAGTACAATGTTGAATAGGTATGGAGAAAGTGGACAGCCTTGTCTAGTCCCTGATTTTAGAGGGATTGCTTCAAGCTTCTCACCATTTACTTTGATGTTGGCTACTGGTTTGCTGTAGATTGCTTTGATCATGGTTATGTATGGGCCTTGAATTCCTGATCTTTCCAAGACTTTCATCATGAATGGGTGTTGGATCTTGTCAAATGCTTTTTCCCCATCTAACGAGATGACCATGTGGTTTTTGTCTTTGAGTTTGTTTATATACTGGATTACATTGATGGATTTCTGTATATTGAACCATCCCTGCATCACTGGGATGAAACCTACTTGGTCAGGATGGATGGTTGTTTTGATGTGTTCTTGGATTCGGTTAGCAAGAACTTTATTGAGGATTTTTGCATCAATATTCATAAGGGATATTGGTCTGATGTTTTCTATCTTTGTTGGGTCTTTTTGTGGTTTAGGTATCAGAGTAATTGTGGCTTCATAGAATGAGTTGGGTAGAGTACCTTCTGTTTCTATTTTGTGGAATAGTTTGTGAAGGACTGGGATTAGATCTTCTTTGAAGGTCTGATAGAACTCTGCACTAAACCCATCTGGTTCTGGGCTTTTCTTGGTTGGGAGACTATTAATGACTGCTTCTATTTCTTTGGGGGATATAGGGCTGTTTAGATCATTAATCTGATCTTGATTTAACTTTGGTACCTGGTATCTGTCTAGGAACTTCTCCATTTCATCCAGGTTCTCCAGTTTTGTTGAGTATAGCCTTTGGTAGAAGGATCTGATGGTGTTTTGGATGTCTTCAGGATCTGTTGTTATGTCTCCTTTTTCATTTCTGATTTTGTTCATTAGGATGCTTTCCCTGTGCCCTCTAGTGAGTCTGGCTAAGGGTTTATGTATCTTGTTGATTTTCTCAAAGAACCAGCTCCTTGATTGGTTGATTCTTTGAATAGTTCTTCTTGTTTCCACTTGGTTGATTTCACCCCTGAGTTTGATTATTTCCTGCCGTCTATTCCTCTTGGGTGAATTTGCTTCCTTTTGTTCTAGAGCTTTTAGGTGTGTTGTCAAGCTGCTAATGTGTGCTCTCTCTAGTTTCTTTTTGGAGGCACTCAGAGCTATGAGTTTTCCTCTTAGAAATGCTTTCATTGTGTCCCATAAGTTTGGGTATGTTGTGGCTTCATTTTCATTGAACTCTAAAAAGTCCTTAATTTCTTTCTATATTCCTTCCTTGACCAAGGTATCATTGAGAAGAGTGTTGTTCAGTTTCCATGTGAATGTTGGCTTTCTATTGTTTATTTTGTTATTGAAGATCAGCCTTAGTCCATGGTGATCTGATAGGATGCATGGGACAATTTCAATATTTTTGTATCTGTTGAGGCCTGTTTTGTGACCAATTATGTGGTCAATTTTGTTGAAGGTACCATGAGGTGCTGAGAAGAAGGTATATCCTTTTGTTTTAGGATAGAATGTTCTGTAGATATCTGCCAGATCCATTTGATTCATAACTTCTGTTAGTTTCACTGTGTCCCTGTTTAGTTTCTGTTTCCATGATCTGTCCATTGGTGAAAGTGGTGTGTTGAAGTCTCCCACTATTATTGTATGAGGTGCAATGTGTGCTTTGAGATTTACTAAAGTTTCTTTAATGAATGTGGCTGCCTTTGTATTTGGAGCATAGATATTCAGGATTGATAGTTCCTCTTGGAGGATTTTACCTTTGATGAGTATGAAGTGCCCCTCCCTGTCTTTTTTGATGACTTTGGGTTGGAAGTCAATATTACCTGATATTAGAATGGTTACTCCAGCTTGTTTCTTCATACCATTTGCTTGGAAAATTGTTTTCCAGCCTTTCATTCTGAGGTAGTGTCTATATTTTTCTCTGGGTTGAGCTTCCTGTAAGCAGCAAAATGTTGGGTCTTGTTTGTGTAGCCAGTTTGTTAGTCTATGTCTTTTTACCGGGGAGTTGAGTCAATTGATATTAAGAGATATTAAGGAAAAGTAATTGTTGTTTCCTGTTATTTTTGTTGTTAAAGTTGGCATTCTGTTCTTGTGGCTGTCTTCTTTTAGGTTTGTTGAGGGATTATCTTCTTGTTGTTTCTAGGGTGTGGTTCCTGTCCTTGTATTGGTTTTTTCCTGTTATTATCCTTTGAAGGGCTGGATTCGTGGAGAGATAATGTGTGAATTTGGTTTTGTTGTGGAATACTTTGGTTTCTCCATCTATGTTAATTGAGAGTTTGGCTGGGTATAGTAGCCTGGGCTAGAATTTGTGTTCTTTTAGTGTCTGTATAACATCTGTCCAGGATCTTCTGGCTTTCATAGTCTCTGGTGAAAAATCTGGTGTAATTCTGATAGGCTTGCCTTTATATGTTACTTGGCCTTTTTCTCTTACTGCTTTTAGTATTCTATCTTTATTTAGTGCATTTGTTGTTCTGATTATTATGTGTCGGGAGGTATTTCTTTTCTGGTCCAGTCTATTTGGAGTTCTGTAGGCTTCTTGTATGTTCATGGGCATCTCTTTCTTTAGATTTGGGAAGTTTTCTTCTATAATTTTGTTGAAGATGTTTGCTGGTCCTTTGAGTTGAAAATCTTCATTCTCATCCACTCCTATTATCCGTAGGTTTGGTCTTCTCATTGTGTCCTGTATTTCTTGGATGTTTTGAGTTAGGATCTTTTTGCATTTTACATTTTCCTTGATTGTTGTGCCGATGTTCTCTATGGAATCTTCTGCACCTGAGATTCTCTCTTCCATCTCTTGTATTCTGTTGCTGATGCTGGTATCTATGGTTCCAGATTTCTTTCCTAGGGTTTCTATCTCCAGTGTTGCCTCATTTTGGGTTTTCTTTATTGTGTCTACTTCCCTTTTTAGGTCTAGTATGGTTTTGTTCATTTCCATCATGTTTGGATGTGTTTTCCTGTTTTTCTTTAAGGACTTCTACCTGTTTGATTGTGTTATCCTGTTTTTCTTTAAGGACTTCTACCTTTTTGATTGTGTTATCCTGTTTTTTTTTTAAGGACTTGTAACTCTTTAGCCATGTTCTCCTGTAATTCTTTAAGTGAGTTATTAAAGTCCTTCTTGATGTCCTCTACCATCATCATGAGATATGCTTTTAGATCCGTGTCTAGCTTTTCCGGTGTGTTGGGGTGCCCTGGACTGGGTGAAGTGGGAGTGCTGGGTTCTGATGATGGTGAGTGGTCTTGGTTTCTGTTAGTAAGATTATTACGTTTACCTTTCGCCATCTGGTAATCTCTGGGGTTAGTTGTTATCATTGTCACTGTTTATAGATTGGAGCAGACTCAGTGTTCCACTCACCCGAAGTCTCAAAATCCTGTGACGGGTGTCGTGGGTAGGTTGCGGGTGTCAGCCTACCCTGCACTCTAGCTACCCCGGTGCTGGTCAGGCCGGATGAGGCTTGTGGCCCTACTCAGGCCGGATTTCTGCCTCCCCAACCAAAGCAGTCTCAGTTCCCGTGGGATTGGACTGGAGCAGAAGCTGTGTTCCACTCACCAGATGTCTCAAGATCCTGTGGCAGGTGTCGTGGGTAGCTGGTGGGTGTCAGCCGACCCTGCACTCTAGCTACCCCGGTGCTGGTCAGGCCAGAAGAGGCCTGTGGCCCTACTCAGGCCGGTTTTCTGCTTCCCTAACTAATGCAGTCTCAGGTCCCGCGTGCAATTGGATTGGAGCAGAAGCTGTGTTCCACTCACCAGAAGTCTTAAGATCCTGTGGTGGGTGTTGTGGGTAGCTGGCGAGTGTCAGCCGACCCTGCACCCAGTGCTGTTCTGACCAGAAGAGAAGCCCATAAAATTACAGCTACCTAATTTCTGACAAGGTTGTCAAAATACATATTAGAGAAAAGAGGGAGTCTTTAACAAATGGTGTCTGGGAAAGTAGATGTCTATGTGTAGAAGAATGAATATTTATCTATCCCTTTGCACAACAAAATCAACTGCAGATGGACCAAAACACTCAATATACACAAGCACTTTACCAACTGAGCATAATTTCCCAGGATGAAAATATTAAAATGGTGAAAGAAAGGCAGGGAATATGTTACAACATATAGACACAGGTATGGACATTTTATATGTTACAACATGAAGGCATATGTAAGGACTTTCAAAGTAGGATTTTGGTTGCTAGGAAATAAGATCAGCAATAGATACATGGAACCTCTTGAAACGGAAAAGTTCTGTACAGCAGAAGAAACTGCCAATGAAGTGAGAGGCAACTTACAGAATGAGAAAGAATATTGCCAGTTATGCCTTTGTTATAGATTGATATCAGGAGAGCCTGAAAAAAGAAATTAGGAAAACAACACCCCTCACAATAGTCACAAATAATATGAAATACCTTGGTGTGACTTTAACTAAGCCTGTGAAAGATCTGTATAATAAGCTGTCTCTTGTGAGACTAGGCCGGGGCCTAGCAAACACAGAAGCAGATGCTCACAGTCAGCTATTGGATGGATCACAGGGCTCCCAATGGAGGAGATAGAGAAAGGACCCAAGGAGCTAAAGGGATCTGCAACCCTATAGGTGGAACAACATTATGAACTAACCAGTACCCCGGAGCTCTTGACTCTAGCTGCATATGTATCAAAAGATGGTCTAGTCGGCCATCACTGGAAAGAGAGGCCCATTGGACATGCAAACTTTATATGCCCCAGTACAGGGGAACGCCAGGGCCAAAAAATCGGAATGGGTGGGTTGGGAAGTAGGGGGGAGGGTATGGGGGACTTTTGGGAGAGCATTGGAAATGTAATTGAGGAAAATACATAATAAAAAAATATTAAAAAAAGAAGAAGAAGAAGCTTCTTGTATAGTCAAAAATGAAAGGTTCCCTGGGCTCCTAATATTCTTCCATCAAACTAAGAGATGAGCTCCCACAACAAGGTCCCTGAAGTTCTGGGCTTATCTAAGGTAAAACCACAAAAATAAGTGGTGACATAATGACCACTCAGTGTATTTTCTTGTTTCTTTTATTTCCTTTCCAAGTAACTACTTCCTCCACTCAGTGTACATGATCTGGTTTTAGGGTCATAAATCCATGTGCCTTGCCTTTCTAGTGTGTCAAACTGAAGAAACACTGAAACATGCCTTCAGATACTTTCCTTCCCATTTTGCTCCCTGGAATTTTTAATTTTGACTCCTGAGTGGAAGCACAAAGACCTCAACAAATTCCTTCAGCTCCTTAAGTCCTTTCTGTAACTTCTCCTTTGTTTTATAACCCCATAGGAAGGACAACAATATCAACCAACCAGACCCCCCAGAGTTCCCAGGGTCTAAACCACCAATGAAAGAGTATACATGGAGGGACCCATGGCTCCAGCCACATATGTAGCAGAGGATGACCTTGTCAGGCATCAGTGAGAGGAGAGGCCCTTTGTCCTGTGAAGGCTCAATGCCCCAGTGTAGGGGAATGCCAGGGAGGGGAAGAGGGAGTGGGTAGGTGGGTGGGTGGGTGGGGTAATACCCACATAGAAGCAGGGGGAGGTAGGATGGGATGGAGGTTTCCAGAGGGGAAACTGGGAAAGGGAATAGATAACATTTGAAATGTAAATAAAGAAAATATCCAATAAAAACATAAATAAAAAAATAAAAAGTATAAAAAGGAAAAAAAAGACTACAACAAAGCTATCCATTACAGTGCTGGTGCTGAGTCTCCTCTGCTCAAAGCTGGCTCTCCAGTCTTCACTTTGGTGCTGTGATCACCCTCATCACTTTGTAATACACATTTTCATTACTTTCACAATTAAGCTAGCTCATTTCTACTTGCAATTAGAGAAACTGTGGTAGATCCATCTCTATATTACTGCTTTTTTTTTTCTTTTGAACTTAGTCTGAAATTATGAGTGTGGTTCCGGGTTCTACCTCTCCTCTCATGGTGTCTGAACATCACTGATACACCTACTCAGAGAGGACAGAGCAAATCTGGAACAGATGATTTGTAGTCCATTTCCTCTGGCATGTGAGACACCACTGTATGCCAGGTTGAGGGGGTTGAAGCAAAGTTTTGGGCGAATGGGGCCCACAGAGCTCTGGTCCAACTGAAAGTGCGAGAATAGTGTCACAAGTCTTACAAAAGTAATAAAGAGGTTCCAGAAGTGTAAGGCCAGGATCCCTGGTCCCAAGGTGGCTGCAGTGGAGGTATTAGGTTGGGGGCTGCTCTGATATAAGCTTCTGTGTGGGATGGAAGCCTGGCCAGGCAAGTGGGTTCAAAGATCCAATTATGAGAGCTTTGGAGGGAGAGAGTTTTCTCACAAGTGTTTCAGCTTTGTTAAAACAGTCAGTCTCAGACAATCCCTGGTGAAATAACTTGCCTGCTTTATTCCATGTGGTCAGGGATTATATGAACCTTAGGGAGTAGTATGGGATTTTAGAGGTAAGTGCATTCTATTGGCTGAGGCTAAGATTCTGGAGATGTTCTATATGCATGGGGAAGAATTCCAGATGCTGAGCTGCCCGAATGTCTGTGACCACCTTGTTGGAGGTCTCAAGTTAAATGCTCTGAGGCAGGCATGGAAAAAGGAGGGAGCAAGTTCCACTCTGTCAGTCTTAAGTTTTGAGATTTCTGGAGTTTGAACATACTCCACTTCAGCAGTTCTGTGCCAATTCCTCTAGTGGCACAGATCACATGTCCCATGTATGAGCACAAATATTTTGTCACTTAAGATGCAATACAGTCCAGTACCTGATTCCATCTTCAACCTAATCCCTCCTTGTACAGACTGCAGAATTGTTGGACTCCATCTCAACATGGCAGAGCCTCTGGCAACACTGTTTCTTGAATTATGTAGTGCTCACAATTCATGCCATCCAGAAGAATGGTAGAATTAAAGCAAAGCCTCGTGTGAAAGTCTGCCGACTCTGACAGACTATGACTGACGGAAACACTAACTCATAGAGGTCAAATCTCAGGTCATATACTCCTACTTTGCTCTTAATTATGTTTACTCTATGGTCGGCTTTGAACGTGAAAGTTCCCATAATTCCTACTTTTGGGATACCTCTGCATACTTATATCCCAGAATAGTAATGTTTTAGCTATCATTTCCAAGATTTCTCAAGAGCGTAACCCTTTCCTTCACTGGCCTAGGGCACAACTATGGCACTATCTACAGTTTGTTTGGACCAGAGGACTGAGTGTTTCCTTGACACAGATCATAAGAGAGATGCATGCCATCTACACTTGATCAGACATCAATTTAGATACTGTTGTTGTCATTTTACTTTTTGACCTTTCTAACAATTTAGTTCTTTAATAATTTTACATGTTTATATAATGAATACTGGTTACATCCTCTTTCTATCCCCTCACATCTCACTCCCATCCCTATCACCCTCTCCCACCCCACTTCTTTCTGACCTTTTCTCAAATTTATGGTTTTGGTTTTATCTTATGAACCATTGAGTTTAACTAGGGCTGTCCATGTGACACTGAGACTGCCCATTGGATCCTACTAAGGTCACCAGTGAATACCTAACATAACTTCTCCTTTCTCTAAATCTGTCAGTAGGAGTGGTGTGGTGGTGAGAAGAAGGATCCTCTGAGACCTTCCTCCAACTATTCCTGGCTATTGACAGCCCATTCTTGTGCAGACCCAGTGCCTCCTCTGAAGTGGATGAGAGTTCATGACTTCAATGACTGCACTGCCCAGAATACTGCATTTTGCAGTCTTTTCTCCTATTACCTGGTGTTTATGTTCTTCCTGTCACCTCTTTCACAATGTCTGTGAGCTTTGGAAGGGTGGTATAATGTCTTATGGAGGAATACATACTCAACTATCACTTATTCTCTGTGCAGTCATAGGTCTGTTTTCACTGTAGCTTACTGGATATAGAGGCCTCATGGATTAAGGGTAAGAGTGGAAATTATCTATGGACATTTACATACATATTTAGAAACTGGTTCAGTGTTATGTTAACTTACCTGAACAGCAGAAATAAGTTGTCCCCTAGTGCCTGTGTCCTCATCACTCTGTGACAAACCCTTGATGAAGAGCAACCTGAGGACAGAAGTTTTTACTCTTACTTACAGTTGAAAGAGATACCATCTTGGCTGCAAAGGCATGGCAGCTGGAATGTCAGGTAGCTGGTCATATTATATCTTCAACCAGGAAGCAGAGAGAGATGATTGCTAGCATTCAGCTTCATTTCATTTTTTTTTTCTTTTTGATCAGTAAAGTATCTCAGACCATAGGATACCTCTCACTTTCATCTTGGTCTTCTCTCCTCCATCAAACGTGTTCAGTAATACCCTTACAGAGACACCCAGAAATGTGTTTCCATAGAGATTAGCCATCATCTGTATGCTTTTTGTTGTTGCCTGTTTCTGTTTCCCTGTTTCTCTACTTCTCTGCGTCTCCTTTTCTCTGCTTCTGTTTCTCTGCTTCTCTGTTTCTCTGTCTGTCTGTCTGTCTGTCTGTCTGTCTGTCTGTCTGTCTGACTGACTGCATGCCTGTCTGTCTGTCTGTCTGTCTCTCACAGACACAGAGACACACAGACACAGACACAGACAGACAGGCAGGCAGACAAACACACACACTAAAACAGACACAGAAGACTATTATAAGCATATGAGAAAATGTAATTTACTTCTGTTGTAAGCTTTAACATCCCAGGTCAAAGACAACAGCCAATTCAGCTGAGCTACTGTGGTTTGTCTTTTCTGTGATTGGTCCTTCCAGAGGCCTCCAGTATCGTGCTTTTACTGTGTTATTGGTTGAGTATGAAATGTCCACTACACACTCATGTATTTGAATTCCTGGTCCCTCAGTAGTGCTGTTTTAAATTGTGGGATGTTTCTGTTCTGAGATAGCTGGCATGCATAGTGCTGTTTAGTTGGACTCTTTAGGTAGGATCTTTTCTAGAATAGCAACTTTTCTCTCCTATAGTTTCAGTATTATTGTGAGCCATCTTTCTAGCCCCGAGTGTGGGTTCTTAAAATACAAATTAATTCTAACTATTTATTCTTCTTACTCTGTCTCTTTGAGAGATTATATTTCAAAGTATTTTTACTAACAACACTACTAATAATTTACACCCATTAAGAATATTTTTGATGAATCGATATTATGGTATGACATAGAAACAGACAAGTAGACAAACAGAACAGACTAGAACAGAGGGCCCAGAAATCAACCAAAAAAGCTATGACCACCTAATTTTTGACAAGTGAAGCAAAAACATGCAGCAGAGAATAAGATAAATTATTCAAAACATAGTGCTGGCAAAACTGAATATTCACCTGCAGAAGAATGAAATTAGAATTCTTAACTTTCACCTTGTACAAAAATCAATTCAAAATGGATCAAATATCTGAATTTAATCCCCCCCAAACTGAAAGATCTAGTGGAAAACATAGAGAATACTCCTCAAGACATTGGGGTGAACAGAAATCAATAACCCAAAACAAGACCCAAGTACCAATACACAGGTCTACATGAAACTAAAAAGTTTCTGCACAACAAGAGAAACTAATAGCAAAAGAAAGACAGTCCACAGGATGGGAGAAGATTGGCACTTGTTACACTTCAGACAAGGGGCTAATTGCCAAATTACAAATTTATAAACGATTGCAGATTAAATACCAAAATAAATAAATAAATAAAACTGTCAGTCAACAATAGAGTAACAAAAAAAGAAATGAACAGATAGTTTTGAAGAGAAGAATTATTAGTGGTTACTATTAGTATCAGGTGAAATGTAAATTAAAATTACTTTCATCAGAGTAATTCATCATTTCCTTAGGAGATGGAGAAGAGACTGAAGGAGCTGAGCAGGTTTGCAGCCCCATGGAGGGAGCAGCAGTGTCAAACAGGCCAGAACCCCTGGAGCTCCTGGGGACTGGACCACCAACCAAAGAATACACATGGAGCGACCCATGGCACTGGCCACATATGTGGCAGAGGATGGCCTTTTTGGACATCAGTGGGAGGAGAGGTCCTCAGGCCTGAGGGTGCTTGATGCCCCAGTGTAGGTGAATCCAGGGTGGGAGGATGGGAGTGGACAGGTTGGGGAGCACCTTCATAGAGGCAGGCGAGAGGGAATGAGATAGAGAAGGAGAGACCCAGAAAGGGGAAAAGATTTGAAAAGTAAATAAAGAAAATATTCAAGGCAGGGGTGGGGACGGGAAGAGAGACAGAAAATAAATAAATAAATAAAAGTTAAAAAAATCTGACAATAAATTTTGGAAAGAATATGGGAGTGGGGGAGAAGTCTTATTCACTGCTGGGAGAATATAAATAAATATAGTCATTGCAGAAATCAGTTTGGATGTTTCTCAAAAAAATCTGAAATAGAATTATCATGTGACCCAGTTATTCCACTCCTGTGCATATATCCAGAGAACTCCATATCCAACAATAGAGATATTTACACATTTATGTTTACCACGGCTGTGTTTGCAATAACAAGCAATGGAACCAGCCTAGATGATGTTAAGCAGATGAATAGATAATAAAAATGAGGTGCATGTATAAAATGGAACATTCTTCAACTATAAAGACTATAAAAATTTGCAAGATAATGGAAATAGATGAATTTATGAAAGTATAATATTAAGCAAGTGGCCCAAACTCAGGAAGAAAAGAAAGCTCATATTTTCCCTCATATGCAGAGATCCTAGTCTATAAAATTTCTTTATGGACTATCTAATAAGAAGCTTGGAATACACACACACACACACACACACACACACACACACACACACACCTGGTATTATGCCTTATGATATGAGTTACAGAGATCTCAATGTGTATTCCCACTGTGTAGTCATGTGTGTCTCTTACATCATTGTATCCTAGGAAACAGATTTATATAGTTTAAAATGTTGGCTTTAACTCATTCATCATTTGCATTAGAAGATATGAAGATCACCCCACAAAAGGAGGTGATGTTAATGCATAACTTTGTATAGAATTTTAAATTACAGAGATCTCAAAACTTTAAACCATAATGTATCTTTATTATGTTTTCAGAACACTTTTATATTTTTCATAACAAACTATCTTCTTAATTTAGTAATGCATTACAGTGTAAAACACAGCACTCCTGTGCCAATTTTTATTTAAAAAACCTTTTAGCCGGGCGTGGTGGTGCACGCCTTTAATCCCAGCACTTGGGAGGCAGAGGCAGGGAGATTTCTGAGTTCGAGGTCAGCCTGGTCTACAGGTCTACAGAGTGAGTTCCAGGACAGCCAGGGCTACACAGAGAAACCCTGTCTTGAAAAACCAAAAACAAACAAACAAACAAACAAACAAACAAACAAAACAAAAAAAAACCCCAAAAACCAACAACAACAATAACAAAAAACCTTTTAACATAGGAAATTATTCAATCCAAAGTCTTGACTTGATTCCAGGCAATAATATTTATCACTTATATATAAATTCATTAGAACATGAAAAGCCCTTAAAATTTTATATTGAAAATGTAACTAGAGTTCTTAGCTACTGGAGGCAATATCTAGTTGTGTAAGAACCCTTGACTGTCCTTGTTTTTTCACTAGATAATGATTTGACCTAATTGCCAACAGCTCTATCCAGGCCTTTCATCTCTGGTCATTTATAAATATAACTAATGGTTTCAACATCTTTATGTTAAAAGACAAAGCAACACAAACCTATGTGATTTTTTTTTTACAAAGTAATAATACTAATGACTTTCTGTGGAGTGTAATTTCTAGCTTTGGTACTTTAGAAGGAAATATATAAGCAATTATCTGGGGTTGGAAAGATGACTTAGTGGTTAAGAGCACTACCAAAGGGCTGAGATTCAATCCAGAGCACCCAGATGGTGGCACACAGACATGTGTACCTCTAGTTTTAAGGGTTAGGATGCCCTCTTCTGGCCTTTGGAGGCACTTCATGCACAAAATAATATGCACATAAATTACATAGAATAAAAAAAAAGAAAAAGAGTAAAGCAATTATCTCAGGTCTTTGGTTTATTACACTGCAAAATGCTTTTGAAAATTAACCTATGAGTCAATTCAAACTGATTTGAACTCCAAGATATTTGGCTTATTTGTTTGTTTAAGACTTTTACTATTCTAATATGAAATAGAGCTTACTTTCAGTAGTTGATATGGACAAAAATGTAAACATTAAGTGTCTTTTTTATAGTTTACTAAGTTTTCAGGAGCAAGTTCCAGTACAGCCACAGATCCTGACTCAGAGCTGGCTGTACTGTCCAGAATTCACATTTGTAAAACCATATCAGTGCTCATATAACCTCACATCATCCCCCCAAAATTCACTTGGTGATCACAAGAAATGAAAATACAGTCCTGTTTTCCAAATGCCACACGTGAAGAAAAGAATACTGAATGCTTTGTGTATTGTTGCAGCAGTGAGGAGACACTTTCAACAGTTGCTGGTAGTAGTTAGTGATGGGTTCTTTTCTGCATCTGTTGTGACTTAGAAAAATGGTCACCCATTTTCCCCCTAAGTAAATACCTTTGATTCAACATTTTTAGATTTATTCTATGGCATTTAGCTGTGTCTTTACTTCCTGTGAGAAGTATAAAAAAGTAGGTATTTTGTACAATCTATTTTAGCAGATTATATGTGAATTGAGTTAAAATCCAATAATTGTGTTTCAAAATTGCATTTTGTTTTGGGTTTTAGAGTTGAATTTTATGTCAATATAAACACCATATGCACTTAGTTTTAAAGACTAAAATACAACATAAAGCAGCCACCTGGTTCATACTTCTCCCAATACCTATTCCTAAGTCCTTGGTGTAATCATTCTTAATTCTTTGAGTTATTTCTTTTGGTGTTCATATCTATTTCTGAAGGAGTGGACATATGCTATTATTTCTTGGCTTTTGAATTGTATTATTTCTTTTCTTCATTCTTTGGGAGATGAGCTAGCATTCTTCTTCTTCTTCTTCTTCTTCTTCTTCTTCTTCTTCTTCTTCTTCTTCTTCTTCTTCTTCTTCTTCTTCTTCTTCTTCTTCTTCTTTTCCTTCTTCTTCTTGAGACAGGGTTTCTCTGTGTAGCCCTGGCTGTCCTGGGACTTACTCTGTAGACCAGGATGGCCTTGAACTCAGAAATTTGCCTGCTTCTGCCTTCCAAGTGCTGGGATTAAAGGCATGCACCACCACTGCCAGGCTGATGAGCTAGCATTCTTAACATTTCATTTATATGCTCTCCAAACCAGACACATATCTCCTTCCCTCTGTGTTTTTTCTTTAGAAAATTAAATTACCACATAAAGTAGTGTTTCCTGATGGCATTTTTATAGATGGTTTTTGTGGAGCCTCTTCTTACCATCCACTCCTCTTTGCCTTATCTGCAGATGAGGCAAAACAGAAACAGGACAGACTCTTCATCCTCACTGAAATTAGGGTCAGAATAATGTCAGACTATCACAGAAGTGAACTCTGAAACTTCTTACATCAGAAACTTGTACCAGCAGCTTTTTTTCCTCTTACAGGCTCCTATATCTTCTTCATACTTAAATACTTCCCAAATGACCAAACCTTCAGTCTTTAAAAAATTTTTTTTTGTATGAGAGAGAGAGAGAGAGAGAGAGAGAGAGAGAGAGAGAGAGAGAGAGAGAGAAGAGAAGAGAAGAGAAGAGAAGAGAAGAGAAGAGAAGAGAAGAGAAGAGAAGAAGAAGAAAGGAAGAGGAGGAGGAGGAAGAGGAGGAGGAGGAGGAGGAGGAGGAGGAGAAGAAGAAGAAGAAGAAGAAGAAGAAGAAGAAGAAGAAGAAGAAGAAGAAGAAGAAGAAGAAGAAGAAGAAGAAGAAGAAGAAGAAAGGTGTAGTACACAGGTGTTCACAGAGGCCAGAGGCTTTGAGTCCCTTTGTAGATGAACTTACAAATTGTTGTAAACCACCCAGCATGTAGGCTGGGAATTGAACTCAGATCATTGGCAAGAGTTTCAAATGCTTTTAACCACTGACCATCTCTCTAGTCTTCCTTTGTGATTCAAATACATTGTTATTTTTTGAGAATTCTGTAGATGAGTCTATGTTTATATTGTCCCACTTCCCCCTCTTTCCTTTAGCTCTTCCTGTGTCCTCTTCTCACATTCAGGGCCACTTATTATTTAACTATGATTGTTGCACATGCATACACAAAGAAACACACCCGAGTTCATTCGGTGTTGGTTATTAGTGGTACTTGTATCCTGAAGGTGAACATAATCAGCTAATTGAATCTAAGGCACACTCAATAGGAAGTAAATCATGCCTGGTACTGTGAACCTAATCCACTACTCATGGTTGGTGAGGGTGTGGACCCTGGAAGGGAACCCACTACTGCCATTTCCCTAAACCAATATAATTTCTAACAGCATTCCAAATATTTATCCTTATACCTACAAATTAAGTATAGTACTCACTGCTCATCAAAGAAGTGTCTTTTTAAAGCAGACAGGGACCATCCCAGTGCCCTTCAAAATACTACATTTTTATGTATTTAAAATCTTCCCATTCTTCTGCTTGACTTAAAGCCTTCTCTCTTCTAGAAGTGGTCCCTGAGCACTCAAGACACAAGTGTCACTTTTGTTCTAACTCCCTAGGGTGCTTGCTGCCCAGCATTTCAGCCAACTGTGCCTAAGTCTTTTCTCTCTAAACTGAATGTTAATGTCAAAGTCACATGTTCATAATTTTCCACCTTCAAGCATGAAGAGATTATCATCTCTCCCTTTTCAGTTTGCCAACAAGGACACTAAGACCACAAGGGAGAGGTGATTTTCCCAGGGTCAAAGAAGATGTGAATTAAATGTCTCACTTATTCTCATACTTCTGTGGCACTCCTGGGATATCAGTAGGTCATCTCTCATGAACACTGAATATGTGTCAAGTGAATGAGGCCATGCCAGAGAAGCTCACAGGTGGGCTGTGACTATTAGTTCCAGAGATAGCTAGGCAAACAGACAGACAGATAGATAAGGTAGAGAATGTCCTCAGGAGGTATTGAGCCACTGGGAAATCAAGTCCTCCAGATCCAGAAGGGCTCTTTGGTGAGGCCAGCAAGGAGCTCAGGATACTCAGCAGGCTTCGGAAGAAAGAACTGAGAGACCGTTTTGTTCTTGCTCTGACTCCAGCATGAGAGAATTATGATACTAGCACCTCCAGTCTCATTGTGGAGTGAGAAGACTGCAAAGCTCAAGTCTATGATGAAAAGCTTCACCTAGAACATAGAGATTGACTGCTCTGACATAGATTCTGCTGCCTTGGGAACTCTGCCAGGAACTCCAGCCTCTCCTTCTTCCATCTTCCACTTCTAGGTGAGGCATACCCACAATGGTGGAGGGGGTCTTCGGAAGTCCTTCCAGTTCTGTACTGAGAGACTGGTTTCTATGTCATCTCTCGGGAGCACTCTCCTGTTCTCACAGCAGGGTCAGGAGCCTCTCCTCCCCAGGCAAGCTCACATAGCAAGTTTGTAGATTTACAGATGTTGGAAAAAGCCAGGAAGAGGATGTCAGTGTTCCTTGTATGTTGATCTTTACCCATCCCTGCCCATTTAAGCCTTTTCTTTGAGGAGGAGGCAGGTAAGAGATAGCATAAGGCATTGAGCATGAGGCCAGCACAGTCACACATCATGTCAAGGGAGCATCTATCTCAATTTTGGATTCTCAGAAAATTTGATCACGTTTCTGTTTTCATAGCAGTATAGGAGAGTGGACTGTAGATTGACTGAAGTCCAAAGAGTCCTGTTGGGAAAAAAGATTTCAGAGGCCATGGTGTTCCTATAGTGTTTCCTAGCGAATTAGTCAGTTGGTGCTCCTTTTATCACTATCCAGCATGTCATTCCTTTCACCTTTGGTTGTGGAAACAAAGCTGCCTCTCCAGGGTACACCTTTTGTAACAGCCCCTGCTACAAGCAGGTTAGTCTGAGCTTTGCAGAGCTGAGCCCAGGCACACTCATGGGTGAGCTGTTGAGTAGGAAGAACTGTGGTAGAGTGGAAAAGTGGATAAATCAAGCACTGGTGGGAGAAAGATACATAAGTACCTGAAAATGCATGGCAGATTGCACATTAGTGACTGTGGGATTCAGAGTCTGTGACTGGAATTTTGTCTGACCCCCAGATTGCTGAATGACTTCAGGTGCATCAGAGCCCAGGCTTGGAGTATGGTATTGGGTAAGATACCTAAAACTCATTGCCCTTTGCCTGGTAACATAATAGGAAGATTAGCGCTCTGACTATGTCATGTTCATCTGTGAATATATTACTTGCCCAGTGCTCAAGTATCTGCCTGGCACAGAGTAGATACAATAATTGAGACTGTTGAACAAAGGGTTGAGAAGAAATGAGTGAGGAGCTGACAGGGCAAAGTAGAAGAGAGACCATTGTCTTTGGAATAGCAAGGCTTATCTTGGAATAGAACTTAAACTTGCCATTGAAGAGAAAGCTTTCTAGTCTCTGTTAAGAGAATAGGGACTACTCAGGAAGAAAGGAGATTCAAGGAAGCACAGAGTGCTGGAGACGCCATTTCTCCTGTCTGTGTTGATATGGCAGACTGACCTGAAGATATAAAGAACAAGGGCAGAATTGACAGGTTGTGTGTGTCTAGTCATGGGCTGTGGTGCATTGTGTGTAGAAAGTCCATTGAGATTGTCATGTTTCTGTGATTTCTTCCTGTGGTCATGTGCATGTGACACATATGATTATTTTCTATAGTGCCTGGAGTATGTCTATGTCTCTGTGTCAGTAGTTAATGCTTGTATCTCTGTGAGTGTGTCTCTAGCATGTCTTTCTGGATATGTCAGGATATACCTGTGTCCTGTGTGGGTATGCATTGCCAGGCTCTGGGTTTTTGTGTAACTGAGGTGCTGGTGCATTGTTCATTCTGCATGAGGTTTAGGGCAGTAGGTGCCTGGGTGAAAAGATTGCTGGTCCTATATATTATGTATCTCTGCTTTATTTCTGATCTCTTAAATAAATCCTTCCTATGTAGTACCTGCATTACTCCGGGTACTGGTTCTACTATCCTAGAACTCAGTCCTGTGCCAGGTGTTTCAGGAGCAGACAGCATATCTCATATTATCAAAAATAGCTATGAGCTTGGGGGTGGCCTTTATTAGGTACCTACTATTTGCTAAGTGTTTATGAGGAGGTAGAATTATTATATATATTTGTAAATGGAGTCTTACTATGTTGCACAAGCTGGTCTCAAACTCCTGGACGAAAGCCACCTTTCTAACTCAGCATGGGACACCATTTCCAGCTCATGGTGAATGCACATAAATCATTTCACTTTTAGACGGAAGAAAAAAGCAGCTCAAAGAGATGATGTAACTTCCCCTTATAATTTCCTATTAAAAATATCTTCTACCCAAGTCTGTTTGGTTGGACATTTTCAAGCTGGCCCTGGTCAAATTCCACCTCCTTTTTGGAGCCTTCTAAGATTTTCGAGAGAATTGGGCCAAAGCCCTGGCATATGCAGATGTGAAGACAATTGAATGTGTTTAGAAGATAAGCAACACAATAGAAAAACATCATCAGCAACTGAGGTAGAAGAGAAGGGAGAGAGGAATGGAAGAGCACTCTAGAGGTCCAGAGAGGGTGTGAGACTTCTGGGGGTGGGGGTGGGGAGGGAGGGAAGCTAGGTTTAGGTGTTGGAATAGGGTATGGATAGCATCTTAGGTAGGGAACAGGATGTTGGGAAGACTTATGAGAAAGGTGTAAGAAGCATCAAAAAGGCCAACCAGGCTGGCCTCCAGGGAAGGGGAAACTTCTGGAAGCAGCTGGTGTAAAGACTGGATTAGAATTATGGGAGCCATGGTGGAAGACTTTAGGCAGCATCCTGAACCATCCACACTATCTTCAATGAGTGATACCTGAGCTGGCTAGACAAGAAAGCTGGTGGGAGGAACACCTAGGTCTCTTACTGCTCTGGATTTCCCTCTCTCTAGTCCACAGGAAACTCACTGAAGTCTTAGGAACTACATCTCAGGATGGAAGGCAGTGCATCTACCTCCATGACTGGGGAGTTCTGGCCAAGAGAGAAAGCAGCCTCTATGGGCTTCAGGCATCATTGAGTCTGGCGAGCAGCCTGCAGGTGAGAGAACCCAGCCCATTCCTGCTGCTTCTTGCCATGTATCTTCTCTTCCTCCCACTTCATCGCCTAGCACTCTGCGTGATGTTTGTGAAAGGAGGCATGTCTGAAGTTCCACCCTCCCACAAATCATCTTTTTGTGCCTTTAATTCTACTTCCCTTCTTGTCAACATTCCTCCCACTCTAGTGAGCCTGTGCTTGTAGTGATGTACTCCTGCTTCCAAACTCAACCTCAAATCCCCTCTGGCACCTCCCTTAAATAAACCAGGCAGAGGAGTGATTCCCTTCTTGATACACACATTTACATTTGCATTGCATGAGGTAGGTCACTGGCTAACTTAGCTCTGTAGTCGTGTTGCTCAATCCAGAGCTTGGCCTGGTCAAATCACTAAGAAGTGGGCATGAACTATGTGGTTGAGCCGTTCTACTGCTCAGGGAACACCACACAGCTCAGCCCCAGCTGGAACACTGTCTGCTTCTGCTAAGAAAGTGCCCTCCACCCCCAAAAAAGAGTGACAAGAATGAAAAGAACATGAAAATTGGATCCTTTAAGACTGGATCTCAGGCATCATAGGTTGAAGAAAGATGACTTAGCAGACATAAGACAGATTGCTTTCACTGCTAGGTAAAAAGACATAGAGAAAGCCAGATTGGCACACTACCTACCCCCAGAGGCTAAATTGAGACTATTTGTAGTAGTTACATGAAAACCAGGTTCAGTTCAATTAAAGAAACTAAAATAAGTAAATAAGTGTAGACCTCCAGTGCCAGACTGATCTAGCTCAAAAAGCCACCAGGAACCCACCAGAGAGCAGAGAGAAGTCATCAGGTTCAGGGGGAAAGGGAGTGACCACCAGTTAGCATTTGTGCCTTGCTTAATCCTGGAAGTACACTGTCTCATTTAAGGTTGACATCAGTATATAAGAGAGGAATCAACAGGTCAGGAGAGTAGAGACTAAATAGAAGGGGTTCTGTGATTGCACAGACAACCAGGATAAAACTCAGGCATCTTTGATTTCAAAGTTATGCTTTTTCTGCAGCAATGTATATGCATCTAAGGGAGCAGTTAGGAAGAAAGGTCTGGTACTGACATAACGGATGGACTGGAGGGGTGCCAAGGTACAAAGGTGGTTTTCCTGTTCTTAGCAAGCAAGATCCCCAGGATGACTCCTGAGTGATAATGACAGAGGAAGAAAAATGAACAGGTTGGAAAAGCCTGAAGAGTTGTCCTGGCAGTTGATTGACTAATCAGCATTCAGTCTCCTCCATTGTCTGTTCTCCTGTGTTCACTCACTGGTCTTCATCTATGACATCCTCCTTGTGCATAGATATCTGGACAGGGTAGTGAGATGGGGCTTTTTCTTGATAGTCACTTGCCCCATTATCTTCTAGGGCCACACAGAAACATGATCCCTTTCTCTTGGCAGATGGTGGGCAGGTCACCTCAGCCATAGAAAGTTCTAGTGGCCTTAGAGCAATGTGAGAAAGGGAATGGGGGCTTTCAGGAAGATGCGGAACGAGGACAAATGAGAGCATTGTTTTGGAGATCACAGAAATTTGAAAGTTTTCTGAGCTGAGTTCAGAGCAAGGGCAGGCTTTGTCCTAGTGTTATTTGTGGGTGTTTCAGTCTTTCCTTTCTATACCAACAACTTCACACATCCCCTCCTTATAAGGAGCCAGAAGTTTGGTTTAATAAACTCCTGCCCATTTCCAAGAACACAATTCAGGTAATTTTTCCTTTGACCTCTTCCTATTCTCTCCAGAAAAACATATCCTAGAAAAACATCCCCAGTTCATATGATAGGTCATTCAGGCATGCGTGGAGTACAGACAAATAAGCAGGCAAAATAGCACATAGATTTAAAGTATAGTCTTTAATTTAAGATTATATATGGTACCTGGAGGTCCAGGAAATCTACTTGGGGTTTCTAGAACTTAGATTTTTCTGTCCTATCTCTTCCTTTCAGCATTCCCATGGGTACCTGACCTCCATGGCTGTGACCAACCTCACATACAAACCACAGTTCCAGCTCCTCGGCTTGATGGATGGCACAGATCCTCACCCGTTGCTGTTTCTTCTTTTCCTTAGCATTTACCTGCTCAATGCCCTGGGCAATCTGAGCATGGTGGTGCTGGTGAGGTCCGATGGGGCTCTGTGTTCCCCCATGTATTATTTCCTGGGTCACCTGAGCCTCGTAGATGTCTGCTTTACCACAGTCACTGTCCCCAGACTGCTGGCCACCCTGCTCCACCCTGGCCAGGCCATATCCTTCCAGGCTTGTTTTGCCCAGATGTACTTCTTTGTAGCTCTGGGTATCACCGAGAGCTACCTCCTGGCAGCCATGTCCTATGACCGTGCGGTGGCTGTGTGTAGGCCGCTGCACTATGGTGCAGTCATGACACCCTGGCGCTGCTTTGTGTTGGTGGCTGCATCCTGGGCTGTGGCCCATCTGCACTCTCTTCTACATACACTGCTCATCTCTGCTCTCGCCTACCCTCCCTCTGCCCCAGTGCGCCACTTCTTTTGTGACATGACTGTAATGCTGAGCTTGGCAACCTCTGACACATCAGCTGCAGAGACTGCCATCTTCTCAGAGGGGCTAACAGTGGTGCTGACCCCTCTGCTCCTCGTGTCCCTCTCCTATTCAAGCATCCTTGTGGCAGTGCTTGGAATGCGGACCACAGGAGGCCGGCACCGTGTCTTCTCCACCTGTGGGGCCCACCTGGTGGTAGTGTCACTTTTCTTTGGCTCAGTCCTCTCCGTCTACTTCCGTCCATCATCTGCCTACTCAGCTCGTTATGACCGCATGGCCAGTGTGGTCTATGCAGTAGTCACACCGACCTTGAACCCTTTTATCTACAGTCTTCGTAACAAAGAGGTCAAGGGTGCCCTAAAAAGGGGTTTCAGATGGAGAGCAGCACCCCAAGATGAGTAATGGAAGGTCTGGGTTAACTGGCATGTCAACAATAGTACCAACTCCCACAGTCTCATTTATCCCTTCTTTCTCCAAAAATCAATATATTCTCCTTTATTTCCCCTTCGTTCAAATTCTATTAGTTATTGCTCCTACACAGACTTATGCCTTGTTAAATAAGACTTAGATCCCAAACAAATATGACCTAGTGTTATATAGTGGTAGGTAACACAAGTTAAATGACAGTGTATTGGATGCCTTTGTGTGTTGTCTGGATGCTCAAAATAGTCTAGTGTTGCTTGGAGATTCTAATTTCTGGAAATTTGAAAAAATAAAGAGAGAGCAGGAGAAGGTAAGGAGAAGGTTATCTGGTTATCTATGCAACGGGAATACAGAAAGCAAGTAACATCAACAGGTGAAGGCAGTCATATGGGAGTGTTTGTGCCAGAAAGACAGTCACAGCCATGCAGGCTCTTCCTGGAATACTTCTAGATGACTTAAATGTGCTTTTAATTTAATGTTTTTCTTCATAAATTATATATCTTTGCTGCGCGGTGGTGGCACACGCCTTTAATCCCAGCACTTGGGAGGCAGAGGCAGGCAGATTTCTGAGTGCAAGGCCAGCCTGGTCTACAGAGTGAGTTCCAGGACAGCCCGGGCTACACAGAGAAACCATGTCTCAAAAAACTAAAAAAAAAAAAAAAAATTATGTATCCTCTATTTGCATTGTTAATGTTCAAAGAGATGAAATTCTTCTTTACCCACCCAAATCAGCCTCCACTGTCATCCCAGTTTCTCTGTATATTATTCTGCAGTTCCCCCTTTATTTTTTGAAATAATACATCTAGAAGAGTTTATCAAATCACTACAAATCACTCTCCTAAGTTTGTGATGTGGATACTTATCTACAACTTATTTAAGCAGTCTTTTGTCCACAATTTAACAATTTAAAATGTCTTTTCACCTTTTCACTACTACAGGGTAGAATGTACACCATGCACATGGGAGTCCATGAGGAATTCACACTGTACAACACAGGAAACAGATTGAGACTAGAGGCTGTCCCCATGTCAGAAGCCCAAGGAGTTCACTTTCTATGATGAATAGTTGTATATTCTATCCACCTTTCCACCTTATTAAATAACTTTTATTTGCTAATGTAGAAACTCCTTGAACACATTTCTGTTTACATTTGTTTGCTTTGGTTATTGTTATTACTATTATTTTATTCTTTCTTTGGTATTAGTTATGTATTTATTATCATGTTAATGAGATTCAGTATGTTAGTTCAATGTGTGTGCACAACACACATTGGTGGAATCCAGCTTCCCTCTATATGTCTTCCTCCTCTCTCACTTTTAGTTTTTAACATTGGCTCTTTTCTTACTCATCTGGCTTCCTTATACTTATGTTTTTTTTTTTTTAATGCTTTTAGTCTGCTTTGTGTTCTACTTGCCAAAGCTTATCTTCTGAATTAACCATCCCAAAGAATGGAATTTAGTTTTACTGATATTGACTCTATTGTTTCTTGACATTCAACTCCACTGATGCTTCTCACTTCCACATTCATTAACTTCTACACCTTATTGTCAGTTAACTTTGTGTTTCTTTTCTAGACCCTTTAAGGCTATGTATCATCTTGACTTTTGGAAAGGGTGTCTTATAATCATTGTTGATGGGACCTGACACCTATTCTGTTAGCATGAACAATCTATGATTGTCCTTGGAGGATGGGGTTAATGACCCTCTCAGATCTCAAGAGTCCCGCGGATCTACCTATTGTACTCAGCTGTGTCTTGAATTTGGCTTTGAGCTTCAGTCTTAAGTGTAGCCACAGAGTCTGAGCTCTTGTCACTACAGCTTCTGAGAACTCAGTCTCTCAACTGCTACTACTCTATGGGCTCCACCAGTGCATGAAAGATTTTTTAATATCATAAACTTAAGGATTTTTCATGAATTAGAGTGGTCAAGAACATTCACATTTGTAAATGGAGTACTTTAGACACTGTTTCCTAGCTCACTGCTACCAAGATATGGCCTTTGTAGAAACCTTCCTATGCTGGAAAGGGAACCACTGGACACATAAATTGAGCTTGCCACCCCCTTTCAATATCTCAAAATATCTGGATAAACTTATTGTCCTTTCATCCTTGAAATAGAGGACATAGAACATGCTTACATACTCACATATAAATTCTTGCTAGGAACACTAGTATTGTACATTTTTAAAAAATTACATGGAGCACATGTGTAGTCCAGAGGACTACTTGCAGGAGTTGATTTTCTTCTACTATCTGGTTTCCCAGGATTGAACTCAGGTCATCAGGCCTGTCAGAGGCACCTCTACCCACTAAGCTATCTTACCAAGCCAACCACCATACCGGCAGCCTATGGTTACATTGTTCTCAAAGTAATATTCCACATAGTTAGAGACAGTGTTCACCCTTACCAATATTTATGTTAGCTTTGATAGTGTATCTCCAGTAGTCAGAATACTTAGTTGAAAAATTCTTCTTAGAAATTAGAAAATTTGCCAACATGGACTGCTACACAATTTTCATACAAAGAAATAACTTTTAAACAAAAATTGTTTAAATTATTAAAATATCCATGAGAGTAAAAGTAGAAATTATTATATAATTATTACATGGAGTAATTATAGAATTCAACTGAGAAAATTCAAATAAGTAGAAATATATTCTTCATCCTATTTTGTAGAAGTAACTGTGTTTAATAAATATATAATTTCATGTAACTACAACATAACAGTATGATTACAATGTAATTACTAAGCAGTTTGTTATACAACTTAATATATTAGACTGTAAGTATATTTGAAAGAAAGCTATCTCAAGAATACTTTGAAAGAAAATATATCTTTTATTTTTGTTAAATACCAAGTTTTTGTTGTTTCTGGAAGTTACTATATTTAGGTGTCCTTTTTTCATATCGGAAGTATTTTTATGTTTTGCCATTTTTTCAAATTAAAATAAAATTATATAAGTTCCTTTTTCTCTCTTGTCCACCCACCCCTTCCATTTCCTGTCTTCACTTCTCAAATTCATAGGTTCCTTTTATTTAATTATTATTGTCACATACATATGCACATAAATATATAAATATTACATGCTGAATTCATTTATTCCTGTTTGTGTGTATATAATTTGAGGGTGACCACTTGGTATTAAATGGCCAATCAGAGAGCACTTCACTGGGAAGAATAACGGATTTCCACACAGGCATTTCATTTTATTTATTTTTATTGAAAACAGAATTTTTATATAATTATTCTGATCAGGGTTCCCCTTCCCCCAGTTCCTCCCAGATGCTTTCCACTCACTCAAACCCACACCCTGTTTTTTTTTTTTTATTAATCATTTCATTTGTTTACATTTCAAATTTTATCCCCCTTCTTGGTATCTCCTCTATAAGCCTCCCATCCCTCCCCTCCCCTTTGCTTCTAAGAGGAAGCACCCACTCATTCCTGCCTCACCCCTCTAACACCCTCTTCTCTGGGGCATCAAGCCTCCACAGAACCAAGCACCACCTGTAGTGGTGAGTTTGCTTTGAGCTCCCTGCACGTTGTAGGCCCTCACCTGCCCAGGAGCTATCTGGGATCCACAGATAAAAGACACATAAACATTAGCTCATTTTAAAACTGCCTTATTGGCTCTGTGGCTGGGCTCTTCAAAGACTTCTGCCACTATCAGGCCCTTACTCCTAGCTCAACACGTCTAAATCTGCCCTCAACTGACATCCAGGACTTTCTAATGGTTCCCCAAGTTCTCCACCCCCCACTGATACTTATTTACATTTTTCTCCTTGCCCTCTGCACTTCTCTCTTTTTCCCATACTTGGTCCTGATCCTTCTAATTTCCTCCCCTCTCCTCTTCCACCCAGGTTCCTCCACCCCTCGCCACTTGTGATTATTTTGTTTTCTCTTCTACGTGGATTTGAAGCATCCACATTTTGGCCTTGCTTCTTGTTAAGCTTTATATGGTCTTTGAGTTGTATCATGGGCATTCTGAGCGTTTGAGGTAATACTCACTTATAAGTGAGTACATACCATGCATGTCCTTTTGGGTCTCAGTTACCTCACTCTGGGTATTTTCTAATTCCATCTATTTGCCTACAGTTCATGCAATTGTCATTTTTAATAGCCCAGTAATACTCCATTGTATAAACGTACCACATTTTCTGTATCCACTCTTCAGTTGAGGGGCATCTGGGTTGTTTCCACCTTCCAGCTATTATAAATAAGACTGCTATGAACATAGTGGCGCATGTGTCCTTGTTATATTTTCGAGAATATTTTGAGAATATGCCCAGGAGTGGTTTATCTGTGTCTTCAAATAGAGTTATTTCCAATTATCTGAGGAACCGCCAGCTTAATTTCCAAAGTGGTTGTTCCAGTTTGCAATCGCTCCAGCAATAGAGGAGTGATCCTCTTTCTCTACATCCTCACCAACATGTTCTGTCATCTGACTTTTTAATCTTAGCCATTCTGATTAGTGTAAGGCGGAATCTCATTTTGATTTACATTTCCCTAATGACTAAGTAAATTGACATTTCTTTAGGTACTTCTTGGCCATTCCATATTCCTCAGTTGAGAATTCTTTGTTTAGCTCTTTACTCCCTATTTGGTTTTTTGGAGTCTAACTTCTTGAGTACTTTGTATATTTTGAATATTAACCCTCTAAGAGATGTAGGGTTGGTAAGGATCTTTTCCCAGTCTGTAGGTTGCTATTTTGTCCTATTGATAGTGTCCTTTACCTTATAGAAGCTTTTCAGTTCCATGAGGTCCCATTTGTCAATTGTTGATCTTAGAGCCTGAGTCATTGGCATTCTGTTCAGGAAAATTTCCCCTGTGCCCATGTGTTTGGGGTTCTTTCCCGCATTCTCTTCTATTAGATTCAGCATATCTGGTTTTATGTGCAGATCCTTGATCCACTTGGACTTGAGTTTTGTAAAAGGAGATAGAAACTGATCAATTTGCATTCCTTTATGTGAAGACCACCAGTTAGACCAACACCATTTGTTGAAAATGCTGTTTTTTTTTTCCTCTGTATGGTTTTGCCTTCTTTGTCAAGAATCAAGTGACCATAAGTGTGTGGGTTTATTTCTGGGTCTTCACTTCTATTTCATTGATCTACCTGTCTGTCTTTGTATCAATACCATGCATTTTAAATCACTATTTCTATGGAGTATAGCTTGAGGTCAGGGATAGTAATTCCCCCAGAAGTTCTTTTATTGTTGAGAATAGTTTTCACTTTTTCACTATCCTTTTGTGTGTGTGTGTGTGTGTGTGTGTGTGTGTGTGTGTGTGTGTGTTATTCCAGATGAAGTTCAGAATTGCTCTTTCTATCTCTGTGAAGTATTGAGTTGGAATTTTGATGGGAATTGCATTGAATCTGTAGATTGGTTTTGGTAAATGGCCATTTTTACTATGTTAATTCTACCAATCCATGAGCATTGGAGATTTTTTCCATCTTCTGAGGTCTTCTTTGATTTCTTTCGTCAGGGTCTTAAAGGTTTTGTCATACAGATCTTTCACTTGCTTCAATAGAGTCACCTCAAGATATTTTATATTATTTGTAACTATTGTGAAGTATGTTGTTACTTTAATTTCTTTCTAAGCCCATATTTCCTTTGTATAGAAGTAGGATACTGATTCGTTAGAGTTAATTTTATATCCATCCACTTTGCTGAAGTCGTTTATCAGGTGTAGGAGTTCTCTGGTAGAAATTTTTGGTATTGCTTATGTATACTATCATATCATCTGCAAATAGTGGTACCTTGACTTCTTCCTTTCCAGTTTGTATCCTTTGACCTCCTTTTGTTGTCTAATTGCTCTACCTAGAAATTCAAGTACTATATTGAATAAATAGTGAGTGAGTGGGCACCCTTGCCTTATCCCTAATTTTAGTGGGAATTGCTTCAAGTGTTTCCTTATTTAATTTGATGTTGGCTGTTTGTTGCTGTATATTTCTTTTATTATGTTTAGTTATGTGCCTTGAATTCTTGATCTTTCCGCGACTTTTAACATGAAAGAGTGTTATATTTTGTGGAAGGACTTCAGCATCTAATGAGATGGCCATGTGATTTTTCTTTGAGTTTGTTTATATAGTGGATTATATTGATGGATTTCCATATAGTGAACCATCCCCACATCCCTGAAATTAAGCCTACTTGATTGTGGTGAATGATGGTTTTGGTGTGTTCTTGGATTCAGTTTGCGAGAATTTTATTGAGTATTTATGCATTGATAATAATAAGCGAAACTGGTCTGAAGTTTCTTTTCTTTGTTGGGTCTTTGTATGGTGTAGGTATCGGTGTAACTGTGGCTTTATAGAATGAATTAGGTTAGTATTTCTTCTGTTTCTATTTTGTGGAATAGTTTGAGAAGTAATAGTAATGGGTCTTCTTTGAAAGTCTGATAGAATTCTGCACTAAAACCATTTGGGCCTTGGCTTTTTTTTAATGGAGAGACTTTTAATGACTGCTTCTATTTCTTTAGGGGTTATGGGACTATTTAGATAGTTTGTCTAGACCTTATTTAACTATGGTATCTGCTATCTGTATAGAAAATTGACCATTTCATCTAGATTTTGCAGTTTTGTTGAGTATAGGCTTTTTGTAGTGAGACCTGATGATTTTTTTTGAATTTTCTCAGTTTCTGTTATGTCTCTTTTCATTTTTGATTTTGTTAATTTGAATACTGTTTCCATGCCCTTTAGTTTGGCTAAGGGTTTATTTATCTTGTTGGTTTTCTCAAAGAACCAACTCTTAGTTGTTTGATTCTTTGTATAGTTCTTTTTGTTCCAAATTTTTTGATTTAAGCTCTGAGTTTGAATATTTCCTGCCATCTACTCCTGTTGTGTTGTTTTATTCTTTCTTCTGTTCTAGAGATTTCAGATGTGCTAGTGTAGGATCTCTTTAATGTCTTTACAAAGTTCTCAGTGCTATGAATTTTCCTCTTAGCACTGCTTTCATTGTGTCCCATAAGCTTGGTTATGCTATTCCTTTATTTTCATTAAATTCTAGAAAGTCTTTAACTTCTCTCTCTCTCTCTCTCTCTCTCTCTCTCTCTCTCTCTCTCTCTCTCTCTCTCTCTCTCTCTTTCTCTTTCTTTCTTCCATGACCAAGTTATCATTGAGTAGATATTCAGTTCAGTTTTCATGAATATATGGACTTTCTGTTTTTTTTTTTTTTGTTGTTGTTATTAAGGACTAGCTATAGTGCATGGTGGTCTGATAGAATGAATGGGATTATTTCAATCATCTTGAATATATTGAGGTTTCTTTTGTTTCTGATTATGTGGTCAGTTTTGGACAAGATACCTTGAGGTGCTGAGAAGAAGTTATATTCTTTTGTTTCAAGGTGAAATAATCTGTAGAAAGCTGTTAAATTCTTTAAGTTCATAACTTCTGTTAGTTTCACTGTGTCTCTGTTTAGGTTCTGTTTCCATGATCTGTTGATTAGTGAGAGTGGGGTGTTGAAATCTCCCACTATTTCTGTGTGAGGATCAATGTGTGTTTTGAACTTACCAGTGTTTCTGTTACAAATGTAGGCACCCTTGCATTTGGGGCATAGATATTCAGAACTGAGAGTTCATCTTGGTGGATTTTTCCTTTGATGAGTAAGGAACGTCCTTCCACATATTCTTTGATAAGTTTTGGTTGAAAGTCTATTTTATTGGATATTATAATGGTTACTCCAGCTTGTTTCTTGGGACCATTTGATTGGAAATTTTTTCCAGCCTTTTACTCTGAGGTAGTGTGTGTCTTTGTCATTGATGTGAAATGTATGCAGTGAAATGCTGGGTCCTGTTTATGTACCTGGTCTGTTGGACTATGTCTTTTTATTGGGGAATTAAATACATTGATGTTGGGAGATATTAAAGACCAATGATTGTTGGTTCCTGCTATTTTTGTTATTAGTGGTGTTATTGTGTTTGTGTGGTTCTCTCTTTTTTAGGTTTGTTGTGAGACGATTAATTTCTTGGTTTTTCATGGGTGTAGTTTCCCTTTGTGTTGGAGTTTTTTTCTTCTATTATTCTCTGTAGGGCTGGATTAGTTGAAAGATATTGTTTAATTTTGGTTTTGTTCTGGAATATCTTGGTTTATACATCTATGAGTTTTTCTGGGTATAGTTGCCTAAGCTGGCATTTGTGTTCTGTTATGGTTTGTATGACATCTGTCCAAGGTATTCTGGCTTTTACAGTCTCTATTGAAAAATGTGGTATAATTCTGATAGGTCTGCCTTTTTTATATGTTACTTGGCCTTTTTCCCTTACCACTTTTAATATTCTTTCTTTGTTGTATGCATTTAGTGTTTTGATTGATATGTGAAGGGTAGAATTTCTTCTCTGGTCAAATCTCTTTTGGTGTTCTGTAGGCTTCTTGTATGTTTATGACCATCTCTTCCTTTAGGTTATGGAGGTTTTCTTCTATGATTTTGTTGAAGATGTTGGCCCTTTGAGTTGAGAATCTTCTCTCTCTTCTATTACTATTATTCTTAAGTTTGGTCTTTCCATTGTATCATGAATTTCCGGGATACTTTGGGTTAGGAGCTTTTTTCACTTTGAATTTTCTTTGTCTGTTGTGTCAATATCCTCTATGATATCATTTATGTATGAGATCTTCTCTTCTATCTCTTATATTCTGTCAGTAATGCTTGTATCGGCAACTCCTGATCTCTCTCCTAGGTTTTCTATCTCCAGGGTCGCCTCCCTTTGTGATTTCTTTATTGTTTTTATTTCCATTTTTAGGCCTTAAATGGTTTTGTTCAATTCCTTCACCTGTTTGATTGTGTTTTCTTGTATTTCTTGAAGGGATTTATGTGTTTCCTCATCTTCTACCTGTTTATCTGTGTTTTCCTCTATTTTTTTTAAAGGGAGTAACTTATGTCCTCCTTATGGCCCTCTATTCTTTTCATGAGATGGGATTTTAAGTCAGAGTCTTCATTTTCAGGTGTGTTAGGGTATTCAGGACTTGCTGTGGTAGGAGAGCTGGGCTTTGATGGTGCCATATGGCATTTTTTTCCTGTTGAATATGTTCTTGCACTTGCCTTTTGCCATCTGGTTATCTCAGGTATTAACTGCCCTTGCTGTCTCTGACTATATCCTGTCCCTCCTGTGATCCTCTGAGTCTGGTTGTTCCAGATTACCTGGGAATCAAGCTGTCTCTGCATGTGGGAGGGGGTCTGGAGTACCCACTCTGCCTGATCCAGGTTGTGGACCAGAAGGAAGATGCCCAACACCCTATCTGTTTCTTTCATTATGAACAACATATGAACAACAATATGAACTAACCATTATATATATGCAAGAGACCTGAGAGTTAGAACAAAACAAATGAAACACCTCCAGAAATCCCCTTTGAGTTTGTTTCCTGATGGTCATGTACTACTGGGACTACAACCTGTCCTTAAGATGCACGGATATTTTAGAAGCATGTCTACCAAAGTGTATTTTCTGTGTGTGGACAGAAATATGTTGGCATCTGGAAATGCTAGAAAAGTGGATGGGGTGGGGAGTGGGAGTGGGGAGGAGAGGGCAACCTGATCTGGAATTGGGTGAGGGAAAAGGCCTGAAGCCTTGAAGGTCAGCAGAAAGAATGTAAACAGGCATTCTCATGAAATAAGAGGTTGGGGAACCCCACCAGGGTGCACCAGAGACCTGGAGGTGAGAGACTCCCAGGACTCAAAGGGAGGGACCTTAGATGAACACCCCCCCCCAACAGTAGGGAGAGGGAACTTGTAAAGCCCACCTCCATCAGGAAGAAAGGATATCAAGTGAGGGATTGGGTTGCCATTCCAAAGTCACATCTCTGACCCATAATTGTTCTTGTCTGAAAGAATTACAGGGATGGAAATGGAAAGGAGCCAAAGGAAAAGAAGGTCTAGTGACAGGCTCAAAGTGGGATCCAGCTCAAGGGGATGTCCTAAGGCCTGACACTATTACTGAGGCCATGGATCACTCACAAAAAGGGATCTGTCATGGCTGTCCTCCAAAAAACCCAACAAGCAACTGAAAGGGTAATAAGATGCAGATATTTGCCCCCAACCAATGGACAGAAGCAGCTGACCCCTGCTGTTGAATTAGGGAAGGCTGAAAGAAGCTGAGGAGAAGGGTGATCCTGTAGGACCAGCAGTCTCAATTAATCTGGACCCCCAAGATCTCTCAAACACTGGACTACCAAATAGACAGCATACACCAGCTGATATGAAGCCCCCAACACACATACAGTAGAGGAATTCTGTGTCTGTTTTCATTCAGTGATGATGTACCTAAACCTTAAGAGACTGGAGGCCCCAGGGAGTTTAGAGTTCAGATGGGGGTAGGAGTGTGGGGACATCTACATGGAGATAGGGTAGGGTGGGGAGGAGGTATAGGGTGGGGAGGAGGTGGGGGATGTGGAGTAGTCGAAGGGTGGGTGGGGGGCAGGGAATGGAATATGGAGTGTAAAAATAAATTTAAAATTAAATTAAATTAAAAAAAGAAAGAAAACAAATTTGAGATAACCAGCATAATGCAAAGGTAGTGTAAGTATCAAAGATACTTACATCTGGTTCTCTGGTAATGGAGAAAAGAGAAAGAGAATAATTATTTGTAAGCCAAATTTCAAGTGGATCAGAAATGGAGATATAGAAACCAAGACTACAGAGTGTGAAAATGATACTATTCAATATTTTAATAGAAAACTCCTTTCCAAGGACTACTAGAGAAAAATCAATCAGAAAGTTTTTCTACCCCAAATTTAAAATCTTTAGCAAAATAAAAGTAGACAAATAGCCAGTGAAGGGAAATGCCACCAATCAGATCAAGTGGCAGCATCTCTAACAGGAAAACAAACAGAAAGCAGCTTAAGAAAAAGATGTTGCCCAAATAACACACGAAAGGAAAATTGGTTGACAAATATAAAAGTTGATTTCACCATTACATGTAGTAGTTTAGCTTAAAAACAGTAAAGTCTCACTTTTCAGCCATATGGGCAATAAATATATGAGAGCCAAATTTCCAACATTGGGAACAGTAAAGAGCAGTTACATCCCCATTTTCTTTGGGGAGCTTAAAGCAGAAGAAGCATGTCTTCCACAATTTGGCAGTTTCTACCCAATGATAAAATGATTGTATTCTCTGAGCTAATATACTTGTTAATGTGAAGGTTTTCATAAGGAAATAGGACAATACTACAAAATATTGGGATTAAGACATAAAATTGAGGCAGTATTATTTAAATTAAGGATAAACTGAAAACAACCCAAAAGTTCACCAAAAGTAAGTTGCTGAAATGCATTATATTAAAAGTGTCGCAAGTCCTGTCAGATGTGGTGGAGGTACACATTTTTAGTCCCAGCACTGAAAAGGTCGAGGAACAAGGATCGCTGTAAATTCAATGCCAGCATGGACATCATAGAGAGACTTTGCATCAAAACAGAACAGGAAAAAAAATCAAAAAGCATTACAAGTCCTTATGTGAAATGTTGAGTTAACAGTAAATTTTAAGTGAAAGCAATTAAACATGTTTTTAGTTCTACTTATTTATTATATATAATTCTAGGTTGTGTATAGGCAATATATAGAATAACAACTTTTAATGGCTTTGATAGAGAAGGGGACAGGACTGTGAGAGGCCTTGACAGTTTGCTACATAGATACCTTCAAGCAGGCATGGACTATTTTAGTAGTCAATACATTTTTTTTTGAAAAGTAAATAGTGTCAACATAGACATTACCAGGAAGATTTCCGTTCAAAGGTAGTTTTTAAGATATATTTTAGGAAATATGAACATGCACTCAAAAACCATTGGGCTGAGCGTGGGGTCCCCAACAGAAAAGTTAGAGAAAGGACTGAAGGAGTTGAAGGGGTTTGAAACCCCATAGGAAGAACAATAACATCAACCAATCAGACTCCCCAGAACTCCCAGAGACTAAGATGTCAGCAAAGAGGTACACATGGCTTCAGCTGCAGAGGATGGCCTTGTCAGGCATCAATGGAAGGAGAGGTCCTTGGTCCTATGAAGGCTCACTAGATGCCGCAGTGTAGGGGAATGAAGGGCAGGGAGGTGGTAGTGGGTAGGTGTGTGGAGGAACACCCTCATAGAAGCAGGGGGGAGGGAGGATGTGATAGGGTGTTTCCAGGAGGTAGGGAAACTGGGACATTTGAAATGTAAATAAAGAAAATATCCAATAAAAAAGAAAATGCACCCAAGAAATCATCTAGAATAAATATGTAAAGCAATGAACAAGGCTTTGTTCATTTTAGGAGTTGGTAATCATACATCTACAAGAGGTTTATATATTTTTTTTTTCAGGAAATAAAGAGAGCATCACATTATTTCAACATATAAGGGAGGAAAACCTTATCTAGGAGTAACAAATAGATTCTAGACCTATCACTATTTACATTTCCTTATACTATACCATGGGCTATGCTTTACAATCTGTAAATTATGTGATGTATAATGGGACTAGATAGCTTGTTTCAGATTACACAACTTTAATTCAAAAAAGGAATTGACATCCAATATGTAGACATAATCAATAGTTCACAATTAGCAAACAAATTATTGGTGCTTTGAATTCCAAAAGAAATGATAGTTTTAATATATTATCATTAAATAAGCTTTTAATGAACACATGAAAGGAAGCTATGAAGTAATTTGAAACAAGAAATATGACTCCACAGAACAAATGCATTATTGAGACCATGCATATATTAAGTTGGAAATAGTCCTTTTAGAATAAGTATGTTTGTCAGAAGCAAAGTGCCAAAGTGACTAAGGAGTTGAAGTTCCTTTCCAGGAACTAGAAAGATTTTTATATTCTTTGAACACTAAACACCAACACTAGTGTTAATTCAGACTCAGATGATAATCAAGGAGCACTTAGGGTTTGTCAGATCTTAACTTACGTCACACCTGAAGTATAGTGCTAAATTTAAGTGGCATGAGAAATTCAAACTACTGAAAGTTGAAGAAAGCCCCTGCATACCATTTGAAATTGGGCCTACTATTTGAAAATATGTTTTAATATTTAGAGTCGCTATCTCAGAGAAAAGTTAGCCATCTTCTTTGAAAACACCTTTTTAAAAGCTCCCTTTATATCCTGATTCCTGAAGCTGTAGATAAAGGGGTTCAGCATAGGGGTCACCACTGTGTACATCACAGCCATGACAGTCTCCTTAATGGTTGAATTATTAGCCGATGGACATAAATAGAGACCAATGATTGTCCCATAGAAAAGAGACACCACAGAGAGGTGGGAACCACAGGTGGAGAAGGCCTTGCGGATGCTTCTAGAAGAGGGGACCTTGAGAATGGAGGACACTATTCGTGCATAGGATGAAAATATCAGCAGGAATGGGACAATAATGACAAGTCCTCCCAAGATAAATATCATCAACTTATTGATCTGAATGTCAGAGCAGGCTAACTTCAGAAGAGCTGACATATCACAGAAAAAGTGAGGAATCACATGGTTAGCACAGAAGGAGAGCCGAGCCATGAGCAGTGTGTGCGACAAAGAGATGACTGTGGTCAGTAGCCAAGATAGTGCCACCAGGCAGAGACACAGTTTGGGGCTCATGATGCTAGTATAGTGTAGGGGGAAGCAGATGGCCACATAGCGATCATAGGCCATGGCCACAAGGAGGAAGCTCTCGAGGTCTGCAAAAAGCAGGAAAAAGTACATTTGTGCCAGGCAACCTGCATAGGGAATGGATGGAACTTGGCTTTGCATGTTCTGTAGCAATTTGGGAATGGTCACAGAGGAAAAGCAGAAGTCAGAGAAGGACAAGTTACTGAGAAACAAGTACATGGGTGTGTGGAGATGGGAGTCCAGGTGAATGAGGAGAATGATGATGAGGTTCCCCAGGGCAGTGGTGAGGTACATGGCCAGAAACAGGGCATAGAACAGGTCTTGCTGGTGTGGTTCAATAGGCAAGCCTAGGAGGAGGAATTCTGAAACAACAGTTTGATTTCCTCTTTCCATGTTGACTTATTAACCTTTTCAGGCTTAAGAATGATTTGTATGAATGTATAAACATACACAAAGCCAATGCTTTAGGAAGACATTTTAAAATCTAAATCTAACACTTGTAAGTAATGAAAGATTATTTCATTATTTTGTATTTTTCTAAGTATGTAATAAATAGTTACATAAAGCAATGATTCAAGGGCATAGATTAAATTCAGAAATACCAAATTCTTTAAGAAAGTTCTTCTGAATGTACACTTGTTATCACAGCCACTTGGAAAGCTAAAGCTGGAGGATCTGAAGTTCAAGGCTTACCTGGGCCATGTAGCAAGTTTGAGACCAGTTTGACAACTTAATAAGACCCTTCTCAATCTAAAATTAAAAGGGACTTGGACTTAGAATTTCTAATGCTGTGATAAAACATCACGACCAAAAGCAACTTGGGGAGGAAAATATTTGTTTTGTTTACATTTCCACATCACAGTTCATCAACATAGAAAGTCAGTTCAAAAACTTAAGCAGGTAGGAACTGATGCAAAAGCCATGGAGGAATGCTGCATACAGTGTTTCTCCATCTTCTTTCTTGTGGTATCTAGGACCATCACCCACCATGAGCTGTTACCTTCTGCATCAATCATTACTTTAAAAACAGGTTGTACGGGATTGCCTAGAAACCAGTTTGGTGGAGGCATCTTCTCAATTGGGGTTCCTTCTTTCCAAAGGACTCTAGCTGGTGTCAAGTTGTCATACAACTAGTCAGCACAAGCTGTGGGTTGTAGTTCAGTAGTAGAATACTTGGTTAGCATGTATAATACACTATTTTCAAACTTTATCACTGGATTAAAAGTGTTTTATAAGTGTGCCATGAGTGGAATTGGATGAATAAATAGGTACAAATAATGCACAAATCTAAAAACTATTCACCACTCTTATAACTCTGGAATATTGTCACAGTGAAAGTGGTGGTAAAATGCTGACAGTGGTATCATTAGTAAGTCAACAGCAATAATTACCTGAGCTGACTCTTTCTCTATATCAGGATATTCACATGAAACACATGGCCTTCTTTATTTTTCATAAGGACCTTATGAGATGGGTACCATTACTTTTATATTTAAGAGAAATAACCAAACATCTATACTCATTTTGTAATTCATCTAGGATCTCACACCTATTAGGCAATAGTTCTAGGTGTTGAATCTAGATAGTCTCACTTCAGAGCTTTGTTTTCAGCTAGGAGAATGGAAATGATTACACAGGCAGGTTAGGGTGAGATATATGGAGAAAACCATACCAACGAAAATGGAGACAAAATGAGTTGTTTTTCTGCTGTTATCTGACAGCTCTGGGGAAGCTGCACAAGGAATATCCAGCACCACAACCAATCCCACTTGTTCAGAGAACACAGCGAGTACAAACAATGTACTGGTTTGGTAGAAGAGCACAAAAGAACTAGAAACCATGGAGTAGACAATACAAATAAACCACTTCAGGGGTCAAGGAACTGATCATAGTCCCTGAATTGACTGAATGTATGAACGTATGGAGAATGACCATGAGAGACTAACTCCTGATGGTCTTTCCTCTCTCCCTATCATTTCCCTCTACCGAGTCATTGCTGCACTCGTCATTTAAGGACACAGACAGGGCAGAAAAACAGAAATCACAGTTTCCTTAGTTTTTGTTTCCCAAACCCAGAGTAAGTTAAAAAAAAATACTGGCAGATCAAAACAGTAATGACAAAACAAAACAGTAAACAACAACAACAACCTCCTGGCAAAAGTAAGAGGAGAAAAGAAGCAACCTTACCCATAAAACTATTTCAACTTTTTCAAAAGCTACAATTTCTTCATGCCCTCTGTGAAGGCTGAGGTGATGGTGGTCCATGGAGCAGTTAAACATAAGCATTTAAAGGGCAACAAAACCTTGGCCCCTTGAAAGCCCTCCTGAGCTTCTCCTCTGCCAGCTTCACCCTGGGGCAGGTAGCATGCTACCACCACCACCCTTCTTGTTGGTATGTATCTACCTCTCCTACCTCAAAAAGAAGATGCTATTTGTCTATATGCCCCTACTCTTCTAATTCTTCAGGCACATGATATAGAAGTTGAGAGGAAAGAAATGACCATTCTACCTCAGTCCAAGGTCCATTTAGAACATAGGAGCTGGTTATACTGCAGAAAGACATGAGGACTCATTTGGAGGCAATTTAGGTAGGAGAATCTCTCTTGCCATCTATAGACATTAAACATTCCAATCTTTACATCCAATTCCCTATTAAGATAACTTGTTTTCATTTTATATGTGTAGATTTTTTACCTGCATATATGTCCATGGCCACATGCATGCTAGTGCCCATGGTAGCCAAAATGGAGCATTAGTTCTCTGGAACTAGACCTACAGATGGTTGTGAGCCACCATGATGGTATTGGGAATCAAATCTAAGTCTAACTAGTTTCTTCAATCACTGAACCATCTCTTCAGCCCTGAATTGACTTACTGACAATGAAACAATTAAACAGATGGCTACTCTACTTCTTTTCCTCTTACGAAGGTATCACCAGGAAGGGATAAGGACATGGATCAGTGGGGAAAGTACTTGTCACACAGGTATGAGGACCTGAGTTTGAACCACAGGCATTAAAGTCTTGCATGGCCATGCATCTATAACATCAGCTTATTGGTGTGGAGACCAGTGGTTAGCTAGTGGTTAGCTAGCCTAGCTGTAACAGAGAGCTTTGGTTTCATTGAAGAGACTGGATCAGAAAATAACATGGAGAACAACCGAGGAAGACATCTGTTTAGCAACCTCAAGCCCCTGCATGCATACACTCCCATAAATAGGCATACCTACACATGATCAATCAGATACACTTCTGTATACCACACACAAATAAATACACAAAACACAAACAAATATAAAATAATTTATGTCCAGGTAACATTAGAGGCATCAGAGTTGAAGGGAATACAATAGAGAGAGATTGCCTAAGATATCAAGGACCATGTTGTAATATACACAGCACTTCAGTGGTGAGTTCTTTCAACTTATTCTGTTTCTACAAACAGCATTATAATGGGAAAATACAAAAAACTTACCTTACAGTGCCATGTTTGCTAGAGAGACATTGTGTTGTAACATTTGGAAGACTCAATGCCATCATTACTAGGTTCTATAACATGGATGCAATACTTTTTCATAGGTATTTTGATCCATACCTAGTGAATGAGCCCTAAACTTTGGTATTAGAGAGAAGATATGAGAACCAAACAACAGGTCTTATCTCAAGTGAGAAATTGAATTTATTTCTAAACTTACAAAAATCGTGAGTGCTTGATGGATAGGGATGAAAAGCAGCTTCTTATAAAGGGGTCCCTAGGGTGTCCTTCCACACACTGTCTTTATAGATCTCAGCAAATTGAGGGCAGATTGCTGGCTTTACACTTCATTTTCAGTGACTTTTACAGGTCATATTTTGGGACTGCGTTTAGAATTACTGATTTGCAAAGTAAAAAGTATTGAAAATATCTCATATACTGCTTTCTATTAAGAGCTTTGTTGATCCCAATTATCAGGAAATGACAGTATTGGTGATAAACAATGTGATGGCTTCTAAACTATCCTATAGAATTCTCCTTTAGAACTATCTGTGAAAGAGGATTTTAGAATGGCTACTTCTTCTGAATCCCATGCCAGCTTACCTAACTGGTCCAATTGTGGCTCCATTCAGACCCTGCTTCCTGTTTCCTGCTTTCACACTGTGCATTTCCAGATGGAGCCCCTGTAATTGTCTTCTCACCCCTTCTACAGGGCACTGACTCCTGGGATCCCCAAGTCCCAGAGAAGCTCATTAGTAACACACCTAGTATTTTTCCCTTTACCTTACTGCCATGCTATTCTAAACTTCGTATCTAAATACATTATGTTAACACTGAGAATTCTGGGTTAATTCTAATTCTGACATTCTCAGGAATGCTTTACTTGACCTCCATGGTCTTTGTTTCTAATGATTTTCATTGACCTCTGCAGTAAAGGGACACACAGAAGTTGAAAGCAATGATGACTTCCAAATCTTATAACTATATCACACTAAAACCCACTGAAATGTGTAAATTGTGTGCTAGGTGAATTATTTGTTAATAAAGACTTTGGTAAAAAAAAAAAAAAAAACCTCACAGTATTAGTAACAAACAGTGCACCACTTGATACATTGCCTAATCATTCAGTCTCTCTCTCCCTGTCTCTCTTTCTCTCTGTCTCTGTCTCTCTCTCTCCATCTCTCTCAGTGTGTGTATGTGTGGGGGTATGGGTGTGTGTGTGTGTGTGTGTTTGTGTGTGTGTGAGTGTGTGTAGGTGTGTGAATTCTACCTGCTTTCTTCGTCTAGGCTTTAAGTTCTGGAATATGGAGTAATGTGTTGAATGATCTACATAAGACCTTCATTCACTGGTTTGTTATATCATTTTTGTGAGATAGTTACAATGTAACTACTATGTTCAATGCAGTGAGCCATGTGCTATGGTAAGAAACAGCAGCCAAGGTAACCTAATTTCTGGCTTTAGGAGTCTCAAGTCTAGCTATTATACAGGACTATTCACCTACCTACTAATAAGTTACAGTTTCTTACCTAGTAACTTACTAGTAGAAGTAATGAAATATGTGGTGCAATGTTATCAAGGGGACTTAATTTAATTCACTGATTGAGGGAAGATATCACTGTTTTCTTTATTATTTTCTTCTATTATTATTTAATTTATAATATTGTATCATTTTTCTTGTTCCTTGTACTCCTTCCAAACCCTCCCATATAAATCACCTTGGTTTCTTTCAAATTTGATGCCTCCATTTTTTATTTATTTATTTATTTTTCATAGTACTCTCATTCTGTGTATTCAAAGGACATTTCAGTTTTTTTTGTGAAATATTTTTTTATTACATATTTTCCTCAATTACATTTCCAATGCTATCCCAAAAGTCCCCCATACCCCCCCCCACTTCCCTACCCACCCATTCCCATTCTTTTGGCCCTGGCATTCCCCTATATTGGGGCATATAAAGTTTGCAAGTCCAATGGGCCTCTCTTTCCAGTGATGGCCGACTAGGCCATCTTTTGATACATATGCAGCTAGAGACAAGAGCTCCGGGGTACTGGTTAGTTCATCATGTTGTTCCAACTATAGGGTTGCAGATCGCTTTAGCTCCTTGGGTACTTTCTCTAGCTTCTCCATTGGGAGCCCTGTGATACATCCAATAGCTGACTGTGAGCATCTACTTCTGTGTTTGCTAGGCCCCGGCATAGTCTCACAAGAGACAGCTATATTTGGGTCCTTCCAGCAAAATCTTGCTAGTGTATGCAATGGTGTCAGCGTTTGGAAGCTGATTATGGGATGGATCCCTGGATATGGCAGTCTCTAGATGGTCCATCCTTTCATCACAGCTCGAAACTTTGTCTCTGTAACTCCTTCCATGGGTGTTTTGTTCCCAATTCTAAGAAGGGGCATATTGTCCACACTTTGGTCTTCATTCTTCTTGAGTTTCATGCGTTTAGCAAATTGTATCTTATATCTTGGGTATCCTCAGTTTTGGGCTAATATCCACTTATCAGTGAATACATATTGTGTGAGTTCCTTTGTGATTGTGTTACCTCACTCAAGATGATGCCCTCCAGGTCCATCCATTTGGCTAGGAATTTCATAAATTCATTCTTTTTAATAGCTGAGTAGTACTCCATTGTGTAAATGTACCATAATTTCTGTATCCATTCCTCTGTTGAGGGACATCTGGGTTCTTTCCAGCTTCTGGCTATTATAAATAAGGCTGCTATGAACATAGTGGAGCATGTGTCCTTCTTACCGGTTGGGACATCTTCTGGATATATGCCCAGGAGAGGTATTGCTGGATCCTCCGGTAGTACTATGTCCAATTTTCTGAGGAACCGCCAGACTGATTTCCAGAGTGGTTGTACAAGCTTGCAATCCCACCAACAATGGAGGAGTGTTCCTCTTTCTCCACATCCTCGCCAGCATCTGCTGTCACCTGAATTTTTGATCTTAGCCATTCTGACTGGTGTGAGGTGGAATCTCAGTGTTGTTTTGATTTGCATTTCCCTGATGATTAAGGGTGTTGAACATTTTTTCAGGTGCTTCTCTGACATTTGGTATTCCTCAGGTGAGAATTCTTTGTTCAGTTCTGAGCCCCATTTTTAATGGGGTTATTTGATTTTCTGGAGTCCACCTTCTTGAGTTCTTTATATATATTGGATATTAGTCCCTTATCTGATTTAGGATAGGTAAAGATCCTTTCCCAATCTGTTGGTGGTCTTTTTGTCTTATTGATGGTGTCTTTTGCCTTGCAGAAGCTTTGCAGTTTCATGAGGTCCCACTTGTCAATTCTCGATCTTACAGTACAAGCCATTGCTGTTCTATTCAAGAATTTTTCCCCTGTGCCCATATCTTCTAGGCTTTTCCCCACTTTCTCCTCTATAAGTTTCAGTGTCTCTGGTTTTATGTGAAGTTCCTTGATCCACTTAGACTTGACCTTAGTACAAGGAGATAGGAATGGATCGATTCGCATTCTTCTACATGTTAACAACCAGTTGTGCCAGCACCATTTGTTGAAAATGCTGTCTTTCTTCCACTGGATGGTTTTAGCTCCCACACACCTACGGTCACTTGAGCCTCCATTTTTTAAATTGTTGATACATGAATATTTGGAACAAATTTACATTTGGAAAAGCCCAGAAGTTATCAAGAACTTAAAGAAAATTTATAAAGTAAGGGAAATTCATGGTAGCTGAGGTGCATTGTGTAAGCCAGAACAGTGCCCAAATGGGAAGGGAAAGCTGAGTGATAAACCTGGAGAGACTGACACTATTCGAGTTTGAAGGCACATAATTATTTTTTTAGCACATTCTCTATGACTCTTTATGGTGAGCAGATGGAGGATGTTTGAGATCAGAGGCAAGGAGCCTACTGGGAGCCAACCACGGTAAAGTTGTTGTTGTTAGCTTAAAATTCTAAATTGTCAGTTCATACAACAGACTGATGGCATAGATAGTATACCAGTACTTAGTATTCAGAACTCGGTGATCTGCATATAGAATGAGAAGAAGAGGAAGGAGCTGAGTACATCTGTCTTGATAGAACTCCATTCACATCTATATAGTTCTGTGCTCACTCTTCAGTCAAGTTCACTCATCCTGTGCTCACACTCATTGGAAGAGATCCTTTTCTTCTGCCTTGTGTTCTTGTCCTGCCACTTCTTTTCTAACATCTACTCAATTGGTGGGGCTTTAAAAGAAAACTCTCATTTGGCTTATTGAGTTGTTCATTTCTAGTGTCATTTTTATTTTAATTTTCTTTAGTTATCCTATTTATTGAATTTTATTTTCATATCTGATATTATTTTCCATATTTCTTTATACTACATTTCAATTTTAGAACATATTCATGTTTTCCTTGAGTTATTAAATTTACTTGTGGCTGGGAGGTGGTGGCACACACCAGCACTTGAGAGGCAAAAGCAGGTGGATTTCTGAGTTCGAGACCAACCTGGTCTACAGAATGAGTTCCAGGACAGGCAGGACTACACAGAGAAACCCTGTCTCAAATCTATCTATCTATCTATCTATCTATCTATCTATCTATCTATCTATCTATCTATCTATCTATCTACTTGTGATCATTCTTTTAAGTTCTTTATTAAACATTTATATAAAAATTTATGTAAAAATAAGCATTTTTTAAACATTTTATGCATAAATATTAAGCATCACTTTCAATTGATTTATATCTATACATCTCTATATATCACATATGGATATACACACACACAAACACAGTCATAGCTGGATCATATGATAAATTTGAGGAGCCTCCATTTTTATTTACTTAGTAATTGTTTTATTTGTAGAAAATAAAATGTAATTAAATAATTTCCCCTGCCTTTTTCAAAAGACTCCTATGTTCTCTCTCAAATACATGTGCTATTTTTTTAAAAAATATTTATTTCTAAATATATAAATACAATCTGTTCAGTCCACATATTTGTACATAGATAATTTCTGGGCTGACTTTTGGGTATTGGGTCATCCATTAGGGGCATCTTCCCTGGGGAAGACTATTTCACCCATTTTCAGTAATCTTTACATACCTATAGTTCTTTTTATAGGGTTGAGGCCCCATGAGATTTTTTTTCCCTCTCCATGTTATCATGTTTGTTTTCCTTGATTGGGCAATGTTGATAAGAGTATGAGTGTAGCTTCTCTGGCATTTCTAAGAGACACAATCTTACTTCCTGTTCTTTGAAACTTACAGTTTTATATCATGTCTTACATGATGATCATTGACCTTAGGTATAGGAGTTGTGCTATACATGTGTCAGTTGGGACTGGGTACCACAGTATCAAGTATTCTCTGCATTTTGATTGGTTGTGGTTTTTGTAATGAACTCACATCTTTGACCAGATTCAGGAATCAGAGAGAAAGAACTAGAAGTTAGATGAGGCTTTAAGCTCTTCAAGCTTTCCCCCAGGGATATACTTTCTCTGGAAAGACTGCAGATCCCATACCCTTTCAAAACAGTAAATACCACCAACTGGGTACTAAGTGGTCAAATTTCTGAATCTACAGAGAACGTTTTCTATTAAAATCACTGTAAGCATCAACACTTATTTACCAAACTAGGATCTCCTGATATGGTTGGTGGAAATGAAAACCAGGCCAGATGAAGGGATGTGAGCAATAATGAAACAAGTTTATTCCAAGAAATCTTTTTAGACATTTATCAAAACAGAATATAATTGTAATTGCTATGATATAATGGAGGTTGCAAGCTAGACAAGGTATACAAGACTAATGTCTAACACTAATAGTTTAACTAATTTCTACATGCGTTGCTGACTTCTAAGGCACATAGAATGACAGCCTGGATATTTCACTGTTTGAGGGAATGCCTTGGTCTCTCAGGAACTGAAAGCCAAACAGTGCCCCAGGATCCATGGACTCTAACATGATAAACTTATGATACATGTCCCCCAAAACACCTACACTAGGCCAATACTATGATTCCTTGCAAATCATATTCCATTTACCAGCCTCCACAGGGTCATGGCTATATAATAACGCACAATGCAGTTAGTTCAATTTAACAGTATCCATCATCTTTTACAGCATCATTACTGATTAAAAGCCAAAAGTGACTTCTGAGACTCACTCAAAGAACTCTTGTAAGTATAATCCCCCTTTTAGTCAAAACAAAACAAAACAAAACAAAACAAAACAAAACAAAATAAAACAAAACAAACACCACAGGAACAAAAGCAAGCAGACAAGCAAGCAAGCAAGCAAGCAAGCAACCAACCAACCAACCAACCAACCAACCAAACAAACAACCAACCAACCAAACAAACAAACAACCAAACAAACAACCAAACAAACAACAAAACAACCCCACCAAAACTCACAATAGGGAAAATATATATTGGAATAGAGAACTCATTAACATTTCAATGGAGAAGAACTGGGACCTACTAAAGAAATGATGGATATAAAAATAGCAAAACCCAGAGAGGCCAAAATCCAAATGCTGTAGCTCTATGTCTGGGGATTTACTTTCAAAGGGTTTAGATGGCTCTGCTTCTCCAGATTTTTTTTATTACATCTTTTCCTCAATTACATTTCCAATGCTATCCCAAAAGTCCCCCATACCCTCCACCCTACTTCCCTACCCACCCATTCCCATTTTTTTGGCCCTGGCGTTCCCCTGTATTGGGGCATATAAAGTTTGCATGTCCAATGGGCCTCTCTTTCCAGTGATGGCCGACTAGGCCATCTTTTGATACATATGCAGCTAGAGACAAGAGCTCCGGGGTACTGGTTAGTTCATAATGTTGTTCCACCCATAGGGTTGCAGATCCCTTCAGCTCCTTCGGTACTTTCTCCAGATTTTATGCTTACACTGTACAGCTTTTTTTGTGGGCTGTTTCCACTCACTATGCAGAGATGTTATTGGACAATTTCTCATTGTTCTGGCATCTAGGGGTCTCTGCTAAACCCCAAGATTATTTTATAGCTTCATCCAGTGGCCTCATACAATCTCTGCTCTCTCAAATCCTTCAAGCAGAGACCACACTGCCATGTGCTACATGTCATTGGTGGCTCCCTGAAACCATGGAGGAATAATCCATGAATTCTTCACTCTGAAATCTTTCATGTTTCTAATGACAGCACTGTGTCAATGAAACTGCCAACTTCAGCTGTTGGCTTGAGATGGAGTCTGGCCTCTTTGCATCACTGTTATGCTCTTTTCCATGTTGAAAGCTTAGATGGGATGAGTCTTTCCCTGGTGTTATCCTTCCTGCTCAGATGAGTAGGCATCCTGGGACACAGAAATCCAGGAAGCACATAGCTCTGAGGGGAGAAGTTATCCAATGGAATGGTATCCTGAGTGATGGGGCCCAGGAACCACACTGCTTTGTGGTGGGGCAGTGTCTCAAGGGAAGGGTATCCTGAGATGTGGGATCCAAGAAACCACATAGCTCTGAGAGGAAGCCTCCTCAGCAGACGTGTGCAGCTCCCAGGGGAGGGTGTCCCCAGCTGAGCTGAGGAGACCAAGAGCCCCAGTGCTGCTTCACCTCTTTGCTTCAGTTTTTTGCTTTTAGGCTTCTTCCAATGGCAGAATCATATCAGACAATCAGTCTCATAAGAGATTTGTTGGGAAGGAAAATTCCAAGGTTGGCTGTTTCTGCTCCTGGGACAAGACAGCATGGAATTTGACAGTAGGCAGGGCTTATACAGAATTTCTTAGAGGGTGGAGCTTTTCAGGGCAGAGACTTCCAGTTTGAGTATTGGTGAGATTTCAAGTCCTGAGCTTGGGGAGCTCAGGAATTGGTAGATTTTTCTATTCAGGGATTGGTGGGTTTCTGTGGGAAGCTTAGGGGTGGGTGAGTTTTCCTGTTCAGACTTGAACTAAAATTTGCCAAATCTGAGAAGGGTCCTTTTGGGGGGTGGGGTTCTGGAGATGGGCTTTGTGGCATTTACAGAGGCTGTCAATGCTGTTATGATAATTAGGGAGGTCAGAAGAAGGTGCCTGGGTGCTGGAGATCCTCAGACAGAGGCCTGATTACTCTCTTGCCTTGATTTTTACAAAGTACATAGTTACAAAATATTTAAAGTTATCAAAGGGAGTCCACAGGAGGGAGTGTAACCTTTTCTTAGCACTTGAGTTAGTTTGAATAGCCAATTTTTTCTTCTACTTGCTTTTATATGTGGAAGAAAGTAAACAGGTATAAAGTTTTTAAATTCAATGTTTCAAAAGTGCAAATGAGCAGAAGAGCAGCATCCTTAAAAATCTGAACTTTCTATAATACTCTAGCTCTTGCCTCATTACTGGAGAAAAAAATTAACAGGCCATGGATATGATAATTCACAGTAAAATACAAAATACAGCTTGGTAGTGACAGTGTTATAAAAAGTGATTAAAGGCCATGGCATCTCATAAACGATAACAAAGACATGGGGGGAGTACTTAGATATAAAATTGTGGAATAGTTTGAGGAGTATTATCAATTCTTTGAATGCCTGATAGAATTCAGCACTAAAACAAAGTGTCCTTGGGTCTTTTTTCCTTGGAAGCTTTTTATTGCCTGCTTATATTTTTTTAGGGGTTATTGGACTGTTTAGTTTACCTGATCTTGATTTAATTTTGGTATGTGGTATTTGTCTATAAAATAATTCATTTCTTCCAGACTTTCTGGTTTTGTTTAGTATAGGCTTTTGTAGTAAGATAGAATGTTTTGTATTTCCTCATTGTTTGTTGTTATGTCTCTCTTTTCATTTACGATTTTATTAATTTGGATATTGTCTCTGCCCTTTAGTTAGTCTGGATAAGGGTTTATGTATCTTGTTGATTTTTTCAAAGAACCAACTCTTGAATTTTTGAATTTTTTATTGCTCTCTTTATTTCTAGTTGGTATAATTTAGTGCTATTTCCTGCTGTCTACTCCTCTTGGTTATATTTGCTTCTTTCAAGTATGTTGTTACATTGCTAGTATGGGATCTCTCCAATGTCATTATGAGGTCACCCTCTCAGATGAGAAGGGGAAAGGAGATGGAGTAAAGAACTCTGCAAGGGGGCAATGGGAAAGAGTGCAACATTTGGAATGTAATAATAAACGTAAATAAATAAAACAATTAACAATAAAAATAAAACTGATATTATAGACAAAGAATCGTGCTAAAAATGTCAAAATCTTAGGACAGATTTTAATGATGTATAGAATGTAGATGTCATTTAGAAACGATATATAAACTATAGTTTAAGAATCCTTGTGCAGTAGTTTTCTAGTATCACAATGGCATGAAGGCAGATTAGGGTCCATAGTTAAAATCACATTTTACATATTGAATAATTACTAGAATGCATCTTTTAAAAAGTAGCCTACTCTTAAAAAGTAAATATCAGAATTCCTAATATTAGTATCAGTAAATTTACTTGATAATGTTCTAAAGACATCTGAAAGATGATTATCATAGTCAGAAGATAGTTTTCTTTTGAAATAATCGTTTTAGGGATCCCTTCATATCTCTGTTCCTCAGGCTGTAGATGAAGGGGTTCAGCATGGGAGTCACCACGGAGTACATCATAGACGTGACAGTGTCCTTTAGAGTAGAGTTATTAGCAGATGGACCTAAGTAGAGGCCAATAATTGTCCCATAGAACAGTGACACCACAGACAGGTGAGAACCACAAGTGGAGAAGACTTTGTGGATGCCTTGAGTTGAAGGGACCTTGAGAATGGAGGAGATGATGCGTGCATAAGACACTGTGATGAGTAGAAATGGAAGTACGACACCAAGCCCCCCTATGATAAATATCACCACCTCATTAACATGGGTGTCAGAGCAGGACAGCTTCAGCAGAGCAGACATGTCACAGAAAAAGTGGGGGATCACATTGTCCTCACAGAATGACAATCTGGCCATGAGCAGGGTGTGCAGCATGGCATCGAAGGTGGTCAGCACCCAGCACAGCACTACCATACTCACACAGAGCCTGGGGTTCATGATGCTGGTGTAATGAAGAGGGAAACAGATGGCCACATAGCGGTCATAGGCCATAACCACAAGTAGGAAATTCTCAAGGGCTGCAAAAAAAAGAAAAAAGTACATTTGTGCCAGGCAGCTTGTATAAGAGATAGATGGAATTTGACTCTGCATGTTCAGCAGCAACTTGGGCATTGTGACAGAGGAAAAGCAGAGATCAGAGAAGGACAAGTTGCTGAGAAAGAAGTACATGGGTGTGTCGAGATGGGAGTCCAGTATTATAAGGATGATGATAATGAGGTTCCCCAGGACAGTGGTGAGGTACATGGCCAGGAACAAGACATAGAACATGTGCTGGTGCTCTGGGGGAATGGGCAGGCCCAGGAGGAGGAACTCAGAGATGATAGTTTGGTTGTTTCCAGGCATGTTCTTTCTGTAATATCTGTGAGGAAATTAGTGATATACCTCACAATTGTCCCATAGAACAGTGACACCACAGACAGGTGAGAACCACAAGTGGAGAAGACCTTGTGGATGCCTCGAGTTGAAGGGACCTTGAGAATGGAGGAGATGATGCGTGCATAAGACACTGTGATGAGTAGAAATGTAAGTACAACACCAAGCCCATAAAATGAACACATTTGAAAAAGTTTTTATAATTATCTCATAGTCTTCATATTATCTCTATATTCTAAGTAGCTAGAGTTTCTATTGAGATAAATAATTTAATTCTTTGTTTTTTATTCATGCTTCAGTATTTCATCCTTTAAATCCTACTCTAATCTAAGGTATAAAATGTATCAGCTTTTCTCTTACTAGTCAGTTAGTTAGTTGGCCTCAGGGATTATGAGTAGGTTCATCTCTGTCAGTTTCTTGCATCTCAAAGTTCTAGGCTTCAGCGAAGATGGTCTTATTTTATGATTACATATCTACGCCAATGAGAACTTCATGTTCTTGAATGGCATAGATTACTGTTTCAGTCTTAGGTTGAATTTCTATCTTATCCTCAAAAACTGATTTTTAAAATGAATGATGCCTCCCACCATGAATGATGTCCCCCCCCCTAAAATGTGGTGCAAGCATTACACTCACAGCAAATTCCAAATAAAACTTGCACCTTTGCAAAGTTCAAATAAAACCCCCACCTTCAATTTGTTTCTCCCCTTTGCCATACCCCTTCAGTCTCTTGTATCAGAAAGGAATCCATGAGCAATGGAACAAGTTGAGAGTTTTATTTTATTCCTTTGTTTCTCTTACTATCTATGCATCATTTTATATGTCCTATAAATCTTGAACTTCATTTTTTCTTTAATTAATGATTGTCCTAAATATTACCACTCTAGAGAAGAATAGCATCTCACTTGAACTATTGGAACCACCCCTCATTTCACCTCACTGATTCTGAACCTCAACACTTAGTTTCCTTTGATCTTTATATGTACAGTAAAAATCCAGTCATCCGTTCTTGCTAATGACTTGTTTGTTGGATTCAAAATGCTTGTATGATAAAATCTGAATTTCTTTCAGGGGCACACCTGACATTTTTGTACCTACACCTCCCCTACCTCCACAGCCACGTTTGGTCATACAATATGCTTGAATTCCGTTGTTCAGCTATCATGGATTTTAATGGCTGTCTCTCAGTGCTCTGAGATTCTGACATGGAGTTTCATCTGCCTAACAATTTCTTTTCATTACTGCCATTCACCTGGGTTACCATTTATCCTTCAGGCACAGTACCTGTAGCTTTAAGATAAATCTCCTAAGACTGTCTAGCGACCTGCTGCCATTTCCCAATATGTCTAGTACTTATCCTACAGGACTTGAAGCCCTGATCAGATGTTTATAATGAACTTCTCACAGATTGTAAGGTCAGTTCTGGAAAATCATGTATGCCTTTATCCTGCAATATTGATTGATACCCTGCTTGCTGACTGCATTAACCAATATGCCATAAATATTATCAGTTGCCCATTGCACTTAGCAATGTACTCATGCACTTTTGAAGAAACCAGTGTGCTTTCAAACTAGAGTAACTACTACTATTAATTCTTCCATCAACAAGAATTCCTAGTCTTAACCCTTTACCCCTGGGTTTGATTATCTGTTATAATATTAAAGTATCTAAATTTGTAATCATGGACAATATCATAGAGCTTCATTTATGACACTCATGCTACCAAGTGGAATGATAACCTAACCATCTACATTCTTTATTACATGTGGTTTCATTTGGTATAAGTAGGCTAAGAATAAGGTGGAAATTTTAGAAATTGTAGAAATAGTTCTGCCCTCCTCTTTTGCGAGGTTTTTTCCAGGATGCATGTCCCAAGTGCTTATTAATTTAATGTGTTGACTTGGCTTTGCCCTATATTAACTTTCTACATACTTGGCAATATGGTTAACATTTACCTTAGTCCACTTTGAGTCTCTCAAATAACTTGGAATTATGTGGTTGACTTCATATAGACATTTAAGGCATTAAAAGAAAAATCTGTAGTTGCCCAAGAAAAGAAGGCTCTGCTGCCAATACTTTCAGTTTCAAGCCTGTAGTTCCAGAAATGCCTTGATATTGTCTTGATTTCCTGATTTACAGAGCCTGTATTGCTCATTCTCTCTAGTCCAGAGAGCTGACTTATTAAAAATGAACATTAATTTACTTTGTTTGTCTCCCTCACTACCAATCCTTATCTCTATGTACATTTATGTGCTAGTATAGTAAGGCTTCCTTGGAATTATAGAATATTGCGATTTCAATAATTATCACTATGCCTTAAATCTGACAAATGAAACAAAAGAGTTGCAGAAATACCAACTGTTGAAGTACCCAACCTAAATTGTTTGATTCATCTTCATTAATATTTTTTATATTTTAAAGTTACCTAGTGATATTAAGAAGGGGAGTATCTACTGAAAACACACATACAGAGTTTGCCAGATGTTTTCTTGCCATAAAGCTGTGAAGACCCCCATCTCATGTACTGAGGTGAGTAGGAATCACAGATGAGAAGTTCATGTACAAATGCTTTGTGAAGAAGACAAGAGCTTTGTTTCTCCATGATCCAGGAAACTCCAAGTTCCCTGGATACAGTAAACTTGTGAATCATCTAAGACTGTGGTTCTAAAACTTAATGTGAGTGAAAACTCACCAGGATATTTCATTAAAATGTTGATATCATCCTTCAGTTAAAACATTACATTTCCATTCACACCTAGAGAAACTTACTTGCTGTGGTAAATTGACTGAGTTTCCTTTGAATTTATAGTTTATTATGTCCTTCAGAAAGATAGAAGTGCATTCTTGAGGGAAGATCTATACAAAATTTTATATGCTTCTTTGATGGTATTAAAATAAAACAAAGTTTAAGAACTACTGTATGAAACCTGTATGAACTACAGAGCTTTTGCTATATTGAAGTGATAGAGTCAGGAGAGAATATAGCATGATATTAACTAATATTATCAAAACATACATGCAAACCAATAGGGAAATACTTGAACAGGAAGTCTTGAAAGGCAGAGAGACATAGAATAGAGAAATTATCACATTTAAAACTCAACACTGCAGAACATCTATTAACCTGGGAAAACTAGGCTTTTGGATTAGAAGGACAATAAAGGCAGTCACCACTATTCCAAACTCACCTAGGATTTCTTCAAGTGACTTTATGAGGCCATCCTGAGATTTTATTACCTTTATTAACTGTAGACTTGTAAAGTAGCACTTTTATGGTCATACTCTGTGTACATTCCCTGCTCATACCTGCCAGTCTATTCATTCCTGGGCCTAAGGGAACCTGTTCCCAGAGGAGTCCAGCTCCTAGAATAACCCAATATGATAATTAATAAAAGTAATTAGCACCTTCTAGGACCAATTAAGGGTCCTGTACTAGTGAATTGGTTATAAATCTGATCAATTCTGAATGTATTTATTGTGAAGATGTAGATGGCATAAAACTTATGGATGTATGTGAAGTCTTTGGTTCCCTTGGAACTGGCACTAACTTCATATGCCAAGAACCTACTTTTTGGAGAGTGAACGTGTTGTTGGAAGACCCATAAAATACTTAAGTACCAGCATATAAAATGTATATAAAATATATTGGAAGGATAAAAACTCACACAACAATCCATCAATTTTGAGGAAAAGCACATGCTTTGGAAAGATTTCAGGCGAGTGCTATCAATATAATATTGGTATTATACCAATACAACTTGGTATAAACAGGCCCTAGAAGAGACATATATTCTACTAACAAAAATCATGTATATATGAATTAATATTTATATATGTCAATAAAATTTAAAAACTCCCTCACATAATGTTAAATTATTTGTTAGATAAATATATTTTAAGAACCTTGATCTTCATTCTCATTGTTGCTTTTGTCTCCTTACCTCTCTAGGCAAACTTCAACAGCCTATCTCACCATCATAACACCTCCCATTGTAGATGTTATGATGACCCATAGATGACATTTGTAACTTCTGCTTCCAGTGTCTGTTCCTTGCATTTGGCTCTCATCAACTGGTACTTCTCTAGGTCACAGAGAAATGTGTCATAGGAGATCTCCGTAACATATATACAAATACTAAGTTCTGTTGTCCATCTTGATAGAATCATTTTAGACAGTGGGAGAGGTGGACTGGAGTTCTTTTCTTGGATTTTTGCATTGTAACTGGAAGAATTTAAGTATGTAGCACCAGGTTTAAGGAGAAACCAATAGTTTTGGCAATAGCCTGGGCTGTTTGTGCATTTCAGTGGTGCTCCTTTAGCCAATGACTAGAATAGATATAACATATTCAGGACACTGGAAGTTTCTCTACAAACTTATGGTAATGTCCTATTGCCAAAAAATACACAAATATCTAACTGAATATGGGAATCAAACTGGTAACTAACTTTGTCCACTGAATATGTTCAGGCTACTAGAAAATACTCTGCATAATAATAGAGGAGAAAAGTAAATACCAACCCAGCTATATACCCATTGACTTACAATGGTGATGTGCCTACATGATATTGTATTACAATAGTAGAATAACACTTGTATGTGCAACAAGCCACTATTTTATTGGATTTAAGGCTCACTCTAGGATATGCAATCCAAACCTGACACTGATCAGATGACTAAGAAACTAGGACTACTTATGCCAAGGACCTAGGAGAAAATAAATACTATTGTTCTGCTAGCAAAATGTAGCAATATAATGACCTGTAACTACATTCTGCTATACCCATACATCAGAGTTTTGCTCAGCCTTTGTCAGAGAAGCCTCCTCATGCAGCATATGGAAACAAATGTGGAGACCCACAACTGTACAATGTGCAGAGGTTGATATGCCTTCGAACATTCAGTCCTAAATGTGTGTCTCCATTAAAGTTCTGTTATTTGCCTTCACAGAACTATGCTAAAGAGGAGGCAGAAAGAAAGAAAGTAGGAATAGGAGACACCAAGGTCACAGTGCCTTCCAGACACAACAGGATGGGTGCACATGTGAATGCCCAGTGACTGCCATGGCACACCTAGGGCCACACAAGTCAAATCAGATAGCAGTCCCAGAGCTGAGAAGATGAAGCTGACATGATTCTCCATTCTAACTCAGAAGGTATCTGCTATTGATTATTACTCTCACAGGAAAAATTAATTTTCTCCAATGGAGTCTTACTGTGTATACAAACCACACTTAAGGGCAGACTCCATGTCAAGAAGTAGATGGCCAAATATACTAAATGGTATTTTTTGGAGGTTTTTTTTTTAATCTCATAATTGTCTGTCCGCGTTTTATCTTAGTGTTCTTTTGCTTATATATTAGTTACTGATTTTTATGGGTTTTATGCATGTGTGTGGGTATATGTATTCCTGCATGTTTATATGCTTCTTCTACTGTATATTTTTGCCTATTTGTGTTCTAAATATATATATAGAAAAATGAGGTATTTATTTAAATGTGTAGAGAGATAGTAGAGGAGGTTGGAGGACATTTTCCCGTCTTTTACTCTACAGTGTAATCTGTCTTTGGCAGTAAAGTGTGTTTGTTGTAGGCTGCATGGGGTAGCTTCTGTTTCCTAATACAGATTTCTGTACTATGCCATTTTGTTGGGGGTAATCAAGAACATTAATATGCAGTTATTAGTAAAATGTTTTCCTCAGAACTTGCCATTTTGTTGGTTTTTTTTTTTGTTATCTTAGACCTCTTTTGGATTAATTATACTAAATTTTTAATGACCTTTGGCTACTTTGTTGTATTTATCCTTCACTTTAATTAGCAGTTAACCTTCCATGAGGGCTGGCATAGTGGTCACAAAAATCAGTGCTATGATTTTCATAATGGAAACTTTTCTCTTTCAATTTTCATAGATAGTTTTAATGGGTAGAGTAATATGAGCTGAAAGTTATGGTCTCCCAGAACTTGAATCACATCTTTCCACAACCTTATGTCTTTAGGTGTCTCTGTCAATAAACAGGTGTAATTCTTATGGGAGAGATTTCCCCAGTGACTTGATCTTTTATTATGTGTTTTTAATCTTTTAACTTTTTTTTTTTTAAGATATTTTCTTTATTTACATTTCAAATGTTATCCCCTTTCCTGGTTTTCCCTCCGAAAACACCCATCCCCTCCCCCATCATCCTGCTCACCAACCCACCAACTCCTGCTTCTGGCCCTGGCATTTCCCTATACTGAGGCATAGAACCTTCACAGAACCAAGGGTCTCTCTTCCCATCGATGACTGACTAGGCCATACTCTGCTACATATGCAGCTAGAACCAGGAGTCCCACCATGTGTTTCTTTGGTTGGTGCTTTAGTCCTAGGAAGCTCTGGGGGTACTGATTAGTTCATATTTTTGTTCCTCCTATAGGGTTTCAAACCCCTTCAGCTCCTTGGGTACTTTCTCTAGCTCCTTCATTGGGAATCCTCTGCTCCATCCAATGGATGGTTGTGAGCATCCACTTCTGTTTTTCAGGCACTGGCAGAGCCTCTCTGGAGACAGCTATATCAGGCTCTTATCAGCAAGCTCTTGTTGGCATCCACAATAGTTTGGTGGTTGTGTTTGGGATGGATTCCCGGGTGGGGCAGTACACAGCTTTGAAAAATAATGAATTTATTAAATTCTTAGGCAAATGAATGGATCTGGAGGATATTATCCTAAGTGAGGTAACCCAATCCCAAAAGAACACACAAGATATGCACTCACTGATAAGTGGGTATTAGCCCAGAAGTTCAGAATACCCAAGACACAATTCATAAAACACATGAAATTCAAGAAAAAGGAAGACCAAAATTTGGATACTTCGATCCTTCTTAGAAGGGGGAACAAAGTACCCATCGAAGAAGACAAAGTGTGGAGCAGAGTATAAAGAATTTCAACTTTTTACTTGAAAAGTTACAGAGACAAAGTGTGGAGCAGAGTAAAGGAATATTTTAACTTTTTACTATGTCACATCATGTTTCCTTTGTGGTCCTTTGTGGTCTTTGGGGTTCTGCAGGCCCCTTGTGCATGGATGGGCATATATTTCTCCAAGTTTGAAAATGTTTATTTCATGATTTATTAAAAGTATATTCTATGCATTTTGATGGCATTCACCTCATTCTTCTTTTCCCACAGTTCAGATGGCTGTTATTTCCTGGTGTCCTAGATTTCTTCCATGTTTTACTCATTTAAAATTCTCAGCTGCCCTTTATTAAGCAACTCATATCCTCTGCCTCGTGTTCCAATCCTGATACTCCATTTCCCACATTTCCTACTATGTGAGGGAGGCTTTTACTGAGGATGTAATTTGACTTACTCAGTGACTCATTTCCAGTGTTATTTCTGTTTGAATTTTCTTCTGTCACTCTGTTTATTGAATTATTATTCTATTTTAGGCTTGTGAATATTCATGTTTTCTTTGAGTTGTTAAGTATAGTTGAAATAACACTTTTACATTCTTGTTAAAACTTTAAAAATTATGTAAAAATTAAGAATTCTTAAGAATTTTTATAAAATAAAAACTTATAAAATGATTCATCCTAATCAATATCTTTCTGTAAATATATACATGTGTGTGTTAGGTATACATATATAGATTAGACACAACAGGGTTGAGACACATATATAGATATAGATAAAGAGATAGAGTTAGAGATAATGGTAGATATAGAGATAGAGAGATAATAAAGTAACCCAAAGTAAGAATATATCAGTTAGAAATATAAAACATATACACTAGTATGTTTATATATAGATATTTAGATATATTAGATCTATCATCTATCTATCTATCTATCTATCTATCTATCTATCTATCTATCTATCTCTCCATAATCTATAGCAGTGTCATGCATATAGACATAAATGTCAATATAGGTACAGATACAGAGACAAAGATAGAGAGAGACATGTAGACATAGATGTAGACATGTCATATGGTGTCAAAGAAACACAAAGCGAGGTTTTACTGCTTAGAACTGCATAACATAGAGACTGATCCAATACCTTGACTTTTGTTTCTTATTGTACAATGAGTATAGAAGTATAGATATATAAGTTGTATGTAAACTCAAATCCTTTTGAACATGTTTACCCAAAAGGAATGACACTTAGTTGCAGCATATTATGATATTGTTTTTAATTTGGAGAAATGTTCATATTCATTTTTAGTAATTGTTCTATTTGTTGAAATTAATATAATACTACAAATTATTTCCTCTTTACTTCATTCAAATACTCAAATGCAACCCCAAGTCCTCTCTGAAATTTGTGCCTTAATTTTTAATTGTTAATTATATATCCCGATAACTCTATATACTTCTATGTATATACATTCAGGGCTGATTATTTGGTTTTGAATACCAGTTGGGGCCATATTACCTGAATAGAAGACTATTTTATTACCCACTCTCAGTATCCCTTACCTACCTATAGTTATTTTTATACCATTGAGACTCCATGGAGTTTTTTTCTCCCATGTTAGCATGTCTCTTGTCATTGTTTGGGCTATGTTGATGAGACTCTATAGAAGTAGCTTCTCTGACATTTCTAACAGACATAATCTCATTTTCTGTTCCTTTGGATCATACAATTTTTCTATTTTTTCTTTTGCAATTATCCTAGAGCATTAGGTACCGCAGCTGTGTTGTAGATGTATCTATGAGTTGGGACTGGGCAACCCAGGATCACTTGTTCTTGGCATTTTCATTGATTTTGGTTTTCTGTAATGATCTCTTGTCTTTAACAAGAAGCAGAAATCAGAGTGAGGAACTAGAAAGCAGATAAGACTTTAAACTCTCCAAGCTTGACACAAGTGATATTTCCTCTGGCAAGACTGCTTTTATGAAACCCTGCCAACAGCTGGGTACCAAGTTTTCAAGCCCTGAGTCTTCAGAGGACAGTTATATTAAAGTGACCATATTCAATTCCTCTACCACCATAGTCTCATAGCCATATCATAAAGCACAGTGCACTTAATCCAACTTTAACGGTCCAATGTCTTTAACAGTTTCAATATAGTTAAAAAGTTAAGAGTGTCTTCTGATACTTGAAGGAATCTTTAGCCTCTATAAGCTAAAACAAGAAAATTATATAATCCTAAGGTACAATGTAACAGGATATTTATTAACATTAAAGGGGGAGTAGTAGAGGTCATGAAGCATATTTCAAAAAAATGATGCTACAGCCTCAAAAATGTTAACACAATGATAAGATCTGAGGACACATTCCTATTTATACATTGTAACTCTGTCCTTCTCATTTATAACCTTATAACACTAGGTAGAGAAAGAAGGTTAGAGGGAAAAGAGAGCATTGATTTTGATAGACTACTTCCTGCTGATTAGGGACATCAAGTTCCCTGGAACAACTTTGATATTTGTTTTAGGATATGTTCTATCAGCAACCAGAAACCAGCAACCAGCAAGCAAGAAGCAGCAAGTAGCAACAGCAATAAAAGGAGCAGTAGCAGCAGCAGCACCAATAGAAGCAACAGCAACTGCCCTACCAGTATTGGCATCAGCAGCAGGAGGAGGAACAGCAACTTTATCAGCTCTTGGGAGTCTAGTGGTTTTTTTTTTTTTTTTCTACTTGATTACTTCATAAAAACATCTGAAATGTAGTTACCATAGTTAGAAGAGAGTTTTCTTTTGAAGCACTCGTTTTAGTGCTTCCTTTATGTTTCTGTTCCTAAGGCTGTAGATGAAGGGGTCCAGCATGGGAGTCACCACAGTGTACATCATAGACATGACAGTATCCTTCAGAGTAGACTTATTAGCTGATGGAAATAAGTATAGACCAATGACTGTCCCATAGAACAGTGACACCACAGACAGCTGAGAACCACAAGTGAAGAAGACTTGTGGATGACTTGAGTTGAATGGACTTTGAGAATGGAGGAGACAAAGTGTACAGAAGACACTATGATGAGTAGAAATGGAAGTATAAATACAAATGCTCCAATCATCATTATCATTAACTCATTAATGTGAATATCAGAGGAGGCCAGCTTCAGGAGAACATACAGATCACAGAACAAAATGGGGTATCACATTGTTTTCACAGAAAGACAACCTATTTAAGAGCAAAGTGTGTAACATGGTATACAATGTTGTCAGTGCCCAGGAACCAAATAAACAAACCCCCAAAAACTCAAAACAGGAAAAAATATCTCCAATATATATTGGAATAGATAATTCATTAACATTGCAAGAAAGAGGAACTGGGACCTACTAAAGAAATAATGGATATAAAATAAGCAAAACCAAGAATGGCCAAAATCCAAATTCTGTAGTTCCATGTCTGGGGATTTACTTTCAAAGGGTTTAGATGGCTCTTCCTCTCCAGATTTTATGCCTGCACTGTACAGCTTTATTTTGTGGGCGGTTGCCACTCCCTATGCATAGTTGTTGTTGGACAATGTCTCATTGTTCTGGCATATAAGGGTCACTGCTAAACCCCAAGATTATTTTATAGCTTCATCCAGTAGCCTCACACAATCTCTGCTTTCTCAGAGCCTTCAAGCAGAGACCACACTGCCATGTGCTACATGTCATTGGTGGCTCCCTGAAACCATGGAGGAATAATCCATGAATTCTTCACTCTGAAATCTTTCATGTTTCTAATGACAGCACTGTGTCAATGAAACTGCCAACTTCAGCTGTTGGCTTGAGATGGAGTCTGGCCTCTTTGCATCACTGTTATGCTCTTTTCCATGTTGAAAGCTTAGATGGGATGAGTCTTTCCCTGGTGTTATCCTTCCTGCTCAGATGAGTAGGCATCCTGGGACACAGAAATCCAGGAAGCACATAGCTCTGAGGGGAGAAGTTATCCAATGGAATGGTATCCTGAGTGATGGGGCCCAGGAACCACACTGCTTTGTGGTGGGGCAGTGTCTCAAGGGAAGGGTATCCTGAGATGTGGGATCCAAGAAACCACATAGCTCTGTGAGGAAGCCTCCTCAGCAGACGTGTGCAGCTCCCAGGGGAGGGTGTCCCCAGCTGAGCTGAGGAGACCAAGAGCCTCAGCTCTGCTTCACCTCTTTGCTTCAGTTTTTTGCTTTTTGGCTTATTTCAATGACAGAATAACATCAGGCAGCAAATCTCATAAGAGATTTATTGGGAGGGACAAGTCCAAGGTTGGCTGTTTCTGCTCCTGGAGAAGACAGCATGGATTTTGACAGTAGGCAGGGGTTATACAGAATTTCTTAGAGGGTGGAGCTTTTCATGGCAGAGATTTTTAGTTTAAGAATTAGTGAGATTTCAAGTCCTGAGCTTGGGGAGCTCAGGAATTGGTGGATTTTTCTATTCAGGGATTGGTGGGTTTCTGTGGGAAGCTTAGGGGTGGGTGAGTTTTCCTGTTCAGACTTGAACTAAAATTTGCCAAATCTGAGAAGGGTCCTTTTGGGGGGTGGGGTTCTGGAGATGGGCTTTGTGGCATTTACAGAGGCTGTCAATGCTGTTATGATAATTAGGGAGGTCAGAAGAAGGTGCCTGGGTGCTGGAGATCCTCAGACAGAGGCCTGATTACTCTCTTGCCTTGATTTTTACAAAGTACATAGTTACAAAATATTTAAAGTTATCAAAGGGAGTCCACAGGAGGGAGTGTAACCTTTTCTTAGCACTTGAGTTAGTTTGAATAGCCAATTTTTTCTTCTACTTGCTTTTATATGTGGAAGAAAGTAAACAGGTATAAAGTTTTTAAATTCAATGTTTCAAAAGTGCAAATGAGCAGAAGAGCAGCATCCAAAAAAAAGCAAAACTTTCTATAATATTCTAGCTCTTGCCTCATTACTGGAGAAAAAAATTAACAGGCCATGGATATCATAATTCACAGCAAAATACGAAACACAGCCTGATAGTGACAGTGTTATAAAAACTGATTTAAGCCAGGGCATCTCATAAATGATAACAAAGACATGGGGGGAGTATTTAGATATAAAATTGTGGAATAGTTTGAGGAGTATTATCAATTCTTTGAATGCCTGATAGAATTCAGCACTAAAACAAAGTGTCCTTGGGTCTTTTTTCCTTGGGAGCTTTTTATTGACTGCTTCTGTCTTTTAAGGGGTTATTGGATTGTTTACTTTACCTGATCTTGATTTAATTTTGGAATGTGGTATTTGTCTACAAAACAATTCATTTCTTCTAGACTTTCTGGTTTTGTTGAGGATAAGCTTTTTAAAAATAAGATAGGGTGTTTTGTATTTCCTCATTGTTTGTTGTTATGTCTCCCTTTTCCTTTACAATTTTATAAATTTGGATACTGTCTCTGCCCTTTAGTTAGTCTGGATAAGGGTTTACCTATCTTGTTGATGTTTTCAAAGAACCAACTCTTGAATTTTTAAATTCTTCGTAATGTTGTGTTTGTTTCTAATTGGTATAATTTAGTGCTATTTCCTGCTGTCTACTCCTCTTGGTTAAGTTTGCTTCTTTCAAGTATGCTGTTACATTGCTAGTATAGGATCTCTTCAATGTCTTTATGAAGTCACCCTCTCAGATGAGAAGGGGAAAGGAGATGGAGTAAAGAACTCTGCAAGGGGGCAATGGGAAGGAGGGCAACATTTTGAATTTAATATTAAATGTAAATAAATAAAACAATTAACAATAAAAATAAAAATAAACAAAGAATCCTGGTCAAAATGTCAAAATGAGCACAGATTTTAATGAAGTATAGAATGTAGATGTCATTTAGAAATGATATATAAACTATAGTTTAAGAATTCTTGTGCAGTGGTTTTCTATTATCAAAAGGGTATGAAGGCAGAGTAGGGTCCATAGTTAAAATCACATTTTATATATTGAATAATTACTAGAATATGTCTTTAAAAGTAGCCTACCCTTAAAAAGTAAATATCAGAATTGCTAATATTAGTATCAGTAAAATTACTTGATAATGTTATAAAGATATTCGAAAGATGATTATAATAGTCAGAAGATAGTTTTCTTTTGAAATAATCTTTTTAGGGCTCCCTTCATATCTCTGTTCCGCAGGCTGTAGATGAAGGGGTTCAGCATGGGAGTCACCACTGTGTACATCATAGATATGACAGTCTCTTTCAGAGTGGAGTTATTGACTGATGGACATAAGTAGAGGCCAATAATTGTCCCATAGAACAGTGACACCACAGACAGGTGAGAACCACAAGTGGAGAAGACCTTGTGGATGCCTCGAGTTGAAGGAACCTTGAGGATGGAGGAGATGATGCGTGCATAAGACACTATGATGAGCAGAAATGGGAGTATAACAACAAGCCCTCCTATGATCAATACCATCAACTCATTAATGTGAATATCAGAGCAGGCCAGCTTCAAGAGAGCAGACAGATCACAGAAAAAATGGGGGATCACATTGTTTTCACAGAAAGACAACCTAGTTAAGAGCAAAGTGTGCAACATGGCATGGGACATGGTCAGCAACCAGGACAGCAACACCAGACTCACACAGAGCTTGGGGCTCATGATGCTGGTGTAATGAAGAGGGAAGCAGATGGCTATATAGCGGTCATAGGCCATGGCCACAAGTAGGAAACTCTCAAGGTCTGCAAAAAAAAGAAAAAAGTACATTTGTGCCAGGCAGCTTGCATAAGGGATAGATGGAATTTGACTCTGCATGTTCAGGAGCAACTTGGGCATTGTGACAGAGGAAAAGCAGAGATCAGAGAAGGACAAGTTGCTGAGAAAGAAGTACATGGGTGTGTGGAGATGGGAATCCAGGTGAATGACAACGATGATGATGAAGTTCCCCAGGATGGTGGTGAGGTACATGACCAGGAACAGGGCATAGAACAGGTGCTCGTGCTCTGGGGGAACGGGCAGGCCCAGGAGGAGGAACTCAGAGATGATAGTTTGGTTGTTTCCAGGCATGTTCTTTCTGTAATATCTATGAGCAAATTAGTGAGATACCCCACAATTTTACATAAAATGAACCAATTTGAAAAGTTTTTATAATTATCTCATAGTCTTCATATCTTCATACTTTCTCTATATTCTAAGTAGCTAGAGTTTCTATTGAGTTAACAAATTTAATTCTTTGTTTTTTTTTTTTTTTATTCATGCTTCAGTATTTCATCCTTTAAATCCTACTCTAATCTAAGGTATAAAATGTATCAGCTTTTCTCTTATTTGTCAGTTAGTTAGTTGGCCTCAGTGATTATGAGTTGGTTCATCTCTGTCAGTTTCTCAAATCTCAAAGTTCTAGGCTTCAGCGAAGATGGTCTTATTTTATGATTACATATCTATGCCAATGAGAACTTCATGTTCTTGAATGGCATAGATTACTGTTTCAGTCTTAGGTTGAATTTCTATCTTATCCTCAAAAACTGATTTTTAAAAATGAATGATATTTTTCCCCTAAAATGTGGTGCAGGCATTGCACTCACAACAAATTCCAAATAAAACTTGCACCTTTGCAAAGTTCAAATAAACCCCTACCTTCGATTTGTTTCTCCCCTTTGCCATGCCCCTTGAGTTTCTTGTCTCAGAGAGGAGTCAATGAGCAATGGAGCAATTTGAGAGTGTTATATTATTTTTTATTTCTCTTACTATCTATGCCCCATTTTGTATGTTCTATAAATCTCAAAGTTCATTTTTCCTTTAATTAATGATTGTCCTAGCCAAAGGTGGTGGCACAAACCTTTATTTATTTATTTATTTATTTATTTATTTATTTATTTATTTATTTATTTATTTATTTGGTTTTTGAGACAGGGTTTCTCTGTGTAGCCCTGGCTGTCCTGGAACTCACTCTGTAGACCAGGCTGGCCTCGAACTCAGAAATCCACCTGCCTCTGCCTCCCGAGTGCTGGGATTAAAGGCGTGCTCCACCGCACCCGGCTGGCACAAACCTTTAATCCCAGCACATGGGAGGCAGAGGCAGGCGGATTACTGAGTTTGAGGCCATCCTGGTCTACAAAGTGAGTTCCAGGACAGCCAGAGCTATACAGAGAAACCCTGTCGCAAAAAACCAAAAGAAAAAAAAAAAAAGATTGTCCTAAAAATTACTACTGTAGAGAAGAATAGCATCTCACTTGAACTATTGGAACCACCCCTCATTTCACCTCACTGATTCTGAACCTCAACACTTTTTTCAGTTTCCTTTGATATTTATACGTACAGTAAAAATCCAGTCATCCGTTCTTGCTAATGACTCGTTTGCTGAATTTTTAGTGCTTGCATGATAAAATCTGATTTTCTTTAAGGGGCATACTTGACACTGATGTACCTACATCTTCCCTTCCTCCACAGCTACATTTGGTCATACAATACACTTGAATTACATTGTCCAGCTATCATGGATTTTAATGGCTGTCTCTCAATGCTTTGAGTTTCTGACATGGACTGTCATCTGCCTAACAATTTCTTTTCATTACTGCCATTCACCTGGATTACCATTTATCCATCAGGCACAGTACCTGTGGCTTTAAGATAAATCTCCTAAGACTGTCTAGCGACCTGCTGCCATTTCCCAATATGTCTAGTACTTATCCTACAGTACTTGAAGCCCTGATCAGACGTTTATAATGAACTTCTCACAGATTGTAAGCTCAGTTCTGGAAAATCATGTATGTCTTTATCCTGCAATATTGATACCCTGCTTGCTAACTGCATTAACCAATATGCCATAAATATTATCAGCTGCCCATTGCACTTAGCAAAGTACTCGTTCACTTTTAAAGAAACCAGTGTGCTTTCAAACTAGAGTAACTACTCCTATCAATTCTTCCCTCAACAAGAATTCCTAGTCTTAACCCTTTACCCCTGGGTTTGATTATCTGTTATCATATTAAAGTATCTAAATTTGTAATCATGGACAATATCATAGAGCTTCATGTATGACACTTACTCATGCTACCAATTGGAATGATAACCTAACCATCTACATCCTTTATTACATGTGGTTTCATTTGGTATAAGTAGGCTAGGAATAAGGTGGAAATTTTAGAAATAGTAGAAACAGTTATTCTCTCCTCTTTTGCGAGGTTCTTTTCCAGGATGCATGTCCCAAGTGCTTATTAATTTAATGTGTTGACTTGACTTTGCCCTATATTAATTTTCTACATACTTGGCAATTTGGTTAACATTTACCTTAGTCCACTTTGAGTCTCTCAAATAACTTGGAATTATGTGGTTGACTTCATATAGACATTTAAGGCATTAAAAGAAAAATTTGTAGTCACCCAAGAAAAGAAGGCTCTGCTGCCAAGTACTTTCAGTTTCAAGCCTGTAGTTCCAGAAATGCCTTGGATATAGGCTTGATTTCCTGATTTACAGAGCCTGTATTGCTCATTCTTTCTAGTCCAGAGAGCTGACTTATGAATATGAACCTTAATTTACTCTTTGTTTGTCTCCCTCACTACTAATCCTTATCTCTATCTACATTTATGTGCTTTTATAGTATGGCTTCTTTGGAATTATGGAATATTGTGATTTCCATAATTATCACTATGCCTTAAATCTGACAAATGAAACAAAAGAGTTGCAGAAATACCAACTGTTGAGGTACCCAAACTAAATTGTTTGCTTCATCTTAATTAATAATTTTTTATATTTTAAAGTTAGCTAGTGATATTATGAAGGGGAGTATCTACTGAAAACACACATACAGAATTTGCCAGATGTTTTCTTGCCATAAAGCTGTGAAGACCCCCATCTCATGTACTGAGGTGTGTAGGAACCACAGATGAGAAGTTCATGTACAAATGTTCTGTGAAGAAGACAAGAGCTTTGTTTCTCCATGATCCAGGAAACTCCAAGTTCCCTGGATACAGTAAACCTGTGAATCATCTAAGACTGTGTTTCTAAACTTAATGTGAGTGAAAACTCACCAGGATATTTCATTAAAATGTTGATATCATCCTTCAGTTAAAACATTACATTTCCATTCACACCTGGAGAAAGTTACTTGCTGTGGTAAATTGACTGAGTTACCTTTGAATTTATAGTTTATTATGTCCTTCAGAAAGATAGAAGTGCATTCTTGAGGGAAGATCTATACAAAATTTTGAACTCTTCTTTGATGGTTTTAAAATAAAACAAAGTTTAAGAACTACTGTATGAAACCTGTATGAACTACAGAGCTTTTGCTATATTGAAGTGATAGAGTCAGGAGAGAATATAGCATGCAGTGATATTAACTAATATTATCAAAACAACATACATGCATACCAATAGGGAAATACTTGAACAGGAAGTCTTGAAAGGCAGAAAGACATAGAATAGAGAAATTATCACATTTAAAACTCAACACTGCAGAACATCTTATAACCTGGGAAAACTAGGCTTTTGTGTTAGAAGGACAATAAAGGCAGTTAGTCACCAGTTTTCCAAACTCACCTAGGATTTCTTCAAGTGACTTTATGAGGCCATCCTGAGATTTTATTACCTTTATTAACTGCAGACTTGTAAAGTAGCACTTTTATGGTCATACTCTGTGTACATTCCCTGCTCATACCTGCCAGTCTATTCATTCCTGGGCCTAAGGGAACCTGTTCCCAGAGGAGTCCAGCTTCTAGAATAACCCAGAATGATAATTAATAAAAGTAATTAGCACCTTCTAGGACCAATTAAGGGTCCTGTACTAGTGAATTGGTTATAAATCTGATCAATTCTGAATGTATTTATTGTGAAGATGTAGATGGCATAAAACTTATGGATGTATGTGAAGTCTTTGGTTCCCTTGGAACTGGCACTAACTTCATATGCCAAGAACCTACTTTTTGGAGAGTGAACGTGTTGTTGGAAGACCCATAAAATACTTAAGTACCAGCATATAAAATGTATATAAAATATATTGGAAGGATAAAAACTCACACAACAATCCATCAATTTTGAGGAAAAGCACATGCTTTGGAAAGATTTCAGGCGAGTGCTATCAATATAATATTGGTATTATACCAATACAACTTGGTATAAACAGGCCCTAGAAGAGACATATATTCTACTAACAAAAATCATGTGTATATGAATTAATATTTATATATGTCAATAAAATTTAAAAACTCCCTCACATAATGTTAAATTATTTGTTAGATAAATATATTTTAAGAACCTTGATCTTCATTCTCATTGTTGCTTTTGTCTCCTTACCTCTCTAGGCAAACTTCAACAGCCTATCTCACCATCATAACACCTCCCATTGTAGATGTTATGATGACCCATAGATGACATTTGTAACTTCTGCTTCCAGTGTCTGTTCCTTGCATTTGGCTCTCATCAACTGGTACTTCTCTAGGTCACAGAGAAATGTGTCATAGGAGATCTCCGTAACATATATACAAATACTAAGTTCTGTTGTCCATCTTGATAGAATCATTTTAGACAGTGGGAGAGGTGGACTGGAGTTCTTTTCTTGGATTTTTGCATTGTAACTGGAAGAATTTAAGTATGTAGCACCAGGTTTAAGGGGAAACCAATAGTTTTGGCAATAGCCTGGGCTGTTTGTGCATTTCAGTGGTGCTCCTTTAGCCAATGACTAGAATAGATATAACATATTCAGGACACTGGAAGTTTCTCTACAAACTTATGATAATGTCCTATTGCCAAAAAATACACAAATATCTAACTGAATATGGGAATCAAGCTGGTAACTAACTTTGTCCACTGAATATGTTCAGGCTACTAGAAAATACTCTGCATAATAATAGAGGAGAAAAGTAAATACCAACCCAGCTATATACCCATTGACTTACAATGGTGATGTGCCTACATGATATTGTATTACAATAGTAGAATAACACTTGTATGTGCAACAAGCCACTATTTTATTGGATTTAAGGCTCACTCTAGGATATGCAATCCAAACCTGACACTGATCAGATGACTAAGAAACTAGGACTACTTATGCCAAGGACCTAGGAGAAAATAAATACTATTGTTCTGCTAGCAAAATGTAGCAATATAATGACCTGTAACTACATTCTGCTATACCCATACATCAGTGTTTTGCTCAGCCTTTGTCAGAGAAGCCTCCTCATGCAGCATATGGAAACAAATGTGGAGACCCACAACTGTACAATGTGCAGAGGTTGATATGCCTTCGAACATTCAGTCCTAAATGTGTGTCTCCATTAAAGTTCTGTTATTTGCCTTCACAGAACTATGCTAAAGAGGAGGCAGAAAGAAAGAAAGTAGGAATGGGAGACACCAAGGTCACAGTGCCTTCCAGACACAACAGGATGGGTGCACATGTGAATGCCCAGTGACTGCCCTGGCACACCTAGGGCCACACAAGTCAAATCAGATAGCAGTCCCAGAGCTGAGAAGATGAAGCTGACATCATTATTCATTCCTAACTCAGAAACTATCTGCTATTGATTATTACTCTCACAGGAAAAAATCTTTTTCTCCAATGGAGTCTTTCTGTGTATACAAACCACACTTAAGGGCAGACTCCATGCCCAGGAGTAGATGGCCTAGACAAAATATACTAAATGGTATTTTTTGAGTCTTGTTTTTAATCTCAGAATTGTCTGTTCATGTTTTATTTTAGTGTTCTTTTGCTTACATATTAGTTACCAATTTTGTGATTTTTATGGGTTTTATGCATGTGTGTGGGTATATCTATTCCTGCATGTTTATATCTTTCTTGTACTGTATATTTATGCCTATTTGTGTTCTAAATATATATAGAAAAATAAGGTATTTATTTGAATGTGTAGAGAGATAGTAGAGGAGGTTGGAGGACATTTTTCCATCTTTTACTCTACAGTGTAATCTGTCTTTGGTAGTAAAATGTGTTTGTTGGAGGCTGCATAGCGTAGCTTCTGTTTCCTAATACAGACTGCTGAACTATGCCATTTTGTTGGGGGAATCAAGAACATTAATATGCAATTATTAGTAAAATGTTTTCCTTACAACCAGTCATTTTCTTGATTTTTTTTTTGTTATCTTAGACTGCTTTTGGATTAATTACAATAAATTTTTAATGACCTTTGGCCACTTTGTTGTATTTATCCTTCTCTTTTATTTGCAGTTAACCTTCCATGAGGGATGGCATAGAGGTCACAAAAATCAGTGCTGTGATTTTCATAATGGAAACTTTTCATTTCTCTTTCAATTTTCATAGAGAATTTTGATGGGTAGAGTAATATGAGCTGAAAGTTATGCTCTCACAGAACTTGAAACACATCTTTCCACAACCTCATATCTTTAGGTGTCTCTGTCAATAAACAGGTGTAATTCTTATGGGAGAGATTTCCCCAGTGACTTGATCTTTTATTATGTGTTTTTAATATTTAACTTTTTATTAGATATTTTCTTTATTTACATTTCAAATGTTATCCCCTTTCCTGGTTTTCCCTCAGAAAACCCCCATCCTCTTCCCCATCATCCTGCTCACCAACCCACCAACTCCTGCTTCCTGGCCCTGGCATTTCCCTATACTGGGGCATAGAACCTTCACAGAACCAAGGGCTTCTCCTCCCATCGATGACTGACTAGGCCATACTCTGCTACATATGCAGCTAGAACTATGAGTCCTACCATGTGTGTGTGTGTGTTTTTTCTTTTTTTGGTTGGTGGCATAGTCCCAAGAATCTCTGGGGTTACTGGTTAAGTCATATTGTTGTTCTTCCTACAGGGCTGCAAACCCCTTCAGGTCCTTGGGTACTTTCTCTAGCTCCTTCATTGGAGACCCTTCGCTCCATCCAATGGATGGCTGTGAGCATCCACTTCTGTCTTTTTCAGGCACTGGCAAAGCCTCTCAGGAGACAACTATATCAGGCTCCTGTCACCAAGCTCTTGTTGGCATCCCCAATAGTGTCTGGTTTGGTGGTTGTATGTGGGATGCATCCCCAGGTGGGGCAGTACACAGCTATTAAAAATAATGAATATATTAAGTTCTTAGTCAAATGGATGGATCTGGAGGATATCATCCTAAGTGAGGTAACCCAATCACAAAAGAACACACAAGATATGCACTCACTGATAAGTGCTTATTAGCCCAGAAGCTCAGAATACCCAAGACACAATTCACAAAACACATGAAACTCAAGAAGAAGGACTACCAAAATGTGGATACTTTGATCCTTCTTAGAAGGCAGAACGAAATACCCATGGAAGAAGACAAAGTGAGGGGCAGAGTATAAAGGAATATTTTAACTTTTTACTTAAAAAGTCACAGAGACAAAGTGTGGAGCAGAGTATAAGTGAATATTTTAACTTTTAACTATGTCACAGCATGTTTCCTTTCTGGTCCTGTGTCTTTGGGGCTCTGCAGGCCTCTTGTGCTTGGATGGGCATATATTTCTCCAAGTTTGTAAATATTTATTTTATGATTTATTAAAAGTATATTCTATGCATTTTGATGACATTCATCTCATTCTTCTTTTCCCACAGTTCAAATGGTTGTTATTTCCTGGGGTCCTAGATTTCTTCCATGTTTTACTCATTTAAAATTCTCAGCTGCCCTTTATTAAGCAACTCATATCCTCTGCCTCGTGTTCCAATCCTGATACTCCATTTCCCACATTTCCTACTCTGTGGGGGAGGCTTTTACTGAGGATGTAATTTGACTTACTCAGTGACTCATTTCCAGTGTTATTTCTGTTTGAATTTTCTTCTGTCACTCTATTTATTGAATTATTATTCTATTCTAGGCTTGTGCATATTCATGTTTTCTTTGAGTTGTTAAGTATAGTTAACACTGTTACATTCTTGTTAAACTTTAAAAATTATGTAAAAATTAACAATTCTTAAGTATTTTTATAAAATAAAAACTTATAAAATGATTCATCCTAATCAATCTCTTTCTGTAAATATATACATGTGTGTGTTAGGTATACATATATAGATTAGACACAACAGGGCTGAGACACATATATAGATACAGATAAAGAGATAGAGTTAGAGATAATGGTAGATATAGACATAGAGAAAGAGAGATAATAAAGTAACCCAAAGTAAGATTGTATCATTTAGAAATATAAAACATATACACTAGTATGTTCAACATAACACATATTGTTATAGACATAGCTAGATATATTTCCATCATCTATAGCAGTGCCATGCATATAGACATAGATGTCAATATAGGTACAGATACAGAGACAAAGATAGAGACAGACATGTAGACATAGATGTAGACATGTCATATGGTGTCAAAGAAACACAAAGTGAGGTTTTACTTCTTAGAACTGCATAAATAGGGACTGATCCAATATCTTGACTTTGTTTCTTGTTGTACAATGAGTATAGAAGTATAGATATATAAGTTGTATGTTAACTTACATCCTTCTGAACATGTTTACCCAAAAGGAATGACACTTTGCTGCAGCATATTGTAATATTGTTTTTAATTTGGAAAAATGTTCATATTCATTTTTAGTAATTGTTCTATTTGTTGAAATTAAAATAATACTACAAATTATTTCCTCTTTACTTCATTCAAATACTCCAATGCAACCCCAAGTCTTCTCTGAAATTTGTGCCTTAATTTTTAATTGTTAAATATATCCCAATAAATCTATATACTTCTATGGATATAATTTCAGGACTGATTATTTGGTTTTGAATACCAGTTGGGGGCATATTACCCGAATAGAAGACTATTTTATTACCCACTCTCAGTATCCCTTACCTACCTATAGTTATTTTTATACCATTGAAGCCCCATGGAGTTTTTCTCTCCCATGTTAGCATGTCTTTTGTCATTGTTTGGGCCATGTTGATGAGACTCTATAGATGTAGATTCTCTGACATTTTTAACAGACATAATCTCATTTTCTGTTCCTTTGGATCTTACAATTTTTCTATTTTTTCTTTTGTAATTATCCTAGAGCCTTAGGTACTGCAGCTGTGTTGTAGATGTATCTGTGAGTTGGGACTGGGCACCCCAGGATCACTTGTTCTTGGCATTTTCATTGATTTTGGTTTTCTGTAATGATCTCTTGTCTTTAACAAGAAGCAGAAATCAGAGTAAGTAACTAGAAAGCAGATAAGGCTTTAAACTCTCCAAGCTTGACACCAGTGATACTTCCTCTGGCAAGACTGCTTTTATGAAACCCTGCAAACAGCTGGGTACAAAGTTTTCAACCCTGAGTCTTCAGAGGACAGTTATATTAAAGTGACTACATTCAATTCCTCTACCACCATAGTCTTATAGCCATATCATAAAGCACAGTGCATTTAATCCGACTTTAATGGTCCAATATCTTTAACAGTCTCAATATAGTTATAAAGTTAAGAGTGTCTTCTGATACTTGAAGGAATATATCATCTTTAGCCTCTATAAGGTAAAAAAAGAAAATTATATAATCCTAAGGTACAATGTAACAGAATATTTATTAACATTAAAGGGGGAGTAGTAGAGGTCATGAAGCATATTTAAAAAATGATGCTACAGCCTCAAAAATATTCTTAACACAATGATAAGATCTGAGGACACATTCCTATTTATACATTGCATCTCTGTCCTTTTCACTTATAACCTTATAACACTAGGTAGAGAAAGAAGGTTAGAGGGAAAAGAGGGCATTGATTTTGATAGACTACTTCCTGCTGATTAGGGACATCAAGTTCCCTGGAACAACTTTGATATTTGTTTTAGGATATGTTCTATCAGCAACCAGCAACCAGCCAGCAAGAAGCAGCAAGTAGCAACAGCAGTAAAAGGAGCAGTAGCAGCAGCATCACCACCAGAAGCAACAACAACTGCCCCACCAGCATTGGCACCAGCAGCAGCAGGAGGAACAGCAACTTCATCAGCTCTTGAGAGTCTAGTTTTTGTTTGTTTGTTTGTTTTGTTTTAACTACTTGATTACTTTATAACAACATCTGAAATGTAGTTACCATAGTTAGAAGAGAGTTTTCTTTTGAAGCACTCGTTTTAGAGCCTCCTTCATGTCTCTGTTCCTAAGGCTGTAGATGAAGGGGTTCAGCATGGGAGTCACCACAGTGTACATCATAGACATGACAGTATCCTTCAGAGTAGAGTCATTAGCTGATGGACATAAGTACAGACCAATGACTGTCCCATAGAACAGTGACACCACAGACAGATGAGAACCACAAGTTGAGAAGACCTTGTGTATTCCTCCAGTTGAAGGGACTTTGAGAATGGAGGAGACAATATGCGCATAAGACACTATGATAAGTAGAAATGGAAGTATAACAACAAGTGCTCCAATTATCATTATCATTAACTCATTAATGTGAATATCAGAGCAGGCCAGCTTCAGGAGAGCAGACAGGTCACAGAAAAAATGGGGGATTACATTGTTTTTACAGAAAGACAATCTAGTTAAGAGCAAAGTGTGCAACATGGCATATAATGTTGTCAGTGCCCAGGACAGCAGCACCATACTCACACAGAGGTTTGGACTCATGATTCTGGTATAATGAAGAGGGAAGCAGATGGCCACATAACGGTCATAGGCCATGACAACAAGGAGTAAACTCTCAACATCACCAAAAAACAAAAAGAAGTACAATTGTGCGAGGCATCCTGCATAGGGAATGGATGATACTTGGCTCTGCATGTTTTGCAGGAAATTGGGCATTGTGACAGTAGAAAAGCAGAGGTCAGTGAAGGACAAGTTGCTGAGAAACAAGTACATGGGTGTGTGGAGATGGGAGTCCAGATGAATGAGGACAATGATGACGAGGTTCCCTAGGACAGTGGTGAGGTACATGGCCAGGAACAGGGCATAGAACAGGTGCTGGTGCTCTGGGGGTATGGGCAGGCCCAGGAGGATGAACTGGGAGATGACAGTTTGGTTCTTTCCAGGCATGATCTATCTTCCTGAAATATCTGTAAGTGTAATAATCTACCTGTAAATATATAATAAAATGAACATATACGTAAGACAAGGGCTTTACAATAATCTCATATGCATCACATTATCTCTGTTATGAAAAGCTTGAATTTCTATAACAATAAATTCTGTTTTCTTATATGTGTTTCAATATTTCATCCTTTAAATTCTACTCTTACCTGAGATTCAAAATGCATTGACTTTTCTCTTATTTCTGAATTGGTTATGTGGCCTCAGTGATTATGATTTGGTTCACCTCTGTCAGTTTTTTGCATTTTAATTTTCCTTAGGTCTCAATGAAGATGGTCTTATTTTATAATTATAAATCTTCAGCAATGAGAACTTCATATAGTTGAATAGTTTACCTTACAACTTAAGACTCAGGTTGGATTTCTTTCTGTCTTATCCTCAGAACTCTGTTTTCTAAGGATGAATGAATATTCCCTAGACTGTGCTACAGACCTTGTAAACAGAGCAGATTCCAAACAAAATCCCCACATTCATCCTCTTCCTACTCTATCCCATCCTTCTTCCCTATAACATATCATTAAAAGGAATCTGTGATCAAAGCTGAAATCTGACAGTTTTATTTCATTCATTCATTTCTTTCACTATTTATACTCCATTATTAAATGCTATTGATATGAAGTACACATTATTTATCCTAATTATTACTAACATAGAAAAACAATTACACCACTTGAACTATTGAATCCATGTCTCAATTCTCCCTGTGATTCTGAACCCCCATACATTTCTAAAAGAGCTTTTTTTGCTCTTTACATATAGAGTGAAAAATCAAATCATCCTTCTTTTCTAATTGATTGTTTGTTGGATTCTCAGTGCTTGGATGATAAAATAAAAATTTCTTTCTGGGACACACTTCACATTGATGTCCCTAAGGTTTGCTTCCTCCACAACCATATTTGCTCATACAAATAGTCTGTATTATAATCTACAGCTATGTTGGTCTTTAGGGTATATTTTACAGTGTTCTGCCTTTCACAAACAATATTCCGTCTGCCTGACAATTTCTTCTCATTGCTGCCAATCTCTGGGATTGCCATTTACACTTCAGTATCTCTGGCTTTCTAAGATAAGTCTCCCAAATCTGTCTAGAGTAGGTGAAAACTACTAGCTTTCCCCCACTGTGTCTGGTACTCACCCTACAGCACTCAATGCTTCAGTCAACTTCTTATAACTGACTCCAACAGATTGTAAATTCCATTCTGGAAAGGCATGTCTGCCTTTGACCTGCAACAGGGAAATCCTGCTTTTTGACTGCATTTACCCAATACATCATTAATATTAGCTCCACTGTGCAGTAGGATATGTTTTTTCAAAGACAGCAGTGATGTGTGAAAGTAGAATCTCTACCACTGTTAAGTCTTCCCTGACAAGAATTTCTTGGGTTAGTCCATCACCCCTAGTTTTGACTTTCTGTTGTAATTTACACACAGGGACAATATCATAGAATTTTATTTTTGAGACATACTCTTGTTTCCAAATCAAATGATACTCTGCACATCATTATACTCCATTTCATGTGATGTCATTGATATCACTATGCTAAGAAAAAATATGGTGGCAATTTCAGTAAGTGTGGAAATATTTCTATGCTAGTCTTGTGTGACCTCCTTCTCTAATATGCATGTCCCAAGTTCTCATTAATATCATATGTCAACTCTGCTTGTTCATTCTATTAGTATTGTACACATTGTGCAATTTCATTTATATTTACCACAGTGCAGTTTGAGTGAGTCAAATTACCGGGCATAATGTGATGGCCTTTTACATACAACTGAAGACATTGATGAAAAATCTGATGAAAAATCTGCAATCTCCCAAGGAAGAAAACACTCTGGCTAAGTGTTTGAGTGCTTTTAGTTGCAAGACCACAATTTCCAGGTCTTCCCTGGATATCAGTCCACATACAGTTTTCAGATTGTTCAATTCCTAATCCAGCGACCTTAGCTACACTTTCTCTCTCTTACAATCAATTTCACATTCATGCACACTTATGTGTGGATATGTCTGCTTTGGATTTCTGAAATATTCCAACTTCAATAAAACCCATTATATATTGAAACTGACAAAAAAAACCCATAAAGATTTGCAGAAAGACTCTCTGCTTATGTCTCTCTCTTAAAATGCCTAATTTATCTTAGTTAACAAATTTTATATTTCACAGTTAACTGCCAACATTAAGGGTAACAAGGAAAAGAAAATATGTACTGAAAACTCAGAATATGTCAGAAGTTTGCTTCTGTTGTAACTGAAAAGATAGCATTTCTGGTGTTGAGTGTGACTAGGAATCATAGATGAGAAAGTTGATGTGCAAATGCTGCATGAAGTAAACCGCTTCATGTTTCCCAGAGACATAGGAATCCATGTTCCCTGGCTACAGTAACCTGAGAATCATCTAAGATGATGTCTGAAAATTTAATGTGAGTGAAAACTCACCAGTATATTTACTAAAATGTTGATGTTACTCTTTGATTAAAATATTACATTTTTAATTCACACCCAAAGACAGGGCATTGCTGTTTTTTTCTGTTTTCTTTGTTCTTTTTAAATTTTTTCCAATTTTTTATTAGATATTTTCTTCATTTACATTTCAAATGCTATCCTGAAAGCCCCCTTTACCCTCCCCACCCTGCTCCCCTATCCACCTACTCCCCCTTCTTGGCCCTAGCATTCCCCTGTACTGGGGCATATAAAGTTTGCAAGACCAAGGGGCCTCTCTTCCCAATGATGGCTGACTAGGCCATCTTCTGCTACATATGCAGTTAGAGACACGAGCTCTGGGGATACTGGTTAGTTCATATTGTGTTCCACCTATAGGGTTGCAGACCCCTTCAGCTCCTGGGTACTTTCTCTAGCTCCTCCATTGGGGGCCTTATATTCCACCCAATAGGTGACTGTGACCATCTGCTTCTGTATTTGCCAGGTACTGACTTATCCTTACAGGAGTCCTTTCAGAAAAATCTTGCTGGCATGTGAAATAGTGTCTGTGTTTGGTGGCTGATTATGGGATGGATCCCCGGATGGTAACAGATAAGTTTCTTTAGAAAAATTGAAGTTCCATTTCTAATATGAAATTTACAGGTCATTAGTTTCTTCAGAAGAATTGAATGATATGAAATCAATCCATTTATTTTGAAATTTCTTCAGATAACATTAAAATAAATAATAATTAAGAAGTAGTGCATAAAACCTGTGTGGACTAGAGAGCTGTTATACTGAAGTGATAGCAATTGTTAAGAATATTATATGTAGTGATATAACTGAATATCATCATCAAAATATATCTGGAAAACAGTAGTTAACATGCTTGTAGAAGGTAGGAAAACTTGAAAGACAGAGAGGTATCAAACAGGGAAATATCAAATCTAAAACTGCATGCTGAAGACTATCATACAATCTGGGAAAACAAAAGCATCCTTCCGAACTCACCTAAGATGTATTCAGTCAACTCTGAGATGCCAGCCTGAGGCCTTGTTCTCATATTAGTTGCAGATCTATGAGGTGATTCCTCTATGTTCATAATCAGTGCATTATACCTGCTTATGTCTTCTACAATACTCAGCTCTGGGCCTGAGGGAATTTATTCTCTGGGGTCTGGACCCTGGAATAACTCACTAAAGACACATTAATTAGCTAGAAACATTCTGGAACAATTAGGAATCCTGCAACTGTGAGTGATCCACTCCTGATGACATCTGGCTCCATTTAGGGGAAGATAGTAATGGCATAGGTGGATGTGTAGTGATTGAGTCCATTGGGGGTTGACAGGTATCTTTCATGCCCAGAACATATTTTATGGAATGTTAAAGGTGCATTTGGAAGATTTCTAAAGTACTTAAGCACAATACTGCTTTGGTTGTACATGCTTTAGGTGGAGTCATCTGCCTTGGTTGCATGAGCAAGTTTCTACAGGAACTTAGAAGAATAGTCTGCCTGCTGTCCTTCCTTTGCAATATAATCCAGCTGAAACAAAGGATGGGGTCTGTGGGCTTGTCCTATATAAATGCAGTGCTGAATATTAAACTTGGAGCCTTGATCCAGAACCTTGTCTTGGCTTTATTCTTCTCTAACCCTGCCCCCATATCTTTTTCATTTCCAGACACCCTTTCAAGAAAACCCAGTTAGTCCATGACTGCTGGATGGCTACAGTGGACTATATCTTGGGCATTCTGTACTTTTTTTGGCTAATATTTGCTTATTAGTAAGTTCATACCATGTGTGTCCTTTTGGGTCTAAGTTACTTTACTCTGGATGATACTTTCTAGTTCCATCCATTTACCTGCAAAACTCAGGATGTCCTTATTCTTAATAGCTGAGTAGTATTTTATTGTGTAAATTAACCACATTTTCTACATCCATTCTTCTGTCGTGGGGCATATAGGTTGTTTCCAGCTTCTGGCTATCATAAACAAGGCCACTACGAACATACTGGAACATGTGCCCCTGTGGCAAGGTGTGGCACCTTTTGGGTATATTCTCAAGAGTGGTATTGCTGGGTCTTCATGTATATCTATTTCCAATTTTAGGTGGAGCCTCCAGATTGATTTCTAGAGTGGTTATACCAGTTTGCAATCCCACCAGCAATGGAGGAATGTTCTTTCTCTTCATCCTCTCCAACATTTTTTGTCATCTGAGGTTTTGATCTTAGACATTCTGATTGGTATCAGGTTGAATTTCAGGGTCGTTTTGATTTGCATTTCTCTGATCACTAAGGACTTTGAACATTTCTTTAAGTATTTCTCAGCTATTCAAGATTCCTCTGTTTTGAATTCTCAGTTTAGTTCTATACCCCGTTTTTTGATTGGGTTATTTGGTTTTTTTCTTTTGCTTATATATTTTAGTTACTGATTTTGTGACTTATGGGTTTTATGTATGTGTGTGGGTGCATGTATTCCTACATGTTTAATGCTTCTTGTACTGTTTATTTTTTGCCTCTTTGCTTTCTAAATACATAGAGAAAAATAAGGTATGGATTAGAATGGGTAGAGGGATAGTAGAGGAGGTTGGAGGACATTTTTCTGTCTTTTACTCTACAGTGTAATCTGTCTTTGGTGGGAAAGTGTGTTTGTTGGAGGCTGCATGGGGTAGCTTCTGTTTCCTAATACAGACTGCTGAACTATGCCATTTTTTTGGGGGGGGGGGAATCAAGAACATTAATGCATTATTATGCAGTTATTAGTAAAATATTTCGCTTAGAAATAGCCATTTTAGGGGGCTGGTGAGATGGCTCAGTGGGTAAGAGCACCCGACTGGTCTTCTGAAGGTCCAGAGTTCAAATCCCAGCAACCACATGGTGGCTCACAACCATCCGTAATGAGATATGACTCCCTCTGCTGGTGTGTCTGAAGACAGCTACAGTGTACTTACATATAATAAATAAATCTTTAAAAAAAAAAAGAAAAAGAAATATTAAAAAAAAAAGAAATAGCCATTTTATTTATTTTTGTTAACTTAGACCTCTTTTGGATTAATTATAATGAATTTTTACTGACTTTTGGCAGCTTCGCTGTATTTATTCTTCTCTTCAGTTTTTAGTTATCTTTTTATGAGGGCTGACATAGTGGTCACAAAAATCAATTATGCTCCTTTCTTTCGTTTTCTTTTCTTTTCCTTTCCTTTCCTTTCCTTTCCTTTCCTTTCCTTTCCTTTCCTTTCCTTTCCTTTCCTTTCCTTTCCTTTCTTTTTTTCCACAGTTCCTTTATTTATTTATTTATTTATATTTTTTTTAATTAGGTATTTTCCTACTTTACATTTCCAATGCTATCCCAAAAGTCCCCCATACCCACCCCCCAATCCCCTACCCACCCACTCCCCCTTTTTGGCCCTGGCGTTCCCCTGTACTGGGGCATATAAAGTTTGCAAGTTCAATGGGCCTCTCTTTCCACTGATGGCTGACTAGGCCATCTTTTGATACATATGCAGCTTGAGATGAGAGCTCTGGGGTACTGGTTAGTTCATATTGTTGTTCCACCTATAGGGTTGCAGTTCCCTTTAGCCCCTTGGATACTTTCTCTGGCTCCTCCATTGGGGGCTGTGTGACCCATCCAATAGCTGACTGTGAGCATCCACTTCTGTGTTTGCTAGGCCCCCAGCATAGTCTCACAAGAGACAGCTATATCTGGGTCCTTACAGTAAAATCTTGCTAGTGTATGCAATGGTGTCAGCGTTTGGAAGCTGATTATGGGATGGATCCCTGGATATGGCATTTTTTTGAGACAGGGTTTCTCTGTAAAGCCCTGGCTTCCCTGGAACTCACTTTGTAGACCAGGCTGGCCTCGAACTCAGAAATCTGCCTGCCTCTGCCTCCCAAGTTCTGGGATTAAAGGCATGCAACACCACGCCCAGCTGTATGCTATTTTCATAATGGAAACTTTTCATTTCTCTTTCAATTTTCATAGATAGTTTTGATGGGTATAGTATTATGAGCTGAAGGATATGCTCTCTCAAAACTTAAAACACATTTTTCCAGGACCTTATGTCTTTAGGTGTCTCTGTCAATAAACAGGTGTAATTCTTATGGGAGAGTTTTCCCAAGTGACTTGATCTTTTATTCTGTGTTTTTAATATTTTAACTTTTTATTAAGTCACAGCATGTTTTCTTTCTGGTCCTTTGTCTTTGCGATCCTGTAGGCTTCTTGTATATTGTTGAGCATATATTTCTCCATGTTTGAAAATGTGTATTTCATGATTTGTTCAAAGTATATTCTATGTATTTTTCATGGCATTCTTCTCATTCTTCTTTTCCTACAGTTCAAAGGGTTTTTCTTTCCTGGTGTCCTAGATTTCTCCCATGTTTTACTCATGTATTTTAAATTCTCAGTTGGCCTTTATTGAGCAATTCCCATCCTATGCCTTTTGTTCTTGCCCTCACACTCCATTTCCCACCTCACCCACTCTGTTGGTGATTCTTTCAATTGAGGACTTTATTTGGCTTACTGAGTTTCTCATTTCCAGTGTTATTTGTCATTCTATTCATTGAATTTTGTTTTTACAATTTTGATTTTTTATTATTCTATTTTATGCTTGTATAGTATATTCATATTTTCTTGGAGTTTTCAAATGTAGTTGTAATAATTCTTTTATATTCTTGTCAAATCTTTAAGAATTGTTTAAAAATTAACAATTCTTAAAAATTTTTATAAAATAAAGAATGAGAAAATGTATCCTTTTCAATCTCTCTATGTATATGCATATATGATGTATATGATATATAATGTATATATGTGTATATGTTGTATAAGTATGTGTATATTTATATGTGTTTCAAATTCTTGAGTATAATTTTAAATCAAATCTAAATTTTTGCTCTTTCATACACTTTCAGATATAATTTAACAGTAGGGTTTATTTTTCTTTGTACCTTTGATTAGTTTTTTAGAAGATGGAAAATTAATTCTTATTGGAATGTAGTAATTATCCGAAGTGATGAGTTTCTCATAACATTTCTGGATGTGAATTTATTGTACTTTTATCATAGCAACCCCTTCTATCACTAGGTTTTCTTTGTGTGCCTTATTATACTTAGCATGAAGGTTTATAATTTCATAAATTTTGATGCAAATATTCTATCTATCTATCATCTATCTATCTATATATATATATATATTAAATACTACAGGATTGATGCATCTATCTATCTATCTATCTATCTATCTATCTATCTATCTATCCATATAGAGATACAGATAGAGATATTGAAAAAGAGAAAGATATGGTAAAGAAACCCAAGGTAAGATTGTATCACTTAGAAATATATAGCATGTACATTGGTATGTTCAATAACTTAATAAATATAGATATTTATACAGATATATTTACATAGCTATAGCTATATTTCTATATAGACATAGATGTAAATATAGATACAGATACAGAGACAAAGATAGAGACTGAGACAGACATGTAGACATAGACATAGATGTAGATAGTACAGTTATATAGATATTATATAGATTATATGCATATATATATGTGTGTGTGTATGAATGTCAAAGAAATGTAAAGAGTGGTTGTACTTCTTAGACATTTATAATATATATACTGATTCAATACCTTAACTTTTGTTACTCTTTGCACAATGAGTATAGAGGTGTAGATACATCTGTTGTATGTCAAATCTTTTTGAACATATTTACTCAAAAGGAATGACACTTAGCTACAGCATACTGTAATATTGTTTTTAATTTTGAGGAACTTTCATACTTATTTTATAGTAATTGCTCTATTTATTGAAATTAAAATAAAACTACATATTATTTCCTCCTTTCTTTACTTCATTCAAATACTCCAATACAAACCCTTGTCCTCTTTGAATTTTGTGCCCTTTAATTGCAAAATATGTATTATCTCTCTCTCTCTCTCTCTCTCTCTCTATATATATATATATATATATACATATATGTATATACAAAAATGCATATATACATATATATGTATATACAAAAATGCATATATACATATATGTATATATATATATATATATATATATATGCATTTTTGCACATGAGTGTTTGTGTGTGTGTGTGTGTGTGTGTGTGTGTGTGTGTGTGTGTGTGTGTGTATATAACCTAATAAGTCCAGATACAGAGATTTCACAGTCCTGGTGACTTGTCAGACAACCTTGCAGGGGAAGAGTGGAGCCCAGACAATGATGGGATTGGTTCATGAAATTATGAATGAAAACAAAGAGCTAGGCGAGGAGATCAAAAAACTCGAAGCTGAATTGGAGTCGGATGCCAGAGAATTCCAAATTAAGGAGAATGTACCAGAAAAGAAGCTTAAATTCACCTCAGTGGAGGGTCCTGAGGATGGCTGCCATTTCTCAAATAGCTCCTGTTCATTTCAAGTGAGCTCACAAATTCTCTACGAGCTGCAGAAAGGCCAAGAGCTCATCACCTTTGAGAAGGAAGAAGTCGCACAGAACGTGATATCCATGGGGAATCATGTCGTACAGATGGAAGGCACCCCAGTGAAGGTCTCTGCACACCCAGTTCCACTAAACACAGGCGTCAGATTCCAGGTTCATGTGGACATTTCTAAAATGAAGATCAATGTTATGGGAATTCCCGATGAGCTGTCTGAGGAGCAGACAAGGGACAAACTGGAGCTGAGCTTCTGTAAGTCCAGGAATGGCGCGGTGAAGTGGAAAGCGTGGATTATGACAGGAAGTCCAGAAGCGCTGTCATCACTTTTGTGGAAACTGGCGTTGCTGACAAGGTTTTGAAAAAGAGAACCTACCCTCTCTACATGAATCAGAAGTGCCATAGCGTTGCTGTGTCTCCATTTATAGAACGACGCTTAGAAAAGTACCAGGTGTTTTCAGCTGTGTCCAAGAAGACAGTGCTTCTGACCGGATTAGAAGGCATTCGTATAGATGAGGAGACTGGGGAGGACTTACTCAACATCCACTTCCAACGGAAGAATAACGGAGGGGGAGAAGTGGAGGTGGTCAAGTGTTCTCTAGACCAGTCCTTCGCAGCATATTTTAAAGAAGAGGCCAGAGAAACCATATGAAACTTATAGCCTTGAACTAAAATCACTGCCAACATTTACAAAATATTGTTTTCCATAAAACAAACAAACAAAAAAGTCCAGATACTTCTATCTTCTATGTATATAATTTCTGGGCTGAGTACTTGGTTTTGCATAACCAGTTAGGGACATAATCCCTGGGTAAGGCTATTTTATTACTCATTCGCAGTATTCCTTACTTACCTATAGTTATTTTTATACAATTGAGGCTCCATGGGATTTTCCTCTCCCATGTTAGCATATCTGTTGTCATTGTTTGAGCCATGTTGATGAGACTCTATAGGTATAGCTTCTCTGACATTTCTAACAGACATAATCTTGTTTTTTGTTTTTTGTATATTACAATTTTTCTATCTTGTCTTTCATGATTATCCTAGAGGCTACTTCAGTATAGGAGCTGTGTTGTAGCTGTATCTATCAGTTAGAACTGGGTGCCCCAGGATCACTTGTTCTTGGCATTTTCATTGATTTTGGTTTTCTGTAATGATCTCATGTTTTTAATAAGAAGCATGAATCAGAAATTGAAAGTAGAAATCAGATAAGTCTTTAAACTCTCCAAGCCTCTCTTTCCACTGATGGCCAACTAGGCCATTTTCTGATTCATATGCAGCTAGAGACACGAGCTCCAGGGGGGTACTGGTTAGTTCATATTGTTGTTCCACCTATAGGATTGCAGATCTCCTTAGCTCCTTGGGTACTTTCTCTAGCTCCTCCATTGGGGGCCCTGTGGTCCATCCAATAGCTGACTGTGAGCATCCACTTCTGTGTTTGCTAGGCCCCAGTATAGTCTCACAAGAGACAGCTCTATCTGGGTCCTTTCAGCAAAATCTTGCTAGTGTATGCAATGGTGTCAGTGTTTGGAAGCTGATTATGGGATGGATCCCCAGATATGGCAGTCATCTCCAAATTTTTAACCCAGAATTGCTCCTGTCTAAAGGAAATATGGAGACAGAGTGTGGAGCAGAGACTGAAGGAAAGGCCATCCAGAGACTGCCCCATCTGGGGATCCACCCCATATACAGACACCAAACCCAGACAATATTGTGGATACTAAGAAATGCTTGCTGACAGGAGCCTAATATAGCTATTTTCTGAGAGGCTTTGCCAGAGCCTGACAAATACAGAGGTGGATGCTCACAGACAACCATTGGACTGTGTATGGGGACCCCAATGGAAAACTTAGAGAAAGGACTGAGGGAGCTGAAGGGGTTTGCAACCCATAGGAAGAATAACAATATCAACGAGCCAGACCCCAGAGATCCCATGAACTAAACTACTAACCAATGAGTACACATAGAGGGACACATGCCTCCATTCACATATGTAGCTTGTCAGGCAAGCTTGGTCCTGGGCTTGGTCCTGTGAAGGCTCGATGTGTAAGGAAATGCCAGGGCAATGAGGTGGGAGTGGGTAGGTGGGTGGGGATACACCCTCATACAAGCAGAGGTAGGGGGATGGATAGGGGGTTTTCAGACGGGAAATGTAAATAAAGAAAATATCCAATTAAAAAATAAATAAAACAACCAATATAAATAAAGTCTAAACAATAAAGAAGGAAGAAGGAGGAGGAGGAGGAGGAGAAGAGGAGGAGGAGAAGAAAAGGCTATTCTAGACATGTTTTCAAATGTTTCTGTCTTTGGCCATGTGATTTAACATTCCTGATCTCACATTAAAGTTATACATCAATAGAAGCATATGGGAGAAAACTACTGTTGAACTCATGACAACCAGGAAGGAGAGAGAGAGAGAGAGAGAGAGAGAGAGAGAGAGAGAGAGAGAGAGAGAGAGAGAGAGAGAGAGAGAGAGAGAGAGAGAGAGAGAGAGAGGATGGTGGTGGTGGTAGTGATGATGATGATGCAACAGAAACAAGTGTAGTCTTCAAAAACTGCTTGTGGTCTACCTCCTCCAAACATGTGCTACATCTTAGCTTCTCCAATCTCTCCATAATGCTATCACATTGTGACCCATCATTGGATGGATCTCTTGACTGGGTCAGGGTTGTAAAGATACCATCATGTCTGCAAAGCCCTTTGAACACTGCATTTGCAACAAACCCTTCAACATCTGAGTTTGAGGAAAAATATCCAATCAAAACATAATACTTCTGTAAAATATTACACAAAAAGTAGGGTTGTCACTCCATGTGAGATGAATGATATTAATCAATAAAAATGTCTTGGATTTTTTTTTGCACAACTAGAATAGAGATTAGGACTTAAAATACTGGATAATTTAGAGATACCATATAGTATTTTCATGCAAATGTAAGTGCAATATATAATCCAATGTTTGTAAAACAAATAAACATTTAGATTCCTCTGGAATGAAAATTTTCAGTATAACCAGTATAACACTAGATAAAGCATCTCTGCAGCATCTGAATCAGATGATGAGAGCCAAGTGCTACAGGACTGAGAGCAGGAGTTAATATGTGATCTATGGACCTGTGAACAATGGTAGGTATATGTGGTGGGACAGGGTAATGTGAAGTTTCACCTGGAAAGGTAAAGAGCCATAGACTTTAAAAATACATTTACCTGAAAAATAATTTAACATGATTTGAAGGAGTTAATTTTTTTTTTATCTATTGACATATATAGAAATTGCCTCATATACAGCAGATACTTGTTAGTAGCATGTGTATCTCTCCTAGGGCCTGTTTACAGCAAGTTAGGTTGTAAGGAGAGTGGGTAATCTGGGAATCTTTCCAAAAGCATGCAGTTCTCTTAGTATGATGCCACAAAATCTGAACGTTTTAGGTTGAACTGTCATACTTTTAATATATTTAAGTCATGCAGAGTATTGTGCTTGAGTACTTTAGGAATCTTCCAAATGCACCTTTAACATTCCATAAAATATGTTCTGGGCATGAAAGATACCTGTCAACTTCCAATGGAATCAATGACTACACATCCACCTATGAGTTCCGTGCCATTACCACCTTCCCATAAACAGAGCTAGATGTCATCAAGGCTTGATCTCTCACAGTTGCAGGACCCTTAATTGTTCCAGAATGATTCTGGCTAATTAATGTGTCTTTAGTGAGTTATTCCAGGGTCTGGACCCCAGAGAACAAGTTCCCTCTGGCTCAGGGCTGGGTATTGTGGAAGACATGAGGAGGGATAATACACAGATTATAAACATAGAGGAATTACTTCACAGTTCTGCAATTAATATAGGAATAGGGGCTTAGGCCGGTGTCCCAGAGTCACTTGAATACATCCCAGGTAAGTTGAGAAGGATGGTCGAGTTTTCCCGAATTGTATGATAGTCTTCAGAGTGTAGTTTTGGAATTGATATTTCTCTGTTTGATACCTCTCTGTCTTTCAAGTTTTCCTACCTTCTACAAGCATGCTAAGTTTTCCATAGATATATTTATGATAATATTCATTTATATCATTAAATATTATATTCTTAACAAACACTATCACTTCAGTGTAACCACAACTCTCTAGTCCACTCAGGTTTTATGCAGTACTTCTTAAACTTTTTTATTTTAAACTTATCTGAAGAAATTTGAAAAAATAATGAATTAATGTCATATCTCTCAATTTTCCTGAAGACACTAATGAACTGTAAATTTCGTATCAGAAATAGAACTTTAATTTTTCTAAAAAAAAACCAAACAAACCTAATAATCTGTCAATTAAAAGGTGGCTAAGTCCATTTAAAACCACAATACCCTGTTTTTGGGTGTGAATTAAAAATGTAATATTGTAATCAAAAAGTAACATCAACATTTTAATAAACATAGTGGTGAATTTTCACTCACATTAAATTTTAAAAGTACCATCTTAGTTGATCCTTAGGTTATCTGTAGCCAGGGAACTTGGATTCCCACAGCTCTGGGAATCATGAAGCTGTGTACTTCATGCAACAGTTGCACATCAACTTTCTTATCTGTGATTCCTAGTCACACTCAACAACAGAAATGTTATCATCTCAGTTATATGAGAAGTTATACTTCTGGCAATCTGTATCCGAGTTTTCAGTAGACATTTTCCTTCCCTTAATGTTGACAGATAACTGTGAAATATAAAACTTGTTAATCAAGACAAATTAATCACTTTAAGGGGAAGATATAAGCAGTCAGTTTTCCTGCAAGGTTCATGTTTTTTTTTATAAGATTTAATCTATAGTGAGTTTTAATGAAGTTAGATTATCTCAGAAATCGAAAACAGCCATAGGATATTCACATAAAGTGGGCTTAAAGGTAGAAAATAATTGCAATAGAAAGTATAAATTAAGGTCAGTTTTTAATAAATCAAATCCCTGAATTAGAAACTGGCCAATCTGAAAACTGTATGTGGACTGATATTCAGGACACATCTGGAAACTATGGTCTTGAAACTAAAGGAACTCAGCAAGCAGAGTATTTTCTTCTTTGGAAGATGGCATATTTTTCATCAGTGCCTTTAGTTGTGTTTATAAAGACATTACATTATGCCAGGTAATTTGACCCACTCAAAGTGAACTGAGGTAAATGTTAGTCCAATTGCATAATGTGTACAATACTAGTAGAAGAAAAAAACAGAGATAACACATAAAATTAGTGAGAACTTGGGCCATGCATATTGGAGAAGGTCACATCAGACTAGCATAGAAATATTTCCACACTTATTAAAATTGTCACCATATTTTTTCTTAGCATGCTGATATCAATGACATCATATGAAATGAAGTGGAACTATGTGCAGAATATCATTTGATTTGGTAACATGAGTTAGTCTCAAACATAGAGGTCTATGATATTGTCCATGTGTGCAAATTATAACAGAAAGTCAAAAGTAGAAGAAAAGGACTAACCCAAGAAAGTCTTGTCAGGAAAGAATTAACAGTGTTAGATATTGTAATTTCATAGAATGTTAAAGTCTTTTAAAAACAATGACTGCATTTTCTATTGGAAAATGCAGATAATAATATTAATGTTGTGTTGGGTAAATGCAGTCAATAAGCAGGTCAAGGGCAGACATGCCTTTCCAGAATGGAATCTACAATCTGTTGGAGTCAGACTGAAGCATTGGGTGCTGTATGATGAGTAGCAGACCCAGTGAGGAAAAGCTAGTAGTTCTCATCTGCTTTAGACAGACTTGGGAGACTTATCTAAGAAAGCCAGAGATACTGAAGGATAAATGTCAATCCAGGAGAGTGGGAGCAAATGGAAGAAACTGTCAGGCAGATGGAATATCAGTTGTGAAAGGCAGAACACTGTAAAATATACCCTAAATCCAGCATAGCTGGATATATACAGCTGAATATAATACAGAGTATTTGTATGACTAAATGTGACTGCGGAGGAAGGGAAACTTAGGGACATCAGTGTGAAGTGTGTCCCTGAAAGAAATTTATATTTTATCATCCAAGCACTGATAATCCAACAAACAATTGGTTAGAAAAGAAAAATGATTTGATTTTTCACTTTACGTGTAAAGAGCAAAACAAAGCTCTTTTAAGAGCTTTGTGGGTTCAGAATCAGAGTAAATTGAGATGTGGATTCAATAGTTCAAGTGGGATAATAATTTCTTAGTAACAATTAGGATAACTAAAATATGAACTTCAGCATCTATAGTATTTAATTATGGAGTACAATAGTGAAAGAAATGAATGAATGAAATAAAACTGTCAGATTTCATCTTTGATCACAGATCACTATAGTATTTAATTATGGAGTACAATAGTGAAAGAAATGAATGAATGAAATAAAACTGTCAGATTTCATCTTTGATCACAGATTACTTTGAGTGATATGGAAGAGTGAAGAATGATGGGATAGCAGAGGAAGGATCTGAATATGGGAGTTTTGTGTGGAATCTGCTGTATTTACAAGGTCTGCAGCACATTCTAGGGAAAATTCATTCATCCTTAGAAATCAGAGTTCTGAGGATAAGGTAGAAAGAAATCCAACCTGAGTCTTAAGTTGTAATGTAAGCCATTACTGAAGTTCTCATTGCTTAAGATTTATAATAATAAAATAAGACAATCTTCAATAAGGCCTAAAGAACATTGAAATGCAAGAAATTTGCAGAAGTGAATCAAAACATAATCACTGAGGCCACATAACCAACTCAGAAATAAGAGAAAGCCAACATATTTTGTATCTCAGATAAGAGGAGAATTTAAAGGATAAAATATATATTTTTTTTGATTTTTCAAGACAGGGTTTCTCTGTATATCCCTGGCTGTCCTGGAACTCACTTTGTGGACCAGGCTTGCCTCGAACTCAGAAATCCACCTGACTCTGTCTCCCGAGTGCTGGGATTAAAGGCGTGCACCACCACGCCCGGCAAAGGATGAAATATTAAAACACATATAAGAAACCAAAGAATTCATTGTTATAGAAAGTCTAGCTATTGGGAATACAGAGATATGTGTTGAATATAAGATTATTGTAAAGCATTTGTCTTCCATATATGTTTATTTTAATTCTATATTCATAGGAAGCCTACTATTACCTTTATAGATACTACAGAAAGATCATGCATAGAAACAACAACCAGACTACCATCTCTCAGTTCCTCCTCCTGGGTCTGCCCATCCCCCACGAGTTCCAGCATCTGTTCTATGCCCTGTTCCTGGCCATGTACCTCACCACTGTCTTGGGGAACCTCGTAATCATCATCCTTATTCGACTGGACTCCCATCTCCACACACCCATGTACTTGTTTCTCAGTAACTTGTCCTTCACTGACCTCTGCTTTTCCTCTGTCACAATGCCCAAACTGCTGCAGAACATGCAGAGCCAAGTTCCTTCCATCCCCTATGCAGGCTGCCTGACACAAATGTACTTCTTTTTGTTTTTTGGAGATCTTGAGAGCTTCCTCCTTGTGGCCATGGCCTATGACCGCTATGTAGCCATCTGCTTCCCTCTTCATTACACCAGCATCATGAGCCCCAGGCTCTGTGTGAGTCTGGTGCTGCTGTCCTGGTTGCTGACCACATCCCATGCCATGTTGCACACTTTGCTCTTAACTAGGTTGTCTTTCTGTGAAAACAACGTGATCCCCCATTTTTTCTGTGATCTGTCTGCTCTCCTGAAGCTGTCCTGCTCTGATATTCACATTAATGAGTTGGTGATATTGATCATAGGAGGGCTTGTTGTTATTCTTCCATTTTCACTCATCACAGTGTCTTATGCACGCATCATCTCCTCCATTCTCAAGGTCCCTTCAACTCAAGGCATCCACAAGGTCTTCTCCACTTGTGGTTCTCATCTTTCTGTGGTGTCACTGTTCTATGGGACAATTATTGGCCTCTACTCATGTCCATCTGCTAATAAATCTACTCTAAAGGACACTGTCATGTCTATGATGTACACCGTGGTAACTCCCATTCTGAACCCCTTCATCTACAGCCTGAGGAACAGAGACATGAAGGGGGCCCTAAAAAGAGTGCTTCAAAAGAAAACTATCTTTTGACTATGATCACTACATTTCAGATGATTTTATGAAGTAATTGAGTAGTATACAATTACTAGACCCCAAGAGCAAATGCAGTTGCTGCTGTTCCTTCTACAAGTACTGCTGCTGCTGCCACTGCTGTTGCTGCCTCCCCTGCTCTTGTTTTTTTGCTGTTTGTTGCTTGCTGGTTGCTGGTTGCTGACTGGATATATACACATAAACCACACACATATATACATGTACAATAAACATGTAAATAGGCAAAATGTACAAAAAATGTTAGTAATAATATACAGATGATGTAACACACATATATACATATAAACAAACCACAAACATATACATGTGTACAATAAGCATATTCTAGAAAGAAGATCAAAATTGTCCCAGGGAACCCAATGACCCTAATCATCAAGATGTAATCTAAGGAAATCCAATCCCCCCTTTCCCTCTAGCCTTCTTTCTCTCCTACCTAGTGTTGTCTGGTTAGACATGAAAAAGGCAAAGATGGAATGAGTAAATATGAACTCATAATTAGTCAAAACTCTGCCCACAAGAACTCTTATGTTATACTTTTCTAAATGACGTTTCAATTCCATACATCATTAATATGTGTTCTGGGATCATATCATTGTGTTCTGAACTTTTTTTCTCCTATGTTTCACTTTTAAAATATGCTTCATGACCTGATTTCAATATTCACAACAGACAGAAATCTCATCATCCATGATATATAATAATGTCTCCCACATATAGCATCCTATAGAAAACTGCATACAAATTTATATCTAAATGCTCTCCTCATTCTAATTTGTTTTCATTGCTATGTAATATTTTCCAAGATGGCCTTGCCCTAAATAAACTTTTGTAAAACTGTCACTACAGCGTTGAGATTTTGTAGGAATTATCTTATGCCCAAGGGCTGTAATTTTGCTACACTATTGAGACATTGAGCTAGAGGTGAATAATTTAGATTTTTAAGGATTCTATTCCATGTTCATTTGTATTTTTAGATTTTGAACTCAAAAACTTTATAGATATGTATTTTTATTCTTCATATAAAGTCAAGTAGGGAAGGTAACCTTATTTGTTTTGCACCTGGAATGTGGAGCTCAACAACCTCCCATAACACACAGTTTAAAGATATGAACCCATGTTTGAGGAATAAATGTGATTATTATACAATTTCTCTTCATTTTCTCTCACTCCTGAAAGAAAATATCCATATTCTTTTTAAAATCTTAGCATCAGGATGGCATGGGCCTTCATTTATGTTGGATTTATTTCTTCTGCTACCTCTTCTTATGGCAACCAACCTACCCCATTTGATCACTTTATATCCCTTTGTTAGCCCTTACATATCCATTAGTATCCTATAGCTTCAGGACTCCCTGCTGCTGTTCTTAATTGTCCCAAAGATAACCCCAAGTGTGGTCCTGTGGCAACAAATCCAATATGAAGAACCTTGAACTCTTTATGTGCTTCCCAAGAGTGACCTTTGTCTTTTATTACATGTCTTGATTTATGATGTCACTTTCTATCTAGTTACCTGAGCAACCACATCTGATAAACTTCTTTTGGAAATTTGACTCAGACATGGCACATTATCATACCATCAGAAAAGTAACTAATATGTAAGTTGGTATCAGAGAGTAAGGTGTTGCTTTGAAGAACTGGACCATGTTTTTTTTTATTGATTGATCAGTTGGTTGGTTGGTGTGTTGGTTTATTTTGTTAATTTTTTTAGGAATGTGGAAGAGTTTGTAACTTTAGACTATGAAAGTGGCTGAATGTAAGTAGACCTTAAAAGGACCATTCAAGTAGGACCCTGGAAGACAATCATGCTGAGAGCAATGCAGATTATGAAGCAACAGCTCAATATATTTCAGACAGGAACAATATTAACAACTGGTCTAGGTGTAGATTGCATGGTGTTTTAGCAGAAAATCTGGCTGACTTTCACCCTTGTCCTGGTAACATGGCTGAGAGTAATATTTAAATTGATGGACTAATTTCTTTCATAGAGAAATTATCAATAATCCATAATTCTGAGTTGGTAGAATCATTATTATCTATAACACATATGTAGGATTTATATAAAAGGAGCGATTTGGGCAAAAAATAAAACAAAACAAAAATGCCCAGCTTGGAGTGAAAAGAACCCTTAAGAGGGCTGGAAAAGAAACCGTAGTTGTTAAACAGATTAGCACGGTTAAGAAGAGGCCTTCTCTGTACTGGAGCAATGTTAAGAGTAATCACATGGCAAGACCCATCCCACCTAAGTTTCCAATTTGTAAAAGAGCATATGGGTGATTCAAAAAGGCCAGGCTCCAAACCAAGCTTATAACTGTGGTTGGCAGATATGGATACACAGATATGGATATACTGTGCTTTTATTAGAGACATGGAAGACTTGAGAATGAAGGGTTCACAAAGTGTTCTTCCATGGTTTCAGGGAGCCACCAAAAACAGACAGCAAGTGAAGTGTATGTGCTGAGAGGACAAGAAACCATTGAATAAAGCTGTGAAATGGATTCCTGGGTTTTAGAAGAGAAGCCAATATGTTGAAGATGCCAGAACTATGAGACACTGGCCAAAAACAGCTCTACATAGTAATTAGAAATAGCCCAAGGAAGAGCTATATATTGCAAACATAAAAGCTGGAGACTAGAGCCATCTTAACCTTTTGATCATATAGTTCCAGAAGACAGAAATGGAGTTGTAGAATTTGGGTTTTGATCTTCTGGGATTGGGTCTTTTTTTAGGTCTAAAATTTATTATTTCCTTACTCCCCCCTTTAATGTTAATGAATATTCTATTACATTATACCTTAGGATTATATTATTTTAATTTTTAGCTTATAGAAGGATACAGTTGAGAGATTCCTTTGAGTCTCAGAAAATATTCTTGATTTTTAAATTGTATTGAGAGCATAAAAACCATTGGACTATTAAAGTTGAATTAAGTGTGCTGTGCTTTATGATATGGTCATGAGCCTATGGTGGAAGAGGAATTGAATGTGGTTTTTAATAGAAGAGCATACACCAGCAGCTTGACCACATATCTGAAAGCTCTAAAACAAAAAGAATCAAATACACCCAGGAGGAGTAGAAGGCAGGAAAGAATTAAACTCAAGGCTGAAATCAATCAAATGGAAACAAAAAGAACTATACCAAGAATAAACCAAATCAGGAGCTGGTTCTATGAGAAAATCAACCAAATAGATAAACCCTTAGTGAGATTAGCTCAGAAATGAAAAGGGAGACATAAAAACAGAAACTGAGGAAATCCAAAAAATCATCAAATCCTACTACAAAAGCCTATATTCAACAAAACTGAAAAACCTGGATGAAATTGACAATTTTGTAGACAGGTACCAGGTACCAAAGTTAAATTAGGATCAGATAAATGATATAAACAGTTCCATATCTCCTATAGAAATAGAAACAGTCATTAATATTCTTCCAACCAAAAATGCCCAGGACCAGGTGGGTTTAGTGCAGAGTGCTATCAGACCTTCAAAAAAGATCCAATACCAATACTCTTCAAATTACTCCACAAAATAAAAACAGAAGGAACTCTACACAATTCGTTCTAGGAAACCACAATTACTCTGATTCCTATACCACACAAAGACACATCAAAGAAACAAAACATCAGACCAATTTCCCTTATGTATATTGATGTGATAATATTCAATAAAATTCTAGTAAATCAAATCTAAGAACACATCATAACAATCATCCATGTTAAAAGTCTTGGAAAGATCAGAAATTCAAGGCCTGTACCTAGATATAGTAAAAGCAATCTACAGCAAACTGTTAGCCAATATCAAACTAAATGGAGAGAAATTTGAAGCAATTCCACTAAAATCGGGGACTGGAGAAGGCTGTACACTCTCTCCTTACCTATTCTATATACAACTAGAAGTCCTAGCAGAGCAATTAGACAACAAAAGGAGATCAAAGGGATACAAATTGGAAAGGAAGAAGTCAAAATATCACTTTTTGCAGATGATATGATAGTAATTTTATATAACCCCAAAAATTGCACCAGAGAATTTTTAAACCTGATAAACAACTTCAGCAAATTAGCTGGAAATAAAATTAACTCAAACAAATCAGTGGCCTTCCTCACACAAAAGATAAACAGGCTGAAAAAGAAATTAGGGAAACAACCCCCTTCACAATAATCACAAATACTATAAAATACCTTGGTTTGACTCTAACTAAGCAAGTGAAAGATCTATATGATAAAAATTCAATTCTCTGAAGAAAGTAATCCAAGAAGATCTCTGAAGATGGAAAGATCTCCCATGCTCATAGATTGGCAGGATTCATATTAAAAAGGGCTATCTCTCGGAAAGCATTCTACAGATTCAATGCAATCCCCATCAAAATTCCAACTGAATCCTTCACAGAGCAATTTGCAAATTCATCTGGAATAACAAAACACAGAATAGTGAAAACTATTCTCAACAATAAAAGAACTTTTGGTGGAATCACCATTCATGACCTCATGTGGTACTACAGAGCAATTTTAATAAAAACTGCATGGGATTGGTATAGTGACAGGCAGGTACATTAATGGAATAGAATTGAAGACCGAAAAATGAAGTTACACACCTATGGTCACTTGATCTTTGACAAAGGAACTAAAACCATCTACTCAAAAAAAGACATAATTTTCAACAAATTGTGCTGGGTCAACTGGCGGGTAGCATGTAGAAGAATGCAAATCAATTGATTCTTATCTCCTTGTAGAAAGCTCAATTCCAAGTTGATCAAAGACCTCCACATAAAACCAGATACACTGAAACTAATAGAAAAGAAAGTTAGGAAGGACAAAATTTCCTGAAGAGAATACCAATAGCTTATGCTCTGAGATAAAGAATTTACAAATGGGATCTCATAAAATTACATAGCTTCTGTAAGGCAAAAGAAGCTATCAATAGGACCAAATTGCAACCATAAGATTGGGAAAGACCTTTACGAAACCTAAATCTGATAGAGGACTAATATCGAATATAAACAAAGAACTCAAGAAGTTAGACACCAGAGAACCAAATAACACTATTAAAATGGGATACAGAGCTAAACAAAGAATTTTCAACTAAGGACACTCAAATAGCTGAGAAGAACCTAAAGAAATGTTCAACATCCTTAGTCATCAGGGAAATGCAAATCAAAAGAACCCTGAGATTCCATCTCACACACAAGTCAGAATTGCTAAGATCAAAAACTCAGGTGACAGAAGTAGCTCATGAGGATGTGGAGAAAGAGGAACACCCCTCCTTTGATGGTGGGATTGAAATCTGGTACAAATACTCTGGAAAGCAGTTTGGCAGTTCTTCAGAAAATTGGACATAGTAGTACCTGAGAACCCCCAGCTATACCACTCCTGGGCATATACCCAGAAGATGCCCCAACATGTAATAAGGGCACGTGCTCTACCATGTTGATAGCAGCCATATTTATAAAAACCAGAAGCTGGAAAGAACCCAGATGTCCCTCAACAGAGGAATAGATACCAAAAATATGATACATATACACAATGGAGTACTACTTAGCTATTAAAATCAATGAATTTATGAAATTCTTAGGCAAATGGATGGAACTGGGGGATATCATCCTGAGTGAGGTAACCCAATCACAAATGAACACCTATGATATGAATTCACTGATACATGGATATTAGCCCAGAAGCTCAGAATACCCAGAACTGTAATTCACAAACCACATGAAACTCAAGAAGAAGGAATACCAAAGTGTAGATACTTCAATACTTTTTAGAAGGGGGAACAAAATACCCATGGAATGAGTTACAGAGATAAAGTGTGGAGCAGAGACTGAAGGAATGATCATGCAGAGCCTGCCCCACCTGGGGATCTGCCCCATATACAATCCCCAAACCCATACACTTTTGTGGCCACCAACAAGTGCTTCCTGAATGGAGACTGACCTGGCTGTCACCTGAGAGCCTCTCCCAGTGCCTGACAAATAGAAAATTGGATGCTCACAGCCATCCATTGGACAGAGCACAGGGTCCCCAATGAAGGAGCTAGAGAAATGACCCAATAAGCCGAATGGGTTTGCAGCCCCATAAGAGGAACAAGAATATGAACTAACCAGTACTCCCAGAGCTCCCAGGGATTAAACCACCAACAAAAGCGTACACATGGTGGGACTCATGGCTCCAGCTGCAAACATAGCAGAGGATGGCCTAGTCAGTCATCAATGGGAAGAGAGGCCCTTGATCCTGTGAAGGCTCTATTCCCTAGTGTAGGGGACTTCCAGGTCCAGGAAGCAGGAGTGGGTTGGTTGGTAAGCAGGGGGATAGGGTAGAGGGCATGGGGGAGGGAATGGGGATTTTCAGAGAGGAAACTAAGAAAGGGGATAATATTTGAAATGTAAATAAAGAAAAATATAATAAAATGTTAAAAAAGAATATGGTATATATTAAACTACTATATTTATAAGAAGGAAAACAAGAAGAAGAAATGAAAGAAAAGGCATGCTATACATGCCAAGAGAATTTAGAGAGTAACAAAAGAATGCTCTGAACAACTCCATTCTCACAAATTCATAATCTAGCTCAAAACAGCATTCACATTCCTTCACTGGTTTTTAAATAGATTTGCCTTAGTAAAGACTGTATTACACATAATTCCTGTCCATTTCATAAACAGGCGAAGGCTAAGTATGCATCCGATTTTCTCTCTATTTACACCTTCCCACTAAGTACATGAAGGAGTGATCAGTGACTATCATCTGCCCCCACCTCAGGGCTTTGACAAATTGGTCCTATATAGGTCTTGGGTAATTGCACAAGATCAGGGTTCCTCAGGGATGCAGAGCCCTTTGGGTCCATAAATGGCAAGAAGGGGACATGTAAGAAGATGTTGGCTGCAGAGGATGTTCTTTCCTGTTCTTATAATGAATAAAGGTGGCCAGAATCTGAAGCAGACACCATAATACACCTTCTACCATTCTAGATAAATTTTCAGGATGTATCTTTCTGTCCTCCAAACTACAGATCTTACATTTCCAGTTTTATGATAGCATCACTGGCAAATTTCAGGTATGACATAATTTTTTGCCACTTTTATACTTTGTAACACTTTGAAATATTTTAGAAATAATTTTTCCACAATTACATTAATAATAACTTTGTTAATTGAGGACTTTATTATATTTACTTACTGCTCATTTTTCCCATTTCAACCTGATAACAACTCTTCAGAGAAGGGGCAATGCTGACGTGCCTAGGCCTTCATTTAGTAAGACTTTAGTTTTGGTTGATTAGTAAACTTCAAAGAGAATTCTATAAAAAATGTTCAAAAATCTACAATTTCAAGTTCTGCATGTACTTGCTCATTACTTCAACCCATGGACAAGAATATTCATATCACCTGAGTGTCCATTTATAAAATTGAGTATCAGATTTAAAACCAGAATCAAAGTTTCCAGAGAGTTCCAGGTAAACAGATTGTATAATAAATGCTAGAACCATTTCCCTGGGACAGCCTCATCTACTATTCAGGTAGAAATTACGAGTTTTACAACTGAAGAGTTAAAGTCCATTAGTTCTGCAGCAGCAGCCATCAGAAGTGATCTTTGCTTTGTGATCTCTTTTTGTAAGCCTTCATAAAATATGGGACCCACTAACTCACAGAATACCAATAATTCTGAGAAGCTAGGTGCAGAATTTCCCTTATATTTCTGTAGTTTTCTTTTTTGTTTAATCTATTAACTGCTCACCATGAGGCTTGCCATATTATGAAATGTCAATTACTTCACTGTGATATGTTAATAACTAACTTAAATTTTAAAACGTAGTCAAATACCTTCATAAAAATACTTAGAACTATAATTTGACCAAAATTGCTTTTAAGACTTAAACCAGTTCCTATAAAAACTGTCTTGTTAGTTGTGGATATCTGAACATGAAACAAGGGAGGTATTAAAATTAACTGATACTTTATAAAATGTTCATTGTGTTTATTTTCCTACATCATTATCAGCAGAATCATATGAATATTTTCGATAAATACATGATTGCATCTCTGCAGCTAAACACAGAGTATAAAAATTTTATTTTAAAAGGCTAAGTTTAGTGACTTTATATTGTGAGGAATTTGAAGAAGGGTAACTTTATGGATTGAATATAAATTTTTCCTTAAATTTGAGTATATGTCTCAGGCAGGAAATTGTAATGGCAATACATTTTTCATACCAGAAGCAATTAAATGTGATAAGTCAAAACTAGAAAAGTAGAAAATGCTAAGGCAACATAAGTATAAAGACAACATATTTGAATGTAGAGTCTATAATTACTTTGATGACCATAAGTTTAGTTAATGTAGAGTATACAACGTATCTTGTATGTCACAATCCATGTCCTTTTTCATTGAAATGTGGATATGGATGTTGGGTGGAAGTATCAACAGACTGTACAAGATTTGGTTTGTATGTTATCATCTACCAAGGACAACTGAGGCAATAAATAGACCAAGTTTATTCAATGACATAGTGAGGCAAAGAATATAAAAACTAAAGAATGTGAACAATAAAGGAAAATTCTTTTTAATAAACAAGTGAGATAAAAGAGTGGAATTGATCGATGATCTCATACAGTCTCAACCACTGGGAGTTTAAGGAAATGTAATTTTTTTTAAAAGTCATTGGAAGCATGGCTGGAAAAAACCAAACTCTCATCTTGGAGTTCCTCCTCCTGGGTCTACCCATCTCGTCAGAGTATCATCTCCTGTTCTATGCCCTGCTCCTGGCCATGTACCTCACCACTCTCCTGGGAAACCTGTTAATCATTCTCCTTGTTCGACTGGACTCCCATCTCCACACACCCATGTACTTGTTTCTCAGCAACTTATCCTTCTCTGATCTCTGCTTTTCCTCTGTCACAATACCTAAATTGCTTCAGAACATGCAGAGCCAAGTTCCAACGATATCCTATGCAGGCTGCTTGACACAGTTGTACTTCTTTATGTTTTTTGGAGATATGGAGAGCTTCCTTCTTGTGGTCATGGCCTATGACCGCTATGTGGCCATCTGCTTTCCTTTGCATTATACCAGCATCATGAGCACAAAGTTTTGTGTTTTACTAGTGCTACTACTCTGGATGCTGACAATATCCCATGCCCTGCTGCATACCCTACTCATGGCTAGATTGTCTTTTTGTGAGAACAATGTCATTCTTCACTTTTTCTGTGACATTTCTGCTCTTCTGAAGTTGTCCTGCTCAGACACTTATGTTAATGAGTTGATGATATTTATCATGGGAGGGATCATCAGTATTATTCCATTTCTACTCATTGTTATGTCTTATGTAAGGATTTTTTTCTCCATTCTCAAGGTTCCATCTTCTCAGGACATCCACAAGGTCTTCTCCACCTGTGGTTCCCATCTGTCCGTGGTGACCTTGTTTTATGGGACAATTATTGGTCTCTACTTATGTCCATCAGGTAATAATTCTACTGTGAAGGAGATTTCCATGGCCATGATGTACACAGTGGTGACTCCCATGCTGAACCCCTTCATCTACAGCCTGAGGAATAGAGACATGAAGAGGGCCCTAATAAGAGTTATCTTCAGTAAGAAAATCTCTCTGTAATGGCAGTACTTTGGATTGTTATCTAATTTTATGTAATAAATGTATTGATATTTTATATCAGATATTGTCCCTCATCATAGTACTTACAAGGAAGTCTATGTTACATAATTGTTCAATACATGAACAAGAAGAGGATTGGTGCAGTAATCAAAGTAGGCATTACTGTCTTTGATATCTGTCTTCAACTTCTTCCTTAACTTGCATAAACAGTCCTATAAATGCACAGTGGATTAGATACTGTGTTACATGATCTCTGTTCCCTTATGTTACTACAAAATTTTATCATGTTAACCTGATTTTTGTATGCACATATGTATCAGTTGATTTAATTTAATTAATGGGTTTATGACACTGTATATTAATGAAACCTCTTCACTAGCCAGCTTCCTTCTAGTCTTTCCTACAGGTTCTCTCATATTGATTTTGACATTATATTTTTCTCTTAAGTCCCCATATACTTTCTGCCCATGTTATATTTTCTGGGTAGTCTTAATGCTGAACAAATTTGTTAGAATCATTTTTTACATTTGCAATTTGTATAATGCGTTTTAATTTGGAATTGATTAATAACTAGAGACCACTAAGACTACTCTAAGATTTAGGAAAGAAGAAAGATTTATGTGTATTCTTATTTTGCTTTGTAAAATGTACATTTCTAGTGGACAGCTTTTTTTCATACCCTTGTGACAGTCTCAAAGAGATAGAGAAGAGTCTGTTCCTTAGACTGAAGATCATGAAGTTAAATGACTTCTTGTCTCACAGGAAGGGGCAATGTGTGAATGTGTATGAAACCATAAAGCAATTCCACTTTTTTGTCTCATTGCTGTAGAAAGAATAGTTTTTTTCCCTTTAATATTTTTTTTAAACTTTTTTTTTATTTATTATATGTAAGTACAGTGTAGATGTCTTCAGACATTCCAGAAGAGGGAGTCAGATCTCGTTCCAGATGGTTGTGAGCCACCATGTGGTTGCTGGGATTTGAACTCCGGACCTTCGGAAGAGCAATCGGGTGCTCTTACCCACTGAGCCATCTCACCAGCCCTCCCTTTAATATTTTATGAGACTATTGCATGGAATAACTTTGGTCCATTCATTTCCTCAGTTGTCCTTGGTATTTGATGACACACAAATCCAGTTGTTTATAGTCTACTGTCTACTACCCTCTGCCACATCATCTTCATGTGAAGCCAGTCCTGCCTCTAAGGGCTTCTCACTGCCTGGGGTACATATCTGCTTGAGCATCTGTGTAATCATTAATAGAAATATGCACTCCTTGAGCTCATCTCTTCCCACACAGTCTTCTCTTCATACTTTATCCTGTTTCTTGAAATCTGATGTCATCTCCCACACACCGATCTACATAACTACTCTTCTGTAAACACACATCACAACACACACACACACACACACACACACACACACACACACACCACACACACCACACACACACACACACCACACACACACACACATACCACACACACCACACACACACACAAACACACACACACCACAACACATTTACAAAAGTGGATAATAGCTTATCATAGAACTTTGACTTTTACCTTTTTATTGATTTTTGTTTTATAATATTTAGTATTGTAGTTCTCATGTAGTTAATGTGCATGTAATTTATATGTATGTGTATGCATATACTTATACATATATGTAATTTATGTTATATACATATTATATATGACAGAGGCATCTAGGAAAGGCTATAGCAAGCAAGTAAATTTTCTGGATAAGGCTCACCATTTAGCATGGCTGCGATGGGTGTACTCTGAAGATGCACAGCCCTAGAGACTTTGTCCCAGGCTTGCTTTTTGCTGCTGATATGCCTTTCCTGCTACTATTACATAGCCCAATGATTCCTGGGCATCAGCCCACCCTTTAGGACAAATTTCCTGCTGATCAACATGAAGATGACCTTTCAAGAATTAACACTGTTTAGATGAATTAATGATGTTATAGATTCCTGATTTGATTTAAATAATTTTAGGAAGAATGTTTAAGGAGATGGTGTTAGTTTTTCCCCCCAAAGATGTAATGAAATGAGAATCAAGAATACAATGTCCCCTTCCTCATCAAATAGTAAGTAAAGACTGCATAATAAGTAATAAAATGAGCTTTTATAAATTGCACTAAAAATAGAAATAGGCATGAGACAGATGTGTGATCAAGGAAAAACATTCATTCTAGGTCAGGTCCAAGGATGAGGACTCAGGTGTGCACTATGATAAAGCAAGGGCATGTGAAACAGTTGCTTTGTCTATATAATGAGATTATAGAATGAAACACTGCTTTAAACTTACTATGGACATCCTTTTGTAACTCTCTTTTTGGGTAACATTTTATCTATGAGGTATTTTTTTTTTCTTACATAGAGAACTTTTTGTCTAAAAGCTACAAAAACCTTTGAGTAAAAATAAAAGTTCTGTGTAGCCCTTTTCTCCTTCATCCATGGTGCGTATGTCTCTGTGTATGCCTGACTCTCTCCCTCCCCACTCCCCCTCCCCTCTCCCTACCCCTGCATTTCTCTCTGGCTCAGGAAGAGTTTACAAACTCTGAGCCTTGTCCTTGGCCACTGAGATGCCTATGAGTTGAAGAATAAAGTGTCTGCTGTTTTTGTCTTCTATGAAATTTCAGTTGCCAAGGAAGACAGGATGACTTTTTTTTTTTGACAGATTGAGATGGCATGGTATATTCTTGTTTATCAAAATCCTTGTGTAGCATGGGGTTTTTAGTTGGTAAATAGTTACAATGTGGCAAAAGCATGGTACATACTGTATAATCTCAATTACCTAAGTATATGTATGCTTGCAGGATCTAGAGTGACACATTGGACTGAGATGCTTGTGACTGGTTGACTTTGTTTTTGCCTTCTTGTGTTTTGTTTTCTGTAATGCACATATTAAACAATTAATTAAAGCCTTTTAAAAATACCTTTAAAGAAAACAAACAAAAAGTAGAGTAAAGTGCCCAAATAACCCCAAAAGTTGCCTCTTTCCTGGTCCTCTGTCCCTGAGTTTTTCACCCCCTCACTCTCCACCTTTGAGAGGGTGCTCCCCCACCTGACCACCCACCCCTCCTTACCCACACCAGCATCCCTCTTCCCTAGGTATCAAGTTTCCACAAGATTGAGTGCATCTTCTCCCATTGCGACTGGACAAGGCAGTCCTCTGCTACATATGTTCCCAGGGGCATAGATCAGCCCATGTATGTTCCTTGGTTTTGGCTTAGTCTCTGGGAGCTCTGAGGGTCTGGATTAGTTGACACTGTTGTTCTTCTTATGGGGTTGCAATTCCCCCTCAGCTCCTTCAGTCCTTTCCCTAAATCTTCCATATGGGTTTCTGATATCAATTAAATGGTTGACTCAAAGTATCAAGCATGTGTCTCAGTCAGCTGCTGGTACAACCTCTCAGAGGAAAGTCATGCCATACTCCGGTCTGAAAGCACAATATGCCCTCATTAATAGTGTCAGGGTTTGGTGTGCATGTATGGGATGAATCCCAATTTTGGCTGGTCATTGCATGGCCTTTCTTTCAGTCTCTGCTCCATTTTTGTCCCTGCATTTCTTTTTGACAGGAATAAATATGGGTTATAAATTTTGAAGATGGGTAAGTGGTCCCTTGCCTCAACTGGGGGCCATGTTTACCTACTGGAGTTGGTCTTCAGGTTCCATCTCCTCATTTATGGGCATTTCAGCTAATCTCATCCCCATTGAATCCTGGTATCCTCTCAAATCTCAAACTCTAGGACTTTCTAGAGGTCCTCCCTGTGCCCTCCTGTCTCCCTCATACCTGAGTCTGGCCCCCTTTCCCCATCCTCCCTTCCCTCTTCCACCCTGGTTCCTCCCTCCCTCTGCATCTCATGAATATTTTGGTCCCTAGTCTAAGTGGGTTTGAGATATCCATACATGGGCCTTCTTTCTTGTTAATCTTCCTATGGTCTGTGAGTTGTTTCATGGATATTCTGAACTTTTTGGCTAATATCTATTTATCATGGAGTACATGTACTTTTGGGTCTGGGTTACCTCACTCGGGATGATATTTTCTAGTTCCATTTATTTGCCAAAAAAATTCATGATGTCCCTTGTTTTAATAGCTGAATAGTATTCCATTGTGTAAATGAACCCCATTTTCTGTATCCAATATTCAGCTGAGGGATAATTGGGTTATTTTCAGATTCTGGCTATTACAAACAAAGCTGCTATAAATATAGCAGATCATGTGTATTTGTTGTTGTATGGTGGACCATCTTTTGGGTATATGCCCAGGAGCAGAAAAGCTGGTTCTTGAGGTAGAACTATGTCTAGTTTTCTAAGGAACTGTCAGATTGATTTCCAGAGTGTACAGGACCTCTGTTATTTTTCCACATTCTTTCCAGCACGTGCAGTCACTTGAGTTTTTGATACCATTCTGAATGGTATAAGGTGGAATGTCAGGGTCATTTTGATTTGCATTTTCCTGATGACTAAGGAGGTTGAACATTTTTAAAGTGCTTCTCAGCCATTCAAGATCCCTCTGTTGAGATTTCTCTATTTAGTTCTGTACCATATTTTTAAATTAGGTTATTTTTTGGGAATCTAACTTCTTGAGTTCTTTGGCTATTAGCCCTCAATCGAATAAAGGGTTAGTGAATATCTTCACCCAATATCTAGGTTGCCATTCTTTTCTATTGACAGCTTCCTTTGCCTTACAGAAACTTTTCAGTTTTATAAGGTCTCATAACTTAGAGCCTGAGTCATTGATGTTGTATTCAGGAAAATTTTCCCTGTGCTAATGCATTCAGGGCTCTTTCCCATTTTCTCTTCTATTTGATTCAGTGTATCAGGTTTTAGGTGGAGGTCTTTGATTCATTTGGTTTTTCAACTTTGTAGAGGGTGGTAGATATGGATCAGTTTGTACTCTTCTATATGCAGACCACCAGTTAGACCAGCACCATTTATTGAAGATGCTTTCTTTTTCCTACTGTATGGTTTTGGCTTCTTTGTCAAAGGTCAAATGTCCATAGGTCTGTGGGTATATTTGTGTGTCTTCAATTCTATTTCATTGGTAAACCTGTCTGTCTCTATACAAATACCATGCAGTTTTTATTACTAATGCTGTGCTATGTGACTATCACTTAGTTGGGGTCCTGGTTAAGAACCCAAAAGCAGGCAAAGAAACAAGGAGAGAGTTAGCTCTACTGCTGCTGGTCTCAAATTCTGAGATTTTACATCTTACATCTTCTCCAGTACTACTTGCATGCCGATGTTTATTGATGCTCTACTTGCTATTAAAAGGAAGTTTATTCATCTTAGATAAATATCATTAATGAAGTAAAAATATGTACCTATGTGCATGGAATTAACTCAGGTACAAAAGTTGTGTTGTACATGTATCTGTGGAGCCAACTACCTGGTGGTGGCAAAGTTCTGGAGCTTGGAAAAGAACCTATGACACCTAATAATTTCACCTAAGTAGCATAATTCAAACCATTAATATGAAAGAGCCTTTTATTTTCATTCTGAGTGTATAAGACTTTGTACCTTTATGCATGTAAATAGTGCAACACATGTATTACTAGTGCCTACAGAGATCAAAAGAGGGTGTTGGATTTCCCAGAATTGCGGTTATAAATGTTTATGAGCTGTCCTATTAGTGATCTAAAATGACTCTGGACTAACAAGTACTCTTAAGCACTGAAACATCTCTCTAACCCCATTAATAATCTTTACATATTTGTATTCATGAGTGACTGTATGTAAAAGAAAAGAATAAAAATGGCTCATGAGAAGGGGAAAATAGAGACCTTTGGGAGACATGTACAAGGGTAACAGAATACATGTAATTTGAAAGTGTAAGCGTGAATACCTAATTCCAGCAGGTTTAATGAAGAAATGGGGAGCAGATCATTGGGATGAAAAGGGCATAGAGTAGATGGTTAACAAACTAAGTAGAAATAAAAATGTCCTAAAGAATTGAACTCCCTTGTAGGCTAATATAAATAAGAATAATTTTTCATTTAAATTTAGCTAAAAATTAAAATGACAAAATCTCCTTTCAATGCATAATTATCATATGACTAGGTACATACATACAATCATTCAAACAAATGGTTGTATATTAATATTCACAGAAATGCTACTTATCTTTGTCTCTAAGTAGAAAGAACCAACAACGAATCACTATGTAAATAACCACAGCACATCTGTACAATGACATATTATTTAAGAATAAAAAGTCAATCATTGTCACAAGAACTATACAGGCATATCCTGACAACATGCTAAAAGGAAGAAGCTAACCATGAAGTGAAGTGGAAATTTCTGTTTCTTTGGACACTCGATTGTGTTATTTGATATTTTTCTGAAATCTGTCTTTAGAGAGTTTTTGCTGAAGCAGACATGTGGGAGAATGCTGTACTGGGAACAGACATGTGTTTTTTTTCTTTCCTTGAAACAGCCTGAGAAAAGGCTTATGATATTTTGTTAGAGTAGGCACTTGAGAGAACACATGTTTGGAAAGAATATAAATTTAACCCAACATGCAGTGGACACTGCTGTATTGTATTGCTATCCCATATCATTGTTTGCTGGTCATCATTGGAATTTGCTGATGCTGATCTTCACTAAAGTCATTGTGGTACTGGCATGTTGTACCATTCTTTGCTTGGTATCCTTTGCCATGACTTTATAGAGAGAAATGCACCAAGAAAATACATATGTTGTTCTGATGGCTTTTTTGTGGCTTCTGTAGACTCAGGAAATTGGCAGAGCCTTGAGGTTTCTCTCTGGATCAACCGCTGTTGCTGATTTGTGAATGACATTTGTAAATAAATTGACCTGACACTGCTGATTGGTGTGTGCTGATACCCTGACAAGCCAGATTGTATTTGCTCCAAATAACTATTTATAAACAGGTCCACATCCTCCTTTGCTCTATTCATCTTTCCTTTCCACTGGTGGATGGTGGGCTAGAGGGAATGTTAAAACATTTGAGAACCCTTATCCTTAACAATATTACATCAGATAGAGGGCTAATATCCAATATATACAAAGAACTCAAGAAGTCAGACTCCTGAGAACCAAATGACCCTATTAAGAATGGGGGTACAGACCTAAACAAAGAATTTTCAACTGAGGAATTTTGAATGGCTGAGAAGCAACTAAAGAAATGCTGAACATCCTTATTCATCAAAATGCAAATCAAAAGAACCTTGAGATTCCACATCACACCAAAATGACTAAGATCAAAAACTCAGGTGACAGCAGATGCTGGCGAGGATGTGGAGAAAGAGGAACACTCTTCCATTGCTAGTGGGATTGCAAGTTGGTATAACCAGTCTGAAAATCAGTCTGGAGGTTCCTCAGAAAATTGGACATAGTACTACCTGAGGACCCAGCTATACCACCCCTGGGCATATAGCCTAAAGATGTTCCAACATAATATAAGGACACATGCTTCACTATGTTTATAGAAGCCTTATTTATAATAGCCAGAAGTGGAAAGAACCCAGATGTCCTTCGACAGAGGAATGGATGCAGAAAATGTGGTATATTTATACAATGGAGTACTACTCAGCTATTAAAAACAATGAATTCATGAAATTTGTAGGCAGATGGATGGAACTAGAAAATATCATTCTGAATGAGGAAACTCAGTCCACAAAATAACACACATGGTTTGCACTCACTGTTAAGTGAATATTAGCCCAAAAGTTCAGAATACCCAAGATACAATTCACAGACCACAGGAAGCTCAAGAAGAAGGAAGACCTAAGTGTGGATGCTTCAGTCTTTCTTAGAAGGGGTAACAAAATATTCACAGGAGGAAATATGGAAACAAAGTGTGGAGCAAAGACTGAAGGAAAGGCTATCCAGAGACTGCACTAGCTGGGGATCCATCCCATATACAGACACCAAATCTAGACACTATTGTGGATGCCAAGAAGTGCTTGCTGAAAGGAGCCTGATATGGCTGTCTCCTGAGAGGCTGTGCCAGAGCCTGACAAATACAGGTGCTGATCCTTGAACATTAGACTGAGCACAGAGGCTCCATTGGAGGATTTAGGGAAAGGACTGAAGGAGATGAATGGGTTTGTAACCCTATAGGAAGAACAACAATATCAACCAACCAGATCTCACAGAGCTTCCAGTGACTAAACTACCAACCAAAGAGTACACATGGAGGGACCCATGGCTTCAGTTGCATATGTAGCAGAGGTAGGCCTTGTTGGGCATCAGTGGGAGGAGAGGCCCTTGGTCCCATAAAGGCTCAATGCCCCAGTGTACAAGAATGCCAGGGCAGGGTGACAGGTATAGGTGGATGGGGGAGCACCCTCATAGATGCAGGGGGAGTGGGATGGGATATGGGGTTTCCAAAGGGAAACTGGGAAAGAGGATAACATATAAAATGTAAATAAGTAAAATATCCAATAAAAAAAGAGGAAAAAAAAAACAGAAACCAAAACAAACATAACAAAATTTAAAAAAGAAAAGTATAAGCCTATAATGAAGAGTTTATATCCAAATGAAATGCCAAGAATAGGAAAAGCTGTAAGAGCATAAATTAGAGTGGAATTGCCTATGGATAGTTGGAGGCAACAGTTTGTGTGAATGTACACAGAAATCCTTTGGGAGATTATGGGTTTGAAACTGCAATGCAAATGCTTTGAATGCTCCACCATGTTCAGTGCAGCCTTATTTATAATAGCCAGGAGCTAGAAAGAACCCAGATGTCCTTCAATGGAGAAATGGATACAGAAAATGTGGTATATTTACATGTGGAATACTACTTAGCTATTAAAAAATGATGAATTCATGAAATTCTTAGGCAAATGGATAGAACTAGAAAATATCATCCTGAGTGAGGTAACCCAATCACAAAAGAAAACACAAGGTATGCACTCACTGATGAGTGAATGTTAGCCCAAAACCTCCAAATAACCAAGATACAATTCTCAGATCATATGCTGCTCAAGAAGGAAGACCAAAGAATGGGTGTTTCTTAGAAGGAGAACAAAATACAAGAGCCAATATGGAGATAAAGTGTAGATCAGAGACTAAAGGAAAGGCCATCCAGAGACTATCCATCCCATGTACAATTATCAAACCCAGATACTATTGTGGATGCCAAGAAGTGCATGCTGAAAGGAGCCTGATATGATTGTCTCCTGAGAGGCCCTGCCAGAGCCTTACAAATACAGAGGTGGATGTTCGCAGTCAGCCATTGGACTGAGCACAGGGTCATGAAAAAGGAGTTAGAAAAAGAACCTAAGGAGTTGAAGGGGTTGCAAACACACAGGAATAGTAACAATATTAACCAGACAGTCCCCCAAGAGCTCCTAGGGACTAAGCCATCAACCAAGGAGTACACATGCTTTCAGCTGCATATGTAGCAGAGGATGACCTCGTCAGGCATTAATGGGAGGAGAGGTCCTTAATCCTATGAAAGCTCAATATATGCCCCAGAGTATGTGAACTGAGGATGTGGAGGTGGAATTGTGTGGGAGTGTGGAGGAACACCCCATAGAAGCAGGGGGAGGAAGGATGGGATAGGGTGTTTCCAGGAGGGGGCGGGTGAGGAAAGGGGATAACATTTGAAATGTAAATAAAGAAAATGTCCAATAAAAAACCAACCAAACAAAAAGAAAATACTACAGTGATTTATTTACAATCATGTAATGAAGATCATAGTTCTTTGCAACTCAAGTTGTAACTTTAGTCTACCATCCAATCACTTTTGTTTCTCATGTCAATCAAAACTCAGAGTACATGGTATCATTCTTCTTGCGTAATTAAAACTAATTTACAGGCAAGAAAATTTGGTTGTTCTATACAGACTGAGCAGTTAGCACTGTGTCTAAAGGTCTGAACACATTCTTATATTACACTTCCTATATCCACATTTATAAACAAAAGTTAATCAACAAAAAATAATTGAAAGGGAAAGTTAGTCATCTCGAAGAACCAGTTTAGATCAATAAAGAGCAATAGTACCTGGGGTTTGAATATTTGTGTTTCATTATTATATACAGAAATTCATACAACCAGTGACAGCCAAGTTTAGGAAATTATAATGAAGGAAGGAATTACAAATGCCATCAATGGCCTTGTGATAAATGTTGAACTCATACAACATGGAATTATAAAGTAATCTCACATCTATGGTGAGGTGTTGGATAATGGTGTCAGAGGTACAATTAATATTTTCATAGACTGGTAAGAAACAAAATGATTAAACAGCATGGAAACATGGGCTGCCTTTCTATTGGCTTGCAGAAATCTTAAACATGCCCCCTGTTTGCCATATTCCTGCTTTTTCACACATTGACACACATAGAAGGTTGAATGATGAAGTTTAAATTTTTCAAGAAGGATGTATATCTGTTTGAGCCTTATTTCAGGTAGTTCACCATGTTGCATTGAGATGCAGTCCTTGGAAGCTTCCCAGTGTGTGGGGTTTTCTATGGTCTTATTGTGCTTAAGAACTACTATTGGATGGACTAGAAAGATGGCTCAGCAGGTAAAGGCGAGGCTCACATCCAAAAAATATAAAAACTACTGACGGTGTCTTGTGAAAATTTTTGTTTTGTAAAACATTTTGAGTCATTAATAATTAGAAAATTCCTGATAATAAGGGAGGGGGGGGTTCAGTCACCCTTCTTCCCTTTTCCTGCTAACAAAATCAACTCTGGTCAACAGAAGCCATAATGGTTACCGAACATGGAATGCATATGTATCTTCCCATGGCTGGCTGTCGTGTTGCTGCTATTTATTATTATTGCTGTTTGTTGTTATTTAAATTCTTCTTTCTTTTAAGTGTAGCGAATAGTAATCTGTTGCAAAAATCTTCAACCCAAATATGCCCCAGCAATGAAAACACAACTCAATATGAATACATGCTGTGCACCTAGATTGGGCAGATCCACCACTACATTACTATCTTCTCCAACTATGAGGCCCCTTAGAACTTGCAGTTTCTCCAGGCCATGTGCTGCTGTTCCACTTTTCTTCTTCTCCCTCCTCCTTTGCAACCTCTCCAGCTTCCATTTTCTCCTTCTTCTCTCTCTCCCCACCTTCTGCTCCACCTTTCCTTTATTTGCCCAATCATCAGCTTTCCTTTATTTTACAAATTAAGGTGGGAAGCAGGTTTACAGGAAATCATGTGAGTGCTGACTCATTCCTTGTTTGCAGCCCTTCACAGGAGAATGGAATGAACATCAAATATACTTAGTCCCAGGGCTACCCACAACACTTCCCCCCTTTCTGTCCAATTAAAAGACTATTTTATCTCAGATACAATTGAACATAACTATTACTATTTTGTAGTTTATAAAGTACAAGTGACCTAACACTCAGTTCATCGTTTTTGTTAATTAAATAGAACCTCTGTCATCTATCCTTACTTAAAAGACTATATATATAGTTCTACACCTGGCTATGTCTTGGCTTTAGATTGAATGCCATCTGAAAACCATCCTCTCAAATCTATTCCTCTCAAAATAAAATGCCTGGGTTGGCTAGGGACTATGTAGTTTTTCAACCCCATCAGAAATCCAAGAATGACTGATATTAACTGAAAATATAAAGGAAGCCTAATGGCTTCCACAACTTAGCCCAATTTATAGAGACCGCTGAACACTTGGACAGTCCCTTACTTCAACACGTTGGAGCATTTTTCTTCACCCTACTGGCCAGGGTCATCTGACAGACTTAGAGAAACAGGAATATTAAGGACTAGCCTCTGTCTCGGCAGATTCAAGCTGTCTTAACCTGTAATTGTATCCTTTCATTGGACATATTATGTCTGTAGATGAAATGAGGCAACTCTTGCCTAGTGGCTGTTTAGCCACAACTGGAGTAACTCAAAGATGCTCAGTTTCTTCTTTGAATCCAAGATAGGGAAAGCTTTCAGGAGCAGACTAGTCTCAATAACAAGTGAATAAATAACATTAAATGTCATATTCTGTGAACTTCTGACATTTTTGAAAACCAACTATCTATGTTAAGTAATCTGGACTGTTCTCTGTTTCCTATCTCAGTCATATCTGATTAAAATAACTGAAAACACCCTAACAATAAACTCAGAGCCATGAGTTTCTTATTTTATCCATAACTCACAGGCTTGAACATCTCAGATCTGTTTATAATTTCATCAGTAAAAGGACTGGGTCCAAGCCCTGTACTTCAAAATTTTTAGTATCAAAGACAACCTATAATAACCCTCCTCAGCCCCAAATCTTAGGGAACTGGGACAACAACTCTTCATAACTTCTTCAAGCTGAATATGGGCATTGAGATATTTTTGAAGGGAGGGGGAAGGGTAGGGAAATGGGGGAGTTGGTTGGCCTTAAGAAGGCCATACCAATGATTGTATTAGTCTCTGATGTCTGTGTCCTGTCTGGATCTAGATGCAAATCCAAGACAGCAGAAGTTGTGACAGGTCAGTTCAGTGTGTCTGATGATGAAATTGCCCAATGCTGTATATTCTGTAATATATAAATTTCAAAACAAAATTTTAGTATCATCAAGAAAACCTTTTTGTTTGATTCTGGAATCTGTTCTTCAGGGGGTCTCCCTCTATCAAATCTGATCCATAAAACTCTGGAAAGTGTAGATACCTTAATCACTTTTTCCAAAAACACAAAGACAAAACCTTTTCCCCAAATCAGCTTATCCTTCAGCTAGTAACCAGCTTGCCCTCTGTCCCAGAGGAAAAATAAAAAAGCCACAATACTCAAAATCACATACATTTTAGCTTATTTAGGCCTTTCTAATTTGTTATGTCTGGATATTAACCCAAAATTCCAGTGAAGCCTATGTTAGACAGAATATGAGTCTCCTGCAGACTTTATCATACAATCTTTAAAACAATTGATTCACACTTCTTTTTTCCTTTCCTTTCCTTTCCTTTCCTTTCCTTTCCTTTCCTTTCCTTTCCTTTCCTTTCCTTTCCTTTCCTTTCCTTTCCTTTCCTTTCCTTTCCTTTCCTTTCCTTTCTATACCTGCTTATAAGAGGCAGGTTGTCAAACCAGGATTTCAACCCAAAATTCCTGTTAATTGTTAATTATTAAGCTATCTTCCTAGAGCAGCCATAATGTTATATGATCTATCTGTTGTGCTCTCTACCAGGAGCCACAGACTTCTATTAATTAATTAGTACCTGTTCATAGCCCGTGATTATCACTGCTCTCTCTACTTGGAGTCAGTGACTAATATTCCCTATCTAGTTATGAACCAGAGGTGAAATTTCCCATCTTTAAGTACTATACCTGTTTATAAGATGCAGGTTGTCAAACCAGGATTTAAACCCAAAATTCCTGTGGAACCCATGTTAGACAGAGAGAACATGAGTATCCTGTAAGACTTATTAGAGCAGTATATCTTTATATCATCTTTAAGTATCAAAAGGTTATATTTCCCTCTTTATATCAAGGAATTACCTGGTATGGAGCCCTTTGTACCTTTGTCTCCCAATTGTTTATTCACAGGGAGAAATTGACTGTAAAAAGACCCACATTGTCAGTGTCCTTGTTTGGAGGTGGTGGAAGCAGGGTGGGGAGGGTAGGATACAGGGAAGCAAACACAGAAAGACTCTCTATGGTGTAGATGCCTCTCTGCCATTCTCTGTAGGCCCCTCAAACCCAGTCAGCTTCAAATCCATATTGCTACAGCCTAACAATATGAATTTTTATCTTAGGTTAGTTAAATTCAAATCACTACATTGGATGCCATTTTGCTGCAGTAAATCTCCAATCCAAATTTGCTCTGGCAATGAAAACACAGCTCAATTATTATAAATACATGTTGTGTGTCTAGTTTGGGAAGATCTACTACTACAATAATCAATGAGTAAAATTGGTTTCCACTACAGATCTCTGAGGTAAATTGGTCCCAGAAAGGTCCTGGGCAATTATTATGTCTTTTAATGAGTTATATCAAATCTGTACTCCTCTGGGATGCAGGGCAGCAGAGGTGGGGTGTGAGTAGAGATGATGCACATAGGTGATGAATACAGAGGCTGCTAGTCCTGTGTCTGCAAATAAAATAAAGGTGAGCAGGGTCATGAACCAGAAATGAACTCAGCTTCAGCAGAGCTAGGTACAGTCAGGAAAATAGGCAGGTGTCTTGCTGCCAGTTGGAATTCCTGTGTTGTGTATGGCAGTTTTCCAGGTACGATAACTTTCTTCTTTTCTCTGTCATCCAAGACTTCTTACATACCATGCTAGTATTTGTTTCATGTTCATCATGTAGCCCATTCCTATTGATGTATTCATTCCAATCACTCATTATGTCCTTTTTTCTCTCTATAGCATACCATTTCCACACAGGAACAGCCCTGTGAGGTAGAGCTCAGTGCTGTAGTACTAAAGGATTGATTAGTATACTTTCATTTGTGGGGTCTTAAACACTGAACTATATCCTTCGGAAGATGATGGTTACCTTTATGTGTTCATGTTCATAAATTTTTGCTAATGTATGTGCAGTCCATTCAGAGATTATCTGTACAGCATCCAGGATTTTTCCAAATTAGTAATAGTGTTTAACACACTTGATGTATAAATTCACCATCATGTACAGTACAGACATCGAGGTATAACTCAAGTGAAAATTCCAAAGTAACTTGTTGCTTCTTTTTTTAATAATTCATAAAATGGTTAATTCTATCTGCATTCTAGACCAATATCTATGATAGCCTGTGGATTCAAACATAGGGGTATTATTTGTAGTCTGCAGTATTACTGAGATTGCAAATGATTAACCCTGACACTTCAGAAGTGCATTAGATTTCTGACAAACAGTATGGAGTTTAGAATTTATTTCTAAGTATTCACGACTTTCTATTTAAATGGGAATGTTTCTACATTTGAAGTTAAAGCAAACTGTTAGTTTGAGAAGCAGATAAGAAATGTTCACTGGCCAAATTATGTATCATGACCAGCATCATGATGAACATTGATCCTAGTTGGAGATTAAGAATGAGTGTAAAGAACCATATTGAAGGCACAAGTGATCTTTCCTACATATAGTTTACAACTGGTATGAAGATAGCTTAAAGCAGTGACTGAAGTATTAATTGTGTGGAATACATATAGTTTTTAGGGAACATAGATGAATGCCTTATGTAGTATAGAGATACACAATAAATTTAGCTGACTATGTGATAAGCAATAAACCTGATATATGAGAATGGCTGGTTGAAGGAAAAACAAAGCAGGGAGCTAAAGGCAGGAGAAGGGTGAAGGAGCAACTAAAAAAACTGTGGGACATAAGGAGATCAACTGGAGAATTAAATGAGGAGAAAAAAAGCTTTTGGAAACGTGAGATGTAACGCTGGAACCTGTGAGATAGTGAAAGAACAATGTGTCTCTGAGAGGAGCTTTGTCCTTATACTCATAGCAACAGTGATAATCTGAAAATAAATTTAAAAAAGAGGTGAAGGAACTCCTCTGTTTGAATTCCACAGTGTAAATGAAGCATGATAAAGAAGAGTCAGGAGACATCAGAATATGGACATGAACTGAGTCTGCTTCTGCATTCAGTAATGACAAGATATGATCCTCATATACTAATATAATCTCCCATAGAGAAATAGATGAAATAGGACAATGGAGGAGTAACTGAGTAATGCATGACAGCAGTTCAGTGTATGAAAAAGAATGAATGGATTAAAATTCACATAGCTCTGACTTAAAACTGAAATTGTTCCTTTTAACTCTATCAGACTGGAGAGGTGGAAGAGTGAGAAATACTTTGGGAGACAACAAAATGAAGACATGAATTTCACTTGGGGTTTTTGAGCTTCTGATACCTGTCACACAAGCAACAAAATAGAAGATGATTATTTAACAGTGGAGCAGAAATACATGTTACAGGGACATGTAAGTATGAATTTGAAATGGTAATATAACACATTGGAGCATGTGAGATTTTCTTGGAATTTGTATAAAATTATGATGATAAATCTTATACAAATTCTTCAAGAACATCAATATACAAAATAACATAGAATGAATTGTAAATAAACAATCTAGTTACCCAGGGAGAGCAGGAAATAGGAGAAAAATCACTAGTCCATTTTGAAACTTTATAGAAATGGCATAGAAGCGTCTTGGAAATGATGGGAAATAAAAACTTGTAAAAGATAAGTTGAGAAAAATAATTAATGATTGTAATGTTTACAGTGATCATGGCTATTATGACCTCTCACATCCATTGTTGTAGAACATATATCTTAGATATGTACTTATTTTAAAGTTTAAGAGATCTTGATATTTTCTCATTAGTATACAGAAGAAGAAGAAGAAGAAGAAGAAGAAGAAGAAGAAGAAGAAGGAGGAGGAGGAGGAGGAGGAGGAGGAGGAGGAGGAGGAGGAGGAGGAGGAGGAGGAGGAGGAGGAGAAGGAGAAGTAGAAGAAGAAGAAGGAGGAGGAGGAGGAGGAGGAGGAGGAGGAGGAGAAGAAGGAGAAGTAGAAGAAGAAGAAGAAGAAGAAGAAGAAGAAGAAGAAGAAGAAGAAGAAGAAGAAGAAGAAGAAGAAGAAGAAGAAGAAGAAGAAGAAGGAGGAGGAGGAGGAGGAGGAGGAGGAGGAGGAGGAGGAGGAGAAGGAGAAGTAGAAGAAGAAGAAGGAGGAGGAGGAGGAGGAGGAGAAGAAGGAGAAGTAGAAGAAGAAGAAGAAGAAGAAGAAGAAGAAGAAGAAGAAGAAGAAGAAGAAGAAGAAGAAGAAGAAGAAGAAGAAGAAGAAGGAGGAGGAGGAGGAGGAGGAGGAGGAGGAGGAGGAGGAGGAGGAGTAGAAGAAGAAGAAGAAGAAGAAGAAGAAGAAGAAGAAGAAGAAGAAGAAGAAGAAGAAGAAGAAGAAGAAGAAGAAGAAGAAGAAGGGTAATGAACAACAAAACTGTCATCACCCAGTTCCTCCTCCTTGGCCTGCCAATCCCTCCAGAGTACCAACACCTATTCTATGCCCTGTTCCTGGCCATGTACCTCACCACCATCTTGGGAAACCTGCTAATCATTGTCCTCATTCAACTGGACTCCCATCTCCACACACCAATGTACTTGTTTCTCAGCAACTTGTCTTTCTCTGACCTCTGCTTTTCCTCTGTCACAATGCCCAAATTGCTACAGAATATGCAGAGTCAGGACCCATCCATCCCCTATGGAGGTTGCCTGGCACAAATATTCTTCTTTATGGTTTTTGGAGATATGGAAAGCTTTCTTCTTGTGGCCATGGCCTATGACCGCTATGTGGCCATCTGCTTCCCTCTGCATTACACTAGCATCATGAGTCCTAAGGTCTGCACTTGTCTAGTGCTACTGTTGTGGATACTGACGACATCACATGCCACAATGCAAATTCTGCTCACAGTAAGACTGTCTTTTTGTGAGAACAATGTGCTTCTCAACTTTTTCTGTGACATATTTGTTCTCTTAAAGCTGGCCTGCTCAGACACTTATGTTAATGATTTGATGATACTTATCATGGGAGGGCTCATCATTGTTATTCCATTCCTGCTCATTGTTATATCCTATGCAAGGATCATCTCCTCTACTCTTAAGGTTCCATCTACTCAAGGCATCCACAAAGTCTTCTCTACCTGTGGCTCTCATCTGTCTGTGGTGTCTCTGTTCTATGGGACAATTATTGGTCTCTACTTATGTCCATCAGGTAATAATTTCAGTCTAAAGGGGTCTGCCATGGCTATGATGTACACAGTGGTGACTCCCATGCTGAACCCCTTCATCTACAGCCTGAGGAACAGAGACATGAAGAGAGCCCTAATAAGAATAATTGGCAGTAAGAAAATCTCTCTGTAATGGTGACATTTGAGATTGTTACTTAACTTTATCTAATAAATGTATTGATATTAATATTTTATATCAGATATTATCCATCATCATAGGACCTACAAGGAAGTCCATGCTATGTAACTGTTGAGTATGTGAAAGAGAAAAAGTTTGATGCAGAAGTCAAAGTAGAAAAGATTATTTTTGATATCTGGCAACATCTTTTGCCTTACCTTGAATAAACAATTTGGAAATGAAGAGAGAACGAGGTACTGTCTATTATAATCTCTTTTTCTCTTCAGTTATGGTAACCTTTTATTATTTTTAGCCTGGCTTTAATGTTCACTGATGTTTCAGTTAAAGTCATTTAAGTAATGAATTTATTGCATCCAATAACAGTCAAATATCTCCACAACCCAACTTCCTTCTACAGATTTCCCCTCAGTGAGTTTGACATATTTTTTCCCTAGTTCCTTTAATTCTTTTCCAAATCATGTTATTCTTTTGACTATTCTTGACCCTGAGCAAATCCGGGGGGAGGATTGTTTTGTTCAACAATGGCATTTTTAAAAAATAACTTTTACCTTAATATTCGAAATTCATCAGTAACCAGGCACCATTCAATTTAATTTACTTCTCAAAGATGAAGGAAAGAAGGAAGAGAGCTAGAAGCTGCTAATACCTCATGTATGTTTTATATGTGACCTTGTAAACAATCCATTTATAGTATATTGCTTTCTTTACTCTTGTGATAATTTCAAGGAGATATAGAAGGTTCTGTTTCAGAGACTGAAGAATGTGTGGTACAATGACTTCCCATATTACATGGAGGAGCAACGTTCACACACACACACACACACACACACACACACACCATCTCCATGTGAATACAATCCTGCCTCTAGTGCTTCTCACTGCTGGGGCATCTTAGTCAGGGTTTCTATTCCTGCAGGAAACATCATGGCTAAGAAGCAAATTGGGGAGGAAAGGGTTTATTCAGCTTGCATTTCCCACATTGCTATTCATCACCATGGGAAGCCAGGACTGTAACTTAATCAGGTCAGGAAGCAGAAGCTGATGCAGAGGCCATGAAGGGATGTTTCTTACTGGCTTGCTCAGCTTGCTCTCTTATAGAACCTAAGACTACCAGCCCAGGAATGATACCACCCACAATGGGCCCTCCCCTCTTGATGATAAAATGAGAAAATGCCCCACAGCTGGATCTCATGGAGGCACTTCCTCAACTGAAGCCCCTTTCTCTGTGATAACTCCGGCTTGTGTCAAGTTGACACACAAAACCAGCCAGTACATGAGAGAACATTGCCACTTGAGCCTCAGTGTGATCTTCAATGGAAGCATGCATATCTTGAACTTTTTCTGTTCCCACATAGTCTTCTTTTATTCTTTAGTTTGTTTATTCAATTATGATGTCCTATCCTGTTCAGTGATATATGTAAGCACTTCTAAACACACACACACACACACACACACACACACACACACACACACACACATTAACAATAGCTCATAGAATTTAAAACTGTACATTTATTGAATATTATTTTAAGATATTTATTATTATTATTGTTTCCATGTAATTATGATAGCACTGGCTATTTTCATTACTAAACTCTTAAATCCCACAGTCATGGTATAGTAGAATTATCAGAAACAATACAGACAATATGTAAGTTAAGCTACTTTCCTCTTTATGTGCAAAACAGTTTAAAATATAGAAATGCTTCTATATCTAATGGCAATGACAGATCCCATTGTGATCAAAGATCCATTCCATACATTTATGAGTCTATCATCCACATAAGGGTTTAGCTTTCCTAACATAGACTGGATTAACAACTCATAGGCTAGACAGACAACACAAAGACTACGCAGACAACACATAAGCTGGATAAAAACAGACTGGGCAGCAAATGCTACAGCAAGTTTTCCCCTCAAACCCCCTGCTTCAATCTAACCAGTTTTTCCCTTGTGCCCCAAACAGAAACTCTTTGCTCAATTCAGCATGAAGTAATTATAACAATACAGTCATTCTGATCCCTTAAGTTGGGATAAATGGTTTTAGTTGTTTAATGTGTTATTGCTGTTATCATCTGAAGTGGTATGTTTAAATTGTTGTATATTGTTAGAAATATGTTTGTTTTGTTTGAATTACTCTCTACTGATAGGAATTCAAGGTTGTTTTGTGTCAATTATTGTGTATTAATAGAAATTTAAGGTTGTAATATTAGACTAAATTGTACATAAGCTGTTGATTTAAAGTATGATGTAAAGTTATACTTTTATGGTTCTTATCATTATTTTTATTATAGATAGATTATTAATGTTAGGGTAAAGGACAAATTTTAAACAAAAAGGGGATATGAAGTGTAAGTTTCTGTTTGTATCATGTGATGCATACTCATGTGGTGTTTTGTTGAGGCAAGACCCTTGTGGGAGGACATGTGATATTTGGAGAGAATATAAGTGGGACTCAATGGACAGTGACAGGGTGCTTACATAACTAGCACTTCACTGATCTTCATTTCCTTAAGAGAAGCATGACAGAGAACTGCTGCCTTCTGTTTGTTTGTTTGTTTTGTTTTGTTTTGTTTTGTTTTGTTTTGTTTTGTTTTGTTTTTGTCATTCCACACCCCTTCCCACGGTTAGGAATCCCACCAAATGTCCACTGACATGTGCCATTTCAGTGGAGACCTGGTGGGTTCTACTGTATTGTGCCACATTGTTGGTTCATGTTTAGTGAAGCTTTTGAACTGGATTGTTGTATCCTAGCAAACTGTGATTAGAATCACCCTAGAGAACTACTTCTAAACAGGTCCACCTCCCCTTGTTCTAGTTTCCATCTTCTCTCTCCTACCTTTGGAGGGAAGTCTAAAAGGGTAGTCAAAGAGTTTGAGAAACTTTAGGAAAGTAAGTTTTGAAAAATCTAAGCCCATAACAAGGTGCAATAAGCCTAGCCATAAACCATCATATCAAGACTGAACAAGGCATGGAGTATGACGGAAAGAGACCAAAGTGCAGGCAAGAGGATCAGAAACACCCCTTCCCACGGTTAGGAGTCCCACAAAATCTTCAAGATAAACAACCACAGCATGTATGTAGAGGATCTAGAACAGACCAATGCAGACTCTACATTTGTAGTTTGTTTCTGTGATTGCCTATGAGCCCAGCATAATTGATTATGTAGGTCATTTTCTTGTGGAATCTTTGACCCCTGGATTTCCTATAATTCTTCCTTTCACTCTCCTATGGAGTTCCCTGATCTTGGCCTAATGTTTGGCTTTGAATTTCTGCATCAGTTTCCTTCAAATGCTAGAGGAAGCCTCTTTGATGATGAATCCATGAGTATAGCAGAATCTCATTATTAATCATTTTATTTACTTTAATTTTTTTTCAGTCATGTTTGGCTTTATCCTAGGTCTGTGAGCCATCCTGTTTTCAGCTGCTGGCCATCAGGTAGTTTCTGGCATGAGCTTCCACTTCTAGCTTTAGCCTCAAGTTAGACCAGTCATTGTTTGGCCACTCACTTTCCTAGTATACTGGTTAGAATTATTTTGCATATGTGTTCACCATGAAGATTTATTGGTCTGTGATTTTCCTGTTTTTTTTTCTTTTAATCTTAGTATGACTTTTCTCAATTAATATGTTGTGCCTTCACCATATTGTTTTATATATACAACAGTTTTATTTTCATGCAATCCTTTGAGTGTGTGTGTACATGTGTGAAAATTCGAACATGTGTGCGTGCACTTGTGTGCACATGCCTATACAGATCAGGAGAGGATCTGGGGTTCATTCCTCAGGTGATGTCCAACTTTCTTCATACTGAGATAGGGCCTCTCATTGGAGTAGAACCCATAAAGTAGTGAAGGCCTGCATAGCTGTGAACTCAGTATACTGTTTTCTCTACCTGCTCAATGGTGGCATTATAGATGTGTACCATCATATACAATTTTCATGTGTGTTCTATGGACTGAATTCAGAATCTCATGTTCGTATGGTAACCATTCTCCCAACTTATTTATCTCTTCAGGCTACTCACCTTAACTTTTTCCTTATTCTTTGAAATAAGGTCTAAAGACTCAATGTTTGCTCTTCTGGTTCCATAGAGTTAATCTGTCAGATACTTTGTCTTATTCCTGACAATTTACCAATTCTTACAACCATTGTTTGCCAGAACACAATTTCCAGTGCTCCTAAAAAGTCCTGTTATTTTTATTGGAGGTGATTTGCCCTTGATGTAACAACAGCAGTTTAGTAATTCTATCCCCTGCATTGATTTGTCTTCTTTCTTATGGTGAATGCTTGTGCAGGTCCCTGCATTACCTTTATAAATGAGGTAGATTTGCCTCACTACTCAATCATATCCACAGCTCTTAAAGCTCCCACAATTCATGACCTGAATAGAAGATAAGACTCTCTCATGGAAAAGGTTCTAGAACTCACCTGAGATTTTTTGAAAACAGTGGCTCTGTTTTTGAAGCTGATATTCAACTTTATAAATGGGCGCTCATGTCTTGAAATAAGGAACAAGGTTTTTTTTTTTTTTTTTTTTTTTTTTTTTTTTTATAGGAGATCTATTCAAAGTTTACTAATGTTCCAAAGGTGAAGACACACTAAAAGGTTTAAAAACTCCAGCATTATGCCTACCATTGAGTTAGAAAGAGCAATTCTCAAATTCATTTGGAATTAAAAAAAAACCCAGGATAGCAAAAACTATTCTCATACCAGTCAGAATATCTAAAATGAAAAACTCAGCTTGACAGCAGATGTTGGCGAGGATGTGGAGAAAGGGGAACACTCTTCCAATGCTGGTGGAATTGTAAGTTGGTAGTACCACTTTCAGTCTTGTGGTTCCTCAGAAAATTTGTCATAGTACTACCTGAGCTATACCCCTCCTGGGCATAAACCCAGAAGATGGTCCAACATGTAATAAGGACACATGCTCTACTATGTTCATAGAAGCCTTGTATATAATAGCCAGAAGCTAGAAAGAACCCAGATGTCCCTCAACAGAGGAATGGACACAGAAAAATGTGGTACATTTACACAGTGGAATACTACTCAGATATTAAAAACAACAACTTCATGAAATTTGCAAGCAAATGGGTGAAACTTGAGAATATCATCCTGCGTGAGATGACTCAGTCACAAAGGAACAAACACAGTATATACTCACTAATAAGTAGCTATTAGCCCAAAAGTTCAGAATACCCAATATTCAATTCATAGACCATATGAAGCCTAATGGACTGGCTAGTTTTGTGTCAACTTGACACAGCTGGGGTTATCACAGAGAAAGGAGCTTCAGTTGAGGAAATGCCTCCATGAGATGCAACTGTAAGGCATCTCAATTAGTGATCAAGGGGGAAACGCCCCTTGTGGGTGGGACCATCTCTGGACTGGTAGTCTTGGGTTCTATAAGAGAGCAGGCTGAGCAAGCCAGAGAAAGCAAGCCAGTAAAGAACATTCCTCCATGGCCTCTGCATCAGCTCCTGCTTTCTGACCTGCTTGAGTTTCAGTCCTGACTTCCTTAGTGATGAACACCAGTATGGAAGTGTAAGCCAAATAAACCCTTTCCTCCTCAACTTGCTTCTTGGTCATGATGTTTGTGCAGGAATAGAAACCCTGACTAAGATACCTAAGAAGAAGGATCAAAACCTCAGATGACATGTTGGAGAGGATATGGAGAAAGAAGAACACTCCTCAATTGCTGGTGGGTTTGCAAACTGATACAACCACTCTGGAAATCAATCTGGAGGTTCCTCAGAAAATTGGAAATAAATCTACCTGAAGACTCAGTTATACCACTCTTGGGCATATACCCAAATGATGCCCTACCATGCCACAGGGATGAAAATGGAGAGGAGCCTGAGGAAAAGAAGGTTCAGCCGTCAGGCCCAAAATGGGATCCAGCTCAAGGGGTTGTCCTAGGGCCTAACACTATTACTGAGGTTGTGGAGCACTCACAAAAAAGGGACCTAGGGACTGTGGGCACAAACTCAGTGGATGGTCCCATGGTCCCCAGAGGACTCTCCATATGATCTTAGGATCACTGGTGAGTGGAACACAACATCTGTTGCAAACCAACTGTGATGGGTCTGTGAAAGCAGGAGCAAGGACAAGGGAGTCCTGCCTAACCAGCAGCTTGGGTTCCTTCTGATCAGTGCTGGTATACCTTGGTTTCGAACACACCAGACAGCCCCACGGTCCCCACAGGAGACACTACTTCCAGGAGCTGTAGCACACCCAGGATCTTAGGATTCCAGGATCCCAGGATAACAGGAACTTGGTCACACCAGGATGTCAGAGACTCAGAGGCTTGACTGCCAAGAACTCTGACAAATCCAGAATCTCAGGTTCACAGGAGCCCAGAATCACAGAATCCCAGAGAAAGCTGGACTCTGAGGTGTCCTGAATCAACTGGGATTATAGGAAGGACAGGCTCCAATCAGATATATTGAGGACAGCAAGTAATTGGGATAATTAGATGGCAGTAGGCAAGAGTAAGAAAAGAAGCAACAGAAACCAAGGTTACATGGCAGCACCAGAACGAAATATTTCCACCATAGCAACTCCCGGATAGACTATCACACCAGAAAAGCAAGATATGGATCTAAAGTCAATTCTCATGACCATGATGGAGGACTTTAAGAAGGAAACAAATAACTCTCTTAAAGAAATACAGGAAAACACAGATAAACAGCTAGAAACCTTTAAAGAGGAAACACAAAAATCCCTTAAAGAGTTACAAGAAAACACCACCAAACAGGTTAAAGAATTGAATAAGCCATCCAGGATCTAAAAATGGAAGTAGAAACAATAAAGAAATCACAAAGGGAGACAACTCTGGAGAATGAAATTCTAAGAAAGAAATCAGGAACCATAGATGTGAGCATCAGCAACAGAATACAAGAGATGGAAGAGAGAATCTCAGGTGCAGAAGATTCCATAGAAACCATGGACACAACAATCAAAGAAAATGGAAAATGCAAAAGGATCTTAACTCAAAACATCCAGGAAATCCAGGACACAATGAGAAGACCAAATGTACAGATAATAGGTATAGATGAGAATGAAGATTTTCAACTTAAAGGGCCAGTAAATATCTTCAACAAAATTATACAAGAAAACTTCCCTAACCTAAAGAAAGAGATGCCCATGAACATACAAGAAGCCTACAGAACTCCAAAAAGACTGGACCAGAAAGGAAATTCCTCCCGACATATAATAATCAGAACAACAAATGCACTAAGTAAAGATAGAATATTAAAAGCAGTAAGGAAAAAGGGTCAAGGGACATATAAAGACAAAGCTATCAAAATTAAAACAGACTTCTCAGCAGAGTATGAAATCCAGAAGATCCTGGACAGATGTTATAAAAGTCCTAAGAGAACACAAATGCCAGCACAGGATATTATACCCAGCAAACCTCTCAATTATCATAAATTGAAAAACCAAAGTATTCCATGACAAAGCAAGATTCACACAATATGTTTCCATGAATCCAGCCCTTCAAAGGATAATAACGGGAAAAATCCAACACAAGGAGGGAAATGACTGACACCCTAGAAAAAGCAAGAAAGTAATCCTTCAACAAACATAACACAACATAGCTGCAAGAGCAGAACCCCAACTCTAACAACAAAAATACCATGAAGTAACAATTACTTTTCCTTAATATCTCTTAATATCAATGGACTCAATTCCCCAATGAAAAGACATAGACTAATGGACTGGCGACATACACAGGACTCAACATGTTGTTGCTTATAGGAAATCCACCTCAGGAACAAAGACACTACCTCAGAGTAAAAGGCTAGAAAACAATTTTCCAAGCAAATGGTCCAAAGAAACAAGCAGGGGTAGCCATTCTAATATTGAATAAAATGGACTTCCATTCCAAAGTTATCAAAAAAGACAAGGAGAAGCACTTCATACTCATCAATGGTAAAAACTTCCTGGATGAAATGGACAAATTTCTAGACATATACCAGGTACCAAAGTTAAATCAGGATCAGATTAATGACCTAAACAGTCCTATATCCCCTAACGAAATAGAAGCAGTCATTAATAGTCTCCCAACCAAAACAAGCCCAGGACAAGATGGGTTTAGTGCAGAGTTCTATCAGACCTTCAAAGAAGATCTAATTCCAGTTCTTCTTAAACTATTCCACAAAATAGAAACAGAAGGTACTGTACTCAATTCACTCTACGAAGCCACAATTACTCTGATATCTAAACCACATAAAGACCCAACAAAGAGAGAACTTCAGATCAATTTCCCTTATGAATATTGATGCAAAAATCTCAATAAAATTCCCACTAACCGAATCCAAGAACACATCAAAACAATCATCCATCCTGACCAAGTAGGCTTCATTCCAGGGATGCAGGGATGGTTTAATATATGGAAATCCATCAATGTAATCCACTACATAAACAAACTCAAAGACAAAAACCACACTATCATCTCATTAGATCCTGAGAGAGCATTTGACAAAATCCAACACCCATTCATGATAAAAGTTTTAGAAAGATCAGGAATTCAAGGACCATACCTAAACATAATAAAAACAATGTATATCAAACCAGTAGCCAACGTCAAAGTAAATGGAAAGAAGCTGAAAACAATCCCACTAAAATCAGGGACTAGACAAGGCTGCCCACTTTCTCCCTGTATATTCAATATAGTACTTGAATTACTAGCCAGAGCAATTTGACAACAAAAGGAGGTCGAGTGGATACAAATTGGAAAGGAAGAAGTAAAAATATTATTTGCAGATGATGATAGTATATATAAGTGACCCTAAAAATTCCACCAGAGAATTCCTAAACCTGATAAACAGCTTCAGTGAAATAGCTGGATATAATATTAACTCAAACAAATCAATGGCCTTTCTCTGCACAAAGGATAAACAGGCTGAGAAAGAATATAGGGAAACACCCTTCACAATAGTCACAATAGTCACAAATAATATTAAATACCTTGGCGTGACTCTAACTAAGGAAGTGAAAGATCTGTATGATAAGAACTTCAAGTCTCTGAGGAAAGAAATCAAAGAAGATCTCAGAATATGGAAAGATCTTCCATGCTCATGGCTTGGCAGGATCAATATAGCAAAAATGGCTATCTTGCCAAAAGCAATCTATAGATTCAATGCAATCCCCATCAAATTCCAACTCAATTCTTCCACGAATTAGAAAGTGCAATTTGCAAATTCATCCGGAATAACAAAAAACCTAGGATAGGAAAAACTCTTCTCAAGGATAAAAGAACCTCTGGTGGAATCACCATGCCTGACATTATTCTGTAATACAGAGCAATTGTGATAAAAACTGCATGCTACTGGTATACTGACAGACAGGTAGACCAATGGAATAGTATTGAAGACCCAGAAATGAACCCACACACCTGTGGTCACTTCATCTTTGACAAGGGAGCTAAAACCATCCAGTGGAAAAAAGACAGCATTTTCAACAAATGGTGCTGGCACAACTGGTGGTTATCATGTAGAAGAATGCAAATTGATCCATTCTTATCTCCTTGTACCAAAGACAAATCTAACTGTATCAAGGAACTCCACATAAAACCGGAGACACTGAAATTATAGAAGAGAAAGTGGGGAAGAGCCTCGAAGATATGGGCACAGGGGACAAATTCCTGAATAGAACATCAATGGCTTGTGCTGTAAGATTGAGAATTGACAAATGGGACCTCATAAAATTGCAAAGCTTCTGTAAGGGAAAAGACACAGTCAATAAGGCACAAAGGCCACCAACAGATTGGGAAAGGATCTTTACCAATCCTAATGCAGATAGGGGACTAATACCCAATATATATAAAGAACTGAAGAAGGTGGACTCCAGAAAATCAAATAACACATTAAAAAATGGGGCTCAGAGCTTAAAAAAAATCTCAACTCTGGAATACCAAATGGCTGAGGAGCACCTGAAAAAATGTTCAACATCCTTAATCATCAGGGAAATGCAAATCAAAACAACCCTGAGATTCCACCTCATACCAATCAGATAAAAAATTCAGGTAACAGCTGATGCTGGAGTGGTTTTGGCGAAAGAAGAACAGTTCTCAATTGCTGGTGGGAGTGCAAGCTTGTGCAAACACTCTGGATATCGTTTTGACAGTTCCTCAGAAAATTGGACAGAGTACTACTGGAAGATCAAGCAATACCTCTCATGGGTATATTCCCAGAAGATGTTCCAACGTGTAATAAGGACACATGCTCCACTATGTTCATAACAGCCCTATTTATAATAGTTGGAAGCTGGAAAGAACCCAGATCTCCCTCAACAGAAGAATGGATATAGAAAATGTGGTACATTTACACAATGGAGTACTACCCAGGCTATTAAAAACAATGAATTTATGAAATTCTTAGGCAAATGGATGTATGTGGAGGATATCATCCTGAGTGAGGCAACCCAATCATAAAAGAACACATATGATATGCACTCACTGATAAGTGGATACTAGCCCAGAAACTTAGAATACCCAAGATACAATTTGCAAAACACATGAAACTCAAGAAGATGGAAGACCAAAGTGTGGATACTTTGTTCCTTCTTAGAATGGGAACAAAATACCTATGGAAAAAGTTACAGAGACTAAGTTCGGATCAGATCCTGAAGGTACAACCATCCATAGAATGCCCCACTTGGGGATCCACCCTGTAAACAACCACCAAACCCAGTTACTAGGCAGATGCCAAGAAGAGCCTGCTGACAGGAGCCTGATATAGCTGTCTCCTGTGAGGCTCTGCCAGTGCCTGGAAAATACAGTAGTGGATGCTCACAGTCATCTGTTGAATGTAGCTCACAGTCATCTGTTCAAGGTCCCCAATGAAGGAGCCAGAGAAATACCTAGGAAGCTGAAGGGGACTGAATCCCCATAGAACATCAATATGAAGTAATCAGTACTCCCAGAGCTCCTTGGAACTATACCACAAATCAAAAAAACAAAAAAACAAAAAAACAAAAAACAAAAAACAAAACAAAACAAAAAACAAAAAAACGTATGGTGGAACTTTTGGCTCTAGCTATATATGTAGCAGAGGATGGCCTAGTCAGTCATCAATGGGAGGAGAATCCCTTGGTCCTGTGAAGAATCTAGGTCCCAGCATAGCAGAATACCAGGACCAGAAATGGGTGTGTGTGGATTGGGGAGCATGGAAAGGGCGGGGATAGAGGATTTTCAGAGGGGAAAATAGGAAAGGGGATAACATTTGAAATGTAAATAAAGTATATATCTAATAAAAAAGAATAAAAGGGACCTAAGATGTCTGCACTCCTAAAGACCCAACAATCAGGTGAAAGATGCAGATATTTGAACCCGACTAATGGACAGAAGTAGCTGACACTTTTTGTTGAGTTAGGGAAAGGCTTAAAGAAGCTGAGGAGAAGGGCAACCCTGTAGGAGGTCCAGCAGCCTCAATTAATCTGAACCCCTGAGATCTCTCAAACACTAGATGACCAAAAAGATAGCATACACCAGCTGATATTAGGCCCCCATCACACATACAGTAGAGGACTTCCTGGTCTGTCTACGGTCAGAGATGATTCAGCTAATAATCAAGAGACTGAGGGACCTAGCAGGTTTAGATTTCAGGTGGGATGGGTCTGGGGACATCCATGTGGAGATAGGGGTTGGAGAGGAGGTATGGGATGTGGAACAGTTGGAGAGTGGACTGGGGGGGGGGATAAAATATGGAGTGTAAATAAATAAATATATAAATTAATTTTTAAAAGAGAGAGAGACCATCACCACTTAGGGGAAATATTCTGGGAAGTGTTTTCTGAGAGCACAAAGAAGCTGTGTTCCAGATATTGTACCTCTTGCTCCAGCTGTACTTGATAATGCATAAGAGTCACCTTTGTGATACTGGTTTTGAAGGCAGGAAGGAGTTATGAAAAGCAGCTGAAGCTTGGCATTGTGAGAAGCCATGGAATGCCAATGAAGAAGTTGCATCCTCTGTTGCAGTTGATGACCAAGGACTGAAGGAGTCATACAAAGGATTTGAGGCTTGGCACCATGAAGAGAGCCCATGAAAGGCTATTGGTGAAGCCCAGTTGAAGTGGAAGTCCCCAGTATATTGAAGATGGCAATACCATGGGATGATCACCAAGATCAGCAATGAGAGTGGAGTGGATCAACCTAAGCTTGGAGTGAAACAGAGGGCAGAGCTAGAGAAGTGATAACAGCCCTTTGGAGGAGCCCAAAAGATCATGTGTGGATTCCAGATGATGGAACAAGAAAATGTAATGTTGAAGTTGCCTTGGAGTCCTCAAGATGTTCCAGATGCCAGAACCAAGAGCTATTTGCTGAGGAAAATTTCTAACAGGGAGTGGAACCATCCCAGGAGAAAGAACTTTGTTGTATTTAACAAAGATGAAAAAAGAGTTGATGATCTGAAGACCACTTTCACATCGGAAATGGAGATGCAGAGTTGGGAATTTGCACAGATGGTTTCCTGTCTTGCTTTGGGAATTACAGTTAAGTGACTGTATGAATGTCAGAAGAGACCTTAAACTTGGAAATTAACATTGTTGAGACTGCTATAGATTATGGGGACTCTTGAAGTTGGACTAAATGTATTTTGCATTATGCTATCTTTAGGTATGCTCCCCATAGACTCATGTTTGAATAAGCATATGGGGGCCAGGGAGTAGAATGTAATGGTTTGTATATGTTTGACCCAGGGAGTGGCACTATTAGAAGATGTGGCCATATTGGAGCAGGTATGTCACTGGATGTGAGTTTTAATACCCTCATCATAGCTGATTGGAAGCCAGTATTCTGCTAGCAGCATTCAGATGAAGATGTAGAACTCTCAGCTCCTCCTACACCATGCCTGCCTGGATGCTGCCATATTCTCACCTTGATGATAATGGACTGAACCTTTAAACAAATAAGCCAGCTTCAGTTAAATGTTGTCTCTATAAGAGTTGCTTTGGTCATGGTGTCTGTTTACAGCAATAAAACCCTAAGACACTCATTCACCTGACCTATCTCCATACACCGATGTACTTGTTTCTCAGCAACTTGTCCTTATCTGACCTCTGCTTTTCCTCTGTCACAATTCCCAATTTTCTCAGAACATAAAAAGCCAGGACACATCCATCCCCTGGGGGATGGTATGACACAAATGTATTTTTAATGGAGATATGGATAGTTTTATTTTTGGAGTTATGGCCAATGACCATGATGTGAGCATCTGATTCTTGTTTCATCACACAGGTTTCATACACTCCAAGCTCTCCCTTTGTCAGTTGCTGACATTGTGGAAGTTAACCACATTCCATGCAATGCTGCACTCAGTGCTCATGGCAAGATTTGTGTGTGTGTGTGTGTGTGTGTGAAAAATGTGATTCCTCATATTTAAACAAATATTAATTAGTTAATTAATTAATTAATTTTAAACTCCAGATTTTATTCCCCTCCTGGTTCATCCTCTGACTGTTCTACATCCCATAACACCTCCCTGCCCCCTAGCCCCACCCCACCAGACCTCTAAACTCCATGAGGCCTCTAATCTCTTGAGGTGCATATTATCTGAATGAACACAGAGCCAGCAGTCCTCTGATATCTATATCTATATCTATATCTATATCTATATCTATATCTATATCTATATCTATATCTATATCTATATCTATATCTATATCTATATCTATATCATCTATATCTATCTCTGTGTGTGTGTGTGTGTATGTGTGTGTATAAGGGGCCTCATATCAGTTAGTTTATGCTGCCTGGTTGGTGGTCCAGTGTCTGAGAGATCTTGGGGATACAGATTAATTGAGACTGCAGGTCCTCCTACAGGGTTGCCCTCATCTCAGGTTCTTACAGCTTTCCCCTAATTCAACCAAAGGGGTCAGCAGCTTCTGTCCATTGGTTGGGTGCAAATATCTGCATCTGAATATTTCAGCTGCTTGTTGGGTAATGATAGGTTCCTTTTTGTGAATGCTCCATAGCCTCCATAATAGTGTTAGGTCTTGGGGCCTCCCTTTGACCTGGATCCCACTTTGGGTCTGATGCTGGACCTTCTTTTCCTCAGGCTCCTCTCCATTTCCATCCCTGCAGTTCTTTCAGACAGGAACAATTATGGATCAGAGTTTGACTGTGGGATGCCCAAGTCCCTTACTTGATGCCCTTTCTTTCTGCTGAATGTGGGCTCTACAAGCTACATTCTCCCAATATAGGGAATCTAAGGTCCTTAAGAATGAGTCCTGAGAGTCTCTCACCTCCCATATCTCTGGTACATTCTGGAGAGTCATTTTGTTGAGGGAATTGAGAGCATTAGTATTCAGTTATTAATGCAAAATATTCATTATTCCTAGCCATTTTGTTGGGGGGGTTGTTGTTGTTCTATTAGACCTCATTTGAAATAACAATCATGGTTGTTTTTTTTTTTTTCTAAATCACTTTTGGTCACTTTTTCATATTTATTCTTCTCTTCAATGTGAAGTTCTTCTTCCAGTACAGCTGACTTAGTGGAAGTAAAATCACCTGTGCTCTTTTTATTATGGAATGCCAACTCTAACAAGAAAAATAATAGGAAGCAACAATTATTTTTCCTTAATATCTCTTAATATCAATGGACTCAATTCCCCAATAAAAAGACATAGACTAACAGACTGGCTACACAAACAGGACCTAACATTCTGCTGCTTACAGGAAACCCATCTCAGGGAAAAAGACAGACATTACCTCAGAGTGAAAGGCTAGAAAACAATTTTCCAAGCAAATGGTCTGAAGAAACAAGCTGGAGTAGCCATTCTAATATCGAATAAAATCGACTTCCAACCCAAAGTTATCAAAAAAGACAAGGAGGGACACTTCATACTCATCAAAGGTAAAATCCTCCAAGAGGAACTCTCAATTCTGAATATCTATGCTCCAAATGCAAGGGCAGCCACATTCATTAAAGAAACTTTAGTAAAGCTCATATTGCACCTCACACAATAATAGTGGGAGAATTCAACACACCACTTTCATCGATGGACAGATCGTGGAAACAGAAACTAAACAGGGACACAGTGAAACTAACAGAAGTTATGAAACAAATGGACTTAACAGATATCTATGGAATATGTTTATTTTATGACTTATTCAATTTACATTTTATACATTTTACATGGTTTTCTTTTCATTCTTCTTTGTCTACAATTCAAAGATTTGATCTTTACTGGTGTTCTAGGTTTCACCCATATTCTACTCATATTTTAAATTCTCAGCTGAACATTAATGAGCAATTAACATTCTTTGCCTTGTCTTCTAGTCCCGACACTGCATTTCTTACATTACCCATTATATTGGTGAGGCTTTCAACTGAGGATTTTATTTGGCTTAGTCAGTTCTTCATTTCCAGTGTTATTTATATTTGATTTTTTTTTAAGTTTTTCTATTTATTGAGTTTTATTTTCACATAATGGATTTTCTTATTTCATTATTCTATTTTATGCTTGTATGCATATTCAAATTTTCTTTGAGTTGTTAAATATGCTTGCAATAATTCTTTAAATTATATCAAAACTTTAAATATTTTTTGTAAAAATGAAGAACAATTCATAAACATTTTCTAAAGTAAAACATGATTCTTCCTTTTCAGTCTCTCTTTCTCTCTCTCTCTGTCTCTGTCTCTCTCTCTCACACATACATATACATATATATATATATATAATCATATATGTATTCCCATATATAATATGTGTGTGTCCAATATTTGAGTATTATTTTAAATCAAATCTCAAATTTTCTCTTTGTTCCTTCATCCATTTTCATACATAACTTAAAAGTAGAGTCTATTCCTTCTGTCTCTTGGAGTAGTTTTCTTAGAATAGGCAAAAATATATTTCTATTATACTATAGTAATTACGCAAAATGATGGGTTTGTTATGACATTTCTTGATGAGAATTCATTGTGTTTTTTTTTTTTAAGACAGGGTTTCTCTGTATAGCCTTGGCTGTCCTGGAACTCACTTTGTAGATCAGGCTAGCCTCAAACTCAGAAATTCACCTGCCTCTGCCTCCCAAATGCTGGGATTAAAGGAGTGCACCACCAATACTGAGTTCATTGTGCTTTTATTTTAGCAACCCCTTCTATAACTTGGTTTTCTTTGAGTGCCTTTTTATACTTAACAAGATGATATGTATTTCTATAAATTTTGATGCAAATATCATACACACACACACACACACACACACACACACACACATATATATATATATATATATATATATATATATGTATATATATCTATTAGAGTCAACAGGACTGATGCATATATAGAGAGATAGAAATAAAGGTAGAGATAGATATGGCAAAGCATTTTAAACTCCAGATTTTATTCCCCTCCTGGTCCATCTTCTGACTGTTCTACATCCCATAACTCCTCCCTGCTCCCTAGCCCCACCCCACCAGACCTCTGAACTCCCTGGGGCCTCTAGTCTCTTAAGGGTTGAGTGCACATTCTCTGAATGAACACAGACCCGGCAGTCCTCTGTGTGTGTGTGTGTGTGTGTGTGTGTGTGTGTGTGTGTGTGTGTATGTGTGTGTGTGTATGTGTGTGTGTCTCTCTGTGTGTGTGTGTGTGTGTGTGTGTGTGTTAGGGAACTCATATAAGCTAGTGTATGCTGCCTGGTTGGTGGTGCAGTGTCTGAGAGATCTTGGGGGTACAGATTAATATTCAGTTATTAGGGGTCAGCAGCTTCATAATATGTTAGAGTCAACAGGACTGATGCACATATATATATATATATATATATATATATATATATATATATAGAAAGAAATAAAGGTGGAGATAGATACAGCAAAGCAACCCAAAAGAAGATTGTTTCTCTTAAAAAATTATAAAACATATACATACATTACATATATGTATCATATCAATTATAGCTATATTATATATATATATATATATGTCAATATAGATACAGAGACAAAGAAAGAGACAGAGAATAGATATAGAGATATAGTTATAGAGATAGAGATTTAGATACATAAATATACAGATGATTCAGATATGGATGTCAATGAAATCCAAAGTCAGGTTGTATCTCTTAGAAATGTGAAGCAATAAATTGACTTTTGTTAATTGTTGCACAATGAGTGTATAGGTGTAGATATATTTGTTGTATGTTGACTTAAATATTTTTGAATGGCATTTAGTTGCAGGATATTATAATTCTATTTTCAATTTTGAGGAACCTTCATACTTTTTTAATTTTTAAAAATGTAACATTTATTTAATGCTACTGTGTTTTCATACAATCATCTTAAGTATTATGGTACAATTTTATTAAAGATAACAAATCACTCACACCAAATTTTAAAATAAAACTATATATTAAGTACTTTTAAAATCATTTAACAATACTCAATTCTTCCACGAATTAGAAAGAGCAATCTGCAAATTCATCTGGAATAACAAAAAACTTAGGATAGCAAAAACTCTTCTCAAGGATAAAAGAACCTCTGGTGGAATCACCATGCCTGACCTAAAGCTTTACTACAGAGAAATTGTGATAAAAACTGTATGGTACTGGTATAGTGCCAGACAAGTAGACCAATAGAATAGAATTGAAGACCCAGAGATGAACCCACACACCTATGGTCACTTCATCTTTGACAAGGGAGCTAAAACCATCAAGTGGAAGAAAGACAGCATTTTTAACAAATGGTGCTGGCACAACTGGTTGTTAACATGTAGAAGAATGCAAATTGATCCATTCCTATCTCCTTGTACTAAGGTCAAATCTAAGTGGATCAAGGAACTTCACATTAAACCAGAGACACTGAAACTTATAGAGGAGAAAGTGGGGAAAAGCCTTGAAGATATGGGCACAGGGGAAAAATTCCTGAATAGAACAGCAATGGCTTGTGCTGTAAGATTGAGGATTGACGAATGGGACCTCATGAAACTGCAAAGCTTCTGCAAGGCAAAAGACACCGTCAATAAGACAAAAAGAGCACCAACAGATTGGGAAAGGATCTTTACCTATCCTAAATCAGATAGAGGACTAATATCCAATATATATAAAGAACTCAAGAAGGTGGACTCCAGAAAATCAAATAACCCCATTAAAAATGGGGCTCAGAACTGAACAAAGAATTCTCACCTGAGGAATACCAAATGTCAGAGAAGCACCTGAAAAAATGTTCAACATCCTTAATCATCAGGGAAATGCAAATCAAAACAACCCTGAGATTCCACCTCACACCAGTCAGAATGGCTAAGATCAAAAATTCAGGTGACAGCAGATGCTGGCAAGGATGTGGAGAAAGAGGAACACTCCTCCATTGTTGGTGGGAGTGCAAGCTTGTACAACCACTCTGGAAATCTGTCTGGCGGTTCCTTAGAAAATTGGACATAGTACTAATGGAGGATCCAGTAATACCTCTCCTGGGCATATATCCAGAAGATATTCCAACCGATAAGAAGGATACATGCTCCACTATGTTCATAGCAGCCTTATTTATAATAGCCAGAAGCTGGAAAGAACCCAGATGCCCCTCAACACAGGAATGGATACAGAAAATGTGGCACATTTACACAATGGAGTACTACTCAGCTATTAAAAAGAATGAATTTATGAAATTTCTAGGCAAATGGATGGAGCTGGAGGGCATCATCCTGAGTGAGGTAACACAATCACAAAGGAACTCACACAATATGTACTCACTGATAAGTGGATATTAGCCCAAAACTTAGGATACCCAAGATATAAGATACAATTGGCTAAATGCATGAAACTCAAGAAGAATGAAGACCAAAGTGTGGACACTGTGCCCCTTCTTAGAATTGGGAACAAAACACCCATGGAAGGAGTTACAGAGACAAAGTTTGGACCTGTGACAAAAGGATGGATCATCTAGAGACTGCCATATCCAGGGTTCCATCCCATAATCAGCTTCCAAACGCTGACACCATTGCTTACACTAGCAAGATTTTGCTGAAAGGTCCCAGATATAGCTGTCTCTTGCAATACTATACATTTGTCCAGAACTTCTTGTCTGGTTTTGTTTTTAAGACAAAATCTCTAGAACGCAAGCTGGCCTCTAACCACAGCTCTCCTGTCTCCACTTCCTGAATACTAGGATTATAGGTGTGAGCCATCTGTTTTTGTTTGTTTGTTTTGTTTTTGTTTTGTTTGTTTGTTGTTTTTTTTGTTTTTCAAGACAGGGTTTCTCTGTATAGTCCTGCCTGTCCTGGAACTCACTTTGTAGACCAGGCTGGCTTCAAACTCAGAAATCTGCCTGTCTCTGTCTCCAAAGTGCTGGGATTAAAGACATGTGCCACCACAGCCCGGATAGGTGTGAGCCAATTTACCTGGCATTTTTTAAGGGAATAAGAAGAAATGTGTCCAAGATGTGCAGGTAAATGTTATCTCAGGCAGTAAATCAGTAAATATTGTTTCCTCTCTGAAGATCACAGACACAAATCCACATGAAAACCAAACTCATTTAAACAGGCTTGGTAGATCAGTCCCATAATTCAAATCCTCAGGGGGCTAAGACAGTAGGATTGCTGTGAATTTAAGACTAGCCTGCGCTACACTGTAAGTTCCTGGCCAACATGGAATACATACAGAATAAGTTATTTTCACTAGGGTGGCAACACTGGGACATGGTAGAACTAGCCACAGATCTCAGCACTCGGTGGGTGGTAGAGGCAGAAGAATCATGAAATCACTGACAGCCTTGGTAACAGAGCAAGTCTGAAGCCAACCGAGCCACATGAGATACTGTCTCAAAGATAAAAAGTGGTAGGACCTGGTAAGAGAACCACAGATAACAGTGATTTGTCCCTGGTGAGACTGTGGGACCCCAGCTTTGTTTCATCGTTTATTTCTTTGCCATAAGACAGTTTGGTGCCACACAATGTCCTAACTTACCATATGTCTCACTGGTGAGTTAGTACCAAATGGGGCCAATCAGTTATGGACAAAATCTCAAAAACTGTGAGCCAAAATGACCCTTTTCTCTTTATCAGGTTACTATTACAGGTATCTCATTATGGAGATAGAAATCTATTAACATTGATGGCCTCCTGCATACTGCTCCAAGCTACAGTTCCAGGTCATGTACTTCCAAACAATCTAGACACAGCCTACAACCTTCTCTCCTGTGACCCAGAAACTGAACGCTTTGACTTTCAATTCAAAAAACTAGCTATAAGCTGGAGAGATAGCACAGTGGTGAAGAGCCTAGGTTGTTCTTCCAGAGGACCTGAGTTTGCTTCCTAGAATTACATAATGGCTCACTTTAGTCTCTTGCTCTAGTTACACAGGATCTGACACTCTCTTCTGACCTTCTTGGGCACCAAGCATGCACATGGTGCACAAACATAGGTACATGCAAAAAAATCCATATGCATACAATTAAAATTAATAAATTCTTAAAAATACTTTAATAAATAAAACCAGCCCAGAATCTAGGAATGGAGAAATAAACAGCACCTTTTATGAGAAGACTTGCATAGAATCTATGACAATTCTCTAAAAATAAATACAGAGAAGGAGCCATTATTAGTTGAATGCAGTTATTGAACCCGTTAGACTCTTGAATCAAATGCTTACTCAGACTTTGGATGGGAGAGAAGTGTACCTGAAGGCTGGTTTATAATGAAAACTTCAAAGTCCATGGAACCTAATATATCATTGATGCATTGGCTGGGTAGAACACAGTTTAATCATTCCATTTGATTAATGAATGAGGCATAAAATGATCTTGGGATATACTCAGACTTGTGAAGCTTGGCCAAATTCCTTCTGAGTCTCCTGCCTTCCATCCCTGTTACAGTAGAGTCTTCTATAGAACAGGGTCATGCAGCTGAGACAGGCCATTGGCACAATGTACTCAAAACAAAAGTGACATCAGGTATCTCTGAAGAGAAAGAGGAAGATCATCTGCTATTGTTATTTGTTCATACTTATTTTTAATAATTGTTCTATTTGTTGAAATTAAAATAAACCAAAAATTCTTTTATCTTTTCTTTGCTTCACTCAAATAACACCTTTGTTCTCTCTCAAATTTGTGCCATATTTTATTTCTTAAATATGCAGTATATACATATATACACACATATACATACATATGTATATACATATACACATATGTATATATATTTATGTATTATTAAATAAATAAATATAGCCTGATAAGTCTAAATACTCCAATGTTTATAATTTCAGGGCTGACAATTTAGTTTTAAATAACAAATTGGGGGCATATTCCCTGGGGAAGACTATTTCACCCACTCTCAGTATTCCTTATCTACCTATAGTTCTTTTAATAGCATTGAGGATCCATGGCACTTTCTTCTTCCATGTTAGCATGTCTGTTGTACTTGTTTGGGACATGTGTAGGATACTATGGGTACAGCTTCTGTGATAATTATAAGAGATACAATATCACTTTCTGTTCCTTTGGATCTTACAATGTTTCTATCTTGTTTTCTCTTCCATGATTATCCTAACTTTTAAATACAGGAGTTGTGTTGTTAATGTATCAGCTGGGACTGGGAAGCAAAGGACTACCTGTTTTGTGCATTTTCATTGGTTATGGTTTTCTGTAATGATCTCATGTCTTTAATAAGAAGTAAGAATCAGAGAGAGGAAGTGGAAATTAGATAAGTTTTTAGAATCTTTAAGCCTGACCCCAGTGATATACTTCATCTGTTGAGACAGGTAAAAAGGACAAAGGTCAATCTTGGAAAGCACATAAAGAGTGCAAGGTTCTTCACTGCATTTAATTGCCATAGGACTCTACCTGCGGCTGTCTTGTGGGCATATGAGAAGAACAGCAGGGAACTCTGGAGGAAGCTCAAGAATGTTCATGGATAGGTAGGGCCTATCAGAAGATATAAGGTGATTAAATGTGATAGGTCTGGTTTTTATAAGAAGTGGCAGCAGAAGAAATTAATCAAACATAAATTGAAGCCTGATACATGTCATCCTGACACTAAGAGTTCAAAAAGTATAATGGATCTCTTCTTTCAGGAGTGGGAGAAAATGAAAAAAAAAAAAAGGTATAATCATACAGTCTTGCCTCATACATGGGTTCAAATCTTTACACTGTGTGATATGGGAGGTTGTCAAGTTCTTCTTTCCAGCCACAAAACAAATAAGGTTACCTTCTCTACCTGCCTTTTATGAAGAATAAAATAAACACTCCTGTGAAATTTTCAAATCCAAAATTTAAAAATGTACAAATAAACACAAGAGTATCATCATTAAAAACTGTGCTACTTGCCTCTAGCTCCTTGCCTCATTGGAGAAATGACTGGAGAAAAATTACAGCCTGTGGGCATAAAATAATTCACAGGAATATACAAAATATAATGCTGTAGTGACAGTATTACAAAAAAATGATTTGGGCCAAGGCCATCTCTGAAAAGATTACATAGGCATAAAAATAAATTAGGTGACTGTGGGCATCCACTTCTGCCAGGCATGGCATAGCCTCATATGAGACAGCTATAACAGGGTCCCTTCAGCAAAATCTTTCAGGCATATGCAATAGTGTCTGGGTTTGATGACTGATTATGGGATGGATCCCTGGGTGGGGTAGTCTCTGGATAGTCCACCTTTCGTCTTAGCTCCAAATTTTGTCTCTGGAACTCCTTTCATGGGTATTTTGTTCCCTATTCTAAGGAGGAACGAAGTATCCACTCATTGGACTTCCCTCTTTTTTATTTTCTTGTATTTTGAAAATTGAATCTTGGGTGTTCTATGTTTCTGGGCTAATATCCACTTATCAGTGAGTGCATATCTAATGACTTCTTTTGTGATTGGGTTACCTCACTAAGGATGAGGGGAATGCCAGGGCCAAGAAGTGGGAGTGGGTGGGGAGGGGAGCAGGGTGGGGGTGTGTATAGGGAACTTTCGGGATAGTATTTGAAATGTATATAAAGAAAATATCTAATAAAAAAAGAAAAGAAAGAAAATAAATTAGGATGAGGAGAACATTTCAATACAACCTTGTGTGCAATTTTCTATAGGATGATATATGTAAGAGACTTTACCATGTATCTGAGAGGACAGGGTTTTTGTGTGTTGCTGAATATTGAAATTAAGTTATAAAACCAAATTTCAAAATAATTCCACAGACAACGCAAAGTTCTGAACACAATGATAAGCCCCGAGGACACATTTTAATGATATATGGAATAGATATGTCATCTAGAAAAATATAGCAAAAGAGTTCTTGTTGCCATACATTTTGCTACTTTATTGGTCTTTATTTATACCACCTTTCTCTGTCCTTATATCTTCTAACCCTGCAATAAAACACAGGAGGCAAATAAGCTAAAGGAGAAATAGGTTATTGAATTTGTTGGACTACTTCCTGTTGATTAGGGGCATCTAGGTACCTGGGGCAATTTTGATCTTTGTTATAGGATCAAACCAGCAACCAGCAAGTGTAACATCAACAATCAGGAATAGCAGAAAGAGAAGCAGTAGCAGTTCTAGTGGAAGCAGCATCAGAAAGAGCAGAAGCAAGAGCTGCAGCAGCCGTATCTCCTCCCTGGGCTCTATCGTTTTTATAACCTCCAAGAGACCACAGAATTCAAAATATCATACATTTGAAGAAACTATCTGCAGATGCCAAAATCACACTTCTGCTAGAGCAGGAGGTAATTTATGGTCTGTAGCTGTAGACAATATAAAGCAGCCCCATATTTCACTGCTAGGATTAGAATGAAAATATATTACTATAATGTATCTATGTTCTTAAAGAAACTGAAATTCTCACTACAAGTTCTTATGAAGTAGTTTTCTAGAATGAAATGGGCATGGAAGCAGAGTGGGATCCCTAGCTAATACTCATCTTACACATAAAATAGTTACATAGAATGCTCATAAAATTCAATAGTATAAAGTGAGAAAAGTCAGGAAATGTTAGTAGATATATCAATATATCCACTCTATTATGTTATAAAGAACATCTGAAAGATGGTTATTGTAGTCAGAGAAGAGTTTTCTTTTGAAATAATTTTGTAAGGGCTTCCTTCATATCTGTGTTCCTCAGGCTGTAGATGAAAGGGTTTAGCATGGGAGTCACCACTGTGTACATCATAGACATGACAGTGTCTTTTAGAGTAGATTTATTAGCAGAGGGTCCTAAATAGAGACCGATAATTGTCCCATAGAACAGTGACACGACAGAGAGGTGAGAACCACAAGTGGAAAAGACCTTGCAAATGCCTCGAGTTGAAGGGACCTTGAGAATGGAGGAGATGATGCCTGCATAAGACACAATGATGAGCAGAAATGGAAGTACGACAACAAGCCCTCCTATGATCAATATCACCAACTCATTAATGTGAATATCAGAGCAGGCCAGCTTCAGGAGAGCATACAGATCACAGAAAAAATGGGGGATCACATTGTTTTCACAGAAAGACAACCTAGTTAAGAGCAAAGTGTGCAACATGGCATAAAATGTTGTTAGCACCCAGGACAGCAGCACCAGACTCACACAGAACTTGGGGCTCATGATGCTCATGTAATGAAGGGGGAAGCAGATGGCCACATAGCGGTCATAGGCCATAACCACAAGTAGGAAGTCCTCAAGGGCTGCAAAAAACAGAAAAAAGTACATTTGTGCCAGACATCCTGCATAGGGGATGGATGGTATTTGGCTCTGCATGTTCAACAGCAATTTGCATTGTGAGAGAGGAAAAGCAGAGGTCAGTGAAGGACAAGTTGCTGAGAAAGAAGTACATGGGTGTGTGGAGTTGGGAGTCCAGTATTATGAGGATGATGATGATGAGGTTCCCCAGGACAGTGGTGAGGTACATGGCCAGGAACAGGGCATAGAACAGGTGCTGGTACTCTTGGGGGATGGGCAGGCCCAGGAGGAGGAACTGGGAGATGACAGTCTTTTGTTTCCGGTCATGTTCTTCCTTTAATATCTGTAAGGGTAATAGTATGCTACTTGAAATATAAAATAAAAATTAACATATGTGTGAGTCAAGTGCTTTATAACAATCTCATAGTCATCACAATATATTTCTAAGAACTAGAATCTCTATAGCTGTAAATAGGTTAATTCTTTGGTCTCTTGCATATTTCCTCATTCCATCCTTTAAGTTCTACTCTTATCAGAGATACAAAATGTAATTTTCTCTTAATTGCCAGTTCATTATGTTGTCTCAGAGATTTTGAATTTTGTTCAGTTCTGCCAGTTTCTTGTACCACAATATTCCCTTGGCCTCAGTGAAGACTGTTTTATTTTATCATTATTTGTCTACAAATATAAACATCATGTACTTAAATGGCTTTGATTACAACTTAAGACTCAGTTTGGATTTCTATCTTATCCTAGAGAGCTCTTATTTCCAAGCATGAATGATTATTTTTTTCTAGAATGTACAGAATGCTATGTAAACACAGCAGATTTAAACCAAAACTTCCACCTTCAGCCTCTTCTTCCTTTTTCCTATCCTCCTTCACTCTTATCATTGAATGGAATTTGTAATCAAAGCTGACATCTGAGAGTTGTATTTCATTCATTGTCTTCCTTCACTATGTATACCCCATTAATAAATGTTATAGATCCTGAAGTTCAGATTTTCTGTATTTCATCTTTATCCTAATTATTACTAACAAGACAAAAGTATATCTCACTTGAAGTATGGGAACCACCTTTCAAATACCCTCCCTGATTCTGAACCTCTATACTTTTCTCAAACAGCTCCCTTTGCACTTTACATGTAAAATGAAATCCAATCATTCTTTCTTGCTAACGAATGTTTTATTGGAGCCTAAGTGCTTAGATGATAAAAATCCAAGCTTCCTTCAGGAGCTCACTTGACATTGATGTCCCTAAATTTCCCTACATCCACAGTCACATCCAGTCACACAAATCCTCTGCACTCTATTCTCAGCTATGCTGGACTTCAGTTTATATTTTTGAGTGCTCTGCCTTTCACACTTGATGTTCCATCTGCCTGGCAATTTCTTCTTTTTGCTTTAACTCACCTGGATTACCATTTATACATTAAGTACAGTACATGTGGCTTTCAAAGATGTCTCCCAAGCCTGTCTAGATAACATGAAACCTACTACCATTTCGTACTGTGTCTGGTACTCATTGTACAGCACTCTTCTTCAGTCAGCTTCTTATAACTGGCTCCAACAGATTGTAATCTCCATTCTAGAAAGGCATGTCTGCCTTTGACCTGCAGCAGGGAAATCCTGCTTGTTGACTGAATTTACACAATATGTTATTAATATTATTAGCTGCACTTTGCACTAGGAAATGTAGTCATGATATTTTTAAAGAGATGAGTGTCCTATGAAATTGGAATAGTGCCAGGAGTGGTGGCATATGCCTCTGATCCCAGCATTTGGGAGGCAGAGGCAGGTGGATTTTTGGGTTCGAGGCCAGCCTGGTCTACAAAGTGAGTTCCAGGTCAGCCAGGGCTATACAGAGAAACCCTGTCTCCAAAAAAACAAAAACAAAAACAAAAAACGAAATTGGAATAGCTACCACTGTTAATTTGTCGCTGACAAGAATTTCCAGATTAAAACTTTTACCTCTAGTTTTGACTTTCTGTTATAATTTTGCAAACTTGGACAATACCAAAGAGCTTTATGTTTCAGACTTGTTTGTGTTACCACATCAAATGATACTCTGAACATCTTTATGCTTCATTTCAAGTGATGTCATTTATATCAGTATGCTAAGAAAAAATGTGGTGGGAATTTTAGTAAGTTTAGGAATATTTCTATGCAAATTTTAAGGGCTCTTTCTGCAATATTCATGCACCAAGTACTCATTAATTTAGTTTGTCAATCCAGAATTGTCCTTCTGTAACATTGTAAACATTTTGCAATTGGGGTATTATTTACTCCAGTACATGTAGTGAAGGTACTAATTGTGTGAGTTAAATTACCTGGCATAATGTGATGGATCCACACATACAACTGAAGGCATTGATGAAAACTTTGAAATCTTCCAAGGAAGAAAGGACTCTGACTGTTGAGTGCACTTAGTTTCATGCCTGTAGTTTCCAGGTCTGCCCTGGGTATCAGTCCCCATACAGTTTTCAGATTGTCCAGTTAATATTCCAGAGAGCTGGTTTATTAAAAATTAACCTTTATTTATAGTTTCTTTCTCTTATAATCAATTTCTACATGTATGCACACTTGTTTGTAGATTTGGCTCTTTGGATTCTGAAATATTTTGATATCAATAAATCCCACTATACATTAAATCTGGCAAATAAAACATAAAGATTTATAATAACACCAAGTGCTTATATCTCCCTCTTAAAATGCTTAGTTTGTCTTCATTAACATATTTTATATTTCAAAGTTATTTGCCAACATTAAGGGAAGGAAAATGTCTACTGAAAACTTACACAGTTTTTAGGAAGTTCACTTACCATATAACTAACAAGATAGCATATTTGGTGTTATGTGTGACTAGGAATCACAAATGACAAAATTCACTTGCAAATGCTGCATGAAGTAAACAGCTTCATGTCTCCCAGACCTATGAGATTCCAAGTTCCCTGGTTACAGTAAACCTATGATTTTTTTCAGATGGTGCCTCTAAAATTTAATGGGAATAAAAACCCACTAGGATACTTATTCAAATGTTGATATTATCTTCCAATTATGATATTAAAATTTTAATTCACAGTGAGAGAGAGAGAGAGAGAGAGAGAGAGAGAGAGAGAGAGAGAGAGAGAGAGAGAGAGAGAGAGAGAGAGAGACTGTGGTAAATGGAATGAACTACCTTTTAATTTATAGGTTAGTAGTTTCTTCAGAAAAATTGGAGTTCCATTCATGGTGTGAGTTCAATCCAAATTTTTGAAATCTCTTGAGATAATTTTAAAATAAAAAGTCTAAGAACTACTGCATAAAACCTGTATGGATTACAGAGGTATTGTTACACCGAAGTGATAGAGTAGGGTTAAAATATAATGTGCAGTGATATTAATGAAATTTTTCATTAAAAATATATCTGGAAAATAGTAGTTAACATGCTTGTGAAAATTTAGGAAGATTGGAAAGGCAGAGAGATATTGAATAGAGAAGTATCACCACTAAAACTCTACACTGAAGAAAATCATACAACCCGAGAAAACTAGACCATCCTTCCCAACTCACCTAGGATGTATTCAATCAACGCTGAGACCCCAGCCTGAGATACTATTCCCATATTAGTTGCAGAATTGTGAAGTAATGCCTCTAAGTTTATAATCTGTGTACTATCCCTGCTCATATGTTACAGTATACACAGCTCTGGGCATAAGGGAACTTGCTCTCAGGAGTTCAGATTCTGGAATAAGTCAATAAAGACACATTAATTAGTAAGAACCTTTCTGAGACAATAAAGAGTTCTGCAACTATAAATTATTCAGCCTTGATGAAATCTGGCTCCATTTAGGGGATGGTGGAGTTGGTACAACGCTCATAGGTAGATGTGTAGTCATTGATTCCATTGGGGATTGGCAGGAATCTTTTATTCCTAGAACGTATTTTATGGAGTATTAAAAGTGCAATTTGGAGATTCCTAAAGTACTTAAGCATAATACTCTGCATGATTTAAAATATATTAGAAGTATAGTGATTCAAACTAGAATGCATCAGATTTGGGGGCAGCAAATTATGATGAGAAGCACATGCTTTAGAAAGATTGACAGATTACCCAATCCCAATACAACCTAACTTGCTATAAACAGGCCCTAGAATAGATACATGTGGTAGTAAAAAAGTCAGGTAAATGTAAGCCCACATTCTAAATATGCTAATAAATAAGAAAAAAATCACTACTTCAATAGATTTTCAGGTAAATATTTTTTAAAGGCTTATGGATCTGTGCTTTTGTAGGTGAAACTTAACAGTCCATCACACAATCATATTACTACCATTGTTCACAGAACCATAGATGTCATATTAACTTCTGCTTTCAGTGCATGTGCACTTGGCTCTCATCCTCTGCTTCACATGCTGTAGACATGCTTTCTGTAGTGTTATGCTGAAAAATCTTCATTTTGAAGGAATCTACATATGTATTGGTCTCACAATCATTAGTTTATTATGGGTTGCAGTAACATTTGCTTTTGTACATGAAATATTAGGTGATACTATATGTTAAATTCTATGTTCTAGTTGTGTATAAAATCCAAGAATTATTTAGTGATGTGTATCATTTATGCTACACTGAATGACAACTCTATTCTTTCTATTGTATTTTATAGAAGTATTATGCTATGGTTGTAATATGTTTCCTCAAGTTCATGTGTGGGAGGCTTCATTCCAAATGCAGTGTTCAGAGGGCTTTGCAGACATTATGGAATCTTTACAACCCTGACCCTGTCAGTAGATCTATTCAGTGATGAGTCACAATATTACAGCAGTATGGAGAGATTGGAGAAACTAAGTTGCAACATATGTTTGGAGGAGGTAGGCCACAAGCATACTTTCAAAGGGCACACTTGTTTCAGTCATACCAACTTTCTCTCTCTTTGCTTTCTGGTTGCCATGAGGTGAAGTTATTTTTTTCCCATATGATTGATAAGCCATGTGACCATGAACAAACCTCTGAAACCAAGTTTAGAAGAGCCCTTTCTTTTTTAAGTACTTTATTTCAACTGTTTAGTCACAGAAGTGAAGAACTGACTAAAGGAACAGATATTCTTCAGTATAGTAGCTCACACTTTGGGAACAACACATACTTTGTATACTATTGTCTGTCCTTTGTCTCCAAAGTTATTTTATTCATAGCAGCATAACCAGTTATATACTTAAATGAGATGAACTGGACAGCACCTCACTTCTATCTTTTTGAATATGCTTTCAGTTTTTGCACTGGGACCTATCTGAATCGCAGAGGAAGATGTCATAGGAGAATACCCTAACACTCATGAAAATACTAAGTTCTGCTGTCCTTCTTGAGAAAATTATTTCAGACAGTGAGAGAGGTGGAATGGGGTTCTTTTTTTCTGCATGTGGATTTTTTTTCACAATAATTGGAAGACTTTACATCTGTGGAATCAATTTGTAAAGAGTATCCAATAGATTTGACAATAGTCTGGTTTTTTTGCAGGTTTCCATGGTGCCCCTTTTGCCAATAACTTGAGTAGAGGAAACATGTTCAGGACACTGGACATTTGTTTATAAACTGAAGGTAATATTCTATTGTTGAAAACAACACCAAGATATCTCTTGGAGCACTATATTAGTGCCTAAACACAGCGTTGTCACCTGTTGAATAATTTAGTGGTACTTGAACTTATTCTGTACAGTACTGGATTTGAAATATAAACACTAACTTAGCTATAAAGTCCTTGATCTACAATGGTGACCTGTGTACATGATATGCTGGTGCAAAAATGGCACAAAATTTGTAAGAGTAAATAACTATTACTGGATTTATTTATTTATTTATTTGACAAAATACAATATAGTCAATACAATACTGATATAATAAGATCAAACAAAAACCTTCACATCAAGGCTGGACAAGGGAACCCAACAGAAGAAAAAATAGCCCCAAGAGAAGGTACAAGAATCAGAGACCCACACATTTACACACACACAGAAATCTCAAAAAATACTAAGCTAAAAGCTAAAATACATATCTCAAGGAACTAGTGCAGACCTGTGTTTGCCATGTGTTTTCTGCTTCAGTCTCTGTGTGTTCATATATACATTGCTCCTTTTATTGAAAAGGTCTTGATCTTCTGGTATTCTCCATCCTCTTTGGCTCTTATACTCTGACTTTTTTTCTCTGGAGTTGCATTAACTCGGAGGAGAGGAATTTGATGGAAACATTGCATTTAGAGCTTTGTGTTCTAAGGACTCTCTGTTTACTCTCTGTCTGTGGGTCTCTGCATCTGCTCCTGTGAGAAGGAGTTTCTTATCATCAGTGATGATGACTGAATAAGGCACTGATCTCTGAGTATAGCAGAGGAAATTTAGGAGTCACTTGATTGCTAATTTTTTTTAGACCAGTAGTATTTGTTTTACCCTAGGACTCAGGGTTATATAGTCTCTCGCTCTTGGTTACCCAGTTAATGTTGGGTATGTGTTTCATACTGTGTAGTGGACTTTAAACCAAATCAGACATTGGTTGGTTACTCCCATAAGTTCTGTCTTGACTTTGCCCTAACGTTATTCCAGAGAGGATAAACTGTTGATAAAAAGTTTTATGCTATGTTGGTTATTATGTTTCTCATTTGCTAATTTGCAGAGTACCTCCTATACAAAAGATTCAAGAATGTAGGGTTGAAGCCTTCATGGGGGGCACCAACTCAATTTCCTATTTTCAGTGAGTTGTATGAATGTTGTCCTCAATAAAGAAGCTCCACTCCCAGTGTGTGGAGAGTAATCCATTGTCTTGGCAACTGCCTGGGTTGTTTGCATATTTCCACAGGAATCTCTTGGCCATCCACTCATTTAAGTCAACTCCAACTCAAGATGTAACTTATGTCTGACACTATTCTGGTTATCAGGAACTTGGGACTAGATAGACCATAGAATTAAGATGAATTAATATTGTTCTACTAAGGAAGTGTAGCAATATAGTGTGTTATTTCAACATTCTTATCTATTCATTGATCAGTGTCTTGCTCAGCCATCATCAAAGAAACTTCCTTCTGCAATAGATGGAAACAGAGTCTCACAACTGGACAATGTGGAGATATTGAGAGGACTTGGGTGACTAACACCCAAAAGGGAAGTTTCCACCAACCAAAAAGCATACATGGGCTGTTCCATGTCCTCTGGCACATATGTAGCAGAAGACTGCCTTATCTGGTCTCAGTGGGAAAGAGTGCACCTAATCCTGCAGAGATTAATGCTCAGGGAAGAGGGATGTTGGTGGGTGAGGTGAGGGTGAGTTCCTGTATGAGGGGGTAGGTGGATGGAAGAGTGAGGGAGCATCCTCTCAGAGACAAAGTGGAGGGAGGATGATGTGAAGATCTTGGGAAGGGAACAAGAAGGTGGCAACATTTGTAATATAAATAAATAAAAAAATTAATAAAAAATAAAGTCTAAGAGTGAATCCCAAATTGCAGCAGGTTTTAAAGCAGAAATGGGCAGCAGAGAGTTGGGGTAAAAATGGTGTTGAGCAAATGGCTAACAAATTAAGTATAAGTGAAAATGCCATAAAGAATCGAACTACCTTATAGGCTAATATATATAGGAATAGTTTTTCATTTAAAATAAGCTAAAAACGAAAAAAGCAAAAAAAAAACATTTAATGTATAATTACCATATAACTAAGCACATACCAACAATGACTAAAACAAGTGGTTGTACATTACTATTCACAGCAGAGGTACTAATCAATAATAAAAAGTCAATTATTGCTACATAGAACTATACAGACACACCCTGAAAACATGCTAACAGAAAGAAACCAGGCATGAAGAGCTTATATCCAAAAAATATAAAGAAAAGAAAAATCTGTAAAAGTATAAAGTAGAGTGGAGTTGCCTGTGGATGGTCAGAAGTGAGAGTATGTGTGAATGGGCAGAGGAATGCTTTGGGGAATTATGGGTTCAAAAGTGTAGTAATATTATTTTAATAAATTCTGGCACAGGGTTACTACTAGCCTCAGTGGTTTATGTTCCCAAATGAAACACACACACACAGCATTTATATTTTAATTTGCCTTAAGCATCACAATAGTGATTTTAATATGTCCCAACAATCACAATTGTCACCACAATCCCTTTTGTTTAGGTATCTGGTTTTAGGTATTTTATAAATTATAGATATGTTGTCATTTTAAGGGATAATTTAGAAATAATTTTAATTCTCAACAGGGAGGTAACTAAACAGAGAGCTTTGAATTGGGGTTTCTTTTTCATATTCTTTTTACGTTTTCGTTCTTAGGTAAAGGGTTGAAAAGAAAAGGGGCCAGGCAGTGTTGGTGCACACCTTTAATCCCAGCACTTGGGAGGCAGAAGCAGGCAGATTTCTGAGTTTGAGGACAGCCTGGTCTACAGAGTGACATTCAGGACAGCCAGGGCCACACAGAGAAACCCTGTCTCGAAAAAAAGCAAAAAGAAAAAAAATGAAAAGAAAAAGGGGATAAAGTAATATAAAAATTAAAGCCAGGCAGTGGTGGCATATGCCTTTAATCCCAGCACTTGGAAGGTAGAAGCAGGCAGATTTCTGAGTTCGAGGCAAGCCTGGTTTACAGAGTGAGATCCAGGACAGCCAGGGTTATACAGAGAAACCCTGTCTCTGAAAACAACAACAACAACAAAAATAATTAGATATATGTTGCAGGGCAGGGTGCATGGGGGGAATAAAGGATGTGGGAGAAAACCTATGTCCCGCCGGAGTTCTGGTGCTCTGGGCTGGTGGATGTGGAAGACTGCTGCACACTTTCCACCTGGCCTTGGGTGGGTGTCTGGCTGTGTGAAGCCACTGGATCCCAGCTCAGTGGGTGGTGGACAAGAGGCAGTCTTAGGTACCAGGTTCTCGGCCACAGGCATCCCAGATACCACTGGACACACACAGAATGGGGGCCCTCCGGGGGCAGCTTGGTCAGCCCGGGGGCCAAAGGGAGGAGAGGGCACGGGGAGAGGGGGCACTGTGTGCTTCCCATGGAGGTGATAGCCCTTGGTCCAGTCTGTGGCTGGAGTTCAGAAAGGCCTTCAGGTGGGAGGTTAGACAGTGCTCATTAGGGAAAAGCCTATCTCATCATTCAAGCACAGTGGGCCTTGATGAGCAGAGACAGTCTATGGTTTTAGAGTTTTATTGTAGAAAGGTAGGGGGAAAGAGAGAAGGTAGAAAGAGAGTGGCAGGGCATAGCCATGTGGAGAGAGGAGGGAAGGGAGAGAGGAAGGGCTAGAGAGGAGAGTAAGAAAGGTGAGAGCTGAAAGAGAGCAAGGAAGAGCCAAGCAGCTCTTTTTATAGTAGGCTGGGCTATTTTGCTGTTGCCAGGTAACTATGGGGAGGAGCATACCTAGCTATAGTCATGTAACTGTGGGAGTGAAGTCCAGCCAGAGTGCCAGGAGCTTGGAACATTGTCTGTGTGACTGATAGTCACATTCTTCTCCTGTGGGGGGCTGTGGGGGTGGTAACTTTGACAGGAGTCAGGGATCCAGGAAACATGAACGAACACCTTCCATCCTATGTAGGTGGAAATCACCACCCATTGGACCCCCCCCCCCGGGGGTTCAAGACCTATGCTCTACTGGAGACCAGGCTGTCTGTGGGCAGCCCACTGCCCCAGAATATGTGGATGACTTATTAAATTTACTCTTAAACAAAACATTTTATAGCCATAATCTTACATTGTTAAAATATTTAATTTTGATACAGTATTATATATTTTCTTACAATTGGTACCAAATTTATATGTTGATATAAGTTTAATATTTTAATCTTGGTATAAATCTTTGTATATCGATACAAAATTTAAGCTTAATTTTGTTACTCATAAACATTGTGCCTATACAATTCATTTAAGAATACAAGGTTAACTTTCAAAAAACCAAACAATCCAATCAAAATAATGGGGTATAAATGTAAACAGAGAATTCATAATGGAGGAATCTCAAATGGCTTAAAAATGTTTATATCCTTAGTAATTAGGGAAATGCAAATCAAAATGATCTCACTTTAAACCAATCAAAATGACTAAGATCAAAACCTCAGGTGACAGCCCATGTTGAGGAGAATGTAGAGAAAAAAAGAACACTCCTCCAAGGATTGCAAACTGGTACAACTACTCTGGAAATCAATCTGGAGGTTCCTTAGAAAATTGGAAATAAATCTACCTGAAAACCCAACTATACCACTCTTGGACATATGCCCAAAAGATGCCACAAGTGCACATGTTCCACTATGTTCATAATGGCCTTATTTGTGATAGCCAGAAGCTGGAAACAACCCATTTGTCCCACAATGGAAGAATGGATACAGAAAATGTGGTTCATTTGCACAATGGAGTACTATTCAGCTACTAAGAATGAGGATATCCTGAGTTTTGCAGACAAATGAATGGAAGTGGAAAATATCATCCTGAGTGAGGTAAATTAGACCTGAAAGGTATGTACTTGCTAATAAGTGTATATTAGCCAAAAAAGTACAGAGTACTCAGGATACAATCCACAGAACTCAAGGTTAACAAGCCAACTGCCTCAAGTGAGGATGTTTCAATCCCACTTGGGAGGGAGAAGAGAGCAATCACTGGGCAGGTGGTGGGGAAGAGGGAGTGAGGAAATTGAGTGTGACAGGAGAAGGGAAGGGGGAAAGGGGAACATGGCCATGTTTTGGGGATGGGAAACAGGAGTGAAGCCTTGAGAGCCAGCAGAAAGAATGGAAACAGGCAACCCCAGGAGGTGGGAGGTGAGGGGACCCTCTAGAATGTACCAGAGACCTGGCCTGGGAGGTGAAAGACTCTCAGGACTCATAGGGAGCAACCTTTGGTGAAATGCCCAATAGTGGATAGAGGAAACTTGTAGAGTCTACCACCAGAAGAAACACAGGGTATCAAGTGGAGGGATGGAGTTGCCATTCCACTGTCTAAAGCTCTGACCCAGAATTGTTCTTCTTTAAAAGAACTTCATGAAAAAAACTGGAGAAGAGACTGAAGGAGTGAATGCCCAGCGACCAACCTAAATTGGGATGCATCTCAAGGGGAGGCTGTAAGATGTGGCACTATTACTGATGCTATGGTCTGCTTACAGACAAGAGCCTTGCATAGCTGCCCTCTCAGAGGCCCAATATGCAGCTGACTGAGACAGATGCAGATATTTACAATCAATGGCTGAAGTCAGGGACCCCTGTGGTTTAATTAGAGAAAGGATGGAAGAATCTGAAAAGAAGGGTGACCCCATAGGAAGATCAGCAGTCTTAACTAAACTGGACCCCCGAGATCTCTCAGACACTGAGTCACCAACCAGGCAGCATACAGGAGCTTATCTGAGGCCTCTGGTCTGACCTCAGTGAGAGAAAACAAACAGGTCCCAGGGAGTGAGGAGGCCTGGTGTGGTGGGATGGGGTGGGGACATCCTCTTGGAGATGGAGGAAGAGGAATGGGATCAGAAATTATTGGAGGGGAGACTAGGAATGGGAAAACAACTGAAGTGTAAAAAAAAATAAACATAATTAAAAAAGGAAAATAAGAATTCGAGGCTTAGACACAGTTCTTTTAATAGCTACTATTACAAACTGTTTAGGATGATTAAGTAATACAAGTCAGAGAGTACACCTGAAGGTTATGTTAGATTCTGATTTACTTATAAGGTGTTTTCAAGATTATTTAAATATTAAATAATAAAGTATAATCAATGTTTAATAATTCAAGTATATTATATATACATAATCTTCAAAAGCATCAGAGATCCATAGAATATGACATTTAAAAACATTTCATTATTAATAGATCATTTGAATATATATATATATCTGTTCTTGACAGTACATCTATCCCACTTCAAGGAAGGAGATGAGCATGTGGAATTGCTGCAATTGTGATAAGCAACTGGAAAAGAAATGCCATAATTTATCTACAAACAGAATGCTATCCAGAAAGGACAAATTGATGCATGATAGTCAACTTTTAAGTTCTGCCAAACATGGAAATCTAGCCCTTCATAATTCCTGCTTCACTTAAGGTCTCTCAGATGGTTATGTGCAGAACTAAAGACAGATGTTCCAATATTATAAGGAATATTGGGGGCATGCCCAGGCAATCAGCTGTCTCTACAAATTATATAAGTTTTGTGATCTATGTCTTTGTGCTTCCTTCTCAAATCTCTGACAGGGCTGAGGACTAGTTATAGTCTCAAAATTTAACTTAAATTGTTTAACATTAAAGAAGATGTTCTAGATTTGAAAGAATACTTTTCAGATAGTAATACAAGTTAAAATCAACATGATTTAGGTACAGAATTTTAAATCTTCAAATTAGGGTAGATGATAGAATACTTTATCTAAATTGCTAAGTATAATGGACTGGATATTCTAAATGTATATCATACCTTACAGTTTACATAATTGTTATAATTGTGTTCAATGTATATCTGAGAAAAGAGCTTTTTAATTGGACAAAAGAGGAAAATGTAGCTGCTTGTATTCTAAGGCTAATTTGGGTCCACCAAAACTGTTTGTAAGAAAGATTCTGCATTTAGCTTCTGGGAACCAGTGCCAGTTAATTCTGATTGGTAAATAAAGATGCCAGCAGCCAAGAGTTGGGAAGGAGAGAGATAAGCAGGGTTTAGGTTTTTTGAGCACAGGACCAGGAGGAAGGAGAAGAGGGAGAGAGCAGCCATGCCTTAGGAGAGTGTGAAGGGAAGAGAGAAGAGAGGAGCCAGGGGAGAACATACAGGAGGGAGAAGAAAAGCCACCATGTAAAGAAGTTAAGAGAACATGGCTCAGACAGCTGCTCATTTGGATCAAGAGTAGCCAAGATGGGACATAGAAATTTATAAGTACAGATCTTTCACTTCCTTAGTTAGAGTCACACAGAGGTATTTTATATTATTAGTGAGGTAACCCAATCACAAAAGAAGTCACTTGATATGCACTCACTGATAAGTGGATATTAACCCAGAAACAGAACACCCAAGATAACAATGTGCAGAACACAAGAAAATCAAGAAGGAAGACCAAAGTGTGGATACTTCATTCCTCCTTAGAATAGGGAACAAAATACTCATGGAAGGTGTTACAGAGACAAAGTTTGGAGCTAATACAAAAGGATGGACCATCCAGAGACTACCCCACCTGGGGATCCATCACATAATCAGCCACCAAACCTAGACACTATTGCATATTCTAGCAAGATTTTGCTTAAAGGACCCTGATATAGCTGTCTCATGTGAGGCTATGCCAGTGCCTGGCATATACAGAACTGGATGCTCACAGTTATCTATAGGATGGAACACAGGGCCCCTAATGGAGGAGCTAGAGAAAGTATCCAAGGAGCTGAAAGGGTCTGCAACCTTATAGATGGAACAATATGAACTAATCAGTACCCCCAGAGCTCATGTCTCTAGCTGCATATGTAGCAGAAGATGACCTAGTCGGCCATCACTGGGAAGAGAGACCCCTTGGTCTTGCAAACTTTATATACCCCAGTGCAGGGTAATGCCAGGGTCAAGAAGCAGGAGTGAGTGAGTAGGGGAACAGGGCAGAGGGAGGGTATAGGGAACTTTCAGGATAGCATTTGAAATGTAAATAAAGAAAATATCTAATAAAGAAAAAAAGGATGTTGAACATTTCTTTTGGTGCTTCTTAGCCATTAGGTATTCCTCAGTTGAGAATTCTTTGTTTAGCTCTGTACCCCATATTTTAATGGAGTTATTTGATGACTTTTAGTCATTAATAATCAGAAAATGCCTGATAATGTGGGCTGTTTCACACTTACACTTTTTCCTCCCCCCTCCCCACTCTATTAAGTGTAGCAAATAGAGATCAGTGACTAAAATTGTTTTCCACTAGAGATGTCTGAGGTTAAATTGGTCCCAGAAAGGTCCTGAGTAATTCTTACATATTTAATGACTTCCACAGGATCTGGACTCCTCTGGGATATAGGGCACATAAGGCATAGGAGGGCAACAGGGTGATGTAGGTAGGGATGGTACAGGTAGATGATGAGTACAGAGGCTGCTGTTCCTGTGTCTGCAAATAAAATGAAGGTGAGCAGCGTCATGAACCAGAAACTGACTCAGCATCAGATGAGCTGGCTACAATCAGGAAAATAAGTAGGTGTCTTGCTGTCAATTGGAATTTCTATGTTATGCAGGATAGACTTCCAAGTATGATAACTTTCCTTTTTCCTCTTTCCCAAGATTTCCCCATACTATGCTAGTATTTGCTTCACGTTCATCATGTATGCCATCTTTGAAATTGGTCATTGTGTCGTTTTTTTTCTCTTCATTTCAGCACAGGAGCAGCCCTGTGAGGTAGAGTTCAGTGCTCTGTTGATGAATGGTTGTTACTATACAATCACCTGTGGGGGTCTTAGCAATCTTTGTACAATGTGCTCCTCAAGGTAATTATTAATTTTATCTATAAATCTTCACAAGTATTTGTTTCATTGGTAATATATATGAAAATAGCAAGGTATAAGGTTTTTTTTTTTATATTTGGTGCACATTCTTATAAGTTTGGAATCTGGAACAGCACTAAGATTGGTTAAGAACTTTTTATTGTATATTTACATGAACACCTAGATGATATAATGTTATACTCAATGGAATACACTAACATTGAGAATGACATTAGTATCATTTTTATACTCTGTCTAATTTGAGGACCGTGTGTTAAAGAAGTTTCTGAAGTCCATTGATCCATCATTTGTAACAGTTGCTAGTGATTTCTTTGGGATTTGATGTTTTAAAACTTGCTTCCATAAAAAAAGATACCTTTTGGTTACAGAGAAGGAGAAACTTGAGTGTTGTTTCATCTGTCTACCATCCCAGTGCTCAGAAATCAGAGGAAGGCACGGTACATGTTTGAGCCCATTCTGGAATATAGGAGAGCATCTTAAATGGTAGATGATTTTTTTCTTACATGGTTGCCCTTTTGTAATGCTAATCCACAATATTTAAGTCTGCAAACTCTGATGTCAGCTGCATTAAACAAGTCTGTTTTGGAAGGTGCAAGCAGTCAGGCTAGGTTGTAGCATTTTACAAAGTGTTGCTTGGATCACTTGAAGTTTCTCCTGTTTTGTAAGCTTTAAGAAGTGCAATAGACTAATTAGCTAGGGATGTCCAAAACTACAAAATTACACACGTGTGTATCTGAATGTGTATATATGTGAGTGTGTGTGTGTGTGTGTGTGTGTGTGTGTGTGTGTGTGTGTGTGTGATGTCACCCTGTCATGTCACTAGGATACAGACTGCATTATTAGAAACTGATAAGGGGTACATTTGAAGAATGCTGAGAATATTGGAGTCCCTGATAAGAGTGGACATTATTTAATTAGACTTGTATCTAAGGCAGAAGATGTAACATTTTTCTACACTTAAATATCCTTTGCCCGCAATTCCTTCATCTGAATGCATGAAGCTCATCATATGTTGAAGTGTTAGTTACCTTTGTCAAAGTATAGATTTTAATGACATTTAGAGACTATCTGCATAGCAAGTAGGATTTCTCCAAATCAAAACCAGTGTTTAACCCACTTGATGCACAAATTCACGATCACATACAGCATAGTCATCTGAGGAATAATGCAAGTGAAAATTTTAAGGTAGGTTGTTGCTTCTTTTTCATAATTTGTAGATTTTTTCATCCTATATGTGTTTTAAGTATCAATGATATTTTGTGGATTAAAACATATGGATATTATTTGTACTACACAGTATTATGAGATTGTCAAGGTTTAACACTAACACTGCAAAAATACAATATTAATCTCTAATTCAGACTTTCTATTTAAATGGGAATTTTTCTAACTTTGAAGTTAAAGAAATCTGTATTAGCTTGAGCAGTAGTTAACAAGCACCACTGGCTAGGTTTATGCCTCTTGACTATCATTGGCCCTAGTTGCAGATCAAGAATGATTGTAAAGAGCCAAAGAGAATGAAGGCATATGAGATCCTTCCTGCATATTGTTTACAGTTGATGGGAAGATCCCTTAACACAGTGATCAAAGTTTTAATTGGGTGGGATATGTAAAGGTTACTAGAGAACATGGCTGAATGTCTCAGTGTAGAGAGAGAAAATAAATTTAACTGAGCATGTGATAAACAATAAGCCTGGAATAGAAGTGAGGATGAACCAGATGAATAGAAAACAGAAAGCAAGAAATAAAAGGCAAGAGAAGAAGGGAGGAGATGTGGGGCATGAAGATATTTGCCACAGCATTGAATGAGGAGAGAAAAGCATGTGGAAGTGTGTCATATATAACATTGGCACCAATAAGATAATGAAAGATCATCTGTGCACCTGATAGGAGCTTTGTCATTATCCTCAGAACAACAGACGTAATTTAAACATAAATCAGAAAAGATAGGAAGGTACTTCTCTGTTAGAATGTGACAGTGTAAATGATGCAAGGAGAAGAGAAGGGCCTGGAGACATGAGAACGTAAACACGACTGAGTCTGCTTCTGTATTGTAGTAAAGACAAGATGTGGTCCTGATATATTGATATAAGCTTTCAAAAAGGAATGGATGGAATAAGAGAAGAATGGAAAAGAGACTCTGTGTAATTTATGCCAACAGTTAAAGGTAATAAAAAATAAATGGATCTAAATTCATAGATATCTGCCAAAATCTGAATTTATTTTACTGTATTATGAGCAACTGAAAAGGTATGAGAACATGGAATGCTTTGGAAGACATTAAACTGAAGACGTGAATTTCACTTGGGCCTTTTGATCTTCTGATGTCTGTCACATATGCAGTGGACAGAAGATGATTATTTAAAAGCAGAGCAGAAATATGTTACAGGGTTTGAGTTTGAACTGGCAACATAACACATTGAAGCATGAGAGATTTTGTTTAAATTTATAAAAAATATATGATGTTAAAGTTTGTAAAAACATTCTTCATAAACATCAATATAAAAATGACAGAACAAATTACAAAAAAACAAACTAGTTACCCAGGATAAGCAGGAGGTAGGAGAGAAAAGCATTCACATCTTAATAGACATGGAATGGAACTGTCTATGAAAAGACGAGAGATAAAAACCTGCAAAAGGTAGTTGGAGAAAAACCATTAATGATTGTAATGTTTACAGACATTAGGAGTTTGAGATTATAATTAAAATTATGACTCTCATCTATTGTGGTGGAATATATATCTTAGCTATATATTTATTTTATATTTTAAGAAATTCTGATATTTTCTCATTAGGATAGTGGAGAAGAAGAATGAAAATGAACAACAAAACTAGCATCACCCAGTTTCTCCTCCTGGGACTGCCCATTGCCCCAGAGTACAGACACCTGTTCTATGCCCTGTTTCTGGCCATGTACCTCACCACTGTCCTGGGAAACCTGCTAATCATTGTCCTCATTCAACTGGACTCCCATCTCCACACACCAATGTACTTGTTTCTCAGCAACCTCTCCTTCTCTGATCTCTGCTTTTCCTCTGTCACAATGCCCAAAATGCTGCAGAATATGCAGAACCAGGACCTATCCATTCCCTATGGAGGGTGCCTGGCACAAATATACTTCCTTATGGCTTTTGGAGATATGGAGAGCTTTCTTCTTGTGGTCATGGCCTATGACCGCTATGTGGCCATCTGCTTCCCTCTGCATTACACCAGCATCATGAGCCCCAAGCTCTGTACTTGTCTAATGCTGCTACTGTGGATGCTGACGATATCACATGCCATGATGCACACTCTGCTTGCAGCAAGATTGTCTTTTTGTGAGAACAATGTGATCCTCAACTTTTTCTGTGACCTATTTGCTGTCCTAAAGCTGGCCTGCTCAGACACTTATATTAATGATTTGATGATACTTATTTTTGGAGGACTCATCTTTATTATTCCATTCCTCCTAATTGTTATGTCCTATGCAAGGATCATCTCTTCCATTCTTAAAGTTCCATCTACTCAAGGCATATACAAGGTGTTCTCCACCTGTGGTTCTCATCTTTCTGTGGTATCTTTGTTCTATGGGACAATTATTGGTCTCTACTTATGTCCATCAGGTAATAATTCCACTGTAAAGGAGATTGCTATGGCCATGATGTACACAGTGGTGACTCCAATGTTGAACCCCTTCATCTACAGCCTAAGGAACAGAGACATGAAGAGGGCCCTAATAAGAGTCATTTGTAGTAAGAAAATCTCTCTGTAGTGGTAGCAGTTAGGATTATCATCTAATTTTATGTAATAAATGTATTGATACTAATATTTTTATCAGATATTGTCTCTCACCATAGGCCCTACAAGGAAGGGCATGCTACATAACTGTTCAATACATGAAAGAGAAGAAGTTTAGTGCAGTAGTCAATGTGGGAACAATTGTCTTTAATATCTAGCTATAACTTCACCTTTACCTTCCATAAACAATCCTGGAAATGCATAGTGGGTGAGGTACTATCTAATATGATCTCTGTTACTCTTAAGTTACTGCAACATTTTATCATTTTACCCTCACTTTCATGTTCACTGATATTTCAGTTAAAAATCATTTAAGTAATGGATTTACCTCATGCAATAACAAATACCTCCACCTCCCAACTTACTTCTCTAGGCTTTTTAATACTGAATTAGATATAACTTTTGCTCTTAGCTTTTCTGTAATTCTTTTCCAATTTATGTCATCCTTTGTCACTAGTCTAGACCCTGAACAAATCGGGCAGAATTGTTTTGTATAATAGTATTACTTTTATAATTTTTACCCTAATACTTGAAGTTTATTATTAACTAGTTTCCTTTTAATTTAATTTACTTCTTCAAGATGAGGGGAAGAAGAACAAATTCTAGAGCTGGCAATGCTTCACATATGTCTCGTATTTTGCTTTGTAAACCATCCATTTAAAGTAGATGGATTTGTTTACCCTTGTGATACACTTAAGGATATAGAGAAGGTTCTGTTTCACAGCCTGAAGAATCTGAGGCACAGTGACTTCCCATTTCACAGGAAGGGGCAATGAGTGAGCATGTATGAGATCCTAGACCAATTATACTCTTTTGTCTTATTTCTGTAGGACAAAAACATCTTTAATTTTTATATTCATTGCTTTACTGTGGCATGGAATAACTTGGTCCATTTTTTTCCTCAGTTGTCCTTGGTAGGTGATGACACATAAATCGAGGCTTTTATACTCTGCTATCCCAACACACACATCATTTCCATGGTAAGCCAATCTTGCCTCTAGGGCTTCTCATTGCCTGGGGAACATCTCCAGTTGAGACTGTGTGTGATCTTCAATAGAAACACTAATACATTGAGCACTTTCTCTTCTCAAACAGTCTTTTTTTGTTCTTTCAATTGTTTCTTCATTACTATTTCATCTCCTACCCCATGATCTTCATAAGCACTTTTGTGAACACACACACACACACACACACACACACACACACACACACACACACCTGTGTTTACAAAAGTGGATATAGCTCATCGAATTTTGAATTGTTCCTTTTAATAAATATTTTAAGATATTGTTGTTGTTGTTGTTATTCCCATATAGTTAAGGTAGCATTGGCTGTTTTCATTGATAAGCTCTGAAATCCTATTGTCTTGGTATAACAGAATTATCATAGATAACACAGACAATTTGTAAATTAAGCAACTTTCCTCCTTCTGTGCAAAAGAAAGTTTAAAAGACTGAAATGATTCTATATTCAGTATCAATGACATCAGGTCTAAGAGACATCGGAAAGAAGCAATGACTGCTGTGTAATAGAAAGCAGTACCACAGTGCAAAAATGTAGCCTACAATGCACATCTCTTTAAATATATTTAAAAATTTTAACTGACTCATAAATATATACAATTCTATTAGCACAACACTGTGAAATGACTATCATGTAACATAAAAGATGGGCTGTGTCAGAGTGGAAGTGGTGTAAAGAAAAGGGAAGGATGTAGGGAATAAGGAAGGTTAATTGAAAACCTGAACAAAAAATAAGCAATCAAGCCAGGTGTGATGGTTCATGGCTGTAAAGCAACAATTTCATACCAGTAATAATTTATATGTGGTTGAAAGATGGCTCAGTGGCTCAAATCAATGGTTACTCTTCCAGAAGAGGCTAGTTCAATTCCCAGCACCCATATGGGTGACTCACAACCACCTGTAACTCCACTTCCAGGGGATTCTGGCTTCTGGCTTCTGGCTGCTGTGGGCACTGTATATTTGTGGTAATAAGTTCAAATGGATGCAAAACACACATAAACATAAAGATTGACTAAAATTTAAATGTTTATTGCCTTATAGTTATAAGTATGCATCCTATTTATTATATTGTGTATATTGAGAATGTGAACTTGTAAAAGAATAAAAATTGAAAATTGAAATATATTGTCTTATTATAAAAATACATTGTATTTATTATATTATTTATATTGAGAATGTATAATAGTAAAGGCACTTTGTAACCTCCTGCAGTGCTTAAAATCCAACATCCAACAATCTCTGCCTTTGCCTGGTTTAGAACACTCATGAGACGGGTTGACAAGTGTGCACTGTCTGTTAAACCAAGGAGAATTTGAAAAAGGGACTAGCAGTCACAAGTCTTTGAATTCACACACACAAAAACAATACTTCATAGAAGAAGCACAGAGACAGCAGTGCCCTTGCTAAAGTCCCATAGCTGATCATTGCTGGATAAATCAATAAGAAACAGCATCCTTACATTGGGCATTTTATACATCATCCATGGGAATTTATGAGTTTTCCAAATACACGATAGAAAAATCTCAAAATGGGGAGAGGTGTAGTTCACTGGTAGAGAACTTGTTTAGGGTATGTGAGATTTGAATTTTACATACCATTATCGCACACAATACCATTTTGATGGTGAACATGAGTTGAAGAGACACTAGAGGATTTCAGTTAGGAGGAATGAGTTGGAGAAATCTACTATACCAAAAAAAGGCTATAGATAACAATATATTATATTTTTAAAAATGGGTATAAAATTGTTCTCATTACAAAAAATGATAACTGTGTGAATTAAGGCATATTGCTAATTAGCTAGCGTGGCCATTCTGTAGTGCATATAACCTTCAATGCATTGTATTGTCCATGATAAGCACATGCAAGTTATAATCATTATTTTATAGCAATGAAATGTATGCACCAAAAAAGTTGGAAGTGATCACAGTTGAAAGCCCTAATTGAACAAGGATGAAACTGGCCACTAGTGATATGAGAAAGCTACAAGTGTGAACCATATATATAATTTCAATTCATTTTTAGAAATACAAACATATTTTCTTTGGACTTCATAATTATTTTTGTGAAATTCATCCATTTGGGACATACATGTTGTTCCTTGATAATATGCTGTTTAATGTATACTCTATTATATATTCATTTATTCTATTTTTAATTTAATTTTAATAAACATGTTTAAATGGCAAAAGAAACAAAACCAGTTACATTAATATTTTTTATTTAAATCTGCATAACAAAGGGATCCATTTCAACCTAAACTCAATATAACATTTTCTCCTTTGTTCAAAATCCAGTTTGCATTGTACATTAGTAGCACAACTCTTCTTGAATTAGTCTCTTTTAATTGATCAATAGTAATATGTAGCTTATGGTTACCTTATTAGGGAATTATTTGAGGTACAGCTTCTCTATGGAAAATAATATATATAAACATGGCATACAAAACTATTTTAAGCAAAGCAGTGCTAGAGCACTTAAACTTTGGTATTAACATGCTACATGTTTGGAGAAGTTTTGGATTCTATAGAACTCTTCAAGAGAAAATCATAAGGATAAGCAGCCCACACACAATATACACAAAGGAGAGGCCTATGATGAAAACAAATGTCTTATTTCCCTAAAATTACCATAAAACTCTCAGAAAATATATGTATCAGATGTGCAGCTTAGTAATCATGTAGGTCACCCAACAACTAGATCAGGGACTCTCCCTGAACCTGTTTCCTGCCTATGGATTCTGTGCCACTAACTGGGTAATATTGTCTTGCCTCAATGGGAGAGGATGTACCTAGTCCTGCAGTGACCTGATGTGCCTGGAGGAGAAAAAGAAGGGGAAATGGGGAGGATATTTGTGAGGTTGGCACTGCAAGGAAAGGGGTGCTGATATTGGGATATAAAGTGAATACATAAGTTAATGAAAAATAAACAAGATCATTTATCAAAGTAACAAAAATGAGCCTCTGGAAGGTAGAAGGGACATCAAACAACTGAGTTTAAATGTTGCAGTGGAGTCCTGGATATGGAAACTTGGGACATTAAGTCCCAGCCCAAACAGATATCTGGCATGTGCAACTCACTGGGCAATCTGCAGGCATGGCTGAGTCAGGCACCCAGTGAAGTCATACAACAACAACAACAACAACAACAACAACAACAACAGCAACAACAGCAGCACCAGCAAGAGCAACAACAATAACAACAAAGAACAGAAACAGAAACCAAAATATGGCGAAGGCTAGGCCACTATTCACAAAGTAGTATGAGGTTCCTTGGCACAACCCTACCCATAACACTTCTTCCACTTTTCAAAACCTACAATTTCTTTATGCCCTCCCTGAAGGCAGAGGTAATAATCCTAGAGCGGTTGAAGGTAAGCAAAGCAAAGGGCCAAACAGCCTTGACCCCTTGACAGGTATTCTAGGCTTCTTTTTCTCCAGTTTCACCACCAGCTGCTGGTGTGCTTCTACCTCTCCTATCACCAAATAAGACCCTATTTATCTATTTGCCCACATTCTCTTAATTCTTCATTCACATGCCACAGAATCTGGGAGAAAAGAAATGACTAGTCTACTTCAACCCAAGTGCCACTTAGATACACAGGGGTTACTTAAACTGTAGAAGGACAAGAGTCAGCTGTTGGCAATTTAGATAGGAGAATATTTCTTGTTCTATAGAGACACTAAACTTTCCAAATCTTTGTATCCAGTTCTTTATTAAGATATATTTGTTTTTATTTTATGTATGTAGATATTGATGGCCACATGTATCTTAGTACCCATGGAGGCCAAAAGAGAGCACTTGTACATTTTCTAGAATTGTAGTAAAAGATGGTGTGAGCTACCACGATGGTATTGGGAATCAGACATAGGTCTATCTAGTGTTCTCAACTACTGGCTCAGCCCTTCAGCCCTGTATCCAATTCTTTACAACAAAACTACTAGACAAATAGCTATTCTACTTCTTTTCTTTTTATTAAGGTATCAACAAGAAGGGACTGAGGAGATGCTCAAATGGAAAAATACTTGTAACACAGGTATTAGGACCTGAGTTCAAAACCCAAGAACAGACATTAAAAGCCATATAGGGCCATGCATCTGTAACATCAGCTCATTAGACCAGGTATATCTGAGCTTGATGGCTACCTAGCCTAGCTACAACAGAGTATTTTGATTTCAGTGAAGAGACTAGATCAAAAAATATCATGGAGAAGAAATGAAGAAGACATTTGATAGTGTGAGAAATTGCAGGCTGGTATCCAGTCGAGCTGAGGTCTGAACCCTGATGGTTATAATTCACCTTCATGACATGGTAGGCATTCCCTCATGCTCCTGGAACTCTGGCCCCTGCCTAAGGTACCACCTCCCACAGCCCCCACAAGAGAAGCATGGTCAGTAGTCACATAAGCAATGGCCCAAGCTTCTGACCTTCAGGCTAAACTCCTCCCCAGTTACCTAGCAACAATAAAGTCCATAAAAAGGGGCTGTTAGGCCCCCACCTCGCTCTCTTACTCTCACTCCTTTGTTCCTTTCCCTCTCACTTCTCTCTCCTCTTCCCTTTTTCTTTGTCTTCTTCTTTCCTCTCCTCTTTCTCTCTCTCTCTAACCTTCTCTCTCTCTCTCTCTAACCTTCTCTCTCTCTCTCTCTAACCTTCTCTCTCTCTCTCTCTCTCTCTCTCTCTCTCTCTCTCTCTCTCTCCTCTCTTTGCCACTGCATGTCTATAATAAAGCTCTTAAACCATAGAGTGTCTCTCCTCCATCTAGACCCGCTGCACACTCTGGTCAGTGTTGGGATCTTCTGGTCAGCGTTGGGAACTTCTTCCCTCTTCCCTCTCTCCTACAACCCTGGGGCTTTAGCAAGGTAGCTCGGGGGAGGGGGTGTCCCTGGTTGGGGGCTGCCCCTTTCTCCACCCACCACCACATGGGTCATGCATGCTCACCCGGAGCCAAGTGGAAAAGCATCCAGCAGCTCTCCTTGTGTCCACCTGCCCAGAGCACAGGAATTCTGGCCAGACATTAGGCCCCATTTCCTCCCCCACTTCCCCCTAGGGCCTCCCCAATTTTGCTCCCAACATGATAGCCTTAACCCCTGTATTTATACACTCCTATAAATAGGCACAACTACTTATGTGTAAATATACTTCTGTATAAAACACACACAAATACATTAAACAAACAAATATAAAATAATTCATGTTCAAGAAACACAAGAGGCATGAGTTGAAGTGCTGTGCCCTATTTGACCTTGGTTTGGGCATAGAAGACAAGCCCAAGTCTGGCTCGATTTTTGAGACCTGTCAATCACTTGAGAATGACTCATCATGACTACCCCCTACCGAGCTGAATGAGACTGCCTCTGCCTAGCTACTGCTGATGTATCAATTTCTTATAGACCCTGTGAGATCATCCCACACCCCTTGCTATCTCACACCACCCCATATGTCATCTCACCCCATACCCCTATCTCCACCTCCTTGCCTTCTCTATATAAGCAAGTGCCTAGTTTAATAAAGTGAGTTCCTATTTTGACAAGACTTTTGGCCTGGTGTGTTTCTTTTGGGCCTTCGACACTTGTCATCCTGCTCAGCCCCAGACAGACTCTGCTGGATCGGGTTCTCTCCTCACACCTGACAGTCTGGTGCCCCGTGTGAAGAACTTCTCCCTCTCCTGACAGAAGAACGCTGATGGGCTAATTGTTCTGCAGATGAATATACCCCCATAAAGTATGGGGGAGTTCTTCCCTTGAGTCCTTATTCCCCTCCTTGGATAGCAAATCATGGCCATCCAGTAGGCCATCAACTTCAAGGCTACCCCTTCTGGACCCTTCAACTAACTCCTTCTCGATACCTCCAGCCTATTGGGGGGGGGGGCGGGGGTTAGACCTAGCACCTGGGCTGTGGTGGCTGTGTCTGCTGTGGCTGCCTCTGCTGCTGCTGCTTCAGACCATGAGGGCTGGAGCCCTAGAGATCCAGTACCACTTCCCTTTGCCCACCAACAGCTTCACCATGAACAGCATGGTGGGCATCCTGTAAACTGCCTGTACCAGCTGTCCAGTGTCAACCTGAGCCTGGAGGCCGAGGCAACCATGGGTCCTGTGACAGACAGCCTGCTGTGTCATGCCCCGCAGTTCCGGGAGGCCTCATTCGAGCAACTGCAGCCCTCAAATCCTGCAGCTGGAACCAGATCTGGTAGTCTCATGAGGCCCTGGATGTGAGCTTTCTGCCTGATGTATCAGTACATAACAGGTCACATTGTCTCCAGCATGCTCAAAGTGGCCATCAACCACCCCAACGGGTCCACCAAAGGGCTGTTGCTGCTGTTGGCCTCAAGCAAGGGGGTTGAGGGGGCAGCTGTCTGCTCGTGGGCTACACTGGCTAGGCAGCACTTTCTTCCTGTGCAACCATAGCCTAGAAGATCACCCCTTTGAGAATGCGCCCAAAATCCCTATTCACTCCCTAGGACACTCATGGATGTTGGGAACTAAAAGGGGGCCCTGAGGAAGAGAGGGTAAGGGAAGACCTACTTCCCGCCAGAGTTCCACCTATGCTCTGGTCAGTCGGGCATGGGAGGGCTGCCATACACTTTCCACTCAACCCTGGGTGGGCATTCAAGCCTCTGACCCACTCTTCAGAGTGGCCAAGGGGCAGCCCTTCCTGGGAGCCCCAGAGCTACTTTTCTAAAGCACCATGGAATCTCAGTGCTACTTTGCTAAAGCCCCGGGGTTATTGGAGAGAGGGACAAGGGAAGGTAGATTCCCAACACTGGTGAGAGTGAGAGCAGGGGATCTTGATGAGCAGAGACTTTCTATGGTTTTAGAGCTTTATTATAGAAAGGCAGGGAGAAAGAGAGAAGGTAGAAAGAGAGGGAGGAAGGCTAGAGAGAAAGAGATTAAGAGGGAGAGAAGAGAGGAGAGAAGAAGACAAAGAGAGAGGAGAGAGTGAGAGAGGAGAGAAGACAAAGAGAAGAGTGAGGAGTAAGAGAGTAAGAGGAAAGTAGTGAGAGAGAGGGGAGAGGCCAGACAGCCCCTTTTAAAGTATGCTGTCTTATCTTACTGTTGCTAGGTAACTGGGGAGGAGTTTAGCTTGAAGGTCAGACTTAAGAAGATGGAAAGATTTCCTATGCTCATGGATCAGCAGGACTAACATTGTAAAAACAGCCATCTTAGAAAAAGCAATCTACAGATTCAATGTAATACCCATCAAAATTCCAACTCAATTATTCACAGAGATAGAAAGAGCAATTCTCTCCTTCATCTGGAATAACAAAGAACCCAGGATAGCAAGAGTGATAAAAGAACTTCTGGGGGAATCACCATTTCAGACTTCAAGTTCTACTACAGAGCAATAGTGATAAAAAAAAAAAAACCCACATGGTATTGGTACAGATACAGACAGGTAGATCATTAGAATAGAACTGAAGACCTAGACATAAACTCACACACTTCTGGTCACATGATATTTGATAAACAAGCCAAAACCATCCAGTGGGAAAAACAAAGCATTTTAAACAAATGGTGTTCGTTCAATTGGCAGTCTGCATGTAGAAGAATTCAAGTTGATTCATTTTTATCTCCTTATACAAAGATCACATCCAAGCGGATCAAGGAGCTCCACATAAAACCAGATACACTGAATCTAATAGAAGAAAAAGTGGGAAAGAACCTGGAACATGTCAGGACGGGAAATTTTCCTGGACAGAACACCAATGGCTCAAGCTCTAAGATCAACAATTGACAAATGTGACCTCATAAAATTGAAAATCTTCTGTAAGGCAAAGTACACTGCCAATAGGACAAAATGGAAATCTACAGGCTGGAAAAGATATTTACCAACCAAATCTACATCCAATAAAGGGCTAATATTTAAAACATACAACAACAACAACAAAAAAAACCTCAAGAAATTAAACTCCAGAGAACCAAATAACTCCATTAAAATAGAGTACAGAGCTAAACAAAGAATTTTCAAAGGACAAATCTTGAATGGATGAGAAGCAACTAAAAAATATTGAACATTCTTAGTCACCAGGGAAATAAAAATCAAAACAACTCAGATTCTACCTCACACCAGTCAGAATGGCTAAAATAGAAAACCCAGGTGACAGCAGATGCTGGCAAGGATGTGGAAAAAGAACACGCCATTGCTGGTGGGCTTTTATGCACACTTATATGCAGATATGGTATTCCTCCTTTGGATTTCTGAAATATCCTGACTTCAATAAAACCTTTTGAGTTCAATAAAACCCATTATAGATTAATTGTGACCAAAGAAACATAAAGACTTGCAGGAAGTCTAACCCCTTACATCTCGCTCTTTAAATGCTTAAATTTCTTCATATACAAATTTTATACTTCATAGTTATCTGCAAACAGTAAATCAAGGAAATATCTACTAGAAACTCAGACATAGTTTGTGAGAAGTTTGCTTCTCATCTAACAGAGAAGATAACATTTCTGGTGCAGAGTGTGACTAGGAATCACAAATGAGAAAGTTGATGTGTAAATGCTGCAAGAAGTAAACAGCTTCATGCTTTTCAGAGTCATGGGAATCCAACTTCCCTGGCTACAGTTAACCTAAGAATCATCTAAGATGGTGTCTTGAAATTTAATGTGAGTAAAAACTCACCAGGACATTCATTAAAATGTTGATCTTACCCTTAAATTGAGAGATTAGATTTTTAACTCACACTCAAAGAAAGGGCATTTCTGTTTTAAACAGACTTAGTTACCTTTTAATTGACAGATTATTAATTTCCTTAGAAAAATTGAAGTTTCACTCCTGATATGAAATTTAAAGGTGATTAATTTCTTCAGAAAAATGGAATGATATGACACCATTCAATTTATTTTTAAATTTCCTAAGAAAAGTTAAAAATAAAAAGTTTAAGAAATACTGCATAAAATCTGTATGGATTGCAGAAGTGTTGTTGTTACACTGAAGTGATAGACTATATTAAGACTATAATGTGCAGTGATATAGATGAATATTATTGTCAAAATATATCTGGAAAACAGTAGTTAACATGCTTGTAGAAGGTAGGAAATCTTGAAAGACAGAGAAGTATTGAATAGAGAAATATTACATGTAAAACCCCACACTGAAGAATACCATACAACCTGGGTAAACTAGACCATCCTTCCCAATTCACCTAGGATATATTCAAGTGACTCTGGGACACCAATCTGAGACCCTATTCTCATATTTATTGCAGAAATGTGAAATAATGCCTCTGTGTTCATAATCTCTGTATTATCCCTGCTCATGTCTTCCATAATACCCAACCCTGGGCCTGGGGGAACTTGCTCTCAGTCCTGGAATAACTTACTAAAGACACAGTAATTAGCCAGAATCATTCTGGAACAATTAGAAGTCATGCAATTTCAAGTTATTGAGCCTTGATGAATGGGAAGGTGGTAACGGAACTCATAGGTTGATCCCATTGGGGGTTGACAGGAATTTGTTATGCCTAGAACATATTTTATGGATTGTTAAAGGTGCAATTAGATGATTCCTAAAGTATTTAAGCACAAAACTCTGCATGATTTAAAATTTATTAAAAGTATGATAATCCAACCTAGACTCCTTCAGATTTTGTGGCAACATACTATGAGAACCAAATGTTTTTGAGAAATTCCCAGATTACCCACACTCCATACAATCTAACTTGCTATAAATAGGCCCTAGGAGAGATACACATGCTACTAACAAGTATCAGCTGTAAGTGAGCCAATTTTCTATATATGTAAAGAAAAATAACTCCTTTAAATCATGTTCAATTGTTTTTCAGGTACTTATCTTTTAAAAGTCTATGGTTCCTTACCTTTCCAGGTGAAACTTAACAGGCCCCTGTCCCACCATCATATTCCTACCATTGTTTACAGGTCCATATAGGACATATTAACTTGTGCTCTCAATGCCTGTGGCACTTAGGTCTCATCATCTGGTTCAGATATTGCTGAGCTGCTTTATATAGTGTTATGCTGAAAATTTTCATACCAAAGGAATCTACCTATTTATTGGTCTTATAATCAATGGATTAAATATTGCACTAACATTTGCATGAAAATACTATGTAGTACCTCTAAATTATCCAGTATTACAATTCCCTATTCTAGTTGTGAAAAATTCCAAGAATTTCTTTATTAATGAGTATCATTCATCCCACATAGAGTGTCAAGTCTGCTTTTTGTGTAATATTTTACAGAAGTATTATGCCTCATGTGTTGAGGCTTTGTTGCAAATGCAGTGTTCAGAGGACTTTGTAGACATGATGGTATCTTTACAACCCTGACCCAGTCAAGAGATCCATCCAGTGATGAGTCACAATGTGATAACGTTATGGAGAGACGTTATGGAGAGACTGGAGAATCTAAGATGTAGCAAATGTTTGGAGGAGGTAGACCACAAGCATATTTAGAAGAGCACAGTAGTTTCTGTTGCATCATCATCTGTGTGTGTATGTATGCTCTCACTCGCGCGCTCTCTCTCTCTCTCCCTTCCTCCCTCATCTCTTTGCTTTATGATTGCCATGAGTTGAAATGATGTTTTTTCACATATATTTCTATTGATATATATCAATGTGGTATCAGAAATGTTAAGCCTAATGGCCATGGGCAGAAACCTCTCAATGACTAGAATAGTCCTTTCTTTTTTAAGTAGCTTATTTCAGATTTTTAGTCACAGAAGTGAAAAACTGACAAAAGACATTCCCCAGCAGAACACATATTTGGGAAATACGCACATGTTGTCCCTAAACTTATATTAGCCACAGCAGCAGAACCAGCTGTATACTTTAATTAGGTGAACTTGAGAGCACTTAATGTCCAACTTTCTGAACATGCTTTTCAATTTTTACACTGAGACCTATCTGGATCACAGAGAAAGATATCAAGCCCATAACACTTATGCAAATACTAAGTTCTGTGGTCCTTCTTGAGAGAATTATTTTAGAGAGTGAAAGAGGTAGACTGGGATGTTTTTTTTTCTGTATATGGATTTGTTTTGCATAATAACTAGAAAACTTTACATGTGTAGCATCAATTTTTAAAGATCAACCAACAGTTTTTCAATAGCCTGGGTTGTTTATAGGTTCCCATTGGGCCCCATTAAACAATTCCTTAATTAGATGTAACACATTCAGGGCACTGGAAATTTTCTTTCAAACTGAAACAATGTCCTATTGTTGAAACAACACCAAGATATCTTCTGAAGAGTCAAATTGGTACCAAACTAGAACCTTTACACCTACTGAATATTTTTTGGGGGGAGGTGGTGGTTCAAGACAGGGTTTCTCTGTTTAGCCCTGGATGTCTTGGAACTCACTTTGTAGACCAGGCTGGGCTCGAACTCAGAAATCCTCCTGCCTCTGCCTCCCGAGTGCTGGGATTAAAGGGGTGTGCCACCACGCCCAGCAAATTTTTAAGGTACTAGAAGGTATTCTGTACAGTACTAGAGAGGAAAGGCAAACACTAACTCAGCTATAAACCCTTTGATTTACAACAGCGACCTGTGTACATGATATACTGTTGTATAAGTGGCACAAAAGTTGTGAGAGTAACTAACCACTATTTATTTACTTGTCTGACTAAAGCCAATATAATAAGATAAGACAAAAGGCTTCCCATCAAGGCTTCACAGGGAAAACCAACAGAAGGAGAATAGTCTCTAGTACAGGTGCAAGAATCAGAGACCCACAGACTCAGGAATCTCATACTAACCTTAAAGCTAAAATATGTACATAGAAAAACTGGTGCAGACCTGTGTTTTCCATGCGCTTATTGCTTTAGTCTCTGTGAGTTTATATAAGCATTGCACCATTGATTCAAAGGGCCTGTTCTTCTGGTATTTTCTATTCCCTTTGGATCTTACACTCTTTCTGCCTTCCTTTTTATGAAGTTCCATTGGCTTTGAGGAGAGGGATTAGTTGGAAACATTCCATTTAGAGTTTTGTGTTCCAAAACCTTTGTGTTTATTTTCTGATTGTGGGTCTCTGTATCTGTGAGTCGGCTACAGGAGAGCTTCTTCTCCTTGGTGATAATGACCGAATAAGACATCGGTCTAACATTCCACAGAGTAAAATTAGGAACCTTTTTAATTTATTTTTTTAGATCAGTAATATTTCATTTTTCTCTAGGACTCAGGGATGTCTAATATCTAGTTCTTGGTTTCCAATCAGTGTTGGGAATGTGTTTCATCTTGTGTAGTGGACTTTAAACCAAATCAGAAGTTGTTTGGATACTCTCATAAATTCTGTGTTGCCTTTGCCCTAAGTCCCTATGTCTGAAGTCCTTATGCCCAGCAGTAGATGTCCAACTCAAACCAAACCTAATAGCATTTTTTTTTTTTGGAGAAAATAGACATTTGTTTGGCTCTCTTTTACCTCATTAGTATTTTCCGTATACCTCATTGTTTTCTGATTTTATATTGTTATGTATCTGTATGTACTAATTGTATTTTTCTTTGGTTTTCCTTTTTTTACTTGCTTATTTGTTGTCTAAAAAGCAAAAGAAAGTACAGAGTTGAATGTATTGGGAGGATCTGAGAGGGGTTAGAGGGAAATAATAACTCAAATGTATTATATGAAAAACATTTTTCAATGAAAAGAATAAGCACAACATGAAAGGCAAAACCACACATTTTGAAAGATTTTCGTTGTCTTTACATATAAATGATATAAATGCACAATAAATTTGTAGAAAATAATTTTTGTTGGAATTGTGTTTGTAATTTGATTGAATGTTGAAATAAGTGTATGACAAGATGACATCTTAACAAAATTTAATTTAAGGTGAAGGAATGTTGCATACTAAAATATTTCTTAAGCCTTCATGCTCTTAATTAAAAATTTATAGTTTTGAAAATACAGATTTTACATACACAGTAGTACTAGAGTATGGAACACCAGTATTCATCTCTGTGTTTCCTGTGTGTGGATGCAGTGTGGCCAATTTCCTGATATGCCTTCTGTCATTCCTTCTTGTTGTGTTGGACCATAAATCATCAAAACACCAGTGCCCCCCAACCTGTTTCATTTGCAGCTTCATACATGTATATGGTGCTCTTTAGTGGCTTCCATCCCAGATTCTTCCTTAATAAAAACTTAAGGTTTCTGCTACTTCCACATAGTTGAAATCTGACATATTAATTGGAAAATTCCAGAGATTCAGTTTTAAATGACAGTCATTCCTGTACATCATGATTAAAATTGAGCTCTCCCAGTCTCCATCCTGTAGGCAATCTGAATAATCACTTCATCTAGTATTTTCACATTGTATCTGCTGCCCTTCTTGTGAGATGCTCTTCAGCCATGTTGAGAATCGATTTAACTTTATTCTTTAATGCCTCATTTAGGGAGCTTCAGGTAAATCTTCAAATGAAGCTCACAGAGAAGACTAAAGGGGTATCACATTACTGTATCCTTCATTTTACTTCCTGAAATATAGTCTTGCAGTAGTTCTCATGGTTAAAAGTAGAAATTTGTGTGTATGACAGAGAATAAGCTTTTAGAAATAGAAATAGAGAGCAATCGGATTCATTTATTCCTGTTAAAGTATTATAACTCTCATTATTAGTTACTGTTTGTCTTGATTATGCCTAATTTGTATGTGAAACTTTCCTATAGACAAACATTTGTAGAAGAAAATGTCATGCTATAGAATTTTGTTACTATCTTTGTTTTCAGGTACTTTCTTGGACATTGAAACATATTCACCTATGAGAGGGAGAAGTTGATGCATTTAGAAAAGTTAATAAGCTAGTGATTGGCAATAGTTAAATATGTATTTTCAGATTTGTATCCTATGATATTGCTAGATGAGTGGATGTGAATCCCTTTTCAGATTTTCTGGGATTCTGCACAATCATGTTGCTCATGAATAGCTTAATCAATCTTAGGGCTTTACTGCTGTGAAGAGACACCACGACCTTGGCAACTCTTATAAAGCATAATATTTAATTGGAGTTGTGGGGAGCAGATGTGGCAGCAGTCCCAAGAAGGCGCCAGGGACTGCAGCTAAGTCGTATGACTTGCACCTGACTTCGTCATATTAACCACAAACATCGTGAGAGCTGCGCAGGTGTACCAGGTTACTGGCGAAGCCATTTTGGTGGAGATATGCCCCTGCTGCCCTGATTAGCTGAAGCTGCACACCTGGTGAGGTGATGTGGCCTGCTGTGAGTGGATGGGAACTGATAGTATATAAGAGTGAGAGGCCCAGGGCTCGGAGTCTTTCGCCTACACAGTCAATGCGCAGCCCAATAAACGTGTGCAGAAGGATCCTATTGTTGCAGCGCCGTTCTTGCTGGCGAGACGGAGTGGCATAAAGTTTCAGTGACTTAGGCCATTATCATCATGGTGGGATGTGTAACATTATGCTAGCAGAGTTAAGTGGAAGAACAGCCATGAATTCTATATCTTGGTCGAAAGGTAGGAGGAGGTCCAGGAAGAGACTGTTTTCTCTAGGCAGCCTTGAGGAGACTGGATTCCACCCTGAGCATAATATAGCTTCAGCATATATATGAGACCTCAAATTTGCCTTCAAAGTGACATACTTCCTCTAACAAGTCACTCCTCCTAACAGTGCCACTCCATATAGTCTAAGTGTTGCAACACATGAATCAATGAGGTAGGGGTTACATATACCTATTTAAACCACCAAAATCACATGGCCCAATATATAAATAGTTTAGTCCTTTTTCTTGTTCTTTTCTACACCGTGATAAATGTGTTTAATTTCCAATACATAAAAATACAATGAACTTGATACATAGGAAAAGACAATTATCAAAATTGTTGGGAAAACAGTAAACAGAATCTGGAGTAAAATTAATGCCGTAGAATAAAAAATATTGTAAAAGAAACAAGATCTAATTTTAATTGTATTGGGGACCTAGAGAAAAATGAATGCCTTAAAGTGAAAAGAAACAGTGAAATGAAACACACACACACAACACACACAAACACATTATAAATCAGTTGAAATTGAAAACTAATATCAAGAGAGGTATAAAAGAGTAATAAATAAGCCATTAGTCATGCTTAAAATAAAGAAAAAGTCTGCCTAACTCATAAGAATAGGAAATAAAAGAAGAGGCATGCTATGCATGCCAAGAAAATTTAGAGAGTAAATAAATAAATAAAAATAAAAAAAATAGAGAGTAACAAAAGAATGCTCTGAACAACTCTATTCCCACAAGTTGATAATCTAGCTCTAAACAGCATTTACATTCCTTCACTGGTATTTAAATAGCTTGGCCTTAGTAAAGGCTGTATTACATGTAAGTCCTGTCCATTTCATAAACAGGTGAAGGCTAAGTATGCATCCGATTTTCTCTCTATTTACACCTTCCCACTAAGTACATGAAGGAGTGATCAGTGACTATCATCTGCCCCCACCTCAGGGCTTTGACAAATTGGTCCTATATGGGTCTTGGGTGATTGCACAAGATCAGGGTTCCTCAGGGATGCAGAGCCCTTTGGGTCCATAGATGGCAATAAGGGGACATGTAAGAAGATGTTGGCTGCAGAGGATGTTCTTTCCCGTTATTATAATGAATAAAGGTGGCCAGAATCTGAAGCAGGCACCATAATACACCTTCTGCCATTCTAGATAAATTTTCAGGAGGTATCTTACTGTCCTCCAAACTACAGATCTTGCATTTCCAGCTTTATGATAGCATCACTGGCAGATTTCAGGTATATTATTACTTTGCAACACTTTGAAATATTTTCGAAATACCTTGTTCCGTGGTTATACTTATAAGCATTTTGCTAATGATGGGGTTTATCAAAATTACTACAGGGCATTTTTCCCATTTCAACCTAATGGCAACTCTTTAGGGTAGGAGCAGTGACAGAATGCTTAAGTCTTCTTTCAGTAAGTCTTTAGATTTGTAAATTAGTAAACTTTGAAAAGATCTTCTACCTAAAAGATTTCACAAATCTACAACGTCAAGAAGAGCATATACTTGCTCATTACTGCAACCCATGCACCAGGGTATTCACATCACCTGAGTGTCCATTTATAAATTGAGTAGCAGCTTGAAAGCAGAGTCAGTGTATTTAGAGAATTCCAGGTGAGTTGCATGTATATTAACTGTAGAACTATTTTTATGGGACAGTCTTATCTGCTATTCTGGTAAAAATTATGAGTTTGACAACTGAAGAAGTAAAGTCCATTAGGTCAGCAGCAGCAACCATCACAAGTGATCTTTGCTTTGTAGTCTCTTCATGTGTGAGTACATAAAACATGGGCCCCACTCACTCATAGAATACAAATAATTCTGAGAAGCTAGGTGCACAATTTCTCTTATATTTCTGCAGATCTTTTTTTCTATTAACTGCTTACATGAGGTTTGTCACATTATAAAATGTTAGAGTAACTTTGCTCTGATATAGTGTTGATATCTAATTTAAATGGTAAAACATCTTCATTGACATCCTTACAATAATTTGACCAAATTTTCTTTTAAGACCTAGACCAGTTCCTATATAAACTGTCTTTCTAGTTATGGATGTCTGAACATGCAATCAAGGGAGGGATTAAAATTAACTGATACTTTAAAAAACATTTACTGTATTTATTTTCCTACATCATTATCAATAGAATAATATGAATATGGATATGAATATAGTGAAATCATATGACAAATAAAATATTTGTCATTAGTATTATTTATTTATTTATTTATTTATTTATTTATTTATTTATTTATTTATTTGGTTTTTCAAGACAGGGTTTCTCTGTGTAGCCCTGGCTGTCCTGGAACTCACTCTGTAGACCAGGCTGGCCTCGAACACAGAAATCCGCCTGCCTCTGCCTCCCTAGTGCTGGGATTAAAGGCATGCACCACCACGCCCAGCCATTAGTATTATTTAAAAGAACATTCTATTTTGCATACCTGAATATGTTCCATAAATATAAAATTACATCTGTGCAGTTAATCAGGAAGTATTTACATATTTCATATGAAAAGGTGAGTTCATAGTCTGAGAAAATTGAAGATGAATAACTGTTTGGATTTAATGTAAATTGCTTCCTTAAATTTAAGTATATGTCTCAGGCAGAAATGTAGGGAAGAGAAATGCCAATACATTTTTCATATTAGAAGCCATTAGATGTTTGGAGTAATACTAGAATAGTAGAACATGCTAAGATAAAATGTCTATAAAGACTGAATATACTTGGTCTAGAGTCTACAATTATTTTCATGAGAGTAAGATTAATTACTGTAGAGTATACAATACACTATGTGTGTCAAAAAACATGTCCCTTTTCATTGAAATGTTGATATGGATGCTGGGGGAAGGAATCAGCAAAGTGTACAGGGTTTGGTTTGCATGTCATCATCTACCAAGGACAACTGAGGAAATAAATAGATCAAGGCTTTTCCATGTCCTAGTGAAGTAAAGAATATAAATTCAAAGAATGTGAAAAATAGAGTAAATCTTTTTCTAAATAAGCAAATGAGACAAAGGAGTGGAATTGATCTATGATCTCATACAGTCTCAACCACTGGGTGTTTAAGGAAATGTAATTTTTTACTTAAAGGGATAGGAGGATGACTGGAAACAACCAAACTTTCATCTTGGAGTTCCTCCTCCTTGGCCTTCCCATCCCCTCAGAGTACCAGCTGTTGTTCAATGCCCTGTTCTTAGCTATGTACCTCACCACCCTCCTGGGAAACCTGTTAATCATTCTCCTTGTTCGACTGGACTCCCATCTCCACATGCCCATGTACTTGTTTCTCAGCAATTTGTCCTTCTCTGATCTCTGCTTTTCCTCTGTCACAATACCTAAATTGCTTCAGAACATGCAGAGCCAAGTACCAACGATATCCTATGCAGATTGCCTGACACAGCTGTACTTCTTTCTGGTTTTTGGAGACATGGAGAGCTTTCTTCTTGTGGCCATGGCCTATGATCGTTATGTGGCCATCTGCTTCCCTTTACATTATACCAGCATCATGAGCACCAAGCTCTGTGTTTCACTAGTGCTACTACTGTGGATGTTGACTATATTCCATGCCCTGCTGCATACCCTACTCACAGCTAGATTATCTTTCTGTAAGAAGAATGTGATTCTGCATTTTTTCTGTGACCTACCAGCTCTTCTGAAGTTGTCCTGCTCAGACACTTTTGTTAATGAGTTGATGATATTTATCCTGGGAGGGATCATCAGTATTATTCCATTCCTACTCATTGGTATGTCCTATGTAAGGATTTTCTTCTCCATTCTCAAGGTCCCATCTACCCAGGGCATTCACAAGGTCTTCTCCACCTGTGGCTCCCATCTGTCTGTGGTGTCTCTGTTCTATGGGACAATTATTGGTCTATATTTATGCCCATCAGCTAATAATTCTACTGTGAAGAAAACTGCCATGGCTTTGATGTATACATTGGTGACTCCCATGCTCAACCCCTTCATCTACAGCCTTAGGAACAGAGACATAAAGAGGGCCCTAATAAGAGTTATTAGCAGTAAGAAAATCTCTTTGTAATGGTAGCACTTGGGATTGTGATCTAATTGTAATAAATGTGTTGATATTAATATTTTATATTAGATATTGTACCTCATCATAGGACCTACAAGGAAGGGCATTCTATATAACTGTTCAATACATGAAAGAGAATGTTTAGTGGATTAGTGAAATTAGGAAAGATTATCTTTGATATCTAGTTACAACTTCCTTTTTTTCCTTGCAAAAACAATTCTGCATAGTGGATGAGATATTGCCTCATATGATCTCTGTTCCTCTTATGTTGCCTCAATACTGTATCATGTTACCCTGATTTCTGTGTTTACTTATACATCAGCTAAAATAGTTAAGTATTGGATTTATGACGCTGAATAACAATGAAATCTCTTCACTAATGTGCTTCTTCTAGTCATTCCTACAGGTTCTCCAATACTGATTCTGACATTATCTTTCTTTCTTATCCTCCCATGTGTTTCCACTCCCATATTATATTTTCTGATTAGTTTTGACCCTGAACAAATTCTTTGGAATAATTCTTTACGATTGTTATTTGTATAATTTTGTCTTAATTTGGAGTTGGTTAGTAAAGTTTTTTGTTTGTTTGTTGTGTTTTTTGAGATAGGGCTTCTCTGTATAGCCCTGGCTGTCCTGGAACTCACTCTGTAGACTAGGATGGCCTTGAACTCAGAGATCCACCTGCCTCTGCTTCCCAAGTGCTGGGATTAAAGGCGTGTGCCACCATTGACTGGTAGGACTTTTAACTTACTTATCTGATATGAGAGAGAAAAAAAAAAGAAAATGAAAAGTTGGTAATGCCTCATGTATATTCATACTTTATTTAGTAAAACATCTGTTTCTAATGGCTAGATTTATTTTACCCCTGTGACAATCTCAAGGAGATAAAGAAGGTTCTGTTTCACAGACTGAAGAAGGTGAATTGCAGTGACTTCCTAGCTCACATGAGGGAGCAATGGATGCGCATGTATGAGATTATAGACCAATTCCACACTTTTCTCTTATTTCTGTAGAAATAATTTTTTAATTTTTTTTATATTCTTTGTTTCACTACATCATGGGAATAACCTTGTTCTATTTATATTTTTAGCTGTCCTTTGTAGGTGATGACACACAAATCTAGTCCTTTATACTCTGCTGACCCTTCCTTCCCCACACATATCATCTCCATTTGAAGAAGATTGTGCCTCTAAGGGCTTCTGACTGCCTGGAGAAAACCCCCACATAGGCTTCTGTGCAATCATCAATAGACACATGCACACCTTTAGCTCTTCTGTTTACACTCAGCCTTCTCTTTGTAGTTTATCCTGTTTCATGAAATATGATGCTATCTCCCACCCAGTGATATACATAAGCCCTTCTACACACACACACACACACACACACACACACACACACTTACTAAAGTGGATAGTAAGTCATAAAATTTTGAATTGTACCTTTTTAAATGGATATTGTTTTAAAATATTAGTATTGTAATTCTCATATAATTGTACCTGCTGTTTCCATAGCTAAACTCTGAAATCCCACTGTCACTGTATTTAAAAGGGACATGACAGACAATATGTAAATCAACTCTGTTTCCTTCTCATGTGAAAAATAAAGTTTAAAAGACAGATACAGATTCTATATTCAATATTAATGAAATTACATTTAATAGCTATAGAATGGAAACAAAAGGTCTCCTGAACAATACAAAGAAATACCACATTGCAAAAGTATAGCCTAGAATTATATATATTTCAAAAATTTCAACTGACAGATAAAATCATATAGTTTCATCAATATAATACAGTGTGATGTATATCATATGTACTGTAGAAGATATACTATGTGAGAGTGGAAGTATTTTAAAGAGAAGAGAAGGAAGTAAGGAACAAGAGAGGTTAACAGAAGAATAGAACAAAAAAAGTTAGAAATCAAGCCTGTGTGATCACATGCCCCTGATCCCAGCACACATGCAGCTTAGGCAGAAGCATCCATGTAAATGTGAGTTCATCCTGTGCTGAACAGTGTGACCCTATCAGATCAGCTTCAATGCACAATGAGAGCACTGTGAGGTTATCTTTGCTTGCTGCAAAATGTGATTCTGTGAGATCTGCTTTGCAGCAAAGTGAGATACTGTAAGGTCAGCCTGAGGTGCATAGTGAGAACTTTGGGTAGATGGAACTCCCAAACATCAATGTTAGGTCTGTGGAATATTGAACATAAAGTTATTATATGAATGAAAATTTATTCACCTAGGCACAGAGCTAAAATAAGTTGTGGGAGTCAAAAATTTTGTTTTGTCCCTATTTATGCATGCAAGGAAATTTGTAATGGACACAAAGCAGAATTAATAATTGAATGGTGATCAAATAAATAAAGTGTATTGTACTCATACAATGAAACATTATTCAACAAGAAAAAAATGAATTATTGTTGCATATTCCAACAAGGCCATGACACTGCATCAAGGCCACACCTCCTAACATTGTCATTCCCAATGGGCCAAGCCAATATACATGAATATGCATAATATGTGTATATATGTATATGTGTAAGTTCCCATGTATATGTTATATACATAGAAAGTATTGACTAGACTCTTTTTCAGACACTACATGGGAATTGTCTAAAAATTAAAGACAGAATTAGCTTATGTGAATGTCATGTTACCAGTGTGTAGTAGTAGTTCATGTAATTTCATTGTCATATTTTATAAGTATGAAATGTGTTAATGTTTTTGTTTGGCTTTTTAAAATTATTTTTCCTTTTTATTTTTCTCTTATATCTTATATCCTGACTGATGTTTACCTCCCCCCCCACTCCAGACTCTCCCTCCTTACATCTCCTTTTCCATGGATATATATTTGATTCACTTCCCCTCAGAAATGAGCAGACTTTTCCGGGATATCAATCAAATAGAGCATAACAAGCTACAATAAGACAAGGCAATATTTTCATATCAAGGCTGGGGGAGGCAACCAAGTAGGAGGAAAAGGGTCCCAAATAAAGACAAAGAATCAGAGCTAGGCCTCTCTCCCACTGTTAATAATCCCACAAGAACACCAGCCTACAACTCCTTGAACAGAACACCACAGCTCAGGTTCTAAGATCAACAATTAATAAATGGGACCTCATAAAACTGTAAGGCAAAGGACAAAGTACAAAGGACACTGCCAATAGGACAAAATGGCAACCTACAGATGTAGAAAACATCTTTATGAACCCTACATCTCATAGAGGGCTAATACCCAAAATATAGGAACAACTCAAAGAAGTTACACTCCCAAAAACCAAACAACCCAATTAAAATGGGGTCCAGAGCTAAACAGAAAATTCTCAATAGGGAAATATTAAAGGACTGAGAAGCATTTTAAGAAATCTTCAAGATCCTTAATCATCAGGGAAATGAACATCAAAATGACTCTGAGGTTCCACCTTACACCAATCAGAATGGCTAAGATCAAAATCTCAATCAACAACACATGCTGGTGAAGATGTGGAAAAATGGGAACACAGTTCTATTTCCAGTAAGATTACAACTCTGGAAATCTAATTGTATTTTAAATAATTATGCTCTCACACCTCATTATATAATCCTCTTTCTTTTCTTTCTTTCTCTCTTTCTTTCTCTCTTTCTTTCTCTCTCTCTCTCTCTCTCTCTCTCTCTCTCTCTCCTTCCTTCCTTCTCTTCTTTCTTTCTTTCTTTCTTTCTTTCTTTCTTTCTTTCTTTCTTTCTTTCTTTCTTTTCCTTTTTCTTTTTGTGTAACACATAAACAATATTACAAAGATCTACAACTGGCAAAAATACAGAGAACACATTGACTATGGCATTTCAAGTCATAGTTGCTGCATCTATATTTCAACCACTATGTCTAAAGCTAAGACCAGAGAGAAATTTAAAAAGCCAGAGAACCAGCACCATACTGTAAGACAGTGTCTTGTATCAGGGAAGCAACACCCATGAACTCTCAACCCCTTGATTTTTAAAAATACAACAAAAATATGTTAGTTTAGAAATGGCAATAAATGGTTGCTGTGAGAAGGAGAATCAGATTTTTCAGGGTCTAGACCTCTGATAGATTACACAGTATCAAGTGGTCACCCCTAAACACGTGTACATATTAGCAACATTCCATGGACTCAGTAAGTGTGAGAGAGGGTGGAGGAGGGAGAAAGGGAGAGAGAGAGAGAGAGAGAGAGAGAGAGAGAGAGAGAGAGAGAGAGAGAGAGAGAGAGAGAGAGAGAGAGAGAGAGAAAGAGAGAGAGAGAATATGAAAAAATAATTAACCTTATGTGTTTCCTTGGATTTATTTTGCAAGTCTTTTAGTGAATATTCTTGTATAATTGCCTGTAAGAGAAATCAGTTGAGCCTTTGTGTGGTTTAGGTAGGGTGAATGTGGCCTCACATAATGAGTTTGTCAGTTTTCATTCTGTTTCTATTTTGTGGAATAATTTGAGGTGTATTGATATTAGCTTTTCTTTGAAAGTCTAGTAGAATTATAACCATCTGGCCCTAGACTATTTAGGTTGGAAGGTTTTAATGACTACTCATATTTCTTTAGTGGTTATTGGGTTGTCTAAATAGTTTACCTGACCTTGATTTAAATTTGTTAAGTGGTATATCTGTCTAGAAAATCATCCATTTCTTTGAAATTTTCCAACTTTTTTTTTGAGTATAAGTTTTTGAAGTAAGACCTAATGATTCATTGAATTTCCTTAGTATCACTTGTTATATTTCCCTTTTCATTACTGATTTTGTTTATTTGGTTACTGTCTCTCTGTCTCTTGACTAGTTTGGCTAAAGATTTGTCTATCTTGTTGATTTTCTCAAAGAAACAGTTTTGGTTTTGTTGATTCTTTGCATTGTTTTCTTTGTTTCTAACTGATTGATTTCATCCCCAATTTTGATTATTTCCTGACTTCTACTCCTCTTTGATGTCCTTGATATTTTCTCCTGGAGCTTTCAGGTGTACTTTTAAATTGCTGATATTAGAATTTTCTAATTTATTTATGGAAGCATTTAGTGCTATGAACTTTCTGCTTAGCAGTACTTTCACTAGGCCCCATAAATTTGGATGTGCTGTGTCTTCTTTTTCATTGAATTTTAGAAATCTTTAATTTATTTCTTTATTTTTCCCTGACCAAGTTACCAGTGAATAGAGAGTTGTTCAATTTCCAGGAGTATGTAGGATTTCTGATGCTTCTGTTGTTGAAGTCAAGCTTTAATCCATAGTGGACTGATAAGATACAAGGCATCATTTCAATTTTCTTGTATGTGTTGAGGCTTGCTTTCTGACGAACTATATGGTCAATTTTAGAGATTTTTAGATCCATAAGGTACTTAGAAGATACATTCTTTTGTGTTTGGTTGAAATATGCTATAGATATCCTTTAAGTCCATTTGATTCATAATTTCTATTAGTTTCCATATTTCTCTGTTTGTTTGTTTGTTTGTTTGTTTTTCTGGATGTCCTGTCAGTTGGTGAGAGTAGAGTGTTGACATCTCCGACTGGTTTTTGTTTTTTCCAGCTGCATTTTATTTATTTGTTTATTTATTAATTTATTTATTATTAGGTATTTATTTAATTTATATTTCCAATGCTATCCCAAAAGTCACCCACCCACCCACCCCAATTCTTGGCCCTGGCGTTCCCCTGTAATGACGCAGATAAAGTTTGCACAACCAATGGGCCTCTCTTTCCACTGATGGCCGACTAGGCCAACTTCTGATTCATATGCATCTAGAGACACCAGCTCTGGGGGGTACTGGGTAGTTCATATTGTTGTTCCACCTATAGGGTTGCAGATCCCTTTAGCTCCTTGGTTACTTTCTCTAGCTCCTCCATTGGGGGCCCTGTGATTCATCCAATAGCTGACTGTGGGCATCCACTTCTGTGTTTGCTAGGCCCCAGCATAGTCTCACAAGAGACAGCTATATCTGGGTCCTTTCAGCAAAATATTGCTAGAGTATGCAATGGTGTCAGCTTTGGAGGCTGTTTATGGGATGGATCCCTGGATATGGCAGTCGCTAGATGGTCCATCCTTTCCTCTCAGCTCCAAATGTTGTCTCTATAACTCCTTCTATGGGTGTTTTGTTCCCAATTCTAAGAAGGTGCAAAGTGTCCACACTTTGGTCTTCGTTCTTCTTGAGTTTCATGTGTTTAGCAAATTGTATCTTATATCTTGGGTATTCTAAGTTTGTGGGCTAATATACACTTATCAGTGAGTACATATCATGTGAGTTCTTTTGTGATTAAGTTACCTCACTCAGGATGATGCTCTCCAGGTCCATCCATTTGCCTAGGAATTTGTACAACCACTCTGGAAATCAGTCTGGTGGTTCCTTAGAAAATTGGACATAGTACTACCGGAGGATCCTGCCATACCTCTCCTGGGCATATATTCAGAATATGTTCCAACCGGTAAGAAGGACACCTGCTCCACTATGTTCATAGCAGCCTTATTTATAATAGCCAGAAGCTTGAAAAAACCCAGATGCCCCTCAACAGAGGAATGGATACAGAAAATGTGGCACATTTACACAATGGAGTACTACTCAGCTATTAAAAGGAATGAATTTATGAAATTCCTAGGCAAATGGATGGACCTGGAGGGCATCATCCTGAGTGAGGTAACCCAATCACAAAAGAACTCACACAATATGTACTCACTGATAAGTGTATATTAGCCCAGAAATTTCGAATACCCAAGATGTAAGATACAATTTGCTAAACACATGAAACTCAAGAAGAATGAAGAGCAAAGTGTGGTGGACACTTTGCCCCTTCCTAGAATTGGGAACAAAACACCCATGGAAGGAGTTATAGAGACAAAGTTTGGAGCTGAGATGAAAAGATGGACCATCTAGAAACTACCATATCCGGGGATCCAGCCCATAATCACCTCCAAATGCTGACACCATTGCATAGACTAGGAAGATTTTGCTGAAAGGACCCAGATATAGCTGTCTCTTGTGAAACTATGCCGGGTCCTAGCAAACACAGAAGTGGATGCTCACAGTCAGCTATTGGATGGATCACAGGGCCCTCAATGGAGGAGCTAGGGAAAGTACTCAAGGAGCTGAAGCGATCTGCAATCCTATAGGTGGAACAGCAGTGTGAACTAACCAATTAACCCCTCCCCCCAAGAGCTAGTGTCTCTAGCTGCATATGAATCAGAAAATGGCCTAGTGGGCCATCAGTGAAAAGAGAGGCCCATTGGTCATGAAAACTTTATATGCCTCAGTGCAGCGGAATGCCAGGGCCAAAAAGTGGGAGTGGGTGGGTAGGGATGTAGGTGGGGGAGCATGTGGGGGAATTTTGGGATAGCATTGGAAAAGTAAATGAAATAAATACCCAATAAAAATACGAAAAAGAGAAGTAAATAGCTTTATAACTGCAAAAATAAAACAACAGAGGAAGAATAAATTTTAAAACAAACTACAACAACAAAAAAATCAAGTGACCATAGGTTTGTGGGGTCATTTATTGGTCTTCAATTCTATTCCATTTGTCTACTTGTCTCTCACTATACCAGTTCCATGCAGTTTTTATCACAATTGCTCTGTAGTACAGCTTTAGGTCAGGCATGGTGATTCCACCAGAGGTTCTTTTATCCTTGAGAAGAGTTTTTGCTATCCTAGGTTTTTTTGTTATTCCAGATGAATTTGCAGATTGCTCTTTCTAATTCATTGAAGAATTGTGTTGGAATTTTGATGGGGATTGCATTGAATCTGTAGATTGCTTTTGGCAAGATAGCCATTTTTACAATGTTGATCCTGCCAATCCATGAGCATGGGAGATCTTTCCATCATCTGAGATCTTCTTTAATTTCTTTCTTCAAAGACTTGAAGTTCTTATCGTACAGATCTTTCACTTCCTTAGTTAGAGTCACATCAAGGTATTTTTATATTATTTGTGACTATTGAGAAGGGTGTTTTTTCCTCTAATTTCTTTCTCAGCCTGTGTATCCTTTGTGTACAGAAAGGCCATTGACTTGTTTGAGTTAAGTTTATACCAAGCTACTTCATTGAAAGTGTTTATCAGGCTTAGGAGTTCTCTGGTGGAGTTTTTAGGGTCACATATATATACTATCATATCATCTGCAAACAGTAATATTTTGACTTCTTCCTTTCCAATTTGTATCCCCTTGATCTCCTTTTGTTGTTTAATTGCTCTGCTTAGGACTTCAAGTACAATGTTGAATAGACACCATCAGATCCTTCTATAAAGGCTATACTCAACAAAACTGTAGAGCCTGGATGAAATGGATAAATTTCTAGACATATACCAGGTACCAAAGTTAAACCAAGATCAGGTTAATGTCCCGTAAAGAAATAGAAGCAGTCATTAATGGTCTCTCAACCAAAAAAAAAAAAAAAAAAAAAAAAGCCGAGGACCAGATGGGTTTAGTGCAGAGTTCTACCAGACCTTCAAAGAAGATCTAATCCCAGTTCTTCACAAACTATTCCATAAAATAGAATCAGAAGGTACTCTACCCAACTCATTCTATGAAGCCACAATTTCTCTGATACCTAAACCACAAAAAGACCCAACAAAGATAGAGAACTTCAGACCAATTTCCCTTATGAACATCGATGCAAAATCCTCAATAAAGTTCTTGCTAACTGAATCCAAGAACACATCAAAACAATCATCCATTATGACCAAGTAGGTTTCATCTCAGGGATGCAGGGATGGTTCAATATATGGAAATCCATCAACGTAATCCAGTTTATAAACAAACTCAAAGACAAAACCCACATGATCATCTCGTTAGATGTGGAGAAAGCATTTGACAAAATCCAACACCCATTCATGATGAAAGTCTTGGAAAGATCAGGAATTCAAGACCCATACCTAAGCATGATAAAAGCAATCTACAGCAAACCAGTAGCCAACATCAGAGTAAATGGTGAGAAGCTGGAAGCAATCCCACTAAAATCAGGGACTAGACAAGGCTGCCCACTTTCTCCCTACCTCTTCGACAACTCCCACTGTTAATGTAAGGGGTTTGTGTGCAATTTAAGCTTTGCAATGTTTCTTTTACAAATGAGAGTGCCCTTGAATTTGGGGCATAAATATTCAAAACTGAGATATTGTCTCGGTTGATTTTTCCTTTGATGAGTATGATGTATCCTTCCCTGTCTATTTTACTTAATTTTGGCTGACAACCTATTTAATTAGAATGGCTACTACAGCTTGTTTCTTGGGCCTGTTTTCTTGGAAAACTTTTTCCAGCACTTTATACTGAGGTAACGTCTATCTTTATTGCTGAGGTATTTTTCATACATGCACCAGAACGATGGATACAGAAATGGGAATCAGAGCATTGGATAAAAATGGTGTTGAGGAGATGGCTAACGAACTAAGTGTAAATAAAAATAAAAATATCTTAATGAATATCTTAATGAATCAAACTTCCTTTTGGCTAATATAAATAAGAATAGTTTTTCATTTAAATTAAGCTAAACTTAAAATGGCAATAAACTCCTTTATTGTATAATTCTAAATGACTAGGCACATATATACAATATTCAAACAAATGGTTGTACTTTGATATTCACTGAAATGCTTATGTTTGTCCCTCAGTGGGAAGAACCATCAACAAATTGTCATGCAAATAACCATTGCACATCTGCACAATGGCATATTGTTAAACAAATAAATCAATTATTGCCACATAGAATAATACAGACATATCCTAAAACATGCTACTAGAAAGAAGCAAGCCATGAATTGAAATGAAATTTTCTGGTTTCTTTGGAAACTTTGTTGTGTTATGTGATGTTTTTATGGAAACTTGTGTTTTGAAAATTTTGGGTTTTTTTTTTTTTTCTGAAGCAGACACTTGAGAGGATGTTTTCCTGAGACATGTGTTTTGGGGTTTTGTTTTGTTTTGTTTTGTTTTGTTTTGTTTTTTGTTTTTGGAAATAGCCTAGGAAAAAAGGCTTGTGATGTTTTACTAGAGCAGACACTTGTGAGAAATTGAGACATTTGCAAAGGTTATAAATATAACACAACATGCAGTGGATGTTTAGTGTGTTATTGGTATGCCATATCATTCTTTGCTTGCCATTACTGGGCTTTGCTGGTGCTGGTCTTCACTGATGACACTGTGTCAGACTGGCAAGTCTTACCATTCTTTCCTGGCCATTGTTTCTCATGACTTTATAGAGTGAAATGTGCCAAAGAACTTCTTGTGTTGTTCTGGCAAGTTCTTGTGGCTTCTGTGGACTCATCCAATTGGCAGAGCCTTGTGGTTTTCTTTTGGATCCACCTACTGTTGCTGATTTATGAATGGTGTTTATGAATGGACTGATCTGTCACTGATGATTGGAGCAAACTACTGATATCCTGACAATCCTGATTGTATTTGCTCCAAAGAACTATTTCTAAACAGGTACACATCCTCCTTTGCTCTGTTAACATTTCTTTTCCACTGCCTTTGGTGGGTAGTGGGTTAGAGAGGAAGTTAAAGCATTTGAGAACACTTATAAAAAGTACATTTTGAAGAATATAAGCCTATAATGAAGAGCTTATATTCAAATGAAATTTCAAGCATAGCAAAATCTGTAAGAGCATAAAGTAGAGTGGAATTTTCTGTGGATGGTTGGAGGTGGCACTATGTGTGAATGGGCACAGGAATCTGTTGGGGGATTATGGGTTTGAAACTGCAATGCAAATGCTTTGAATGACGTTGAAAATACTAAAATGATTTAGTTATACTTATATAAGTGAAGAACACAGTTTGTAGGATTGACCCAGTTGGAACTTGAGTCTACCATCCCATCATTTTTCTTCTCATGTCAACCAAAACTCAGAGTAGATGATATCACTCTTTTTGGGGTAATTAAAATCAATTGACTGTGAAGCAAAATTTGGTTGTTCTATCCAACCTTTTTAGTCAGCACTGTGTCTAAAGATCTTAGCACACCCTTAGATCACATTTCTATTTCCATATTTACAAACAAAAGTTAATCAACAAAAATAATTGTAAAGAAAAGTTAATCATCTCTTAAAACCTAAGTAAAGGTTAGATAAATAAGGAGCAATATTACCTGGGGTTCAATATTTGTGTTCCATTATAATGTACAGAACTTCATAAACCAATTACTCCCAAGTTTAGGGAATTATAATGAAGTAACTACCAATGTCATATATGGTTTAGTGACCAATGGTAAACACATACAATATGGAATTATAAAGTAATCTCAAATATGTGGTGAGTGGTTGGGCAATGGTCACAGAGGGTACAATTAATAATTTTATATAGAGATAAGAAGTTAAAATAATTAAACAGGCATGGAAACATGGACGGCTTTTCTATTTTCTTGATAAAACCTTAAACATACTGTCTGCTTAACATATTCCTGTTTTTTTTTTCACCAAATGGCATACATAAATAGTTGGGTGATGAAGTTTAAAAATTTCAAGAATGTTGTATATCTACCCTGAGTCTCATTGAAGGTAGTCCATCATGTTGTATTGAGATGCTGTCTTTGGATGCTTCCCAGTGTGTAGAGTTTTCTATGGTCTAATTGTGCTTAAAAACTATTGTTGGATGGGCTGGAAAGACATCTCAGCAGTTAAAGGCTAGACTCACATCCAAAAAAAAAAGTAATGTTGTCTTGTGAAAAATTTTGTTGTGCGTAACACTTTGAGTCATTATAATCAGAAAACTCCCAATAATGTGGGGTGTTTTGCAGCTACACTTTTTGCTTTCCCTTCTAAGTGGGCTCAAGTCAATAGGAGTCACACATATTACCTGAACAGGGAATGCATATGCATATTTTTATGCTTTTTGGGTTTCTTGTTGCTGCTTTTATGTATTAGTTTTGTTTGTTCTTGTTATTTAAATTCTACATTCTATTACATGTAGAAAGTAGTGATCAATGACCAAAATTAGTTCCCACTAGAGATCTCTGAGGTAAATTGGCATCAGAAAGGTGCTGGATATTTATTATGTCTTTAATGAGTTATACAGGTTCTGGATTCCTTTGGGATGCAGGACACTAGGCCTAGCAGTGACAGCAGGGAGATGTAGGTAGAAGTGGTGCATATAGGTGATGAGTACAGAGGCTGTTAGTTCCTGGGTCTGCAAATAAAATGAGGGTGAGCAGTATCCTGGAACAGAAACTGACTCAGCTTCCACAGACCTGTATACACTCAGGAAAATAAACAGGTGTTTTATTGTCAATTGGAATTCCTAGGTTATTTATGACAGTTTTCCAGGTATGATAACTTTCTTCTTTTCTCTTTCTTACAAGACTTCCACATCCTGTGCTAGTATTTGTTTCATGGTCATTATATATTCCACTCATATTGATGCATTCATTCCAATGTCTTTGTTTTTTCTCTCTATCACATACCATTTCAACACAGGAGCAGCCCTGTGAGGTAGAGTTCAGTGCTGTAGTGCAGAAGGGTTGTTTAGCATACTTTCATTTATGGGGTCTTAAACTCAAAACTATCTTTTCCTCAAGCTGATGATTAATTTTATGTGTTCATGTTCATAAATCTTTTATTTACTGGTAATGTATGTTATTGGTCCTAAGGGCAGTTCATCAAGAGTGACATTGATATCATTTAGGTGTTCATTAAATGTACAACAAAATCTACTCAACAAAACTCAGTGCTTCTGCAGATTCCAAACTTCTATGCAGGTACACATGTTAGGACTCATGGCTGCAGCTGCATATGTAGCAGAGGATGGCCTAGTCTGTCATAAACGGGAAGAGAGGCCCTTGGTCCTGTGAAGGTTCTATGCTCCAGTGTAGGGGAATGCCAGGGCCAGGAAGGAGGTGTGGGTGGGTTGGTGAGCAGCTGGAGGAAGGGAATAAGGGATTTTCAGAGAGGAAACCAGGAAATGGGATAACATTTGAAATATAAATAAAGTAAATATTTAATTAAAAAGGGAAAAATGCGAAGGAACTTTTCTGTTAAAATGCCACAATGTAATTGCATCATGATGAAGGAGAAGGATCAGGAGACTGCTTCGGTATTCCAGAAAGACAATATATGATCCTCATATATTAGGATAATCTCACAGAGAGAAATGGATAAAACAGGACAATGAAGGAGAGTCTCTGGATAATATATGATGACAGTTTAAGATAAGAATGAATGGGATTTTTTTCTTTTTTTCTTTTTTGTTAAAACATGAAGAGAAAAATATAGACAAGATGAGCACAGATGTGTTTTCACATTCAAAAAGAACTGCAGACTTAGTGGCTCTAAGTGTGAAGGAAACAAAGATTAATGCTTATGTGTGAGGTACAGAAGCAGAGATGTTGGTGGAATGTCAGGAAATTGCACATGGATGACAGGGAAGCACTTACAATCAACTGCTGTTCTCCTTTTCTACAGCAAGGACGCTGTAGAACAGTTTTTTGTTTGTTTGTTTGTTTGGTTGGTTGGTTTTTGTTTTGATAAAGTAGCCAACAGCACCACTCCTGTAAATTGCTTTAAAAACTTGACCCTTTTCTTGGTGGTGGGGCGGGGAGGGAAGGGGTAAGAAAATATGAAGAAAATCCTTACGTTTCAGTTTCTTCATCGGCTGGATTGGATGCTTACAGGGTTTTGTGACATGTATAAGTGTTGCTTACATCACACAACAACAACAGAACATTGTAATGGAGTAGCTGTTGCCCTTCTCTGGTTGTGTGTACAGCATGTGTGGAATTAGAAAGGGAAACTGTTTTCATAAGCTGTTCTCTGTTTCATAATTGGATCAGTCCGTAGCTACCCATATTGCACTGAGCTTGCCAGTGGTGACTGCCAGGAACGTCCTAGGATCCACTTTGGTGGCTGTTGTTGCAGAAGACTGAACTGTTTTGGAATATTTAACAATTATCTAACAGTTGAGTGTTTTCCAATGTGGTTGTCCAATTTTTATGGCCTTGCTGTGTACTTTTCCCTCATTTTGACAGTAATCTTTCACCTATGGCTTACAGTTTGACATTTAATTTATTAGCACTGTTCTGCACACCTCTTGTCAGGAGACTCTGTGTGGTTATTGCCAGTTCTTTGTTTACTTTAAAGGTTTGTACTACATACAAGGTTTAATAATAAAACAAGATTTTGGGGAAAAAAGAAAAAAATGAATGAAATGAAGTTCACATAGACCTGACTTAAACCTAATTTTCTTTTTTTCTTTTTTTAATACTATGGTAGACTCTCGGAGAGGGAGGAGAATGAGGAATTCTTTGGGAAAAATACAGTGAAGACATGAATTTCACTTGGGGTTTTGAACTCCTGATGCCTGTCATACATGCAATGAAAAGAAGGTTATTAGTTAACAGTGGAGTAGAAAGCTGTATGTTGCAGTGACATGCAGGTCTGAGTTGAAATGGTAATATAACCTCCTCTGGAGCATGTGAGATATTCTTGAAATTTATATAAAACAAAATAATAAAGTTTATTCAAATAATTTAATAATGTCAATATACAAAATAACATAGAACAAATTACAAATGAACAAACTAGTTACCCAGGATGAGCAGGAAGTAGGAGAGCAAAGCATTAGCATCTTAGTAGAAATATAGAACTTTCTGGAAAACAATGAGAGATAGAAAACTGTAAAAGATGAGAAAAATCATTAATGAGTTATTTTTAATGGTCCTGAAGTAAAGCTATCAATGGTCATAAAGTAAAACAGAGCTGGCCTGCTGAGAGATACAAGCTATTCAATAATTAATCTTAAAGGTCTCATTAATAATTATGTATTTTAATTTTTAGATTTGCTTAACATGTGTGAGTGTTTTGGTCACATGTATATCCATGTACCACATATATGCTTGGTGCCCTCAGAAGTCAGAATTAGGTATTAGATTGTCTGTAACTGGAGTTATGGATGATTGTTTGCAGCCATGTAGGTGTTGGATATTCTATTAATTTACATTTCAAATGTTACCCTCTTTCCAAGTTTCTCCTCCTGGAAACCCCTTATCCCAACTCTCCTCCCCCCGCTTCTATGAGGATGTTACCCACACCCATCCACTCCCACTCCCCTACACTGGGATGAAGAGCCTTCATAGGACCAAGGGCCTCTCCTCCCATTAATGTCCGACAAGGTCATCCTCTGTTACATATGTGGCTGGAGCCATGGGTCCCTCCCTCAGTGTGTACTCTTCGGTTGGTGGTCTACTCTCTGGGAGCTCTGGGAGGTCTGGTGGCTAATATTGTTGTTTTTCCTATGTGGTTGCAAACCCCTTCAGCTCCTTCAGTAATGTTTACAGACATTAGGATTTTTGACATTATGATCACAATGAAGACTCTCACATTGATTTTTGTAGAATATATATTTATTATAAGGCTAAAGAGATTCTGATATTTTCTCATTAGGATACTGAAGAAAAAGAATGATAATGAAAAACCAAACTGTCATCACACAGTTCCTCCTTCTGGGCCTGCCCATCCTACCAGAACATCAGCACTTGTTCTATGCCTTGTTCCTGGCCATGTACCTCACCACTGTCCTGGGAAACCTGCTAATCATTGTCCTTGTTCAACTGGACTCCCATCTCCACACACCAATGTACTTGTTTCTCAGTAACTTGTCCTTCTCTGATCTCTGCTTTTCCTCTGTCACAATGCCCAAATTGCTGCAGAATATACAGAGCCAGGACCCATCCATCCCCTATGCAGGCTGCCTGGTGCAAACATACTTCTTTATGGTTTTTGGAGATATGGAGAGTTTCCTTCTTGTGGCGATGGCCTATGACCGCTATGTGGCCATCTGCTTCCCTCTGCATTACACAAGCATCATGAGTCCCAAACTCTGTGGTTGTCTAATGATGCTATTGTGGATGCTAACAACATCCCATGCCATGATGCATACTCTCCTTGCAGCAAGATTGTCTTTTTGTGAGAACAATGTGATCAACTTTTTCTGTGACCTATTTGTTCTCCTAAAGCTGGCCTGCTCAGACACTTATGTTAATGAGTTGATGATATTTATAATGAGTTCCCTCCTCATTGTTATTCCATTTTTCCTCATTGTTATATCCTATGCAAGGATCATCGCCTCCATTCTTAAGGTTCCATCTATTCAAGGGATCTATAAGGTCTTCTCCACTTGTGGTTCCCATTTGTCTGTAGTATCACTGTTCTATGGGACAATTATTGGTCTCTACTTATGTCCATCAGGTAATAATTCCACAGTAAAGGGGACTGTCATGGCCATGATGTATACAGTGGTGACTCCCATGCTGAACCCCTTTATTTATAGCCTGAGGAATAGAGACATGAAGAGGGCCCTAATAAGAGTTATTTGCAGTAAGAAAATCTCTCTGTAATGGTAGCATTTTGGATTTTACCTAATTTTATGTGATAAATATATTGAGATTAATATTTTATATCAGATAGTGTTCCTATTCATAGGACCTACCAGGAAGAGCTTGCTAAATGACTATACAATACATAAAAGAGAAGAGTTTTTGTAGAGTAGTCAAAATAAGAAAGGTTGTCTTTGATATCTGTCTACAACTTCTTCTTTACCTTGCATAACAAACCCTTGAAATGCATGGTGGATGAGGTATTGTCTAATATGATCTCCTTTCCTCTAAAGTTACTGTAAATTATTATAATTTTACCCTGCCTTCCATGATTATTGATGTTTCAGTTAAAATCATTTAAGTAATGGATTTATTACACTCAATATCAATGAAATGTATTCACCTCTCATCTTCTAAGGTTTTCCCATATTTTAACATATTTTATTCTCTTAGATCTTTTAATTCATTGCAATTCGTGTTAGCCTTTGTGACTAGTCTTGACCCTGAACAAATTCAGGGGAATTATTTTGTGTAATCATATCACTTTTTAATTTTTATCATAATATTTGAAATCGATTATTAAACAGGCACTTTTCAATTGTATTTACTTTTCTATGATAAGGGAAAGAAGAAAGCTAGAAACTTGTAATGCCTCATGTATATTCATATTTTACTTGGTTAACCATCCATTTGTAGTAGATGGCTTTGTTTACCCTTGGTACAATCTCAAGGAGGAAGAGAAGATTGTTTTTCGCAGACTGAAGTATGTGAACTGCAACGACTTTCCATCCCACATGGAGGGACAATGGATGAGTGTATATGAGATTATACATGAATTCCACTCTTTTGTATCACTTATGTAAAATAAAGAACTTTTCTTTATTTTTATACTCTTTGTTTCACTGTGGCATGGAATATCTCTGGTCCATTTATTTTCTCAGTTGTCTTTGGCAGGTGTTGACACACAAACCCAGTCCTGTATATTCTATTGAACCCTGAACCCCAAAACACAGATCATATTCATGTGAAGTCAATCATGCCTCTGGTAATTCTAACTACTTGGGAAACTTCTTCACTTGAGCCTCTCTGTAATCTTTAATGGGAACATGCACACCTTGAACTTTTTCTATTCCTACACAGTCTTCTTTTTGTCATTTGGCTTGTTTTTTCAATTATGATATCATCTACCACCCAGTCATATATATAAGCAGTTCTATACACATGCAAACACACAGCACACACACACACACACACATATATATATTTACAAAAGTGAATAATAGCTCATGGAATTCTAAATTATGCTTTTTATTGAATATTGTTTAAGATATTTGTTATTATTATTATTATCATCATCATCATTATTCCTATGTAGTTAAGGTAGCATTCATTGCTAAATTATCAAATCCCATTGTCATGGTATAATAGAGTTATCAGGGACAAGACAGACAATATATAAATTAAACCACTTTCCTTCTTATAATTTTATAAGACAGAAATTATTCTATATTCAATAGCTATGGCATTAGATGTAACAGCTATAGGACAGAAGCAAAAATTGCTGAGCAATATAAACCAGAGCCACCATGTGAAAATATAGCCTAGAAAGTACTTGTCTTTAAACAGCTTTTAATTTTTTTAACTGATACATAAATTCATACAGTTGTATTGACAGGATATAATGTGATGAATAACACATGTAATGTCAGTGATGGAATGTGTAAGAGTGGAGGTGGTTTAAGGAAAAGAGAAATATGGGGGGGAAGAGAAGTTTAAAAAAAACAAACAAAAAATCAGGGTGGTGGTGGCACACACCTCTGCATTTGGGAGGCAGAGGCAGGAAGATTTCTGAGTTCAAGGCCACCCTGGTCTACAAAGTGAGTTCCAGGACATCCAGGGCTATATAGAGAAACCCTGTCTTGAAAAAAAATCAAAGTAGAGAGAAAGAGAGAGAGAGAGAGAGAGAGAGAGAGAGAGAGAGAGAGAGAGAGAGGGAGGGAGAGAGAGAGAGAGAGAGAGAGAGAGAGAGAGAGAGAGAGAGAGAGAGAGAGAGAGAGAGAGAGAGAGAGATTAATTGAAAAATGAAAGAAAAAAAAAGAAATGAACCACGTGTGATTATGGCTGAGATCTCAGCACTCATGGGGCTCAGGAAAACACATTAATGTAAAAATTAGGGCAGCAGTGCTGCACAGTGAGACCCTTTGAGGTAAATCTACCAGTGTAGTGAGAGTCTGTGAGTTTGGCTGGAGGTACAGTGAAACAAAGCAGAACTGTGACCAATTCTACTCAGTCAGTCAACTGGATCTCGAGGGAAGGAGTGAGGATGAAAGAAAAATAAAACATAATTAGGCAACACTATAGCATGACTCCAGCAAGCACCAAAGCAAGTTTATTGTTTCTCAAGCTACCTTTATACCATTCTAAGTACATTCAAAGAATAGGGTCAAGGAACAAACAAGGCACAAACAAACGTCCCATGGTCACTGTTCCTAGGGACTTATCAAATGATCAAGATGCAGGGAACATATTCCTCAGTTGTATTTTTCTTGAGCCTACTTACTTGTCCTAGCCAATGTAAATATTCTCTCCAATTTCCTAGAAGTGACACCAAGGGCTCTCCACATAAATTAAATTCCCAAACATCAATGCTGGCCCTTGAAATATTGTATTTGCTCTGATAAAAAGATTATTTGACATTTTCTCAAATTTTTGAACATAAAGTTACCATGTTATTGAGAAAAGGTATACCTGGACACACAGCTGCAATAGTTGTAGGATTCAAGCAAATGATTTTGCTTCACTATGCATGCAAGTACAATTTATAGTGGTCACAAAGCATAATGAACAATCAAATGATAGATATTTTAAATATATCATACTCATAGAATGAAACCTTATTCAATAACATAAATGAATTAATTATTGGTTCATACTACTGTGTGGGGATTATATGGAAATAAAAAATGCAACTGTCAAGGCTGTATATTGCATGAGTGAAATTTCATAGAGATATACTTAAAAGCCATATTTAAATGGTCATAATGTAAATTTTTCTTCCAAATATTTATATTTTTATCCATAAATTTATGTTGCTCTTAACCATGGACAGAGAAGCTTCTGATTGTAGTGGATATTAGTTAATCTCAAGTCATGTAACTGTTCAATTTCTGAGGATATATGACTATGATATGCAGCCATAGATGGAACCTTATCTGGACCATCCTTCCCTCAAGACACAGAGAGCATCATGGAAGAATAGGTAGAAAGATGGGAAGAGCCAAAAGATAGGGAGAAGGGCTGTAAGTTGCTGACCTCTGATGATGATAAAACTGTTGCAAATATAAACTTACAGTGACTACGGTCACCCGAACAAAACGTGCAAAAATCAAGTCAGTTAAAAGTTCCAGCATGAACAATTTAAGATGGAATTGACATTCTACCCCTACAACCTACACTTAGGTTTTAAAAGATGAACTTTAATAAGGATTTTTAAATGCTTTGACTTACTTTCTAGCCAACCATCAAAAGGTAGGGGAGAAAAGATGGACAAGGGACTGTTGATCTTCTTAGAAGTAGTTCTTTGAGGGTGATTCCAATCTCTGTTTTTCAGGATACTAACAGTCCAGTTCAAAGTTTCACCAAACACAAATCAGCAAAAGCTCACAATCCAGCAGAAACTGCCAGGCCTTCACTAAATAGGAATGAGTCAGGAAAAGTGACCAGGACCAGATGGAATATTAGGAATTCTCTGCAGTGCCTCTCTCAATGAAGTGAAAAATAATGATGTTATTGTATATCCTCAGTTTCTGTTGTTGTCTCTCCGTTTTCATTTCTGATTTTGTTAATTAGGATTCTGTCCCTGTATCATCTAGTTAGTTAGGCTAAGTGTTTATCTATCTTGTTGATTTACTCAAAGAGCCAGCTACTGGTTTGGTTGATTCTTTATATAGTTCTTTTGTTTCCACTTGGTTGATTTCAGCCCTAAGTTAGATTATTTCCTGCTGTATACTCCTCTTGGATAGAGTTGCTTCCTTTTGTTCTAGAGCTTTAAGGTGTGTTGTCAAGCTGTTCTCTCTTTGTTCTTTTTGGCGGCACTCAGAGTTATGAATTTTCCTCTTAGGAATGCTTTCGTTTACTTTTGCTTAATATCTCTTTATATCAATGGACTCAACTACCCAATAAAAAGACATAGACTAATAGACTGACTACACAAATAGGACCCAACATTTTGCTGCTTACAGGAAACCCATCTCAGGAAAAAAGATAGACACTACCTCAGAATGAAAGGCTGGAAAACAATTTTCCAAGCAAATGGTCTGAAGAAACAAGCTGGAGTAGCCATTCTAATATCTAATAAAATCGACTTCCAACCCAAGGTCATCAAAAAAGACAAGGAGGGGCATTTCATACTCATCAAAGGAAAAAATCCTCCAAGAGGAACTATCAATTCTGAATATCTATGCTCCAAATATAAGGGCAGCCACATTCATTAAAGAAACTTTAGTAAAGCTTAAAGCACACATTGCAGCTCACACAATAATAGTGGGGGACTTCAACACACCACTTTCACCAATGGACAGATCATGGAAACAGAAACTAAACAGGGACACAGTGAAACTAACAGAAGTTACGAAACAAATGGATCTAACAGATATCTACAGAACATTTTATCCTAAAACAAAAGGATATAACATCTTCTCAGCACCTCATGGTACCCTCTCCAAAATTGACCACATAATTGGACACAAAACAAGCCTAAACAGATACAAAAATATTGAAATCGTCCCATGCATATCAGATCACCATGGACTAAGGCTGATCTTCAATAACAAAATAAATAATAGAAAGCCAACATTCATGTGGAAACTGAACAACACTCTCCTCAATGATACCTTGGTCAAGGAAGGAATAAAGAAAGAAATTAAGGACTTTTTTGGAGTATAATGAAAATGAAGCCACAACATACCCAAACTTATGGGACACAATGAGAGCATTTCTAAGAGGAAAACTCATAACTCTGGGTGCCTCCAAAAATAAACTAGAGAGGGCACACATTAGCAGCTTGACAACACACCTAAAAGCTCTAGAACAAAAGCAAGCAAATTCACCCAAGAGGAGTAGAAGGCAGGAAATAATCAAACTCAGGGGCAAAATCAACCAAGTGGAAACAAGAAGAACTATTCAAAGAATCAACCAAAAGAGGAGCTGGTTCTTTGAGAAAATCAACAAAATAGACAAACCCTTAGCCAGACTGACTAGAGGCTAAGCATTCTAATTAACAAAATCAGAAATGAAAAGGGAGACATAACAACAGATCCTGAAGATAACCAAAACACCATCAGATCCTTCTACAAAAGGCTATAACTAACAAATCTGGAGAACCTGGATGAAATGGACAAGTTTCTAGACAGATACCTGGTACCAAAGTTAAATCAAGATCAGGTTAATGATCTAAACAGTCCTATATCCCCTAAAGAAATAGAAGCAGTCATTAATAGTGTCCCAACCAAAAAAAGCCCAGGACCAGATGGGTTTAGTGCAGAGTTCTACCAGACCTTCAAAGAAGATCTAATCCCAGTTCTTCACAAACTATTCCACAAAATGGAAGTATAAGGTACTCTACCCAACTCATTCTATGAAGCCACAATTACAATAATACCTAAACCATAAAAAGACCCAACAAAGATAGCGAACTTCAGACCAATTTCCCTTATGAATATCGATGCAAAAATCCTCAATAAAGTTCTCGCTAACCGAATCCAAGAACATGTCAAAACAATCATCCATCCTGACCAAACAGGTTTCATTCTAGGGATGCAGGGATGGTTCAATATATGAAAAGCCATCAACGTAATTCAGTTTATAAACAAACTCAAAGACAAAAACCACATGATCATCTCGTTAGATGCAGAAAAAGCATTTGACAAAATCCAACACCCATTCATGATAAAAGTCTTGGAAAGATCAGGAATTCAAGGCCCATACCTAAACATGATAAAAGCAATCTACAGCAAACCAGTAGCCAACATCAAAGTAAATGGTGAGAAGCTGGAAGCAATCCAACTAAAATCAGGGACTAGAAAATGCTGCCCATTTTCTCCCTACCTATTCAATATAGTACTTGAAGTCCTAGCCAGAGAAATTCGACAACACAAGGAGATCAAGGGTATACAAATTGGAAAAGATGAAGTCAAAATATCACTATATAAGTGACCCAAAAATTCCACCAGAGAACTCCTAAACCTGATAAACAGCTTCGGTGAAGTAGCTGGATATAAAATTACCTCAAACAAGTCAATGGCCTTTCTCTACACAAAGAATAAGCAGGCTGAGAAAGAAATTAGGGAAACAACACCCTTCTCAATAGTCACAAATAATATAAAATATCTTGGCGTGACTCTAACTAAGGAAGTGAAAGATCTGTATGATAAAAACTTCAAGTATCTGAAGAAAGAAATTATAGAAGATCTCAGAAGATGGAAAGATCTCCCATGCTCATGGATTGGCAGGATCAATATAGTAAAAATGGCTATCTTACCAAAAGCAATCTACAGATTCAATGCAATCCCCATCAAAATTGAATTCAATTCTTCAACGAATTAGAAAGGGCAATCGGCAAATTCATCTGGAATAACAAAAAACCTAGGATAGCAAAAACCCTTCTCAAGGATAAAAGAACCTCTGGTGGAATCACCATGCCTGACCTAAAGCTCTACTACCGAGCAATTGTGATAAAAACTGCATGGTACTGGTATAGCAACAGACAAGTAGACCAATGGAATAGAATTGAAGACCCAGAAATGAACCCACACACCTATGGCTACTTGATCTTTGACAAGGGAACAAAAACCATCCAGTGGAAAAAAAGACAGCATCTTCAACAAATGGTGCTGGCACAACTGGCAGTTACCAGGTAGAAGAATGTGAATTGATCCATTCCTATCTCCTTGTACTAAGGTCAAATCTAAGTGGATTATGGAACTCCACATAAAACCAGAAACACTGAAACTTATTGAGGAGAAAATAGGGAAAACGCTCAAAGATACGGGCACAGGGGAAAAATTCCTGAATAGAACACCAATGGCTTGTGCTGTAAGATCGAGAATAGAAAAATGGGACCTCATGAAACTGCAAAGCTTCTGCAAGGCAAAAGACACCGTCAATAAGACCAAAAGGACACCAAAAGTTTGGGAATGCATCTTTACCTATCCTAAATCAGATAGGGGACTAATATTCAATAAACACAAAGAACTCAAAAAGGTGGACTCCAGAAAATCAAATAACCCCATTAATAAATGGGACCCAGAGCTAACAAAGAATTCTCCGCTGAGGAATACCGAATGGCTGAGAAGCACCTGAAAAAATGTTCAGCATCCTTAATCATCAGGGAAATGCAAATCAAAACAACCCTGAGATTCCACCTCATAACCATCAGAATGGCTAAGATGAAAAATTCAGGTGACAGCAGATGCTGGTGAGGATGTTGAGAAACAGGAACACTCTTCCATTGTTGGTGGAATTGCAAGCTTGTACATTTACACAATGGAGTACTACTCAGCTATTAAAAAGAATGAATTTATGAAATTCTTAAGCAAATGGATGGACCTGGAGGGTATCACCCTGAGTGAGGTAACCCAATCACAAAAGAACTCACACAATATGTACTCACTGATAAGTGGATATTAGCCCACAAACTTAGCATACCCAAGATATAAGATACAATTTGCTAAATGCATGAAACTCAAGAAGAACAAAGACCAAAGTATGGACACTTTGCCCCTTCTTAGAATTGGGAACAAAACACTCATGGAAGGAGTTACAGAGACAAAGTTTGGAACTGTGTCAAAAGGATGGACCATCAAGAGCCTGTCATATCCGTGGTTCCATCCCATAATCAGCTTCCAAACGCTGACACCATTGCATATGCTAGCAAGATTTTGCTGAAAGGACCCAGATATAGCTGTCTCTTGTGAGACTATGCTGGGGCCTAGCAAAAACAGAAGTGGATGCTCACAGTCAGCTATTTGATGGATCACAGAGCCCCCAATTAAGGAGCTAGAGAAAGTACCCAAGGAGCTAAAGGGATCTGCAACCCTATAGGTAGAACAACATTATGAACTAACCAGTACCCCGTAGCTCTTGACTCTAGCTGCATATGTATCAGAAGATTGCCTAGTCGGCCATCACTGGAAAGAGAGGCCTATTGGACTTCCAAACTTTATATGCCCCAGTACAAGGGAACGTCAGGGCCAAAAATTGGTAGTGGGTGGGTAGGGGAGTGGGTAGAAGGGTATGGGGTACTTTTGGGATAGCACTGGAAATGTAAATGAGGAAAATACCTAATAAAAAGTATTTTTAAAAAAAGGAATGCTGTCATTGTGTCCCATAAGTTTGGGCATGTTGTGGCTTCATTTTCATTAAACTCTCAAATGTCTACAATCTCTTTCTTTATTTCTTCCTTGGCCAAGGTATCATTGAGTAGAGTGTTGTTCAGCTTCCACATGAATGTTGTCTTTCTATTATTTATGTTGGTATTGAAGATCAGCTGTAGTCTTTGGTGATCTGATAGGATGCATGGGATAATTTCAATATTTTAGTATCTGTTCAGGCCTGTTTTGTGACCAATTATATGGTCAATTTTTGAAAAGGCACCATGAGGTGCTGAGAAGAAGGAATATTCTTTTGTTTTATGATAAAATGTTCTGTAGATATCTGTTAAATCCATTTCTTTTATAACTTCTGTTAGTTTCACTGTGTCTTGGTTTAGTTTCTGCTTCCAGCATCTGTCCATTGATGAGCGTGGATTGTTGAAGTCTCCCAAAATTATTGTGTGTGGTGCACTCTGTGGTTTGATCTTTTCTAGAATTTCCGTAATGAATGTGGATGCCCTTGCATTTGGAGCATAGAATTGAGAATTGAGAGTTCATCTTGGCAGATTTTACCTTTGATGTGTATAAAGTGCCCCTCCTTGTCTTATTTTGATAACTTTGGGTTGGAAGTCGATTTTATTTGATATTAGAATGGCTTCTCTAGCTTGTTTCTTCAGACTGTTTACTTGGAAAATTGTTTTCCAGCCTTTCACTCTGAGGTAGTGTCTGTCTTTTCCCCTGAGGTGGGTTTCCTGTATGCAGCAAAATGTTGTGTCCTGTTTATATAGCCAGTCTGTTAGTCTATGTCTTTTTATTGGGGAATTGAGTCCATTGATATTCAGAGATATTAAGGAAAAATAATTGTTTCTTCCTGTTATTTTTGTTGTTAGAGTTGGGATTCTGTTCTTGCTCCTATCTTCTTTTAGGTTTGTTGAAGGATTACTTTCTTGCTTTTTCTAGGGCATAATTTCCCTCCTTGTTTTGGAGTTTTACTATCCTTTGAAGGGCTGGATTTGTGAAAGATATTGTGTGAATTTGGTTTTATCATGGAATACTTTGGTTTCTCCATCTATGTTAATTGAGAGTTTTGTTGGGTATAGTAGCCTGGGCTGGCATTTGTGTTCTCTTAGGGTCTGTATAACATCTATCCAGAATCTTCTGGCTTTCATAGTCTCTGGTGAGAAACTGATGTAATTCTAATAGGTCTGCCTTTATATGTTACTTGACCTTTTTCCCTTACTGTTTTTTTTTTTTTTTTTTTTAGATTTATTCCCTTACTGCTTTTAATATTCTATCTTTAGTGCATTTGTTGTTCTGATTATTATGTGTCAGGATGAATTTCTTTTCTGGTCCAGTCTATTTCGAGTTCTGTAGGCTTTTTTTATGTTCATCCGCATCTCTTTCTTTAGGCTAAGAAAGTTTTCTTCTATAATTTTGTTGGAGATATTTACTGGCCCTTTAAGTTGAAAGTCTTCCTTCTCATCTATACCTATTATCTGTAGGTTTGGTCTTCTCATTGTGTCCTGGATTTCCTGGAAGGTTTGAGTTAAGATCTTTTTGCATTTTTCACTTTCTTTGATTGTTGTATCCATGTTTTCTATGGAATCTTCTGCACCTGAGAGTCTCTCTTCCACCACTTGTATTCCTCTGCTGATACTCACATCTGTGGTTCCTGATTTCTTTCCTAGGATCTTTCTATCTCCAGTGTTGTTTCCCTTTGGGTTTTCTTTATTGTTTCTGCTTCCATTTTTAGGTCTTGTATGGTTTTGTTCAATTTGATCAACTGTTTGGTTGTGTTTTCTGTAATTCTTTAAGGGATTTTTGAGTTTCCTCTTTAAGGTCTTCTACCTGTGTAGCAGTGTCTTCCTGTAATTCTTTGAGGGATTTTTTGCTCCCTCTTTAAAGGGTTCTACTTGTTTAGCAGTGTTAAAGGGATCTACTTGTTTAGCAGTGTTCTCTTGTAATTCTTTAAGTGAGTTATTAATGCCCTCCTTAAAATCCTCTAGACCATCATGAGATATTATTGTAGATCTGAATCTTGCTTTTTGGGTGTGTTTGGGTATCCATGACTCGCTGTGTGGTGAGAATAGTGGGTTCTGATGATACTGAATGGTCTTGGGTTCTCTTAGTAAGATTCTTGGGTTTGCCTTTGCCATCTGGTAATCTCTGGTGTTCAATGTTCTAGCTGTCTCTGGCTGGACCTCATTCCTCATGTGATTCTGGGAGCCTCTGTCAGCACTCCTGGAAGTCCAACTCCCTCTTGAGTCCCAGTGGTCAGAGAACTCTCTGCATGCAAGCTCTCCTTTTGCAGGGAAGGTCCACAGAGGCCTGGAGCTCAGATCCACTTCTTGGCTGAAGATGAAAGCCCGAAGGGACTCTGTTCAAGAAGCTCTTTTAAGCCGGGCGTGGTGGCGCACGCCTTTAATCCCAGCACTCGGGAGGCAGAGGCAGGCCGATTTCTGAGTTCAAGGCCAGCCTGCTCTACAAAGTGAGTTCCAGGACAGCCAGGGCTATACATACAGAGAAACCCTGTCTCGGAAAAAAAAAAAAAAAAAGAAGCTCTTTTACATCTGTGGCCCAGTAATTATGCAAAGTGATATGTTTGTTATGACATTTCTGGTTGTGAATACATTGTACTTTGATCATAGCAACCCATTCTATTACTTGATTTTCTTTGTGTGCCTTATTATACTTAACATGATTGTATGTAATTCTATAAATTTTGATGCCTATAGTTTTGTGTGTGTTTGTTTATGTATATATTATGTTAGATATTGATATATAGATTAAACACAAGAATGATGCACATATAGAAAGATTGAGATTGAAATGGTAAAGTAACCCAGAGTAAGATTGCATTGCTTAAAAATATATAACTATACACTGATTTCATATCTCGATATAATTAGGTAGATATCACTTATAGCTACATTATCTACATAAATATATAGATGTCAATGTAGATACAGAGACAAAGACAGAGACAGACAGAGACATAAATATATACATAGATGTAGTTATAGGGATATAGATTTGGATGTAGAACATACATATGGATATATATAAATATATATGATAGATAATATAGATGATATAGTAAGTTGTATCTTGTAGAAATGTATAATATATATACTGACTCAATAAACTGACTTTTGTTTATTGTTGCAGAATGAATGTAGATGTGTTGATATATCTGTCCTATGTGTACTTAAATATTTTTGAGTACATTTACTCAAAAGGAATGGCATTTTGTTGCAGCATATCATAGTTCTGTTTTTAATTTTGAGGAACTTTCATACTTGTTTTTAGCAATTGTTCTAGTTGTTGAAATTAAAATAAAACTACATTTTTACTATTTTCTTTATTTCACTCAAATAACCCAATGAACTCCATTGTTATCTCTCAAATTTGGGCCCTATTTTCTTTAATTCTTGGATGTGTCTTATACTTATATATTGTTAAATATATAAATACTGCCCGAGAATTCTATATACTCCTATGTATATGATTTCAGAGCTGACCATTTGTTTTGCAAACAGTTGGTGGCATGTTCCCTGGGGAAGACTATTTCACCTACTCTCTGTATTCCTTACCTACCTGTAGTTCTTTATATAGCATTGAGGCCTCATGGGACTTTTCCCTTCCATGTTAGCATGTCTCTTGTAGTTGTTTGGCCCATGTTTAGAAGATTCTATGGGTATAGCTTCTCTGATATTTATGAGAAAAACAATCTCATTTCCTGTTCCTTTGGATCTTACAACTTTTCTATCCTGTCTTCCATGATTATCCTAGAACCTTAACTACAGGAGTTGTGTTACTAATATATCAGTTGGGACTGGGAAACAAGATTACTTGTTCTGTGCATTTTCATTGATTGTGGTTTTCTGTAATAATTTCATCTTTAACAAGAATTAGGAATTAGAGATTGGAACTAGAAACCAGATAAGTCTTCAAACTCTCCAATCATTATTCCAGTCATATACTTCATCTGTCAAGATTGCTCTTTCAAACAATGTGCCAACTGGGTACCAAGAGTTGACATTCCTGAACATTTAGTGAACATTTTTAATAAAATGATCACATTCAATTCCTCTGCCACCATAGGCTCATGGCCATATAATAAAGCCCAGTGCTCTTAATCCAACTTCAGTAAACCAATGTCCTTTCACAATATCAACACAGTTTAAAAGTCAAGAGTGTTTACTGAGACTCAAAGGAATCTTTTAACTGTAGCCTCCTATAAAATAAAAAAAAGAAAATCACATAATTTTACAATATAATGTAACAGAATATTTATCAATATTTCAGGGGGAGGAGTGGAAGCATAAAAGATCTTAGATCTAAATAACACCAAAACCCAGAAGGTCAACTCCAAATTCTGCAAGTCCATTTCTGGTGTCTAGAATTTTATGTTCAAGTGGTTTATTTAGATGGCTCTGCCTCTTCAGCTTTTATGCTTGCAATGTACAGCTCTCCCTTTGACTGTTTCCACTTACTAAGTTATGCTATCATTAGCCAATGTCCTGTAGTTCTGGCATCTTCAATGTATAGGGTACTTCCTAAACCCAGGATTCAGTTCACAGCAAACATTCCCTTGCCCTCTCAGAGACTACATTTTATTTGTTGCCTGTAATTTGTGGCTCCTTGAAACCATAGAAAAAGTATCTCTGAATCCTTCAAATGCAAATCTTCCATGCCTCTAATGACAGCACTGTGTAGCTGGAATTGTCAATGTAAACTATACACTTGAGAGGGAGCATTTCCTCTTTAAGTCACATTTACATTCTCTTTAACTAGTTGGAAAGTTATCTGCTCTGGATTTTGCCATGGTTCCTGTTACTGTGCAGAGAGGCCTCTTCATAACTGTACTAATAATCTCTATAACAACTGCAGCCTCCTTTACAGCACAGGCCTTGGCTATAATATTAAGGCTAATATTCCAAAGGCTTCTTATTACTCCAAGCTGTACATTTTTGTTTATTTTTGCCTAAATTGCTCTTTTTCATATAACCCCTACATACGTATTATTAATAATATTCATTCCTCAAACTCAAAATTATGCATTATTGAAGTTTTGTCTGTGAAAGAAATAGCCTATCAATTTAAATATTGCCCATCAGCCAATATTCCAGAACAAGGGCTAAAGTCAGCCAGATTCTCTGCTAAAATACCACACAATTCTTGCTTATAACCTATTTTAAAATTGTTTTCTTCTGAAATGTATTGAGCTGTGGATCCATAGTGTGCATTGCTCTCAGCATGATAATCTTCCAGGCTCCTATGAGAATGTTCCTGTAAGCTCCACTTACAGCATTCAACCACTATTCTAGTCTAAAGATACAAACTCTTCCATTCCTAAACAAACAAACAAACAAAAAATAGCAAACCCAACCAACCAACCAACCAACCAAGTAGTCAATCAATCAATCAATCAATCAATCAATTGAAATCAACATTGTCTGATCCTTCAAAGCAACACTCTCTGATACGACTTGCATATTAGTTATTTTACTGTTGTTTTGATAATGTGCCATATCTGAGGCAAAGTTCCACGAGAAGTTTATCTAGGTACAGATGTGCTTGTTCAGGTAATTGTACAGGATGTGACATCATAAATTGAGACAGGTAATAAAAGACAAAGGTCAAACCTGGGAAGCACATAAAAAGTTCAAGGTTCCCAACTGAGTTAATTGACATAGGACTCTACCTGCAGCTGTCTTCTGGTTCTGAGCAAATGAGAATAACAGCAGGGAACTCTGGAGGAAGCTCAAGGATGCTCATGGATACATGGGGCCTACCAGAAGATATACAGTAGTGAAATGGGGTAGGTCTGGTTTTTATAAGAAGAGGCAGCAGAATTAATGAATCAAACATAAATGGAAGCCTGGTCCATGACATTCTGATGGTAGGAGTTTAAAAAGGATAGTGGAGATCTTCTTTCAGGAGTGGGAGAAAATGAAAAAAAAAACTGTATAATCACATAGTCTTGCCTCATACATGGGTTTAAATCTTTACACTTTGTTATGCAAGAAGTTGTTAAGTTCCCATTTCCAGCATCCAAACAAATAAAGTTACCTTCTCTACTTGCCTTTAATGAAAAATAAGTAGCCCCATATCACATAACTGGTATCAAAATGGGTAAATAATCATAATAGTTCTGTGGGTTTTGAAGAAACCAAAGTTCTAGCTACAGATTATTTTTAAGTAATTTTCAAGAATGAAATGGACATGAAGGCATAATGGGATCTCTAGTTAATACACATTTTATATATTAAATAATTATATAGAATGCCTATTTAGTAGAATAAACTATACTGGGGAAAAGTTAGGAAATGCTAGTAAATAAATATATCAATATATCTACTTTATTATGTTATAAAAATCTGAAAGGTGGTTATCATCATCATAGGAGAGATTTCATTTGAAACACTTTTTTTAGAGCTTCCTTCATGTCTCTGTTCCTCAGGCTATAGATAAAAGGGTTCAACATGGGAGTCACCACTGTGTACATCATAGACATGACAATGTCTTTTAGAGTAGAGTTATTATCAGAGGGACCTAAGTAGATGCCAATAATTGTCCCATAGAACAGTGATACCACAGACAGGTGAGAACCACAAGTGGAGAAGAGCTTGTGGATGCCTCGAGTTGAAGGGACCTTGATAATGGAGGAGATGATGCGTGCATAAGACACAATGATGAGCAGAAATGGAAGTACGACAACAAGCCCTCCTATGATCAATATCACCAACTCATTAATGTGAACATCAGAGCAGGCCAGCTTCAAGAGAGCAGACAGATCACAGAAAAAATGGGGGATCACATTGTTTTTACAGAAAGACAACCTAGTTAAGAGCAAAGTATGCAACATGGCATACAATGTGGTCAGCACCCATATCAGCAGCACAAGACTCACACAGAGCTTGGGGCTCATGATACTCGCATAATGAAGGGGGAAGCAGATGGCCACATAGCGGTCATAGGCCATGGTCACAAGTAGGAAGTTCTCAAGGGCTGCAAAAAACAGAAAAAAGTACACTTGCGTCAGACATCCTGCATAGGGGATGGATGTGTCCTGGCTCTGCATGTTCTGCAGCAACTTGGGCATTGTGACAGAGGAAAAGCAGAGATCAGAGAAGGACAAGTTGCTGAGAAACAAGTACATGGGTGTGTGGAGATTGGTGTCCAGACAAATGAGGATGATGATGATGAGGTTCCCCAGGACAGTGGTGAGGTACATGGCCAGGAACAGGGCATAGAACAGGTGCTGGTGCTCAGGAGCAATGGGCAGGCCCAGGAGTAAGAACTGAGAGATGATAGTCTGATTGTTTCCAGGCATGATCTTCCTGTAATGTATGTAAGAGTAATAGTCAACCACCTCTAAAAATAAAGTAAAAATTAACAAATATGTAAGACAAGTGCTTTACAATAATCTCATATCTATCACGCCATCTCTTTTTTAAATTGCTAGAATCTCTATAGCCATAAGTAACTTAATTCTTTGGTTTCTTTTTAATGTTTCAATATTCCATCTTTTATGTCCTATTCTTATCTGAGATATGTTTGCTTTTCTTTTGTTTGCCAATTGTTAATGTGGTCTCAGTTCTTAAGAATTTTTTTTCAGTTATGTCAGTTTCTTGTATCTCAATGTTCCCTAGGACTCAGTGAAGACTGTCTTATTTTATGATTATATGTCTAGAGCAATGAAAATTTCATGTACTTGAATGGCTTAGATTACAACTTAAGATTCAGTTTGGATGATTTTATCTTATCTTAGAGAGCTATTAATTGCAAGGGTGAACTTTGTTTTTTCTATAATGCCCAGCAGGCCTTGTAAACACAGCAGATTCAAAATAAAACGGCTACCTTCAGCCTCTTCCTCCTCTTTCTCCTCCTCCTTCACTCTTTCATATCATTAAAAGTAATCTGTGATCAAAGCTGAAATCTGAGAGTTGGATTTCATTCATTTCTTTCTCTATCTATACCTCATTACTAAATATTATAGATCCTGAAATTCATTTTTTAAATTCAGCTTTATCTTAATTATTACTAACATGGACAAAAGTAATATCTCACTTGAAGAATTTAAACTACTTCTCAATCCACCTCCCTAATTCTGAACCTCCACACTTTCCTAAACAGCTTCCTTTGCTCTTTACATGTAAAGTTACAATTCAGCTATGATTCCTTGTTAATGATTTTTTTTTATTGGAGTGTCAGTGCTTAGATGAAAGAATCTGAATTTACTTTAGGGGAATACTTGACATTGATGTGCCTAAATTTACCTTACCCGCACAGTCACATTTGGCCATATAAACACTTTTGTATTCTATTCTCCAGCTATGCTGGACATTGGTGTATACATTTTAGTGCTCTGTCTTTCATACCTGGTGTTCCAGTTGCCTGGTACTTTCTTCTTTTTGCCTCAACTCACTGGATTAACATTTATCCTTCAGGTACTATACATGTGGCTTTCTATGATAAATCTCTCCAGTCCATCTAGAGAACATGAGACCTGTTACTATTTTATCACTGTTTGGAAATCACCCTACAGTACTCAGTGCTTCAGTCAGATTAATATAACTGACTCCCAGCAGATTGTAAAATCCATTTTGGAAAGACATGTCTGCCCCTTCAAACTGCATCCTGCTTATTGGCTGTATTTACCAAAATATATCACTATTACCTGGCTTTTGTACTAGGAAATGCACTCATGTATACATGCTCTATGAAATTAGAATATCTGCCACTCTAAATTTGTCCCTGACAAGAACTTTCAGGGTAAATCCTTTACCTCTAGTTACAATTTTGCATACATGGATAACACCATAGACCTTTTGTTTGTCACTTATTCATGTTACCAAATCAAATGATACTCTGCACATCTTTATACTTGATTTATTGTGATGCCATTGATATCAATCTGCTAAGAAAAAATATGGTGGTAATTTTAGTAAGTGTGGGAATATTTGTATGCTAGTCTTATGTGGTCTCTTTCTCCAATATCCATGCACCAAGTGATAATTAATTTAATGTGTCAACCCATCATTGTCTTTCTATTAGTCTTTTACACATTTTGCAGTTGGGATGGTATTTACCTCAATACACTTTGAGTGAGTGAAATGGCATGCCATAATGTTGTGGCTCCATATACACAACTGAAAACTTTGATGAAAACTCTGCAATCTCTCAAAGAAGAAAAAAGACTCTGCCTGCTGAGTGCCTTTACCTTCAAGTCCATAGATTCCAGATATGCCCTAGGTATCAGTTCCCACACAGTGTCAAATTGTCCAGTTCATAGTCCAGAGAGCTGATTTCTTAAAAAATAAGCTTATTTTACACTTTCTCTCTTTTATAACCAATTTCTACTTGTATGCACACTTGTATGTGGATATGGTATGGCTGCTTTGGATTTCTGAGATATTCTGACATCAGTAAATTCCACTATCCATTAAATTTGACAAATGAAACATAAAGACCTTACAATACGACCAACTGCTTAGTTCTCCCTCTTAACATGTTTAATTCATCTTCATTAACAAATTTTCTATTTCAAACTTATCTGCTAACATTAAGGGAAGAAAAATATCTACTGAAATCTCCCACAAAGTTTGTAGGGAATTTGCCTCCCATATAACTGTGAAGATAGCATTTCTTGTGTTGTGTGTGAGTAGGAATCACAAATGAGAAAGTTCATATGCAAATGCTGCATGAAGTAAACAGCTTCATGTCTCCCAGACCTGTGATATTTCAAGCTCCCTGGTTATAGTAAACCTAAGTTTCTTTTCAGGTGGTGCCACTAAAATTTAATGTGAGTTAAAACTCACTAGAATACTTATTCCGATGTTGATATTATCCTCCAATTAAGATATTACAATTTTAATTCACACCCAGAGAAAGAGAGTTACTGTGGTAAATAGACAGAGAAACCTTTTAAATTACAGTTCAGTAGTTTTGTTTTGTTTTGTTTTGTTTTTTTTCAGAAAAATTGGAATTCCATTACTGATTTGAGATCAATCCAAATATTTGAAATCTCTTGGAGGTAATTTTAAAATAAAAAGATTAAGAACTACAGCACTAAACCTGTGTGGGTTACATAGCTGTTGTTACAATGAAATGATAGAGTTTGGTAAGAATATAATGTGTAGTGATATTACTGAATATTGTCATTAAAATATATCTGGAACATAGTAGTTAACATGCTTGTGCAAGTTTTGGAAGACTAGAAAAAGCAGATAATTAATAGATAACTATCACCTCTAAAACTCCACACTGAAAAATATCACACAACCCTAGAAAACTAGACTATCCCTCCCAACTCACCAACGATGTGTTCAAATGACTCTGAGACCCCAGCCTGAGATCCTAGTCCCATATTAATTGCAGAGCTGTGAAGTAATGCCTCTATGTTCATAATCTGAGTACTATCCCTGCTCATATGTTCCAGCATTCTCGGCCCTGGACCTAAGGGAACCTGCTCTCAGGAGTCCAGATCCAGGAATAACTTACTAAAGGCACATTAATTAGTCAGGACCTTTCTAGAACAATTAAGAGTCCTGTAACTGTGAGTGATTCAGCTCTGATGACATCTGGTTCTGTTTATGAGAAGGTGGAAATGACATGGACTCATAGATAGATGTGTAGTCACTGATTCCATTGGGAGCTGGCAGGAATCTTTCATGGCTACAACATGTTTTATGAAGTAAAAAAAGTGCAATTGGAAGATTCCTAAAGACTTAAGTACAATACTCTGTATGATTTAAAATGTATTAAAAGTATGATAATTCAAAGTAGAATCCATAAGATGTTGTGGCAGTAAACTAGGATGAGAAGCACATGCTTTGCACACATTAACAGATTACCCACTCTCAATACAAATTGTTATAGATAGATACACACACTACTAGCAAAAATCAACTAAATATGAGCCAATTTTCTGTATATGTCAATAAATAAGAAAAATAACTCCTTGATACCATGTTTAATTAATTTTCAGGTAAATATCTTATAAAGTCTATGGCTCCTTACCTTTCTAGGTAAAACTTAACTGCCCAAACCACCATCATATTTGTACCATAGATAACACATTAACTTCTGCTTTCAGCGTCTGTGGCACTTGGCTTTCATCATCTGGTTCACATGCTGTAGAGATGCTATGCTGAATATATAGAGTATATTGTGCTATGCTGAATATTTTCATTCTGAAGGAATCTACATATTTATTGGTTTTACAACCATTAGATTATTATACATTATACTAATATTTGTTTTGTACATGAAAATAATATGTGGTACTATAAACTCAATACCATGTTCTATTTGTACATAAAATTCAAGACTTATTTAGTGATGTGTATCAGTTACCCCACATTGAATGACAGGCCTGTTCATTGTATAGTATTTTATAGAAGTATTATGTCTTGGTTGTGATATGTTTCCTCAAAATAATGTATGGATGGCTTTGTTGCAAATGCAGTGTTCAGAGGACTTTGCATACATGATGGTATCTTTACAACCCTGACCAAGTCAATAGATCCATCTAGTGATGAGTCACAATATGGAGAGATTGAAGAAACTAAGATACAGCACATGTTTGGAGAAGGTAGACTACAAGGATACTTTTGAAGGGCACATTTGTTTCTCTCTCTTTGCTTCCTGTTTGCCATGAGGTGAACATGTTATTTTTTTGTGTCGTATACTTCTATTGATGTATAACTTCAATGTGAGATCAAGATTGTAAAGCCAAGTGATCATGGACAAACATTAGAAACCATGTTTAGAATGGCCCTTTCTTTCTTTTAAGTAGTTTACTTCAGTTATTTAGACACAGAAGTGAAGAATTGGCTAAAGAAGCAGACATTCCCCAGCATAGTAGAACACACTTTGGGAATTAGGCAGAGTCTGTCCTCTGTCTCCAAACTTATTTTAGCCATAGCAGCACAACCAGTTATATACTTAAATTAGGTGAACTTGAAAGCACCTCACCTCCATCTTTCTGAATATGTTTTCAATTTTTGCACTGAGACCTATCTGGATAACAGAGAAAGATGTCATAGAATATTTTTCTAACATTCATGCAAACATTAAGTTCTGTAGTCCTTCTTGAGAAAATTACTTTACACAGTGAAAGAGGTGGACTGAGGTTCTTTTCTGCATATGAATACTTTTGAACAATAATTGTAAGATTTTACAGCTGCTAATTTTTAAAGTGGTAACATTCCATTAACCATGCCCTAATTGAAGACAGTCTGCATAAGTCATAAGAATAGGAAATGAAAGACACTTTATGCTTTATATGCTTAGAAAATTTAGAGAGTAACAAAAGAATGCTCTCAACAACTCCAATCCCACGAATTGATAGTCTAGCTAAAAAAAAAAAAAAAAAAAAAAAAAAAAAGCATTCACAATTACTTCAGTGGTTTTTAAATAGATTTGGCCTAGTCTACTGCAATCTAAGCTGAATCACTCAAAAATCCTGTGAATTTCATAAACAGGCAAAGGGTAAGTATTCATCTGATCTCTTCATTTCTACCTTCTTACTAAGTATATTAAGGACTGATCACTGACCATCAACTGCTCCCATCTCAGGGGCTTTGAAAAGTTGGTTCTATAGGGTCTTGGGTAATTGTACAAGATCAGGATTCCTCAGGGATGCAGAGCCCTTTGGGTCCATAGATGGCAAGAAGGGGACATGTAAGAAGATGTTGGCTGCAGAGGATGTTCTTTCTGTTCTTATAATGAATAAAGGTGACCAGAATCTGAAGCAGGAACTGTGATACACCTTCAGTCATCCTAGATAAATTTTCAGGAAGTACATTACTGTCTTCTAAACTACAGATCTTGCACTTCCAGTTTTATGATAGCATGATGGGCACTTTTCAGGTATGATATTATTCTTTGCCATTTTGGAACTTTGTGACACTTTGAAATATTTGAGAAATACCTTGTTCCACAGTTACATTGGTAATAATTTTGTTAATGATGAGGCTTATTACAATTACTTATTGGACATGTTTTTCCATTTCAACCCAATAAGAACACTTAAGGATAGGGGCAATGCTGCAGTGCTTAAGCCTTCTTTTAGTAAGGTTTTAGTTTTAAAGATGAATAAGGTTTGAAGAGATCATGTATTCAAAAGAGCACGGATATCAACATCACCAGAGTACTCACACCATCTTAGTGTTATTTATAAAACTGAGTATCATCTTGAAAATCAGAGTGTGTTTTTAGGGAATTCCAGGTGAGCTGAATGAATAATAACTGCTAGAACTATTTATTTGGATAGTCTTATCTGCTATTCGGGTAAAAACTGTGAGATTTATAACTGAAGAAGTAAAGTCCATTGGGTCAGAAACAGCAACTATCACAAGTGATCTTTGCTTTGTAGTCTTTTCACATAAGCCTACATAAACCATGGGCCCCACTCGGTCACAGAATACAAATAATTCTGAGAAGCTTGGTACACAATTTCCCTTATATTACTCTAGGTTTCTGTTTTTCTATTAACTTCTCACATTATGAAAGGACAGAGTTACTTCACTCTGATATAAAGTTAATAAATAAATTAAATGTTAAAAACGCAGTAAAACACCTTCATAGAAATATCTTGAACTATAATTTGACCAAAATGGATTTTAAGCCCTATACCAGTTTCTATAAAAACTGTCACATTAGGTATAGATAGCTGAATATGAACTCAAGGGAGGGATTAAATTTAACTGGCACTTATGAAGTGTTCATTGTATATAGTTTTCTCCATCATTATCAGTGGAATCATATGTATAGTAGAATCATATGAAGTATAAAAATATTAGTTATTAGTATTATTAAAAAGAGCATTGCATTTTGTACACCCAAATACTTTCCATAAATACACAACTACATCTTAAAGCTAATCACAGACTATCAAATTTTAATGTTGAGGGGGTATGTTTGGTGACTTCATATTTTGAGGAGAATGAAGAAGAGTAATTATTTGGATCTAATGTAAATTTCTTCCTTACATTTTAGGCTATGTCTCAGGCTACAGAATAGCCAGGAAATCTTCATGAATACTGGGTCATGGGCAGGCATGACCTTTCCTGCAAGAAGTTTACAGTCTGTCAACAATAACTGGTACTGAATGAAAAGCTATGCAATGAGTACAAGGTATAGTACATACATACAATAGTATGAGACCATTGTAACAGGTCTAACTATATAGGGATACAAAGAAATTATAACTCAGAATAACTCAATAACTCAATGTCATATTGTGGAACCATAAAAGGAACAAGATACACCATAGAGGAGAAGATGTGATAGGTAAGGAGAATATTAAGTTAGAAATGATAGAATCACAAACTTCAATTTGGACTACAGAACTGCTGAAGAATAAAGTGCATTTATGCCATGTGAGACCATATTTGACTGTAGTAGCTGATAGAAGTTGAATAAGCAATCAATGTTTGTGTATGCTACAGGAATTGTGTTCTTAAAAATAATATGGTCATCTAAGGAAAAAATTTGGAGAGAACTGTATTTATATTTCATAATGCCAGTGTGGGTTAAACCTACTGAATAAAATTGTGTTGAGACATGGGAAGAGGTTGAAATTGAATGTTGACTTCAACATTTCACGTAAGAAATGATGGCATCGATTTCTAAGATTGAAATTAGATAATTTTGAATAACTTATCAAGTTATTCAAAGAAGAGAATGAAGATGAGAAATGTATGAGGTCCCGGGTTGGTGTCCAAGGTAAGAAAAAAGAAAGAGTGCAATAGAACTCTCACCGAGGTTATTGAATAATTTTTTTACTTTTTATTGGATATTTTCTTTATTTACATTTCAAATGTTATCTCCTTTCCTGGTTTCCCCTCCAAAAAACATCATCCCCCTATCCCCTTCCCCTCCCCTTGCTTACCAACCTACCCACTCCTGCTTCGTAGCCCTGGCATTACTCCACACTGGGGCATAGAACCTTCATAGGACAAAGGGCCTTTCCTCCCATTGATGACTGATTAGGCCATCCTCTGCTGCATATGCAGCTGGAGCCATACGTTCCACCATGTGTGATCTTTGATTGGTGGTTTAGTCCCTGGGAGCTCTGGGGGTACTGCCTAATTCATATTGTTGTTCTTCCTATGGGGCTGCAAACCCCTTCAGCTCATTAGGTCCTTTCACTAGCTCCTTCATTGGGTAACCTATGCTCAAATATTATGAAAAAGTAAAGAAATGGAAGAAGTAACATGTTATGGGAGAAGAGTAAATTTCTTTTGGGATGCATTGAGCCATATATACTTGTGAAAGATGATTAGTCAGCAGCAAGGTAGCTAAATCTCCAGATTACAAAGACAACTGCATCTGAATGTAAATGGTGATCTAATGCATTAAAGTATATGGGTTTTCCTTGGGACACATTTTTGAATTATGAAGAGTATGTATACAAAAATTCTTCAAGAAACTTCACAGAAATAAACTACAGAATGGTGTAAACTATAGTTTACACCATTCTGTAATAGAAATTCAGGAAATAGAAATGCCAATACATTTTCCATATCAGAAGCAATTAGATGTAATGATGCAATAATAGAGAAGTAGAACATGCTAAGGCAACATGGCTATAAAGAATGAACATATTTGGATGTAGGGACTTGGGTTATTTGAAGAGAGTAAGCTAAATTACTGTAGAGTATACAACATTCCTTGTGTGTCACAAACCACATCCATTTTCAATGAAATGTGGTTATGGATGTTGTAGGGAAGTATAAGCAGACTGTACAGGATTTGGTTTGTATGTCATCATCTACAAAGGACAACTGAGAAATTAATAGACCAAGATTATTCCATGCCATAGTGAGGTAAATAATATAAAAATGAAAGAATGTAAAAAATTTTTTTTCTAAATAAACAAATGAGGCAAAAGAGTGAAATTGGTCTATGATATACAGGCACAACCACTGGGAATCTAAGATTATGTAATTTTTTTCTTAAAGTCATTACAGGCAGAACATGACTGGAAACAACCAAACTTTGATATCAAAGTTCCTCCTCCTGGGTCTGCCCATCTTGTCAGAGTATCATTTCCTGTTCTATGCCCTGTTCCTTGCCATGTACCTCACCACTGTCCTGGGGAACCTGCTAATCATTGCCCTTGTTCGACTGGATTCCCATCTCCACACACCCATGTACTTGTTTCTCAGCAACTTGTCCTTCTCTGATCTCTGCTTTTCCTCTGTCACAATCCCCAAATTGCTTCAGAACATGCAGAGCCAAGTACCATCTATATCTTATGTTGGCTGCCTGACACAGCTGTACTTCTTTATGGTTTTTGGAGACATGGAAAGCTTTCTTCTTGTGGTCATGGCCTATGATCGTTATGTGGCCATTTGCTTTCCTTTGCATTATACCAGCATCATGAGTACCAAGTTCTGTACTTCACTAGTGCTACTACTGTGGATGCTGACAACATCTAATGCCATGATGCACACCTTGCTCATGGCTAGATTGTCTTTTTGTGAGAAGAATGTGATTCTCCACTTTTTCTGTGACATTTCTGCTCTTCTGAAGTTGTCCTGCTCAGACACTTTTGTTAATGAGTTGATGATATTTATCATGGGAGGTATCATTATTATTATTCCATTCCTACTCATTGTTATATCCTATGTAAGGATTTTCTTCTCCATTCTCAAGGTCCCATCTATCCAGGGCATCCACAAGGTCTTTTCTACATGTGGATCCCATCTGTCTGTGGTGTCTCTGTTCTATGGAACAATTATTGGTCTATACTTATGTCCATCAGGTAATAATTCCACTGTAAAAGAGAGTGTCATGGCTATGATGTACACAGTGGTGACTCCCATGCTGAACCCTTTCATCTACAGTCTGAGGAACAGAGACATGAAGAGAGCCCTAATAAGAGTTATCTGCAGTAAGAAAATCTCTCTATGATGGAAGTACTTTAGAATGATACCTAATTTGATGTAATAAATATGTTGATATTAATATTCTATATCAGATATTGTCTCTCATCATAGGACCTACAAGGATGGAACATGCTACATAATTGTTCAATACATTAAAGGGTACAGGTTTGGTATCGTAGTCAAAGAAGAAAGGTTGTCTTTGATACCTGGCTACAACTTCCTCCTTACCTTGAATAAAAAATCCTGAACATTTATAGTGAATGAGGGACAGTCTAATATGATCTCTGTTCCCCTTATGTTACTGCAAAATTTTATCATGTTACTCTGATTTCTGTGTTCACAGATATATCAGTTGACATAGTTTACATAATAGATTTATGACACTGGATCACAATATAATCTTCTCACTAACCTTCAAGTTTCTAGTCTTTCCTACATATCCTCCCTTACTGATTTTGACATTATTTTTTCTCTTGACTTTCCATATTTCCTACCTATGTTACTTTTTTTCTGACTCGTCTTGACCCTTAACAAATTTGTCGGAATCATTTTGTATGATTGTTATTAATAACTAGGGATCACTCCATTTACTTCTTTAAGATGAGGGAAAGAAGAAAGAAACCAAAAGCTGCTAAACCCTCCTGTACATTCATATTTTACTTTGTAAAACATCCATTTCTAGTGAACAGCTTTATTTAACACTCATGACAATCTAAAAGAGATAGAGAAGGTGCTGTTTTATAGACTGAAGGATATGAGGTTCAATGACTTCTTATCTCACATATAGGGACAATGTGTGAACATGTATGAGACTATAGACTCCTTCTACTTTTTTGTCTGATTTCTGTAGAAAGAAGATTTTTCTTTATTTTTTATATTCTTTGCTTAACTACAGCATGGTGAGACCTTGGTCTATTTATTTCCTCAGTTGTCTTTGATGGGTGAAGACACAAATACAATTGTTGTTACTCCACTCATCATTACCCCCTGCCACATCATCTCCATGTGAAGCCAGTCCTGCCTCTAAGGGCTTCTCACTGCCTGGGAAACATACTCACTTGAGCATCTGTGTAACCATCAATAGAAATATGCATACCTTGATCTCTTCTCTTTTCACATAGTCTTCTCTTTGTACTTTAACATGTTTATTGAATTATGATATTGTCTCCCAACCAGTGACCATGTGATCACTCCTATGTACACATATACCTGCTGTTTCCATAGCTAAACTCTGAAATATTGTCATTGTATAACAGATTTATAAGTGACATGAAAGACAATGTGTAGATTAAGTCTGTTTCCTTCTCATGTGAAAAATAAAGTTTAAAAGACAGAAATATTCAATGGCAGTGACATTATGTTTAATAGATATAGAATGTAATAAAAACCTTTGCTGAACAATGTAAAGAAATACCACAGTGGAAAAATATAGCCTACAATATGTAGGTCTTCAAACATATTTTAAAAAATTCTACTGGCACATAAAAAATAAAGGTGTATTAAGATAATACGGTGTGATGAATAGCATCTGTAATGTAGAAGATGAACTGTGTGAGAGTGGAAGTTGTTTAAAGAGAAGAGAAGAGAAGGAACAAGAGAGGTAAATAAAAATATTGAATGCATAAATTAAAAATCAAGCCAGGTATGATCATATACCTGTAATCACAGCACACACGTAGCTAAAGCAGAAGCATCAACATAAATATGAGGTCATCACAGCTGCTCAGTGTGACCCTGTAAAATCAGCTTCACTGCACAATGAGACTCTGTGATGTTTGCCTTGCTCACTGCAAAGTAGGACCCTGTGAAGTAAGCCTGAATTCAATAGTGAGGCTCTTGGAAAATGGACGTCCCAAACATCAATTTTGGGCCAGTGAGATATCGAGCACAAAGTTACAATATGAATGAGAACATTTTCACTTAGGCACATACCTAAAATAAGTTGAGATTTAAAAACTGATTTTGCTTTTGTTATGTAGGCAATTAAAATTTATAATTGTCAGAAAACCGAATGAGCAATCAAATGATGAGCAGATAAAATGTATTATTCTCATAAATGAGACATTATCCAACAACATAAATGAATAATTTTTATACATTCAACTATGTGGAGTTTCTGTAGAGAAAAAGAAGGCAAATGTAAAGAGCAGATATCAAGAGTGAATTTCATTTTGCTGTCTTAAAAAGCCATATGCCAATGATCATGCCAAAAGGTATTGGACTTTTGCACATTTATGGTTTTTTACCCATAGATTTGTGTTGCTCACAGCCTTGAGCAAAGAAGTTTCTTATCCTAATGGGTATTGGTTAATACTGAGTCACAAAACTATTTAATGGCTGAGAATAAATGACTATGATATGCATCCATAGATGGGATCTTATTTGGAACATCCCTTCTCAAAGTCTCAGGGAGCATCATGAAGGAAGAGATCCAAAGATTGGAAGAGTCAGGGGGTGGGGACAAGGACTGTGAGATACTGACCTCATGATGACAGAGCTGTTGCAATCATATGTTTCAGGGACTTTGGTCACTTGAATGCACAAGATCAAGCCAGTTAAAATTTCCACTTTGAACAATTCCAACAGCAATTGACATCTCACTAGAAAAAGATCTATGGGTAATTGAGAATTACAGAGATAGGGAGAATTCTTATTCCCCAGTGTTGAGATCCCTGATGGGTTATTCAGTAAAAAATGATCAGTCCTAGATGCATATACATGCAGTCAATGCTGAATGAACTCAGTGGGTGTATGAATATGTGGATTTGTTAATCTGTATGAGTAACCATGAATGTTAAAGAACAGGGAGGTTTGAATTCGGTAGGGGTGTCAGATATAGGGTGAGTATGACAGAATAGAGAAACATAAAAAGTGATGTAATTGTATTTTAAATTTTAAAATAACTCAATATGGAAATGGGAGGGGCTTCTAATACCTCACTATTTCCTTAGGAGCTCTTGCACTTGGTCACTTCAATGGGAGAGAGAGAGAGAGTCCTTCTATAGAGGTAGGTGGACATTATCAGGATGCCCACACACTAGTGAATGACCCACATCATGAGCATCTGAGCAGCACTAACTGGACTCCGGTTTGTGTAGTAATAATAATAATAATAATAATAATACCTGAGTTTGTAAGAGAGATATAAAGGAGAGGATGGCCAGAGAAGCTGGAGAGAATGTATTGAGAAAGATATAATGAAGATGGAGTGTATACATCTAAGAAATTTTAAATTAATAAAAATAAATACTTTGAGAGAACATTAAATTTTCACAAAAATCAGAAGCTTGAATATGTATACATAATGTACACATAATGTATATTATACATATTTGTATATGTGATGTGCATATAACTCGTATGAATATTTATGTATATATATACTTCCATATATGTAATTTATGTATATGCATATGGAACAGAGTCCATGTAAGTAAGGCTATGGCAAGCAAGTAAGTTTTCTGGATATGGCACAGCAGTTAGCATGGCTGTGATGTGTGCACTCTGAAGGGACTCAGCCCTAGGGATTTTGTCTCGACTGCTTTTTGTTGCTGCTATGCCTTTCCTGCCACTATTACATAGCCTAATGATTCCTGGTCATCAGTCCACCCTATTGGGCAAAGTTTTGCAGAACAATATGAAGATGAATGTTCATGAATTAATGCTGCTTAGATGAATTAATAACTTTAGAGAATTCAATTATTCGGTCTGCATTCCCCGTGAGCAGTGATGGCATTACTCTGCACTCTAACCATTTGCCCAATTTAAGTTTAGAAATTACAAGTTTCAATAATAGCTGAACCTCTGTTAAAATTGTTAATAAAGGTTTTGTTGCATGGTAAGCAAAAAATAAATAAAAAATTAATTAATTAAAAAATAAAGTTTTGGTATAGACCTTTTCTCCTTCATCAATTGTGTGTATGTCTCTATATATCTATATAAACCTGACTTTCTCTTTCCTTCTCTCTCTCTTTCTCTCTTTCTTTCTTTCTTTCTTTCTTTCTTTCTTTCTTTCTTTCTTTCTTTCTTTTCTTTCTTTCTTTACTCTCCCTCCCTTTCTTTCTTTCTTTCTTTCTTCTTTCCTCTCTCTCTTTCTCTTCCTTCCTTTCTTTCTCCCTTTCTCCCTTTCTTTCTTTCTTTCTTTCTTTCTTTCTTTCTTTCTTTCTTTCTTTCTTTCTTTCTTTCTTTCTCTCTCTCTCTCTCTCTCTCTCTCTCTCTTTCTTTCTTTCTTTCTTTCTTTCTTTCTTTCTTTCTTTCTTGTTCTTTCTCTCTGGCTGAGGAAGAGTTAACAAACTCTGAGCCTCTCCTCTGGCCAGAAGATGACCCTGAGTCAAAGATTAAAGAGCCCAACTAACTAATTTTCTTAATCCCCGCTGCTATCCATTGCCAGAAGCCATCAGCTTTTGGCCCAGCATAGCACGAGTTAAACTGCCAGAAACCAGAAGCTTTTGGCCCCAGATTAGCAAGAGAGAGAGTTAGGTCCCCAGAACAGTAAGAAAGAGTTAAAGGACAGTAATCATCAGGCTTTGACCTCCATCCAATGCTGTGCTCCACCTCAGTACTTGGCTGATCCTGGCATGTGTGTATGCATATGTATATGTATACATTTCGTATACGTATAAGTATATGGTCTTAGTTTAGGTGTCATTTCTATGAAGAGATACCATGTCCAACACAACTCTTACAAAGGACATTTAATTAGGACTGGTACAGTTTCAGAGGTTCAGTCCATTATCATCATGGCAAAAATCATGACAGTATGCAGGCAGACATGGTGCTCTAGAAGGAACTGAAAATCCTACAACTTGATACAAAGGCAGCCATAAGAAGACTGTCTTCCCAGGCCATCAAGAGAAGTCTCTGAAATGTCAGACTGGGTAGAGCTTGAGCATTAGGAGACCTCAGAGCTCTCCTTCACTGAGACACAATTACTCCAACAAGGCCACATCTACTCCAACACACACACACATACACACACACACACATACATATATACATACATATACATATGTATTATATGTATGTGAATGTTCATGTGTATGTATAAGTGTACTTGTAGATATACACATCTGTATACATACATGTGAAACATTGGTTATACTCCTCTTCACACACTATATGGGAATTGACTAAAAATTAAAAACAAAGTTAAATCATGTGAATGTTATTTTAAACATATATATTAGTAGTCCATGTAATAGATTTTATCATCATATTTTATACAACTGTGATTATTTGATGTTTTTGGTTTGGTTGTTTTTCAAATTGTTTATGCTCTTTATTTTTCTTTTATCTATTACAACCTGACTGCTATTTCCCTTCCTACTTCACCCCAGACTCACCCTCCCTACTTCATTGTAGGGCGGTGAGCTATGTACAGACAGCCTGGTTCCAGTTGAGCACAGGCCTGAAACCCTGGAGATCTGGTGGGAAGTGACTTCTGCCTTTATGGGACAGTAAGAATTCAGCCACCAGGTCTCAGGGGTGAACGTTCTGTACACAGCTCACCACCCCATATATCTCCTTTCCCCTGGATCTACTCCTGCTTTACCTACCCTCAGAAAAGAGCAGATTTTCCACTGACATCATCAACTACAGTGTAATAAGCTACAATAAGACCAGGCAGTATTTTCATATTAAGGCTGGAAAAGGCAACCCAGTAGGAAGAAAGTGTCCCAAATCAAGCAAAAGAATAAGAGATAGGTCTCTCTTCCAGTGTTAGTAATTCCTCAAGACTACCCAGCTATAAGACCATAATGCATATGCAGAGGACCTATATCAGAGCCATTCAGACTCCCTGATCTCTGTGAGTCCATTTTAGTCCCAGGCAGTTGACTGTATGGGCCATGATTTTGTGGTTTCCTTGACCACTTTGGCTCCTCTAATCCTTCCTACCTCTCCTCCATGGGACTATCCAAGCTCTCTGCCTAATATTTGGCTGTAGGGCTCTGTATCTGTTCTCATCAGTTGTCTGATAAAGTCTCCCTAGTTTCTCTGATAATAATTATGCTAGGCTCCAGTCACTGCACATCATGAAGACACTACAAACTTTAGGCTGAAAGTTTTGTGGCTGGGTTAGTGTCCCATTCCCTCCACTTGAGTTAATGATGGCCAGTTCAGGTTCTGTGTTCTATATTACTAGGAGTATTCACTAGTGTCAACTTTGTAGATTCTCTTAATTTCCAGTGCACTAGGTTTCTACCTTGTACCCCAAATGGTCCTAATTTCAGTCATCTCTTAGCATTCTTTCCATCCAACACACCTCCTGATCCCTCCTATTCCCATGTATATTCCCCACCTGTCCCCAGCCCACTAGCAAAATGTATGCTATCTCTAATAAGCAATTGAAAACCCTGTATGATGGCCTTGAAGAAGGAAATTGACAAAGATATCAGAAGGTGGAAAGATCTCCCATGCTCATGGATCAGAAGGAATAACAGAGTAAAAACATCCATCTTACCAAAGCCATTTACATACTCAATGTAATACCCATCAAAATTCCAACACAATACTTTACAGATATGATCAAAGCAAAACTAAACTTCATACTGAAAAAAAAAAAAGAAAACAACTAAAACAATCATATACAATAAAAGAACATACAGAGGTATCACCATTGCTGTTTTCAAGATATATTAAAGAGCAATAGTAAAGAAAAAAAACACATGGTAGAGGTATAAAAACAGACAGGTTGATTAATGGAAGTGAATCAATGACAGAGACATAAATCCACACATCTATGGACACCTAATTTTCAATAAAGAAGTTGAAACATACAATGAAAATAAGAAAACATTTTCAACAAATGGTGCTAATCTAACTAGATGCATGTGTTGTATACAAATCACTGTTTCCATTTCTCTTCTCTTCTCTTCTCTTCTCTTCTCTTCTCTTCTCTTCTCTTCTCTTCTCTTCTCTTCTCTTCTCTTCTCTTCTCTTCTCTTCTCTTCTCTCCTCTCCTCTCCTCTCCTCTCCTCTCCTCTCCTCTCCTCTCCTCTCCTCTCCTCTCCTCTCCTCTCCTCTCCTCTCCTCTCCCCTCCTCTCCTCTTCTCTCCTCTTCTTTTTTCCTCCACCTCTCTGTACTTTCTGTCGTATTTCCTAATAATTAAACTTCTATATCATGTTTTGTTCTTCTGCCACACACAAGAGAAAACAGTGCAAGTTTCCTTTATGATAAAAGTTTTGATGAAATTAGGAAGTGAAAGGAACTTATATGGTTCCCCTGCCCATACCCAGAGACAGATTGACTCCTAGGAGGTATGTCATAACCAGATTCTCAAGATGGTCAGACTTCATCCAGAGACAGCAAGGCCAGTTAACACCAAAGATGTTAACAGCATCAGATGTGAGAGGCAAGTGTAAGAACATAAGCAAAAGAAATCAATGCCACTTGGCACCATTAGAACCCAGTTTTCCCATCACAGCAAGCTCTGGATATCCCAACACACCTGAAATGCAAGATTCTAACATAAAATTCTATCGTATGAAGATAATATAGAATTTTAAGGAGGACATAAATAACTCCCTTAAAGAAATACAGGAAAACACAGATAAACAGGTAGAAGCCCTTAAAAAGAAAACATAAAAATCCCTTTAAAAATATAGAAAATCAAAATCAAACAAGTGAAGGAATTGAACAAAACTGTCCAGGATCTGAAAATGGAAATAGAAACAATAAAGGAATCACAAAGGGAAGGATTTCCTGGAGATGGAAAACCTAGGAAAGAGATCAGGAGTTACAGATATAAGCATCATCAACAAAACACAAGGATAGAAGAGAGAATATCAGGCATACAAGGTACCACAGAAGATCATTATCTTCACAACAGTCAAAGAAAATAACAAAAATTTTAAAAAGAAAACAATAAAAAGAGTAGGAACTAACAACCATTTGTCTTGAATATCTCTCAATATCAATAGACTCAATTCCCCAATAAAGAGACAGAGACTAACAGACTGAATAAGTAAACAGGACCCATCATTTTGCTTCATACAGGAAACACACCTCAGTGACATAGACAGTCACTACCTCAGAGTAAAAGGCTAGAAAATTTTTACCAAGCAAATGGTGCAGAGAAGAAGCTGAATTACCCATTTGCACATGGAAGGACCCATGGCTCCAGCTGCATATGTAGCAGAGGATTGCCTTATCTGGCATAAATGGCAGGAGAGGCCCTTGGTCCTGTGAAGGCTCAATGACTCAGTGTAGGGGAATGCTAGGGCAGTGAGGTGGGAGTGAGTGGGTGAGTGGATGAAGCACCCTCATAGAAGCAGGGGAGAAGGAAGCGGAGAGGTTTGTGAAAGGGAAACCAGGAAGGGGGATAACATTTGAAATGTAAAGAAATTTAAAGAAATTTAAAAAGTGTAAAAACAACAACAACAAAATTTTCCAAGAAAATGGTCCCAAGAAACAAGCCGGAGTAGCCATTCTAATATGCAATAAAATAGACTTTCAACCAAAAGTTATCAAATGAAATAGGAAAGAACACATAATATTTATCAAAGAAAAATGCACAAAGATAAACTCTTAATTCTGGATATCTATTCCCCAAATGCAAGAGCAACCACAATTGTAAAAGAAACATTACATTACTAAAGCACAAAACACACATTGAAACTTGCACAATAGTAGTGGGAGACTTCAATATTCCAGTCTCACCAATTGACAAATCATGGAAACAGAAACTAAATAGAGACACAGTAAAACTAATAGAAGTTATGAAACAAATGGATTTAACAGATATCTATAGAACATTTCACCTTAAAACAAAAGAATATACCTTCTTCTCTGCACCTCATGATACCCTTTCCAAAAATTGACCATATAATTGAACACAAAACAAGTCTCAACAAATCCAAGGCGATTGGAATACTCCCTTGTATTCTATCTGATTACCACAGACTAGTGCTGGTCTTCAATAACAACAAAACCATCAGAAAGCCCAAATACTTATGAAAGCTAAACAACTCTCTACTCAATAATAACTTGGTCAGGAAGGATCTAAAGAAAGAAATTAAAGACTTTCTAGAATTTAACAAAAATGTGGGCACAGCATACCCAAACTAATGGGAAACAATAAAAGCAGTGCTAAGAGGAAAATTCATAGCACTGAGTGACTTCATAAAGAAATTGGAGAGATGAGATTTATAGCACATCTGAAAGATCTAGATAAAGAAGAACTCAAAAGGAGCAGATGGCAGGAAATAATCAAACTCAAGAGTCAAAATCAAGCAATTAGAAACAGAGAACTATACAATGAATTAAAAAAAAAAAAAGACATGGTTCTTTGAGAAAAATCAACAAGATAGTCAAATCCTTAGCCAAACTAACTAAAGGGCACAGAGACATTATCCAAATTAATAAAATTAGAAATGTAAAGGGTGACATGTGAACAGGAACTAAAGAAGTTCAAAATATCAGATCCTACTACAAAACCCTATACTCAACAAAACTGGGAAATCTAGATGAAGTGCATGATTTTCTAGATGGATATGAGGCACCAACATTAAGTCAGGATCACATAAACATCTAAACAGTCCCATAACCACTAAGGAAATAGAAGCACTGAGTACAAGTTTCCCAACCAAACAAAAATCCTAGGACCAGAAGGATTTGTGCAGAATTTTATCAGAATTTCAAAGAAGACCTAATACAAATACTTCTCAAATTATTCCCTAAAATAGAAACAGAAGGACCACTATATAATTTGTTCTGTGAAGCTACAATTATAGTGATACCTAAACCACAAAACACCCAACAAAGAGAACTTCACTTTCACTTACTAATATCAATTTTTAAATGCTCAATAAAATCCTTGCAGACCAAATCCAAGAACATATCTAACTTATTCACCACAATCAAGTAGGCTTCATCCCAGGGATGCAGGGGTGGTTTAATATATTTAAATCCATCAACATAATCCACTATATAAACAAATCCAAAGGGGAAAAACCCACATTATCATGTCATTAGTATCATGATGAAAACCCGTTGACAAAATACAACACCCCTTCATGTTTTTTAAAAGTCTTGGAAAGATCAGGAAATCAAGGGGTATACCTACACATAATAAAAGCAATATGTAGCAAATCAATAGCCAACCTCAAACTAAGTGTTGAGATACTTGAAGCAATCCCACTAAAATCAGACACAAGACAGGGCTAATCACTCTCTCCCTATCTATTCAACATAGTAATTGACATTCTAGCCAGAGCAATTAGACAACAAAAGGAGGTGAAAAAGATAAAAATTGGAAAGTAAGAAATCAAGATATCACCATTTGCAGATGATATGATAGCATACATAAGCAACCCCAAATATTCCACCAGAGAACTCCTACAGCTGATAAACAACTTCAGCAAAGTGGTTGGATATAAAATTAGTACAAACAAACCAGTAGCCTTTCTCTACACAAAAGATAAATGGGCTGAGAAAAAAAATGGGAAAGAAATACCCTTCTCATTAGTCACAAATTGAATAAATTATCTTGGTGTAACTCTCAGTGAAAGATCTGTATGACAAAAACTCCAACTCAGTTCTTCACAGAGATATAAATAGCAATTCACAAATTCAGCTGGAATATAAAAACAAACAAACAAACAAAAACAAAAACAAAACAAAAAAAACCCCAAGGATATAAAAAAGAATTCTCAGCAATAAATGAACTTCTGGGGGAAATCAACATCCTTGACCTCAAGCTCTACTAAAGAGCAATAGTGATAAACACACACACACACACACACACACACACACACACACACACACACACACACACAGAGTATTGGTACAGAGCCAGACAGGTAGATCAATGGAATAGAACTGAATTCCTAGAAATAACCCCCCTCATCTATGGTCACTTGATCTTTGACAAAGAAGCAAAAACCATTCAGTGGAAAAAATAAAAGCATTTTCAACAAATGGTACTGGTTCAACTGGCAGTCTGCATATAGAAGAATGCAAATTGATACCTCTTTTATCTCTTTGTACAAAGCTCAACTCCAAGTGAATCATGAACATCCACATAAATCCAGACATGCTGAATCTAATAAAAGAAAGTGGATCTACCGCTTTCTGCCTGGGCCCAGAACTGACCCTGTGCCACAGCACTCCATACTCAAATACATTCTGGAGAGAGCTGATTTACCAGGACTGCTAACACACCTGTGAGCACAGATAAGACCACCACTTCTGTTTAAATCCTCGTCCAAGAGAGACCCTACTGGAGCCATCAGGACACGGGAACCAAGGAACACCTGGGGACCGGATTCTGTCTGTGCCCTGGAGCTGACCCTGTGCCACAGAATTCCATACCAAAATTCTTCTCAGAGAAAACTATGCTCCCAGGAGTACTGACACACAGGCATGCAAGAAGGACAAACCACAGTCAGAGACTGCAAGACCAGTTAACACCAGACATAACCAAATGGCTAGAGGCAAGGGCAAAAGCATAAGCAACAGAAAGCAAGGCTACTTGGCATCATCAGAACCCAGTTCACCCACCACAGACAGCCCTGGATACTCCAATACACTAGAAAAGCAAGACTTAGTTTTAAAATCATATCTCATGATAATGATAAAGAACTTTAAGAAGGACAAATAACTCCCTTAAGGAAATACAGAAAAACACAGGTAAACAGGTAGAAGTTCTTAAAGATGAAATACAAAAATCCCTTTAAGAATCACAGGAAAACACAATCGAACAAGTAAAGGAATTCACAAAGACCTTCCAGGATCTAAAAATGGAAATATAAACAATAAAGAAATCAGAAAGTGAGACAATCCTGGAGAGAGAAAACCTAGGAAAGAGATCAGGAATCATAGTTGCAAGCAACACCAACAGAATACAAGAGATAGAAGAGAGAATCTCAGGTGCAAAAGATACCATAGAAAACATCGACACAACAGTCAAAGAAAATGCAAAATGCTCCTAACTCAAAACATCCAGGAAATCCAAAACACAATAAGACCAAACCTAAGGATAATAGGTATAGAAGAGAGTGAAGATTCCCAATTTAAAGGGCCAGTATATACCTTCAACAAAAGTATAGAAGAAAACTCCCCTAACCTAAAGAAAGAGATGCCCACATCTAGCTGCCAGCAATCACAGAGAACTGGGTTCCTGAAAGGAAAGCTGTTTATAGATGGGAAGGACAGATGAAAGAAATAATGAGCCAAGACAAAGTTTCTCTGATCAAGGCTCAATGTTTAATTCTTAAGTCTAAATTTAAAGGGGGAGAACCCATCTCCCACTTTGCCAGGATCTTGTTGCTTTGCCAGGATCTCATCAGGAAGACAAGTTGGTCTGCTCAGCAGGAAGTGGCTTCTTGTAGCAAGCTGCAGATGTGGCAGGACAATTGACTTCACCTAGGTCAGATGACTCTACCCTAGGTAGGCAAACAAGGTCTGATATAGCCTGCTCAAGGCTGGGGGAAGGGCACACCCATAAACATACCAGAGTCCTACTGGACTCCAAATAGATTGGACCAGAATAGAAATTCCTCCTGTCACATAATATTCAAAGCACTAAATGCACAAAATAAAGAAAGAATATTAAAAGCAGTAAGGGTAAAAGGCAAAGTAACAAATAAAGGCAGACCTATCAGAATTACACAAGACTTCTCAACAGAGACTACGAAAGCTAGAATATCGTGGGCACATGCTATACAGACCCTAAGAGAACACAAATGCCAGCCCGTGCTACTATACCCAGCAAAACTCTAAATTATGATAGAGAAACCAAGATATTCCATGACAAAACCAAATTTACACAATATCTTTCTACAAATCCAGCCCTACAAAGGATAGTAGATGTAAAACACCAACAGAAGGATGAAAACTACACACTAAAAAAAATCAAGGATGTAATCTTTTAGCAAAGCCAAAAGAAGATAGCCACACAAACATAAAAATAACATCAAAATAACAGGAATCAATAATCACTATTCATTAATATCTCTTAACATCAGTGGACTCAATTCCCTAGTAAAAAGACATAGAAAAGCAGACTGGATATGTCAACAGGACCCAGCATTTTGCTGCATACTGCAAATATCCTCAGTGTCAAGGACAGACACTACCTCAGAATAAAAGGCTGTAAAACAATTTTCCAAGAAAAACTGGTCCCAATGGTCCCAAGAAACAAGCTGGAGTAGCCATCCTTTTCAACCAAGAGTTACTAGAAAAAAGGTGGGGAGGGGCGGATAAGGAAGGACACTTTATACTCATCAAAGTAAAAATCTACCAAGAAGAACTCTCAATTCTATACATCTATGCTCCAAATGCAAGAGCACTAATATTAAAAACAAAACAAAACAAAACAACTTTACTAAATCTCAAAGCACACATTGTACCACACAGAATAATAGTGGGAGAATTAAAAAACCCACTTGCATCAATGGACAGATCATGGAAACACAAACTAAACAGAGACACATTGAAAGTAACAGAAGTTATGGACCAAGTGGATTTAACAGATATCTATAGAACATTTCATCCTTAAGCAAAAGAATATATCTTCTTCTCAGCACCTCATGGTACCTTCTCCAAAATTGACCATATAATTGGTCACAAAACAAGCCTCAACAGATACAAGAAGATTCAAATAATCCCACGCATCCTATCGGGTCACCACAGACCAAGGCTGGTCTTCAATAGCAACAAAAACAGTAGAGAACCCACATACACATGGAAACTGAACAGTGCCCTACTCAATGATAACTTGGTAAAGGAAGAAAGAAAGAAGTTAAAGATTTTTTAGATTTTTTGAAAATGAATGCACAACATACCCAAACTTATGGGACACAATGAAAGTAGTGATAAGAGGAAAACTCATAGCTCTTACTGCCTCCAAAAAGAAACTGGAGAGAACATATACTACCAGCACAATAGCACACTGGAAAGCTCTAGAACACAAAGAAGTAAATATACCCAAGAGGAGTATAAGGCAGGAATAGATTTTAAAAACTGTTTGTGTATTAGTGTTAGCTTCAGAATATATCATGTATTTAAAAGGCATTGAACTATTATAAATTATTTTGATGTCTTAAAATTTTCAATACTGAGTTATATATTTAAAATAAATTTTATTAGTTTAATTTTAAAAAGTGGAAAAGAGCCTTGAACACATTGACATAGGGAAATTTTTCCTAAGCAGAACAACAATGGCTCAGTTTCTAAGATCAATAGTGGACAAATGGTTCCTCATAAAATTGAAATGATTCTGTATGTCAAAGGACACTGTCAATAGGATAGAACAGCAATTCACAGATTTGGAAAAGATCTTTATCAACCCTATATCTGATTGAGGGCTAATATCCAAAATATACAAAGAAGTTAGACTCCAGAAAACTGAATGACCCTATTAAAAATGAAGTACAGAACAAAGCAAAGAATTCTCAACTGAGGAGTCCCTAATGGCCATGAAGCTCCTAAAGAAATGTTCACCATCCTTAGTCATCAGGAAAATGTAAATCAAAACAACTCTGAGATTCCAGTTTACACAATCAGAATGGCTAAGATCAAGTACTTTGGTGATAGCAGATGCTGGCAAGGATGTGGAAAAAGTGGAAAATTTCTCCATTTCTGGTATAACCACTTTGGTAAACAATCTGGTGTTTCCTCAAAAAATTGGAAATAGTTTTAGCTGAAGACTAGGCTATACCCATTCCTGAGCATATACCCCAAAGTTGTTCCAACCTATAAAGAGGACATGTACAATACTATGTTCTTAGCAGACTTATTTATAATAGCCAGAAACTGAAAACAACCCATATGTTTCTTAAATGAAGAATGGATACAGAAAGTGTGGTACATTTACACAATGGAATACTACTCAACTCAAATAAGTTACTACTTCACAAATTTTACAGACAAATGGATGGAACTAGAAAATATTATCCTGAGCGAGTAACCCAGACTCAATAGGATTTCCATGGTATGTACTCACTGATAAATGGATATTATCCCAAAGTCTCAGAATACCCATGATACAACTCACAGTCATATGAAGCATAACAAGAAGAAGGCCAAAGTGTGGATGCTTCAATACCACTTAGAAGGAACAAAATTATCATGGGAGGCAGAGGGATGGAGAGAGCTGAATGAGAGAGCAGAGGGTGAGGGAAAAAAGAGGGGGCAGTATCAGGTAAGGGAAGAGACAGGAGAGAAGTCCAGAAGCCCAGGAGAATGAATAGAAATATATAGCAGTGGAGGCTGGGAAATAGGGGAACCACTATAAAGTCCCAGATGCCATGGATTCGAGAGGCTCCCAGGACCCAATGAGGATGACCTTAGACAAAATACCCAACAGTATGGAGATAGAACCTGAAGAGGCCACCTTCAGTGGATAGACATGGCCCACAGTTGATGGATGGGATCACCTACCCATCTCAACATTTTTAACTCAAAATTATTCCTGTCTAAAGGAAATACAAGAACAAAAATGGAGCAGAGACTGAAGGAAAGGCCATCCAGAGACAGCCCCACCTTGGGATCCATCCCATCTGCTGACACCAAACCCTGACACAATTGCTGATGCCAAGAAGTGCTTGCAGACAGGAGCCTAGTATGGCTCTGAGAGGCTTTGCCAGTACCTAAGACAGATGGAGATACTTACAGCCAACCATTGGTCTGAGCCCAGGTTGCCGAATGGAAGAGATAGGGGAAGGACTGAAGAAGCTGGAGGGGACTGCAACTCCACCGGTAGAACAACAATATCAACTAATCAGACCCCTCAAAGCTCCCAGGGACTAAAACCTCCAACTAAAGCATACATATGTGTGAGTCCATGGCACCTACTACATATGAAGCAGAAGATGGCCTTATCTGGTATCATTTAGAGGGGGGACACTTAGTCCTGTGGAGTATTGTTATCCCAAGCAAGGGGAATGCTAGAGGGAGTGGTGGAAGTGGGTGGGTGGGTGAACATCTGAGAGGTGAATAGGTGGGGGTATGTGATGAGGGTATGTAAAGAGGAGACCAGGAAGGGGGACAACATTTGGGATGTAAATAAAATAAAAAAGGAACTTATATCAACATAATAAATACTATATCTAGCCAAGCTGCAGGCAGCATTGTGCTTAATGGGGGAAAAAAACTCAAAACACTACCTCTGAAATCAGGAACAAGACAAATACATCTGCTTTCCCTGCCCTTAATCCAAACATCACTGGGAGCCATAGCTAGAATAGTTAGAGACCTGGCAGAAACCAAAAAGATGCATACAAAGAAAAAGTCAAACTAATTTATTTTTTGATATTATTCTATACATAGCATACTTTAAAGATTCCAGAAAATCCTTAGAACAGGTAAACATCTTCAATCTTCAGTGTAATACAAACTAAATGAGAGAGAGAGAGAGAGAGAGAGAGAGAGAGAGAGAGAGAGAGAGAGAGAGAGAGAGAGAGAGAGAGAATATACTTCCTCTATCCCAACAACAGCCATGCTGAGAATAATGGCAATGTTACAATTGACAAGTGAAACCCCAAATAATCTATTTGAAAAAAAAAAACAGCAAAGGCTCCTTTCTAGGCCCCTCCTCCAACACCCTCATCACTTTCCACTTTCTGCTTTTGCTGACTCTTGTAGTTAGGTACTTAAACCTCAGATTTTGGAAGTGGGCTCCACAAATAAGAAAGAACAGGAAGCAATTGTGTTTCTGGTCTAGGTTGACAGCACAGTGTAATATTTTCCAGGCCCATCCATTTGTATACAAGTTTCATGATTTCATTTCACTTTACAGATGAGTGGATTTGTGTGTCTGCACCACATTTTCATTATCCAAACATCTGTTGAAGGACAGCTAGGCTGATTTCCTTTTAAGTTATTGTGGGTAGAAAGTCTACAAAGAACATGGCTAAGCAAGTATATCTGGAATAGCATATTGATCCCTGCAAGATAGCAAATCTATATACTTTGGTAACTCCTCATATGGTTTCCATTGTGGTTGTATCAGTTTTTGATCCTTCCAATAGTGAATGAGAGTGCTTCTTGACTCTCCCTGAATACTTAACCATCATCTTTTGTTGGCAGTCATTTTCTGAGATAACGGTTGCTATGAGTAGGGAAAGGGGAAACAGGGTAAGGACTTTAACTGGGGATGGGGCAGTGCAATATAGAGAAAGAGGAATAAAGCAGAGATAAATAATACTCATGATGTTTTAAAAGCCCATAGGCAAACACATTATTTTATAATAATACATATATATGTATATATACATATGTATATATGCATACATATATAGTATAGTTATGCATCATGGTGAGATAATGCTCTTCACAAGAGTCATAAACTACCTTAAGAAAATCCTAGAGCTGTTGGTCAGATGAGTCCACGAGACTCCCCCCAAAATATAGTGTTGTCCTTGCCTTTGGTTTCAAACTTGTAGGTAAGATCCTATTGCTGAAGACACTTTGCACTTCAGACATATACTTGGAAGAATTGACTAGAACTGACTCAGAAGTACCCTCCTTTGGTACTAGACTTCATTGTATTGGAAGGTGCTATGAAAGATGCCAGGTTAGCAAAGCAATCAATATTCCTACCTCACTGTAAACTTAATGAACCACAACAATTACCATGGTGGGAAGGTATCCCCAATGGTACAATAGTGGCACTTTTATCTTGGCGAAACCAACAGCTATATAATTGGACTTACAGCTCAATCAATAGAAAAAAATGCCTGATTCGGTAAATTTAGCTAGTCATAGGCCTTAGAGGAAAACCTACTACTATCATTTTTCTAAACTAAAATACTTTTGCTTTTTCATCATATCACATTTATTGATTCTCTGAAAATTTCACAGTACACAACTCAATCACATCTACTTCTGTTCTTTTCTGTCTAGACTGTTACTTTTGTGGTATGTTTGGGGAGAGTAGGAGCTGTCAGAATACTTCCATGTCCTTCCTTTTGAAATGGTAGTTTCAGTCATTGAAATCAACAGCAAAAGTAGCTCCCCTTGCATGTTATAGTCAGTAGAAACACAGATCATGGGCCTCCATATGATTTCTGCAATGGCGTAGACCACAAACACAGCCCCCTCCTACAGTAGACCACAGGCCCACATAAGGCCCTCAGAAGCTTCTTGGACTATTAACATCACCATTATCTCAGGTGGCAGTTAAGACCATTCACATCAGTAAGGCTGATGCACTGACCACAAACATCAACATTAGTTCGGGCTACAGCACTAACCACAGACATTTGCATGGCCTTCATTGGCAACAAAATCCATGAACATAAACACATACCTTGGCTGAATCAGGACCATGCAGTCAGACATAGACCATTGTAGCAGCAAGAAAATGGACATCACCATGGCCTCCTGCCACTCATATCAGTATGACCACTTGTGGTAGCACATTCTGACCATGGACATCTTCATGGCTTTTGGTGATAGAACAGGCCATGGATACAAACACAGACCCAGATCCAGTAGGACCACAGACCTAGCCATGGCCCTCAGCAACCTCAAGTATATGGCATCAGATGGCAGTGCAGGTCATTCAGATCTGTGTTGACATTGGTATCAGCATGTCCCATAGACATCAACATGGCTATGCAGCCTGGGATAGATGCAATGTGGGATGCAGCAGAGACTATGGGCATCCACATGGTCGTTGTTTTGAACTTGAGCCAGGGACATCATTACAGACCCCAATTCCAGTAGGATCACTCACCCAGACATGGGCCTCAGCATCAACATGGAAGCAGACATCACAGTTGCCTCAAGTGGCAGTGCAGGGCACCTAGTTTACTCTGGCCTCCTTTGGCAGCATAGCCTATAAGTGTCTTGGTTCCAGGCTGCAGCACAGACTGAGGACATTTGCATAGCTTGAGGTGGTAACATATGTTACATCCATTAATAAGTCACCTATTAGGGAGGGACACAGCCTGACTGGCCAAAATAGTTTCTTATTGTATTTAAAATACTTATACTCTCATACTTTCACCCCTAATCAAAGAACCATTTTCCTTTCTATTCTTTTCATTTTCTTTTTCTTTCCAACACATAAAGAATATTACAAGGATCTACAAACTGGCAAAAACACAGAGAGCTTATGACTCTGGCATTTCCAGTCACAGTTGCTGCATCTACAGTGTAACCATTATACCTAAGGTTAAGACACAGCCATGGAAGAGCAGACAAAAATTATAAGAACCAGAGAACCAGCATCTTGATATAAGACAGTGTCTTCTAGACATAATAGGGAAGCAGCACCCATAAACTGTCAACTGCTTGATCCTTTTGAAATGCAATAGAAATTGTGCTAGTTTAGAAAAATGGCAATAAATGGCTGCTATGAGAGGGAGAATCAGTTTTCTTCACAATCTATCCCCATGATAGATTATATAGTATCAAGTGGTCACCTATAAATGCATGTACATACTAGCATTACTAAACGGAGTATCCCATCTATTGCTGCACATTATAGTCATTGGTCCTCAGCCATTGAACAGTCAGGTAACTCTGGATTAACTAATATCCACTATAATAAGAAGCTTTTTTTGCTCAAAGTTGAGAGCAACAGAAACTTAATGATAAAAGTATAAATATTTGGAGGACAGTTTTACAATGACCATTTGCATATGGCTTTTTAATATATCTAAACAAAATTTCCCTCATGCAATATACAGTCTTGATTGTTGCTTTTTTGTTTCCACATAACTTACACACTGTAGTATACACCAATATTTCATTAACTTATGTTGTTGAATAATGTTTCTTTCTATGAGTATAATACATTGAATATATCTGACCATTGTTTGATTGGTCATTTTGCTTTATGAGCATTATAAATTTTACTTGTGCAGGGACCATGCTAATCTTCTCTGCAGTGTTCCAAAATTAGTATATGTGCTACCGAAGTGAGCACAAATCTATTTTATTTATTTTTTTGTGGGTTGGTGAGCAGGGGAAGAAGGTGGGATAGGAGGTTTTCAGGGGAGAAGCCAGGAAAAGGGATAGCATTTGAAATGTAAATAAAGAAAATATCTAATAAAAAATAAAGGAACCAGGAATCACATAAGATCAAAAATAACACATGAGCTACTTGAAAACATATGTCAGAGATCCCATCCTACAAGTTCCCACTCCCATAGACAGTATTGGATATTTTCTCATCTCTTGAGAATGATCAGTTATTCTAAGGGCACAAGCTTTCCCATGTATACTAGTTCAGAATGTCTCAGCAAAAAAGAGACAATATAGTATAATGGTTGGGAAATCCAAAGAAATATGCCCCCCTGCAACCTGAGCACCCAAGAAAACCAGCATCACAGGCCTAGGCCAAATACAAAGGCCTGAGAACAGGGATGTCAGTGATGTAACACTGTGCACAGTCAGAGGCCTGAGAGCCAGATGCAACAATGTCCCAGAGGAGAAAGGATGCATGTTTCAACTCAAGTGGGTTTGAAATCCAATCCTCCCTCTCCCATCATGCCTTGCTCAGGACCTCAAAAGATGTCCTAAGATGGGATATTTTTTTCTCTTTTGAAATAATATAACTACATTTCTCCCTTTCCTTTTCCTCCCTTCAAACCTCATAAACCTTTTTGCTCTCTCTCCAACACATGACTACTTTTTCCATTACTTAGTATTGCATGCATAAGATGATTTTTATGTTTATAAAAAGAATAACATGATAATGCCTTCCAGAAACAGTCTCTGGGACAAACCGAGAAATGGTGTTGTACCAAGTATTTGAATAATGCTTCAGCTAGTGACACTGATATGTCAAATTATTTATTTAATTCAACTATCTTTTTCAGTTACATATTAAAGATTTTCTCTTCATCAAACAGTTATCCATTATGTTCTCAAATGATGTACTTTGGTTTCCTCAGGAGGTGAATTCCCAACATAAATGCTGTCCTTACCCATAATTTCGGCTGCTTTTCCTATCCCAGTGTCTTTCTTCAGATTCATGGGTTTTATTGATCATCTCAATGACAACTTTGATATTAATTTTGCTGATATTTTTATTTTAAATTTTATTAATTTCCAGTATTACTGGTATTTATATTTTATATAATTTTAATTGTTATTCTCTAAAATTAGTGCTATAATTATAAAATTCCTTTAGTTTATTTTTCCATAGTAATGAACATAGTAAAAGTAAAAATAAATAAATAAATAAATAAATTTACTTGCTTGTATGCATAATGAAGAAAACCATTTGTTTGAATCCCACAACTGTTGTAGCTATGTGTACAATTCTCAAATATAAGATAACTATGTTCAGAATTTTGAGGAACTGTTAAAAAGTTTTAATATTTTTTATTACATATTTTCCTCAATTACATTTCCAATGCTATCCCAAAAGTCCTCCACACCCTCCCCCTGACTTCCCTACCCACCCATTCCCATTTATTTGGCCCTGGCGTTCCCCTGTACTGGGGCATATAAAGTTTGTGTGTCCAATGGGCCTCTCTTTACAGTGATGGCCGACTAGGCCATCTTTTGATACATATGCAGCTAGAGTCAAGAGCTCCGGAGTACTGGTTAGTTCATAATGTTGGACCTACAGGGTTACAGGTCTCTTTAGTTCCTTGGATACTTTCTCTAGCTCCTCCATTGGGGGCCCTGTGATCCATCCAATAGCTGACTGTGAGCATCCACTTCTGTGTTTGCTAGGCCCCGGCCTAGTCTCACAAGAGACAGCTATATCAGGGTCCTTGCAGCAAACGCTTGCTAGTGTATGCAATGCTGTAATTGTTTGGAGGCTAATTATGGGATGGATCCCTGGATATGGCAGTCTCTAGATGGTCCATCCTTTTGTCTCAGCTCCAAACTTTGTCTCTGTAATCCTTCCATGGGTGATTGTTTCCAATTCTAAGAAGGGGCAAAGATAAAACAACTGCACTATCTCACAAATCCAACACTGACAATCAGAAATTTCATTTCTTCAGCATTATCTCACTGTGTATCTCAGGTCAGCCTCCAAAGGTCTTACTACCCAGCTATGCTGATCTCCCATATTCCCACTGTGCAAATTGGACTGACCTAACATTTCACTGATGGTTCTGCCAGAGCCTCGTGAGTGCTGAGCTCTCAGGCATGATTGCATTGGGCTTGATTTCTATTTTTTTTTTTTTTGTTCAGTTCTCCAGTTAACTTCTCTTATTTGCTCCCTCCTTCTCTTCTCTTTACACCACTTCTACTCTGACACAGTCCATCTTCTACATTGCATATGGTATTCATTACACAGTGTTGTGTTAATAATTATACTATTTTATATCAGTTAAAAATTTAAAGTCTTTTAAAGAGATGTGCATCCTAGGCTATATTTTTACGCTGTGATTCTGCTTTATACTGCTCAGCAGAGATTTTGCATTTTTCCTATATCTCTTACACCTAATGACATTGCTATTGTATAGAGAATCATTTCTGTCTTTTAAAATTTGTTTTGCACATGAGGAGGGAAGTGGTATCATTTACATATTTCCTGTCTTGCCTAAAAATTCTATTATACTGTGACAATGGGATTTCAGGGTTTAGAAATGAAAGCAGCCTACACATGGAAGCAATAATATCTTAAAACAATATTCAATAAAAAGGCACAATTCAAAATTCTATGAGCTATTGCCTACATTCTACTTCTGTAAATGTGTGTGTGTGTGTGTGTGTGTGTGTGTGTGTGTAGAAGTACTTACATAGATCAGTGGGTGGGATATGACATCATAATAAAAGAAAAAATAACCTAAAGGTCACAAAGAAGACTCTGTGGAAACAGAAAGAGTTGCAGGTGTGCATGCTTCTATTGAAAATTACACAAAGGCTCAAGTGCAGATGTTTTCCGGTCAGTGAGAAGACCTAGAGGCAAGATTGGCTTCATATGGAGATGATGTGTTTGTTTTGTGACCAGAAGAGTATAATTAATTGGGTTTACGGGCCATCAACTACCAAGGAAAACTGAGAAAATAAATGAACCAGGGTCATCACATCACAGTAAAGCAAAGAATAAAAATTAAAGAAAATCTCTTTATTCTGTAGAAGTGAGGCAAGATAGTAAAATTGGTCTACAGTCTCATACATCCTTACCTATTGCCCCTCCACGTGAGATGGAAAGTCACTGCACCTCACATTCTTCAGACTTTGAAACAAAAACTTCTTTATTTCTTGAGATTATCACAAGGGTAAAAAAAGACCATTTACTATAAACAGGTGGTTTACAAAATAAAAATATGAAACATCTGTGAAGCATTACCAGCTTCTATCTTTCTTTCTTCTTTCTCTCATCTTAGAGAAGTAAATAGTGAATAGTGCCTAGTTATTAACCAACTTCAAATTAAGTAAAAAATGTATAAAAGTAGCACTATTGTACAAAGCAATTCCTCCACATTTGTTTAGGATCAAGACTAGTCATAAAGAATAACATGTATTGGAATTAATGGACCTAAGAGAAAAAAAAATATGTCAATGTAAGTGTGGAAAAATTTTAGAAGGATGTTGGGTGGTGGAGATATTTCATTGTTATTGAGTGTAATAAATCCATTACTTAGATGATTTTAACTGAAACATCAGTGAACATGGAAGTCATGGTAAAATAATAAAAAGTTGCAGTAACTTAAGAGGAACAGAGACTATATTAGACAATACCTCATCCACTATGCATTTCCAGGATCATTTATGCAAGATAAGAATGAAAATGTAGCCAGATATCCAAGATAATTTTCCTTACTTTGCCTACTATGCTAAACTTTCTTTCTTGTGTATTGTACAATTATATAATATGACCTTTCATGTAGGTCCTGTGATAGAGGACAAAATCTGATATAAAATATTAACATAAATACATTTATTGCATAAAAGCAGGTAACAATTGCAAGTGCTACCTACCATTACAGAAAGATTTACTTACTGCAGGTAACTCTTATTAGGGCCCTCTTCATGTCTCTGCTCCTCAGGGTGTAAATAAAGGGGTTCAACATGGGAGTCACCACTGTGTAGAGCATGTCCATGGAACTCTCCTTTACAGTGGAATTATTACCTAATGGACATAAGTAGAGACCAATGACTGTCCCATAGAACAGAGACACCACAGACAGATGGGAACCACAGGTAGAGAACACTTTGTAGATGCCATGGGTAGATGGAACCTTAAGAATGGAGGAGATGATACTTTCATAGGCTATAGCAATGAGGATGAATGGAATAGTAATGACAAACCCTCACATGATAGCTATCATCAACTTATTAACATGAGTGTCTGAACAGGTCAGCTTTAGGAGAGCAAACAGGTCACAGAAAAAGTTGAGGAGCATGTTGCTCTCACAAAAAGACAGTCTTGCTGCTAGTAGGGTGTGCATCATGGCATGGAATGATGTCAGTAGCCAAAAAAGCAGCACTAGACAAGTACAGAGCTCGGGGCTCATGATGCTGGTGTAATGCAGAGGGAAGAAGATGGCCACATAGTGGTCATAAGCCATGGCCATGAGAATGAAGTTCTCAAGGTATTCAAACAACAGAAAGAAGAATATTTGTGCCAGGCAGTCTGCATAGGAGTTGGATGTGTCCTCGCTCTGTGTATTCTGCAGCAGTTTAGGCATTGTGACAGAGGAAGAAGGACAAGTTTCTGAGAAACAAGTACATGGGTGTGTGGAGATGGGAGTTCAGTTGAACAAGGATAATGATTAGCTTGTTTCCCAGAATGGGGGAGAGGTACATGGCCAGGAACAAGGCATAGAAAAGGTGCTGGTGCTCTGTGCACATGGGCAAGCCCAGGAGGAGGAACTGGATGATGACAGTTTGGTTGTTCATTCTTCTTCTTCTCCCACAGGAGAAATTATACTGAACAACCCTTCAGTAGTATAGTACTGGAGTACTATACTACTGTACAGGGCTGTGTTGAACTGGTATGCTATAGAAAGAAAAATGTCATAATGAGTAATTGTAATGTAATGAATGCATTAATACGAATGGGATACATGATGACCATGAAACAGATACTAGCACAGGAGGTGGAAGTCTTTGGAGACAGAGAAAAGAAGAAAGCTATTATACCTGGAAAACTGTCAAGAATAACACAGGAATTTCAATTGACAGCAAGACACTTGCTTCTTTTCCTGACCATACCCAACTCTGCTGAAGCTGAGCAATAGTTTCTGCTTCATGATCCTCCTCACCTACATTTTATTTGTGGACACAGGATAGCAGCCTATGTAATCATCATCTATCTGCATCATCTCTACCCATACCCCTGCTGTTATCCATCGGCCATACGTTCCCAGCATCCCAGAGGAGTCCAAATCCTCTATAATCAATTAAAGACAAGAATTACTCAGGACCTTTCTGGAACCAATTAACCTCAGAGATCTCTAGTGAAAAACCACTATTTGCTATACATAGGTGAATATAGAATTTAAATAACAATGAATAAACTACTACATAAATAGCAGAAAGAAGAAAAAAAAAGAAAAGATGCATATACATTCCCTGTACAGGTAATCAGCATGGCTTCTGTTGACTGGAGCCCACTTTGTTAACAGGGAAAGGGAAAAGGGTAACTGCAAAACATACCACATTATCAGGGATTTTCTGATTATTAATAATTTACAGTGTTTTATACAATAAAAATTTGCATAAGAAACCATCAGTAGTTTTTATGGTTTTCGATGTGAGTCTAGCCTTTAACTGCTGAGCCATCTTTCCAAACCACCCAACAATAGTTTTTATGAACAGTGAGACCACAGTAAACCACACACATTAGAAAGCTTCTATGGACAGTACCTCAGTTCAACAAGACTGACTACCTGTAAGAGGATTTGGAGCATTGATAAAAGTTTCTGAAAAATTTTAAACATCATCATAAAACATTCTCTCTGTACCAGTGTGAGAATAGGGCAGGAAACACATTCAACCCCCAGGTAATATTGCTCCTTATTCATCTTAATTTTATTTGGTATCTTAGACATAATTAACAATACTTTTAAATGATTTTCAGTTGATTAATTTATTTGTGAGTGATTAAATTTTGTTTGTTAGTATGGAAACAGTAAGTGGGATCTAAGTGTGTGTCCAGGATTAGGCAGTGCTGACTGCTCTGGTTGTTTAGAACAACTGAAGTTTTGCTTGCCAATCAATTAGTTTTAATTACCCCAAGAATAGTAATGCCATCTACTCTCTGAGTATTGGTTGTCATGATAAACAAAGTGATTGGACGGTAGACTCAAGTTCTAGTTCAATTATTCCTAAGTACTGTGATCTTCACTAATATAACTATATTGCCTTAGCATTTTCAATGTCATTCAAGGCATTTGCATTACAGTTTCAAATCCATAGCCTCTCAAAGGATTCCTGTGTCCATTCACAGATACTGTCACCTCCAACCATCCACAGGCAACTCCACTCTATGCTCTTACAGATTTTCCTATTCTTGATATTTTATTTGAATGTAAGCTCTTCATGTTTGGCTTCTTTCTGTTTGTATGTTTTTAGGGTATGTCTGTATAATTCTACATCAGAATAATTAACTTTTAAAATAATAGAAAACTAGAAGAGGAAAGAAATATCCAATGAAAGAAATAAATTCAACCTTTAAATTGCAAAAAATTGACTTTTATTATTGGATAAAATGTCATTGTATATATATGTGTATATATATATGCCATAGTTATTTGCATAATCATTTGGTGATGGTTCTTTCTACTTAGGGACAAAGAGAAGTGGCACTTCTGTGAATATTAATATACAACCATTCTTATGAATCATTGTAGATTTGTAGCTACTCATATGGCAATTATACATTAAAAGTGTTTTTGGCTTTTTTACTTTTAGCTTAATTTAAATGAAAAAAATATTTTCATGTATATTACCCTACAAGGTAGTTCAATTCTTTAGAGCATTTTTATTTACACTTAGTTTGTTAGCCATCTACCCAATACCTTTTTTATCCCAATGCTCTGTTGCATGTTTCTGCATTAACCCTGCAGGAATTAGGTATTCACACAGTCTTTCAAATTGCATGTTTTCTGTTATGGTTGTGTATCTCTCCCTAAAGGCCTTCATTTTCCCCTCCTCATGAGACATTGTTAGTGTTCTTTTCTTTATATACAATTGCAATGAATATAAATATATAAAGGTTATTAATGTGGCTAGAGAGATAGCTCAATGCTAAAGAGTACTTGCTGATCAAATTTCCTTTCCCAACACTAATAGGGCAACTCACAAAATTTGTAATTCCAATTATGGAAAATCCAACACCCTCTTTTGGTCACTGTGGGCAACAGTCATTCAATATTGCACTGTTAACATATATAAAAGCAAAAAAGGCTCATGCACATAAATGAAAATAAAAATCAAATATTCTGATTTGATTTATGCTACTTTAATAATAAGTTCTTCTCCAAGATTTATAACTTCCCTAGCTCCAGGTATTTGGCTCAACAGATATGTGAACAACATAACATATGCACCTGAATTAATCAAACTGTATAGAGGTACATATTTTCACATTTCATTCATGATCTTTAGGCATTAAGACGAATCAATTTCATTTCAATAGAAAGAAGAACATCAATAAAAATTGGCATGCAAATATCCCTGAAGAAGATGTGAAGGGTTAGAACATATGCTGGGCAGAGCAGGATAGATAATGTGTTAATTCTATTTTGGGTCTTAGTAAGAAATGACAGTACTGTGAGTTGTGTCTTGGGTATTCCTAGCTTTGGGGCTAATATCCACTTATCAGTGAGTGTTTACCATGTGTGTTCTTTTGTGATTGGGTTACCTCACTCAGGATGATATTTTCTAGTTCCATCCATTCGCCTAAGAATTTCATGAATTCGCCGGGCATGGTGGCGCACGCCTTTAATCCCAGCACTCGGGAGGCAGAGGCAGGCGGATTTCTGAGTTCAAGGCCAGCCTGGTCTACAAAGTGAGTTCCAGGACAGCCAGGGCTATACAGAGAAACCCTGTCTCAAAAAAAAAAAAAAAAAAAAAAAAAAGAATTTCATGAATTCATTTTTTCTAATAGCTGAGTAGAACTCCATTTTGTAAATGTACCACATTTCCTGTATCCATTCCTCTGTTGAAGGACATCTGGGTTCTTTCCAGCTTCTGTCTATTATAAATAAGGCTGCTATGAACATTGTGGAGCATATATTCTTGTTATATGTTGGGTCATATTTTGGGTATATGCTCAGGAGTAGTGTACCCTGGGTCCTCAGGTAATACCATGACAAATCTTCTGAGGAACCTCCAGATTGATTCCCAGAGTGGTTTTACCAGCTAACAATCCCACCAACAATGGAGGGGTGTTCCTTTAACCACATCCTTGCTAGTATCTGCTGTCACCTGAGTTACTGATCTTAGCCATTCTAACTGGTGAGAGGTGGAATATCAGAGATGTTTTGATTTGCATTTTCCTGATGACTAAGGATGTTGAACATATCTTTAGGTGTTTCTTGGCCATTTAATATTACCCAAATGAAAATTCTTTGTTTAGCTCTGTAGTCCATTTTTATTAGATATTTTCTTTATTTACATTTCAAATGTTATCCCCTTTCCTAGTTTCTCCTCCAAATATCCCCTAACACCTGCCCCCTCCCCCGTGATCCCATACCCACCCACTCCCATTCGTGGTCCTGGGGCATAGAGCCTTCACAGAACCAAGGGTCTCTCCTCCCATTGATGACCAACTAGGCCATCCTCTGCTACAAATATAGCTAGAGCCACAAGTTACACCATGTGTTTTCTTTTATTGGTGGTATAGTTCCAAGGAGCTCTGAGGGTAGTGGTTAGTTCATATTGATGTTCATTCTATGGGGCTTCAGTCCCCTTCAGTTCCCAGGATATTTCTCAGGCTCCTTCATTGGGGATCTTGTGTTCAATCCAATGGATGCCTTTGAGCACCCACTTCTGTATTTGCAGGCACTGGCAGAACCTCACAGGAGACAACTATATCAGGCTCCTGTCAGCAGGCTCTTTTTGACATCTGCCTGGTGTCTGGGTTTGGTGGTTGTTTATGGAGTGGATCCCCATATGGGACAGTCTCTGGATGGTCATTCCTTCAGGCACTGCTATGAACTTTGTCTCTGTAACTCCTTCCATGAGTATTTTGTCCCCCATTCTAAGAAGGAATGAACTATACACTCTTTGGTCTTTTTATGCCTTGAGTTTCATGAGTTTTGCAAATTGTATCTTAGGTTGTCTAAATTTCTGTGCTAATACCTACTTGTCAGTGGGTGAATATCATGTGTGTTCTTTTGTGATCAGGTTACCTCACTCAGAATGATATCCTCCAGATATATTCATTTGCATAAGAATTTCATAAATTCGTTGTTTTAATAGCTGAATAGTACTCCACTGTGTAAATGTACCACATTTTCTGTATCCATTCATCTGTTGAGGGACATCTGGGTTCTTTACAGCTTCTGACTATTATAAATAAGGCTGCTATAAACATAGTGGCGCATATGTTCTTATTACAAGTTGGAACTTCTTCTGAGTATATGCCCAGGAGAAGTTTTGCTGGATTTTCTGGTAGTACTATGTCCAATTTTCTGAAGAACTGCCAGACTGATTTCCAGAGTGTTTTTCAGCTTGCAATCCCACCAGCAATGAAGGAGTGTTTCTCTTTCTCCACATCCTCCCCAGCATCTGCTGTCACCTGAATTTTTGAACTTAGGCATTCAAAATGGTGTGAGGTGGAACCTCAGGATTGTTTTGATTTGCATTTCCGTGATGATTAAGGATGTTGAACATTTTTTCAGGTGCTTCTCAGCCATTCCGTATTCCTCAGTTGAGAATTCTTTGTTTAGCTCTGTACCCTATTTTTAATAGGATTATTTGATTTTCTGGAGTCCAGCTTCTTGAGTTCTTTGTATATAATGGATATTAGTCCCCTATTTAATTTAGGGTTGGTAAAGTCCCTTTCCCAATCTGTTGGTGGCCTTTTTGTCTTATTGACAGTGTCTTTTGCCTTATAGAAGCTTTGCAATTTTATGAGGTCCCTTTTGTCGATTCTCGATCTTACATCATAAGCCATTGCTGTTCTGTTAAGGAATTTTTCCCCTGTGCTCATATCTTTGAGTTTTTTCCCCCACTTTCTCCTCTATAAGTTTCAGATTCTCTGGTTTTATGTGGAGTTCCTTGACCAACTTTGACTTGAGCTTTGTACAAGGAGATAAGAATGGATCAATTCGCATTCTTCTACATGATAACTGCCAGTTATGCCAGCATCATTTGTTGAAAATGCTGTCTTTCTTCCACCAGATAGTTTTAGCTCCCTTGCCAAAGATCAAGTGACCATAGTTTTGTGGGTTCATTTCTGGGTCCTATATTCTATTCCATTGATCTACCTGTTTGTCACTGTATCAGTACCATGCAGTTTTTATCACAATTACTCTGTAGTACAGCTTGATGTCAGGCATGGTGATTCCAAGAGGTTCTTTTATTGTTGAGAATACTTTTCCTATCCTAGGTTTTTTGTTATTCCAGATGAATTTGTAAATTGCCCTTTCTAAATCAGTGGAGAATTGAGTTGGAATTTTGATGGGGATTGCATTGAATCTGTAGAATGCTTTAGGCAAGATAGCTGTTTTGACTATATCAATCCTGCCAATTCATGAGCATGGGAGTTCTTTCCATCTTCTGAGATCTTCTTCAATTTCTTCCTTCAGAGACTTGAAGTTCTTATCATACAAATCTTTCACTTCCTTACTTTGAGTCATACCCAGGTATTTTATATTTTGTCACTATTGTGAAGGGTATCATTTCACGAATTTCTTTCTCAGCCTATTTATCCTTTGTGTAGAGAAAGGCCATTGATTTGTTTGAGTTAATTTTATATCCAGCTACTGCACTGAAGCTGTTTATCAGGTTTAGGAGTTCTCTGGTGGAATTTTTAGGGTCACTCATATATGCTATCATATCATCTGCAAATAGTGATATTTTGACTTCTTCCTTTCCGATTTGTATCCCTTTGATCTCCATTTGTTGTCTAATTGCACTGACTAAAGCTTCAAGTACTATATTGGATAGGTAGGGAGAAAGTGGGCAGCCTTGTCTAGTCCCTGATTTTAGTGGGATTGCTTCCAGCTTCTCTCCATTTACTTTGATGTTGGCTACTGGTTTGCTGTAGATTGCATTTATTATGTTTATCTATGGGCCTTGAGTTCCTGATCTTTCCAAGACTTTTATCATGAAGGGGTGTTGGACTTTGCTGACTGCTTTCGCAGCGTCTAGTGAGATGATCATGTGGATTTTGTCTTTGAGTTTGTTTATATAGTTGATTATATTGATGGCTTTCCATATATTATACCATCTCTGCATCCCTGCCTGGGATGAAGCCTACTTGATCATGGTGGATGATCATTTTGATGTGTTATTGGATTCAGTTAATGAGAATTTTATTGAGTATTTTGCATTGATATTCGTAAGGAAATTTGGTCTGAAGTTCTCTATCTTTGTTGGATCTTTGTGTGGTTTAGGTATCAGAGTAATTGTGGCTTCATAGAATGAATTGTATAGAGTACCTTCTGTTTCTATTTTGTGAAATTGTTTGAGGAGAATTGAAATTAGGTCTTCTTTGAAGGTCTGATATAACTTTGCACTAAATCCATTTGGTCCTAGGCTTTTTTTTTTTTTTTTTTTTGGTTGGGAGACTATTAATGACTGCTCTACTTCTTTAGGGTATATGAGTCTGTTTAGATCATTAATCTGATCTGAATTTAACTTTGTTACCTGGTATCTGTCTAGAAATTTGTCTACTTCATCCAAGTTTTCAAGTTTCACTGAATATAGCCTTTTGTAGTAGGATCTGATGATGCTTTGGATGTTCTCAGGTTCTGTTCTTATGTCTCCCTTTTCATCATTTCTCATTTTGTTAATTAAGATACTGTCCCTTGCCCTCTAGTGAGTCTGGCTAACGGTTTATCTATCTTGTTGATTTTCTTAAAGAACCAGATCCTGGTTTTATTGATTCTATGTATATGTATAGTTCTTTTTGTTTCCACTTGGTTGATTTCAGCCCTGAGTTTGGTTATCTCCTGCTGGCTACTCCTTTTGGGTGAATTTGCTCCCTTTTGTTCTAGAGCTTTTAGGTGTGCTGTCAAGCTGCTAGTGTGTGCTCTCTCTAGTTTTTTTTTTTTTTTTGTTTGTTTGTTTGTTTTTGGCGGCCTTCAGAGCTATGAATTTTCCTCTTAGAAGTGCTTCATTGTGTTCCATAAGTTTGGGTATGTTGTGGCTTCATTTTCATTAAACTCTAAAAACTCTCTGATTTCTTTCTTTCTTCCTTAACCAAGTTATCATTCAGTAGAATATATTCAGCTTCCAAATTAATGTTGGCTTTTTATTATTTATGTTGCTATTGAAGATCAGCCTTAGTCCGTGGTGATCTGATAGGATGCATGGGATAATTTCAATATTTTTGTATATGTTGAGGCCCGTTTTCTGACTGATTATATGGTCAGTTTTGGAGAAGGTACCATGAGGTGCTGAGAAGAAGCTACATCCTTTTGTTTTAGGATAAATTGGTCTGTGGATATTTGTTAAATCCATTTGTTTCATAACTTCTGTTAGTTTCCATGTGTCTTTGTCTAGTTTCTGTTTCCAGGATCTGTCCATTGGTGAGAGTGGGGTGTTGAAGTCTCCCACTATTATTCTGTGACATGCAATGTGTGCTTTGAGCTTTACTAAAGTTTCTTTAATGAATGTGGATGTCCTTGCATTTTGAGCATAGATATTGAGAACTGAGAGTTTATCTTGGTAGATTTTTCCCTTTGATGAGTATGAAGTCCCCCTCCTCATCTTTTTTGATAACTTTGGGTTGGAAGTCTATTTTATTCGATATTAGAATGGCTACTCCAGCTTGTTTCTTTGGATCATTTGCTTGGGAAATTGTTTTCCAGCCTTTTACTCTGAGGTAGTTTCTGTCTTTCTGTACTCCATTTTTAATATGGTTATTTGGTTGCTGTTTCAAGAAGAAGGAAGACCAAAGTGTGAATTCTTCTGTTCTTCTTAGAAGTGGGAACAAAATACTCACAGGAGGAAATATTGAGACAAAATGTGGAGCAGAACTGTAGTAAAGGACATTCAAAGACAGCCCTGTTGGTTAAAAGTGGTGGCCCATGTCTGGCCCAGGGAGCAGGCTGCTGGGCAAGGCAGGATATGGTAAGTTTGACTGTGCACACCCCATGTGAGACCACACCGGGGTGAGGAAGCGCAGTCCCCAAGGAACTGCTTGGAGCTGGCTAGTGGTTTTCCAGGAAGCATGGAGACAAGGGATGGCAGGTTTTAGCTCCTAGACACCATAGATGCCACTCAATGTCAAGGAAGATCTGAGAATGGAGTAGGGGTCCATGGTGTTGGCTCTGGCTCGAGGGCAAAGAGAAAAGGGCAGGAAGCAAGCTTCGGCTGGTTCTCGAGGGGACAAGAGTGTCCTTCCTTTGTTCAGGTGCACAGCTTGGCTTGGTGGAGACCATGGCTGAGAATGTAGACAGGCCTTCTGTGGCAGATTAGACACCAGGGTCTTTAGAGGAAGACCTTTTTCATTGTTCTCCATGGCAGGTCCAATGAGAAGAGACTGTCCATGGTTTTAAGGCATTTATTGTCATGGTGGAGAGTTGTGATGAGTGAAACCATATCCTCCTTTCTCAGGGCAGGCCTGAGGTTAAATACCTTTTGCAGGAAGGAGTGTCTGAGAAGGAGAGCTTAATTGGCTAAGCCCTTCAGACCTTTAGGTGCCTCATTAAAATGGAGATCTATCTTAAGGCTACATGATCTGTGCTCATGTTCTCTACCTGTGGAGGGACTTGGGGCCTTGCTCTGCATGACTGATAGCCAAATAATTATGGAGAGCTGAGGCCTCAAGTCAGGAGCCTGGTGTCTAGGAGTGTGGCAGGTAAATGCCTTCCATCCCTTGCAGTTATCTGCTAAGTCTCCAGGGTTTAAATCTAGCTGGACCAGAAAACAGGTTGCCTTTCATGGTCCCACACTTCCCCACCTGGGGATTCATCACATGTACAGAAACCAAACCAAGACACTATTGCAGATGCCAAGAAGTGCTTTCTGACAGGAGCCTGATATGCCTATCTTCTGAGAGGTTCTGCCAGAGCATGACAAATACAGAGGCAGATGATCGCAGCCAACCATTGGATCCCCAATGGAGGAGTTAGAGAAAGGACAGAAGGAGCTTAAGAACATCAACCCTCAGTGGATTGTATTTAAATGTGGATTTGCTTATATGTATGTGTAACAACAAAGGATAGAGAGAGAAGGCACTGTATTTTGGATGAGGTGTCAGATAAAGGAGGGGTACACAGGAGGGGAGAGGGTAAGTGATGTAATCATATTTTAAAGAAAAAAAAAGTCCAGCATGGATGTGGCAAGGGTTCATTATGTCCCACTCCTGGCTGAGAAGATATCGACAGTTGATGGCTGCCAGGGGAGGGAGAGCCGCTTTTGTTTGAGTGTTGGTGGCTACTGGCAGGTTGCCAAAAACTGCAGTAGATAATCCCATAGCCATGTGAATCTGGCCAATACTAATCAGACACTGGGCTATATAGTGATGATGATGATGATGGTGGTGGTGGTGGTGATAAAGATCCTAAATTTGTAAAAGAGATGTACAGGGGAAAAGGTCTAAAGCGAGTGGGAGGGAGAGGCTTAAAAAATATATGATTAAAATACCTTATATACATCTAAAGAATTAGCAATTAATAAAAATAAACACTTTAAAGTAAGGTAGCATTTACTTTAACTCAGAATCTATGAATTTTTAAAGTTTTACAATTGTATATTTGCATATATATATATATATATATATATATATATATATATATACACACACATGCAAAATATTGATTACATGCCTATTCACACAAATCAGGCAAAGAATTCATTACACTGTTTTCTCTTATTTTTATAACTTAATTTATTTCTTTAATTTATCCACTTTACATCTCATGCACTTCCTCCCTTCTGGTCAACCCATTTGACAATTAATCCTCCATTTCCCCTCCCTTTTTCCTCCGAGCAGGTGGGGACACCCCCCCAGGTATCTCTCTACCCTAGCACTTCAAGACTAGGTGCTTTCTCTCCCACTGTGGCTAGGCAAGGCAGCCTGAGGCCGTAAAAGCTGAATTATAGTCCCCTCTTCCCTATCTCTTCCTGAACTCCCATGCCATCCAAGGACATGAGTTATGCCTGAGCCCGGCCTGACACCCAAGGCTATCAAGGAGGATCTATGCTCCGGAGATAAGATGCAGAGTGCCCGCTGCCTAGCGCCTGACTTCGGCCCCCATGTCAGCAGATGCCCGCTTCTTTGTTCTTTGTAAAATTCCCCCTTGACCTCTCCTCTATTCCCCACGATGAATCCTTTAAAATCAAGGCACCTCAGCCTAATAAACAAGACCTTGACAACTTTGCTTGGTCTCCTGCTTCTCCTTCTCTTCCTCCCATTTCCTTCCAGGTTTGTGGTCCCCCTCGCACCGATGAATAGCTGAATCCTGTGGGACGGGATAAGTGGTGCCCAATGTGAGGGCGAGGTCCAGATCGTAATTCCTTCCAGTGGAGGTTCCAGAGAAGTTTGTCGCGACCCCAAGAATTTAGAAGTGGTGAAGGACCCCTTCTGCTGCTCTTTGAAGATTGAGAAGTCCTTGGTAAGTGCTTCATCTCCTCTCAGGATATGGGAAACAAGCTGTCAAAAGAAGTGGTGGTAATAAGTGGCCTAAAGATGGCTGTCAGGGAAAGAGGAGTATGAGTTAAAAAGAAAGATTTGATAAACTTTGTTTATTTTCATAGACCAGGCATGTCCGTGGTTTATTATAGATGGAGCAGAGATACATCGTAAGAAATGGAGAAGAGTAGGTAGAGAACTAAATGACATTTTAGCAAAGCAAGGCCCCGAGGCAGTCCCTGCAAATGTATTTACTTATTGGAGTTTAATCTGTGATTTGGTAGAAAATGCAGTTTATGATCCAGAGAAACAACAGCTTTTTTCAGTGGCAGAATATTGCTTCTGTCCCTTGTCTCTTGAATCTTTAGAGGGCTCCCTCCCTACTACAAAGCCTCCAAAATTTGCAGATGGGCCTAAAATTTCACAGGCTACTCTATCCACAGGTCTCAGTAGGCACTTTGCCTGCACAGCCTGCCCCTGCCAACCCATCACTGATCTTTAAAAAAAATCACAGTCTTTAAAAAATCTTTGGCTGAGAGCCCTTTAATTTCTGGGAACTTGTTAGAACCTAGTGGGGAAACTGATTCGGTGTGCACCCAAAAAATCACGAAGGACCATCTCTTGATGTAATTACATGAGGACGTTTAATGATGGAGCTCCGGACCGACATGCATCCCACACAGGAGATAACGGATGTCGGCCATGAGGCTCGAAAGCTAGGGAATTTTATGGGGTAAGGGGCTTAGGGGTGTGGAATTCAGCATAGTGACACACTATTGGCTTATTTAAACATTAACAGAAAGATTACGTGTCAGCAAAAGGGCATCAGGACTTTGTTCCTGTGGGCTGGGGGCTTATCTTTGTTCACATAGCAACCAGTTGATATATGACTTTACCCGACGTCAAGGGGCAGTAGACAGAGGGGAGGTTCTGGCCAGGTGATATTGACCCAGACAAGATAGCCCTGCTTGTATAATCAAGCTGTTCTTAGGAATGTCTTAACAACAGCCCTGTCTGTTCTGCTTTGTTCTCCGCCCCAGGCCCCAGGCTCATAGACAAATCTTACATGAATCACAAGATACAAAATCTCATCTACTTTCAGACTCAGACACTTTAGAGGAAGAGGTAGTCTGGCCCGTAAACCAGAGCAGCTGCTGCGTGCCTCAGCTCCTCCTTGCTCCTCCCCACTCCCTACTTGCCATCTGTCTGTGCTCCTGTGCCATGGCCTCAGGCTCTGCCTATTCCCACTCTCATTGATGCTAAAGATAAGCACGAGTCTCAAGTAGCAGGATTACAAGAAGTATTAGTGTTATAGCAGCAGTATGCTCGCCTGTCCACAGAGCTCCTGTCACTCCAAAATTCCTTAAAAGAGAGCATCCTTGCCCCTCCTTCAGCTGCAGTCTTGGGCAGCATAAATAAGAAAGCTCCTAGAGCTGAGCCATAAAAAACAAAACATTGGCTTTTCCTGTAATCACTTGCTCTACAAGAGCTGCTAGCTGTGACCTGCCCACTTCTACGGGGGAGGAACAGCCCTCAACCATCCGTGCCAAATCTGCTTCTGCAGAAATAGGGCCTTTAGAAGCGCCCAGGCCGATCTTTCCACGGACACTAACAGCGAAGGTGGAGAAGATTTTGAGAGCAATAATGAAATAGAGGGCAAGCCAGAAGAACAATTGACTGTTCCTATCAGACAGACATACGTTTCAAGGACTTAAAAGAGCTTAACTCTGCGGTTAGAACTTGTGGTCCATCTGCCCCTTATCTGCTTTTGCTCCTAGAAGCCCTCCTGGGAGGCAGACATATGCTCCCTAGTGAATGGATCAGAGTGATTCAGACCGTGTTAACTCTCCGGCAGTTTCTCTTCTGGAAGACAGATTTTCTCGATCGTTGCTAGACCATTGCAGTAACTAATCAATGGAATCCTCAAGCACCATCTGCTGGCTGGACCTTTGAAAAGTTTTCTGGTCAAGAAAATTATGCAGCAGAGGCCAGACAAAAATGTTTTCAAGTGGGTTTGTTGGCTCAAACTGCTAAAGCAGCTTTGGGAGCTTGGCGTGCCATTCCTATGAAAGGTTCCGTTATTACCCCTTTAACTAAAATTATTCAAGGAGCACAAAAGGACCATAGTGAATTTGTAAGTTGTTTGCTTGAGGCTGCAGAGAGGACCTTAGGTCATGAGGATGCAGACAATAAACTTGTAAAACAATTGGCTTTTGAGAATGCTAATTCGGCTTGTAAGGCAAGTCTTGCACGGTAAGATCAGAGACAAGGACCTTAATGAGATGATTCATCTTTGTCGTGATATTGATATGTTTACTCACAATATGTCCCAGACAGTTAATCTTGCAATGGATGCAGCTCTTCAGCCTGTTATGGCAATAGGCACGGCTCTTCAGCAAGCCAGCCCCCAGAAAAGTTGTTTTAAGTGTGGCCAGCCTAGACACTTTGCACGACAGTTTCCCACTGTGCCCTCCCTTAACGGTGCTTCAGCACAACCTACTAACCATTCTTTTTGGCCTACATGGCCCAATTTTCTTTGCTCACGCTGTAAAAGAGGCAAGCATTGGGTAAACACTTGCAGAGCTCAGACAGATGTGTCTGGAAATCCCCTGCCGTCTGTTCAGGGAAACGAGTATGGGGGACAGCCCCGAGTCCCCAAAAACATCTCATTTCTCCCGACAAAACATCTGATTTGTCTCCCGGGGTACAGCCGGCAGACAAATCAGCCTCTGGTCTCTCCAGAGCCACCACAGGCAGCGCAGGCCTGGACCTGTGTTCCTCTGCCAGCGCAATTTTAACACTGGAGGATGGCGTTTACATCCTCCCCACGGGGGTCTATGGGCGTCCTCCACCCAATACTTTTTTTTAAATATTAGGGTGTGCTTCTGCCACTGTGAAAGGACTTACTGTCCATCCCTCATTAGTAGATAATGACTACACTGGAGAAATTAAATTTTAGTTAGTGCCTCTCAAGGGCCAATATCTATATGCAAAGGGCAACGTTTGGCACAAGCCTTGCCTCTACCTTTAGATACTTCCTATCCAGCAATGGGCAAATGTCACAGCTCTTTGCAGCCAGGGTCATCAGACCTTTATTGGGTACAAGCAATTACCAAAGATCACCCGACGCTTTGCCTTAAGATAAATGGCAAGCACTTTGAGGGCCTTTTAGACTCAGGTGCAGATTCCACTGTGATTTCACAAAGTGCCTGGCCTGCTGCTTGGCCGTTAAAGGCCTCTTTAACTCATTTACAGGGAATTGGACAATCAAAAAATACTCTCCAGAGTTCACAGTTGTTGACCTGGGAAGAGTATTCAGCCTTATGTCGTTCCTGGTCTACCCGTTAATTTATGGGGGAGAGACATTCTTTCTCAAATGAGGGTCATTATGTGCAGTCCCAATGAAGTCATTACTCAACAAATGCTCATCCAGGGTTATCTCCCTGGACAGGGACTGGGTAAAAATAGTCAAGGGAGGCTAGAGGCCACCCCCAAGATAGATCGTGCAGGTTTAGGTTACAACTCCCATTTTCCATAAGGACCATTGCTCTCCCTGCACATCAGGCAGGTAAGATTACTTGGAAATATGATACCCCTGTCTGGCTTGACCAGTGGTCCATTCCTACAGAGAATTTGTCAGTAGCCATAGAGTTAGTGCAGGAACAATTGGCAGCTGATCATATTGAATCCTCCACTTCACCGTGGAACACTCCTATCTTTGTTATAAGAAAGCAAAATGGTAAATGGAAACTGTTACAAGATCTTAGAGCAGTTAACAAGACTATGGTCCCCATGGGGGCCCTACAACCTGGGATTCCCTCTCCAGTGGCTATTCCCAGGGGATATGCTAAGTTAGTGAGTGATTTAAAAGATTGTTTCTTTTCTATTCCTCTCCATCCTGAAGATTGTAAACAATTTGCATTTACCCTTCTAGTGGTTAATTGTATAGGGCCTTCTCCTTGCTTCCAATGGAGGGTTCTTCCTCAAGGCATGGCCAACAGTCCTACCCTTTGTCAGAGATATGTGGCACAAGTTAATGATCCATTCAGAATGTCTTACCCTAATCTGTATGTGGTCCATTACATGGATGACATTTTAATTGCTGGACCTGATCAAGACCAATTATATATTGCTAGTCAAAAGCTTGTTAATGCCCTTCTGAATCAAGGACTCCAAGATTCTCCAGAGAAAATTCAGATCCACCCTCCTCACTTGTTTTTGTGTTTTGAATTATTTCCTAACAAAATTCTCTCTCAAAAGGTTCAGGTGAGACAAGATTCCTTACAGACTCTTAATGATTTTCAACGACTGTTAGGAGATATTAATTGGCTTTGTCCTTATGTAAAACTTATAACAGGAGAGTTAAAACCTTTGTTTGACATTCTGTGGGGAGACTCAGATCCATCCTCTCCACGCTGTTAACTCAAGAGGCATGAATGTCATTAGCTAAAGTAGAACAAGCCATCAGTGAGCAAAATATTGGGTATTTTTCCCAGAGCTTCCACTTCAATTCCTTGTCTTCCCTACTCCCTTTTCACCCACAGGTCTAATGTGGCAGCTTAAACCGCTGTTTTGGGTCCACATGTCAGCTTCTCCCTACAAAGTGCTGCCCACATATCCTCAGTTAGTTGCTAATGTTTTGCACCTAGGCAGAGAAGCTGCTCTTAAGCTTCTTGGCAGAGATGCAGATGTTATTGTTCTCCCCTATGATGCCTCTCAGGTTCAGCGGTTACTTAAAAATAATGATGATTGGGCAGTTAATTGTATCTCCTTTCAAGGTGTGATTGATAATCATTACCCTGCTGATAAATTGGTTCAGTTTCTGCATAGGACACCTGTGGTTTTCCTTAAGAGAACAAAGTCAAACCTGATTCCCTGGGCTATGTTAGTTTTTACTGATGGGTCTTCCTCAGGTATGGCTGCTTTTAATATTGGTGGAAAGGTCTCACGTTTTATGACAGACTTCTCCTCAGCGCAGCTTGTTGAATTGGAAGCTATTGTTAAAGTATTTCTTCTTTTAATTTATATACAGACAGCGCCTATGTGGCTACCACTGTTCCTCTTTTAGAAACTGCTCCTTATATTTGTCCTTCTACCAATGCACCTCCAATGTTTGCTAAACTTCAGAGCCTTATTCTTGCTCGTAATTTTCCCTTTTTTATTGGTCATATCCATGCTCATTCTGGCCTGCCTGGACCTTTGTCTGAAGGCAACGATATAGTTGATCAGGCTACTCAGGTAATAGCTTCTGCTTTGTCTATTACCCCTCTTGCTGCTGCTCAACAGGCCCATGATTTACATCACCTTAATGTGCATACCTTGAGGCTTAAATTTTCCATCACCTGTGAACAGGCTAGACAAATTGTCCGGCAGTGTAAGGACTGCCTGACCCTTTTACCAGAGCCACATGTGGGAGTTAACCCCCGAAGACTAATTCCTGGTGAACTGTGGCAGATGGATGTTACCCATTATACTCCCTTTGGAAAGTTAAAATATATTCATGTCTCTGTTGATACCTTTAGTGGATTTATCTGTGCATCTTTACAAACAGGAGAGGCCACCAAACATGTTATCAGCCATGTTCTCTCCTGCTTGGCGGCTGTGCCACAGCCTAAGATTCTTAAGACAGACAATGACCCAGGATATGCTAGTGCCAGCTTTAAACAGTTTTGTGCTCAAAGGGGCATTAAGTACATTAATGGGATTCCCTATAATCCCCAAGGTCAAGGTACTGAAGAAAGAACTCATCAAACCTTTAAAAACATGCTTTTCAAATTACAGTTTGGGGGGGGGGAGGTTCTATATCCTCAGTCTGGTAACTCCAAGATGCTTTTAAATCATGCATTATTTGTTTTAAACTTTCTTACATACCACAATGCAGGCAATTCTGCTGCAGATCGCCTTTGGCATCCTTCTACTGCTAATAACTATGCACAAGCTATGTGGAGAGATCCTTGGTCCAACAAATGGCAGGGTCTAGACCCAGTCCTCATATGGGGCAAAGGACACACTTGCATCTATGAGTGAAAAGCACAAAATGCTAGATGGCTCCCTGAGCACCTAATAAAACCTTATAATTGTCCAGGGAAGAAAAACTCTGAGGAAATTTCTAAATGTGCTTCTTTACAGAAAAATGAAGGCACCGCAAAAGAAGTCACTCCTGATCATTGAGATTTGGCTGTGTCTTTGCCTGATGAGAAGCATATCACCAGTGGTAGGCCAAGTTAAGAAAAATCCTTATCAACTTTATAATTACACCTGGCTAATCATTAATGAGGCAGGTGACATAGCTAATGCCACCTCCAAAATTGAAGGTTCTATCCCATGTCCCATCCTGAGGGTCAATCTTTGTAAATTAGTCCTAGGAGATCATAATGACTGGGGAACTCACTCAGAATTCATGCCACAAGAACAAGCTATTGACGATCCAAGACAAGTTGCCTATACTACTCCTGGATGTGCTAGTTTAAGTCGTAGGAGAACACTTGCCAGTGTTTTAAAAAGATGGGGCATGTATATTTGTCCTAGCTTCAGTCACAGGAGTCACTCTTAATTATACCTTATTTTCCTAAGCTAATTCTCCATTTCCATCCCTGCAGTTCTTTCAGACAGGATAAATTATGGGCAGAGTGTTGACTGTGGGATGGCAGCCCCATCCCTCACTTGATGCCCTGTCTTCCTGATGGAAGTGGATTCTATAAGAACCATCTCCCTACTAGAGAAGTACCCAAGGAGCTGAAGGGGTCTTCAGCCCTATAGGAGGAAAAACAATATGAACTAACTGGTATCCCCAGAGTTCATGTCTCCAGCTGCATATGTAGCAGAGGATGGCCTAGAAGCCCTTGGTCTTGTGAAGATTCTATGCCCCAATATAGGGGAATGCCAGGGCCAGGAAGTGGAAGTGGGTGGGTTGGGGAGCAGGGGGAGGGGGAAGGGTATAGGGTATTTTTGGAGAGGAAATTTGGAAAGGGAATAGAATTTGGAATGTAAATGAAGAAAATATCTAATAAAAATTTAAAAATAATAAAAAGTATATTAAAAAGATCCATCTCCCTACTGTTGGGCATTTCATCTACGGTCCCTCCCTTTGAGTCCTGAGAGCCTCTTACTAACATGTCTTTGGTGTATTCTGGAGGGTCCCCCCAACCTTCTGCCTCCTGAGGTTGCCAGTTTCCATTCTTTCTGCTGGGCCTCAGAGCTCAGGGCCACACCCAATACTAGATCATGTTCTCCTCTTCCCCTCCTCTTTTCACTTTCCCACCCAGGTTCCTCTCTCCCTTCCCCTTGTAATTGCTTTCTTCTCCCTCCCAAGTGGGACTGAGGCATCCTCACTTGGGATCTTTAGCTTGTTGACCTTTTTGAATTTGTGGTATTCTATACTACTTTTTAGTTCATATCTATTTATTAGTGAGTACAAACCACACATGTCCTTTTGGGTCTGAGTTACCTCACTCAGGATATTATTTAGTTCCATCCATGTCCTTTTTTCAAAACTCATGATGTCCTTGTTCTTAATAGCTGAGTAGTATTCCATTGTGTAAATGAACCACATCTTCTGTATCCATTCTTCTGTCGTAGGATATCCGTGTTGTATCCAGCTTCTGCTTATCACAAACAAGGCTGCTATGAACCATAGTGGAACACATTCCAGTCTGGCATGGTGGCACATCTTTTATGTACATTCCCAAGAGTGGCATTGCTGGGACTTCAGGTAGATAGATCTATTTCTAATTTTCTGAGCAACCTCCTGATTGATTTCTAGAGTGGTTGTACTAGTTTGCAATCCCATCAGTATGGAGGAGTGTTCCTCTTTCTCCACATCCTAGCCCACAGGTGTTATCACCTGAGGTTTTGATGTTAGCCATTTGTTGGGAACAAAATAAAGGGGGGGGGGCTGGTGAGGCCCAGAGGAAGAAGGGGAAGGGATAAGGAGCCAAACAGCTGATCAGAGTTCCTGTGCTCTGGGCAGGTGGACATAGGCATTGGGGAGCTGGTGGGCCACTTTCCACTCAGCCCCGGGTGGGCATGCAAGCCTCTGACCCACACAGCAAGGGGTAGAGAAGGGGCAGCCTCCGACCTGGGGGCCCCAGGGCCACACTCTATATCCCTGAGAGTATAGGAGAGAGGGATAGGGAAGAGGTACCCAACACTGACCAGATTGCGCACTTGATCTTGATGGACCAGAGACTCTCTATGGTTTAAGTGCTTTATTATAGAAATGCAGGTAGAAAGAGAGAATGTACAAAGAGGAGGGGGAAAGGCTAGAGAGAAAGAGTGTAAGAGGGAGAAAGGAGAGAGAGGACAAAGAGAAAAGAGAAAGGGGGAGAAGTCAAAGAGAGGGAAGAGAGAGGGTGAGAGTGAAGGGTAAGAAGTAAGAGCATAAGAGTAAGAGAGCAAGGTAGGGGCTGAACAGCCCGTATTATGGTCTTTACTATTGCTAGGTAACTGGGGAGGAGTTTATCCCGAAGGTCAGAAGCTTGGGCCATAGTCTATGTGACTACTAACCATTCTTCTCTTATGGGGGCTGTTGGGGGTGGTAACTTAATAGGGGCCAGAGTTCTAGGAGCATGACAGAATGCCTACCGTGTCATGTAGGTGAATTATGACCATTGGGGTTCAGTCCTCAACTCGACTGGATACTAACCTGCAATTCCACACAGCCATTCTGATTGGTGTAAGGTAGAGTCTCATGGTTTTTTTGATTAGCATTTCTCTGATCACTAAGGGCTTTGAACATTTTGTTAGGTGCTTCTCAACAATTTCAGATTCCTCTGCTGTGAATTCACAGTTTAGTTCTTTACTTCATTTTTTGATTGGGTTGTTTGGTGTTTTCGATGGTTAGCTTCTTGAGTTCTTTATATATATTGGATAATAACCCTCTATAGGAGTAGGATTAGGGAAGATTTTTTTCCTAATATGTAGGTTGCCAATTTGTCTTACTGACTTAGTCCTTTGCCTTAAAGAACCTTTCCAGTTTCATGAGGTCCTATTTATCAATTCTTGATCTTAGAGTATGAGCCATTAGAGTTCTGTTTAGGAAATTCCCCCCTGTGGCATTGAGTTCCGTTCTCTGTCCCACTTTCTCATCTATTAAATTCACTGTAACTGTTTTTATACTGAGGTCCTTGATCCACTTGGGCTTGAGCTCTGTGAAAGGTGACAAATATGGGTATATTTTCATTTTTCTACATATAGACAGTCAGTTAGACCAGCACCATTTATTGGAGATCCTTTCCTTTTTTCATTGTATATTTTTGGTTCTTTGTCAAAGATCAAGTGACCTTTGTATGTGGTTCATTTCTGGGTCTTCAATCCTATTCCATTGATCAATGTGTCTATATCTGTACAAGTACTATGCAGTTTTTAATCACTGTTGATCTGTAGTAAAGCTTGAGGTCAGGGATGGCAATTCCCCCAGCTATTCATTTATTGTTAAGAACTGTTCTCAGTATTCTGGGGGTTTTGCCTTTACAGATGAATTTGAGAATTGCTCTTTCCATGTCTTTGAAGAATTGTGTTGGGATTTTGTTGGGGATTGCACTGAATCTCTAGATTGCCTTTGGTAGGGTGGCCATTTTTACTATATTAATTCTGCAAATCTATGAACAGGGGAGATATCTCCATTTTCTGAAATCTTCTTCAATGTCTTTCTTGAGAGACTTGAAGTTATTGTCATACAGGACTTTCACTTGTTTGGTTAAAGTTACCCCAAGATATTTTATATTATTTTTGTCTATTGTGAAAGGAGTTGTTGCCCTAATTTCTTTCTCAGCCTGATTATCATTTGTATAAAGGAAGGCTACTGATTTATTTGAGTTAATTTTATATTCAGGCACATTGCTGAAGTTGTTTATCAGCAAGAGAAGTTCTCTGGTAGAATATTTAGGGTCATTTATATATAGTATCATATCATCTGCAAATAGTGATACCTTTATTTATTCTTTGCCAGTTTGTATCCTCTCTCTCTCTCTCTCTCTCTCTCTCTCTCTCTCTCTCTCTCTCTCTCTCTCTCTCTCTCTCTCTCTCTTGTCTTGCAAACTGAATCCAAGAACACATCAAATCCATCATTCACCATGATCAAGTTGTCTTTATCCCACGGATGCAAGTTTGGCTCAATATATGAAAATCCATTAATGTAATCCAATATATAAACAAACTCAAAGAAATGTCACATGATCATCTCCTTAGATGGACAAAAAACATTTGGCAAAATACAATACCCCTTCCTGTTAAAAGTATTGGAGAGATCAGGAATTCAAGGCCCCTACCTAAGCAAAATAAAAGCAATTTACAGCAAACCAACAGCCAATATCAAATTAAATGGAGACATACTTGAAGCAATCCCACTAAAATTGGGGAAAAGACAAGCAAGCCTACTCTCCCCATATCTATTCATTATAGTCTTCAAAATGCTAGCTAGACAAAAAGACTTTTTAAAGTGAACATTAAAGAAAATCTGTACAGCATTATTAGAACATTGAGCTTTTAGACTTGATTCCAAAGTATAAGGAAAATGTCATGATGAGCATCTGGAGTGATAGATAAGTTGCTAAAATGGTTATCATGCAAATATGAGGTTCTGAATTCAGGCCATAGAACCCACATGAAAAATGTATACAATGGTATACATCTGTAATGATAGTATTGGGCAGGTAGAGAGAAGAGAATCCTGGGTTCTCAACTATGCTAATCAATACTTCTTGATAGGTTCCATTCCAGTGAGAGACCCTAGCTCAATATGAACAAAGTTATATAGCACCTGATGAATGAACCCAAGATTCTCCCCTGACCTATGTAGGCATGTTCATACAAATGCAAACACATATTCTTGAGTTCACACACACACACACACACACACACACACACACACACACACACATGATTACATGAAAATAAAAATGCTGTATATACAAAACAATATTGTGAAGGCACAAAATAATGATTGGGAAAAATCATTCTAAGATCAAACAAAACAGGAAAATTATAGACCAATCTATTTCCATGGTGAATACAAATGCAAAAGTAAATTCTTACCAGAACACTAGGAAAGTAAGTGGCCAAACAATAACTGGTCTAACTTGAGGCCCAAGCCAGAAGAGGACACTTTTGTTCAAAACTGCCTCAATAGCCAGGAGCAGAAAGCTTGATGCCTTAGAGACATAAGATGAAGTCAAATATGACTGACAAAAAAGTAAATGAAATGAAATGATTACTAATGCTATTATGCTATTACTCATAGATTTATTGTCAAAGAGGCTTCCTGCAGAAGTTCATGGGACCCAATGCTGATATCCACAGTCAAACATTAGGCCAAGATCAGCAAACTACACAGAAGAGTAAAAGAAAGGACTATAGGAGATAGAAAGGTCAAAGATACCACAATATTCATTGGTATGCAATAACACCTCTGCATAAATGCAAGGGATATTTAGTTTGGGGTTTTTGTGGGACTCCTAATAGTGGGAGTAGGGGTGTCTCTGACTAGTTTGCCTGCTCTTGGAACCCTTTCCTTGTGGGTTGCCTTGTCCAGCCTTGATATGAGGTTTTTTGTGTTTAGTCTTATTGCATCTTGTTATGGTCTTTGGTTGATATCCCTGGGACTCATGAAGAGAAATGGAGGATCAGTGGAATCTGGGAATGCCGGGTGTGGGGGTGGGGTGGGAGATACTTGTGCATGGATGGTGAGCAAAATAAGAGAAGGAGATGAAGGGGAAGCTGCCACACTGAATGGAATGTAGTATGAGAGAATAATGTAAAACTATAAACAGCACATAATTATTGATGACCAATATTAGATTTGCAGAGAAGATTCATGAAGGGACATTGGTCAGCTTAAGCATGATGACCATGGTTTGGCAGAAGTTGACCATCTGCCCAATTCTTTCTGCCTTGCTAAAACCTGTTATATTATGTTCTTAATGTTAGCTTCCAAGGTCTATTCCCTTATTTTGCCAATACTTCCTCCTGAGACTCGTTAACAGATCCAGTTATCAAAGTATTGAAGTCCAACAATCAAAATCTCCCTTTGACTCACCTAATTAACATGCCCAATTAAAATTAAACACCTCATCCTCATACAGTGTTTCCCCTTGTATCTTTGTAAACTGCCATTTTATTATATGCTACACCTATCTCCTCTCTGCCCAGCAGCATTCCTTTGTCACATTTACCTTCAGTAAAAATACCACTTAACCCTCTCCCTTGCCCTTTTTCTCCCTTCCTCTTCTCTATCTTCCTCTATTTGCTGGCTTTGTCCCTTGTACCTGCCCTCTGTTGCTGTGGGGAGAATAAATCCCCTTTGTATTGAGAACTTATTCTGAGAAATTGGTCTTGAGGTTCCTGACACAATACTTATTATTTCAGTTCAATATAGGCATATCAGTATATACTAGATCACACAAATTGGATCCAGGGACACAGGTCACATGATCTAGTAGATACAGAAGAAAGATTGTTAACAAAGAGCAAGATGCCTTTGTGCTATAAATGTCTTGATAAGGAATTTATATCAAGTTAATATATGCTACAAATTGCCAAGATATGGGCAATGTTATGCTTAATGGGGAAAAAATTAAAACATATCCACTGATATCAGGAATAAAGCAAGGATATCTACTTTTGCTACTCTTATACATTACAGCACTGTGAGTCTTAGCATGAACAATTTGAGCAGTATTTCTCAACCCGTGGGCCACAAAACATCTGCAGATGTTACATATCAGATGTCATCATATCAAATATTAACATTATATCTGTAACATTGTGGAGAATACTGTTATGAATTAGAAATGTAATAATTTAATGGTTGGGGGGGTCATCAATTATGAGGAACTCTATTAATGTTTCATTGCAGTAGGAAGCTGGGGAAAACTAATATTTGAGATTTGAAAAGATTGAAAAGAATGGATGGGAGAAAAAGTCAGCCAAGTGGGTAGTGGTGGCTCACAACTTTTATCCCAGCACTCAAGATAGAGAGGCAGGTGGATATCGGTGAGTTTGAAGCCAGATTCCTCTGCAAAGTGAGTTCCAGGACTACCAAGGCTGGAACATAAAGAAAAAATACATAAAGAAACCCCATCTCAACAAATCAAACCAAACAAACCAAAGCAAACCACACCAAAACAAACACCATCATCACCAACAATGGAAGTCAAAGTATCGTTATTTGAAGATATCATTCTATACATAAAAGACTTTAAAGACTCCACCAGAAAATTCTTAGAACACATAAGAATCTTCAGTAAAGTGGCAGGGTAAAAAAAAATTATATGTTAAAAAATACCCAGTAGCCTTCCTATAGCCCAACAACAGCCATGCGGAAGAAGAATGATGGCAAAATTACAAATTCACAGCTGCCTCCAAAAATAATATAGTGGCAGAATCTTAAACAGTGAACCTTTTTATTCTCCCCTACAACCCTTGCATTCCTGGCATATGGTGGTTCTTGACATTATGTACACAAATCTAAATATTTGGACCTCAGATGCATAAATATGAACATATATGAAGCATTTTTCTTTCGTGTCCAGTTACAACCTGTGAAATATTTTCCATTTCCAATCAATTATCTAAAATTTCATGATTTCCTTTTTGTTTTTTACAGCTGAATAGAATTGCATGTGTGCACCTTATTTTTTATTATTATTTTTTTTGTCCTTCCATCATTTTAAGGACATCTAGGCTGATTTCCTTTCCAGCTACAGTGAATAGAGATGCAGTGAACATAGGTAAGCAAGTCTGATGATTTGAAAGAAAATTGCCTCACAGGCTCATGGGTAGTGGTGCTACTAGAAAGTGGGTCTTCTTGGAGTAGATGTCAGCTTCTGGGAGGAAGTGTGTTACTAGGGGAGGTTTTTGAGGTTTCAGAAACTCAAAACAGGACTACTGACATACACTCTCTTCTGGCTGCTTGAGGATCTAGATATAGAACTCTCAACTCTGTCTTCAGCAACATGTCTTCCTGCATTCTAGTAAGCTTCCCACATGACAATAGTAGACTAAGCCTCTGAAACTCTAAGTCAGCCCCGATTAAATATTTTCCTTTATAACAGTTGCCATAGTTATGGTGTCTCTTCATGGAAATAGAAACCTTAACTAAGACAACAATTAGGTCTAGAATAGTGTATTGATTCCTTCAGGTACGTGCCAATGAGTGCATGGCTGGGTCCTGGAGATGATCTCTATATTTGGGTAACTCCACATACTAGTTTAAATTGTAGCTATATCAGTTTGCAATCCTACCAATTGAGAATGAAGGTTTCCCTTGAACTTGAAAACTCGCCAGTATTTGATGTCAGATATTTTCTGGAATAGTGGGACATGAAGGGGGGGGGGGGAGATGAAAAACAGGAGGAGGGCTTGAACTATGGAGGAAGGAGGATAATACAGAGAAAAAAGCAGAGATAAATAAACTCAAGATGTTTGAAAAGGTCATAGGCAAATAGATTACTTCATAGTCATACTTAGAAATACATATAATATATATGAGAATATATATGTGTATATGTGTGTGTGTGTGTGATCATGCTCTTTTCAAGAACCATAGACTTACACTCGGCGGGGGTCCCGGAACCAAGATGTCTGCTGCAGATGCTCAGGCAACTTGCTCCCGAGCCGGGCGGACCCCTTTCCTGTGGCCGGAAAAGTGCCGGATGGCTGGTGCCCATGCAGAATACTCTCGGCTAGGTCCCGGACCCAAGATGCCTGCTGCCGATGCTCAGGCAAAGCGCTCCCGCGCCAGTCAGGAACTGACTCAGAAACCCCTTCTTGCAGAATAGCCCTCAGCATTGGAAGGTGTCATAAAAATGGAAGGACAAAAAAAAATGAGGTGCACACCTGCAATTCTATTCAGCTGTAAAAAACAAAAAGGAAATCATGAAATTTCCTCATAAAAGATGCCAGGAGTAAAAATCAATAAATAGTTATACTCTACTGTAAACTTTATTGAACCACAACAATGACCATGAGAACGTTACCTCAGTGCTGCAATAGTGACAGTTTTATCTTGGAAGGAACTAGCAGCTTTGAAATTGGACTTAACTAATCAAGGGAAGAATGTATACCTGGCACTTATTCCTGTATAGTCATAGGGCCCATAGGAGAAGCTGCCACTGCCATTTTCATAAAACAACATACTTTCTAATTGTATCTACACTTATACTGATACCTGAAGATAGGTGTAGCTCTAACCCTTTTTCAAAGAACATTTTTTCCTCAATACATGAAGAACATACACAATTCAAAACTAGTCAAGAATACAGATATCATATAATTGTAGCATGAACAATACTGGTTGCTGCATCTTCAGTACAACCAGTACATCCAAGGAGAGGATACCATCATGGAAAAGGGGACAAATATTATAAAAATTAGAGAGCCATACCTTGCTTCAAGATAGTGTCTACTAGACATGATAGGGAAGGAGCACCCAGAAACTCTCAACACCTCAGTGAATTGTAAAAGAAATGAGTTATGTGCTAAGTGTTTTGCCTATAAATTCATAAATAGAGCAACATATTCTTGCCTGTTGCACATGGAGGCCAAAAATGATTCTCCTATGGAGAAGCAGTAACAACAAATTCTTATAATGTCTCACTGAGACATCTCTCCATCCCCATTAACATTTTTATATATTAGTATGCATGAATGATTATGTATATATGATATAATACTAAAAAGTTATTTTTTAGAGAGAAACAGTGGAGACCTTAAGGGAGAGATGTAGAAGGAAAGAACACATGGGTTAAGAAAGTCCGTGCAGGATTACTGAGATTCACAAGGGATAAAGCAGAAGTGGTGGGCAGAATGGTGGCGGTAAAAAAGATGTTGGTTTAGGTATCAGAGTAATTATGGATTCATAGAATGAGTTGGGTAGAGTACCTTCTGTTTCTATTTTGTGGAATAGTTTGTGAAGAACTGGGATTAGATCTTCTTTGAAGGTCTGATAGAACTCTGCACTAAACCAGTCTGGTCCTGGGCTTTTCTTTTTTGGTTGGGAGACTATTAATAACTGCTTCTATTTCTTTAGGGGATATAGGACTGTTTAGATCATTAACCTGATCTTGATTTAACTTTGGTACCTGGTATCTGTCTAGAAACTTGCCCATTTCATCCAGGTTCTCCAGTTTTGTTGAGTATAGCCTTTTGTAGAAGGATCTGATGGTGTTTTGGATTTCTTCAGGATCTGATGTTATATCTCCCTTTTCATTTCTGATTTTGTTAATTAGGATGCTTTCCCTGTGCCCTCTAGTGAGTCTGGCTAAGGGTTTATCTATCTTGTTGATTTTCTCAAAGAACCAGCTCCTCGTTTGGTTGATTCTTTGAATAGTTCTTGTTTCCACTTGGTTGATTTCACCCCTGAGTTTGATTATTTCCTGCAGTCTACTCCTCTTGGGTGATTTTGCTTCCTTTTGTTCTAGAGTTTTTAGGTGTGTTGTCAAGCTGCTAATGTGTGCTCTCTCTAGTTTCTTTTTGGAGGCACTCAGAGCTATGAGTTTCCCTCTTAGAAATGCTTTCATTGTGTCCCATAAGGTTGGGTATGTTGTGGCTTCATTTTCATTAAACTCCAAAAAGTCCTTAATTTCTTTCTTTATTCCTTCCTTGACCAAGGTATCATTGAGAAGAGTATTGTTCAGTTTCCCTTGAATGTTGGCTAGGATAAAATGTTCTGTAGATACATTTGTTTCATAACTTCTGTTAATTTCACTGGGTCCCTGTTTAGTTTCTGTTTCTATGATCTGTCCATTAGTGAAAGTGGTGTGTTGAAGTCTCCCATTATTATTGTGTGAGGTGCAATGTGTGCTTTGAGCTTTACTAAAGTTTCTTTAGTGAATGTGGCTGCCCTAGTATTTGGAGCATAGATATTCAGAATTGAGTGTTCCTCTTGGAAGATTTTACCTTTGATGAGTATGAAGTGCCCCTTTTTGTCTTTTTTGATGACTTTGGGTTGGAATTCAACAGAGAAATGGATACAAAAAATGTGGTACATTTACACAATGGAGTACTACTCAGCTATTTAAAAGAATGAATTTATGAAGTTCCTAGGCAAATGGTTGGACCTGGAGTGCATCATCCTAAGTGAGGTAACCCAATCACAAAGGAACTCACACAATATGTATGCATTGATATGTGGATATTAGCCCAGAAACTTAGAATTACCAAGATATAAGATACAATTTGCACAACACATGAAACTCAAGAAGAATGGAGACCAATGTGTGGACACTTTGCCCCTTCTTAGAATTGGAAACAATCACCCATGGAAGGAGGTACAGAGACAAAGTTTGGAGCTGAGACAAAAGGATGGATCATCTAGAGTCTGCCATATCCAGGGATCCATCCCATAATAAGCCTCCAAATGATGACACCATTGCATACATTAGCAAGATTTTGCTGAAAGGACCCAGATATAGCTGTCTCTTGTGACACTATGCCAGGGTCTAGCAAACACATAAGTGGATGCTCACAGTCAGCTATTGGATGGATCACAGGGCCTCCAATGGAGGAGCTAGAGAAAGTACCCAAGGAGCTAAAGAGATCTGCAACCCTATAGGTGGAACAACATTATGAGCTAACCAGTACCCCGGAGCTCTTGACTCTAGCTGCATATGTATCAAAAGATGGCCTAGTCGGCCATCACTGGAAAGAGAAGCCCATTGGACACACAAACTTTATATGCCCCAGTACAGGGGAACACCAGGGTCAAAACATGGGAGTGGGTGGGTAGGGGAATGGGAGGAGGGTATGGGGTACTTTTGGGATAGCATTGGAAATGTAAATGAAGAAAATACCTAATAAAAAAAAAAGGTGTTGGGCTGATGGTTAACGAAATAAGTAAAAATGAAGATGCCACCAGGAATTCAACTACCTATCCAGCTAATATAAATAAGAATATATTTTCTTTTAAAATATGCTAAAATTTAAAAGGAAACCGCCTTTTAAATGGAGAATTACCATATGTCTAAATGCATACTTACTATTGTCTGAAAGTGGAAAACCCATTCATCAATGACTAAATAAATGCTTATGGTATATTTGTGCAATGACATATTATTTGTCAACAAAAAACCCAAGTACTGTTATATAGAACTATTCAGACATGCCTTGAAAACATGCTAAAGACAGAAGCCAGCAATAAAGAGCTCATACTGACATGAAATATCACGAATAGGAAAAGCTGTAAGAACCTAAAGTACAGTGGACTTACCTGTAAATGGTTGGAGATGAGAATTTATGTGAATAGGCACAGGAATTCTTCAAGATACAGTGGGTTCTAAAAGATATTATAAAAGTTTTAAATGACATTGAAAATACTTAAGCTATTAAACTATACTTATTTAAGTGAATTTTACAGATCTTCAGTATGACTGAATTGAAACTTAAGCCTACCATACAACCACTTTTGATTCTCATATCAACCAACACATAGCAAGTAGATGCATCATTCTTCTTGGAGTAATTGAAATCAATTAGAAAGTAAAATGTGTTTGTTTTATATAATGAGAGAAGGTAGCACTGTGTCCAAAGTCCTGGATACATCCTTAGATCCTACTTAATATTTCCACACATAGTGACAAAATTTAATCATCTTTAAGAACCCAACAAAAGTTAGACCATAAGGATAAAGATTCTCTTGGGTTGAAAATTTGCATTTCATTTTTATGTATAGAAGAACTTCATCAAATTGAAGACTGAAAATTTTAGGAAATTATCTACTACAAGGAAGGCATTATTAATACCATCTATGGCCTCACAGTCAATAGTGAACATATACAACATGGAATTATAAAGTACTCTCACATATAAGAAGATAGTTTGGATAATAGTGGTAGTAGGTACAATTAACATTTTTATAGAGAGGTAAGAAGACAAAATCAGTGAACAGGAATGGAAACATGGACTGTCTTTCCATTGCCTTGAGAGAGCCTTAAACATGTCATCTGCTTGCCATATTCCAGCCCTTTTTTACATATTAGCATACATAGGAAGTTAGATGGTAACGTTTAAAGTTTTCAAGAAGGCTGTATATCTTCCCCCAAGTTGTTTTGCAAGTAGTCAGTCATATGGAATTGAGATGCTGCCCTGGGACACCTACCAGAGTATGTGGTTTTTTATGGCCATATCTGCTTAAATACTACTGTTGGATGAACTGGAGAGATGGATCAACCATCAAAAGCTAGACTCACAACCAAAAATATAAACACTTGTATAATTCTTTTGTTGTGTGAGACATTAATTATGCCTGAAATGTGGGAAGATTTTGTAGTCACAATCCTTTACTTTCTACCTAATGGATTGTGATTCATTCAAGCAGAATCTCTGTTCAATACCTGAAAGTGAAATGAGTATGCACGTTTCCATATACTTGCCTTTCTTTTTGGTACTTATTTCTCTGTTTTTTTTTGTTTTGTTTTTTTGGTTTTTTTGGATATTCTTATTTAAATTCTGCCTTCTCCTAAGTGTAGGAAGGAGTGATTGGTGACTATAATTGGTCTCCACTAGAGATTCCTGAGGTAAATTGGTTCTAGAGAGGTCCTGGGTAATTACTATATTATTAATGAGTTTTAGAGGATATGGACTCCTCTGGGATTCAGGGACCATAAGGGCCAGGGATAGCAGCTGGAGAGTATGAGTCGGGATGATGCAGATAGGTGATGAGTACAGAAGCTACTAAATTCTGCTCATACAAAAATGAAGGTGAGCTGGATCTTGAACCAAAAACTATGCATGCAGCCTTGGTGAACTTTTTACAATTTGGAAAATAATCATGTGTCTTGCTATGAATCCATATGAATCTCCGGTGTGATATGGGGGACATTTTTCCAGGTATGATAACATTCTTCTTCTCTCTGTCTCCAAGACATTTCCACACTATGCAAGTATTTGTTTCATGGTCATCATATACCCATTTTCAAATTGACATGCCTATTACAATTATTCATTATATTCCCTTTTCTCTCATTACCTTACAATTGCAGCACAAGAGTATCCCTAGTCAATGTCATTTATTGCTGTAGTTTACTATATTTTCCCCTGTGGGTTTTTCACAAAGTCTGTACACATCTACCACAAGATGGTGATTTATTTTATTTGTACAGGTTCCCAAATTTTCGTGTTACTGGTATTATTGTATGTGATTGTGCCTAAGAGTGGTATTTATATCATCTAGCCGTTTGTGCAAATATACAATGACAACTACTCAAACATTTTGAATCTACAGAATCCACAATGACTTTCAGTTGTACTAAATTTTAGAAAAATGTCCCTTGTAATTTTCATGTGCTATTTCATTTGATAACTGTGAACTTATCATGTAAACCAAGCATAAAATTCTTGGGCCCAAAAGTGGTAACATTTGATGATGATTTCTCTGTAATCTGATGTTTTCAGACATGCACAAATAACACATAACACATAGTTTCTACTAATTTATAGGAGAAGCAGAAACAAAGCAGGGTGATACATGTCCATCATGCCAGAGAAAGTTTTGGATACATAAGGAAAGCATCTTTAAATGGTACATGATGTTTTCCTATATGCTATCCCCTCCTTTATGCTAATTTCTAATGCAGAGTGTGTAAGTCTGCAAACTCTGTATTCAGCTGAATTAAACTTTGTAAATCTGTGAAGGTGCAAGCAATAAGGCTTAGCCATAGCGTTTCTTAGAGAGTTGCTAAGATCTCTTGATATTTCTCTGGTATTGTCAGTTTTGAGACATGTTATTGATTCATTATTCAGTGTTGTTCATAATCACTGTAGGGGGAGCAGGAAGTGTACACGTGACTATGATACACTATATCATAACCAGTTCTGACCCTAGTTGGAGATACAGAATGATCATAAATAAGTAAACAAAATGGATTTATATGTGACCTTCCCAGCATATAGTTTACAATTGATGGTGAGATAGATTAAATGGTTGAGGAATATTATGTCCATATGTTTAGGATGGTAGAGAACCTGACTGAATGTATCATTTCACATAGAGATATAGATTAAATTTAGTCAAGTATGTAATAAGCAATATGTCTGTCATATGAGAATGGCCAGATGAAGGAGAAACACAGAAGAGGAAGTGATAGGCAAGAGAAATGCAACTATAATATATTGAAGGGAAAGCGACTTACACAAGCACTAATGATGAGGGAAAAGCATGTGAGAACATATGCTGAAATAGCACTTGTACCTGTGAGATAAAGAAACATCATTTGTGTCCCCGTTAGGAGCTTTGTCCTTACACTCAGAGCAACAGTGGTAATCCGAAAAAAATTAATCCAAAAAGATGTATAGGACTATCTCTGTTAGAATACCACAATATAAATGAAGCATATTAAAGGACCAAAGATTGGCCAGGAGACATGAAAACATGGACATGAGCTGAGTCTGCTTCTGTATTCCAGTAAAACTAGATGTGGTCCTCATATATCTATATAATCTCACAGAAAGGGATGGATGAAATCCGAGAAGACTGGAGGTAAGACTCTGAATAATGCATGACAGCAGTTCAACGTAAAGAAAAAAAAAATGAATGGATCTAAATTCACATAGCTTTAATTCAAAACTAATTTCTTTCCTTATACTATGGCAGAGTGGAGAGTTAGGTGATGGAGAAATGCTTTGGTAGACAATAAAGTGAAGACATGAATTTCACTTGGGGATTTTGAGCTTTTGATGACTGTCATCCATACTATGGATGGAATATAATTAGTTAACAGTGGAGCAGAAATCTGTATGTTATAGGGACATGGGTGTCTGAGTTCGAAATGGTAATCTAATGCTTTGGAGTATGAAAGCTTGCCTTGAAATTTATATTAAAATATGATGATAAAGGTCATACAAATTATTCAAGAATATCAATATACAAAATAACATAGAACAAATTACAAATGAACAAACTAGTTACCCAGGATGGGCAGTTAGTAGGTTAAAAAAAAGCATTAGTCCATTTTGTTTCTTGGGAGAAATATCAAAGAATTGTCTACAAAAGGATGGGAGATAGAAACCAGTTAAAGATAAGTTGAGAAAAACAAATGATTGTAATGATTACAGCTACTTGAAGTTTGAGATTATAATTATTATAATGATTGTCAGATTAGTTGATGTAGAATATATAACCTAGATATATGTTTGATTTATTTTGAATTTTAAGGGACAATGATATTTTCTCATTGGGATACTGGAGAGAGAGAATGGTAATGAACAACCAAACAGTCATCTCCCAGTTTCTACTTCTCGGTCTACACATTCCCCCAGATCACCAGCACGGATTCTACACCCTGTTCCTGGCCATGTACCTCACCATTGTCTTGGGGAACCTCATCATTATCACCCTCATAATACTGGACTCCCATCTCCACACACCCATGTACTTGTTTCTCAGCAACTTGTCCTTCACTGACCTCTGCTTTTCCTCTGTCACAGTGCCCAAGTTGCTGCAGAGCATGCAGAGCCAGGACACATCCATCTCCTATGCTGGCTGTCTGACACAAATGTACTTTTTAATGGTTTTTGGAGATATGGAGAGTTTTCTTCTTGTTGTCATGGCCTATGATCGCTATGTGGCCATCTGCTTCCCTCTGCATTACACCAGCACCATGAGTCCTAAGTTCTGTGTGTGTGTGGTGCTGCTGTCATGGGTATTTACCATTATGTATTCCATGGTACACACTCTACTCTTGGCTAGGTTGTCATTCTGTGAGGACAATGTAATCCCCCATTTTTTCTGTGACCTATCTGCCCTGCTCAAGTTGGCCTGCTCTGACATTTTCATAAATGAACTAATGATATTTATCTTGGGAGGGCCTGTTGTTGCGATCCCATTCTTACTCATTGTTGTCTCCTATGTACGAATTGTCTCTTCCATCCTAAAGGTTTCATCTACTCGGGGTATACACAAAATCTTCTCCACTTGTGGCTCCCATTTGTCTGTTGTTTCACTGTTCTATGGGACAATTATTGGTCTCTACTTATGTCCATCAGCTAATAACTCTACTGTGAAGAAGATTACCATGGCCATGATGTATACAGTAGTGACTCCCATGCTGAATCCCTTCATCTATAGCCTGAGGAACAGAGATATGAAAGAGGCCCTGATCAGAGTCCTTTGCAAGAAGAAAATCTCCTTATAATGACAAAACAAAGATTTTTACTTAAATTTATCTCACTAATATATTGATATTAATATTACCTAATATATCCTTACTAGAGGACCTACATAAAAGAATATTCTATATAATATTCCCATTTGCAAAATGTTGTTTTCTGAAGAAGTTATGTTAGCGTTAGTGACCATAGTGATTGAGTCATGCCATCCTCTCCCTTGCATGTGTGGTTCTAGAAAATTATTAGTCAGAACCATTATTTTTTCAAATTTCATTCCTTAAACCACTTTGTTATTATAGAAAATAGATTCTTCTTTCATAGAATACATACCATGCAACAGTTTCTCCTCCTTCCAATTACATCTCCTCCCACTGCCACTCTCCCCCAAATTTATGCCCTTGCCCTTTCCTGTGCTGAAAAATCCAGGCCTCCAACAGAGGACAGCTAAACATCATAGATCATTATACACTAAGAAAAGATGAAATCTCTCATATCAAAGATGGCCAGAACAATTCAATAGGAGAAAAAGACTCTATAGAGCAGTCTAAAGAGTCAGAGATAAAACTGTTATTACTGTTCTGTTCTTACTACTTCCACAAAATACTAATCTAGCAGCTCTAATGTATGGGTAGAGGACCTGATATAGAGTCCTGCAGGCCCCAGGCTTGTCTTTTCAGAATTTGGGTTCTTTGTGAGCCATTATTTAGTAGATTTGGTGGGACTCCTTTCTTCTGGTATCCTTCCTCCCTCTAATACCTACAATTATCCCTCATACTCCTCCATGGGGTTCACCCATCACTGAGGAGGGGCTCAGATGTCAAAATAAATGTTTTTTCTGCATAATGTTTGGCTATAGGTCTCTATGTCTGCCCATATTTGCTTACAGAAGAGTTGTTTCTGATAATATCTGGACAAGACAGCAAATTATGAGTATAAAAGAATATTGTAGGAATAATTTAGTTGATATTTTTCAATCAAGTTTAGTTCTATCCTAGATCTGTCTCTGGTTTCTGGGTTTCCCCCTTCTGGAGAAGGCTTCAAGTTAAAGCAAACATTGGCTGGTCAAGGAAGGAAGAATCCCCGTGCCAGGATTAATTAATATTTTTACTACAGTGGACAGCTCCTGTAACAGAAGCAGGCTGAGATGTTGTGGTGCTGCCATTTAAAAAGGAGCTGTCATTTCAGACAGCTCCTACCCCACATTTTACTTTGACATCCACAGGCTGTGTTAGGAAGGAAGGGCCTGCTCATGTTTTGATGGCTTTTGTTGCACAGTAACAATAATGAACACAACAATATCAACCAGGTTACATGATGACTATGAAGGAAATACTAATAAGGTATAACTAAGAAAAGAAGAAATGTATCATACCTGAAAAACCTATCTTTCATAAAACTGAAATTCCAGCTGACTTCGAGACATCTGCTTATTTTCCTGAATTTACCCAGCTCTGCAGAGATTAAGCCAGTTTCTGCTTCATGATCTCGATCACCTTTATTATACTTGCAGATAAAGGAATAGTGTGCTCATGCATCAAGCCTACTCAGATCCCCCTGTTGTCATCCCTGGGCTTTAGGTACCCTACATCACAAGAGGGGTCCAAATTCTGTATAACTCATTAAAGACATAATATTTACCCAGGAACTTTCTAGGTCCAATTTTCATCAAAGATCTCTAGTGGAGACAAATTATAGTCACTGATCATAATTATCTATACTTAGGAGGATGTAGAATTAAAGAAAAACAACAAACAAAACTAATAAATAAATAGCAGCAACAAGAAATCCAAAAATAGCATAAAAAAGCATACTTGTTCCATGTATATGTAATGAATAGGGTTTCTCTTGACTGAAGCCCAGATTGTTAGTGAGAAAATCAAAGGACGGTGACAAAAACCACTTCAAATAATAAGGAATTTTTCTGAATAGTTTTGACTTGAAGTGTCTACTGAATATAAATTTAGACAAACAGCCATGAGTAGTTTTTATATTTTTGGTCATGAGCCTAGCCATTAAGTACTGAGCTATCTCTCCAGCCCATCCAATGGTATTTTTAAAGCAGAATGAGACTGTAGGAAACCACCCACATTTCTAAGCTTCCAAGATGAGCATCACAATTCAACATGACTTTCTGCAAGAGACGGCAGTTATACAACCTTCTTTAAAAATGTAAACTTCATCTTCCAACATTCTATCTTTGCCAGTATGTGAAAAGGGTAGGAATATAGCAAGCAGATGGCTAGTTTAAGATTTCCTCAAGCCAATAGAAAAGCAGTCCATGTTCCCACACCTATCACTCACTTTTCCTTCTTACCTCCCCATGAAAACATTAATTGAACCAACTACCACCATTAGTCAACCCCTCTCTGTACATGTGATATTACTTTATAAATCTATGTTGAATGAGTTGACCATTGATCACAAGGTCAGAGGAGGCATTTGTGTATTCGGTCTATTTTAATTTTGTTAGACTTGTTTGTTTTTTAAAAATTGTTTTATTTATTTACATTCCAAATGTTGCTACCCTTTCTGGTCCACTAATCCAAGAGTTCTTCACCCCATTGCCCATCCCCTTTGGCTCTTACACGCTGCTTCCCCACTAACCTTCCCACCCATCCCGATCTCACACACCTGCATATCTCCCTTCCTGGAACAACAAGTCTCTACAGGATTAGGTGCATCTTTACTCACTGAGGACAGACAAGGCAATATTCTACTTCATATATGCTGAGGGTCACAGATCAGCTCATGTATTGGCTTTGGATGGTGGTTTAGTCTCTGGGAGCTCCAAGGAGTCCAGGTTAGTGGATACTTTTGGTCTTCCCATGAGATTGTCATCTTCTTCAGCTCCTTTAGTCCATTCCCCAAGTCCTCCATTATAATTCCTTCCTTCAGTTTGGCATTTTTTAAAAATATTTTTTATTATGCATTTTCCTCAATTACATTTCCAATGCTATCGCAAAAGTCCCCCATACCACCCCCCCACATCCCTATGCATCCATTCTCATTTTTTGGACCTGGAATTCCCCTGTACTGGGGCATATAAAGTTTCCATGTCCAATGGGCCTCTCTTTCCAGTGATGGCCGACTAGGCCATCTTTTGATACATATGCAGCTAGAGTCAAGAGCTCCAGGGTACTGGTTAGTTCATAATGTTGTTGCACCTACAGTGTTGCAGATCTCTTTAGCTCCTTGGATACTTTCTCTAGCTCCTCCATTGGGGGCCCTGTGATCCATCCAATAGCTGACTGTGAGCATCCATTTCTGTGTTTGCTAGGCACCGGCCTAGTCTCACAAAAGAAAGCTATATCAGGGTCCTTTCAGCAAAATCTTGCTAGTGTATGCAATGGTGTCATCATTTGGAGGCTTATTATGGGATGGATCCCTGGATATGGCAGTCTCTAGATGGTCCATCCTTTTGTCTCAGCTCCAAACTTTGTCTCTGAAACTCCTTCCATGGGTGATTGTTTCCAATTCTAAGAAGGGGCAAAGTGTCCACACTTTGGTCTTCGTTTTTCTTCAGTTTCATGTGTTTTACAAATTGTCTCTTATATCTCGGTATACTAAGTTTCTGGGCTAATATCCACTTATTAGTGAGTACATATTGTATGAGTTCCTTTGTGATTGTGTTACCTCACTCAGAATGATGCCCTCCAGGTCCATCCATTTGCCTAGGAATTTCATAAATTCATTCTTTTTAATAGTTGAGTAGTACTCCGTTGTGTAAATGTACCACATTTTTTTTGTATCCATTCCTCTGTTGAGGGCATCTGTGTTCTTTCGAGCTTCTGGCTATTATAAATAAGGCTGCTATGAACATAGTGGAGCATGTGTCCTTCTTACCGGTTGGGACACCTTCTGGATATATGCCCAGGAGAGGTATTGCTGGATCCACCCGTAGTACTATGTCCAATTTTCTGAGGAACCACCAGACTGATTTCCAGAATGGTTGTACAAGCTTGTAATCCCACCAACAATGGAGGAGTGTTCCTCTTTCTCCACATCCTCGCCAGCATCTGCTGTCACCTGAATTTTTTATCTTAGCCATTCTGACTGGTGTGAGATGGAATCTCAGGGTTGTATTGATTTGCATTTTTCAGATGATTAAGGATGTTGAACATTTTTTCAGGTGTTTCTCAGCCATTCGGTATTCCTCAGGTGAGAATTGTTTGTTTAGCTCTGAGCCCCATTTTTTAATGGGGTTATTTGATTTTTTGGAGTCCACCTTCTTGAGTTCTTTATATATATTAGATATTAGTCCCCTATCTGATTTAAGATAGGTAAAGATCTTTTTTCAATCTGTTGGTGGCCTTTTTGTCTTATTAACGGTGTCTTTTGCCTTGCAGAACCTTTGCAGTTTCATGAGGTCACATTTGTCAATCCTGGATCTTATAGCACAAGCCATTGCTGTTCTATTCAGGAATTTTCCCTGTGTGCCCATATCTTCGAGGCTTTTCCCCACTTTCTCCTGTATAACTTTCAGTGTCTCTGGTTTTATGTGAAGTTCCTTGATCCACTTAGATTTGACCTTAGTACAAGGAGATAGGAATGGATCGATTCGAATTCTTCTACATGATAACAACCAGTTGTGCCAGCACCATTTGTTGAAAATTCTGTCTTTCTTCCACAGGATGGTTTTAGCTCTCTTGTCGAAGATCAAGTGACCATAGGTGTGTGGGTTCATTTCTGGGTCTTCAATTCTATTCCATTGGTCTACTTTTCTGTCACTATAACCAGTACCATGCAGTTTTTATCACAATTGTTCTGTAGTAAAGCTTTAGGTCAGGCATGTTGATTCCACCAGTGTCCCAAGCTTGTTTCTCGCCAGCAAGAACACACTCGGACAACCGGATTCTTCTGCAGCAAAGCTTTATTGCTTCATTAGGAGGAAGACCCCGAACCCCGGAAAATGGTGCTGCTTATATACACCTTGGAGTGGTGTGTCAGCACCTGATTTTTGCTTGCCCATCGCCTCATTGCAATGCCGCGGGATGGGCAGTGACTTGGCATGAATTCAGTCTTGCACCTGTGCACATTGCTTGTTTACCAGTTACGCACAGTGGAAGCCAGCGCCATCTTGTAATGGCGATTGCTCTCGGCTCTCCACATCTCCCCCTTTTTGTTTTATTAAAATGAGGCTGGACTAGGTCTGTGCAACTATGTCCATCCGCTGTGGCTCCTGTCTTAGGTCATTCCTCTAATGTCACAGCCTTTCCCGTCATAGGGTAACCCTATCGCCACCGGGCCCCGTGTCTTAGGTTGATCTGTGCATGAGGAAAGTTGTCCATCCCTGGATACCGCAGTGCTATGTGACAGCAACTACTAAATGACCTAGGGCGAATTCTACAAAAAAGGCCAGCCAAAAAATGAATAACTCAAATGCCGACTAATTCTTGAGCATAGAAAACCAAATTTCGGAGGAGGCCCCTTGTTTAATGGCCGCAAGTGCTTGAGCAATGACGACCTTGTCATGTTTATGTTGGGCTCTGAGCTTGCAAACCGACCAGAGCATGAGCACAAGCCCATAGCAGATGGCAGCAGCAAATAAAACTACCCCCACCCATTCCTTAAAGTAAGAAAATGCAGAGGTAAGCCAAGAGGTGAAGTCTCCAAGGGTCACTGGTTTCACTCTGGTTCCATTAAGGTCCAGGATCTGTATCTGCAGGTTGTCTGCAACCTTTCCAACTCCTGTGAACAGTTCCCCTTCAGATAATTCGATAAATCTGTACTTTTAATGAAAGAATTGTTAATATACCTAATGGAAGTAATGCACACATGCGGGGTTGATGCCACACAACTCATTTGTATGGCATCCATCATTTGTTCTATGTTATGTTGTAAAATATCTACTCTTTGATTCACTAACATTAATCCTGAGGTGATATGAAAATCCTCCCTTTGCATGGTAAGCAATGCCTCAGACATTTTTTCTGCTATCTGACTTATGGTGTCAGCAGTATTAACTTGATTGGCCATAGCAATTCCTGCGGTAACCACTGATGCCACGGACACTGCAATGGCAGTAACAATGGCAACTGTGATTCCAAAATCTCTCTTTTGCTGAGCAAGACTCATGATTGGGAACTTCTCTGGATCTGCCTCAACAGGGACAAAGGTTGGTAAATGTACCACTAAGGCTAAGAAATTAGTTCTATTCTAGCATTGCGTCAAAAAACAAGTGACATTTGTACAATCTAACCATTCTGTATTATTTTGAAATTCAGCCAACACAGACTTCTACTGGAGAAGTAGTCATATTTCTGATAACTCTATTAGATGTCACATTATCTAAATGAGCAGAGATATTGGAAAGTGTGGCAGAAACCTTCAATATCTCATGAAAGGTTCCAGTCAGCCGTGCAAAGGCTGACAAACTGGTACTAGCACCTGCCTCTTTACTAGAATCCATTGGTAATATGGCCAAATATTTTCTTTTCCTGTAGCATCTCCTTTATCATTCATTACAGCAAAATTCAATGGAGGTGACAAAACAAAACCCTTTGCTATTTCTTTCCGAGGAAAAAATTTTTGATTGACAAGGTGAAAAAACTATAGGAAATGCAAGGTCCAGATGACACCAAGGCATGCTGCGTATAGCAGTAGCATTGCCAACAGGCCATCGTGATCTTTTGGGAATAGTCGCATTTCCCTTTATCATAATCGTGGTGATGTTTATAGGTGAAGTTACATTATTTCCAACATCACTTGAGCAAGACTGTGCTCCTTGAGCAACTTGTGTTAAATCATTAAATAACGCTCCAGAGGTCACTTTATTTTGGCTAATGGAATCTTCCCAATTAGAGATAATCTTTTTCTTTAAAAATATTCAATTGCCCAAAACAAAGGGAAGGTAGAAGAATTGGAATGTACCAGTAAAGGTACCGGCCATGATCTTACTATGGCCCACAAAAGCATACTTATCCTGGTCTCAATCATCAGGAGTAAGAATAACGGGATCATCTTGGGATTCATCTTGCTCTTTCATGGTCCTTGTCAGTCGCATTGGAACCCAAAGTGGATTATCTTCACCCTGTGGAAAAACACAAATAGCTCCTCTGGAGCTGATTAATATGGGATCCAGGCCATACCATTTATTATCAAGGACATTCTTCCACTTGACCATTTCATTGGGTGGTTGAGGCCATTGTCTGTGCCTTTCAACTGGTGATCTCCCAGTATTATCTAATTTTAAGAAATTAAGAGTAAATATTATAAGGGATAGAGCCATCTTTGGCGTCAGAGCCTCTATCCCCCCTTTTTGTTTTTGTAAATATTGTTTCAAAGTACGATGAGCTCTTTCAATAATGCCTTGGCCCTGTGGGTTATAGGGCAATTTAGTAATATGTTTCACTTGCATTTGTTTGCAAAATTGACTAAATTTAGAAGAAGTATATGCAGGACCATTGTTTGTCTTCAGCACTAGAGGCTTGCCCCATGCAGACCAAGCCTCTAAGCAGTGGGATTTGACATGAACTACTTTTTCTCCTGTCAAGTGAGAGGCATGTAGGACACCAGAACTGGTATCAATGGACACATGTACATATTGTAACTTACCAAAAGCTGGGATATGTGTGACGTCCATTTGCCAAACATAAAACCATATCTCTGGTGGCTGAATCAGCAATTGCATTTCCCTTTAAGAAGTGCCACACAAGCTGAGCTGAGGCTGCTCCCCTCCAAGCTCAGCCTCAACCCAAATGCAAACTTTTCTCAATCTGAACACTCTGCCAGAGTCCTGGCTCAAAAATTATCCCTATGTTGAAGTATCCTTAAAGACCTGTTTTCTTGTGTTTGTTCATGTTGTTTAGAAAGACTCCAACCTTGAGTTACCAATTTTAAGCTAACTTTCTGTTACAAGCAAAAGGCTGCCTGCCCCTTTAAGAGCTCCATTTGCAATCGGCCCTCAGCAGGGCTTTTTCAGCTGTACTTGACTCCCAACCACAGTGCTTATAACTTTCTGCTCTGTCAATTGAGACTGCTTTTTAAACAAGTTAAAGGATGGACAGCCAGCAGATAAAGTTTTAACCATTTATATTTTTCAACATAAAACACAGAACAACAATCATTCAAACAACAAAACAAAAACAAATATGAATTGACAGACATATGGACAATTTGGTGCACCAAAAACAGATAATAGACAGACAGGGAATAGAACTTGGTGTCTCAAAGGGACACAGTTATCCTAACCAGAGCTAAGAATATCTCCATAGCATCTGCTGTCAACTGAATTTTGATCTTAGCCATTCTGACTGGAGTGAAGTGGAATCAAAAATTCAGGTGACAGCAGATGCTGGCGAGGATGTGGAGAAAGAGGAACACTCCGTCATTGTTGGTGGGATTGCAAGCTTGTACAACCACTCTGGAAATCAGTCTGGCGGTTCCTCAGAAAATTGGACATAGTACTACCAGAGGATCCCGCAATTCCTCTCCTGGGCATATATCCAGAAGATGTCCCAACCGGTAAGAAGGACATATGCTCCACTATGTTCATAGCAGCCTTATTTATAATAGCCAGAAGCTCGAAAGAACCCAGATGCCCCTCAACAGAGGAATGGAAACAGAAAATGTGGTACATTTATACAATGGAGTACTACTCAGCTATTTAAAAAAATGAATTTATGAAATTCCTAGGCAAATGGATGGACCTGGAGGGCATCATCCTGAGTGAGGTAACCCAATCACAAAGGAACTCGCACAATATGTACTCACTGATAAGTGGATAGTAGCCCAGAAACTTAGGATACCCAAGATATAAGATACAATTTGCTAAATGCATGAAATTCAAGAAGAACGAAGACCAAAGTGTGGACACTTTGACCCTTCTTAGAAAGGGGAACAAAACACCCATGGAAGGAGTTACATAGACAATATTTGGAGCTGACAAGAGGATGGACCATCTAGTGATTGCCATATGCAGGGATCCATCCCATAATCAGCTTCCAAACGCTGACACCATTGCATACACTAGCAAGATTTGGCTGAAAGGACCCAGATATAGCTGTCTCTTGTGAGACTGTGCCGGGGCCTAGCAAACACAAAAGTGGATGCTCACAGTCAGCTAGTGGATGGATCACATGGCCCCCAATGGAGGAGCTAGAGAAAGTATCCAAGGAGCTAAAGGGAACTGCAACCCTATAAGTGGAACAACAATATGAACTAACCAGTACCCTGGAGCTCTTGTCTCTAGCTGCATATGTAACAAAAGATGGCCTAGTCGGCCATCACTGCAAAGAGACGCCCATTGGACTTGCAAACTTTATATGCCCCAGTACAGGGGAACCCCAGGGCCAAAAAGGGGGAGTGGGTGGGTAGGGGATTGGGGGTGGGTGGGTATGGGGGACTTTTGGGATAGCATTGAAAATGTAAACGAGGAAAATACCTAATAAAAAAGTAAATTAAAAAAAAAAAAGAATATCTCCATAGGAGCCAGAGAGGAAGCAGGATGTCTCCCGTTTTCCTTCTGTTTCCAGGAGAGCTCTGATATAGCTTATTTTCATATTTTCTCTTTTTTGCTAAAAGTCCTAAACAGGGGATAACTGCTTTTCTAAAACGTATTTTCTCTCTCTCATGTTCAGACTCTACTTCCTTATCTCCTTCTTCTGGGAATACTGCCAGAGAAGGGAGAGGAGGCACAGTGGCCCTGAGAGCTATCTTTAAGCCTTTGATGAAGGCTGCCTCTTTAGTCAAAGTCCTCGAGAGGAGGGTAAATTGACTTAATTTTTTGGTCTTCATTTTTTATATTATCCTTTGTATCTTTATATTTTATATTATCTTTTGTATCTTTATATTTTAGTTTCTTTTCTTTTTCTCTTTTTATATTTCTTTCTTTTTCTCTCTCCCTTCTCCTTTTGCTCTCCCAGGGCATAGTTTCCCTTGTTTCTCTTTTCCTCAGGCTCAAGGTCCATGGAAAGGCTTTTTTTCTTAGGTGCACCTTGTTTCCTCTGAACTCCTAATCTCTCTCCCCGCTTTGTCTCTGATAGACTGTCTTGTAAATAAGACCAGGCATACCTCTCAAAGATTATCTCATTCTACAGTTCTGAATCCGCTCCGTGAACGGAGGGTCCCCTAGGCGCCTGGCGATGATATGGCTGTCCCTGGTTCTCAGTGCCACTTGTCCCGAGCTTGTTTCTTGCTAGCAAGAACACACTCAGACAACCGGATTCTTCTGCAGCAAAGCTTTATTGCTTCATTAGGAGGAAGACCCCGAACCCCGGAAAATGGTGCTGCTTATATACACCTTGGAGTGGCGTGTCAGCACCTGATTTGTTGCTTGCCCATCTCCTCATTGCTATGCCCGGGGATGGGCAGTGACTTGGCACGAATTCACTCTTGCACCTGCACACATTGCTTGTTTAGAGTTAGACACAGTGGAAGCCAGCACCATCTTGTAATGGCAATTGCTCATGGCTCTCCACACACCAGAGGTACTTTTATCCTTGAGAAGAGTTTTTGCTATCCTAGGATTTTTGTTATTCCAGATGAATTTTCAGATTGCTCTTTCTAATTCGTTGAAGAATTGAGTTGGTATTTTGATGGGGATTGCATTGAATCTGTAGATTGCTTTTGGCAAGATAGCCATTTTTACAATGTTGTTCCTGCCAATCCATGAGCATGGGAGATCTTTCCATCTTCTGAGATCTTTAATTTCTTTCTTCAGAGACTTGAAGTTCTTATCATACAAATCTTTCACTTCCTTAGTTAGAATCACGGCAAGGTATTTTATACTATTTGTGACTATTGAGAAGGGTGTTGTTTCCCTAATTTCTTTCTCACCCTGTTTATTCTTTGTGTAGAGAAAGGCCATTGACTTGTTTGAGTTAATTTTATATCCAGCTACTTCACCGAAGCTGTTTATCAGGTTTGGGAGTTCTCTGGTGGATTTTTAGGGTCACTTATATATACTATCATACCATCTGCAAAAAGTGATATTTTGACTTCATCTTCTCCAATTAGTATCCACTTGATCTCCTATTGTTGTAGAATTGCTCTGGCTAGGATTTCAGGTACTATGTGGAATAGGTAGGGAGAAAGTGGGCAGCCTTGTCTAGTCCCTGATTTTAGTGGGATTTCTTCCAGCTTCTCAACATTTACTTTGATGGTGGCTACTGGTTTGCTGTAGATTGCTTTTACATGTTTAGGTATGGGCCTTGAATTCCTGATCTTTCCAAGACTTTTATCATGAAATGGTGTTGGATCTTGTCGAATGATTTTTCCACATCTAACAAGATGATCATGTGGTTTTTGTCTTTGAGTTTGTTTATATAATGAATTACGTTGATGGGTTTCCATATATTAAAACATCCCTGCATCCCTGGAATAAAACCTACTTGGTCAGGATGGATGATTGCTTTAATGTGTTCTTGGATTCAGTTACCGAGAATTTTATTGAGAATTTTTGCATCTATATTCATAAGGGAAATTGGTCTGAAGTTCTCTATCTTTGTTGGATCTTTCTATGGTTTAGGTATCAGAGTAATTGTGGTTTCATAGAATGAGTTGGGTAGAGTTCCTTCTACTTCTATTTTGTGGAATAGTTTGTGCAGAACTTGAATTAGATCTTCTTTGAAGGTCTGGTAGAACTCTGCACTAAACCCATCTGGTCCTGGGGTTTTTTTGGCTGGGAGACTATTAATGACTGCTTCTATTTCTTTAGGGGATATGGGACTGTTTAGATAGTTAACTTGATCCTGATTTAACTTTGGTAACTGGTATCTGTCTAGAAATTTGTCCATTTCGTCCAGGTTTTCCAGTTTTGTTGAGTATGGCCTTTTGTAAAAGAATCTGATGGTGTTTTGGATTTTTTCAGGATCTGTTGTTATGTCTTCTTTTATTGTCTGATTTTGTTAATTAGGATGCTTTCCCTCTGCCCTCTAGTGAGTCTGGCTAAGGGTTTACCTATCTTGTTGATTTTCTCAAAGAACCAAATCCGAATTTGGTTAATTCTTTGAATAGATTTTCTTGTTTCCACTTGGTTGATTTCACCCCTGAGTTCGATTATTTCCTAAAGTCTACTCCTCTTGAGTGAATTTGCTTCCTTTTTTTCTAGAGCTTTTAAGTGTGTTGTCAAGCTGCTAGTGTGTGCTCTCTCCAGTTTCTTTTTGGAGGCACTCAGAGCTATGAGTTTCCCTCTTAGAAATGCTTTCATTGTGTCCCATAGGTTTGGGTATGATGTGGCTTCATTTTCATTAAACTCTAAAAAGTCTGTAATTTCTTTCTTTATTCCTTCCTTGATCAAGGTACCATTGAGAAGAATGTTGTTCAGTTTCCACATGAATGTTGGCTTTCCATTATTTATGTTGTTATTGAATATCAGCCTTAGTCCATGGTGGTCTGATAGGATGTATGGGACAATTTCAATATTTTTGTATCTGTTGAGGCCTATTTTGTGACCAATTATGTGATCAATTTAGGAGAAGGTCCTGTGAGATGCTGAGAAGAAGGTATATCCTTTTTTTTAGGATAAAATGTTCTGTTGATATCTGTTAAGTCCATTTGTTTCATCACTTCTGTTAGTTTCACTATGTCCCTGTTTAGTTTCTGTTTCCATGATCTGTCCATTGATGAAAGTGGTGTGTTGAAGTCTCCCACTATTATTGTGTGAGGTGCAATGTGTGCTTTGAGCTTTACTATAGTCTCTTTAATGAATGTGGCTGCCCTTGCATTTGGAGCATAGATATTCAGAATTAAGAGTTCCTCTTGGAGGATTTTACCTTTGATGAGTATGAAGTGTGCCTCCTTGTGTTTTTTGATAACTTTGGGTTGGAAGTCGATTTTATTTGATATTACAATGGCTACTCCAGCTTGTTTCTTCAGACCATTTGCTTGGAAAATTGTTTTCCAGCCTTTCACTCTGAGGTAGTGTCTGTCTTTTTCCCTGAGATGGGTTTCCTGTAAGCAGCAGATTGTTGGGTCCTGTTTGTGTAGCTAGTCTGTTAGTCTATGTCTTTTTATTGGGGAATTGAGTCTATTGATATTAAGAGATATTAAGGAAAAGTAATTATTGTTTCCTTTTATTTTTCTTGTTAGAGTTGGCATTCAGTTCTTGTGGCTGTATTCTTTTCGGTTTGTTGAGGAATTACTTTATTGCTTTTTCAAGGGTGTGATTTTCGTTCTTATATATTTTTTTTCTGTTATTATCCTTTGAAGAGCTGGATTCGTGGAAAGATAATGTGTGAATTTGGTTTTGTCGTGAAATACTTTGGTTTCTCCATCTATGGTAATTGAGAGTTTGGCTTGGTATAATAGGCTGGGCTGGCATATGTGTTCTCTTAGTGTCTGAACAACATCTGTCCAAGCTCTTCTGGCTTTCATAGTCTCTGGTGAAAAGTCTGGTGTAATTCTGATAGGCCTGCCTTTATATGTTACTTGACCTTTCTCACTTACTGCTTTTAATATTCTATCTTTATTTAGTGCATTTGTTGTTCTGATTATTTTGTGTCAGGAGGAATTTCTTTTCTGGTCCAGTCTATTTGGAGTTCTGTAGACTTCTTGTATGTTCACAGCATCTCTTTCTTTAGGTTTGGGAAGTTTTCTCCTATAATTTTGTTGAAGATATTCGCTGGCCCTTTAAGTTGAAAATCTTCATTCTCATCAACTCCTATTATCTGTAGGTTTGGTCTTCTCATTGTGTCCTGTATTTCCTGGATGTTTTGAGTTAGGATCCTTTTGCATTTTGTATTTTCTTTGATTGTTGTGCTGATGTTCTCTATGGAATCTTGTGCACCTGAGATTCTCTCTTCCATTTCTTGTATTCTGTTGCTGATGCTTGCATCCATGGTTCCAGATTTCTTTCCTAGGGTTTCTATCTCCAGCGTTGCCTCACTTTGGGTTTTCTTTATTGTGTCTACTTCCCTTTTTATGTCTAGTATGGTTTTGTTCATTTCCATCACCTGTTTGTATTTTTTTTCCTGTTTTTCTTTAAGGACTTGTAACTCTTTAGCTGTGTTCTCCTGTATTTCTTTAAGTGAGTTATTAAAGTCCTTCTTGATGTCCTCTACCATCATCATGAGATATTCTTTTAAATCTAGGTCTAGCTTTTCAGGTGTGTTGGGGTGCCCAGGACAAGGTGGGTTGGAAGTACTTTGTTCTGATGATGGTGAGTGGTCTTGATTTCTGTTAGTAGGATTCTTAAGTTTGCCTTTCGCCATCTGGTAATCTCTGGAGCTAGTTGTTATTGTTGTCTCTGGTTGGAGCTTGTTCCTCAGGTGATTATGTCAGCCTCTATCAGCAGACATGGGTGACTAGCTCTCTCCTTAGTTTCAGTGGTCATAGTACTCTCTGCAGGCAAGCTCTCCTCCTACAGGGAAGGTGCCCAGATATCTGGTGTTCGAACATGCCTCCTGGCAGAAGTTGTGTTCCACTCACCAGAGGTCTTAAGATCCCATGGAGGGTCCTGTGAGGAACTTGGGGGTATCCAGAAACTCCGCGCACAAGGAAGCCCAGTGCTGGAGTTGTCCAGAAGGGACGTGTGCCCCTGATCAGGCCAGGTTATCTGCTTACCAAGTTAATGCAGTCTCAGGTCCTGCGGGATTGGATTGGAGCAGACACTGTGTTCCACTCCCCAGAGATCTTAGGATCCCGTGGGGGGTTCTGTGTCGGTTCTTGCGGGTGTCTGGAGACTCCCCACGCCAGGAACCCCGGTGCTGCAGTCCAGTTTGGCTTTATGAATATGGAATTCATCAAGTAAATGAAGTTGTGTTGAATGAGACACTTTAAGTCAAAAACATTCAAAATCATTCCTGATATGTGGATTTCAGTCAACTTCCTTTGCTTTTATCACTAATGAAATGGTATCTAGCCAATAGAAACCTTGTTCTGTAATAATGATGATACACAAACTTTCAAACCCAGAGAATCTAGATCCTTACTGATAGAACCTTTACAGAGCTTAGAGTTGATTTAGATTTGTTTTTAATGTAGAAATAGTGAGATCTAAATATGGTTCAGGACATTAGGTATATGCTGCCTGCTCTAGTTTTGTAGGCCAACCACATTTTGCTTGCTAATCAGTTGATTTTAATTACCTCAAAAAGAACGATGCCGTTCACACTCTGAGTTTTGGATGATATCAGAAACAAAAGTGGTTGTATAGTAGGACCAAGACCTATTCAATCATCCCTAAAAACAGTGATGTACAGTCCACAATTATAATTAAATAGCCTTAGTATTTTCAGTGTCATTCAAGGAGTCTATAATGCATTTTGGAACACATTTTCCCCAAAGATTTCCAGGGTCCATTCACACATACTCTCACCTCTAACCATTTATAGCTAATTCGTATTTACAGGCAAATACAAGTTATTCCTGGTTGGTTCTTTCTATGAGAATGGTTTCAAATTATGTCTGTGAGCCAATAATTGATTTTTATTATTAAATTATATGTCATTTTATAGATATGACATGGTTGTATAAGAATTCATTTGCTGATGGTTCTTTCTACTTAGGAACAATGCTAAATTGTACTTCTGTGAATATTAATAAATAATCATTTGTTTGTGTCAATTATTGTAAGTTACAAGCCTAGTCACACAGTAATTCTATTTTAAAAGTTTTCCTCTCTGAATTTTTAGTTAATTCTAAATTTAGTACATATTCTTATTTGTATTATCCTAAAAGGTATTGGATTCATTGTGGCATTTTCATGTATATTTAGTTTGGTAAAATATACCCAACATTGTCTTTATTCTAACTTTCTGCTCCTTGTTTTGGCTTTAATCCTGATATGATTCATTATTCTCTCTTATACTTCCATATCACATGTACTCTGCTTTCTTTCTACATCTCCTCTTTAAGGTTCCTGTTTTTCCTTCTCATGAGTCATATTTTAGTGTTCTGTCCTCTATATACAATCTCACATAGACACAAATATATGAAAATTATTCACTGGGCTGAGGAGATGTTTCAGTGGTTAAGACTACTTGCTGCTCTGGCAGAGGATCCAGGTTCTTTTCCCACTAGTATTGGGGCAGCTCACCATTATTTGTAATTTTAATTGCAGGAGATATAATATCCTGGAATGTATATATGTTCTGTTAGGGGAAGGAGCAAGAGAAACAGTTCAAAAGATGAGGCCAAGTAAGCACTTTCTGAAAGGGACTCTAGTATCCAGTAAATAATCACAACAATGATACTCACAACAATCACGTGCACACACAAACGTGTGTGTGTGTGTGTGTACCTCTCTCTCTCTTTCTCTCTCTCTCTCTCTCTCTCTCTCTCTCTCTCTCTATATATATATATATATATATATATATATATATGTATGTATATGTATATATATGCATATATATGTATATATATGTATATGCAAAACCACTTGTATGCATAAAATAAGAATAAAAACAGCCCTTTTCAAATTAGTGATTCGAAATAAGCTGGTTCACTGAAATGGTGGTTATAGGTTCTTTTCTGAAATCCATGTCTTCCCTATCCCCAGATAGTACTCCCTACACATACATCTCAAACACATCTCCTATAACTGAATAAAATTCTATTGTATATAGGTACATATTTTCACTTTTTATTCATCAACTGTAGGTATCTAAGATGATTCAATTTCTTTACTTCTTAGAAAAGGAAGCATCAGTAAGCATGGACATGCAAGTATCCCTAGAGAGAGAGCATATGCTCAAGAGTGCTAGATAATATGGTAATTCTATGTTGGGTTTTATTAAGAAATGTACATACTGCTTTCTATATTAGCTCCAACTGTTTACACACTGTCCAAGTGAATAAAGGCTGCTTTCCAATCTTTAGTGACATTTGTTTTCCTGATGATGGCCTTTCACACTGCAATGGAATGGAATCTCAAGATAGTTTTCATTTTGATTGCCCTTGTTGTAACGAATTTTGAATATCTAAAAAAAGTTTATACTGGTAATTTGTATGTCTTCTTTTGCAAATTTTCTGTGTAGTTTTTTACACGTTATTATTGGGTCTACTGTTGTCTTATTCTTCATATTTTATGATCTTTGTGCATTTTTGATATAAATCTTCTCTCAGAATTACATCTGTCAAAGATTTGCTCACACCCTAAAGGTTAGGAGATCATTCAGATCTCTCTATCTTTGTGGTACTGAAGCATTTTATTTCAGAGGATAGATCCTTTTTGGTGATTGTTGTCATTATTTACTAGATACTAGAGTCCCTTTCAGAGAGTGCTTACCTGTCCTCATCTCTTGAGCCATTTTTCCTGCTCCTTCCTCGAACAGAACACTTTCACCATGTTAGGCCTACTGATAGATATCTTAATCCATTTGGAATTTGTCTGTGTACAAATTTAGAAATAGGGTCTAGTTTCATTCTTCCACACTTAGATATCCAGTTTCTCAGCACGATTTATAAAGGCTCATTGCTATTCAGCAAGCATTATTGGAATCCTTGTCAAATCTTAGGTAGGTGTAGCTCCAGTGATTTATACCTGGATCTTTGTTCTGTCCATGATGCTGTTACTTCTCCTATGACTCTGAAATATAACAGGAAATCAGACATATCTTCAATTTTACTTTTCATTAATATTTTGAAGTAGTCCCTGATTTAGTTGGATATCTAGGATCTTCTCTGCTTTCATATGAATGTATTTTTTTCTTTTTCAGTGAAGAATTTCAGAAGATTTTGTAGGAATTGCCCTGAAACTGTCTCTGAATTACTTTAGGTTAGATCCACTTTCACAATGTTACTTCTTTAACCTCATAAGCATAGGAGGTCATTACATTCCACATGTCTTTTTGCAATATTTTTCTTTCAGTATTCTGAAGTTTTTTTGATAGATATATTTGACATTGTTGTTATGTTTATGTTTTCACTTGATTTCATAGAGAATTTCTAAACTATTATTGTTGTACACACTATATGGAATCTATTTAGTGTTGCTAATATGTATATGTGTTTGGGATGAATATAATCCATAAGGGAACTAGACCTTGGAGAAAATTCCTTCTTCTTCCAACAGTAGCTATTCCTTGCCACGTTCCTAAATTAACATAATTTATATTTTATTTTAAATTCAACGAGGGGTTGAGAGTTAATGGGCACCACTTACCTAACATATCTTGAAGACATGCAACAAGGTACAGGTTTTCTGTTTTTTTAACTATTCATTCAATTTTCCTAGATGGTACTGTAGCCTTACGGATAGTGGTTGCTTTGTAGATGAAACAAATGGGACTGTACATGCCATAGTTACAAGTTATTACATTTTGTCCACATATGCATCCCAGTAATATACCTCATGTGTAGCAAAAAAATTTTTTTTGATGAAGGGTAAGAATTATACTTATCTTTGGCTACAACAATCAGTACTTATAATATAAATAGATACTTTGTTAACAGAAAATGGCAGTAACAGGTTCTCCTCTAAGGCCTATTACTTCCTAGGTGTGCAGAAATAGGCATATATTCCTTTTTATTGATTGGGCTGACATTCCGTTAGAAAGCTCCTGGTTACCCCAAGATAAAGGTGCCACTATTGCACCACTGGAAATACTGCTTCTCCTTGTCATTGTGTAGATCACTGATATGGTAGTCTCTTTCATAGTATTCATATTGCTTGATGGACTTAAGTAGAGATCAATAACATTCCCATAGTAGAATGACACCATAGACAGATCCCTATATGAACACTGGTTGAGAATGCCTTGTGGATACCCATGGAAGATCAAACTTTGGGAATCAGAGGAGATAATTGATGGATTAAGCTTTTAAAGACCCCACCATGTCTGCCACTTCCCCCTCAGACATTGCATCTAGGACTAAATTTTCAATATATGAGTTTTGGGAACATTTCATAACCAAAGCATAATACTTGTGTAATATACTATACAAAGAGTAGAGTTAACATTCTATATGGGTCAAATGATATTAATTACTAACAAAGCTCTTAGATTTTATAAGAAGTAAAGTAGATCTGAGGTTAGAATATTGGAGAATTTGGGGCTACTACATAGTGCTTTCATGGACAAAAATAAATGTCAGTATAATCTGTAATAATCTAATGGATGTAAGACCATTAAATATGTATATTCCCTTGGAATGCAAGTTTCCAATATATCACCATATACAATATTTCAGTAACATCTGATCCAGAGGATTAGAGCCAAGTGAAAAGAACAGACACTGAAAGAATTACAAATATCATCTATGGTTTTGTGTACAATGGTATGGATATGATGATTGGATCAGGTGTTAAGTCATGCCTGTGTAAGACCCCCAAAACTGGGGAGACCTCCGCTCAAGTCCTGGGATGAGCTGGCCAGCACCTCAATAACTTGAGAGAAAACCACACCTGATGCAAGCTGCAAGAGGCTTTAGTGTCAGCTAGCTGAGGAAGAACTCCTTTTGCCACACAGGACAGGGGAGTTTGACCTCTAGTGGTGACAGTAGGGGGCTTTTAACAGCTAGCTGAGGAATTGGGAGGAGTTGGGAGGAGTTGGGAGGAGTTTGGCTACAGCTCTTCTCTGTGTAATCTATCTCTCTGTCCTTGGCACAGGGAGCCAAGTGCCTGGCTAGGTTTCCCCACAATCATCCCATCTGTGGCTGTAAGGCACAGAAACAAAAAGGCTTTTTGCTGGCTATAGAGAACAAAGAGCTTCTTTCTGGCTATATTTTTAGAGATCAAGGAAAACAAGCTTGGGGAAAGTCCAGGGGCTTTACATTTCAGAGAGAAACACTTTAAGTTGGGGTCTCACATCTTCAGTGTCAACGAACAAAAGGCAGCCATGAGGATCAGGATGTAGGCTTTTAAAAAGCTATTGGCCTGACAAATATTTGAACATTTTTCAAGGGAGTTATTTTTTTCTTATTCTGACCTTTTCCATTTATGAGCACATATACAAAATTGGCTCACATACGCAAGATCTTTGTTAGTATCATGTGTGTCTCTCTCAACTTATCTTTACAGCAAGTGTGGGTCATCTGGAAGGCTTTCCAAAGTATGTGCTTTTCGTGATGGCATGCTGCCACAAAATCTGATTGATTCTAATAAAAAATGGTTTTACTTCTAAGATATTTTAACTCATGCACAGCTCAGTCCATAGTACTTTTGAGGTTTCCCAATTGCACCCTTAACCCTCCAAAGAGTGTTTCTATGCTAATGGCATTCTGGTCAATGTCCAATGGAACCAATGACTACAAATCAATCCATGAGTTTCATGCCATCTCTACTTCCCTCATAAACATAACCAGATATGATCATTACTATAATCAGTAACTATTATAGGACAGATTTTTTACTTGGTTCTGGAAAGGTACTAGCTAAGTATTTTGGCTATACTGGGGTATTTGGGGATCTAAACTCGTCTGTGAGCAGCTTCCCTTTGGCCATGGATGAGTACAATGGAAGAAATGAGCAGGTATGTTACACAGATTATGATCATAGAGGCATTCTATGATCTTTACAAAACTATAAATAAGGGGAAAAGATCTCGGGCTTAGGTCTTGTTATCTCTTGCTACCATCCTAGATGAGTTGGGAAGGGTTACTATCTGATTGAATGTACTTCTAACACAAAGTCTAGTGTTCCCAGATTATATATTCCGTAGTGTAGAATTCCAGATGTGATAACTTTTCTATTCTCTAACTCTGCCTTTCAAGTCTTCCCAACCTCTACAAGTATGTATATATTTGTTAATAATAATATTCAGTGATATCACTGCACACTATATTTTTATCAGACTCTATAACTTTACTATAATGTCAACTCTGTCATTCAAATAGTTTGATATAGTAATCATTAAACTCTGTTTTATTTTCAAATCATTAAAATATGCATTAAAATGCAGCTGAATTAAACATTTTAGAAAGGAGAACAGAGACATTGATCTTCCTGCAACTTTTAATGTTCCATTTGTCTTCTTTTTTACTCCCACTGAATCTATTGATGCTCACATGTGCATGAGTGCAGTGATACTCAGTGCATCATGAGCAACCTACCAGAAGTAACAGACCATAAGAAAACTGACTCTTCTCTAGCAGCCATCAGCTGCCAATCACTCTTCAGCTAGATGTCAGGTCTCATGATCCTCTCATTTTTCTGTGAAAAAATGTTGACTGGCTTGATATTGTCCATACAATCATAACTGCTCTGAGATGATAGTGTAATAGCCATGTTATACCAAAAGGACATATTTTCCTTCAGTCTACCTATTATCTGGCTCCTACAATCTTTCTGTCCTCTTCTTCTGTGTTTTCTGCCCTGTAAAAAAGGAGAATGATATGAATATTTATATTAATGCTATATACCCCACAATCACTTTTTCTCTACACAATGACAGGTGTAAGTCTGCATAAACTTCTATCCGGGGGAGGCGGGGAGCAGCAGTTTCTCTATTAAAGGTTAAGAGCTCAACTAAACAATGAGTAAAATGCCAAATATTTATAAGACAGTTTGGTATTATTTAGTAATATAGTAATATTTGGTCCATTTAGTAATATAATAGTAATAGGGTCTGCCCTATATTTTATGATTTCACCAGCCATGGATGGTTTTGGCCAGGAATAAAGTAATGTGCATGAGTTCCTTTCTTTACTCTGAGAATTTAATCCAATCTGAATGCTGCTAGATACTTCTAATTCTTTTGACCACTATTGTATCAGTGTTCTATCTTGCTAGATCAATTATTATTTTAGCTTTCAGTGTTCATATTTATGGATTTTTACAAGCAAAATAATAAAAACATGAAAGGCAATGCTAAGAATTGAATATTTTTCTGTTCCTACTTCTTTTCCTATGGTTTGGTGAAATAAAATTAAAATGGCTGCTGGCTAATAAATTCGATAAAGGAAAAATGACACTGTTTTTCAAGAAGACCACAAAAGTTTGTTCAAGGTGAATAATATATATACATATATATACCAAGTTGTCAATTGATAGATTCATATATTACATATGTATATATGTAAATAGGTATTTTGATAGGTATGTGTATATATGTATATATACTTACCTAAGAATCTTCCTATATACAAATTCACTCATTATATTTCTATATATCATCTAACTATCATCTATCAATCTATTTGAAAGTATAATCTCAATAGAATTCCCTTTATTCTAAGAATTAAGAATAATGATTGACAAGTTGGGATTTATATAACTAAAGGCTTCAGCATTGCTAAAGAAACAAAAATTGAGTGAAGTGCCAAGGAGCATCCTCAGCTTGCAGAGGAGACGTGAGGAAGGGGCATTTGGGAGTGACGAAGGAATAACTTGAAGTCAAGTTATGGGTTTTCATTCTTAAAGAAATTATGAATACAATTCAATTGAAAAATTCAAAATATTTCCTTTTTGTTTGAACAACAAATATTTTCTTCAATTTGTCATTTCCAGCAGGTTTCCATCAGTGGCCCTGGCTGGTGAGTCAAGGGAATATTTAAAAGGCAGAAAACAACTAAAGGGATCGGTTTAAAGCTAGATTCAGATGTGATCCTCGTGATGTGATCTACAATGTTGAACCACTGCACCCAGAAAGCTCAGCAAGTTCATTACATACAGGTTAACATGGAACTCAGGTTAATGTCTGCAAACAAGCAGAGGGGCAGCATTATTATATACAGGTGAAGAGGAGGCAGCTTTGGCTCATCTTAGTGGGTACAGTAGGTATAGTAGGAGCAATATTTTGGACAAAAATTCTCTGAGGGAAAATTCTATGGAGAACAGTATTCACCACACAAAATGAATATCAACATTTGAACCAGAGAAGAATTTTTCATCTTAAATCTTTAACCTCCTAGACAATGAAGGTTAAAGACAATGGGTCTACCTGGAATTTTTCCATATACCTGAAATGGCAATGACTTTATTCATATAACACACACACACACACACACACACACACACACACGTGAAAACCTCAGGTTTTCCTCTGCTCACGGTATATACTCTGCCTAATTGCTTTCTTGGAATTTGTACAAAGCAATCAATTTTATCTTTTATGACATGTTTCTGTTGGCATTATCAATCTGGAAATGTATCATAAGAATGATACCATCCCAGATAACAAAAAATAGATACTAATCACACCAAGGCAGGAGTAAGAGAAAGACAGGTATAATATATTTATTGATAATTCAGACAAAGAAGAGATTGAGATTAAATATTAACTATAATATATATTTTATAAAATGTTCAAAGACTAATAATAAAATAATATTCACGTAGGATATCTCTCAAAAATGCTATACTATACAGAACATTATGCAACAGTTTTGTATAAAGATATTTATATTATTGTGGCTTAAATACTTACATTTTAAAACATTACTTTTCTAGTTTTGTTTGAACCTGAATTCTATATTCATCATCGATTAATGATGTCAGATTGATATTGGGTGAGAACTTTTCATATTTTGTTTTCTAAATAACTACTCAAGATGAATATTAGCTGTGTTCAATGTAAAATTTTCCAATTCCTAATAAAATATAGGGCTTTCCTGTGGGAGTTCTCTGAGTAAGGTTTCAACGTTATTTAAATTCTTACAAATATGCTTCTCATTGTAAATAGGTTTCTGTATTAATACTAGGACAGTGATTACTTATCAAGTTAGTCTATTGCATAGATCTTCTATATGGTCTAGAGTTTGTGAAAATGATAAATGATTTGCCATATTCTTTACATTTCTATGGTTTGTCTCTAGTATGCATGCTAGGAGAGGTTTGAAAGTATGATTTCTGTGTAAAGGACTTCCTATATTCTTTACATAGGTAATGTTTGTTTGCAGTATGGATTCTGTAGTTATCTTGAAGATTTGTGGAGCAGGAAATGGATTTCACATATACATTAGAGTTGCTGAGAACAGGGTAAAGGATCGTTAACATTCACTATATTTGAAAGTTTTGTCCTTAGGATGGACTCTGTGAAAAGGTTGAAGACTTGAGGACTTGGGAAACTAATTATGTACTTACTACATTTGTTAGGTTAGTCTCCTGTATGGATTCTCTAGTGAAATTGAAGATTTGAGGAGCAGGAAAATGATTTTCCACATGCATTAGTCCTATAAGGTTGTTTTCCAGTGTGGATTTTTTGATGAATTGGAGAAATGAGGACTAGGTAATAGGCATGAAACATTCATTACATTTGTAAGGTTTGTCTATTGTATGGATTCTGTTGTAGTAGAAGACTTGATGACTGGGTTAATAATTTTTTACATTTATCAGATTTATACAGTTCCTGTTCAGTGTCTGTTCTGTGGTGAGCATGAAGTTTTCAGAATCGTGTAAATGATTTCCCATGCTTATTACATTTATAAGGTTTGTCTATAGTATGAAGTCTGTGGTGAACTTTAAGACTTGAATACCACGTAAAATATTTTCCACATTCATTACACTTGTAAGGTTGTCTCCTGTGTGGATGCTGTGATGAACTTGAAGATATGAAGAATGGAAAAAATAATTTCCCACATTCATTACACTTTTAAGGTTTGTCTCCAGTATGGATTCTGTAGTGATTTTTAAGATCTGAGGACTGTCTAAAGCTTTTCCCACATTCATTACACTTGTAAGGTTTGACTCCAGTGTGGCTTCTGTAGTGATTTTTAAGATCTGAGGACTGTATAAAGCTTTTCCCACATTCATTACATTTGTAAGGTTTATCTCCTGTATGGATTCTGTGGTGAACTTTAAGACTTGAAGATTGTGTAAATGATTTCCCACATTCATTACATTTGTATGGTTTGTCTCCTGTGTAGACTCTCTGATGAACTTTAAGATTTGAAGACCGAATAAAATATTCACCACATTCATTACATCTGTAAGTTTTGTCACCTGTATGGATTCTGTGATGAATTTTAAGACTTGGGGACTGTGTGAATGATTTCCCACATTTATTACATTTGTAAGGTTTGTCTCCTGTGTGGACTCTCTGATGCACTTGAAGATTTGAAGACCGGGTAAAATATTTACCACATTTATTACATTTGTAGGGTTTGTCTCCTGTATAAATTCTTTGGTGAGCTAGAAGATTTGATGACTGGATAAATGATTCCCCACACTTATTAGATTTATAAAGTTCTTGTGCAGTGTGTATTCTGTCGTGATCTTGAAGTTTTGAAGACCAAGTAAATGATTTTGAACATTCCTTACAACTGAAAAGGTTTCTTTACAGTATGGATTCTGTGAGGGTTTTGAAGAGCTGAGTACTGAGCAAAGCACTTGCCACATTGCATACATGATTTCCATGATTTTCCTCTAGTTTCAAATACCATAAGGCCTGAGGGTTTACTGGAACATTTCCCTGGTGTTTTATATTTTGAGTGTTTTTCTTCAACTGATAAGTTTGAATGTCCCAAGAGATCTGACACATTACAAAAACTGTATATATGTACTCTGGCATTCTGAATTCCCCTTTCATTATGGTTTGAATCATACTGAATGATATTGGAATTGAAATTCAAGGACTTATCATATCCTGGGGCCAGGAAAAGTTTTTAAATGTGTTTTATATTATCTCTCTCTAAGTATAATGATTCAATTAAGGCATTCCTGTATGTATCACATGTGTATCTGTTGGTATCTCCTTTAGTCCATGTTCTGTTATAAACCTGAAGAATTAAGGATTCTTTTAAAATGTCATAAAGGTTCTCTGTGGTATGGTCCTGCTGTTGCAAAATTGACTGAGAGCAGTGATTAGACCTAGCCTGTCTACTATCATGGTTATAATAATTTTCTGAAATACATTTACTTATCACGTTTTTACTTAGAATTGTTTCATGATGAGAATCATATAATATGTTATTACCTTGGTATAAAATCCCTCCAAGTTGATTGTTTTGGTAATACTTCAGAAAAGGGTTTTTAATGTAGCCTATGTTATTATCATTTACTCTGTTGGAGTTCCCACAACTGCTGCCCATGTGATATATTCCAAGTTTCACTGAATACATAGACACTTTCTTATGTTGATCTAAATGGTAGAACTTGTCATAAACTCGATTTAATGGTTGAGGGAGACATAATATATTTTTAGAGAAATATCTTTCACATTGATGATAATCAGTATTTTTTTTTCTCTTCTCCAAAATCTCCTTTCTTCATAAAGTATTGTAGTATTGTCTAATACCATACTACTTGGTAAATGCTTCAGGGAAGTGTGTTTATTCACCCAAATATCTCTCTTTAATGTTTTTGTATTTCTCTGTAGACCAGAGTTGCATTTCAAAAGTTGTAAAAATTTTCCTAAAGAAGCATCCAACTGTAAAAATGGGAGTGAGCTAGACTGACTTCTCTCAAGAATTTCTATAACTTTGTTATTCTTTTCAGAAATTAGAGAGGTGTTTTGCCAGGAGATCATTTTCATAATTACATATTTCATGCTTCTCACTGCCAGCTCTATATTCCCAGAACTTCTTTCTATATAGGTCGAAAAGACCATTGAGTCCAAATCTTGGTGTTATTTCTTTCTGAAAATAATTTTGTGTACACACCTTTGGGAGTAGCTTCTTGGTACGATTGCAATCCAATGCTGAAAGTAATAAAGCAAATCACTATGTGTCATGTTGGAGTTGTGTGAAAATAATATATATACGTGATGTATCAACTAGCACTAATCCAAGGATTATAGCAAAAGTGTGTTAACATAGAAGTGCACAACTTTGTCCCAAGGAAACAAATATCATAAATGTAATGGATGTTAGAACATATTTCATTAAATATATTGCAGGCTTTGTAATATATATGCAAGTCATCAGAATAACAGATAATTTGAAATTAAATTGTTGCAACTATCACCCACTGATATTTTTTCTCCTCCCTGTTAATCTCAATTGTAAATAATGACATAAATCAATGTACAATCACTTCAAAATAATCGATTTAATATCATAGACAATATTTTTAAGGAAAGAAACACAAAAACATTTAAGAATACCAGGTAAAAATTATGTCAGGCATATGAGCCTAGAAGATTTAAATTTTATCTCAAATCCTAAGGAATATTCACTGAGACAGATAAATTCCATAGAAACCTGAGTATTCTTAAACATGTTAAAAATCTTGATTTGTATAAAATAAATTTTCCAACCATACTACTATGAAAAATTTTATGTCAAAATAAAATATGAAGTTCTATTCCCAAAATTTGAACATTCACACATTATTTTTGAAATATATTTCAGAACCATAGATCTGAACCTCATTCCCTGGGCCATAGATATACCTGCATCCTTAAAGGCATGCTGCCACTCAGGCTAACCATGTGAGATCCCCATATACTACACCACAGTATGCTAAGTTCCCTGGCAAGCACAGAAGCTATGAGGTCTGCTCCATCAACTTCATGCTACACCTTCCAGTACACATCACTACTTACAATCTCAGATGCCTGCAGCCCTCAGAAAACACAAGCTCTGTCTGCATCCTCAGAGGCCTGCTGACACCCTGGTTAAACAGAGGTCTGAAGTCATGAGGTGCTACCAGCTCTACCTGCAACCCTGGAAACTTGCTGCCACACAGGGCAACTCAGAACTATCTGAAATCCCAGAGACCTGCAGCCATCATGGACTACCAGGCCTGCCAACACCAGGGACAATCAGATGGTTAAGGACATAGTAAGAACATAATCAACTAAGTCCAGAGCAATATGGTACCACAAGAACACAGCTATCCTACCACAGTCAGCCCTGTATATCCTAGCAAAACTTAAGTGTAAAAAAATGACTTTAAACTTAATCTTTTGAAGATAACAGAGACCCTAAAAAAGAAATGAATAAATCTTTTAAAGAAATACAGGTCTTCTGCCAGTATTATTTGGGTATAAATATGTGAGTAATCTTTTAAATAATTCACTCCATGAAGATTATGTCATTGTTCTTCTGTTCCTTCTCTTGTCTTGTTGGAATTAATGAATATTTTATGAATATCTGTAGCTATAATTATCTATAGTTCATGAACTATGTGTGAAGAAAGTAGTACAGCAATTTATGATCCTTTTAACCTCTTCATAAAAATTGAATTAAAATAGGAAGATTGAATGGTTATGAAATCAGAAGTCTCTTCAATTCCCCTGCATTGCCAGGGGTCATACACAAGAATATGTTATCCAACTTTAGTTCTCCAAAACACAATTGATGTAGTCCATGAATTCAAATCATGCACACTTATGTACTGCAGGGATATGCATTCCTTTCAATCCTGCTATCTGCTTATCTTTTTTTCTAACCATCTGCTCATTAGGGATATTTAAGTACCATTTGAATACCAACAGTACCAGAAGTCTGTATGTCACCACCTTTGGCAGAAAAACCTTGCCGTTCATCCACAGAAGAATAACGACTTCATTCTTTTCACTTTTGGGGTCGTATCAATAAGAATGTAAGCCATTTTTAAAAGATTGAATGCTTTTTTATGTGAAATCATTTGTGAGATTTGGCTAGGCAATGTAGACCTTGCAATACAACATAAACAATAACAATGTATATAGTACATGGGAAGCTCACATTTCATTTGTTCACCTAGTATCTTGTGCATGGTGTGTTGACGTTTCAGAGGCTCAAGTGGATTCTTGACTTGAATTTAGTATGTATTTTCTAGATAGGAGTCTTGAACTTAGGCAAGCATCTCCTTTTACTTCCCTAAATCCCTCCATTTTATTTGTATTTTGGAGCATCCCTGCAAACTGTGAGTCAAAACATAACCTTCATTCCTTAAAAAAAAAAAAGGAAAGAAAGACAGAAAGAAAAGAAAAAGGAATACAGGAAAATAAAATCAAATATGTAGAGGTCCTTAAAGAGAAAATGAATATATACTAAGAAATATAGGAAAATACAAACAAGTGAAGGAAAGAATAAAAATGTTCAATATCGGAAAAGAGAAATGGAAGCAATGAAGAAAACACAAATTGAGGTAAACCTGCAAAACCTAGGAAGGAGAAAAGGAACTCCATATATAAGTATCACCAACATAATACAAGACATGAAAGAGAAAATCTCGGGTATAGAAGGTACACTAGAAGTAGATGCATTAGTCAAAGAAAATCCCAAATCTACATTATTTTTCACATAAGAATTGCAGGAAATTTGAAAGACTATGAAAAGATGAAACCTAAAATCAATAGGAATAGAAGACAGAGAAGATTCCCAGATCAAAGACATAGAAAATACTTTCAACAATACATGGAAGAAATTTTCTCAGATCTTAAGAAAAATATGGATTTAAACATACATAAAGCTTACAGAACACCAAATATATGGGATCAAAAAGAAAATCCTCATAACACATAATATCCAAAAGACTAAATGTATAGAACAAAGACAGAATATTAAATGCTGCACAAGAAAAAGGCCAAGTAACATATAAAGACAAACATCAGAATTACACCCAACTTCTCAACAGAAATTCTAAAAGCCAAAAGAGCCTGGACATAAGAGACCACAGATCTCAGCCCAGAAACTATATCCCCTAAAACACTGAATCACCGTTAATGGAGAAAACTAAAAATTCAATGACAAAATGAAATACAAAAATGTTCTCCATTAATCCAGTACTATGGATGATACTAGAAGGAAAACTCAAATACTAGGAGGGTAATTAAACCCAAGAAAAAAAAGAAATTAATAATTCACAAAGCAAGACCAAAGGAGGAAAATTTCTCCCTCTCTCTTACACACACACACACACACACATAAAACCACCAACATAAAATAGCAGAAATTAATATTCATTCATCATTAATATCTTTCAACATAAATGAATTCAATACCCCAATAAAAAGACAGAGGCTAATAGAGTGGATACATCATTACAAAAACCATACTTCAGCAACAAAGACAGACACTACATCAGAGAAAAGTGCTGGATAAAAGGTTTCTCAAGTAAATAAATCCAAGAAACAAGCTGGAGTATCCATTCCTATATTTCATAAAATATACATTCAACCAAAAGAAATCAAAACAGATGGGGAAGGACACTTTATACACATCAAAAGAAAAATCTGCCAGATGAAGTCTCAGTTCTGAACTTTTATGCTGCAAATGCACCCACATTCATAAAAGAAACATTAGTGAAGCTCAAAACATACATTGAACCTCTCACAATAATAGTGGGAGATTTTAACACCCCACTTTCTCACCAATTGGCAAATAATCAAAAGAGAAAATAAACATAGGAATAATGAAAATAGTAGACAATGTGAATCAAATGGAATTAACAGACATATAAAGAACATTTCACCCAAACACAAAAGAATATACATTGTTCCCAAAAGGCCACAAAACCTTCCTCAAGATTAAGCACACACTTGGTTACAAAGCAAGTATCAACTGATACAAGATTGAAATAAGCTTTAGCATATTTTTGGCACACAATGAATTAAAGGTAAACTTCAACAACAGAATAACAGAATACCTACAAACTCACAGATATTGAATAATTAATAAATGAGCACAGGATCAAATAAGAAATAGTTTAAAGACCTTTTAAAATTAATTTAAAGTGAAGGTAAAACATACTCAAATATTGAGACATAATGAGAGCAGTGCTAAAAGAAAATCTTATCGTACTAAATGCCTTCTTAAAGAGAATAGATACATCTCATACTAGCAAATTAAAAACACACCTGAAATTACTAGTACAAAAAGAAGCAAACACACCAAAAAGGAGTAGATGGCAGGAAACAAACAAACTTATGGATGAAAGCAACAGTTTAGAAACAAAGATGACAACATAAAGAATCAAGGAAACTAAGAGCTATTTCTTGTCAAGAAGATAGAAAAATCGTTAGCCAAAGTAACTAAAAACGAGAGACAATATCCCAAAAAACAAAAACAGAAATGAAAACATGGGCAAAATTGACACTGAAGAAATCCAAAAAAAAATCAATAAATCTTACTTCAAAAGTCTATATACTACAAAATTAGAAAATGTAAATGAAGTGAAAGAATTTCTGGATAGATGGCACTAACTAAAGTTAAATCAAGATCAGATAAAGAGTTTAACTTAGGAAAAAGAAGCAGACATTAAAATCTTACAATAGCAATAACAAAAAGCTAAGGGCCAGATGGTTTTAGCAGAGAATTCCATCAGAATTTCAAAGAAAAGCTAATATCAATACTCCTCAAACCATTCCACAAAATAGAAACAGAAGGAACATTGCTAGGCTCATTCTGCAGAGACACATTTACCCTGATACCTAAACCATACAAGGACTCAACAACCACAGAGAACTTCATACCAGTTTCTATTATGAACATTAATGTAAAAATACTCAATAAAATTCTCCCAAACAGAATCCAAGAAGACATCAAAAAATCATTAAAGATAATAAAGTGGCCTTCATCTTAGACATGAAGGGGTGATTCAATATGTGAAAAATTGATAAACGTAACCCACCATATAAATAACCTGAAAGAACAAACATGATTATCACATTAGACACTGAAAAAGCCTTTGACAAAATACAACACTCCTTCATGATAAAAGTCTTGAAGAGATCAAGGATACAAATCTAAACATATGAAACGCAACACAGAAAAAGCCAATAGCCAAAAGCATTAAATGGAGGGAAAATTAAAGATTTGTGGAAAAGGTCAGGCTATACACATTCTTCTTTTCGATCAAGATAGAGCATAAGATAACTAAAAGAGATCAAAGAGATATGAATTGTAAAAGAAGAAGCATGGTATCACAAGCCCACTTTTAAAAGTTTTGACTCAGAATTGTTCCTGTAGAAATAAATGCAGGAGCAAAAATGGAGGAGAGATCAAGGAAAAGATAGTCTAGTGACTGGCCTAACTTGGGATACATCCCATTAATAGGCACTAAAACCTGACATTATTACTGATTCTATGTTTGCTTGCAGACAGGAGCCCAGCATGGTTGTCCTCTGAGAGGCTCTACCAGCAGCTGACTAAGACAAATGCAGATACTTAAAACCAATCATTGGACTGAGGTCCAAGATGCCTATAGAAGAATTAGGGGAAGAGTTGAAAGAGCTGAAGGGGAAGACAACTTCATAGAAAGATGAACAATGTCAACTAACCCTGACCCCTGGGAGTTCCCAGAGATTACATCATCAACCAAGGATCATATATGAATTGGTCTGAGGTCCCTGGCACATATGTAACTGAGGACTGCCTTGTCTGGACTCAGTGGGAGATGATGTGACTAATCCTGTAAAGTTTTGATGTGCTATGGAAGGAGAATGTACAGAGAAGGGAATATCTTCTCAGAGGGGAATAGGGTGAGAAAATCTGGGAGGGAGCCACATTTGAGATATTAATAAATAAAATAATTTTCAAATTTCATTTTAAAAAACAAAGTAAAGGAAAACTATTGCTATTTACAGATGATATAATAGTATATGTAAATGAGTATGAAAAGTATTAGAATTTTTCTATCCTGTGACTCTCTAAGGCAGGACCAGCCAGGAGTGCACAGGCCACAGGAGCTGTGGAGCAGTTCAAACAGTGTCCTTCCAACCTCCATCTGCACCCAGGAGCTAGAGCTATTCTGTAGCCCTCTGTGTATGAATCTTGCCATGTGAGAGCTGGTCTCCCAAGAGTGCTGACACAGGCTTATAGGCCCACAAGAGGAATAAGTTCAAGCCGGAGACAGCCAGATGAACTAAACTAGAGATAACCAGATGGAGAAAGGCAAGCACAAGGACCTTACCAGCAGAGATCAAGACTATGTGGCTTTATCAAAACCAAGTTATTCCACAACTGCAAGTCCTGGATACACCAACACACTGGAAAAGCAAGATTTGTATTTAAAAATCACATCTCATGATGCTGATAGAGGACATTGGGAAGGATATAAATAACTTCCTTAAAGAAATACAGGAAAACAGGTAGAAGCCCTAAAAGAGGAAACAAAAAAACCCCTTAAAGAATTAAGGGAAAATACAATAAAACAGGTGAAGTAATTCAACAAAACCATCCAGAATCTAAAAATAGAAGAAGAAACACTAAAGAAATCACAAAGGGAGCCAACTTTGAAGATAGAAATCCTAGGAAAGTGATCAGGAGTCATAGATGCAAGCATCACCAACAGAATACAAGAGATATAAGAGAGAATCTCAGGGACAGACGATACCATAGAAAATATTGACACAACAGTAAAAGAAAATGCAAAATGCAAAAGGCAAAAGACTCCAACCTAAAATATCCATGAAATCAGGAAAAAAACTTAGAATACCAAATATAAGGAAGATATGTATAGAAGAGAGCAAAGATTCCCAAATTACAGGGCCAGTAAATGTCTTCAAGAAAATTAATGAAGAAAACTTTCCTTACCTAAACAAAGAAATGCCCGTAAACATATAAGAGGCCATACAGAACTCCAAATAGCCTGGACCAGAAAAGAAATGCCTCCTGTCACATAATAATCAAAACACCAAATGCAGAAAACAAAGAAAGCATATTAAAAGCAGTAAGGGGAAAAGGTCAAGTAACATATGAAAGCACCTATCAGAATTACACCAGACTTCTTGACAGAGACTATGAAACCCAGATGATTCTGGGCAAATGTTATACAGAGAACACAAATGCAAGTCCAGGTTCTTATACCCAGCAAAACTTGCAATTACCATACATGAAGAAACCAAGGTATTCCATGACAAAAACAAAGTTACACAGTCTTTCCAGAAATCCCGACCTTCAAAGGATAATAAATGGAAAACTCCAACACTGGCCAAAAAGAAGATAGTGACATAAACATAATTCTAACAACAAAATAACAGGAAACAACAATCACCTTTCCTTAATATCTCTTAATGTCAATGGATTCGATTCCCACGTAGAAATATATAGACTAACAAACTAGTTATGTAAACAGGACTGAACTTTTTGCTCCATATAGGAAACCCACCTCAGGTAAAAAGACAGACACTACCTCAGAGTAAAATTTTGGAAAACAATTTTCCAAGCAAATGGTCCCAAGAAACAAGCAGGAGTAGCCATTCTAATATCGAATAAAATCGACTTTCAAACTAAAGTTATCAAAAACAACAAGGAGAATCACTTCATGCTCATCAAAGGTAAAATCTACCAAGATGGACTCTCAATTCTGAACATATATTCTCCAAATGTAAGGGCACTCACATTCAAAAAAGAAAATTTGCTAAAGCTCAAAGCACACATAACACTGCAAAAAATAATAGTGGGAGATTTCAACACCACACTCTTACCAAAGGACAGATCATGGAAAGAGAAACTAAACAGAGACACAGTGAAACTAACAGAAGTTATGAATCAAATATATTTAACAGATATCTATATAGAACATTTTATCCTAAACCAAAAGAAGATAGCTTCTTCTCAGCATCTCACAGTACCTTCTTGAAAATTGACAACATAATTGGTCACAAAACAGACCTCAACAGATATAAGAAGATTGAAATAATCCTATGAATACTATCAGATCATCATGGACTAAGGCTGGTCTTCAATAACAACAAAAATAATAGAAAGCCTACATACAAGTGGAATCTGAATAACACTGTACTCAATAACTTTGTCAAAGAAGAAATAAAGAAAGAAGTTAAAGACCTTTTAAATTTTAATTAAAATGAATCTACAACAACATACCCAAACATATGGGACACAATGAAAACAGTGCTAAGAGGAAAACACAAAGCTGAGTACCTCCAAAAAGAAACCTGAGAGATCATACACTAGCAGATTTACAGCACAACTGAAAGCTCTAGAACAAAAAGAAGCAAATAGATCCAAGAGGAGTATAAGGCATTAAATAATCAAATTCAGGGCTGAAATCAACCAAGAAGAAACAAAGAGAACTATACAAAGAATCAACCAAACTAGTAGCTGGTTGCACCTCACACCATTCAGAATTGCTAGGATCATAAACTTAGGTGACTTGGAATTTTGGTGGGGATTGCATTGAATTTATAGATTGCTTCCAGAAAAATGGCCATTTCTACTATATTATCTGTGACTATTGTGAAAGGTGAAAGGCCATCTAGTGACTGGTCCACCTGGGGATCCATCTCATATACAGTTACCAAATCCAGACATTATTGTGGATGCTAACAAATACTTGCTGACAGCCTGATATAGCTGTTTCCTGAGAGGTTCTGCCAGTGCCTGAAAAATAAAGAAGCAGATGCTCATAGTCATCCATTGGAGTGAGCACAGGGTCCCCAATGGAGGAGCTAGAGAAATGTCCCAAGGAGCTAAAGGGGTTTGCAGCCCCATAGAAGGAACAACAATATGACCATCCACTACTCCGAGTACTCCCAGGGAGTAAACCACCAACCAAAGTGTGCACATGGAGGGACTCAAGGCTCCAACCACATATGTAGCAGAGGATAGCCTTGTGGGACATCAGTGAGAAGAGAGGCTTTTGGTCCTGTGAAGGCTTGATGCCCCAGCGCAGGGGAAAGCTAGGACAGGGAAGCTGGAGTGGCTGGGTTAGTGATCAGGGTTGGGGGTGGGGTGGGGAATGGAAAAGTGTGGATTTTCAAAGGGAAATGAGGAAAGGGGATAAAATTTGAAATGTAAATAAAGAAAATAGTAATAAAAATATTTTTTAAAATCTATCAGAGAACTCCTACAGTTAAAATCGCCTTCAGTGAATTGGGTGATTACAAAGTTAATTCAAATAAATCAGTAGCCTTCCTTCCTACCATTGAAAATGTGCCGATGAAGAAGTAAGAGAAATGGCACAAGTCCCTTCCGGTCAACTTGAGCACTCGGGTGCCTTGCCAGTGGAGTCTCCGGACACCCGCAAGGACCTGCACAGGACTCCCCATGGGATCCTAAGACCTCTGGTGAGTGGAACACAGCGTCTGCTCCAATCTAATCGCACAGAACCTGAGACTGCATTAACTAGGGAAGCAGGCAACCTGGCCCTTGCTGGGGCACAAGTCCTTTCCTGTCCACTCGAGCACCGGGGTGCCTTGCCAGAGGAGTCTCCGGACACCCGCAAGGACCCACACAGGATTTGCCATGGGATCCTAAGACTTCTGGTGAGTGGAACACAATTTCTGCCAGGAGGTAGGTTCGAACACCAGATATCTGGGCACCTTCCCTGCAAGAATAGAGCTTGCCTGCAGAGAATACTCTGACCACTGAAACTAAAGAGAGAGCCAGCCTCCCAGGTCTGCTGATAGAGGCTAAAGAATCACCTGAGGAAGAAGCTCTAACCAGAGACACATATAACAGCTAGCATCAGAGATTACCAGACGGCGAAAGGCAAATGTAAGAATCCTACTAACAGAAATCAAGACCACTCACCATCATCAGAACACAGCACTCCCACCCCACCTAGTCCTGGGCACCCCAACACAACTGAAAATCTAGACCCAGATTTAAAAGCGTATCTCATGATGATGGTAGAGGACATCAAGAAGGACTTTCATAACTCACTTAAAGAAATACAGGAGAGCACTGCTAAGGAGTTACAGGTCCTTAAAGAAAAACAGGAAAACACAACCAAACTGGTAGAAGTCCTTAAAGAAAAACAGGAAAAGACATCCAAACAGTTGATGGAAATGAACAAAACCATACTAGACCTAAAAAGGGAAGTAGACACAATAAAGAAAACCCAAAGTGAAGCAACGCTGGAGATAGAAACCATAGAAAAGAAATCTGGAACCATGGATGCAAGCATCAGCAACAGAATACAAGAGATGGAATAGAGAATCTCAGGCGCAGAAGATTCCATAGAGAACATCAGCACAACAATCAAAGAAAATACGAAATGCAAAAGGATCCTAACTCAAAACATCCAGGAAATACAGGATATAATGAGAAGAACAAACCTGCGGATAATAGGAGTTGATGAGAATGAAGATTTTCAACTTAAAGGGCCAGCAAATATCTTCAATGAAATAATAGAAGAAAACTTCCCAAATCTAAAGAAAGAGATGCCCATGAACATACAAGAAGCCTACAGAACTCCAAATAGACTGGACCAGAAAAGGAATTGCTTCCCAACACATAATAATCAGAACAACAAATGCACTAAATAAAGATAGAATATTAAAAGCAGTAAGGGAGAAAGGTCAAGTAACATATAAAGGCAGGTCTATTAGAATTACACCAGACTTTTCACCAGAGACTATGAAAGCTAGAAGAGCCTGGACAGATGTTATATAGACACTAAGAGAACACAAATGCCAGCCCAGGTTACTATACCCGGCCAAACTCTCAATTACCATAGATGGAGAAAACAAAGTATTTCATGACAAAACCAAATTCACATATTACCTTTCCACGAATCCAGCTCTTCAACGGATAATAACAGAAAAAAAATAAACAATACAAGGACAGAAACCATGCCCTAGGAAAAGCAAGAAAGTAATCCCTCAACGAACCTAAAAGAAGACTGCCACAAGAACAGAATGCCAACTCTAAAAAAAAATAATAATAATAAAATAAAAGGAAGCAACAATTGCTTTTCCTTAATATCTCTTAATATCAATGGACTCAATTTCCCAATAAAAAAACATAGACTAACAGACTGGCTACACAAACAGGACCCAACATTCTGCTGCTTACAGGAAACCTATCTCAGGGAAAAGGACAGACACTACCTCAGAGTGAAAGGCTGGAAAACAATTTTCCAAACAAATGGTCTGAAGAAACAAGCTGGAGTAGCCATTCTAATATCGAATAAAATCGACTTCCAAACCAAAGTTATCAAAAAAGAAAAGGAGGGACACTTCATACTCATCAAAGGTAAAATCCTCCAAGAGGAACTCTCAATTCTGAATATCTATGCCCCAAATGCAAGGGCAGCCACATTTATTAAAAACACGCTAGTAAAGTTCAAAGCACACATTGCACCTCACACAATAATAGTGGGAGACTTCAACACACCACTTTCATCAATGGACAGATCCTGGAAACAGAAACTAAACAGGGACACAGTGAAACTAACAGAAGTGATGAAACAAATGGACTTAACAGATATCAACAGAACATTTTATCCTAAAACAAAAGGATATACCTTCTTCTCAGCACCTCACAGGACCTTCGCCAAAATTGACCACATAATTGTCACAAAACAGGCCTCAACAGATACAAAAATATTGAAATTGTCCCATGTATCCTATCAGACCACCATTGACTAAGGCTGATCTTCAATAACAACATAAATAATGGAAAGCCAACATTCACGTGGAAACTGAATAACACTCTTCTCAATGATACTTTGGTCAAGGATAGAATAAAGAAAAAAAAATTAAAGGCTTTTTACAGTTTAATGAAAATGAAGCCACAACTTACCCAAACCTATGGGACACAATGAAAGCATTTCTAAGAGGAAAACTCATAGCTCTGAGTGCCTCCAAAAAGAAACTAGAGAGAGCACACACTAGCAGCTTGACAACACATCTAAAAGCTCTAGAAAAAAGGAAGAAAATTCACCCAAGAGAAGTAGAAGGCAGGAAATAATCAAACTCAGGGATGAAATCAACCAAGTGGAAACGAGAACTATTCAAAGAATTAACCAAATGAGGAGTTGGTTCTTTGCGAAAATCAACAAGATAGATAAACCCCTAGCTAGACTCACTAGAGGGCACAGGGACAACATCCTAATTAACAAAATCAGAAATGAAAAGGGAGACATAACAACAGATCCTGAAGAAATCCAAAACACCATCAGATCCTTCTACAAAAGGCTATACTCAACAAAATTGAAAACCTGGACAAAGTGGACAAATTTCTGGACATATACCAGGTACCAGAGTTAAACCAGGATCAAGTTAATGATCTAACCAGTCCCATATCCCCTAAAGAAATAATAGCAGTCATTAATAGTCTCCCAACCAAAAAAAAAAAAAAAAAAAAAAGCCCAGGACCAGATGGGTTTAGTGCAGAGTTCTATCAGACCTTCAAAGAAGATATAATTCCAGTTCTTCACAAACTATTCCACAAATAGAAATAGAAGGTACTGTACCAAACTCATTCTATGAAGCCACAATTACTCTGATACCTAAACCACAGAAAGATTGAACAAAGATAGGGAACTGCAGACCAATTTCCATTATGAATATAGATGCAAAAATAATCAATAAAATTCTCGCTAATCGAATCCAAGGACACATTAAAACAATCATCCATCCTGACCAAGTAGGTTTTATTCCAGGGATGCAGGTATGGTTTAATATACAGAAATCCATCAATGTAATCCTTTATATAAACAAATTCAAAGACAAAAATCACATGATCATCTCCTTAGACGTGGAGAAAGCATTTGACAAAATCCAACACCCATTTATGATAAAAGTCTTGGAAAGGTCAGGAATTCAAGGCCTATACCTAAACATGTTAAAAGCAATCTACAGCAAACCAGTAGCCAACATCAAAATAAATGGTGAGAAGCTTGAAGCAATCCCACTAAAATCAGGGACTAGACAAGGCTGTCCACTCTCCCCACACCTATTCAACATTGTACTTGAAGTCCTAGCCAGAGCAATTCGACAACAAAAGGAGATCAAGGGGATACAAATTGGAAAAGATGAAGTCAAAATATCACTTTTTACAGATGATATGATAGTATATATAAGTGACCCTTAAAATTTCACCAGAGACCTCCTAAACCTTATAAACACCTTCGGTGAAGTAGCTGGATATAAAATTAACTCAAACAAGTCAATGGCCTTTTTCTACACAAAGAATAAACAGGCTGAGAAAGAAATTAGGGAAACAACACCCTTCTCAATAGTCACGAATTATATAAAATATCTTGGCGTGACTCTAAGTAAGGAAGTGAAAATTTCTATAAGAATTTCAAGTCTCTGAAGAAAGAAATTAAAGATCTCAGAAGATGGAAAGATCTCCCATGCTCATGGATTGGCAGGATCAACATTGTAAAAATGGTTATCTTGCCAAAAGCAATCTACAGATTCAATGTAATCCCCATCAAAATTCCAACTCAATTCTTCAACGTATTAGAAAGAACAATCTGCAAATTCATCTGGAATAACAAAAAACCTAGGATAGCAAAAACTCTTCTCATGGATAAAAGAACCTCTGGTGGAATAACCATGCCTGACCTAAAGCTTTACTATAGAGCAATTGTGATAAAAACTGCATGGTACTGGTATAGTGACCGACAAGTAGACCAATGGAATAGAATTGAAGACCCAGAAAGAACCCAAACACCTATGGTCACTTTATCTTCGACAAGGGAGCTAAAACCATCCTGTGGAAGAAAGACAACATTTTCAACAAATGGTGCTGGCAGAACTGGTTGTTATCATGTAGAACAATGCGAATTGATCCATTCCTATCTTCTTGTACTAAGGTCAAATCTAAGTGGATCAAGGAACTTCACATAAAACCAGAGACACTGAAACTTATAGAGGAGAAAGTGGGGAAAAGCCTTGAAGATATGGGCACAGGGGAAAAATTCCTGAATAGAACAGCAATGGCTTGTGCTGTAAGATCGAGAATTGACAAATGGGACCTCATGAAACTGCAAAGCTTCTGCAAGGCAAAAGACACCATCAATAAGACAAAAAGACCACCAACAGATTGGGAAAGGATCTTTACCTATCCTACATCAGATAGGGGACTAATATCCAATATATATAAAGAACTCAAGAAGGTGGACTCCAGAAAATCAAATAACCCCATTAAAAAATTGGGCTCAGAACTGAACAAAGAATTCTCACCTGAGGAATACTGATTGGCAGAGAAGCACCTGAAAAAATGTTCAACATCCTTAATCATCAGGGAAATGCAAATCAAAACAACCCTGAGATTCCAACTCACACCAGTCAGAATGGCTAAGATCAAAAGTTCAGGGGACAGGAGATGCTGGCGAGGATGTGGAGAAAGAGGAACACTCCTCCATTGTTGGTGGGATTGTAAGCTTGTACAACCACTCTGGAAATCAGCCTGGTGGTTCCTTAGAAAATTGGATATAGTACTACCGGAGGATCTAGCAATACCTCTCCTGGGCATTTTTCCAGAAGATGTCCCAACCGGTAAGAAGGACACATGCTCCTCTATGTTCATAACAGCCTTATTTATAATAACCAGAAGCTGGAAAGAACCCAGATGCCCCTCAACAGAGGAGTGGATACAGAAAATGTGGTACATTTACACAATGGAGTACTACTCAGCTATTAAAAAGAATGAATTTATGAAATTCCTAGGCAAATGTATGGACCTGGAGGGCATCATCCTGAGTGAGTTAACACAATCACAAAGGAACTCACACAATATGTACTCACTGATAAATGGATATTAGCCCAAAACTTAGGATACCCAAGATGTAAGATACAGTTTGCTAAACACATGAAACTCAAGAAGAATGAAGACTGAAGTGTGGACACTATGCCCCTCCTTAGAATTGGGAAGAGAACACCCATGAAAGGAGTTACAGAGACAAAGTTTGGAGCTGTGACGAAAGGATGCACCATCTAGAGACTGCCATATCCAGAGATCCATCCCATGATCAGCATCCAAAAGCTGACACCATTGCATTCACTAGCAAGATTTTGCTGAAAGGACCCAGATATAGCTGTCTCTTGTGAGACTATACCGTGGCCTGGCAAACCCAGACGTGGATGCTCACAGTCAGCTAGTGAATGGATCACAGGGCCCCCAATGGAGGAGATGGAGAAAGTACCCAAGGAGCTGAAGGGATCTGCAACCCTATGGGTGGAACAACATTATGAACTAACCAATACCCCGGAGCTCTTGACCCTAGCTGCATATGTATCAAAAGATGGCCTAGTCGGCCATCACTGGAAAGAGGCCCATTGGACATGCAAACTTTATATGCCCTAGTACAGGGGAATGCCAGGGCCCAAAAAATGGGAATGGGTGGGTAGGGAAGTGGGGGGGGAGGGTATGGGGGACTTTTGGTATAGCATTGGAAATGTAATTGAGGAAAAGATGTAATAAAAATATAAAAAAAAATCCAGCTTAAAAAAAAAGAAGTAAGAGAAACTACTACCTTTACAATAGCCAGAATTAAAATAAAATATCTTGGTGTAACTCTAATCAAACAATGGAAATACTCATGTAACAAGAAGTCTTTATGTAAAGTGAATAAAGAAAGAAAGAAAAGAAAATATTTTTTTTCAGCTGAAGAAGAAATATCACATTCATTATCCCTTCTTTTCCTCCATCATATCCCAGGTGACATTACATGATTCCCACCTTCCTTCTAAAGTTGAAAGCCTTTCTTTCCTTTTTCCTTTGATTTTACTTGAGGTATCTACATGCGTGTATGTGTGTTTATGCGTATGATCATATGTGTTATGTGTGACTGTGTACATGTGTGTATCTGTTAGCTAGGTGTTTCTAATATTACATAAAAACATCTCTGTGAGTGGGTTTGTTGTTTGTGATTATTTATTGTTTAAGCAATGAACGCTCTGCACTGGAAAACCCATAATACTGATCATATGTAATAGGAAACTAATGCTGATTTTCATAAACCTCATTAGTTTATGAGAATTGTATGGATAGTTATGGGGAAAATGGAAGCAATATAAAATCGGAAAGGGGAAGTGTTTCTAATCTGGGAGCAGGCAAAAGATCAATAAAGAAAAAGAGGCAAGATTTTTGACAAAAAATAAAAAATGTTACTTATAGTAAAGCAAATAGAGATTTTGTCTTATATTTACTTACAATTATACAAAATACATATGTGTATATATTTATATAATATGTATTTTATGTGTTGATTTTTATTTTATATACCTTATAAGGTATAAATATAAGTTATATATATTTATATAAATATAAATCATTTATATATATATGGTAATAAATATATACATATATATGTGTGTGTATGTAAGTCTGTGAATGTATGTGTGTGTGTATATATATATATATATGTTTTACATCCCTATAGATGAAAATGCTTTTTAAAGGAACCACAGACCAACACAAACCTGACTCTAAATGTGAGAAACATCCTGTCAAATTTTATATATAAAATTATTATTAAAATTATAAGGATACTTTTATAATATTTATTCTATGCATATCCTCTAAAACTCATTAAATGTCTTATTGCTCTAGATATTATTTCAAAAATATATACTGAATATCTATGGAGAAAATGAACAACCTTCTACTGCTCTTCCCCTTCTCTGTTCACTTTCCCATCCAGGTTCCTCCCTCCCTTCCCCTTGTAATTGCTTTCTTCTCCTTCCCAAGTGGAACTGAGGCATCCTCACTTGGGATCTTTAGCTTGTTGACCTGTTTGAATTTGTGGTATTCTATACTACTTTTTAGTTCATATCCTCTTATTAGTGAGTACAAACCATGCATGTCCTCTTGGGTCTGAGTTACCTCACTCAGCATATTATTTAGTTCCATCCATGTTCTTTTTTTCAAAACTCAGGATGTCCTTGTTCTTAATAGCTGAGTAGTATTCCATTGTGTAAATGAACCATATTTTCTGTATCCATTCTTCTGTCATAGGATATCCATGTTAAATCCAGCTTCTGCTTATCAGAAACAAGGCTGATATGAACATAGTGGAACACATTCCAGTCTGGCATGGTGGTGCATCTTTTGTGTACATTCCCAAGAGTGACATTGCTGGGACTTCAGGTAAATCTACTTCTAATTTTCTGAGCAACCTCCAGATTGCTTTCTTGAGTGGTTGTACCAGTTTGCAATCCCATCAGTAATGGAGGAGTGTTCCTCTTTCTCCACATCCTTGCCCACAGGTGTTGTAACCTGAGGTTTTGATATTAGCCATTTGTTGGGAACAAAATAAAGGGGGGGGCTGGTGAGACCCAGGGGAAGAAGGGGAAGGGATAAGGAGCCAAATGGCTGGCCAGAGTTCCTGTGCTCTGGGCAGGTGGATGCAGGAATTGGGGAGCTGCCGGGACACTTTCCACTCATCCCCGGGTGGGCATGCAAGCCTCTGACCCTCTCGGCGAGGGGTGCAGAAGGGGCAGCCCCTGACCTGGGGGCCCCAAGGCCACACTCTGTATCCCTGGGTGTATAGGAGAGAGGGATGGGGAAGAGATACCCAACACTGACCAGATTGATATCTTGATGGAGCAGAGACTCTCTATGGTTTAAAAATTTTATTATAGAAATGCAGGAGGAAAGAGAGAAGGTACAAAGAGAAGGGGCAAAGCCTAGAGAGAAAGAGTGTAAGAGGGAGAGAGGAGAGAGAGGACAAAGAGAAAAGAGAGAGGGGGAGAAGACAAAGAGAGGGGAGAGAGAGGGTGAGAGTGAAGGGTAAGAAGTAAGAGCATAAGAGTAAGAGAGCGAGGTGGGGGCTGAACAGCCCTTTTTATGGTCTTCACTATTGCTAGGTAACTGGGGAGGAGTTTAGCCTGACCTTTGGGCCATTGTCTACATGACTACTGACCATTCTTCTCTTATGGGGGCTGTTGGGGGTGGTAACTTAGTAGAGGCCAGAGTTCTAGGAGCATGACGGAATGCCTACCATGTCATGTAGGTGAATTATGACCATTGGGGTTCAGACCTCAGCTCAACTGGATACCAGCCTGCAATTCCCCACAGCCATTCTGATTGGTGTAAGGTAGACTCTCATGGTTGTTTTGATTAGCATTTCTCTGATCACTAAGGGCTTTGAACATTTCATTATGTGCTTCTCAATAATTTCAGATTCCTCTGCTGTGAATTCTCAGTATAGTTCTTTACCTCATTTTTTGATTGGGTTGTTTGGTGTTTTTGGTGGTTAGCTTTTTGAGTTTTTTTATATATTTTGGATAATAACCCTCTATAGGAGTAGGGTTAGGGAAGAATTTTTTCCCAATATGTAGGTTGCCAATTTGTCTTACTGACTTAGTCCTTTACCTTACAGAACCTTTCCAGTTTCATGAGGTCCTATTTATCAATTCTTGATCTTAGAGCATGAGCCATTAGAGTTCTGTTTAGGAAATTCCCCCCTGTGGCATTGAGTTCCATGCTCTGTCCCACTTTCTCATCTATTAGATTCAGTGTATCTGTTTTAATACTGAGGTCCTTGATCCACTTGGACTTGAGCTCTGTGAAAGGTGACAAATATGGGTATATTTTCATTTTTCTACATATAGACAGCCAGTTAGACCAGCACCATTTATTGGAGATGCTTTCCATTTTTCATTGTATATTTTTGGTTCTTTGTCAAAGATCAAGTGACCATAAGTATGTGGCTTCATTTCTGGGTCTTCAGTCCTATTCCATTGATCAACGTGTCTATCTCTGTACAAGTACCATGCAGTTTTTGATCACTATTGATCTGTAGTAAAGCTTGAGGTCAGGGATGGCAATTCCCCCAGCTATTCTTTTATTGCTAAAAACTGTTCTGGGTATTCTGGGGGTTTTGCCTTTACAGATGAATTTGAGAATTGCTCTTTCCATGTCTTTGAAAAATTGTGTTGGGATTTTGTTGAGGAGTGCATTGAATCTCTAGATTGCCTTTGGTGGGGTGGCCATCTTTACTATATTAATTCTGCCAATCTATGAACAGGGGAAATATCTCCATTTTCTGAAATCTTCTTCAATGTCTTTCTTGAGAGACTTGAAGTTATTGTAATACAGTTCTTTCACTTTTTTGGTTAAAGTTACCCCAAGATATTTTATATTGTTTTTGCCTAATGTGAAAGGAGTTGTTGCCCTAATTTCTTTCTTAGCCTGATTATCATTTGTATAAAGGAAGGCTACTGATTTATTTGAGTTAATTTTATATTCAGGCACATTGCTGAAGTTGTTTATCAGCAAGAGAAGTTCTCTGGTAGAATATTTAGGGTCATTTATATATAGTATCATATCATCTGGAAATAGTATTTCCTTTATTTATTTTTGCCAGTTTGTATCCCCTTTCTCTCTCTCTCTCTCTCTCTCTCTCTCTCTCTCTCTCTCTCTCTCTCTCTCTCTCTCTCTCTCTCTTGTCTTGCAAACTGAATCCAAGAACACATCAAATCCATCATTCACCACGATCAAGTTGTCTTTATCCCACGGATGCAAGTTTGGCTCAATATATGAAAATCCATTAATGTAATCCAATATATAAACAAACTCAAAGAAATGTCACATGATCATCTCCTTAGATGGACAAAAAACATTTGGCAAAATACAATACCCCTTCCTGTTAAAAGTATTGGAGAGATCAGGAATTCAAGGCCCCTACCTAAGCAAAATAAAAGCAATTTACAGCAAACCAACAGCCAATATCAAATTAAATGGAGACATACTTGAAGCAATCCCACTAAAATTGGGGAAAAGACAAGCAAGCCTACTCTCCCCATATCTATTCATTATAGTCTTCAAAATGCTAGCTAGACAAAAAGACTTTTTAAAGTGAACATTAAAGAAAATCTGCACAGCATTATTAGAACATTGAGCTTTTAGACTTGATTCCAACGCATAAGGAAAATGTCATGATGAGCATCTGGAGTGATTGATAAGTTGCTAAACTGGTTATCATGCAAATATGAGGTTCTAACTTCAGGCCATAGAACTCACATGAAAAATTTATACAATGGTACACATCTGTAATGATAGTGTTGGGCAGGTAGAGAGAAGAGAATCCTGGGTTCTCCACTATGCTAAACTATACTACTTGATGGGTTCCATTCCAGTAAGAGACCCTAGCTCAATATGAACAAAGTTATATAGCACCTGATGAATGAACCTAAGATTCTCCCCTGACCTATGTAGGCTTGTTCATACAAATGCAAACACATATTCTTGAGTTCACACACACACACACACACACACACACACACACACACACACACACACATGATTACATAAAAATAAAAATGCTGTATATACAAAACAATACTGTGAAAGCACAAAATAATGATTGGGAAAAATCATTCTAAGATCAAACAAAACAGGAAAATTATAGACCAATCTATCTCCATGGTGAATACAGATACAAAAGTAAATTCTTACCAGAATACTAGGAAAGTAAGTGGCCAAAAAATAACTGGTCTAACTTGAGTCCCAAGCCAGAAGAGGACGCTTGTGTCCAAAACTGCCTCAATAGCCAGGAGCAGAAAGCTTGATGCCTTAGAGACATAGGATGAAGTCAAACATGACTGACAAAAATGTAAATGAAATGAACTGATTACTAATGGTATAATGCTATTACTCATAGATTTATTATCAAAGAGTCTTCCTGCAGAAGTTCATGGGACCCAATGCCAATATCCACAGTTAAACATTAGGCCAAGATCAGCAAACTACACAGAAAAGTAAAATAAAGCACTATAGGAGAGAGAAAGGTCAAAGATACCACAAGAAAATGGCTCACACAATCAACTAAGCAGGGCACATAGCAGATCACAGAGAGGAAGCTACAAACATGGAATCTTCATTGGTATGCAATAGCACCTCTGCATAGATGCAAGGGATATTTAGTTTGGGGTTTTTGTGGGATTCTTAATAGTGGGAGTATGGGTGTTTCTGACTAGTTTGACTGCTATTGGAACCCTTTCCTTGTGGGTTGCCTTGTCCAACCTTGATATGAGGGTTTTGTGTCTAGTCTTATTGCATCTTGTTATGGTCTTTGGTTGATATCCCTGGGACTTATGAAGAGAAATGGAGGATCAGTGGAATCTAGGAATGCGGGGGGGGGTGGTGGTGGTGGTGGTGAGATACTTGTACATGGATGGTGAGCAAAAATAAGAGACGGAGATGAAGGGGAAGCTGCCACACTGATTGGAATGTAGTATGAGAGAATAATGTAAAACTATAAACAGCACAGAATTGTTGATAACCAATATTAGATTTGCAGAGAAGATTCATGAAGGGACATTGGTCAGCTGAAGCATGATGACCATGGTTTGGCAGATGTTCACCATCTGCCCAATTCTTTCTGCCTTGCTAAAACCTGTTAGATCATGTTTTTAATGTTAGCTCCCAAGGTCTATTCCCTTATTTTGCCAATACCTCCTCCTGAGACTCATTAGTAGATTCAGTTATCAAAGTATTGAAGTCCAGCAATCAAAATCTCCCTTTGACTCACCTAATTAACATGCCCAATTAAAATTAAACACCTCATCCTCATACAGGGTTTCCCCTTGTACCTTTATAAACTGCCATTTTATTATATGCTACATCTGTCTCCTCTCTGTCCAGCAGCATTCCTTTGTCACATTTACCTCCAGTAAAAATACCACTTAGCCCTCTCCCTTGCCCTTTTTCTTCCTTCCTCTTCTCTATCTTGCTCTATTTGCTGGCTTTGTCCCTTGTACCTGCCCTCTGTTGCTGTGGGGAGAATAAATCCCCTTGTATTGAGAACTTATTCTGAGAAATTGGTCTTGAGGTTCCTGACACAATACCTATTCTTTCAGTTCAATATAGGCATATCAGTATATACTAGATCACACAAATTGGATCCAGGAACACAGGTCACATGATCTAGTAGATATAAAAGAAAGGTTGTTAACAAGAGCAAGATTCCTTTTTGCTATAATAGTCTTGATAAGGAATTTATATCAATTTAATATATGCTACAAATGGCCAAGATATGGGCAATGTTATGCTTAATGGGGAAAAAAAATCAAAACATATCCACTGATATCAGGAATAAAGCAAGGATATCTACTTTTGCTACTCTTATACAATTCAGCACTGTAAGTCTTAGCATGAACAATTTGAGCAGTATTTCTCAACCTGTGGACTACAAAACATCTGCAGATGTTGCATATCAGATGTCATCATATCAAATATTTATATTATATCTGTAACATTGTGGAGAATACTGTTATGAATTAGAAATGTAACAATTTAATGGTTGGGGGTCACCACATCATGAGGAACTCTATTAATGTTTCATTGCAGTAGGAAGCTGGGGAAAACTAATATTTGAGATTTGAAAAGATTGAAACGAATGGATGGGAGAAAAAGTCAGCCAAGTGGGTAGTGTTGGCTCACAACATTTATCCCAGCACTCAGGATGGAGAGGCAGGTGGATCTCTGTGAGTTTGAAGCCAGATTCCTCTGCAAAGTGAGTTCCAGGACTACAAAGGCTGGAACATAAAGAAAAAATACATAAAGAAACCCCATCTCAACAAAGCAAACAAAGCAAAGCAAAGCAAAGCAAAGCAAAGCAAAGCAAAGCAAAGCAAAGCAAAGCAAAGCAAAGCAAAGCAAAGCAAAGCAAAGCAAAGCAAAGCAAAGCAAAGCAAAGCAAAGCAAAGCAAAGCAAAGCAAAGCAAATGAAACCAATCCAAACGAAACCAAACCTAACCAAACCAAACCAAACCAAACCAAACCAAACCAAACCAAACCAAACCAAACCAAACCAAACCACACAACATCATCACCAACAATGGAAGTCAAAGTATCTTTATTTGAAGATATCATTCTATACATAAAAGACTTTAAAGACTCCACCAGAAAATTCTTAGAACACGTAAGAATCTTCAGTAAAGTGGCAGGGAAAAATTATAAATTAAAAAAATACCCAGTATCCTTCCTATAGCCAAACAACAGCCATACTGAAGAAGAATGATGGCAATATTACAAAATCACAACCGTCTCCAAAAATAATATAGTGGCATAATCTTAAACAGTGAACCTTTTTATTCTCCCCTCCAACCCTTGCATTCCTGGCATATCTTGGTTCTTGACATTATGTACACAAATTAAATATTTGGACCTCAGATGCATAAATATGTACATATATGAAGAATTTTTCTTTGGTGTCCAGTTACATCCTGTGAAATATTTTCCATTTCCAATCATTTATCTAAAATTTCATGATTTCCTTTTTGTTTTTTACAGCTGAATAGAATTGCATGTGTGCACCTCATTTTTTTTGTCCTTCCATCATTTTAAGGACATCTAGGCTGATTTCCTTTCCAGCTGCAGTGACCAGAGATTCAGTGAACATAGGTAAGCAAGTCTGATGATTTGAAAGAAAATTGCCTCACAGGCTCATGAGTAGTGTGCTACTAGGAAATGGGTCTTCTTGGAGTAGATGTCAGCTTCTGGGAGGAAGTGTGTTACTAGGGGAAGTGTTTGAGGTTTCAGAAACTCAAAACAGGACTACTAATGCACACTCTCTTCTGGCTACTTGAGGATCTAGATATAGAACTCTCAACTCTGTCTTCAGCAACATGTCTTCCTGCATTCTAATAATCTTCCCACATGACAATAGTAGACTAAGCCTCTGAAACTCTAAGTCAGCCCCGATTAAATATTTTCCTTTACAACAGTTGCCATAGTTATGGTGTCTCTTCATGGAAATATAAACCTTAACTAAGACAACAATTAGGTCTAGAATAGTGTATTGATTCCTTCAGGTACATGCAAATGAGTGTATGGCTGGGTCCTGGAGATGATCTCTATATTTGGGTAACTCCACATACTAGTTTAAATTGTAGCTATATCAGTTTGCAATCCTACCAGTTGAGAATGAAGGTTTCCCTTGAACTTGAAAACTCGCCAGTATTTGATGTCAGATATTTTCTGGAATAGTGGGACATGAAGGGTGGGGGAGATGAAAAACAGGAGGAAGGCATGAACTATGGAGGAAGGAGGATAATACAAAGAAAAAAGAAGCAGAGATAAATAAACTCAAGATGTTTGAAAAGGTCATAGGCAAATAGATTACTTTTAGAAATACATATATATGAGAATATATATGTGTGTATGTGTGTGTGATTATGCTCTTTTCAAGAACCATAGGCTTCCTAACAAAAATCTCAGTGCCCAAAATAACAAACCTCCCTTCCAATTGTTGGTCTTCTGTGCCCAAGTGCCTCCCAAAAAATAGGAGGTTACCCTTGGTTTTCTCCTCAAAATTGAAGCTTCTTACCCTTTATTATTCTCCTCAAAATTGAAGATAGGATCTATTGCTAAAGATAATATATATTTCAGACATAGGTCTTGGAAGAATTGAGCTACAACTGACTCAGAAACCCCTCAGCATTGCAAGGTGTCATAAAAGATGCCAGGAGTAAAAATCAATAAATATTTATACTCCATTGTAAACTTTATTGAACCACAAAAATGACAACCACGGGAATGTTACCTCAGTGTTACAATAGTGACAGTTTTATCTTGGAAGTAACTAGCAGCTTTGTAATTGGACTTAACTAATCGAGGGAAGAATTTATACCTGGCACTTAATCCTGTCTAGTCATAGGGCCCATAGGAGAAGCTGCCATTGCCATTTTCATAAAGCAACATACTTTCTAATTGTATTTACACTTATCCTCATACCTGGAGATAGGTGTAGCTCTAACCCTTTTTCAAAGAACATTTTGTCCTCAATACAAGAAGAATATACACAATTCAAAACTAGTCAAGAATACAGATATCATATAATTGTAGCATGTACAATACCAGTTGCTGCATCTTCAGTACAACCAGTACATCCAAGACTAGGACACCATCATTGAAAAGGGGACAAATATTATAAAAATTAGAGAGCCATACCTTGCTTCAAGATAGTGTCTACTAGACATGACAGGAAAGGAGCACCCAGAAACTCTCAACACCTCAGTGAATTGTAAAAGAAATGAGTTATGTGCTAAGTGTTTTGCCTATAAATTCATAAATAGAGCAACATATTCTTGCCTGTTGCACATGGAGGCCAAAAATGATTCTCCTATGGAGAAGTAATATGGATCCTCTGCAATAACAACAAATTCTTGTAACTTCTCACTGAGACATCTCTCCATCCCCATTAACATTTTTTATATATTAGCATGCATTGGTGATTATGTATAGATGATATAATACTAAAAAAATATTTTTTAGAGAGGAAAAGTGGAGACCGTAAGGGAGAGATGTAGAAGGAAAGAACACATGTGTTATGAAAGTGCATGCAGGATTACTGAGATTCACAAGGGATAAAGCAGAAGTGGTGGGCAAAATGGTGGGGGTAAAATAGATGTTGGTTTAGGTATCAGAGTAATTGTGGCCTCATAGAATGAGTTGGGTAGAGTAACTTCTGTTTCTATTTTGTGGAATAGTTTGTGAAGAACTGGGATTAGATCTTCTTTGAAGGTCTGATAGAACTCTACACTAAACCCATCTGGTCCTGGGCTTTTTTTTTTTTTGGTTGGGAGACTATTAATGACTACTTCTATTTCTTTAGGGGCTATAGGACTGTTTAGATCATTAACCTGATCTTGGTTTAACTTTGGTATCTTGTATCTGTCTAGAAACTTGCCCATTTCATCCAGGTTCTCCAGTTTTGTTGAGTATAGACTTTTGTAGAAGGATCTGATGGTGTTTTGGATTGCTTCAGGATCTGTTGTTATGTCTCCCTTTTCATTTCTGATTTTGTTTATTAGGATGCTTTCCCTGTGCCCTCTAGTGAGTCTGGCTAAGGGTTTATCTATCTTGTTGATTTTCTCAAAGAACCAGTTGTTTGGTTGATTCTTTGAATAGTTCTTCTTGTTTCCATTTGGTTGATTTTGCCCCCTGAGTTTGATTATTTCCTGCCATCTACACCTCTTGGGTGAATTTGCTTCCTTTTGTTCTAGAGCTTTTAGGTGTATTGTCAAGCTGCTAATGTGTGCTCTCTCTAGTTTCTTTTTGGAGGCACTCAGAGCTATGAGATTTCCTCTTAGAAATGCTTTCATTGGGTCCCATAAGTTTGGGTATGTTGTGGCTTCATTTTCTTTAAACACCAAAAAGTTTTTAATTTCTTTCTTTATTCCATCCTTGACCAAGGTATCATTGAGAAGAGTGTTGTTCAGTTTCCATGTGATTGTTGGCTTTCTATTATTTATTTTGTTATTGAAGATCAGCCTTAATCCATGGTGATCAAATAGGATGCATGGGACAATTTCAATATTTTTGTATATGGTGAGGCTTGTTTTGTGACCAATTATGTGGTCAATTTTGGAGAAGGTACCATGAGGGGCTGAGAAGAAGGTATATCCTTTTGATTTAGGATGAAATGTTCTGTAGATATCTGTTACATACTTTTGTTTCATAAATTCTGTTAGTTTCACTGTGTCCCTGTTTAGTTTCTGTTTCCACGATCTGTCCATTGGTAAAAGTGGTGTGTTGAAGTCTCCCATCATTATTGTGTGAGGTGCAATGTGTGCTTTGAGCTTTACTAAAGTTTCTTTAATGGATGTGGATGCCCTGTATTTGGAGCAAAGATATTCAGATTTGAGTGTTCCTCTTGGAAGATTTTACCTTTGATGAGTATGAAGTGCCCCTCCTTGTCTTTTTTGATGACTTTGGGTTGGAAGTCAACAGAGGAATGGATACAAAAAATGTGGTACATTTACATAATGGATTACTACTCAGCTATTAAAAGAATGAATTTATGAAATTCCTAGGCAAATAGTTGGACCTGGAGGGCATCATCCTGAGTGAGATAACCCAATCACAAAAGAAATCAAATGATATGTACTCACTGATAAGTGGATACTAGCCCAGAAACTTAGAATTCCCAAGATATAAGATAAAATTTGCAAAACACGTGAAACTCAAGAAGAATGAAGACCAAAGTGTGGACACTTTGCCCCTTCTTAGAATTGGGAACAAAACACCCATGGAAGGAGTTACAGAGACAAAGTTTGGAGCTGAGACAAAAGGATGGACCATCTAGAGACTGCCATATCCAGGGATCCATCACATAATCAGCCTCCAAACGCTGACACCATTGCTTACACTAGGAAGATTTTGCTGAAAGGATCCTGATATAGCTGTCTCTTGTGAGACTAGACCAGGGCCTAGCAAACACATAAGTGGATGCTCACAGTTAGCTATTGGATGGATCACAGGGCCCCCAATGGAGGAGCTAGAGAAAGTACCCAAGGAGCTGAAGGGATCTGCAACCCTATAGGTGGAACAACATTATGAGCTAACCAGTCTCCCGGAGCTCTTGACTCTAGCTGCATATGTATCAAAAGATGTCCTAGTCGGCCTTCACTGGAAAGTGACGCCCATTGGACACACAAACTTTATATGCCCCAGTACAGGGAAACACCAGGGCCAACAAGTGGAAGTGTGTGGGTAGGGAGGTGGGGCGGATTGTATGGGGGACTTTTGGGATAGCGTTGGAAATGTAAATGAGGAAATACCTAATAAATTTTTTTTTAAAGGTTTTGGGCTGATGGTTATTGAACTAAGTAAAAATGAAGATGCCACCAGGAGTCCAACTACCTTTCCAGCTAATATAAATAAGTATATATTTTCTTTTAAAATATGGTAAAATTTAAAAGGAAGCCGCCTTTTAAATGGAGAATTACCATATATCTAAATGCATACTGACTATTGTCTGAAAGTGGAAAACCCATAAATGATTATGGCATATTTGTACAATGACATATTATTTGTCAACAAAAAACCCAATTACTGTTATATAGAACTATTCAGACATGCCTTGAAAACATGCTAAAGACAGAAGCCAGCAATAAAGAGCTCATACTGACATGAAATATCACGAATAGGAAAGGCTGTAAGAACCTAAATTACAGTGGAATTACCTGTAAATGTTTGAAGATGAGAGTTTATGTGAATAGTTTATGTGAATTCTTCAAGAGACAGTGGGCTCTAAAAGATATTATAAAAGTTTTAAATGACATTGAAAATACTTAAGCTATATAACTATACTTATGTAAGTGAATTTTACAGATCTTCAGTATGATTGAATTGAAACTTAAGCCTACCATACAACCACTTTTGCTTCTCATATCAACCAAAACATAGCGAGTAGATGCATCATTCTTCTTGGAGTAATTGAAATCAATTAGAAAGTAAAATGTGTTTGTTTTATATAATGAGAGGAGGTAGCGCTGTGTCCAAAGTCCTGGATATATCCTTAGAACCTACTTAATATTTTGAAATACAGTGACAAAAGTTAATCATCTTTAAGAATCCAACAAAAGTTAGACCAGTAAGGATATAGATTCTCTTGGGTTGAAAATTTGCATTTCATTTTTATGTATAGAAGAACTTCATCAAATTGAAGACTGCAAAGTTTAGGAAATTATCTACTACAAGGAAGGCATTATAAATGCCATCTATGGCCTCACAGTCAATAGTGAACTTATACAACATGCAATTATAAAGTACTCTCTCACATATAAGAAGATAGTTTGGATAATAGTGGTAGTAGGTACAACTAACATTTTTATAGAGAAGTAAGAAAACAAAATCAGTGAACAGGAATGGAAACATGGACTGTCTTTCCATTGCCTTGAGAGAGCCTTAAACATGTCATCTGCTTGCCATATTCCAGCCCTTTTTACATATTAGCATACATAGGAAGTTAGATGATAACGTTTAAAGTTTTCAAGAAGGCTGTATATCTTCCCCCAAGTTGTTTTGCAAGTAGTCAGTCATATGGAATTGAGATGCAGCCCTTGGACGCCTTCCAGAGTATGTGGTTTTGTATGGCCATACCTGCTTAAATACTACTGTTGGATGAGCTGGAGAGATGGATAAACCATCAAAAACTAGACTCACAACCAAAAATATAAACACTTGTATAATTCTTTTGTTGTGTGAGACATTAATTATCTGAATAATGTCTGAAATGTGGGAAGATTTTGTAGTCACAATCCTTTACTTTCTACTTAATGATTTGTGATTTATTCAAGCAGAAGCTCTGTTCAATATCTGAAGGTGCAATGAGTATGCACGTTTCCATATATTTGTCTTTCTTTTTGGTACTTATTTCTTTGTTTTATTGGCTATCCTTATTTAAATTCTGTCTTCTCCTAAGTGTAGGAAGGAGTGATTGGTGACTATAATTGGTCTCCACTAGAGATCCTGAGGTGAATTGGTTCTAGAAAGGTCCTGGGTAATTACTATATTGTTAATGAATTTTAGAGGATATGGACTCCTCTGGGATTCAGGGACCATAAGGGCCAGGGATAGCAGCTGGAGAGTATGAGTCGGGATGATGCAGATAGGTGATGAGTACAGAAGCTACTAAATTCTGCTCATAAAAAAATGAAAGTGACCTGGATCTTGAACCAAAAACTATGCATGCAGCCTTGGTGAACTTTTTACAATTTGGAAAATAAGCATGTGTCTTGCTATGAATCTCCGGTGTGATATGGAACAGTATTCCAGGTATGATAACATTCTTCTTTTCTCTGTCTCCAAGACATTTCCACACTATGCAAGTATTTGTTTCATGATCATCATATACCCGATTTTAAATTGGCATGCCTAGTACAATTATTCATTATATTCCCTTTTCTCTAAATACCTTACAATTGCAACATCAACAAGAGCATCCCTAGTCAATGTCATTTATTGCTGTAGTTTACTATATTTTCCCCTGTGGGTTTTTCACAAAGTCTGTACAAATCTACCACAAGATGGTGATTTATTTTATTTGTACAGGTTCCCAAATTTTCATGTTACTGGTATTATTGTATGTGATTATGCCTAAGAGTGGTATTTATATCATCTAGTTGTTTGTGCAAATATACAATGACAACTACTCAAACATTTTGTATCTACAGAATCCACAATGACTTTAAGTTGTACCAAATTTTAGACAAATGTCCCCTGTGATTTTTATGTGCTATTTCATTTGAGAACTGTGGGCTTATCATATAAACAGGCATAAAATTCTTGGGTCCAAAGGTGATAACATTTGGTGGTGATTTCTCTGCAATCTGGTTTTTTCAGGCATGCACAAATAACACATAGTTTCTACTAATTTATAGGAGAAGCAGAAACAGGGCAGGGTGATACATGTCCATCATGCAAGAGAAAGTTTTGGATACATAAGGAAAGCATCTTTTTAAGTGGTACATGATGTTTTCTTATATGATATCCCCACAATTGTGCTAATTTCTAATGCACAGTGTGTACATGTGCAAACTCTGCATTCAGCTGAATTAAACTTTGTAAGTTTGTGAAGGTGCACGCAGTAAGGATTAGTCATTTCTTAGAGAGTTGCTAAGATCTCTTGATATTTCTCTGGCATTGTCAGCTTTGAGGCATGTTATTGATTCATTATTCAGTGTTGTTCATAATCACTGTAGGTTGGAGCAGGAAGTGTACATGTGACTATGATACACTACATCATAACCAGTTCTGACCCTACTTGGAGATACAGAATGATCATAAATAAGCAAACAAAATGGATTTATATGTGACCTTTCCAGCATATAGTTTACAATTGACAGTGAGATAGATTAAATGGTTGAGGAAATATTATGTCCATATGTTTAGGATGGTGGAGAACCTGACTGAATGTCTCATTTCACATAGAGAGATAGATTAAATTTAGTCAAGTATGTAATAAGCAATATTTCTGTCATATGAGAATGACAAGATGAAGGAGAAACACAGAAGAGGAAGTGATAGGCAAGAGAAATGCAACTATAAAATATTGAAGGGAAAGTGACTTACACAAGCATTAATAATGAGAGAAAAGCATGTGAGAACATTTGCTGAAATAGCACTTGTACCTGTGAGATACTGAAACATCATTTGTGAAGCATATTAAAGGAGAAAAGATTGGTCAGGAGACATGAAAACATGAACATGAGCTGTGTCTGCTTCTGTGTTCCAGTAAGACAAGATGTGGTCCTCATATATCTATATAATCTCACAGAAAGGGATGGATGAAATCCGAGAAGACTGGAGGTAAGACTCTGAATAATGCATGACAGCAGTTCAATGTAAGGAAAAAATGAATGGATCTAAATTCACATAGCTTTAATTCAAAACTTAATTTCTTTCCTTATACTATGGTAGAGTGGAGAGGTGGGTGATGGAGAAATGCTTTGGTAGACAATAAAGTGAAGACATGAATTTCACTTGGGGATTGTGAGTTTTTGATGACTGTCATCCATACTATGGATGGAATATAATTAGTTAACAGTGGAGCAGAAATTTGTATGTTATAGGGACATGGGTGTCTGAGTTCGAAATGGCAATCTAATGCTTCAGAGTATGAAAGTTTGCCTTGAAATTTATATAAAAATATGATGATAAAGGTCATACAAATTCTTCAAGAATATCAATATACAAAATAACATCGAACAAATTACAAATGAACAAACTAGTTACCCAGAATGGGCAGTAAGTAGGAAAAGAAAACATTAGTCCATTTTGTTTCTTGAGAGAAATATCAGAAATTGTCTACAAAAGAATGGGAGATAGAAACCAGTTAAAGATAAGTTGAGAAAAACAAATAATGATTGTAATGATTACAGCTATTTGAAGTTTGAGATTATCATTACTATAATGATTGTCAGATTAGTTGATGTAGAATATATAACCTAGATATATGTTTGTTTTATTTTGAATTTTAAGGGACAATGATATTTTCTCATTGGGATATTGGAGAGAGAGAATGGTAATGAACAACCAAACAGTCATCTCCCAGTTCCTACTTCTGGGTCTGCACATTCCCCCATATCACCAGCATGAATTCTACATACTGTTCCTGGCCATGTACATCACCACTGTCTTGGGGAACCTCATCATTATCACCCTCATAATACTGGACTCCCATCTCCACACACCTATGTACTTGTTTCTCAGCAACTTGTCCTTCACTGACCTCTGCTTTTCCTCTGTCACAGTGCCCAAATTGCTGCAGAACATGCAGAGCCAGGACACATCAATCACCTATGTGGGTTGTCTGACACAAATGTACTTTTTAATGGTTTTTGGTGCTATGGAGAGCTTTCTTCTTGTTGTCATGGCCTATGATCGCTATGTGGCCATCTGCTTCCCTCTGCATTACACCAGCACCATGAGTCCTAAGTTCTGTGTGTGTGTGGTGCTGTTGTCATGGGTATTTACCATTATGTATTCCATAGTGCACACTCTACTCTTGGCTAGATTGTCATTCTGTGAGGACAATATAATCCCCCATTTTTTCTGTGACATATCTGCCCTGCTCAAGTTGGCCTGCTCTGACATTTTTATAAATGAACTAATGATATTTATCTTGGGAGGGCCTGTCATTGCCATCCCATTCTTACTCATTGTTGTGTCCTATGTACGAATTGTCTCTTCCATCCTAAAGGTTTCATCTACTCGGGGTATACAAAAGATCTTCTCCACTTGTGGCTCCCATTTGTCTGTTGTTTCACTGTTCTATGGGACAATTATTGGTCTCTACTTATGTCCATCAGCTAATAACTCTACTGTGAAGAAGATTGCCATGGCCATGATGTACACAGTGGTGACTCCCATGCTGAATCCCTTCATCTATAGCCTGAGGAACAGAGATATGAAAGAGGCCCTGATCAGAGTCCTTTGCAAGAAGAAAATCTCCTTATAATGACAAAACAAAGATTTTTTACTTAAATTTATCTCACTAAAATATTGATATTATTACTACCTAATATATCCTTACTAGAGGGCCCACATAAAGAATATTCTATATAATATTCCCATTTGCAAAATGTTGTTTTCTGAAGTAGTTATGTTAGCGTTAGTGACCATAGTGATTGAGTCATGCCATCCTCTCCCTTGCATGTGTGGTTCTAGAAAATTATTAGTCAGAACTATTATTTTTTTTTAAAAAACTGTTTACTTTTTTAATTTATTATATGTAAGTACACTGTAGCTGTCTTCAGACATTCCAGAAGAGGGAGTCAGATTTCATTACAGATGGTTGTGAGCCACCATGTGGTTTCTGGGATTTGAACTCCGGACCTTTGGAAGAGCAGTCGGGTGCTCTTACCTACTGAGCCATCTCACCAGCCCTATTTTTTTTTTTTTAATTTCAGTCCTTAAACCACTTTGTTATTATAAAAAATAGATTCTTCTTTCATAGAATACATACTAGGCACAGTTTCTCCTCCTTCCAATTCTAGCTCCTCCCACTGCCCATCTCCCCCAAATTTATGCCCTTGCCCTTTCCTGTGCTGAAAAATCTAGGCCTCAAAGAGAGGACAGCTAAACACAGATCATTATACACTAAGACAAGGTGAAAGCTCTCATATCAAAGATGGACAGAACAATGCAATAGGAGAAAAAGACTCTATAGAGCAGTCTAAAGACTCAGATATAAAACTGTTCTTACTATTCTGTTCTTAATACTCCCACAACATACTAATCTAACAGCCCTAATGTATGGGTAGAGGACCTGGTATGGAGTCCTGCAGGCTCCAGGCTTGTCTTTTCAGAATTTGGGTTCTTTGTGAGCCATTATTTAGTTGATTTGGTAGGACCCCTTTCTCCTGGTATCCTTTCTCCCTCTAATACCTACAATCGTCCCTCATGCTCCCCCATGGGGTTCACCCATCACTGAGGAGGGGCTCATTGAAGATGTCAAAATAAATGCTTTTTCTGCATAACGTTTGGCTCTGGGTCTCTATGTCTGCCCCCATTTGCTTATAGAAGAGTTGTTTCTGATAATATCTGAACAAGACACCAAATTATGAGTATAACAGATAATCATAGAAATAATTTAGTTGATATTTTTTAATCAAGTTTATTTCTATTCTAGATCTGTCTCTGATTTCTGTGATTCCCCCTTCTGGAGAAGGCTTCAAGTTAAAGCAAACATTGGCTGGTCAAGGAAGGAAAACCCCAGTGCCAGGATTAATTAATATTTTTACTACAGTGGACAGCTCCTGTAACAGAAGCAGGCTGAGATGTGGTGCTGCCATTTAAAAAGGAGCTGTCATTTCCGACGGCTCCTACCCCACATTTTACTGTGACATCCACAGGCTGTGTTAGGAAGGAAGGGCCTGCTCATTTTTTGATGGCTTTTGTTGCACAGTAACAATAATAAACACAACAATATCAACCAGGTTACATGATGACCATGAAGCAGATACTAATAAAGTATAATTAAGAAAAGAAGAAATGTATCATACCTGAAAAACCTATCTTTCATAAAACTGAAATTCCAGCTGACTTCGAGACATCTGCTTATTTTCCTGAATTTACCCAGCTCTGCAGAGATTAAGCCAGTTTCTGCTTCATGATCTCGATCACCTTTATTATATTTGCAGATAAAGGAATAGTGTGCTCATGCATCAAGCCTACTCAGATCCCCCTGTTGTCATCCCTGGGCTTTAGGTACCCTACATCACAAGAGGGGTCCAAATTCTGTATAACTCATTAAAGACATAATAATTACCCAGGACCTTTCTAGGTCCAATTTGCATCAAAGATCTTTAGTGGAGACAAATTATAGTCACTGATCATAATTATCTATACTTAGGAGGATGTAGAATTAAAAGAATAACAACAAACAAAACTAATAAATAGCAGCAACAAGAAAGCCAAAAATAGCATGGAAAACGCATACTTGTTCCATGTATATATAATGAATAGGGCTTCTCTTGACTGAAGCCCAGTTTATTAGTGTGAAAATCAAAGATCGGTGACAGTAAAACCACTTCAAATAATAAGGAATTATTCTGAATAGTTTTGACTTGAAGTGTCTCACTGAACAAAAATTTAGACAAACAGCCATGAGTAGTTTTTATATTTTTGGTCATGAGCCTAGCCATTAAGTGTTGAGCTATCTCTCCAGCCCATCCAATGGTATTTTTTAAAGCAGAATGAGACTGTAGGAAACCACCCACATTTCTAAGCTTACAAGATGAGCATCACAATTCAACATGACTTTCTGCAAGAGAGGGCAGTTATACAACCTTCTTTAAAAATGTAAACTTCATCTTCCAACATTCTGTCTTTGCCAGTATGTGAAAAGGGTAGGAATATAGCAAGCAGATGGCTAGTTTAAGATTTCCTCAAGCCAATAGAAAAGCAGTCCATGTTCCCACACCTATCACTCATTTTTCCTTCTTACCTCCCCATGAAAACATTAATTGAACCAACTACCATCATTATTCAACCCCTCTTTGTACATATGATATTACTTTATAAATCTATGTTGAATGAGTTGACCATTGATCACAAGGTCAGAGAAGGCATTTGTGTATTTGGTCTATTTAAATTTTGTTTGACTTGTTTGTTTTTTTAAAATTGTTTTATTTATTTACATTCCAAATGTTGCTCCCCTTTCCAGTCTACCATCCAAGAGTCCTTCACCCCATTCCCCATCCCCTTTGCCTCTGAGATGCTGCTTCCCCACTAACCTTCCCACCCATCCCGATCTCACACACCTGCATATCTCCCTTCCCTGGAACATCAAGTCTCTACAGGATTAGGTGCATCCTTTCTCACTGAGGACAGGCAAGGCAATATTCTACTTCATATATGCTGAGGGTCACAGATCAGATCATGTATTTTCTTTGGATGGTGGCTTAGTCTCTGGGAGCTCCAAGGAGTCCAGGTTAGTGGATACTTTTGGTCTTCCCATGAGGTTGTTATCTTCTTCAGCTCCTTTAGACCATTCCCTAACTCCTCCATTATAATTCCTTCCTTCAGTTTAGCTTTATGAATATGGAATTCATCAACTAAATGAAGTTGTGTTGAATGAGACACTTTAAGTCAAAAACATTCAAAATCATTCCTGATAATATGTGGATTTCAGTCAACTTCCTTTGTTTTTATCACTAATGAAATGGTATCTAGCCAAGAGAAGCCTTGTTCTGTAATAATAATGAAACACAAACTTTCAAGCCCAGAGAATCTAGATCCTTACTGATAGAACCTTTACAGAGCTTAGAGTTGATTTAGATTTGTTTTGAATGTAGAAATAGTGAAATCTAAGTATGGGTCAGGACATTAGGTATATGCTGCCTGCTCTAGTTCTGTAGGTTAACCACATTTTGTTTGCTAATCAGTTGATTTTAATTACCCCGAAAAGAAAGATGCCACTCACACTCTGAGTTTTGGATGATATCAGAAACAAAAGAGGTTGTATAGTAGGACCAAGACCAATTCAATCATCCCTAAAAACAGTGATGTACAGTACATAATTAAAATTAAATAGCCTTAGTATTTTTGTTGTCATTCAAGGAGTCTATAATGTATTTTGGAACACATTATTCCCCAAAGATTTCCTGTGTCCATTCACACATACTCTCACCTCTAACCACTTATAGGCAATTCATATTTACAGGCAAATACAAGTTCTTCCTGGGTGGTTCTTTCTATGAGAATGCTTTCAAACTATGTCTGTGTACCAATAATTGATTTTTTATTATTAAATTATATGTCATTGTATAGATATGGCATGGCTGTTTAAGAATTCATTTGCTGATGGTTCTTTCTACTTAGGAACAATGCTAAATTGTACTTCTGTGAATATTAAAAAATAATCATTTGTTTGCCTCAATTATTGTAAGTTACATACCTAGTCACACAGTAATTCTATATTAAAAGTTTTCCCCTTTGAATTTTTAGTTAATTCTAAATTTAATACATATTCATAATACACAAGTGTGTGTGTATATATATGCATATATATGTAATATGTATATATGTATATGCAAAACCACTTGTATGCATAAAATAAGAATAAAAACAGCCCTTTTCAAATTAGTGATTTGAAATAAGCTGGTTAACTGAAATGGTGGTTATAGGTTCTTTTCTGAAATCCATGTCTTCCTTAACCCCAGATAGTATTCCCAACACATACATCTTAAACACATCTCCTATAACTGAATAAATTTCTATTGTATATAGGTATATATTTTCACTTTTTATTCATCAGCTGTAGGTATCTAAGATGATTCAATTTCTTTACTTCTTAGAAAAGGAAGTATCAGTAAGCATGGGCATGCAAGTATCCCTAGAGAGAGAGCATATACTCGAGAGTGCTAGATAATATGGTAATTCTATGTTGGGTTTTATTAAGAAATGTACATACTGATTTCTATATTAGCTCCAACTGTTTACACACTGTCCAAGTGAATAAAGGCTGCTTTCCAATGTTTAATGACATTTGTTTTCCTGATGATGGCCTTTCATACTGCAATGGAATGGAATCTCAAGATAGCTTTCATTTTGATTGCCCCTGTTGTAACGAATTTTGAATATCTAAAAAAGTTTATACTGGTAATTTGTATTTGCAAATTTTCTGTGTAGTATTTTACACATTATTATGGGGTTTACTGTTGTCTTATTCTTCATATTTTTGTGATCTTTGTGTATTTTTGATATAAATCTTCTCTCAGAATTACATCTGTCAAAGATTTGCTCACACCCTAAAGGCTAGGAGATCATTCGGATCTCTCTATATTTGTGGTACTGAAGCATTTTATTTCAGAAGATAGGTCCTTTTTGTTGATTGTTGTCATTATTTACTAGATGCTAGAGTCCCTTTCAGGGAGTGCTTACCTGTCCTCATCTCTTGAACTATTTCTCCTGATCCTCCCTCTAACAGAACACTTTCACCATGTTAAGCCTACTGATTGATATCTTAATCCATTTGGAATTTTTCTGTGTACAAATTTAGAAATGGGATCTAGTTTCATTCTTCCACATTTAGGTATCCAGTTTCTCAGTGCCATTTATAACAAGGCTCATTGCTCTCCAGCAAGCATTTTTGGAATCCTTGTCAAATCTTAGGTAGGTGTAGCTCCAGTGATTTATACCTAGATCTTTGTTCTGTCCATGATGCTGTTACTTCTCCTATGACTCTGAAATATCACAAAAAATCAGGCATATCTTCAATTGTACTTTTCATTAATAATTTGCAGTAGTCACTGATTTAGTTGGATATCTAGGATCTTCTCTGTTTTCATATGAATGTATTTGTTTTCAGTGAAGAATTTCAGAAGATTTTGTAGGGATTGCACTGAATCTGTCTCTTAATTATTTTAGGTTAGACATCCACTTTCACAATGTTACTTCTTTCACCTCATGGGCATAGGAGGTCATTACATTCCACGTGTCTTTTTGCAAAATTTTTTCTTTCAATATTTTGAAGTTTTTTTTTTTTTATGATGCAGATATTTAACACAGGGCTTCAATATAATGTCATTTAGCAGTGTGACAATCTGAAAAGTGGACAATAGAAGAGTACTACTGGCGTGGACATTTTACAACAAGGAATCCAGCATAGAAAATCAGAATATAAGGGCATTTATTTCTTTTAATTCAGTGCCAGGAATCAGACCCATGAAACCTTGCACATGCTTAGCAGTTCTACCTACTGAGCTACAATACCTGCTCTCTAAGCTTTTTTTAAGAGCTGAAAACTGCTGATCATTCACTAATGTGTTAGGCATTTAAGGAGGCTGGAGCTTCAATGGAACCTTGAGGGAGGAAGAGGGACCCAAAAAGGCAATGACCACCACCATGACATAAATAAACCTGACATTGTATAGCCTGGGTGAATATAAAGTAGGCACAAAACAATGTCAATGTAGAATGATGAAGCAGATAAACAGATTTCTAGAAAAGCAATCATCCCCATGTTTGCTTCAAGGAGAAACCTGCAGACATGTATTTATTTCTTGCTAGTAACTGTTTTTTTCACTCTATACATTTGGAAACGTCTGCTACATAGCTATGGTCACTGTGACCACAAACAACAGATGGTGATAAATCACTGAACAGGAAGAAAAATGCATTCCACCCTCAAAAGAAATGAACCAGTGTCTATAAAGACAACAGATACAGCCTTCATCCTTAACAAATATATTTCTTTCCCAGTATTTCCCCAATATAAACACCGAAGAGTGTTTATATATATTCAGTGCAAGGAATAGTATCATTGGTACAACTGGACCACCTCTGGAGAAAGAATGAAGTTGAAACATCTGTTTCTGAATACATTTCAGTGTGGCGTAATAATATTACACTATAGTGATGTGAGAGAGGCTCCTCTAGCACCCATCTGTATTCCACATGAAAAAACAAAACAAAAAACAAAAAGTCCTAAATTCACTTTTAAAAATTCTACAAGCCACAAAAAAAAAAAAATCTTTTTTTGAACAGGACTGCTTTATTATGTGAATTTTAAGACACAACTGTTACATGAATATATTTGACATTCTTGTTATGTTTATGTTTTCACTTGATTTCGTAGAGAATTTCTAAACTATTATTGTTACACACACTATATGGAATCTATTTAGTGTTGCTAGTATGTATATGTGTTTGGGATGAACATAATCCATAAGGGAACTAGACCTTGGAGAAAACTCGTTCTTCTTCCAATAGTAGCTATTCCTGGACACATTCCTAAATTAACATAATTTATATTTTATTTTAAATTCAATGAGGGGTTGAGAGTTGATGGGCCCAACTTACCTATTATATCTTGAAGACATGATCATGCAACAAGGTACAGGTTCTCTGGTTTTTTAACTATTCATTCCATTTCCCTAGATGCTATTGTAGCCTTACATATAGTGGTGGCTTTGTAGATGAAACAAATGGGACTGTACATGCCATAGTTACAAGTTATTACATTTTGTCCACATATGCATCCCAGTAATATTCCTCATGTATAGCAAAAAAAGAAATTTTGATGAAGGGTGAGAACTATACTTATCTCTGGCTACAACAATCAGTATTTATAATATAATTAGATATTTTGTTAACAGAAAGTGGCAGTAACAGATTCTCCTCTAAGGCCTATGACTTCCTAGGTGTGCAGAAATAGGCATATATTCCTTTTTATTGATTGGGCTGACATTCAGTTAGAAAGCTCCTGGTTACCCCAAGATAAAGGTGCCACTATTGCACCACTGGAAATACTGCTTCTCCTTGTCATTGTATACATCACTGATATGGTAGTCTCTTTCATAGTATTCATATTGCTTGATGGACTTAAGTAGAGATCAATAAGTTTCCCATAGTAGACTGACACCATAGACAGATCCCTATCTGAACACTGGTTGAGAATGCCTTGTGGACACCCATGGCAGATCAAACTTTGGGAATCAGAGGAGATAATTGATGGGTTATGGTTTTAAAGACCCCACCATGTCTGCCACTCCCCCCTCTGAACATTGCATCTAGGACTAAACTTTCAATATATGAGTTTTGGGAACATTTCATAACCAAAGCATAATACTTGTGTAATATACTATACAAAGAGTAGAGTTAACATTCTATATGGGTCAAATGATATTAATTACTAACAAAGCTCTCAGATTTTATAAGAAGTAAAGCAGAACTGAGGTTAGAATATTGGAGAATTTAGGGCTACTACATAGTGCTTTCGTGGACAAAAATAAATGTCAGTATAATCTGCAATAATCTAATGGATGTAAGACCATTAAATATGTATATTCCCTTGGAATGCAAGTTTCCAATATATCACCATATACAATATTTCAGTAACATCTGATCCAGAGGATTAGAGCCAAGTGAAAAGAACAGACACTGAAAGAATTACAAATATCATCTATGGTTCTGTGTACAATGGTATGAATATGATGGTTGGATCAGGTGTTAAGTCATGCCTGTGTAAGACCCCCAAAACTGGGGAGACCTCCGCTCAAGTCCTGGGATGAGCTGGCCAGCACCTCAATAACTTGAGAGAAAACCACACCTTATGCAAGCTGCAAGAGGCTTTAGTGTCAGCTAGCTGAGGATGAACTCCTTTTGCCACATAGGACAGGGGAGTTTGACCCCTAGTGGTGACAGTAGGGGGCTTTTAACAGCTAGATGAGGAATTGGGAGGAGTTGGGAGGAGTAGGGAGGAGTTGGGAGGAGTTGGGAGGAGTTTGGCTACAGCTCTTCTCTGTGGAATCTATCTCTGTGTCCTTGGCACAGGGAGACAAGCAAGTGCCTGGCTAGGTTTCCCCACAATCATCTGCATCTCTGGCTGTAAGGCACAGAAACAAAAAGGCTTTTTGCTGGCTATAGAGAACAAAGATCTTCTTTCTGACTGTATTTTTAGAGATCAGGGAAAACAAGCTTGGGGAAAGTCCAGGGGCTTTACCTTTCACAGGGAGAAGCACTTTAAGTTGGGGTCTCACATCTGCAGTGTAAAAGAACAAAAGGCAGCCATGAGGATCAGGATGTAGGCTTTTAAAAAGGTATTGGCCTGACAAATATTAGAACATTTTTCAAGGGAGTTATTTTTTCTTATTCTGGCCTTTTCCATTTATGGGCACATATACAAAATTGACTCACATACACATGATCTTTGTTAATAGCATGTGTCTCTCTCTCAACTTATCTTTATAGCAAGTATGGGTCACCTGGAAGTCTTTCCAAAGTATGTGCTTTTCGTGATGGCATGCTGCCACAAAATCTGATAAATCTAATAAAAAATGGTTTTACTTCTAAGATATTTTAACTCATGCACAGTTTTTTTTTGAGGTTTCCTAATTGCACCCTTAACCGTCCAAAGAATATTTCTATGATTATGGCATTCTGGTCAATGTCCAATGGAACCAATGACTACAAATCCATCCATGAGTTTCATGCCATCTCCACCTCCCTCATGAACATGACCAGATATGATCATTACTGTAATCAGTAACTATTATAGGACAGATTTTTTACTTGGTTCTGGAAAGTTACTAGCTAAGTATTTTGGCTATACTGGGGTATTTTGGGATCTAAACTCGTCTGTGAGCAGCTTCCCTTTGGCCAAGGGATGAGTACAATGGAAGAAATGAGCAAGTATGTTACACAGATTATGATCATAGAGGAATTCTATGATCCTTACAAAACTATAATTAAGGAAAAAAGATCTCAGGCTTAGGTCTTGTTGTCTCTTGCTACCATCCTAGATGAGTTGGGAAGGGTTACTAAATGATTGAATGTACTTCTAACACAAAGTCTAGTGTTCCCAGATTATATATTCTATAGTGTAGAATTCCAGATGTGATAACTTTTCTATTCTCTAACTCTGCCTTTCAAGTCTTCCCAACCTCTACAAGTATGTACATATTTGTTAATAATAATATTCAGTGATATCACTGTACACTATATACTTATCAGACTCTATAACTTTACTATAATGTGATCTCTGTCATTCAAATAATTTGATATAATAATCATTAAACTCTGTATTATTTCCTTTTTTAATATTTTTATTAGGTATTTACCTCAATTACATTTCCAATGCTATCCCAAAAGTCCCCCATACCCTCCTCCCCCAACACCCCTACCCACCCACTCCCACTTTTTGGATCTGGCGTTCTGCTGTACTGGGGCATATAAAGTTTGCATGACCAATGGGCCTCTCTTTCCAGTGATGGAAAACTAGGCCATCTTTTGATACATATGCAGCTAGAGACAAGAGCTCCGGGGAACAGGTTAGTTCATATTGTTGTTCGACCTATATGGTTGCAGTTCCCTTTAGCTCCTTGGGTACTTTCTCTAGCTCCTCCATTGGGTGCCCTGTGATCCATCCAATAACTGACTGTGGGCATCCACGTCTGTGTTTGCTAGGCCAAGGCATAGTCTCACAGGAGACAGGGGTATCAGGGTCCTTTCAGCAAAATCTTGCTTGTGTATGCAATGGTGTGAGCGTTTGGAGGCTGATTATGTGATGGATCCCCAGATATGGCAGTCTCTAGATGGTCCATCCTTTTGACTCAGTTCCAAACTTTGTCTCCGTAACTCCTTCCAGGGTGTTTTGTTCCCAATTCTAAGAAGGGGCAAAGTGTCCACACTTTGGTCTCTGTTCTTCTTGAGTTTCACCTGTTTTGCAAATTTTATCTTATATCTTGGGTATTCTAAGTTTCTGGGCTAATATCCACTTATCAGTGAGAACATATCATTTGAGTTCTTTTGTGATTGGGTTACCTCACTCAGGATGATGCCCTCCAGGTTCAACCATTTGCCTAGAAATTTCATAAATTCATTCTTTTTAATAGCTGAGTAGTACTCCATTGTGTAAATGTACCACATTTTTTTTATCCATTCCTCTGTTGAGGGGCATCTGGGTTCTTTCCAGCTTCTGGCTATTATAAATAAGGCTGTTATGAACATAGTGGAGCATCTGTCTTTCTTACCAGTTGGAACAACTTCTGGATATATGCCCAGGAGAGGCATTGCAGGATACTCCAGGATTACTGTGTCCAATTTCTGAGGAACCACCAGACTGATTTCCAGAGTGGTTTTACAAGCGTGCAATCCCACCAACAATGGAGGAGTGTTCTTTTTCTCCACATCCTTGCCAGCATCTGCTGTCACCTGAATTTTTGATCTCAGCCATTCTGACTGGTGTAAGGAGGAATCTCAAGGTTGTTTTGATTTGCATTTCCCTGAAGATTAAGGAAGCTGAACATTTTTTAGGTGCTTCTCAGCCATTCAGTATTCCTCAGGTGAGGATTATTTGTTTAGCTCTGAGCCCCATTTTTTAATGGGGTTATTTGATTTTCTGGAGTCCACCTTCTTGAGTTCTTTATATATATTAGATATTAGTCCCCTATCTGATTTAGGATAGGTAAAGATCCATTCCCAATCTGTTGGTGGCCTTTTTGTCTTATTGAAGGTGTCTTTTGCCTTACAAAAGTTTTGCAGTTTTTATGAGGTCCCATTTGTCAATTCTCAATCTTACAGAACAAGCCATTGCTGTTCTATTCAGGAATTTTCCCCTGTGCCCATATCTTCAAGGCTTTTCCCCACTTTCTCCTCTATAAGTTTCAGAGTCTCTGGTTTTATGTGGAGTTCCTTGATCCACTTAGATTTGACCTTAGTACATGGAGATAGGAATGGATCAATTCGCATTCTTCTACATGATAACAACCAGTTGTGCCAGCACCATTTGTTGAAAATGCTGTCTTTTTTCCACTGGATGGTTTTAGCTCCCTTGTCGAAGAACAAGTGAGCATAGGTGTGTGGGTACATTTCTGGGTGTTCAATTCTATTCCATGGGTCTACTTGCCTGTCGCTATAGCAGTACCATGCAGTTTTTATCACAATTGCTCTGTAGTACAGCTTTAGGTCAGACATGGTGATTCCACCAGAGGTTCTTTTATCCTTGAGAAGAGTTTTTGCTATCCTAGGTTTTTTTGTTATTCCAGATGAATTTGCAGATTCCTCTTTCTAATTCATTGAAGAATTGAGTTGGAATTTTGATGGGGATTGCATTGAATCTGTAGATTGCTTTTGGCAAGATAGCAATTTTTACTACATTGATTCTGCAAATTCATGAGCAAGGGAGATCTTTCCATCTTCTGAGATCTTCTTTAATTTCTTCTTCAGAGACTTGGAGTTCTTGTCATACAGATCTTTCACTTCCTTTGTTAGAGTCACACCAAGGCATTTTATATTATTTGTAACTATTGAGAAGGGTGTTGTTTCCCTAATTTCTTTCTCATCCTGTTTATCCTTTGTGTTAAGAAAGGTCATTGTCTTGTTTGAGTTAATTTTATCCAGCTACTTCACTTAAGCTGTTTATCAGGTTTAGGAGTTCTCTGGTGGAATTTTTAGGGTCACTCATATATACTATCATATCATCTGCAAAAAGTGATACCTTGACTTCTTCCTTTTCAATTTGTATCCCCTTGATCTCCTTTTCTTGTCGAATTGCTCTGGCTAGGACTTCAAGTACAATGTTGAATAGGTAGGGAGAAAATGGCAGCCTTGTCTAGTACCTGATTTTAGTGGGATTGTTTCCAGCTTGTCACAATTTACTTTGATGTTGGCTACTGGTTTGCTGTAGATTGCTTTTATCATGTTTAGGTATGGGCCTTGAATTCCTGACCTTTCCAAGACTTTTATCATGAATGGGTGTTGGATTTTGTCAAATGCTTTCTCCACGTCTAAGGAGATGATCATGTGATTCTTGTCTTTGAGTTTGTTTATATAAAGGATTACATTGATGGATTTCTGTATATTAAACCATCCCTGAATCCCTGGAATAAAACCTACTTGGTCAGGATGGATGATTGTTTTGATGTGCTCTTGGATTCGGTTAGCGAGAATTTTATTGAGCATTTTTGCATTGATATTCATAATGGAAATTGGTCTGCAGTTCTCTATCTTTGTTCGATCTTTCTGTGGTTTAGGTTTCAGAGTAATTGTGGCTTCATATAATGAGTTGGGTAGAGTACCTTCTATTTTTATTTGTGGAATAGTTTGTGAAGAACTGGAATTATATCTTCTTTGAAGCTCTGATAGAACTCCGCACTAAACCCATCTGGTCCTGGCCTTTTTATTTTTTTTATTTATTTATTTATTTTTTTTTGGTTGGGAGACTATTAATGACTGCTTCTATTTCTTTAGGGGATATGGGACTGTTTAAATCATTAACATGATCCTGGTTTAACTTTGGTACCTGGTATCTGTCTAGAAATTTGTCCATTTCGCCCAGGTTCTCCAGTATTGTTGAGTATAGCCATTTGTATAAGGATCTGATGGTGTTTTGGATTTCTTCAGGATTTGTTGTTATGTCTCCCTTTTCATTTCTGATTTTGTTAATTGGGATGCTGTCCCTGTGACCTCTAGTGTGTCTCACTAAGGGCATATCTATCTTGTTGATTTTCTCAAAGAACCAGCTCCATGATTGATTCTTTGAATAGTTCTTCTCTTTCCACTTGGTTGATTTCTCCCCCGAGTTCGATTATTGCCTAACGTCTACTCCCCTTGGGTGAATTTGCTTCCTTTTTTTTCATGAGCTTTTAGGTGTGTTGTAAAGATGCTAGTGGGTGCTCTCTCTAGTTTCTTTTTGGAGGCACTCAGATCTATGAGTTTCCCTCTTAGAAATGCTTTCATTGTGTTCCATAAGTTTGGGTATTTTGTGGCTTCATTTCATTAAACTCTAAAAAGTCTTCAATTTTGTTCTGTATTCCTTCCTTGACCAAGGTATCATTGAGAAGAGTGTTGTTCCTTTTCCACGTGAATGTTGGATTTCCATTATTTATGTTGTTATTGAAGATCAGCCTTAGTCAATGGTGGTCTGATATGATGCATGGGACAATTTCAATACTTTTGTATATGTTGAGGCCTGTTTTGTGACCAATTATATGCTTAATTTTGGAGAAGGTACCGTGAGGTGCTGAGAAGAAGCTATATCCTTTTGTTTTAGGATAAAATGTTCTGTCGATGTCTGTTAAATTCATTTGTTTCATAACTTCTGTTAGTTTCACTGTGTCCCTGTTTAGTTTCTGTTTCCAAGATCTGTCCATTGATGAAAGTGGGGTGTTGAAGTCTCCCACTATTATTGTGTGAGGTGCAATGTGTGCTTTGAGCTTTACTAAAGTTTCTTTAATGAATGTGGCTGCCCTTGCATTTGGAGCATAGATATTCAGAATTGGGAGTTCCTCTTGGAGGATTTTACCTTTGATGAGTATGAAGTGTCCCTCCTTGTCTTTTTTGATAACTTTGGGTTGGAACTCGATTTTATTTGATATTAGAATGGCTACTCCAGCCTAGTCTTACAAGAGACACCTATATCAGCATCCTTTTAGCAAATGCTTGCTAGTGTATGCAATGGTCTAGCAAATACAGAAGTGGATGTTCACATTCAGCTATTGTAAGGATCACAGGACCCCCAATGGAGGAACTAGAAAAAGTATCCAAGGACCTTAAGAGATCTGCAACCCTGTAGGTGCAACATTATGAACTAACCAGTACCCCAGAGCTCTTGACTCTAGCTGCATATGTACCAAAAGATGGCCTAGTTGGCCATCACTAGAAAGAGAGGCCCATTGGACACGCAAACTTTATATGCCCCAGTACAGGGGAACGCCAGGGCCAAAAAATGGGAATGGGTGGGTAAGGAAGTGGGGGGGAGAGTATGGGGGACTTTTGGGATAGCATTGAAAATGTAATTGAGGAAAATACGTAACAAAAAAAATAATAAAATAAAATAAAGAATGGCTACTCCAGCTTGTTTCTTCAAACCATTTGCTTGAAAAATTGTTTCCCAGCCTTTCACTCTGAGGTAGTGTCTGTCTTTTTCCCTGAGATGGGTTTCCTGTAAGCAGCAAAATGTTGGGTTCTGTTTGTGTATCCAGTCTGTTAGTTTATGTCTTTTTATTGGGGAATTGAGTCCATTGATATTAAGAAATATTAAGGAAAAGAAATTGTTGCTTCCTATTAATTTTTTGTTATTGTTGTTAGAGTTGGCATTCTGTTCTTGTGGCTGTCTTCTTCTAGGTTTGTTGAAAGATTACTTTCTTGCTTTTTCTAGGGTGTGGTTTCCATCCTTGTATTGTTTTGTGTTTTGTTTTTTTTTTGTTTTTTTTTCTGTTATTATCCTTTGAAGGGCTGGATTCGTGGAAAGATAATGTGTGAATTTGGTTTTGTTGTGAAATACTTTGGTTTCTCCATCTAATTGAGAGTTTGGCTGGGTATAGTAGCTCGGGCTGTCATTTGTGTTCTCTTAGTGTCTGTATAACATCTCTCCAGGATCTTCTGGCTTTCATAGTCTCTGGTGAAAAGTCTGGTGTAATTCTGATAGGCCTGCCTAAATATGTTACTTGACCTTTTCCCCTTACTGCTTTTAATATTCTATCTTTTTTTTAGTGCATTTGTTGTTCTGATTATTATGTGTCGGGAGGAATTTCTTTTCTGGTCCAGTCTATTTGGAGTTCTGTAGTCTTATATGTTCATGGGCATCTCTTTAGTGTGGGAAGTTTTCTTCTATAATTTTGTTGAAGATATTTGCTGGTCCTTTAGGTTGAATATCTTCCTTCTCATCTACTCCTATTATCTGTAAGTTTGGTCTTCTCATTGTGTCCTGGAATTCCTGGATGTTTTGAGTTAGGATCTTTTTGCGTTTTGTATTTTCTTTGATTGTTGTGCTGATGTTCTCTATGGAATCTTCTGCACCTGAGATTCTCTCTTCCATCTCTTGTATTCTGTTGCTGATGCTCGCATCTATGGTTCCAGCTTTCTTTCCTAGGGTTTCTATCTCCAGCGTTGCCTCACATTGGGTTTTCTTTATTGTGTCTACTTCCCTTGTTAGGTCTTGGATGGTTTTATTGAATTCCATCACCTGTTTGGTAATGTTTTCCTGCAATTCTTTAAGGGATTTTTGTGCTTCCTCTTTAAGGTCTTCTACCTGTTTAGAAGTATTCTCCTGTATTTCTTTAAGTGAGTTATTAAAGTCCTTCTTGATGTCCTCTACCATCATCATGAGATATGCTTTTAATTCCGGGTCTATGTTTTCAGGTGTGTTGGGGTGCCCAGGACTGGGTAGGGTGGGAGTGCTGGGTTCTGATGATGGTGAGTGGTCTTGGTCTCTGTTAGTAAGATTCTTAATTTGCCTTTTGTCATCTTGTAATCTCTGGAGTTAATTGTTATAGTTTTCTCTGGTTAGAGCTTGTTCCTCATGTGATTATGTTAGCCTCTATCAGCAGACCTGTGAGACTAGATCTCTCCTGAGTTTCAGTGGTCAGAGTATTCTCTGCAGGCAAGCTCTCCCCTTGCAGGGAAGGTGCCCAGATATCTGGGGTTCAAACCTGCCTCCTGGCAGAAGTTGTGTTTCACTCACCAGAGGTCCTAAGATCCCGTGGAGAGTCCTCTGGGGACCTTGTGGATGTCCGCAGACTCAGCGCCCAAGGTCTGTCAGTGCTGGCGCCAACCGGAAGTGACTTGTGACCCTGGTCAGGCCGGGTTTTCTTCTTCCCTAATTAATGCAGTCTCAGGTCCCTCGAGATTGGATTGGAGCAGCAGTTGTGTTCCACTCACCAGAGGTCCTAATGTCCCGGGGAGTGGAGAGTCCTGTGGGGACCTTGGGGGGGGGTTCCCTGTTTTATTTTCAAATCATTAAAAGAGATTTCAAAATGTTATATAGGCCTTCTCTCAGGAATCGCTCTCAATCTATCTAAGGGATATGATGACCTGCAAATTAAAATGTAGTTCAGTCCATTTAACTGAAAATTTTTAGGTATTAATATATACATAGTTTGAATAGAATGAAAAATCAACATTTGAATAAAATTCCCTATTGATATCTCACATATTATACTTTAGTGGCACCAAGCTAGGTGAACATTAGGTTAACCATAGTTGAGAAACGTGCAGTTTCATGGTTCTGGGAGACATGAATCTCTTGTCCCCTCCATGCAGCATTGCATATTAACTTTCTCATCTTGATTCCTACAGGACACCTGAGATGGGGCCCTTTCAGGGATGAGGAACTATACTCAAATGGGGCATGAGTTTACAGTGGATATTTCCCCCTTAACACCAGTGATAACTTGAAGGTAAAAATTATTAATGCAGCTGAATTAAACATTTTAGAAAGAACACAGACATTGATCTTCCTGCAACTTTTAATGTTCCATTTGTCTTCTTTTTTACTCCCACTGAATTTATTGATGCTCACATGTGCATGAATGCAGTGATACTCAGTGCATCATGAGCAATCTACCAGAAGTAACTGACCATAAGAAAACGGACTCTTCTCTAGCAGCCATCAACTGCCAATCACTCTTCAGCTAGATGTCAGGTCTCATGATCCTCTCATCTTTCTGTGAAAAAATGTTGACTGGCTTGATATTGTCCATACAATCATAACTGCTCTGAGATGATAGTGTAATGGCCCTGTTATACCAACAGAACATATTTTCCTTCAGTCTACCTATTATCTGGCTCCTACAATCTTTCTGTCCTCTTCTTCTGTGTTTTCTGCCTTGTAAAAAAAGGAGAATGATATATTTATATTAATGCTATATACCCCACAATCACTTTTTCTCTACACAATGACAAGTGTAAGTCTGCATAAACTTCTGTCCGGGGGAGGCGGGGAGCAGCAGTTTCTCTATTAAAGGTTAAGGGCTGAACTAAATGATGAGTATAATGCCAAATATTTATAAGACAGTTTGGTACTATGTCCATTTAGTAATATAATAGTAATAGGGTCTGCTCTATATTTTATGATTTCACCAGCCATGGATGGTTTTGGCCAGGAATAAAGTAATGTGCATGAGTTCCTTTCTTTACTCTGAGAATTTAATCCAATCTGAATGCTGCTGGATACTTTCTAATTCTTTTGACCACTATTGTATCAGTGTTCTATCTTGCTAGATCAATTATTACTTTAGCTTTCAGTGTTCATATTTATGGATTTTTTACATGCAAAACAATAAAAACATGAAAGGCAATGCTAAGAATTGAATATTTTTCTGTTCCTGCTTGTTTTCCTATGGTTTGGGGAAATAAAATTTAAATGGCTGCTGGCTAATAAATTCGATAAAGGAAAAATGACACTGTTTTGCAAGAAGACCACAAAAGTTTGTTCAAGGTGAATATATATATATATATATATATATATATATATATATATATATGTATATACATACATATTCATATATGTATATATATATTCATATATATACATATATTCCAAGTTGGCATTTGATAGATTCATATATTACATATGTATATATGTAAATAGGTTTTTTTTAAACAATTTTTTAAAAGATTTATTTATTTATTGTATGTAAGTACACTGTAGCTGTCTTCAGACACTCCAGAAGAGGGCGCCAGATCTCATTACGGATGGTTGTGAGCCACCATGTGGTTGCTGGGATTTGAACTCTGGACCTTCGGAAGAGCAGTCGGGTGCTCTTACCCACTGAGCCATCTCACCAGCCCCAGTAAATAGGTATTTTGATAGGTATGCATATATATGTATATATACTTACCTAAGAATCTTCCTATATTCAAATTCACTCATTATATTTCTATATATCATCTAACTATCATCTATCAATCTATTTGAAAGTATAATCTCAATATAATTCCCTTTATTCTAAGAATTAAGGCCAATGATTGACAAGTTGGGATTTATAAAACTAAAGGCTTCAGCATTGCTAAGAAATAAAAATTGAGTGAAGTGCCAAGGAGCAGCCTGAGCTTGCAGAGGAGGTGTGAGGAAGGGGCATCTGGGAGTGATGAAGGAATAACTTGAAGTCAAGTTATGGGTTTTCATTCTTAAAGAAATTATGAATACAATTCAATTGAAAAATTCAAAATATTTTCTTCTTGAACAACAAATATTTTCTTCAGTTTGTCATTTCCAGCAGGTTTCCATCAGTGTCCCTGGCTGGTGAGTCAAGGGAATATTTAAACGGCAGAAAACAACTAAAGGGATCTGTTTAAAGCTAGATTCAGATGTGATTGTAGATCCTAGTGATGTGATCTACAATGTTGAACCACTGCACCCAGAAAGCTCAGCAAGTTCATTACATACACTTTAACATGGAACTCAGATTAATATCTGCAAACAAGCAGAGGGGCAGGATTATTATATACAGGTGAAGACGAGGTAGCTTAGGCTCATCTTAGTAGGTACAGTAGGTACAGTAGGAGCAATACGTTGGACAAAAGTTCTCTGAGGGAAAATTCTATGGAGAACAGTATTCACCTCACAAAATGAATATCAGCATTTGGACCAGAGAAGAATTTTTTATCTTAAATCTTTAACCTCCTAGACGAACAATGGGTCTACTTGGAATTTTTCCATATACCTGAAATGGCAATGACTTTATTCATAAAGCACACACACACACACACACACACACACACACACACACACGAGAAAACCTCAGGTTTTCCTCCACTCACGGTATATACTCTGCCTAATTGCTTTCTTGGAATTTGTCCAAGGCAATCAATTTTATCTTTTATGACATGTTTCTGTTGGCATTATCAATCTGGAAATGTAACATAAGAATGATACCATCCCAGATAAAAAAATAGATACTAATCACACCAAGGCAGGAGTAATAGGAAGACAGGTATAATATATTTATTGATAATTCAGACAAAGAAGAGATTGAGATTAAATATTAACTATAATATATATTATATAAAATGTTCAAAGACTAACAATAAAATAATCTTCACATAGAATATCTCTCAAAAATGCTATACTATACAGAACATTATGCAACAGGTTTGTATAAGGATATTTATATTATTGTGGCTTAAATCCTTACATTTTAAAACATTACTTGTCTAGTTTTGTTTGAATCTGAATTATATATTCATCATTGATTAATGATGACAGATAAATACTGGGTGAATTTTTTCATATTTTGTTTTCTAAATAACTACTTAAGATGAATATTACCTGTGTTCTGTGTAAAATTTTCCAATTCCTAATAAAATATAGGGCTTTCCTGTGGGAGTTCTTTGAGTAAGGTTTCAGTGTTATTTAAATTCTTACAAATATGCTTCTCATTGTAAATTAGAGGTTTCTGTATTAATACTAGGACAGTGATTACTTATCAAGTTAGTCTCTTGCATAGATTTTCTATATGGTTTAGAGTTTGTGAAAATGATAAATGATTTGCCATATTCTTTACATTTCTATGGTTTGTCTCTAGTATGCATGCTAGGAAAGGTTTTAAAGTATGATTTCTGTGTAAAGGACTTCCTATATTCTTTACATAGGTAATGTTTCTTTGCAGTATGGATTCTGTAGTTATCTTGAAGATTTGAGGAGCAGGAAATGGATTTCACATATACATTAGAGTTGCTGAGAACAGGGTAAAGGATCATTAACATTCACTATATTTGAAAGTTTTGTCCTCAGGATGGACTCTGTGAAAAGGTTGAAGACTTGAGGACTTGGGAAACCAATTATGTACTTACTACATTTGTTAGGTTAGTCTCCTGTATGGATTCTCTAGTGAAATTGAAGATTTGAGGAGCAGGAAAATGATTTTCCACATGCATTAGTCCTATAAGGTTGTTTTCCAGTGTGGATTTTTTGATGAATTGGAGAAATGAGGACTAGGTAATAGGCATGAAACATTCATTACATTTGTAAGGTTTGTCTATTGTATGGATTCTGTTGTAGTAGAAGACTTGATGACTGGGTTAATAATTTTTTACATTTATCAGATTTATACAGTTCCTGTTCAGTGTCTGTTCTGTGGTGAGCATGAAGTTTTCAGAATTGTGTAAATGATTTCCCATGCTTATTACATTTATAAGGTTTGTCTATAGTATGAAGTCTGTGGTGAACTTTAAGACTTGAATACCAGGTAAAATATTTTCCACATTCATTACACTTGTAAGGTTTGTCTCCTGTGTGGATTCTGTTGATGAACTTGAAGATATGAAGAATGGAAAAATAATTTCCCACATTCATTACACTTTTAAGGTTTGTCTCCAGTATGGATTCTGTAGTGATTTTTAAGATCTGAGGACTGTCTAAAGCTTTTCCCACATTCATTACACTTGTAAGGTTTGACTCCAGTGTGGCTTCTGTAGTGATTTTTAAGATCTGAGGACTGTATAAAGCTTTTCCCACATTCATTACATTTGTAAGGTTTATCTCCTGTATGGATTCTGTGGTGAACTTTAAGACTTGAAGATTGTGTAAATGATTTCCCACATTCATTACATTTGTAAGGTTTGTCTCCTGTGTGGACTCTCTGATGAAGGTTAAGATTTGAAGACCGAATAAAACATTTACCACATTCATTACATCTGTAAGGTTTGTCACCTGTATGGATTCTGTGATGAATTTTAAGACTTGAGGACTGTGTGAATGATTTCCCACATTTATTACATTTGTAAGGTTTGTCTCCTGTGTGGACTCTCTGATGCACTTGAAGATTTGAAGACCGGGTAAAGTATTTACCACATTTATTACATTTGTAGGGTTTGTCTCCTGTATGAATTCTTTGGTGAGCTAGAAGATTTGATGACTGGATAAATGATTCCCCACACTTATTAGATTTATAAAGTTCTTGTGCAGTGTGTATTCTGTCGTGATCTTGAAGTTTTGAAGACCAAGTAAATGATTTTGAACATTCCTTACAACTGAAAGGTTTCTTTACAGTATGGATTCTGTGAGGGTTTTGAAGAGCTGAGTACTGAGCAAAGCACTTGCCACATTGCATACATGATTTCCATGATTTTCCTCTAGTTTCAAATACCATAAGGCCTGAGGGTTTACTGGAACATTTCCCTGGTGTTTTATATTTTGAGTGTTTTTCTTCAACTGATAAGTTTGAATGTCCCAAGAGATCTGACACATTGCAAAAACTGTATATATGTACTCTGGCATTCTGAGTTCCCTTTTCATTATGCTTTAAACCATATTGAATGATATTGGAATTGAAATTCAAGGACTTATCATATCCTGGGTCCTGGAAAAGTTTTTTAATGTGTTTTATATTATCTCTCTCTAAGTATAATGATTCAATTAAGGCATTCCTGTATGTATCACATGTGTATCTGTTCGTATCTCCTTTAGTCCATGTTCTGTTATAAACCTGAAGAATTAAGGATTCTTTTAAAATGTCATAAAGGTTCTCTGTGGTATGGTCCTGCTGTTGCAAAATTGACTGAGAGCAGTGATTAGACCTAGCCTGTCTACTATCATGGTTATAATAATTTTCTGAAATATATTTACTTATCACATTTTTACTTAGAATTCTTTCATGATGATAATCATATAATATGTTATTACCTTGGTATAAAATCCCTCCAAGTTGATTGTTTTGGTAATACTTCAGAAAAGGGTTTTTAATGTAGCCTATGTTATTATCATTTACTCTGTTGGTGTTCCCACAACTGCTTCCCATGTGATATGTTCCAAGTTTCACTGCATATGTAGACACTTTCTTATGTTGATCTAAATGGTAGAAATTGTCATAAACTCGATTTAATGGTTGAGGGAGACATAATAAATTTTTAGAGAAATATCTTTCACATTGATGATATTCAGTAATTTTTTCTCTTCTCCAAAATCTCCTTTCTTCATAAAGTATTGTAGTATTGTCTAATACCATACTACTTGGTAAATGCTTCAGGGAAGTGTGTTTATTCACCCAAATATCTCTCTTTAATGTTTTTGTATTTCTCTGTAGACAAGAGTTGCATTTCAAAAGTTGTAAAAATTTTCCTAAAGAAGCATCCAACTGTAAAAATGGGAGTGAGCTAGATTGACTTCTCTCAAGAATTTCTAGAACTTTGTTATTCTTTTCAGAAATTAGAGAGATGTGTTTTGCCAGCAGATCATTTTCATAATTACATATTTCATGCTTCTCACTGCCAGCTCTATATTCCCAGAACTTCTTTCTATATAGGTCGAAAAGACCATTGAGTCCAAATCTTGGTGTTATTTCTTTCTGAAAATAATTTTGTGTACACACCTTTGGGAGTAGCTTCTTGGTACGATTGCAATCCAATGCTGAAAGTAATAAAGCAAATCACTATATGTCATGTTGGAGTTGTGTGAAAATAATATATATATATATATATATATATATATATATGTACATACATATACATAATGTATCAACTAGCACTAATCCAAGGATTATAGCAAAAGTGTCTTAACACAGAAGTGTATCACTTTGTCCCAAGGAAACAAATATCATAAATTTAATGGATGTCAGAACATATATCATTAAATATATTGCAGGCTTGGTAATATATATGCAAGTCATCAGAATAACAGATAATTTGAAAAAAAATATTGCAACTATCACCCACTGATACTTTTTTCTCCTCCCTGTTAATCTCAATTGTAAATAATGACATAAATCAATGTACAATCACTTGAAATAATCGATTTAATATCACAGAGAATATCTGTAAGGAAAGAAACATAAAAATATTTAAGAGTACCAGGTAAAAATTATGTCAGGCATATGAGCCTAGAAGATTTTTTCTCAAATCCTAAGGAATATTCACTGAGACAGATAATTTCCATAGAAACCTGAGTATTCTTAAACATGTTAAAAATCTTGATTTGTATAAAATAAATTTTCCAACCGTACTACTACTATGAAAAATTTTACGTCAAAATAAAATATATTCTATTCCTGAATTTTGAAGAATCACACATTATTTATGAAATGTATTTCAGAACCATAGATCTGAACCTCATTCCCTGGGCCATAGATATACCTGCATCCTTAAAGGCATGCTGCCACTCAGGCTAACCATGTGAGATCCCCATATACTACACCACAGTATGCTAAGTTCCCTGGCAAGCACAGAAGCTATGAGGTCTGCTCCATCAACTTCATGCTACACCTTCCAGTACACATCACTACTTACAATCTCAGATGCCTGCAGCCCTCAGAAAACACAAGCTCTGTCTGCATCCTCAGAGGCCTGCTGACACCCTGGTTAAACAGAGGTCTGAAGTCATGAGGTGCTACCAGATCTACCTGCAACCCTGGAAACTTACTGCCATCCAGGGGAACCCAGATCTACCTGAAATCCCAGAGACCTGCAGCCATCATGGGCTACCAGGCCTGCCAACACCAGGGACAATCAGATGGTTAAGGACATAGTAAGAACATAATCAACTAAGTCCAGAGCAATATGGTACCACAAGAACACAGCTATCCTACCACAGTCAGCCCTGTATATCCTAGCAAACCTTAAGTGTAAAAAAATGACTTTAAACTTAATCTTTTGAAGATAACAGAGACCCTAAAAAAAATGAATAAATCTTTTAAAGAAATACAGTTCTTCTGCCAGTATTATTTGGGTATAAATATGTGAGTAATCTTTTAAATAATTCACTCCATGAAGATTATGTCATTGTTCTTGCCTTCCTTCTCTTGTCATGTTGGAATTAATGAATATTTCATGAATATCTGTAGCTACAATTATATATAGTTCATGAACTATGTGTGAAGAAAGTAGTACAGCAATCTATTATCCTTTTAACCTCTTCATAAAAATTGAATTAAAATAGGAAGATTGAATGGTTATGAAATAAGAATTCTCTTCAATTCCCCTGCATTGCCAGGGGTCATACACAAGAATATATTATCTAACTTTAGTTCCTCAAAACACAATTGATGTAGTCCATGTATTCAAGTCATGCACACTTATGTACTGCAGGGATATGCATTCCTTTCAATCCTGCTATCTGCTTATCTTTTTTTCTAACCATCTGCTCATTAGGGATATTTAAGTACCATTTGAATACCAACAGTACCAGAAGTCTGTATGTCACCACCTTTGGCAGAAAAACCTTGCCGTTCATCCACAGAAGAATAACGACTTCATTCTTTTCACTTTTGGGGTCATATCAATAAGAATGTAAGCCATTTTTAAAAGATTGAATGCTTTTTTATGTGAAATCATTTGTGAGATTTGGCTAGGCAATGTAGACCTTGCAATACAACATAAACAATAACAATGTATATAGTACATGGGAAGCTCACATTTCATTTGTTCACCTAGTATCTTGTGCATGGTGTGTTGACGTTTCAGAGGCTCAAGTGGATTCTTGACTTGAATTTAGTATGTATTTTCTAGATAGGAGTCTTGAACTTAGGCAAGCATCTCCTTTCACTTCCCTGAATCCCTCCATTTTATTTGTATTTTGGAGCATCCCTGCAAACTGTGAGTCAAAACATAACCTTCATTCCTTAAAAAAAAAAAAAAAAGGAAAGAAAGACAGAAAGAAAAGAAAAAGGAATACAGGAAAATAAAATCAAATATGTAGAGGTCCTTAAAGAGAAAATGAATATATACTAAGAAATATAGGAAAATACAAACAAGTGAAGGAAAGAATAAAAATGTTCAATATCGGAAAAGAGAAATGGAAGCAATGAAGAAAACACAAATTGAGGTAAACCTGCAAAACCTAGGAAGGAGAAAAGGAACTCCATATATAAGTATCACCAACATAATACAAGACATGAAAGAGAAAATCTCGGGTATAGAAGGTACACTAGAAGTAGATGCATTAGTCAAAGAAAATCCCAAATCTACATTATTTTTCACATAAGAATTGCAGGAAATTTGAAAGACTATGAAAAGATGAAACCTAAAATCAATAGGAATAGAAGACAGAGAAGATTCCCAGATCAAAGACATAGAAAATACTTTCAACAATACATGGAAGAAATTTTCTCTAATCTAAAGAAAAATATGGATTTAAACATACATAAAGCTTACAGAACACCAAATATATGGGATCAAAAAGAAAATCTTCACACCACATAATATCCAAAAGACTAAATGTATAGAACAAAGAAAGAATATTAAATGCTGCACGAGAAAAAGGCCAAGTAACATATAAAGACAAACATCAGAATTACACCCAACTTCTCAACAGAAAATCTAAAAGCCAAATATCCTTGACATAAGAGACCACAGATCTCAGCCCAGAAACTATATCCCCTAAAACAGTGAATCACCGTTAATGGAGAAAACTAAAAATTCAATGACAAAATAAAACACAAAAATGTTCTCCATTAATCCAGTCCTATGGATGATACTAGAAGAAAAACTGAAATACTGGGAGGGTAATTAAACCCAAGAACAGAAAAGAAATTAATAATTCACACAAGAAGACCAAAGGAGGATAATTTCTCCCTCTCCCTTACACACACAAACACACACACACACACACACACACACACACGCGCGCACACACACACACACACATAAAACCACCAACATAAAATAGTAGAAATTAATATTCATTCATCATTAATATCTTTCAACATAAATGAGTTCAATACCCCAATAAAAAGACAGAGGCTAATAGAGTGGATATATCATTACAAAAACCATACTTCAGCAACAAAGACAGACACTACATCAGAGAAAAGTGCTGGATAAAAAGTTTCCCAAGTAAATAAATCCAAGAAACAAGCTGGAGTAGCCATTCCTATATTTGATAAAATATACATTCAACCAAAAGAAATCAAAACAGATGGGGAAGGACACTTTATACACATCAAAAGAAAAATCTGCCAGATGAAGTCTCAGTTCTAAACTTTTATGCTGCAAATGCACCCACATTCATAAAAGAAACATTAGTGAAGCTCAAAACATACATTGAACCTTTCACAATAATAGTGGGAGATTTTAACACCCCTCTTTCTCACCAATTGGCAAATAATCAAAAGAGAAAATAAACATAGGAATAATGAAAATAGTAGACAATGTGAATCAAATGGAATTAACAGATATATAAAGAACATTCACCCAAACACAAAAGAATATACATTGTTCCCAACAGGCCACAAAACCTTCCTCAAGATTAACCACACACTTGGTTACAAAGCAAGCATCAACAGATACAAATTTGAAATAAGTTTTAGCATATTTTCGTCACACAATGGATTAAAGCTGAACTTCAACAACAGAATAACAGAATACCTACAAACTCACAGATATTGAATAATTAATAAATGATCACAGGATCAAATAAAAAATAATTTAAGGACCTTTTAAAAATAATTTAAAGTGAAGGTAAAACATACTCAAATATTGAGACATAATGAGAGCAGTGCTAAAAGAAAATATTATTGTACTAAATGCCTTCTTAAAGAGAATAGATACATCTCATACTAGCAAATTAAAAGCACACCTGAAATCACTAGTACAAAAAGAAGCAAACACACCAAAAAGGAGTAGATGGCAGGAAACAAACAAACTTATGGATGAAAGCAACAGTTTAGAAACAAAGATGACAACATAAAGAATCAAGGAAACTAAGAGCTATTTCTTGTCAAGAAGATAGAAAAATCCTTAGCCAAAGTAACTAAAAACGAGAGACAATATCCCAAAAAACAAAAACAGAAATGAAAACATGGGCAAAATTGACACTGAAGAAATCCAAAACAAATCAATAAATCTTACTTCAAAAGTCTATATACTACAAAATTAGAAAATGTAAATGAAGTGAAAGAATTTCTGGATAGATGGCACTAACTAAAGTTAAATCAAGATCAGATAAAGAGTTTAACTTAGGAAAAAGAAGCAGACATTAAAATCTTACAATAGCAATAACAAAAAGCTAAGGGCCAGATGGTTTTAGCAGAGAATTCCATCAGAATTTCAAAGAAAAGCTAATATCAATACTCCTCAAACCATTCCACAAAATAGAAACAGAAGGAACATTGCTAGGCTCATTCTGCAGAGACACATTTACCCTGATAACTAAACCATACAAGGACTCAACAACCACAGAGAACTTCATACCAATTTCCATTATGAACATTAATGCAAAAATACTCAATAAAATTCTCCCAAACAGAATCCAAGAAGACATCAAAAAATCATTAAACATAATAAAGTGGGCTTCAACTTAGACATGAAGGGGTGACTCAATATTTGAAAAATTGATCAATGTAACCCACCATATATGTAACCTGAAAGAACAAAGATGATTATCACATTAGACACTGAAAAAGCCTTTGACAAAATACAAGACTCCTTCATGATAAAAGTCTTGAAGAGATCAAGGATACAAAGCTAAACATATGAAAGGCAACACAGAAAAAGCCAATAGCCAAAAGCATTAAATGGAGGGAAAATTAAAGAATTGTGGAAAAGGTCAGGCTATACACATTCTCCTTATCTCCTCAATATAGTACATAAAGTTTGAGCTAGAGCATAGGATAACTAAAAGAGATCAAAGAGATATGAATTGTAAAATAAGAAGGATGGTATCACAACCCCACTTTTAAAAGTTTTGACTCAGAATTGTTCCTGTAGAAATAAATGCAGGCTCTTCTGGTCTGACCAGCACCGAGATAGCTAGAGCGCAGGGTCGGCTGACACCTGCCAGCTACCCACGACACCCGCCACAGGATATTGAGACTTCTGGTGAGTGGAACACAGAGTCTGCTCCAATCTTTAAACAGTGACAACGATAACAACTAACCCCAGAGATTACCAGATGGCAAAAGGTAAACGTAATAATCTTACTAACAGAAACCAAGACCACTCACCATCATCAGAACCCAGCACTCCCACTTTGCCCAGTCCAGGGCACCCCAACACACCGGAAAAGCTAGACACAGATCTAAAAGCATATCTCATGATGATGGTAGAGGACATCAAGAAGGACTTTAATAACTCACTTAAAGAATTACAGGAGAACATGGCTAAAGAGTTACAAGTCCTTAAAGAAAAACAGGATAACACAATCAAACAGGTAGAAGTCCTTAAAGAAAAACAGGAAAACACATCCAAACAGATGATGGAAATGAACAAAACCATACTAGACCTAAAAAGGGAAGTAGACACAATAAAGAAAACCCAAAATGAGGCATCACTGGAGATAGAAACCCTAGGAAAGAAATCTGGAACCATAGATACGAGCATCAGCAACAGAATACAAGAGATGGAAGAGAGAATCTCAGGTGCAGAAGATTCCATAGAGAACATCGGCACAACAATCAAGGAAAATGTAAAATGCAAAAAGATCCTAACTCAAAACATCCAAGAAATACAGGACACAATGAGAAGACCAAACCTACGGATAATAGGAGTGGATGAGAATGAAGATTTTCAACTCAAAGGACCAGCAAACATCTTCAACAAAATTATAGAAGAAAACTTCCCAAATCTAAAGAAAGAGATGCCCATGAACATACAAGAAGCCTACAGAACTCCAAATAGACTGGACCAGAAAAGAAATACCTCCAGACACATAATAATCAGAACAACAAATGCACTAAATAAAGATAGAATACTAAAAGCAGTAAGAGAAAAAGGCCAAGTAACATATAAAGGCAAGCCTATCAGAATTACGCCAGATTTTTCACCAGAGACTATGAAAGCCAGAAGATCCTGGACAGATGTTTTACAGACACTAAAAGAACACAAATTCCAGCCCAGGCTACTATTCCCAGACAAACTCTCAATTAGATGGAGAAACCAAAGTATTTCACAACAAAACCAAATTCACACATTATCTCTCCATGAATCCAGCCCTTCAAAGGATAATAACAGAAAAAAACCAATACACGGAAGGGAAGGAACCACGCCCTAGAAACAACAAGAAGGTAATCCTTCAACAAACCTAAAAGAAGACAGCCACAAGAACAGAATGCCAATTTTAACAACAAAAATAACAGGAAACAACAATTACTTTTCCTTAATATCTCTTAATATCAATGGACTCAACTCCCCAATAAAAAGACATAGACTAACAAACTGGCTACACAAACAAGACCCAACATTTTGCTGCTTACAGGAAACCCATCTCAGAGAAAAAGATAGACACTACCTCAGAATGAAAGGCTGGAAAACAAATTTCCAAGCAAATGGTATGAAGAAACAAGCTGGAGTAGCCATTCTAATATCTGATAAGATTGACTTCCAACCCAAAGTTATCAAAAAAGGGCAGGGAGGGGCACTTCATACTCATCAAAGGTAAAATCCTCCAAGAGGAACTATCAATCCTGAATATCTATGCTCCAAATACAAAGGCAGCCACATTCATTAAAGAAACTTTAGTAAATCTCAAAGCACACATTGCACCTCATACAATAATAATGGGAGACTTCAACACACCACTTTCACCAATGGACAGATCATGGAAACAGAAACTAAACAGGGACACAGTGAAACTAACAGAAGTGATGAATCAAATGGATCGGCAGATATCTACAGAATATTCTATCCTAAAACAAAACGATATACCTTCTTCTCAGCACCTCATGGTACCTTCTCCAAAATTGAACACAAAATTGGTCACAAAACAGGCCTCAACAGATACAAAAATATTGAAATTGTCTCATGCATCCTATCAGATCACCATTGACTAAGGCTGATCTTCAATAACAAAATAAAGAATAGAAAGCCAACATTCACGTGGAAACTGAACAACACTCTTCTCAATGATACCTTGGTCAAGGAAGGAATAAAGAAAGAAATTAAGGACTTTTTAGAGTTCAATGAAAATGAAGCCACAACATACCCAAACTTATGGGACGCAATGAAAGCATTTCTAAGAGGAAAACGTCATAGCTCTGACTGCCTCCAAAAAGAAACTAGAGGGAGCACACATTAGCAGCTTGACAACACACCTAAAAGCACTAGAACAAAAGGAAGCAAATTCACCCAAGAGGAGTAGACTGCAGGAAATAATCAAACTCAGGGGTGAAATCAACCAAGTGGAAACAAGAAGAACTATTCAAAGAATGAACCAATAAAGGAGCTGGTTCTTTGAGAAAATCAACAAGATAGATAAACCCTTAGCCAGACTCACTAGAGGGCACAGGGAAAGCATTCTAATTAACAAAATCAGAAATGAAAAAGGAGACATAACAACAGATCCTGAAGACATCCAAAACACCATCAGATCCTTCTATCAAAGGCTATACTCAACAAAACTGGAGAACCTGGATGAAATGGAGAAGTTCCTAGACAGATACCAGGTACCAAAGTTGAACCAAGATCAGGTTAATGATCTAAACAGCCCTATATCCCCCAAAGTAATAGAAGCAGTCATTAATAGTCTCCCAACCAAAAAAAGCCCAGGACCAGATGGACTTAGTGCAGAGTTCTATCAGACCTTCAAAGAAGATCTAATCCCAGTCCTTCACAAACTATTCCACAAAATAGAAACAGAAGGTACTCTACCCAACTCATTCTATGAAGCCACAATTACTCTGATACCTAAACCACAAAAAGACCCAACAAAGATAGAAAACTTCAGACCAATATCCCTTATGAATATTGATGCAAAAATCCTCAATAAAGTTCTTGCTAACCGAATCCAAGAACACATCAAAACAATCATCCATCCTGACCAAGTAGGTTTCATCCCAGGGATGCAGGGATGGTTCAATATATGGAAATCCATCAACGTAATCCAGTATATAAACAAACTCAAAGACAAAAACCACATGGTCATCTCGTTAGATGCGGAAAAAGCATTTGACAAGATCCAACACCCATTCATGATAAAAGTCTTGGAAAGATCAGGAATTCAAGGCCCATACCTAAACATGATAAAAGCAATCTACAGCAAACCAGTAGCCAACATCAAAGTAAATGGTGAGAAGCTTGAAGCAATCCCTCTAAAATCAGGGACTAGACAAGTCTGTCCACTTTCTCCATACCTATTCAACATTGTACTTGAAGTCCTAGCCAGAGCAATTCGATAACAAAAGGAGATCAAAGGGATACAAATTAAAAAAGATGAAGTCAAAATATCACTTTTTGCAGATGATATGATAGTATATATAAGTGACCCTAAAAATTCCACCAGAGAACTCCTAAACCTGATAAACAGCTTTGGTGAAGTAGCTGGATATAAAATTAACTCAAACAAATCAATGGCCTTTCTCTACACAAAGAATAAACAGGCAGAAAAAGAAATTAGGGAAACAACACCCTTTTCAATAGTCACAAATAATATAAAATATCTTGGCGTGACTCTAACTAAGGAAGTGAAAGATCTGTATAATAAAAACTTCAAGTCTCTGAAGAAAGAAATTATAGAAGATCTCAGAAGATGGAAAGATCTCCCATGCTCATGGATTGGCAGGATCAACATTGTAAAAATGGCTATCTTGCCAAAAGCAATCTATAGATTCAATGCAATCCCCATCAAAATTCCAACTCAATTCTTCAACGAATTAGAAAGAACAATCTGCAAATTCATTTGGAATAACAAAGAACCTAGGATAGCAAAAACTCTTCTCAAGGATAAAAGAACCTCTGGTGGAATCACCATGCCTGACCTAAAGCTTTACTATAGAGCAATTGTGATAAAAACTGCATGGTACTGGTATAGTGACAGACAAATAGACCAATGGAATAGAATTGAAGACCCAGAAATGAACCCACACACCTATGGTCACTTGATCTTCAACAAGGGAACTAAAAACATCCAGTGGAAGAAAGACAGCATTTTCAACAAATGGTTCTGGCACAACTGGTTGTTAACATGTAGAATAATGGGAATCGATCCATTCCTATCTCCTTGTACTAAGGTCAAGTCTAAGTGGATCAAGGAACTTCACATAAAACCAGTGACACTGAAACTTATAGAGGAGAAAGTGGGGAAAAGCCTTGAAGATATGGGCACAAGGGAAAAATTCTTGAATAGAACAGCAATGGCTTGTGATGTAAGATCGAGAATTGACAAGTGGGACCTCATGAAACTGCAAAGCTTCTGCAAGGCAAAAGACACCATCAATAAGACAAAAAAACCACCAACAGATTGGGAAAGGATCTTTACCTATCCTAAATCAGATAAGGGACTAATATCCAATATATATAAGAACTCAAGAAGGTGGACTCCAGAAAGTCAAATAACCCCATTAAAAAATGGGGCTCAGAACTGAACAAAGAATTCTCACCTGAGGAATACCAAATGGCAGAGAAGCACCTGAAAAAATGTTCAACATCCTTAATCATCAGGGAAATGCAAATCAAAATAACCCTGAGATTTCACCTCACACCAGTCAGAATGGCTAAGATCAAAAATTCAGGTGACAGCAGATGCTGGCGAGGATGTGGAGAAAGAGGAACACTCCTCCATTGTTGGTGGGATTGCAAGCTTGTACAACTACTCTGGAAATCAGTCTGGAGCTTCCTCAGAAAATTGGACATAGTATTACCGGAGGATCCAGCAATACCTCTCCTGGGCATATATCCAGAAGATGTCCAAACCGGTAAGAACATATGCTCCACTATGTTCATAGCAGCCCTATTTATATTAGCCAGAAGCTGGAAAGCACCCAGATGTCCCTCAACAGAGGAATGGATGCAGAAATTATGGTACATTTACACAATGGACTACTACTCAGCTATTAAAACGAATGAATTTATGAAATTCCTAGCCAAATGGATGGACCTGGAGGGCATCATCTTGAGTGAGGTAACACAATCACAAAGGAACTCACACAATATGTTTTCACTGATAAGTGGAAATTAGCCCAAAACTTAGGATACCCAAGATATAAGATACAATTTGCTAAACGCATGAAACTCAAGAAGAATGAAGACCAAAATGTGGACACTATGCCCCTTCTTAGAATTGGGAACAAAACACCCATGGAAGTAGTTACAGAGACAAAGTTTTGAGCTGTGATGAAAGGATAGACCATCTAGAGACTGCTGTATCCAGGGATCCATCCCATAATCAGCTTCTAAACGCTGACACCATTGCATACACTAGCAAGATTTTGCTGAAAGGACCCAAATATAGCTGTCTCTTGTGAGACTATGCCGGGGCCTAGCAAACACAGGAGTGGATGCTCACAGTCAGCTATTGGATGTATCACAGGGATCCCAATGGAGAAGCTATAGAAAGTACCCAAGGAGCTAAAGGGATCTGCAACCCTATAGTTGGAACAACATGATGAACTAACCAGTACCCCGGAGTTCTTGTCTCTAGCTGCATATGTATCGAAAGATGGCCTAGTCGGCCATCACTGGAAAGAGAGGCCCATTGGACTTGCAAACTTTATATGCCCCAATATAGGGGAATGCCAGGGCCAAAAGAATGGGAATGGGTGGGTAGGGAAGTGGGGGGCGGTATGGGGGACTTTTGGGATAGCATTGGAAATTTAATTGAGGAAAATATGTAATAAAAATATTAAAAATTAAAAAAAAGAAATAAATGCAGGAGCAAAAATGTAGGAGAGAGCCAGGGAAAGATAGTCTAGTGACTGGCCCAACTTGGGATACATCCCATGAATAGGCACTAAACCCTGACATTATTACTGATTCTGTTTGCTTGCAGACAGGAGCCCAGCATGGTTGTCCTCTGAGAGGCTCTAACAGAAGCTGACTAAGACAAATGCAGATACTTAAAACCAATCATTGGACTGAGGTCCAACATAGCTATAGAAGAATTAGGGGAAGAGTTCAAAGAGCTGGAGGGGAAGGCAACTTCATAGAAAGATGAACAATGTCAACTAACCCTGACCCCTGGGAGTTCCCAGAGATTAAGTCATCAACCAAGGATCATATATGAATTGGTCTGAGGTCCCTGGCACATATGTAACTGAGGACTGCCTTGTCTGGACTCAGTGGGAGATGATGTGACTAATCCTCTAAAGTTTTGATGTGCTATGGAAGGAGAATGTGCAGAGAAGGGAATATCTTCTCAGAGGGGAATAGGGTGAGGAAATCTGGGAAGGAGCAACATTTGGGATATTAATAAATAAAATATTTTTCAAATTTCATTTTAAAAAAGAAAATAAAGGAAGACTATTGCTATTCACAAATGATATAATAGTATATGTAAATGAGTATGAAAAGTATTAGAATTTTTCTATCCTGTGACTCTCTAAGGCAGGACCAGCCAGGAGTGCAAAGGCCGAAGGAGCGGTGGAGCAGCTCAAACAGTGTCCTTACAACCTCCATCTGCACCCAGGAGCTAGAGCTATTCTGCAGCCCTCTGTGCAAGAATCTTGCCATGTGAGAGCTGGTCTCCCAGGAGTGCTGACAAGGGCTTATAGGCCCACAGGAGGAACAAGCTCAAGTGGGAGACAGCCAGATGGACTAACACTAGAGATAACCAGATGGAGAAAGACAAGCACAAGGACCTTACCAACAGAGACCAAGGCTACGTGGCTTTATCAAAACCAAGTTATTCCACAACTGTAAGTCCTGGATACACCAACACACTGGAAAAGCAAGATTTGTATTTAAAAAGCACATCTCATGATGCTGATAGAGGACATTGAGAAGGACAAAAATAACGTCCTTAAAGAAATATAGGAGAACACAGGAAAACCGGTAGAAGCCCTTAAAGAAGAAACACAAAAACCCCTTAAAGAATTACAGGAAAACACAATAAAACAGGTGAAGGAATTCAACAAAACCATCCAGAATCTAAAAATGGAAGAAGAAACACTAAAGAAATCACAAAGGGAGCCAACTTTGAAGATAGAAATCCTAGGAAAGTGATCAGGAGTCATAGATCCAAGCATCACCAACAGAATACAAGAGATATAAGAGAGAATCTCAGGGACAGAAGATACCATAGAAAATATTGACACAACAGTAAAAGAAAATGCAAAAGGCAAAAGGCAAAAGGCTCCAACCTAAAACATCCAGGAAATCAGGAAAAAAAATGAGAAGACCAAACATAAGGATAATATGTATAGAAGAGAGCAAAGATTCCCAAATTACAGGGCCAGTAAACGTCTTCAAGAAAATTAAAGAAGAAAACTTCCCTTACCTAAAAAAAGAAATGTCCATAAACATACAAGAGGCCATATAGAACTCCAAATAGCCTGGACCAGAAAAGAAATGCCTCCTGTCACATAATAATCAAAACACCAAATGCAGAAAACAAAGAAAGAATATTAAAAGCAGTAAGGGAAAAAGGTCAAGTAACATATGAAAGCACCTATCAGAATTACACCAGACTTCTTGACAAAAACTATGAAACCCAGATGATTCTGGGCAGATGTTATAGAGACCCTAAGAGAACACAAATGCAAGTCCAGGCTCTTATACCCAGCAAAACTTGCAATTACCATACATGAAGAAACCAAGGTATTCCTTGATGAAAACAAAGTTACACAATCTTTCCACAAATCCAGACCTTCAAAGGATAATAAATGGAAAACTCCAACACTGGCCAAAAAGAAGATAGTGACATAAACATAATTCTAACAACAAAATAACAGGAAACAACAATCACCTTTCCTTAATATCTCTTAATGTCAATGGATTTGATTCCCAAGTAAATATATATAGACTAACAGACTAGTTATGTAAACAGGACTGAACTTTTTGCTGCATATAGGAAACCTACCTCAGGGACAAAGACAGACATTACCTCAGAGTAAAATTTTGGAAAACAATTTTCCAAGCAAATGGTCCCAAGAAACAAGCGGGAGTATCCATTCTAATATCGAATAAAATCGACTTTCAACCTAAAGTTATCAAAAACAACAGGAAGAATCACTTCATACTCATCAAAGGTAAAATCTACCAAGATGGACTCTCAGTTCTGAACATATATGCTCCAAATGCAAGGGCACTCACATTCATAAAAGAAACTTTGCTAAAGCTCAAAGCACACATAACACTGCACAAAATAATAGTGGGAGATTTCAACACCCCACTCTGACCAAAGGACAGATCATGGAAACAGAAACTAAACAGAGACACAGTGAAACTAACAGCAGTTATGAATCAAATGTACTTAACAGATATCTATAGAACATTTTATCCTAAAACAAAAGAAGATAGCTTCTTCTCAGCATCTCACAGTACCTTCTTGAAAATTGACAACATAATTGGTCACAAAACAGACCTCAACAGATATAAGAAGATTGAAATAATCCTATGAATACTATCAGATCATCATGGACTAAGGCTGGTCTTCAATAACAACAAAAATACTAGAAAGCCCACATACAAGTGGAATCATGAATAACACTGTACTCAATAATAACTTTTTCAAAGAAGAAATAAAGAAAGAAGTTAAAGACCTTTTAAATTTTAATTAAAATGAATCCACAACATACCCAAACATATGGGACACAATGAAAGCAGTGCTAAGAGGAAAACACATAGCTGAGTACCTCCAAAAAGAAACCTGAGAGATCATACACTAGCAGATTTACAGCACAACTGAAAGCTCTAGAACAAAAAGAAGCAAATAGATCCAAGAGGAGTATAAGGCATTAAATAATCAAATTCAGGGCTGAAATCAGCCAAGAAGACACAAAAAGAACTATACAAAGAATCAACCAAACTAGGAGCTGGTTGCACCTCACACCATTCAGAATTGCTAGGATCAAAAACTCAGGTGACTTGGAATTTTGGTGGGGATTGCATTGAATTTGTAGATTGCTTCCAGAAAAATGGCCATTTCTACTATATTATCTGTGACTATTGTGAAAGGTGAAAGGCCATCTAGTGACTGGTCCACCTGGGGATCCATCTCATATACAGTTACCAAATCCAGACATTATTGTGGATGCTAACAAATACTTGCTGACAGCCTGATATATCTGTTTCCTGAGAGACTCTGCAAGTGCCTGAAAAATACAGAAGCAGATGCTCATAGCCATCCATTGGAGTGAGCACAGGGTTCCCAATGGAGGAGCTAGAGAAATGTCCCAAGGAGCTAAAGGGGTTTGCAGCCCCATAGAAGGAACAACAATATGACCATCCACTACTCCGAGTACTCCCAGGGAGTAAACCACCAACCAAAGTGTGCACATGGAGGGACTCAAGGCTCCAACCACATATGTAGCAGAGGATAGCCTTGTGGGACATCAGTGAGAAGAGAGGCTTTTGGTCCTGTGAAGGCTTGATGCCCCAGCGCAGGGGAAAGCTTGGACAGGGAAGCAAGAGTGTCTGGGTTAGTGATCAGGGTTGGGGGTGGGGTGGGGAATGGGAAAGTGTGGATTTTCAAAGGGAAATGAGGAAAGGGGATAAAATTTGAAATGTAAATAAAGAAAATATCTAGTAATAAAAATATTTTTTAAAAATCTATCAGAGACTCCTACAGTTAAAATAGCCTTCAGTGAATTGGGTGATTACAAAGTTAATTCAAATAAATCAGTAGCCTTCCTTCCTACCATTGATAAATGCGCCGATGAAGAAATAAGAGAAACAACTACATTTACAATAGCCAGAAGTAAAATAAAATATCTTGGTGTAACTCTAATCAAACAATGGAAATACTCATGTAACAAGATGTCTTTATGTAAAGTGAATGAAGAAAGAAAGGAAAGAAAAATATTTTTTTCAACTGAAATAGAAATATCACATTCATCATCCCTTCTTTTCCTCGATCATATACCAGGTGACATTACATGATTTCCACCTTCCTTCTCAAGTTGAAAGCCTTTCTTTCCTTTTTCCTTTGATTTTACTTGAGGTACCTACATGCGTGTATGTGTGTTTATGAGTATGATCATATGTGTTATGTGTGACTGTGTACATGTGTGTATCTGTTAGCTAGGTGTTTCTAATATTACATAAAAACATCTCTGTGAGTGGGTTTGTTGTTTGTGATTATTTATTGTTTAAGCAATGAACACTCTGCACTGGAAAACCCATAATACTGATCATATGTAATGGGATACTAATGCTGATTTTCATAAACCTCATTAGTTTATGAGAATTATATGGATAGTTATGGGGAAAATGGAAGCAATATAAAATCGGAAATGGGAAGTGTTTCTAAACTGGGTGCAGGCACAAGATCAATACAAAAAAAGGGGCAAGATTTTTGACAAATAATAAAAAATGTTAGTTATGGTAAAGCAAATAGAAATTTTGATTTATATTTACTTACGATTATACAAAATACATATGTATATATATTTATATGATATGTATTTTATGTGTTGATTTTATATACTTTATAAGATATAAATATAAATATATATATATATATAAATCATTTATATATATTAGGTAATAAATGTATACATATGTATGTGTATATATATATATATATATATATATATATATATATATATATGTTTTACATCCCTATAGATGAAAATGCTTTTTAAAGGAACCACAGATCAACACAAACCTGACTATAAATGTGAGAAACATCCTGTCAAATTTTATATATAAAATTATTATCAAAATAATGATACTTTTACAATATCTATTCTATGCATATCCTCTAAAACTCATTAAATGTCTTATTGCTCTAGATATTATTTCAAAAATATATGTTGAATATCTGTGGAGAAAATAAACAACCTTCTACTGCTCGTGATTTTAAGGGAATTGCTTTGAGCATCTCTCCATGCAGAATTCTCATGTACCCAGGCTGGTTATAAACCACCTTGACTACCTCTAGTCTGCCTATAACTGTAACATAATGATGCTGCATTTGTTCAAAGGCCTTTTCAGAATCTGATGAAATTATCCTGTTGTTTCTATGTTGTAGCTGTTCATCACTTTATTACCTTTATTGATTAATTTATATTGAACTATCTGCATCTCTATATTGAAAACAACTTGAAAATGGTAGATAATCATTTACATATATGTAAATATATATATATATATATATATATATATATATATATGGTAATTTTCAAAATATCTTACTGCAAATGTTAGCATCTATATTCATATGGGATGCTGAGAAACACATTTTTTAAGTGTTTTTAATCAAACTCGTAGTGGATTCTTAAAAGGAGAAAGGGAATTTAAAATTTTCTTGAGTTTCTACACTGAAGAGAAATTTAAAGAAACTAGGCTTTTGTTCTAACTTGATGGTCTAGTAAATCTCTGCCCTGATTCCATCTGGCCATGGACTTTCTATAGTTAGAAGGATATGATTGCACATTCTTTTTTCGTCGAAGAACTTGTGTTGGTTTAAAGGGTCAATTTAATCTTGGTTCAATGTTTGTAAGCCATCAATACAACCTTCTTTTAGGTTTTATGAAATATTTCATTACTTAGGTGTTAATTTTTTTTTAGATAAATGGATGGAGCTAGGAAAAATCAATATGAATGAGGTACTCCAAGAAAAAAAAAAAAACACTGCAAGGTTTCTTTCATGGGCTAGGTTAGTGTTTAAGATTTGCATGTATCTGTTATATTTAGAATATTTATGATGGCTAGGTAACTCATTAGGAACCAAAATTTGCTTGTTTATTTTTATTTTATTGTTATTTTTTTCTTCTATGAAAAAATAAAAGAGTGTCATAAAGGAGAAATGAGATCAAGATTATATCAAGAAATTAGACATAAAATAGAGAAGAACTATTATGAAGAACAATAAAAGTATATTACAAGTTTTAAAGTTACATATGTACTGCCTCTGTGTGTAGGGGTATACAAGTACTCAGGGGTACTTTTAGAATACTTTTTCCACCAGGTGTCTTTTGGATATTGAACTCAAGTCATAAGATTTCAATGCAAGCAGCTCTAACTCTTCACCATTTCTCTGGTTCACACTAAATATTGTTTAATGTCATATGGAAAACTACTATTATAGACACTTTCTAACACATGAACATATGAAATGCTGTTTACATGACATTGCCACAAATTAGAACAGACAATACAAAGCTGCATGCCACATTCCACTACATATAACACATAATACAAGAAATGGGTTGTAACTTTTTGAATTATAGGCTAAAGGACCTATAGTTCACAGAACTAGCACAGATAATACCACACACATTTCTTTTCACTCCAAACCTCAGGATATATGACCACTGCCAAAGACAATAAATACATAAAGCAGCAGGAATATTGAGCTGCATATTAAACTAGATTTTTCACACCTACATATATTCATTATATATTTAGGTGCTACTTGGCTATAGGATGATAAAATTAATTATTTTTCTCACCCAGATATTTATTCTGTGATGTGCAATGCTGACCTTACTGTAAGATATGCTCACTGCTGTAAATAACACCATAAATGCTTTGGTAGTACCTATCACTTTTTGATTGGCATCATGGTGCCTCTGTGAGTTAAAACCTATATCTGACACTGTTTCTGAGGCCCACAATCTGAGACTAAACAGGTTCAGGCTCCTATATTAAAATCTACTATTATTCCTACAAATAAAATCATAATAATAAAATTCCTAAAGATATATTGCTTTTTCAGTAGATCTGTGCATCAATCAACCTTCAATAGAGAAGCTTAATATGGAGGGCAACAACTGGAAAGGTCCAGAAATTGAGAGACTTTGGAGCACTTAGTCTTATATAGCTATAATTACCAAATGCTCAGGGGCCAATGAGACATAATGATTGTAAAGGGCAGATGATGTAGATGATGCTAAATAAACAACATCTTCATACACAAGAGTAATACCCATATAAACTCACTGAGAATATGATAGCATCTACCAGACCAATACAAGTTCAAGAGAGATTAAAAACCCCAACTTTGAGAAGGGGAAACAGGTAGAAAGTGCTAAACAAGGTTAGAACCTATCCATAGTACATAGATTCGTGGAGAGGGAAAACAAATTTTATCCTAAAGGTTATAAAACATTGGGTCTATTAATCATATTCCATTGACTATGTTAAGGAAAAATTGCAAGCACAAATCTGACTCCATGCTTAAATATGTTTTTGGCTCCTGTTTTTGTTTTTTATTTCTTTGGAGAGAGAGATACAGAGACAGAGACAGAGACAGAGACAGAGACAGAGACACAGACACCATGATATTGAGTTAGTATGGGGAGTGGACATGGTCTGCAAGAAGACGAAAGAGAAAAATATGAATAAAAGATACTGTATAAAATTCTTTAAAAATGTAATAAGATAATGACCACACAAATCTACTTATCATAAACATACAGCTGAAAAATAATTATACTAATTATAATACAGAATAATCTTCTATCTCATAAAATAGGTATAATATATTACATTTCAGATACCCCACTATTCAGGTAAAGAAGATAAAACTCATATAACAGCCATGGTGTGCTATCTCTGAACAAATTGTCTAATCACACTTCAGGATTAAATTGATCCTTGGTTTAGAATCATCACATCACATGTTGTTTCATTTCAGATTACCTGGTTCTCTTACTTCTGTTTTCTCTCCATCAACAATCCATGGTTCTTTGTTTTGTTCAAGACAGATTATTACCTCTTGTTTTGAAACAGCAACACCTGTATATTCAAACAGACATACCATGTAACATAGCTGGGTGTTAGCACAGGAATGTGCCGTGTAGACAACATGGAGAAGAGTAAAAGATACATGAATGATTTTCTTATAGTCACATCTTTCCAAAATGTTTTAGACTCTCCATAACTCAATTCTTTTTAAAATTATGAATTTCTGTTTTAAATTACCACATTAGAAATAAGACAACTGTGGAAATCAAAGTTGATTCACATATAAATGCTAAAGACCACCTATACAAAAAGCATGTAAGATTGAATGATCATTAGGTTAAATGTAACAAGATAAAATTACATAACATGTTAGTTTTAAATAAGACAATATTTAATACCTATAAAAATGTAAGAGATTGACTAATTAATGAAGGTCTGACACAAATACTAATAGTAGTCAATATTAAACATCCATAAGATGAAGTAGAAATAATGGAATAAAAATATTCTTACCCACAGAAACCAGGTTGTTGTAATTTTCCAACATGACATCTCTGTACAAAGCCTTCTTGGCAGAATCCAGACATCCCCACTCCTCCTTAGAGAACTCTATAGCCACATCCATGAATGTCAATACACCCTGAAATTAAAGTTCATACTATTCCCTTGTGTCCTTTAGCTAAGTTCTAGATTTGATCCAAGGAAATGTTAATTAACTATGTAACTCATTCTGCTATCAATAACTAATGTTAATTTTTGATGAATTATAATCTGAGAGAAAGAATGCTGTGACTTTTCTGCAAAGATCAATAGGCCAGGAATTGTCAACCTGTGAGTGGTTACCCTTTTGGGATCAAATGTCATGATCCCCTAAATGATGTAAAGGTGGTTTCCTAAGTCACCAGAAAGCAGAGATATTTACATTACGCTTCATAGCAGTAGAAAAATTATAGTTGTGAACTACCAATAAAAATAAAGTCATAGTTAGGGTCAAAACAACCTGACAAACTCTATTAAGGAGTTGCAGCAGTAGGAAGACAGAACTACTGCAGTAGACTCTCAGCCTTATTTTATGAGTTATTTATCATATACTTATTATATAATTTAATACATAATTGTTACATAATATTTATGTATTATATATTTGTTACATAATTTGATATACAGCAAAAATGAATTTTCATATTTAAGAATTAATTCATAATTATAAGTTATATAACATTGTATGAATATAACAGAGATCATATGAAAATATAGTTCTGTAATTGTAAGTTAGAATAGTGAAAATTGGATGTCGGTACAATGAAGTTATTTTTGTAAGAACAGTTATCGTATCCCATACCCATGTATGCATTTACCTGTGAAGCACACATCTCTGCTTCTTCCTTCAGAATGGAATGTTTCACAAAAGTGTATACTAAAACTTCCCAGAAGCCACTCTTTATTCAGAGGCAGCAGGTCCTCCCTGTCCCTGGTAAAACTGAGGAGTGGGAAGCAGGAATCAATTCTCTAACAAGCCTTCTCCAGGGATGATGAGCTTAAATAGGCAGGAAAACAGATTTTTCTTTCCTGCATCAGGTGCTCTGCTTTTCCAGAAGCTGGTATGTTTCTCTGCAGACCTGGATATGTGCTCTAGTGACCTGCTCTATACCGCACACTGGCAGAGTGGGATTTTAAATAAAGGCTGGACACTGTTAAAATTGATTTCACACTTTGCTTTCTTCACCTTTGCTTGAGGTGGTTTATCTAAAGAAAATTAATGCCTTTATTTGCAATAATGGCCAGTATCTGTGAGGCAACCCCAGCTGAAAGTATTACTCATAATAGGTAGCAAAGAAGAAACAAGGCAATGAATTCTTGCCTCACCATTGTCTCCACTGAGATATTACTCTGGCTTCCATGTCCCACTCTAAAATACCATGATTTTGTGATTTAAAGAAAGACCCATGATTATGTATCTCACCATGTTCCTTTTAACAGTGACATTGCTTCTTTTGGATTATCAAAACCACCATCTGTTCATATGTAAATATGATACATTTGTAACAATTCTAATACCTTCACCTGTCACTGAAGGCAGCTGAACTTCATCCTCTTACACTTTTCTTGTTAGCACGTTTAAGCTGGTAAGAAGCTAAAAATATATGTTATATTAAAGGCGTCCTTACCAACTAATAATTTGTCATTTACTTTCCTCAAAGAATATAGTGCAAGGAGAAACATTGTTCTCTCCTGCAATGTTCACCCATATGATTTAGTATCAGTTTCTAGAAGAAATAGTAATAAGATCTCAAGATTTGCCTCAATGATAAATTGGATTTTTCCATAGATGTGTCTTTCATTATTTTTCTGTTTCATTTGATGGGATTTTCACACTTACAGGCTCTATGCCATAAATACAAGGATTCAGAAATTTCAGAAAAGGGAGATATACTTTTAGATCACAGAGAACTTTCAAATCTTTTATTAAAATTAAATTAATTTAATTTTAAAATTTTTAATTAGGTGTTTTCTTCATTTACATTTCAAATGCTATCCTCAGCTTCTTTTATCCTTCCCTAATTCAACAACAGAGGTCAGCTGCTTCTGTCCATTGGTTGGGTGTAAATAGCTGCTTCTGAAGCTCGTTCATGCTAGGTCAACTTTTTTGTGAATGCTCCATAACCTCAGTAATAGTGTCAGGCCTTGGGACCTCCCCTTGAGCTGGATCTCACTTTGGACCTGCCTCTGGACATGCTGTTCCTCAGGCTTCTCTCCATTTCCATCCCTGTAATTCTTTCAGACAGAAACAATTATAGGTCAGAGTTGTGACTGTGGGACTGACCCCCCTCTGTCTCATTTGATGTCCTGTCTTCCTGCTGGAAGTAGGCTCTATAAGTTCCTCTCCCTGCTATCAGGCATTTCAGTCCCTTTGAGTCCTGAGAGTATCTTACCCCTCAGGTCTCTGGTTCATTCCAGAGGGTCCCCCCAACCTCTTATCTCCTGAGGTTGACTATTTCCATTCCTTCTGCTGGCCCTCAGGGCTTCAGTCCTTTTCCCTAACCCAGTACCAGATCAGGCTTCCCTCTGCCTGCTACTCCCCCCACAACCCTGTCCACTTTCCCACACAGGTCCCTTCCTCCCTCCCCACTTGTGATTGCTTTCTTCTCTCTCCCAAGTGTGACTGAGGTGTCCTCACTTAGGCCCTTAAGCTTGTTGACCTTTTGAGTTCTGTGGACTGTATCTTGAGTACTCTGTACTTTGGGTGTGGGGGTGCTAACATCCACATATTAGTGAGTACATATGCATGTCCTTTTGGGTCTAAGTTACCTCATTCAGGATGATATTTCTACTTCCATCCATTTGCCTGCAAAACTCAGGATGTCCTCATTCTTAAATAGCCTAGTAGTATTCCATTGTGTAAGTGAACCACATTTTCTGTATCCATTTTTCTGTCATGGAACATCTGGGTTGTTTCCAGCTTCTTCTATCACAAATAAGGCCACTGTGAACACAGTGTAACATGTGCACCTATGGCCTACTGGGGCATCTTTTGGGAATATTCCCAAGAGTAGTATTGCTGGGTTTTCAGGTGGATCTATTTTCAATTTTCTGAGGAAGCTCCAGATTGATTTCGAGAGCAGCTGTACCAGTTTGCAATCTGACCAATAGTGGAGGAGTGTTACTCTTTCTCTTTCCATTCTTTTTTTTTAATTAATCTTTTTTATTAGGTATTTTCCTCATTTACATTTCCAATGCTATCCAAAAAGTCCCCAATAGACTCCTCCCCCAATCCCCTACCCACCCACTCCCACACCTTGGCCCTGGCATTCCCCTGTACTGGGGCATATAAAGTTTGCAAGTCCTATGGGCCTCTCTTTCCAGTGACAACATACTAAGCCATCTTTTGATACATATGCAGCTAGAGTCAAGAGCTCTGGGGTACTGGTTAGTTCATAATGTTGTTCCACCTATAGGGTTGCAGTTCCCTTTAGCTCCTTGGATACTTTCTCTAGCTCCACCATTGGGGACCCTGTGATCCATTCAATAGCTGACTGTGATCATCCACTTCTGTGTTTGCTAGGCCCCGGCATTGTCTCGCAAGAGACAGCTATATCTGGGTCCTTTCAGCAAAATCTTGCTAGTGTATGCAATGGTGTCAGCGTTTGGAAGCTGTTTATGGGATGGATCCCTGGAAATGGCACTCTTTAGGTGGTCCATACTTTCGTCACAGCTCCAAACTTTATCTCTGTAACTCTTTCCATGAATGATTTGTTCCCAATTCTAAGAAGGGGCACAGTGTCCACACTTTGGTCTTCGTTCTTCTTGAGTTTCATGTGTTTAACAAATTGTATCTTATATCTTGGGTATCCTAAGTTTTGGGGCTAATATCCACTTATCAGTGAGTACATATTGTGTGAGTTCCTTTGTGATTATGTTACCTCACTCAGGATGATGCCCTCCAGGTCCATCCATTTGCCTAGGAATTTCATAAATTCATTCCTTTTAATAGCTGAGTAGTACTCCATTGTGTAAATGTACCACATTTTCTGTATCCATTCCTCTTTTGAGGGGCATCTGGGTTCTTTCCAGCTTCTGGCTATTATAAATAAGGCTGCTATGAACATAGTGGAGAATGTGTCCTTCTTACCTGTTGGGATATCTTCTGGATATATGCCCAGGAGAGGTATTGCTGGATCCTCCGGTAGTACTATGTCCAATTTTCTAAGGAACTGCTAGACTAATTTCCAGAGTGGTTGTAAAAACTTGCAATCCCACCAACAATGGAGGAGTGTTCCTCTTTCTCCACATCCTCGCCAGCATCTGCTGTCACCTGAATTTTTGATCTTAGCCATTCTGACTGGTGTGAGGTGGAATCTCAGGGTTTTTTTGATTTGCATTTCCCTGATGATTAAGGATGTTGAACATTTTTTCAGGTGCTTCTCTGCCATTCGGTATTCCTCAGGTGAGAATTCTTTGTTCAGTTCTGAGCCCCATTTTTAAATGGGGTTATTTGATTTTCTGGAGTCCACCTTCTTGTGTTCTTTATATATATTGGATATTAGTCCCCTATATGATTTACGATAGGTAAAGATCCTTTCCCAATCTGTTGGTGGTCTTTTTGTCTTATTGACGGTGTCATTTGCCTTGCAGAAGCTTTGCAGTTTCATGAGGTCCCATTTGTCAATTCTCGATCTTACAGCACAAGCCATTGCTGTTCTATTCAGGAATTTTTCCCCTGTGCCCATATCTTCAAGGCTTTTCCCCACTTTCTCCTCTATAAGTTTCAGTGTCTCTGGTTTTATGTGAAGTTCCTTGATCCACTTAGATTTGACCTTAGTACAAGGAGATAGGAATGGATCGATTCCCATTATTCTACATGATAACAACCAGTTGTGCCAGCACCATTTGTTGAAAATGCTGTCTTTCTTCCACTGGATGGTTTTAGCTCCCTTGTCGAAGATCAAGTGACCATAGGTGTGTGGGTTCATTTCTGGGTCTTCAATTCTATTCCATTGGTCTACTTGTCTGTTACTATACCAGTACCATGCAGTTTTTATCACAATTGCTCTGTAGTAAGGCTTTAGGTCAGACATGGTGATTCCATCAGAGGTTCTTTTATCCTTAAGAAGAGTTTTTGCTATCCTAGGTTTTTCGTTATTCCAGATGAATCTGCAGATTGCTCTTTCTAATTCGTTGAAGAATTGAGTTGGAATTTTGATGGGAATTGCATTGAATCTGTAGATTTCTTTTGGCAAGATAGCCATTTTTTACAATGTTGATCCTGCCAATCCATGAGCATGGGAGATCTTTCCATCTTCTGAGATTCTTCTTTAATTTCTTTCTTCAGAGACTTGAAGTTCTTATCATAGAAATCTTTCACTTCCTTAGTTAGAGTCACGCCAAGATATTTTATATTATTTATGACCATTGAGAAGCGTGTTGTTTCCCTAATTTCTCTCTCAGACTGTTTATCCTTTGTGTAGAGAAAGGCCATTGATATGTTTGAGTTAATTTTATATCCAGCTACTTCATTGAAGCTGTTTATCAGGTTTAGGAGTTCTCTGGTGGAATTTTTAGGGTCACTTATGTATACTATCATACCATCTGCAAAGAGTGATATTTTGACTTCTTATTTTCCAATTTGTATCCCCTTGATCTCCTTTTGTTGTCGAATTGCTCTGGCTAGGACTTCAAGTACAATGTTGAATAGATAGGGAGATAGTGGACAGTCTTGTCTAGTCCCTGGTTTAGTGGGATTTCTTCCAGCTTCTCACCATTTACTTTGATGTTGGCTACTGGTTTGCTGTAGATTGCTTTTATCATGTTTAGGTATGGGCCTTGAATTCCTGATCTTTCCAAGACTTTTATCATGAATGGGTGTTGGATTTTGTCAAATGCTTTCTCCACATCTAACAAGATGATCATGTGGTTTTTGTCCCAGGCGGGAAAGACACCTCTTCTCTGGCAGGGAACTTTCCCGGATGACTGGAGCCTGAAAAGGGTCTGCCCCAGAAGCTGTGTGGCTTCTGCCTGTCCCAGAAGCTGTTAGCTTCTGTAGTCTACACTCTCACCTGCTCAGACTAGTCTCTGAGGGATCTGGGAACCAATATGGCTCCCCCAGGTGCTCTGGCCCACACTCATTTTAAAATTGGTAAAATAGACATCACTGACTCAAAGAAAGAATGAATAAAGAAATGTGGTACATTTACACAATGGAATATTTCTCAATTGTTAAAAATGACATCATGAAATTTACAGTCAAATGAGTGTAAAAAAAAAATCATTCCCAGTGAGGTAATTCAGATCCAGCAAGACAAATATGGTGTGCATATATTTATAAGTGTACATTATCTTTTAAGTAAATGATAATCAAACTACAATCTACCCAGTCCTGAAAGGTTATGTAAAGAGGAGGGTTATACTGAGGAAGCATGGATCTCCATGTGAATGGGAAAATAATATATACTCAGAGAGTGGACTGGAGACAGATGTAGACAGAAGTAGAAGGTATATGGTAGCAGGGGATAAATGTAGAGAGAGTGCAGAGGGAGACAGCTTGAATTGGGTGTGAGATATTTGTGAATTGGTGAAAGCCTGGTGCACTGGGAACTTTCAGGAATCTGTGAGGGTGACCCAAGAGAGGACTCCTAGTGGAGGATACAGAGACTGAAGTGAGCATCTTTTTTTGGCCAAGAAAGGTTCCCAGTAGTGGGTTAGATTTAGTTGAGTTATTGTGTGTGGTAGTCCTACATACATCCCTAAATAACCCAGGCTGATACTAGGACAGTGTATAGTTCTATGAAAATTGAGAGCCAAGCCCTATTGCCAAAAATTCCAAATATCTCATTGAACATAGCGAGGTCAAGTTAGTGAGGGATGGAAGTCTTCACCCCTACATTTTCTTCTCTTTAATGCAAGAAGATACTCAGCATGCTTTGGAAAGAGAAAGCATAACACCAATCCAACAATAACAAAACACTTCCATCTACAATCTGTCTACAAGATGTACCAGTGCAATGGTGGTGCAGAACTTGTGGGAATGGCCAACCAATGTTTGGTTAAACTTGAGGATCAGTTCACAAGGGGAACTAAGTACCTTACACTGCCCAAATGACCAAGAACTAAGGAATAGATAGCTCAGATACTTATGGTAGAAGCAAATATAACTGGAAGAAATAAACATAAAAATCCAAGAAATGATGCTCAATGATATTCTGTTATACTTCTAGATCAGTGCCTTGTCCATTCATCATCAGAAAGAATGTATCTGTCAGTCAATTAAAGTGGTGCTATAAAGAAATTTGTGCTAAGAAGAAAACGCATAGCTCTGAGTGGCTCCAAAATGAAACTGGAGAGATTATACACTAGCAGTTTAACAGCACATCTGAAAGCTCTTGAACAAAAAGAAGCAAATACACTCAAGAGGAGTAGATGACAGGAAATAATGAAACATAGGACTAAAATCAACCAAGTAGACACAAAGAGAACTATACAAAGAATAAAAAAAAAAAAAAAACCAGGAGCTAGTTCTTTGAGAAAATCAAAAAGATCAATTAACCCTTAGCCAGAGTAACAATAGGGCATTGAAACAGTATCTAACTTAACAAAATCAGAAAATAAAAGGAAGACATAACAACAGAAAATGAAGAAATTCAAAATATCATTGGATCCTAACTACAAAAGTCAATAATCAATGAAACTGGAAAATCTTGATGAAATGGATAATTTTCTAGACAGATACAAGGTACCAAAGTTAAATCAGCATCAGATAAACCATCTAAACAGTCCCATGACCCTTAAAGAAATAGAATCAGTCATTAAAATTCTCCCAACCAAATAAAAAGCCCAAGACCAGATGATTTAGTGCAGAATTCTATCAAATCTTCAAATAAGACCTAATACCAATACTCTTCAAACTATTCCACAAAATACTTATAGAAGGAACATTACCTAATTTGTTCTAAGAAGACATAGTTATGCTGATAACTAAGCCACACAAAGACCCAACAAAGAAAGAGAACTTCAAAACAATTTTTCTTATGAATATCAATGCAAAAATTCTCAGTAAAATTTTCACATACTGAATCCAAGAACACATCAAAACAACCATTCATCATGATCAAATAAGCTTCATCACAGGAATGGTTCAATATATGGAAATCCATCAATGTAACCTATTATATAAACAAGCTCAAAGGAAAAAAAAAACCACATGATTATCTCATTAGATGCAGAAAAAAACATGTGAACAAATTCCACAAACCTTCATGTTAAAAGTCTTGAAAAGATCAGGAATTCAAGGCACATCAGGACAAAACTTCAGCCTACTAATTGGGAAAAGATCATTACTGATGCTACATCCAACTGAGGGCTAATATCCTATATATAAAGAACTTAAGAAGTTAGACTCCAGAGAAACAAATAACCCTATTAAAAATGGTGTACAGAGCTAAACAAAGAATTCTCAGTGTAGGAATCTTGAATGGCTGAGAAACAACTAAAGAATGTTCAAATTCTATATCCAGCTACTTCACTGAAGCTGTTTATCAGGTTTAGGAGTTCTCTGGTGGAATTTTTGGGGTCACTTATATATACTATCATAGCATCTGCAAATAGTGACATTTTGAATTCTTCCTTTCCAATTTGTATCCCCTTGACCTCCTTTTGTTGTCTAATTGCTCTGGCTAGGACTTCAAGTACTATATTGAATAGGTAGGGAGAAAGTGGGCAACTTGTCTAGTCCCTGATTTTAGTAGGATTGCTTCCAGTTTCTCTCCATTTACTTTGATGTTGGCTACTGGTTTGGTGTACATTGCTTTTATTATGTTTAGGTATGGGCCTTGAATTCCTGAATTTTCCAAGACTTTTATCATGAATGGGTGTTGGATTTTGTCAAATTCTTTATCAGCATCTAACGAGATGATCATGTGGTTTTTATCTTTGAATTTATTTATGTAGTGGATTAAATTGATGGATTTCCATATATTAAACCCCCCTGCATCCCTGGGATGAAGTTTACTTGAATAATATCCAATATATACAAAGAACTCAAGAAGCTGGACTCCAGAAATTCAAATATCCCCATTAAAAATGGGGTACAGATCTAAACAAAGAATCTTAACTAAAGAATACTGAATGGCTGAGAAGCACCTGAAAAAATGTTCAATATCCTTAATCATCAGGGAAATGCAAATCAAAACAACCCTGAGATTCCACCTCACACCAGTCAGAATGGCTAAGATCCAAAATTCAGGTGACAGCTGATTCTGGCAAGGATGTGGAGAAAGAGGAACACTCCTCCATTGTTGGTGGGATTGCAAGCTTATACCACCACTCTGGAAATCAGTCTGGTGGTTCCTCATAAAGTTGGACATAGTACTACCAGAGGATTCAGCAATACCTCTCCTGGGCATATATCCAGAAGATGTTCCAACTGGTAATAAGAACACATGCAACACTATGTTCATAGCAGCCTTATTTATAATAGCTAGAAGCTGGAAAGAACCCAGATGTCCCTCAACAGAGGAATGAACACAGAAAATGTGGTACATTTACACAATGGAGGTAGGAGGATGAAGGGATGTAATGGGAGTTTCTTGAGTTTATTGGATATTTATTTATTTATATTTCAAATGTTGTGCCCTTTTCTGATATCCAGAATATGTTCTTATTGAGTTTATTGGATATTTATTTATTTATATTTCAAATGTTGTGCCCTTTTCCAATTGCCAAGTGAGTTCCAGGACAGCCAGGGCTATACAGAGAAACCTGTCTCGAAATAGCTAGAACATAGTGTTGCATGTGTTCTTTCCCACCAACAATGGAGGAGTGTTCCTCTTTCTCCACATCCTTGCCAGAATCAGCTGTCACCTGAATTTTGGATCTTAGCCATTCTGACTGGTGTGAGGTGGAATCTCAGGGTTGTTTTGATTTGCATTTATTGAGTTTATTGGATATCAGATAACATCAGAGAAGAAGGGCAGGAAATATTATAGAAGTCAGAAGTGGAAGACATTACAAAACATGGCCCATCATATCAACTAAGCAAAGCTCACATAGACTTACAAGGCTAAAATGCCAAGAACTGAGTATACCTGGGTCTGCATCAGGTCCTCTCAGTAAAGTTTAAGTCTTTTATCTTGATATTTCTGAGAGACTCCATACAATGTGTTTATCTTTGATTCTTTTCTCTGCTATTGAGACTAATTATCTATTTCAGTTGACTTCTCCAGTTTAATTTGAGGGTTTTTGTCTTGTATTATTGTATCCAGTTTGTCTGTCATCTCTTGGAAGTATTTTTTTTTTCTGAAGTAGAAATGAAGGGGGACTTTCCAGTTTTGTTGACTATAGGCTTTTGTAGTAGGGTCTGATGATTTTTTGGATTTCCTCAGTTTCTGTTGCTTTGTCTCCCTTTTCATTTCTTTTTTTTTTTCTTTTCTTTCTTTTTTATTTTTTTCGAGACAGGTTTCTCTGTATAGCCCTGGCTGTCCTGGAACTCACTTTGTAAACCAGGCTGGCCTCAAACTCAGAAACCTGCCTGCCTCTGCCTCCCGAGTGCTGGGATAAAAGGCGTGCACCACCATGCCCGGCTTCCCTTTTCATTTCTGATTTTGTTAATTTGTATAATGTTTCTGTGATCTCTGGTTAATCTGGCTAAGGGTTTATCTATCTTGTTGATTTTCTCAAAGAGCCAGCTGTTGGTTTGGTTGATTTTTTTTGTATGATTCTTTCTGTTTCTACTTGGTTGATTTCAGCCCTGAACTTGATTATTTCTTGCTGTCTACCCCTCTTGGGTGTATTTGCTTCTTTTTGTTCTAGAGCTTTCAGATATGATATCAAGCTACTAATGTATGCTCTCTCCAGATATCAAAGTTAAATCAGGATCAGATAAACTATCTAAACAGTCCCAATAACCCCTAGAGAAATACAAGCAGTCATTAATAGTCTCCCAACCAAAAACAAAACAAAACAAAACAAAGAAAAAAAACCAAAAAAAACAAAGCCTAGGACCAGATAGATTTAGTGCAGAGTTCTATCAGACATTCAAAGAAGACCCAATACCAATACTCGTCAAATTATTCCACAAAATAGAAACAGAAGAAACACTACACAATTCATTCTATAAAGTCACTGTTACTCTGATACTAAACCACACAAAAACCCAACAAAGAAAGTGAACTTCAGACCATTTTTCCTTATGTATATCAATGCAAAAATACTGAATAAAATTCTCAAAAACTGAATCCAAGAACACACCAAAACGATCATCCATCTTGATCAAGTAGGCTTCATTCCAGGGATTCAGGGACGTTACCATATACAGAAATCCATCAATATAAACCACTATATACACAAACTCAAGAGAAAAGCACATGACCATTTCATTAGATGCTAAGGAAGCATTTGACAAAATCCAACACCCCTTCATAGTAAAAGTCTTGGAAAGATCAAGAATTCAAGGCCAATACCTATGCATAGTAAAAGCAGTATACAGCAAAACAGTAGCCAACATCAAACTAAATGGACAGGAACTTGAAGCAATCCCACTAAAATCAGGGACTAGACAAGGCTTCCACTCTCTCCCTACCTATTCAATATAGTACTCAAAGTCTTAGCGAGAGCAATTAGACAACAAAAGGAGATCAAAGAAATAGAAATTGCAAAGGAAGAAAACAAAATGTGACTATTTGCAGATGAGATGATAGTATACCACAAAAGTTAAGTTACCACTTAAGTTACCACAAAAATTCCACCAGAGAACTCCTAAACCTGAAAAACAACTTCAGCAAAGTGGTTGGATAAAAAATTAACTAAAACAAATCAGTGGCCTTCATCTACTGAAAGTATAAACAGGCTGACAAACAAATTAGCAAAATATCCTTCACAATACTCACAAATAATATAAGTATCTTGAGGTAGCTCTAACTAAGCAAGAGAAAGATCTGTATGACAAGTAATTCAAGTCACTGAAGAAAGAAATCAATGAAGATCTTAGAGGATAGAAAGATCTCCCAGGCTCATGGATTGGCAGGATTAATATAGTAAAAATGGCCATCTTGCCAAAAGCAATATACAGATTCAATTCAATCACCCCAAAATTCCAAATCAATGCTTCAGAGATTTAGAAAGATCAATTTCCAAATTCACCTGGAATTAAAAAAAAATGGTGATCTCACTTGGTCCTGAAGTCAGAGCCCTCCATGGAGGCCGACTCTTCTCTGGAAGGGAAGGTGTCCAGAGGTCTGGGTCTCAGCTCTGCCTCTTGGCTGAAGATGAATGTCTGAACGGAACCTATCGAAGAAGTTCTGTTGCTTCTGTGGTCCACGAGCTCTCCTGTGAGGACTGATCTCTGAGAGACACAAAGGAGTACTACTTAGCAATTAAAAACAATGTATTTATGAAATTCTTAGGCAAATGGATAGATCTGGAGGATATCACCCTGAGTGAAGTAACCCAATCACAAAAAACCACACATGATATGCACTCACTGATAAGCGGGTATTAGCCCAGAAAATTAGAATACACAAGATACATTTTGCAAAACACATGAAACTCAAGAAGGAAGACCAAAGTGTGGATATTTTGCTCCTTCTTAGAATGGAGAACAAAATACCCATGGGAGGACATACAGCAACAAGTGTGGAGCAGAGACTGAAGGAAAGACCTTCCAGACCTTCTGGAGACTGTCCCACCTTGGAATCAATCCCACACACAGTCACCAAACCCAGACACTATTATGGATGACAAGAAGTGCTTGCTGACAGGAGCCTGATATTGCTGTCTCCTGAGAGGTTCTGCCAATGCCTGATAAATACAGAGAAGGGTGCTCTCAGCCAACCATTGGACTTAACACAGGGTGTTCAATTAAGGAGCTAGAGAAAGGATCCAAGGATCTAAAGGAGTTTGCAACCCCATAGGAGAAAAAACAATATGAACCAACCAGTAACACATGAGCTTCCAGGGACTAAACCACCAACCAGAGAGTACACATGGAGAGAACCATGGCTCCAGCTGCATATGTAGCAAAGGACTGCCTTGTTGGTCATCAATGGGAGGAGAGGCCCTTGGTCTTGTGAAAGCTCTATGCCCCAGTGTAGGAGAATGCCAGGACCAGGATGTGCGAGTGGGTGGGTTGGTGAGCCATGGAAGAGGGGATGGAATAAAGTTTTTTCCAGAGGGGAAACCAGGAGAGAGGATAACATTTAAAATGTAAATTTTATATATATTATATATATTTATTTTATATATATATATATTTATTATATATATATATACACACACACACACACATATATATATATATATAATAAAAAAGAAAAGAAAAAAAAAAGAAAACGAAAGAAATGAAGGGGGAGTATATTTGAGAAGGGGGACCTAGGAAGAGTGGATGATGTGTTGTATTATATGGCTTGATGATATTTTATGTGAAAAGATTCCTTTTAAAATTAATAAAGAAAATTCAAGGGATGGAGATCTGAAAAAAAAGTGCTTCTTTCCTAATATATTTTAGAATCACCTCTGAAAAAGCAAGGGATAGCATCACTGAGTCACACAGGTCCCTTTCCCTTACTAAAATACTTTGTAAAATTTCCTATTATAAATGAGAATATCATACAGTGTGTTTTATTGTAAGGATACATTTTGTGTTATTAATATCAATGTAATTACTAGATGAATTTGAGTTTTAAATCTCCAGTATAGTTATTATAACGAGATTTGCTTCTTACAAAGGACTCTGATCAGGGCCTCTTTCATATCTCTGTTTCTCAGACTGTAGATGAAGGGATTCAGCATGGGAGTCACCACTGTGTACATCAGGGCCATGACAGTCTCCTTCACAGTAGAGTTATTAGCTGATGGGCATATGTAGACACCAATAATTGTCCCATAGAACAGTGAGACCACAGACAGGTGGGAGCCACAGGTGGAGAAGACCTTGTGTATGCCCCGTGTAGATGAGAACTTTAGAATGGAGCAGACAATTTGTACATAGGAAACAACAATGAGCAAAAATGGGATCACAGTATCAAGCCCTCCCACGATAAATATCATTAGTTCATTAATATAAATGTCAGAGCAGGCCAACTTGAGCAGAGCAGATATGTCACAGAAAAAAGTGGGGGATCACATTGTCCTCACAGAATGACAATCTTGCCAAGAGTAGGGTGTGTAACATGGAATACAGAATGGTAAATACCCAGGAGAGCACTACCAGAGACACACAGAGCTTAGGGCTCATGATGCTGGTGTAATGAAGAGGGAAGCAGATGGCCACATAGCGGTCATAGGCCATGACCACAAGAAGATAGATTTCCATGTTCCCAAAAGCCATGAAAAAGTACATTTGTGTCAGACAGCCGGCATAGGGGATGGATGGGTCCTGGCTCTGCATGTTCTGCAGCAACTTGGGCATTGTGACAGAGGAAAAGCAGAGATCAGAGAAGGACAAGTTGCTGAGAAAAAAGTACATGGGTGTGTGGAGATGGGTGTCCAGTAGAATAAGGATGATGATAATGAGGTTCCCCAGGATGATGTTGAGGTACATGACCAGGAAGAGGGCAAAGAACAGGTGCTTGTACTCCAGGGGAATGGGCAGGCCCAGGAGGAGGAACTGAGAGTTGACAGTCTGGTTGTTCATTTTCTTATTCTCCAGTATTCTAATAAAACATAATTAGAGTTACTGAAAATTCAAAATAAAAATTTATATATCTATACATAGATGTGTGTGTGTGTGTGTGTGTGTGTGTGTGTGAGAGAGAGAGAGAGAGAGAGAGAGAGAGAGAGAGAGAGAGAGAGAGAGAGAGAGAGAGAGAGTATACACTCAGGAAATATATTGTACAAAAATGGATCTTACAGTCATCATAGTAGTTATAACCTCAAAACTGCACATGTCTATAATCACTGTAATCATTAATGTTTTTTTTAAACTTCTCTTTAATAGGTTTCAATCTCCTCTTTTTTTTCTAGATACTTCTGTGCTGTTTCTACTGAAATACAAAATGAATTAATGCTTCTTTCTCCTGCTACCTGCTCATCCTAGTTGACTGTTGTCTATTCGTTTGACATTTGCTCTGTTATTTTGTATATTGATATTATTGAAGAATTTGTATAAAATTTATCATTAAAATTTTATATAGATTTCAAGAAAAAATACACTTTCAAACTTGGACTGGAATGACTCTGTAACATAGATGTTTTTACTCCACTGTAAACTAATTAAGTTCATTCCATTACTTAATGACAGGCACCAGATCCTCAAATATCTCAAATGAAATTAATGTTTTCATTTTGTTGTCTCCCAAACCATTGCTTGTTCTATCTTTCTGGTCTCCTATAGTACAGAAAAAGAAAATAAGGTTTTCATTAGTAATCAGTGATTTTAAATCCATTTATTAGTTTTCTTACCTTGAATGCTGTCATACATTAAACAGAGTCTCCCCTACATATGTCTTCTCTTTCATTCATTCCTCTTTGTAAGCTTATAACAATATATGAGGACCCCATATTGTGGTTACTGGAATACAGAGGCAGACACAGTAATGATCATGTTCTCATGTCTCTTGATCCTTCTCTTTTCCATCATCATGTTTTATTTACACTGTTGAATTCTAGCAAAGAAGTTCCATTATATTTTTTTCCTGATTTATTTTTCCAATTACTACTAATGCTCTGAGAATATGGTCAAAACTCCTACACGGACATAAATGCTGTTTCATTATCTCACAGGTGCCAGGGGCAAATCTCATATGGTCTCACAGTGACCCTTTGATTTCTCTCTTTATCAATGCTGGGCTTAGGACTCATCATCTGTGTTATAGTTGTACATCCTCTTGCCTATCACTTTCCTGATTCATCTGGTTCATCCTCACTCACAGGTCAGAGACATTTCTTATGACAAACTCAGCTGAATACTCTAGTCCCATACTAAGTGATGGCTTCATCTATGTCTTAGCATCACATCCCTATCCCATGCACTTAATATGTGATTACTGTTTAATCTCTACTCATATTAATTGTAAACAATATGTAGGAAAGGTTACATATGTCTTCATTTTGTTTGGTTGTTTACCATCATTCAGATTTTCCAACTAGGGCCAATACCTGCCATGATGCATGAAATTGGCTGATGGAGTATCATTACATGCTACTCAAAATGATACATTTTATTTATCATCAAACAGAAAAGTCCACATTTAAATATGAAGATTTGAAAAGTTAAACTCTACACTGTTCTTCAGAGATCTGATGATGTGTTTCTACAGTGCTAGGGTCAATCATTTGTATCACTCCACAGTGATAATGATGACTCCAAATCACATCCATATGTTTTAATACTCAAAATGTCATTGACATTGATGCAGCAACCATAATGAAAATTTTTATGAATTAGAAAAAATAAGTAATAGTTTGGAAGGTTCACCTTTGTTCTTCCTCAGATATCTATAGTGTATATGAGGGTGAATTTATGCATCAAGGGCATTAAGATTGATACTGATTTGGACCATACTCATTGCTATGCAGATATTCTCAAACTGTCATTAAAATCTGTAGACTTTGATGAAGTCACTAACACTTCACCACAGAGTGAGCTTCATGCATTCAGATTAAAGAATTAGGGAAAATGGACAATTTGGTGTAGAAAAGGTTGCATCTTCTGCCTTAGGTACAGGTGTATAATACCCACTCTTCTCTGTGCCTCCAACATTATTAACAGTTATTCAAAGGTTCCCTTGATCAGTCTCTAACACTGGTCCATCTATATCCTAGTCACACGTATGGGAAGGCATACATGAGTACACACACATGATTGTGCATGCACACACATGTGCATGCACACACACAAACACACATACACACACACACACACATGCCATCATAGGATTCTGGATGCCACTGGATATTTAATCTATCACAAGTATCAAAGCTGACACAACATGCCTGAAGCCTCCTGGCCCAGAATGGGTAGTGGTGGAGGCACAGAGTAGGACTTTCCTGATGGCTTGAAAGTCTGAGGGTCTAAGGGCTTTCTAGCTCTCTAACTGTACTGAAATGCTGCTGATAACTTCTAAAAAGTCCAAAAATCTTTCTTGCTCTTTCTGAGTGTAAAAGACTGCTGGATTAGGTGATTAACACTGTAGCCTAACAGGGGAAAATTAAGCAATATGTTCTTTGTTCTATCCCAGCGGGAATTCCTGGGCTCTAACTTTAAGCCTGCTAGTAGACGTCACAGGAAGAAAAAGAGACGCTTAGAAAGGTTATTATAGCAATTATTACTAAGTTGTAAAAAGTTTCCTATAAGAGATATCTAAGGAAAAGCAAAAAGATCCTAAGTGGGGAAAGGGAAAAAATTCTCTAAGTGGGGAAAGGGAAAATATTTCTACTCTATGTGGGGAAAAGCAAAAAATTCTGCTTTCTCCTCTTTCATCTCTTTGTCCTCAGTACTTATACATCTTTCACAATACATGATCAAATGTTACAAAGTTCATCACAAGATCACACCAAAAAAATCAAATCATAAATTGAAATAGAAGTTTAGAACAGTGAATGTTTACATGCATATCCATTAGAAGTAATTATCTGGCTAAACATCCATTGCCTGTCTCAGCTCCACAGGGTCACTGAAGGTTTAAAACCATAACTAAGTTATTAGTGAAGTTTTAAATAGGTAAACCCAGTCAATATTATATCTTCTGTCCTTTGGTTAATTGTTTTACAACCTCTTGGAATATGCTCTGATTAGGAGAAAGTCTGGTTACTACCTAAGAGCAATTAACTGGTGACACTTGGGAGACTGGTGAGTTCTCATTGCAGTTCTGACTATCATAAAATGAATTATAGCTCAATAATCACAGATATAATTTTAGGAATTCTTAGAGGATCATCATTAAGATTTAAGTCATCTATTTGTCTAGATAGCATCACTACAAGACAATACATCTTCAGGGATCTTCAGAGATCTGCTCCAAAGGGGTGTGCTACTACTTAGTAATTGTTATGTATGTTTAATAATAACAGGATGAGCATATTAATAGTGGGACTCTTTCCTAAAATGAATCCCTTACAAGCTTGCTTAATAGGGGCACACCTGTTGCAGAGTATATAATAATCGGAAGCAGGCCATTTCAGGATGATCACCAGCTGGTTATTAGCTTGTCCCATTATGGCTCCTGACAACAAAAGAAGAAACTCCAGGAGATCTAAACAACTCTCTCAAAAATGCTACAACCTAATCTGACCACTTTCACCTTCACAGACTGACAGTTTTTCAATACAGCTCAATTCAGAGATTACACACTAAGACTTTATTGGTTAGCTTTATAGAGGGTAAACCATGTAGGAAAAAAAAGCATGCACCATTAAAAAGTTGCTCTTCTTATAAATCCCTCACTGGCCTCAAACATGGAGCACTCATTACCTCTGCATCCCAAGTACTGCCATGAAAAAATGTGCCACCATAACCATTTTCTGCTTCTCATGTAAATGAACAGTACTTTCATGTTATGTAAAAATGTGTGCCATGATCAGAATCCAGAGAAATCACCATCCATGGTTACTACTGATGAGTCAATGAACTTCCAACCCTTTCTATATGTTAAGATTGTAGGTCTCAAATTAAACAACACAAAATCACAAGGAATATGTTTTAACATTTGGATATGTTTTAACATTTGGTACACTTGCATTTCTGCTTAGGTTCTATAGAGGTACCGAGTTTGACTAACTTTCATTATGGATTACATAATTATAACACCAAATGTTATTACTATCATTATTGATGACCTGTACTTAGGAACATTAACATACAATATCAGTGACTCAGATATTAGTAAACTTGTCCAGATAAAATTAATCATCATTTTAAGTAGGACACTATTTCAGAGTTTGTTCAGACCCCAGAGGTGAAAGTATAGTAAACTAACATTAAGCACAAAAGAACTGAACTCCTTCTCTTGGTAAATTCTTGTGTTAAAATATTTGGAAAAGTCACATAACAAGTAATAATAAAGAGCACAACAATATGAAAGGGGTATATGATGACCATGAAATAAATACTATCACAGTATGTCTAAGAAAAGAAGAAATGTATACCTCGAAAACCTATTTTTCATAAAACAGAAATTCCAATTGATTGCAAGATACCAGATTATTTTCCTGAATGTACCCAGAACTGATGAGTCTGAGTCGTAGTTTCTGGTTTATGCTCCTGATCCCTTTTATTTTATTTGCAGACAGAATAGCTGCTGCTGTATAAACATCACCTATCTATACCATCTCTACTTACTGCCTTCTGCTGCCATCCCTGGACCTTAAGTGCCCAACATCCCAGAGGTGTACAAATCCTGTATAACTCATTAAGGACATAGTAATTACACTGGACCATTCTAGGGCCAATTTACATCCAAGATCTCTAGTGGAGACCAATTATAGTTAATTATCATTACTTCCTACACTTAGGAGATGGTAGAATTTAAAGAACAACAAACAAAATAATAAATTAATAGCAGCAATAATAATGCCAAAAGGGTATGAAAAAGCATACTTGTTTCATGTTCATGTCATGAACAAGGCTTCTCTAGACTGGATCCCATTTTTTAGTGAGAAAAGCAAAGAAAGTTGACTGAAAACCACCTCATACTATCAGAAATTATTTTGAATGTTATTGGCTTTAAGTGTCTCATTCAACAAAACTGTAGACAAACAGCTATGAGTAATTTTTATATTCTTGGTTGTGAGCCTAGCCTTTAAGTGCTGAGCCATCTCTCTACCCTATCCACCAGTAGTTTTTAAGCAGAATGAGACTGTAGAAAACCACCCACACTTCTAAGCTCCCAAGGATAGCATCACAATTCAACATAACTATCTGCAAGAAGATGGAGGGCAGAGACAGAACATTCTTGAAAATTTTAAATTTCATCTTACTATATTCTGGCTGTGCCAAGATATGAAAGGGGCATTATTATATACAGGGAATAGGGCGATCACATGGCAAGTTTAAGTCTTCCTCAAGCCAATAGAAAACAGTCCATGTTTCCACACCTGTTCAATCACTTTGCCTTCTTACCTCCATGTGAAAACATTAATTGTACCTACTACCACCATTATCCAACCCCTCCCCATCTATGTGAGATTACTTTATAATTCCATGTTGAATGAGTGACCATTGATAACAAAGTCAGAGGTGGCATTCATAATTCCTTCCTTCACTATAGTATTCTGAACATGGTAGCCATCAGTTAAGTGCAGTTCTGTACACAATAATGAAACACAAACTTTCAAGCCCATAGAATCTTGATCCTTACTGATATAACTTTTATGGAGTTCTTAGAGATGATTTACCTTTGAGTATAGATAAAGTAAGTGAGATCTAAGTATGGGTTCAGTATGTTAGACACAGTGCTGCCTGTTCTAGTTGCATAGAACAACCACATTTTGCTTGCTACTCAGTTGATTTTTAATTACCCCAAAAAGAATGTTGTCATCCACTCTCTGAGCTTTGAATAATTTGAGAAAAAAGTGGTTGTTTGGTAGGACCAAGATCCAATTCAATCATCCCTAAAAACAGTGATGTACCCATACAAAATTATAACTAGATAGCCTTAGTATTTTCAGTGTCATTCAAGGAGTCTACAATGAATTTTAGAACCCATTATTCCCCCCAAAGAATTCCTGTGTCCATTCACATATACTCTCACCTCTATCCATCTATAGACAATTCTACTTCATGCTATTAGTGGTTTTTCTTTTCTTTTTTAAAATTTTATTTAAACAGTTTTTACACTAAAGATTTTATCCCTCTCCTGGTCCACCCTCTCTGACTGTTCCACATCCCATAATCCTCTCCAACCCTTGTCTCTATAAAGATGTCCCCATACCCCCACCTCTAACTGACAAGACCAAAAAACACCCTGGGGCCTCTAGTCTCTTCAGTTAGGTGCATCTTCTCTGACTACAGACCCAGCAGTCCTCTGTTCTATATGTTTTGGGGGCCTCATATCAGCTGGTATATGCTACCTGTTTGGTGGTCAAGTGTCTGAGAGATCTCGGAGGTCCCAGGTAATAGATACTGCTGGTCCTTCTACAGGGTCATTCTCTTCCTCTGCTTCTTCCAGATTTTCTCTAGTCTCTAAGTAGTCAATAACTTCTTTCATTGATTGGGTGCAAATATCTGCATCTGACTCTTTCAGATGCTTGTAGGGTTTTCAGAGGGCAATCATGATAGGTCCATTTTTGCTAGCAGTAATAGTGTCAGGCCTTGGGAATATCCTCTTGAGCTGGATCCCACTTTGGACTTGCCACTGGATCTCCTTTTCCTTAGGCTCCTCTCTGATTCCATCCCTGAAGTTCTTTCAGACAGAACAATTATGGGTCAGAGTTTTGAGTGTGGGATGGCAACCCCATCAATCACTTGATGCCCTGTCTTTCTGCTGGAGGTGGGTTCTAAAAGTTCCCTCTCCCCACTGTAGGGCACTTCATCTAAGGTTCCTCTATTTGAGTCCCAGGAGTCGCTCACCTACCAGGTCTCTGGTACATTCTGGAGGGTCCCCACACCTCCTAACTCCCGAGGTTTCCTGTTTCCATTCTTTCTGCTGGCCTGCAGTGCTTCAGTCCTTTTCCCTCACCCAATACAAGATCATGTTTCCCTTTCCCACCTGTCCCCTTTCCCACCTAATTCCCTCCCTTCCTCCCAACTTATGATTGCTTTCTTTCCCTCCCAAGTGGAATTGAGGCATCCTCATTTGTCCCCTTCAACTCTTTGAAGTTTTTTTAGTTCTGTGAACTATATCTTTTATATTCTGAACTTTTATTGGCTAATATCCACTTATTAGTGAGTACATATCATGCATGTCTTTTTAGGTCTGTGTTGCCTCACTCAGGATGATATTTTCTAGTTCCATCCATTTGCCTGCAAAACTCAGGATGTCCAATCAAAACTACAGCTCAATAGGGCCCAATCATCTATCACAGAACTTAGGATCTGTATTTGATTAGCATTATAAGGTGTAATGATTTTCTGAGGGGGTGCTCCAAAATGTTGAATACACGATTTAATGCCCAAAATTGCTAATTGAGCTACAGCAATGGGGTAATATTCAAGGGTTTTATTGGGAGACACATGAGGATAAATCCACAATAGAGGGCCTGACTGCCACAACACTCCTGTTGGTTGACGGAATGTCTTCAAAACGCATAGGAGAATGTCCTCTCCTTCTTTCCATCTATACAGCTTGGCCTTTTCTAAACACCTTTCTACCTTTTCTAATGCTACTGGAGCCTCAGGGGTAAGAGCATGAGGTGACGAAAGCTGTGGATAACCCTTCAATATATCGAAAAGAGGGATTAATTCAAAATTTGATAGCCTCATAATGGACGAATCCAATTTATATCTCCCAACAACTTCTGAAAATCATTCAGTGTTTTCAAATGAACTTTACTTTACATAATTCTATCTTTTGAGGTGTAATAAAATGTGGAGTAATTCGAGCACTCAAGAACTCTCCTAAATTTCCCATTTGAACTTTATCAGGAGCTATAAATAATTGTTTCATTTCTAATTCTTTTACTAGCTTAATATAGGCTTCATCTAAACTTTCTTTATTCTTTGAGGCAAGAAGGACATCATCTATATAATGTACTATCCTTAATTTTGGGAATGCATTACCTCAAGGGATGGCAAACAGTCCTACTATGTGTCAACTTTTTTTAGGAGAAGCCCTACAACCTGTCCGTAATGCCTTTGGTGAAGCAGCTAGTATATGAGCAATGTACTAAAGAATGCAGAGCAGCCATTACACCCTATAAACATAAAGGTTTAGAAGTATGGATGAAGGTTTGCAGAGAACTAGGGGGCCCGTTAACCAATGCAGGCCTAACGGCAGTGGTAGTGCAGTTGGGCAAGTTTAGCAATGATGCTTGTTATAAGTGTGGCCAAAGAGGACATTTTAGAAGAAACTGCCCTGAAAGGCATAGCTGTATCTGAGTCTCCAAAAATTCTAGCAGCTGCTTCAACAAGGCATGCTACAAAGTCTGAAAATGGTTCTGTGGGACCCTGCAAGATTTTCATAAGATTGCCTGAGAGTGTGCCTTTGTTTGGCAATGCCTTCCAGGCTTTGGTAGATACCTCATTTATTTGGGCATAGACTGCTTCAGGATCAAGCAATAGGATGGGCTGAAGACCTGGCTCAGCCAATAAAGACTAGCCTCACATCCAAAGATATAAAAACGACTGATGTTTGTATAGAATTCCGTTGAGTGTGAAACACTTTACGTTATTTATAACCAGAAAAGTTCCTGACAATTTGAAATGGTATGCAATCACCATTTTTCCCTTTCCCTGTTAAAAAAGTGAGCTCCAGTCAAGTAGAAGCCATGTTCATTACCTGAGTATAGAATAACTATGCATCTTTCCATGCTTTTTGGCTTTCTTTTTGGTGCTGATTTTTAATTAGTTTTATTTGCTGTCTTTAAATTCTACCTTCTCTTAAGTACAAGAAATAGTGATCAGTGGCCATAATTGGTCTCCACTAGAGATCCCTGTAGTAAATTGGTCCGAGAAAGGTCCTAAGTAATTACTATGCCTTACTTAATGAGACATACAGGAACTGAATTCCTCTAGGATGCTGGGCACTTGAGGCCCAGAAATAGCAGGGGAATGTATGCAAGGATGGTGCAGATAGGTGATGAGTACAGAGGCTGCTATTCTTGTGCCTGCAAATAAAATGAATGTAAGTAGGATCAACAGTCAGAAACTAGGACTCAGCCTCGGGAGAGCTAGGTTTATTTGGGAAAATAAGCAAGTGTGTTTCTGTGAATCTGCATGAATTTCTAGCATGATGCAGGACAGTTTTTCAGGTATGATAACATGCTTCTTTTCTCTGTCTTCCAAGATTTCATCACACTGTAAAACTATTTGTTCCATGGTCCTCACATAACCTCTTTTATATTGGTGGGTTCATTATAATTATTGATTATATTTTTCTATCAGTATTATACCATTTCAACACAAGAGCAGCCCTGTAAGATGGAGTTTACTGTGGTTGTGCTGAAGGCTACTTTACTCTACTTCATCCTGTGGTGTCTTAGCAAACTCTGAGCAATGTCCTCCCCAAGATGATGATTAATTTTATATGCACAAGTTTGAAACCTCAGTTTTATTGATATTTTATGAAATTACTCCTGAATTCAGTCCATCAAAGACAGAATTTATAACATCTAGGTGTTCAAGTAAATGTAGAATGAGAGTTACTCAACAAAACTTACTGACTCTACAGAATACAAGAAGATACACAGATGTAGCAAATATTAGAAACCTATTTCTCATGATTTTCCTGGGCTGTTTAATTTGGTAACTGTGGTTTTAACATCTAAAGAATTTATGAAGTTCATTGACCTATCAGTGGTAACAATTAATGGTGATTTCTCTGGATTCTGATCTTTGTACACATGCATACATAACACAGAGGCACTGTTTATTTTCTGAAGAAGCAGAAACTGGACTTGGTAACACATTTGTGTCATTCTAGTGTTCAGCAAAAAGAGTCTGGAGTGGTGTTTGTTTGTTTGATTGATTGTTTTTAAGGTCAATCTGGGATACACAGGGAGAGCATTTTTTTAAAATGATGCATGACATTTTTTCCTATATGGTTTTCCCTCTGTAATATTTATCCACAACTCCTTAAGTGTGCAGGCTTTGAATATAGCTGGTTGAAACACTGTCAGTCTATGAATATGCCAGTTCTCAGACTAGGTTGTAACATTTCAGAAAACTTGTTGAGATCTATTGATATTTTCCCTGTTTAGTTAGCTTTGAGATGCATCATAGATTCAAATTATCCAGTGTTGTCAAGAATCACAGTGTGTGCTTGTGTGTGTGTGTGTGTGTGTGTGTGTGTGTGTGTGTGTGTGCGTGTGTGTGTTCAATTGCATGTGACTTAGGACACAGACTGATGTTAGAAACTTATATGACAATATTTGAAGAACTGTCTAGAACATTGGAATCCCTGAGAAGAGTGGAGGTTAAAGATGTATCTAAGGCAGAAGATGCAAACATTTTCTATAATAAATTGTATTTTCCACCTAAATCCTTCATCTGACTGTATGAAGCTCATCATGTAATTGAGTGTTTCTTATTCATGCAAAGTCCACACACTTTAATGACATTTAGAGAATATCTGCATATCTATTAAAATTATTTAAAAATTAATGTTGGACTTAACCCACTTGATGCATAAATTAATCATCATATATAGAGTAAATGTCTGAGGAATAACAAGTGAAGATTCAAAGAATTTTGTTCCTTCATTTTATAATTTATAAATATATCATCCTATTTGTGTTCCACATCAGAATCAATTACATCTTGATGATTAGAGCATATGGATATGATTTGTAGTCATTGATTCCTCTGAGAAGTGAAACAAATAATTAACCCTAACACTGAAAACATACGTTAGATCTATAACACTCACCATAGAGTGTAAAATTAAGTGTTAACAATTCAAGTATTTATATTTAAATTTATATTTAAATGATAATTTTTCTACCATTGAGGTTGAACTAATCTGTGTCAATTTGAACTGCAGGAAACAAATATTCACTGACCAAATTCATGCAACATGATAGGTATTAACCCTAGTTGGAGATTATGAATGATTGTAAACAACAAAATGGAATGAAGTCATATGTGACCTTTCCAGCATATACTTTACAATTGATGGGAATATTGTTTCAAGCCATAATCAAAGTATTAAGTGCATGGTATATAAGTATATGATGCTATAAAGCATGGCTTAGGGTCTCACATAGTATGGGAAGACAGGATAATGTTAGCTGTGTATGTGATAAGCAATAACTGTTACATATGAGTGAGGATGAATGAAATGATATGGAAGGGAAGGGGAGGAAGTGAGAAGCATGAGAACCAAAAATTCTAAAATGAGGATTGTGAAGAGATTGACCCAGAATTGAATAATGAGAGGAAAGCATGTGGTACTGTATGGGATGTACCACTGACACCTGTGAGATAACAAAAGAGAATTTGTGTCCCAGATAGGAGCTTTGTTCTTATCCTCAAAGTAAGAGTGGTAATCTGAAGAATAAATCAGAAAAGATGTGAAGGAACTCCTATGTTAGAATGCCAAGAAAGCAAGGATCCTTCTGATTTCTGTCTGCACCTAGAGCTGACTCTGTGCCACAATGCTCCATACCCAAGTACTACTGTGAGAGAGCTGATCTCTCAGGAGTGCTGACAAGCCTGTGAGCACAGGTATGACCACCACTTCTGGTCAAATTCCTGACCCAAGAGGGTCCTGCCCAGATCCATCAGGATATAGGAACCAAGGAAAAGTCAGGGACAGGATCCTTCCACTTTCTCTATATACCCCAGAGCTGACTCTATGCCAGAGTTATCCATACCCAAATTCCTCCAGGAGTAAAGTGGTCGCCCAGGAGTACTGACACACAGGCTTGCAGGAGGGACAAGTCACAGTCAGAGACAGCAAGACCAGCTCACAACAGAGATAACCAGATGGCAAGAGGCAAAGGTAAGAACATAAGCAACAGAAACCAAGGCAACTGGGCATCATCAGAACCCAGTTCTCCCACCACAGAAAATGTTGGATATCCCAACACGCCAGAAAAGAAAGACTATGATTTAAAATCACTTCTCATGATGATGATAGAGGACATAAAGAGGTACATAAATAAATTCCTTAAAGATATACAGGAGAAAATAAGAAAGAAAGAAAGAAAGAAAGAAAGAAAGAAAGAAAGAAAGAAAGAAAGAAAAGAGAAAAAAGAAAAAGAAAAAGAAAAAAATAAGAAAATAAGACCAGGCATGGTGGCACACGCCTTTAATCCCAGCACTTGGGAGTCAGAGGCAGGCAGATTTCTGAGTTCGAGGCCAGCCTGGTCTACAAAGTGAGTTCCAGGACAGCCAGGGCTATACTGAGAAACCCTGTCTCAAAAAACCAAAAAGAAAAAAAAAAAAGGAAGGAAGGAAGGAAGGAAGGAAGGAAGGAAGGAAGGAAGGAAGGAAGGAAGGAAGGAAGGAAGGAAGGAAAAGAAATACAGGAGAACACAGGTAAACAACTAGAACCCCTTAAAGAGGAAACACACAAAAGAAAAATCCCTTAAAGAATTACAGGAAAACACAACCAAACAGGTGGAAAAATTAAGCAAAACCTTCCAGGATCAAAAAAATGGAAAGAAGAACCTTTACCCAAAACATCTAGAAATTCAAGGACATAATGAAAAGATCAAACCTAAGAATAATAGGTAAAGAAGAGAGTGAAGATTGCCAACTTAAAGGGCCACTAAACATCTTCAACAAAATTATAGAAGAAAATTTCCCTCCCCTAAAGAAAGACATCCCCATAAACATACAAGAAGCCCACAGAACTCCACATAGATTGGACCAGAAAAGAAATTCCTCCTGTCACATAATAACTAAAACACAAAATGCACAAAACAAAGAAAGAATATTAAAGGCCTTAAGGGATAGAAGTCAAGTAACATATAAAAGCTATCCTATCAGAATTACACCAGATTTCTCACCAGAGACTATGAAAGCCAGAAGACCCTGGGCAGATGTCATACAGACCCTAAAAGAACACAAATGCCAGCCCAGGCTACTATATCCAGCAAAACTCTCAATTGACATAGATGGAGAAAACAAGATATTCTATGACAAAACCAAATTTACAAAATATCTTCCCATAAATCAAGCCCTAAAAAGGATAATAGATGGAAAATGCCAACACAAGGAGGGAACTATACCCTAGAAAAAGCTTGAAAGTAATCTTTCAACAAATCCCAAAGAAGATAGCCACACAAACATAATTCCACCTTTAACAACAAAAATAACAGGAAGCAACAATCACTATTCCTTAATATCTCTTAACAACAATGGACTCAATTCCTCAATAAAAAGACATAGACTAACAGACTGGATATGTAAACAGGACACAGTATTTTGCTGAATACAGGAAACCCACCTCAGTGACAAAGGCAGACACTACCTCAGAGTAAAAGGCTGGGAAACAAATTTCCAAGCAAAGGGTCCCAAGGAACAAGCTGGAGTAGCCATTCTATTATCTAATGAAATCAACTTTTAACCAAAAGCTATCAAAAAAGATAAGGGTGAATACTTTATACTGGTCAGAGGGAAAATATCTATCAGAATAAACTCTCAATTCTGGACATCTATGCTCCAAATGAAAAGGCACTCACATTCATAAAAGAAACTTTTCCAAAGCTCAAAGCACACATTGCACCCCACACAATAATAGTGGGAGACTTCAACTCCCCATTCTCAGCAATGGACAGATCATGGAAACAGAAACTAAATAGAGACACAGTGACACTATGAACCAAATCGATATAACAGATATTTATAGAACATTTTATCCTAAAACAAAAGCATATACCGTCTTCTCAGCACCTCGGGGTACCTTCTCCAAAATTCACAATATAATTGGTCACAAAACCGGCCTCAACAGATATAAGAAGATTTCAATAGTCCCATGCACTCTATCAGATCACCATGGACTAAGAATGTTCTCAAATAACAACAAAAACAAGGGAAAGTACACATGGAAGTTAACGACACTCTGCTCAATGTTAACTTGGTCAAAGAAGAAAAAAAGAAAGTATTTAAAGACCTTTCAGAATTTAATGAAAGTAAAGGCACAACACGCCCAAACATGGGACACAATGAAAGCAGAGGTAGAAGGAAAACTCATAGTTCGGAGTGCCTCCAAAAAGAAACTGGAGAGAGCTTACACTACCAGCTTAACAGCATACCTGAAAGCTCTATAACAAAAAAAAAAGCAAATACACCCAAGAGGAGTAGACAGCAGGAAATAATCAAACTCAGGGCTGAAATCAACCAAGTATAAACAAAAAGAATGATAGAAAGAATCAACCAAACTAGGAGCTGGTTCTTTGAGAAAATCAAAAACAGAGAGAACCCAGACTAATCAGAGGGCACAGAGACAGTATCCAAATTGACAAAATCAGAAATGAAAAGGGAAATATAGCAACAGAAACTGAGAAAACTCAAAAAATTATCAGTTCCTACTACAAAAGCCTATATTCAACAAAACTGTAAAATCTGGATGAAATGGACAATTTTCTAGAGAGGTACCAAGTGCCAAAGTTAAATCGGGATCAGATAAACTGTCTAAACAGTCCTATATCCCCTAAAGAAATAGAAGCAGTCATTAATAAGCTCCAAATCAAAAAATATAAGCCCAGGACCAGATGGCTTTAGTGCAGAATTCTATCACACCTTCAACGAAGACTTAATACCAATCAATCCATAACATGAAATAGAAACAGAAGGGACACTTCCCAATTCATTCTATGAAGCCACAGTTACGCTGCATATACTCACTTGGAGATGCAATGGTTTCTGTTTAATCAGGAACTTGTCATAATTTCCTTTCATAAAGGACTTCATAAGAGTTTTTTTCTACTTCTATCTTGTTTAATGTTCCAAATAGATTTTAAAAACTGGTTGAGTGCATACTACTTTTAGCTTCAGAAGATATCATGTAATGCATTTAAGAGGCATTTAACTATTATAAATTATTTTAAGAACCTAAAAATGTCAATACTAACAGGTATATCTTTTAATGTTATTAATTTAATAATTAAAAAAGAAAACAAAAATGCCACAGAATAAATGAAGCTTGTTGAAGGAGAAAAGAAGGTTCAAGAGACGGGAGAACACAGACATGAACTGAGTCTGCTTCTGTATTCCAGTAAAGACAAGATGTGGTCCTGATAAATTGATAAACTCTCACAGAGAAGAAAGGATGAAATAGGAGGATAATGGAGAAGAGACTTTGTAAAATATGCAACAGCAGTTCAAGTTAAGGGAAAAAATGAATGGATCTAAAATCACAAATTTCTGATGAAAATCTCATTGGCTTTGTGGTTCTATGGGAGACTGGAATGGTAGAAGAACAAGGGATGCATTGGGAAATAAAAATTGACAGCATTAATTTCACTTGGGACTTTGAGCTTGATGCCTGTCATACATGCAATGGAAGGAAGATGATTAGTCAATGGTGAAGAAGAAATCTGTGTTACAGGGACATACAGGACTGATTTTCAAATTGTAATATAACAGATTGGAGTATGTGAGATTTTCTTCTATTTTATATTAAATTGTGTTGACAAAGTTTATTCAGATTCATCAAGAATATCAAAATATAAAATCTCATAGAGCAAATTACAAACAACAATTGAGCAGAAGGCCAGAGAGGAAAGAATTAGTCATTTTTTTTCTCTCAATAGAAGTGCTTAGTGGCATTTAGAAAAGGATTGGAAACAGAAATCTGTTAAAGAGAAGTTAAGAATAATCATTAATAATTTTAATGAGTACAGACATTTGGAGTTTTAAAATTATAATTTCTAGGAAGATGGTCAGATCCATTGTTGTAGAATATATACCCTAGATATATATTGATTTATTTTTTATTTAAAGGAACTGACATTTTCCCATTAGGATACTGGAGAGGAAGAATGATAATGAATAACAAAACTGTCATCACCCAGTTCATTCTCCTGGGCCTGCCCATCCTGCCAGAGTACCAGCACCTGTTCTATGCCCTGTTCCTGGCCATGTACCTCACCACCATCCTGGGGAACCTCATCATCATCATCCTCATTCGACTGGACTCCCATCTCCACACACCCATGTACTTGTTTCTCAGCAACTTGTCCTTCTCTGATCTCTGCTTTTCCTCTGTTACAATGCCCAAGTTGCTGCTGAACATGCAGAGCCAGGACACATCCATCCCCTATGCAGGTTGCCTGACACAAATGTACTTTTCCAATCTTTTCGGAGGCCTGGAAATCTTCCTCCTTGTGGTCATGGCCTATGACCGCTATGTGGCCATCTGCCTTCCCCTTCACTACACCAGCATCATGAGCCCCAAGCTCTGTGTGTTTCTGGTGCTGCTGTCCTGGGTGATTAGTATGCTGTATTCCATGTTGCACACTCTACTCTTGGCTAGATTGTCATTCTGTGAGGACAATGTGATCCCTCACTTCTTCTGTGACATATCTGCACTGCTCAAGTTGGCCTGCTCTGACATTCATATTAATGAACTAATGATATTTTTCTTAGGAGGGCCCCTTATGATCATCCCATTCTTACTCATTGTTGTGTCCTATATACAAATTGTCTTCTCTATTCTAAAGGTTTCATCTACTCGGGCCATCCAAAAGGTCTTCTCCACCTGTGGCTCACACCTGTCTGTGGTCTCACTGTTCTATGGGACAATTATTGGTCTCTACTTATGTCCATCAGCTAATAACTTTTCAGTGAAGAAGGCTTCCATTACCATGATGTACACAGTGGTAACTCCCATGCTGAACCCTTTCATCTACAGCCTGAGGAACAGAGATATAAAAGAGGCCCTTGTAAGAGTCCTTATAAAGAAAATATCATTATAATGGCAACCCTGGGATTTTTACTTAAATTTTAATGAATACATTGATATTTTAATATTACAAAATGTATCCTTCAAAAGGGACCCACATATAAGAACATAATACATAATAATCCCATTTGCAAAGTGTGGGTACTTCAGTCCTTCTTAGAAGGGGAAACAAAATACTCACAGGAGCAAATTATAGAGACACAGTGTGGAGCAGAGACTGAAGGAAAGGCCATTCAGAGAATGCCCCACTTGGGGATACATCCCAAATAGTCACCAAACACACCCATTACTGTGGATGCCAAGAAGTAAGAAGATGCCATGCTGATAGGAGCCTGATATAGCTGTCTCCTGAGAGGTTTTGCCAGACAGAGCCTGACATATACAGAGGTGGATGCTTGCAGCCAACCATTGAACTGATCACAGAGTCCCCAGTGAAGGACTTAGAGAATGGACTGAAGGAGCTGAAGAGAGTTGCAACCCATAGGAAGAACAACAATATCAACCAACCAGACCCCCTTCCAGAGCTTCCAGGGACTAAACCACCAACCAAGGAGTACACATGGAGGAACCCATGGCTCCAGCCGCATAAGTAGCAGAGGATGGACTTGTCAGGCATCAATGTGAGAAGAGCCCCTTGGTCCCTTGACGGCTGGATGCCCCAGTATAGGGGAATGCGAGGGCATGGAGGCGGGAGTGGATAGTAGGTAGGGGTACACCCTCATAGAAGCAGGAGGAGGGGGATGGGATAGAGTTTCAGAGGGAAAATCGGGAAACGGGGAAACATTTGAAATGTAAATAAATAAAATATCCAATTAAAAAGTGAAAAAAATAATGATCCCATTTGCAAAAGGAAGTTTTACAAAGTAGTTCAGTCAGTGAAAGGGACCTTGGTGACTCACTGATGCCATCCTAAGCCTTGAATAAGTGATTCTAGAAAATCATAAGGGAAGAACGAATGTTTTATTAGATTCTATTCCTTACATTCTTTTTATTGTTATAGAAAATAGAATCTTCTCTCTTTCAATACATGCCAGCCACAGTTTCTTCTCCCTCCACTCCTTTTAGTTCCTCCTACCCCCCCTTCCCCAAATTTAACTCCCTGTCTCTTTCCTCTTCTGAAAATATCTGGCGTCCAAGAGAGAAGAACTAAATACCACAAAACAAGGTACAATAAGAAAAGGTGGAAGCCCTCCTGTCAAGGATTGCCAAGAAAACAATCAGGAGGAATAGACTCTTAAGATCAGGCAAAACATTCAGAAATAAACCTGAAAACACTGCTTGTAGTCCCACAAAAACACCAAGTTAACAGCCCTAACATATAGGCAGAGGACCTGGTAGAGATCCCTGCAGCACCTCTATGTGGAGCAATGGACTATGCACAGACAGTCTAGCCAGAATGTCAGAAGCTTGGGACATTGTCTGCATGACTGATAGCTACAGAGCTCCCCTGTGGCGACTGTGGGGCAGTAATTTCGACAAGAGCCAGGGATCCAGGAGACATGATTGAGAGCCTTCCATCCCATGTAGGTGGAAATTAATACCCACCGGGTTTCACCGGGGTTCAAGACCTAAGCTGGAGACCTAAGACTGGATGGAGACCAGGCTGTCTGTGCATAGCCCATTGCCCTACACCCCTGCTTGCCTTGTCAGGCTTTGGGATCCCTGTGAGCAATTGTTTAGTTAATTTGGTGGGACCATGATCTCCTGGTATCCTCCAACCCCTTTGACTCCTACAGTCTTTCCTCCCCCTCTTCCATAGGGTTTCCCCATCTCTGAGGAGAGGGACACAGTGGAATACTTCAATTTATACTGTCTTTATGCATAATGCTTGGCTGTGGGTCTCTGCATCTGCTCAATCTGGTGCCAGAAGAATTCTATCTGATAATATCTGTACAAGACTCTAACATATGTGTACAGAATAATATCATTAGGAGTCATTTCAATTACTTTTCTCCAGTAATGTTTGGTTCTACTCTAGGTCTCTTCTCTATTCATTCTCTGGATCCTGGCTATCTAGCCAGTATAGGGCATGAGGTCATTTCATCTACACTCTGAGGAACAAAGACATAAAGAAGGTCCTTGTAAGAGTTACGTGCAATAAAAAAATCCTTTGTAATGGTAGCATTTGGAATGGTTATAAATGTATTGAGGCAAATATTTTATATCAGATATTATCCATCGTCATAGGAGCTACATGAAAGAACATGGTACCTAACTGTTCAATACATGCAATAGAGGAGGTTTAGAAGAATAGCCAAAGTAGGAAAGGATGTCTTTTATATCTGGCTACAACTTCCTCCTTATCTCACATAAACAATCCTGGAAGTGCATATTGACTAAGGCATTTCCAGGTATTGTCTAATATGGTCTCCATTCACGTTAGGTCACTGCAAACATTTATCATTTTACCCTAATTTCTGTGTTCACTGATAGAACAGTTAAAATAGTTTAAGCAATGGATTCATGACACTGGATAGCAATGAAACATCTTCACTACCCTGCTTCCTTCTAAAATTTTCAACTGATATACAAACACTAAATTTGACAATATTTTCCCTCAACTCCCCCACATTCTCCCCATATACCCATGTTATCTTTGCTGACAAGTCTTTACACTGAACAAATTAGTTAGAATCATTTTGTACAATTGTCATTTGTATAATTTTTGTCTTAAATTGGAATTGATTGATAAACGGGGCAATTCAATTTACTTCTCTAAGAGCAAAGGGAAAAGAAAAAAAGCTAAAATCTTGTAAAGTCTAATGTATGTTCATATTTTACTTTATAAAACATGTTTCTAGTGGGTGGCTTTATTTTACTCTTATGACAATCTCAAGGAGGTAGAGAAGCTTCTGTTTCACAGACTAAAGAATGAGAAGTTCGTCCAATCCAATTGCGCGCGGGACCTGAGACTGCATTAGTTAGGGAAGCAGAAACCGGCCTGAGTAGGGCCACAGGCCTCATCCGGCCGGATCAGCACGAGGGTAGCTAGAGCGCAGGGTCGGCTGACACCTGCCAGCTACCCAAGACCCCCGCCACAGGATTTTGAGACTGCTGGTGAGTGGAACACAGCTTCTGCTCCAGTCCAATCATGCGGGACCTGAGACTGCTTTGGTTGGGGAGGCAGAAATCCTTCCTACGTAGGGCCACAAGCCTCTTCTGGTCAGAAAAGCACCGGGGTAGCAAGGGCGCAGGGCCGGCTGACACTCGCCAGCTACCCACAACACCCACCACAGGATCTTAAGACTTCTGGAGAGTGGAACACAGCTTCTGCTCCAATCCAATTGTGCGCGGGACCTGAGACTGCATTAGTTAGGGAAGCAGAAAACCCGCCTGAGTAGGACCACAGGCCTCTTCCGGCTGGACCAGCACCGGGGTACCGCCAGCTACCCACGACCCCTGCCACAGGATTTTGAGACTGCTGGTGAGTGGAACACAGAGTCTGCTCCAATCTTTAAACAGTGACAACTACAACAACTAACCCCAGAGATTTCCAGATGGCGAAAGGTAAACGTAATAATCTTACTAACAGAAACCAAGACCACTCACCATTATCAGAACCCAGCACTCCCACTTCGCCCAGTCCAGGGCACCCCAACACACCGGAAAAGCTAGACACGGATCTAAAAGCATATCTCCTGATGATGGTAGAGGACTTCAAGAAAAACTTTAATAACACACTTAAAGAAATACTAAGGAACACTGGTAAACAGGTAGAAGACAGTAAAGAGGAAGCACAAAAATCCCTTAAAGAACTGCAGGAGAACACTGCTAAAGAGTTACAAATCATTAAAGAAAAACAGGATAACCTAATCAAACAGGTAGAAGTCCTTAATGAAAAACAGGAAAACACATCCAAACAGATGATGGAAATGAACAAAACCATACTAGACCTAAAAAGGGAAGTAGACACAATAAAGAAAACTCAAAATGAGGCAACACTGGAGATAGAAACCCTAGGAAAGAAATCTGGAACCATAGATACGAGCATCAGCAACAGAATACAAGAGATGGAAGAGAGAATCTCAGGTGCAGAAGACTCCATAGAGAACATCGGCACAACAATCAAGGAAAATGTAAAATGCAAAAAGATCCTAACTCAAAACATCCAAGAAATACAGGACACAATGAGAAGACCAAACCTACGGATAATAGGAGTGGATGAGAATGAAGATTTTCAACTCAAAGGACCAGCAAACATCTTCAACAAAATTATAGAAGAAAACTTCCCAAATCTAAAGAAAGAGATGCCCATGAACATGCAAGAAGCCTACAGAACTCCAAACAGACTGGACCAGAAAAGAAATACCTCCCGACACATAATAATCAGAACAACAAATGCTCTAAATAAAGATAGAATACTAAAAGCAGTAAGAGAAAAAGGCCAAGTAACATATAAAGGCAAGCCTATCAGAATTACACCAGATTTTTCACCAGAGACTATGAAAGCCAGAAAATCCTGGATGGATGTTATACAGACACTAAAAGAACACAAAATCCAGCCCAGGCTACTATACCCAGCCAAACTCTCAATTAACATAGATAGAGAAACCAAAGTATTCCACGACAAAACCAAATTCACACATTATCTCTCCATGAATCCAGCCCTTCAAAGGATAATAACAGAAAAAAACCAGTACTAGGACAGGAACCACGCCCTAGAAACAACAAGAAGGTAATCCCTCAACAAACCTAAAAGAAGACAGCCACAAGAACAGAATGCCAACTTTAACAACAAAAATAACAGGAAACAACAATTACTTTTCCTTAATATCTCTTAATATCAATGGAATCAACTCCCCAATAAAAAGACATAGACTAACAAACTGGCTACACAAACAAGAACCAACATTTTGCTGCTTACAGGAAACTCATCTCAGAGAAAAAGATAGACACTACCTCAGAATGAAAGGCTGGAAAACAATTTTCCAAGCAAATGGTATGAAGAAACAAGCTGGAGTAGCCATTCTAATATCTGATAAGATTGACTTCCAACCCAAAGTCATTAAAAAAGACAGGGAGGGACACTTCATACTCATCAAAGGTAAAATCCTCCAAGAGGAACTATCAATCCTGAATATCTATGCTCCAAATACAAAGGCAGCCACATTCATTAAAGAAACTTTAGTAAATCTCAAAGCACACATTGCACCTCATACAATAATAGTGGGAGACTTCAACACACCACTTTCACCAATGGACAGATCATGGAAACAGAAACAAAACAGGGACACAGAGAAACTAAGAGAAATTATGAATCAAATGGATCTGGCAGATATCTACAGAACATTCTATCCTAAAACAAAAGGATATACCTTCTTCTCAGCACCTCATGGTACCTTCTCCAAAATTGACCACATAATTGGTCACAAAACAGGCCTCAACAAATACAAAAATATTGAAATTGTCCCATGCATCCTATCAGATCACCATGGACTAAGGCTGATCTTCAATAACAAAATAAACAATAGAAAGCCAACCTTCACGTGGAAACTGAACAACACTCTTCTCAATGATACCTTGGCCAAGGAAGGAATAAAGAAAGAAATTAAGGACTTTTTAGAGTTCAATGAAAATGAAGCCACAACATACCCAAACTTATGGGACGCAATGAAAGCATTTCTAAGAGGAAAACTCATAGCTCTGAGTGCCTCCAAAAGGAAACTAGAGAGAGCACACATTAGCAGCTTGACAACATACCTAAAAGCACTAGAACAAAAGGAAGCAAATTCACCCAAGAGGAGTAGACGGCAGGAAATAATCAAACTCAGGGGCGAAATCAACCAAGTGGAAACAAGAAAAGCTATTCAAAGAATCAACCAATCAAGGAGCTGGTTCTTTGAGAAAATCAACAAGATAGATAAACCCTTAGCCAGACTCACTAGAGGGCACAGGGAAAGCATCCTAATTAACAAAATCAGAAATGAAAAAGGAGACATAACAACAGATCCTGAAGACATCCAAAACACCATCAGATCCTTCTACCAAAGGCTATACTCAACAAAACTGGAGAACCTGGATGAAATGGAGAAGTTCCTAGACAGATACCAGGTACCAAAGTTATATCAAGATCAGGTTAATGATCTAAACAGCCCTATATCCCCCAAAGAAATAGAAGCAGTCATTAATAGTCTCCCAACCAAAAAAAGCCCAGGACCAGATGGGTTTAGTGCAGAGTTCTATCAGACCTTCAAAGAAGATCTAATCCCAGTTCTTCACAAACTATTCCACAAAATAGAAACAGAAGGTACTCTACCCAACTCATTCTATGAAGCCACAATTACTCTGATACCTAAACCACAAAAAGACCCAACAAAGATAGAAAACTTCAGACCAATATCCCTTATGAATATTGATGCAAAAATCCTCAATAAAGTTCTTGCTAACCGAATCCAAGAACACATCAAAACAATCATCCATCCTGACCAAGTAGGTTTCATCCCAGGGATGCAGGGATGGTTCAATATACGGAAATCCATCAATGTAATCCAGTATATAAACAAACTCAAAGACAAAAACCACATGGTCATCTCGTTAGATGCGGAAAAAGCATTTGACAAGATCCAACACCCATTCATGATAAAAGTCTTGGAAAGATCAGGAATTCAAGGCCCATACCTAAACATGATAAAAGCAATCTACAGCAAACCAGTAGCCAACATCAAACTAAATGGTCAGAAGCTTGAAGCAATCCCTCTAAAATCAGGGACTAGACAAGGCTGTCCACTTTCTCCATACCTATTCAACAATGTACTTGAAGTCCTAGCCAGAGCAATTCGACAACAAAGGAGATCAAAGGGATACAAATTGGAAAAGATGAAGTCAAAATATCACTCTTTGCAGATGATATGATAGTATATATAAGTGACCCTAAAAATTCCACCAGAGAACTCCTAAGCCTGATAAACAGCTTCGGTGAAGTAGCTGGATATAAAATTAACTCAAACAAATCAATGGCCTTTCTCTACACAAAGAATAAACAGGCTGAGAAAGAAATTAGGGAAACAACACCCTTCTCAATAGTCACAAATAATATAAAATATCTTGGCGTGAATCTAACTAAGGAAGTGAAAGATCTGTATAATAAAAACTTCAAGTCTCTGAAGAAAGAAATTAAAGAAGATCTCAGAAGATGGAAAGATCTCCCATGCTCATGGATTGGCAGGATCAACATTGTAAAAATAGCTATCTTGCCAAAAGCAATCTACAGATTCAATGCAATCCCCATCAAAATTCCAAATCAATTCTTCAACGAATTAGAAAGAGCAATCTGCAAATTCATCTGGAATAACAAAAAACCTAGGATAGCAAAAACTCTTCTCAAGGATAAAAGAACCTCTGGTGGAATCACCATGCTGGACCTAAAGCTCTACTACAGAGCAATTGTGATAAAAACTGCATGGTACTGGTATAGTGACAGACAAATAGACCAATGGAATAGAATTGAAGACCCAGAAATGAACCCACACACCTACGGTCACTTGATCTTCGACAAGGGAGCTAAAAACATCCAGTGGAAGAAAGACAGCATTTTCAACAAATGGTGCTGGCACAACTGGTTGTTAACATGTAGAAGAATGCGAATCGATCCATTCCTATCTCCTTGTACTAAGGTCAAGTCTAAGTGGATCAAGGAACTTCACATAAAACCAGAGACACTGAAACTTATAGAGGAGAAAGTGGGGAAAAGCCTTGAAGATATGGGCACAGGGGAAAAATTCCTGAATAGAACAGTAATGGCTTGTGCTGTAAGATGGAGAATTAACAAGTGGGACCTCATGAAACTACAAAGCTTCTGCAAGGCTAAAGACACCATCAATAAGACAAAAAAACCACCAACAGATTGGGAAAGGATCTTCACCTATCCTAAATCAGATAAGGGACTAATATCCAATATATATAAAGAACTCAAGAAGGTGGACTCCAGAAAGTCAAATAACCCCATTAAAAAATGGGGCTCAGAACTGAACAAAGAATTCTCACCTGAGCAATACCGAATGGCAGAGAAGCACCTGAAAAAATGTTCAACATCCTTAATCATCAGGGAAATGCAAATCAAAACAACCCTGAGATTCCACCTCACACCAGTCAGAATGGCTAAGATCAAAAATTCAGGTGACAGCAGATGCTGCCGAGGATGTGGAGAAAGAGGAACACTCCTCCATTGTTGGTGGGATTGCAAGCTTGTACAACCACTCTGGAAATCAGTCTGGTGGTTCCTCAGAAAATTGGACATAGTACTACCGGAGGATCCAGCAATACCTCTCCTGGGCATATATCCAGAAGATGTCCCAACCGGTAAGAAGGACACATGCTCCACTATGTTCATAGCAGCCTTATTTATAATAGTCAGAAGCTGGAAATAACCCAGATGTCCCTCAACAGAGGAATGGATACAGAAATTATGGTACATTTACACAATGGAGTACTACTCAGCTATTAAAAAGAATGAATTTATGAAATTCCTAGCCAAATGGATGGACCTGGAGGGCATCATCTTGAGTGAAGTAACACAATCACAAAAGAACTCACACAATATGTATTCACTGATAAGTGGATATTAGCCCAAAACTTAGGATACCCAAGATATAAGATACAATTTGCTAAACGCATGAAACTCAAGAAGAATGAAGACCAAAGTGTGGACACTGTGCACCTTCTTAGAATTGGGAACAAAACACCCAGGGAAGGAGTTACAGAGACAAATTTCGTAGCTGTGATGAAAGTATGGACCATTTAGAGACTGCCGTATCCAGGGATCCATCCCATAATCAGCTTCTAAACGCTGACACCATTGCATACACTAGCAAGATTTTGCTGAAAGGACCCAAATATAGCTGTCTCTTGTGAGACTATGCCGGGGCCTAGCAAACACAGGAGTGGATGTTCACAGTCAGCTATTGGATGTATCACAGGGCTCCCAATGGAGAAGCTAGAGATAGTATCCAAGGAGCTAAAGGGATCTGCAACCCTATTGTTGGAACAACATGATGTACTAACCAGAACCCCGGAGCTCTTGTCTCTAGCTGCATATGTATCGAAAGATGACCTAGTCGGCCATCAATGGAAAGAGAGGCCCATTGGACTTGCAAACTTTATATGCCCCAATATAGGGGAATGCCAGGGCCAAAAGAATGGGAATGGGTGGGTAGGGAAGTGGGGGGGCGCTATAGGGGACTTTTGGGATAGCATTGGAAATGTAATTGAGGAAAATATGTAATAAAAATATTAAAAATTAAAAAAAAAAGAATGAGAAGTTTACTGATTTTCCATCTCACACAGAGGGGCAATTAATGAGCATGATTGTGGTCACAGAGCAATTCCCTTATTTTGTCCCATTTCTGTAGAAAAAAAGAATTTTTCTTTACTTTTTTAAATTCTCTGCCTCACTATGGCATGAAATAACCCTGGCCCCTTATTTCCTCAGGTGTCCTTGTTAGGTGCTGGCACACAAACCCAGATCTTTCTTTTTTCTTTCTTAATTTTTTTTTTACTTAAATGTTTTATACATCAAACATATTAATAATATTGAGGGGTTTTTTTTTTGTTTTTGTTTTTTGAGACAGGGTTTCTCTGTGTATTCCTGGCTGTCTTGGAACTCACTCTGGCCTTAAACTCAGAAATCCACCTGCCTCTGCCTCCCAAGTGCTGGGATGAAAGGCATTCGCCACCACCGCCCTGATAATATTGAGTATTTTGAGAATCAAATAATACATAAAAGATTTGTTCAGCTTTTATATTCATACCCTTTCTTACCCTAAAAATATTAATGAATATTTCATACTATACATAACTAAAGATCCTATATCTAATGTTTAATACCAAATTGTTTCAAAACCTACAAAATATTCTTTGAGTGTTAAGCATTTACTAGTAAAAGAGGAAAAAATATTAAAATGAATCATTAAGAAATACATTCAAAAGCCCTTATATGATACCACCTGACATAGTGAGAGAATATTTAAAACACATTATATATCTGTGTACATTGTCTAACAATCAGTTTACTTAAAAAAGATTATCAGTGTTTCTAGGAGAGAAACTATTTTATCAGTAACAATATTTTAAAAATTTCAAAATAGCAAAAACTGTTTGAAGTTAAACATTAAGAAACTGCTAATTTCAAGCACAGTGAGAAAAATTATCAATATTTCCATGATTTTTATAGAATATGATTCCAATATTTTCAACTGTTAATATTTGCCAAACAGAATAATTATTTTAAGATATATTTCGCTGTTATGGCTCCCTTCTCATTTCTGATTTTATTAATTTGGATACTGTCTCTGTGCCCTCTGGTTAGTCTGGCTAATGGTTTATCTATCTTGTTGATTTTCTCAAAGAACCAGTTCCTAGTATTGTTGATTCTCTGTATAGTTATTTTTGTTTCTATTTGGTTGCTTTTAGCCCTGAGTTTGATTATTTCCTGCCATCTTCTCCTCTTGGATCTATTTGCTTTTTTTGTTCTAGAGCTTTCAGATGTGCTGTCAGGCTGGTAGTATATGATCTCTCCAGTTTCTTTTTGGAGGCACTTAGAGCTATGTGTTTTCCTCTTATCACTGCTTTCATTGTGTCCCCTAAGTTTTGATATGATGTGTCTTATTTTCATTAAATTCCGAAAAGACTTTAATTTCTTTCTTTATTTTGCCTTGGCCAAGTTATCATTGGGTAGAAAATTGTTCAGGAGTCATGTGTAAGCAAAATTTGCTTATACTTTTTACTGAAATAGAAGAAAATAGCATTCATACAGAAGAAAAGAGCTTGGATATCCAAATAAATCAGTGAGATCTTCAAAATAATAAGAAAGTACAATTTGTTAGCGTTTTTCTTCTATTATCCTCTGTAGGGCTAGATTGGTGGAAATATAGTGTTTAAATTTAGTTTTGTCATGGGATATTTTGTTTTCTCCATCTATGTTGAGAGAAACTTTTGCTGTGTATAGAAGTCTAAGCTGGTATCTATGATCTGTTAGACTTTTAAAGTCTTTGTTGAGAAGTCTAGTATAATTCCAATAGGTCTGCCTTTATATGTTACTTGGCCTTTATTCCTTGAAGCTTTTAATATTCAAATATGTTGATTGCAGCTTTATATGTAAAAGCCAAAAGCTGGAAACAACCTAGATGTTCCTCAGCTGAAAATAGCAGATAAAGAAAATGTGGTTCATTTACACAATGGAATACTATTCAGTTGTTAAAAACAAGAGAACTTGTAGAGTTCACCTTCAATAGAAAGATAGGACATCACGTTGAAGTCTGGGGATGCCATCCTACAGTCAAAAACTCTGGCCCAGAATTGTTCCTATCTAAAGAAACTTCAGAAACAAAAATGGAGAAGGGCCTGAAGGAAAGGAGGTCCAGTGGCAGGCCCAAATTGAGACCCAGCTCAAAGGAAGGCCTCGAGGCTTGACACTATTACTGATTCTATGGTGTGCTTACAAACAAGGGCCTGTCATTACTGCCCTCCAAAAAGGCCCAAAAAGCTGGGAAGGCTGAATATGTCCTAATTTCAACTGTTCCTCTACTAAATCTCTGGCAGCTACTAATTTTTCAGAGGAAAGAGGCCACTGAGGAATCCATACAGGCTCCTCTGTTTTCCAAGTAATGGGTATACCACCCTCAATGGCCCCTAGGAAAAACCCAATCCCTTTTTATCTTGTTTGAACTTTGCAGGCACTGGTATAGTCATGCCTTGTAATGACTTTCCTAACCCTTTTCCTGGTAGTCCATACTAGACATAATTTCTCAGGATTGTGGGCAATACTCATTAGTTAGTCTAAGATCCATTTTGGTTAAGACATCCCTACCCCATAGGGTCACAGGAATATCCACAATATAAGGAAAATATTTCCCTGACCTACCTTCCTCATTTTTCCAAGTCCATTCCTTAGCACTTATAAGGGGAGCAGTCTCATAACCTAGACCACGGAGGCTTTGAAATGAGGTTTGTGAAGGCCATTTTGGTGGACAATCATGAGTGGAGATGATGCTGCAATCTGCACCTGTGTCTAACGACCCCAAAAAGGATCGTCCTTCAACCTCCAAAGTTAACAAAGTTAACAAAGTTAATTAGGGGCGATCTCCTAATTCCATTGATAAGAAAGTAAACAGAGAACCTGTAGAACCTAGTCCACTCTCTCCTCTTATTTTATTATTTGCTGGAAAATATTTATGCAAACTTGGCAACAGTAATAATTGAGCAATTCTATCTCCTGGGGAGATAGCTGAAATGCCACTAGGGGAGGCCACTAAGATTTTCACAACCCCCTTATAATCTGGATCAATCACTCCAGGGGTAATTTGTAATCCTTTTAAAGCAGGAGATGAGTGGCCAAGCAATAGTCCTACAATATTTTTGGGAAGGGAGCCTTTAAAATCTGTATCTATGGGCTGCACCCCCATCTGTGGGGTTAATACGAGTCTGGTGGTGGAGTGGAGGTCCAATCCTCTGGAGCCATTAGTGGCTCTCTGTGGTCTCTCGGATGATGAAGAGACAGCCAAGGTTTGTTCTGGTCTTTCTGAAGAGCCCCATATATTTGAGGACCCTGGGGATGTGGGCCCCACTGTCCATTTTTTGGTCTGGTGCCACCATATCCTGCTTGTAATGGTCGGCCTTCTATATCCTTTGTAGATCTGCATTCATTAGCCCAATGTTTTCCCTTCCTACATTTATGGCATAAGCCTGGCTGTCTACGTTTATCTAATGCGGCCCGTTTTTCATTTTCAGGGCAGTTTCTTCTAAAATGTCCTCTTTAGCCACACTTATAACAAGCATCATTGCTAAACTTGTCCAACTGCACTACCACTGCCGTTAGGCCTGCATTGGTTAATGGGCCCCCTAGTTCTCTGCAAACCTTCATCCATACTTCTAAACCTTTATGTTTATAGGGTGTAATGGCTGCTCTGCATTCTTTAGTACATTGCTTATATACTAGCTGCTTCACCAAAGGCATAGCTGTATCTGGGTCTCCAAAAATTCTAGCAGCTGCTTCAAGGAGGCATGCTACAAAGTCTGAAAATGGTTCTGTGGGACCCTGCAAGATTTTCGTAAGATTGCCTGAGACTGCACCTTTGTTCAGCAATGCCTTCCAGGCTTTGGTAGATATCTCATTTATTTGGGCATAGACTGCTTCAGGATAATTTGTCTGATCTAAAGCAAAACGTCCTAAACCCAGAAGCATGTCTGCATCCTAATGTCTCTGAGGATCTTGTCCTGTAGCTAAATTTGCTGCTGCCTGACTGTTTGCATATTCATAGGACAAGGACTTCCAGTCTAAATACTGTCCAGATGACAAACAAGCCCAAGTAATATTATTCCAGTCCCCCGGGAAATGAGACAATATCTAGCAAGCGCCTTGACCTGTGCAACTACAAAAGCTGCACTCACCCAGTAGATATGGATTGACTCAGCCAGTTGCTTAATAGTTTTAAAATCTATTGGCTCATGATAGCGTTGTCCCTGGCCATCTAAGAAGACAGGGAAAGTCAGTCCAACTTCCTTCCAAACCTCTGGGCAAAATGAGGTACCTTGTTTATCAGCTTTTGTGGATTCCTTTTTTTCCTGTATACTCAGGGTTAAAAGGTGGAGTGGTCAGCACTTTCGATTTTACTCTTTTGCCAGCCAACCCCCACTTTTTTAAAGGATTGGTTTTGTATGACAAATCTGGATCATACCTATCCCTCTCATACTGAGCTGCCTCTTCTTCTAGGTCAACTTCCTCATCTATCAAGCTCTGAGTCACTGGAGTCAGAACTTGCTGAACTTATTGTTAAGTCTTTTAATGAGGGATACATTTTTGCTATTTCCTTTTCTTTCTCATTATTTCCTTTTCCTTTTGAATTTGCCTTTTCTCCCTTCTCCTTTTCTCTCTCTTTTTCACCCCTTTTCTTTCTTTTGCTTATGTGTTTCCTATCTTCCTCTGACATACTTTCTTGTTGTTCCATGAGAATTTTCTGACCTGCCTTAACTGCTTCTATCAAACAAATGCAGAGGCCAGATATTACAAAAAAAAAAAAAAAAAAAAATGAAACAACAAGGATAAGAGCTACCTACACTGGGTCCACGGGCAAGAAAAACATATCCCCCCTTTTAACTGGGGATCAATTTGGGAGACTTACTGGTACCACTGTTCCTCAGCTGAAGAGGACTCCTTATATACACCCCAGCACAGGGAAAAGCTTTGTGTCCTCCTGGGATTGGTCAGTCTGCTGGCACCTTAATTTGCATGCAACTGCTCAGGAGGGGTTGGCACCAGATTCGGGCTAGTGCCTGCGCAGTGGTGTTGTTTACAGCCACGGTGTACCGGAAACTGGCGCCATCTTTTAGGCATCAGCTGCCTACACTGGGATGCATGCATGCATGCATTTATAGAAGATACAAAAGAATGCATAAAAACAATTTTTAACTTATCTATTATTATTTAAAATGATGGTATGCAATAGGTCAATAATTAATATTCTGTAATAACCAATTTAATTGCTGTTTTGAACAAGGAACAGATACTTTGTCAGGTTCTTAAGACACAACTTTTGTTATAGTTATCCCAAACTATATGAATTTATCTTAAATTTCTTTGTTAGCACCACAGTAATTTTAATAGGATGCTGAAACCGTGCTTTGAGGTGAATGCCACCTCAGCCTTGCCCACCCTCGGCCTTCCTCTTAGGCAGAAGAGGCTGAAGGCAGCCCAATATGTTGTAGGCCAGAAAGTCCAAACGAGGGCAACAGAGCACCCTGAGTTTTAGCAGGAAAAATATGGCTACCCCCGGCGGGGACAGGCGGAGGCTCATGGGGGCAATAGCGAGCATGACCCTCCCCTGAGTTTGCTACAAAGGCACCCACTTTCTAGTGGCCTCCCGCACTCAGGGAAAGCTGCATGCCCCAAGGCCCCGCCCCACAGCAGCCAGCAGCTGGCTGGCTCCACGTGGGCCAATGATCGACCGGGAGGATAAGGACTTTACAATAATGTTTTCTCTTGCCAAAGAATTGCTGTGGGCACAACTAATATTTAATTACCATTGATTATAATTAATAACAATTATAAAAGCTTTCGTTATTTTCTGCAAAGCCTTCTGTAGTAAACTAAAACCCTAAGTATTAAAAAGATATTGCCTCTGAATCTTTTCTGGAGCAACAGCTACTTCCCAGAACTTAAAAACTCCTTGTGTGAGAGCAAGGATTTAAAGTAAACTTCCCTTGAGAGGCATTAGCTAATAAAATACTTTCCACATAGGAAACAATTTACACTGAAAGATTCAAACTCTTAGCTCCTTGTATAGAAGCAGAAACAATAAAAATTCTTCTTACATAATGTAAAGATTAACCATACCTAGAGGCAAAATTTTCCAGTGATTACCAGTTCACTAGAAGCAAACCCATTACAATTTATCCAGATGCAAAAGAAAAAAAAACTTTTAAATCTATAATAACTTTATATAAAATAGGCAAGTCAAATCACAATGTCCTGATAAATTCTACAGCGTTGGAAAAGCAATACCCAATTTCAAAGTAATATATCACTTTAGAATAAATGTTAGAGGCATTACTATCATGCTACAAAGTTTGGCTGCCAATTTATACCTATGAATGCATGACAGTGCAAGCTTTAATGCTTCATTAAAGAGACATTGCTTTAAATCTTATCTTAATTCTACTTTCTAGGATAAGAATCACATTAAATATTATCTCTGCTAGAAGTATCTTAGAAGGCCCAGTTTTTTGGCCTGCTTATGCCACGTGTTTGAAATACTCCAAGCCTGAGTAACCAATTTAAGGCTAGCCTTCTGTTACCAATATTACAATTATTTAATCCTAACCAATAACTTATGAGCTGATACTCTTGTGAAGACATGCAGAGCACATTGCCAGTAAAAAACAAAACAAAACAAAACAAAACAAAACAAAACAAAACAAAAACAAATGAAACTGCTACACTTAGTCCAATCAGAGAATTTTAATTTTTCTAGCTATAATTATAAAATAAAAAGCACGTTGTCAATGGCTAAACGCAATAATCACAAATGCAGAGAATTTTCTTAGGAAAAAAAAAATCAATCAGCTTTTTCACCCCAAAACCAAGAGGCTGCAGAGTCCCTTTCTTAAAAAAAGTTTTTTCCAGCAGGGGCCCTCCTGCTGTGCCTGATCCTGGCTAAAGCATGTGGCCATTCTCTTGCCGAACCAGCAGATTAAGTTTTAGCCATTTTTATTTTTCAACATGAAACACAGAACATTCAGTCATGCAGACGACTAGACACGAACACACATGAATTGAACACGTGAACAGACCGGTGCACCAGACATTAGACAACACAAAGAGAGCATAAGGGCTAGAGAGAAAAAGGCAGGGTGTCCCCAACATTTCTCTCTGCCTCTGGGAGAGTTTCAAAATCCATTTTCCTCTATATTATTTTATAATTACAAACCCTGTTTCTGCTGCCTGATGCAGCTCTCATTTGCAAACATCTGCCTGATTATTTAATCCAAACCCTTTTAATTCTCTTGCCTAAAAAGCAGCTTCTGAAAGCTGTGGCTGACTGCTTGCTCTGTTCCTAGATCCTGATATCACTCCTGAACCTGAGCGGATCCAGCACGGGCCAGCGCTATTCCAGCTCAGACCATATCGCACCTTAGCAACCTTTTGCCCATTGCTTCTCCGTGCCCCGTACAAATTTTCTAATTCTTTCTTATCTGTGGAGCTCCATACCAGCAGTGTTTCTTCCAGCGTCCTCTGCCATTCCCAGGTCCCATGTTGGTAAGCCAAATGTTTGGGACCAGCCTGTGGCTCTCATGTCCGGGTTCCAGCCTGGGAGGCAACCTGGAGCTGAAAGAGAAGAGGGAACCTAGGCAGGTAGAGAAATAATGGAACCAAGACATGTTAGTCTTCTCAAGGTTCAAATGTTTATTTAAAAAGTCTGCGCTTATAAAGAGGGAAACCCACCCCTTATTATGCCAAGTTTCTTGATGTTGTCAGCACCGCCTTTTAGTAGTAATTCGCCAGATTCACAGGTTGTAGTTAATTCCAGAAAATCTTGGAAAACAGGTTTGCCCTTATGGCAGGTGGCAGGCAGTGTCAGATCAAAGGAAACTAGTTGAGTAGGAGAAGCAGCACTGAAGGTGGCCCTGCCTCAGTGGCATAACTGTCTGAACCAGCCTGCCTAGGCTGAAGGAGGTTACAATTCAAGATTCCTCTGTTGTGAAATTTCTGTTTAGTTCTATACCCTATTTTTTTTTGGTGTTTTGGTGAATAGTTGCTCGAGGTATTTATATATTTGGATATTAACCATCTCTCAGATGTGGGGTTAGAGAAGAATATTTTCCAATCTGTAGTTTGCCAATTTTTTCCTATTGACTATGTCCTCTGACTTACAGGAGTGTTCTATTTTCATGAGGTCTCATTTCTCAATTCTTGATCTTTCAGCATGAGCCATTTGAGTTCTGTTTAGGAACTTTTCCCTGTGCCAAAGAGTTTCATGATCTTTCCCACTTTCTCTTCTATTAGATTTAGTGTATCTGGATTTATATTGAGGTCCTTAATCCATTAGGACTTGAGCTTTGTCCAAGGTGATAAATATGGCTCTATTTTCATTTTTCTACATACAGATAGCCAGTTAGTCCAGCACCATTTATTACAGATGCTTTCTTTTTCCAAGATATGTTTTTGGCTTCTTTGTCAAAGATCAAGTGTCCAAGAGAGTCAACTCACCTGGACCCTTGGGGCACACAGAACAGCAATGACTTTTGCTGTAAGGTCAAGAACTGACAAATGGGACCTCATAAAATTGCAAAGCTTCTGTAAGGCAAAAGACACTGTCAATAATACAAAAAGGCCACCAACAGATTGGGAAAGGATTTTTACCAATCGTAAATCTGATAGGGGACTAATACCCAATATATACAAAGAGGTCAAGAAGCTGGACTCCAGAAATTCAAATAACCCCATTAAAAAATGAGATTCAGAGCTAAACAAAGAATTCTCAACTAGGGAATACTGAATGGCTGAGAAGCACCTGAAAAAAATGTTCAGCATCCTTAATCATCAGGGAAATGTAAATCAAAACAACCTTGAGATTCCACCTCACACCAGTCAGAATGGCTAAGATCATAAATTCAGGTGACAGCAGATGCTGGCGAGGATGTGGAGAAAGAGGAACACTCCTCCATTGCTGGTGGGATTGCAAGCTTGTACAACCACTCTGGAAGTCAGTCTGGAGGTTCCTCAGAAAATTGGACATAGTACTACCAGAGGATCCCACAATACCTCTCCTGGGAATATACCCAGAAGAAGTTCTAACTGGTAATAAGAACACATGCTCCACTATGTTCATAACAGCCTTATTTATAATAGTCAGAAGCTGGAAAGAACCCAGATTTCCCTCAACAGAAGAATGGATACAGAAAATGTGGTACATTTACACAATGGAGTACTACCCAGCTATGAAAAACAATGGATTTATGAAATTCTTGGACAAATGGATATATCTGGAGGATATCATCCTTAGTGAGGTAACCCGATCACAAAAGAAGTCATTAGATATGCACTCACTGATAAGTGGATTTTAGCCAAGAAACATAGAATACCCAAGATACAATTTGCAAAACACAAGAAAATCAAGAAGAGGAAAGACCAATGGGTGGGTACTTTATTCCTCCTTAGAATAGGGAACAAAACACCCATGAAAGGAGTAACAGAGACAAAGTTTGGAGCTAAGACAAAATCTCAGTAATTTTGATTAAGTATTGGTTAACTACAACAATATATCTCCACCTCTTAAAAATATTTTCTAAACTAAAGAGCCACATGTCTGGCACAAGATAAAGGCAACATATTACTAAAATCATTTAATAGCCTTCCAATCATTTTTTTCAGTCCCTCCATGTTAAGTTTTACATCTAGTTATAAACATTAAATTTACTATAAGGCTATTTGTCTGAACACAGTATTGAAGATATGTGCTCCTGTAACAAAGTATATTTTCAAATGGAGGTTTCTCAAAATAGCAAAAAATAATAGAGAAATTAATTAATCATGCAAGATTGATTTTTAAAAATGATGGCTAAGGAAATCTAATATATTTAAGTGTTTTTCAGGCATTTGAGATTTCTCTGTTGAGAATTCTCTGTTTATCTCTGTAACTCATTTTTACACTGGGTTCTTTGTGCTGTTGGTATCTAACTGTTTTATATATTTTGGATGTTCGCCTTCAGTCAGATATAGGGTTGGTGAAGATAACTTCCCAATATATATGCTGCCATCTTGTCCTATTGACAGTTTACTTCACCTTACAGAAGGTTTTCAGTGTCCTGACATCCATTTATCAATTGTTGTTGTTAGATCCTGAGCCATTGGTGTTTTTTTTTAGAGAGTTGTCTCCTGTAATAATGAGTTCAAGGCTATTTTCCACATTGTTTTTTTTATTAGATTTAATGTAACTCATTTTACATTGAGGCTTTTGATCTACTAGGACTTGGGTTTTCTGCAGAGTGGTAAATATGGATCTACTTGCAATCTGTACATGCAGACATTCAATTGGACCAGTAGTTTTTGTTATAATGCTTTATTTTCATATTAATTAAAAATATAAATTGATTCTTTCAGAATCTTTAAAATACACGTGCAGTGTGTTTTTGTTATATCCATCCCAAAACTTTCCCCACACTCCTGTCCTCTTCATTTTTATTCCCACTGAAATAAATGAATTCAGAGATCTGCCTGTCTTTGTTAGGTCACACAATAAGCTTGCTAGGTGGGATCTCACTCTGAGATTGCCATTCTATCAAACCTGGGCCTAAACTAGCTTTGTTTCAGGCTGACCTTGAACTCAGAAATCTGCTTGGTTTTCTATCTGCCACACAAGCTGGCTCACCGTGCAGATTCCTCTGTTCTTTTAGTTCTGCAAAGGTTCTTATACAACTCATATTGCATCCTTATATTTCGAATAGTTGAGAAATTATATTTTTAGAACTCATGTTTTCAGAGTTGTTTCCCACAGGCTTAAGGGCTATTCTGAAATTCTCAGCTTTTACCATTTTACTGAGATATTATCCATACCCTCACCTGCATGACTTGTGCTGTCTTTAAATATCATGGAATCACTAAACTAGACAGAGAGTTCCTCAAAGGAGAAACATGAAAATATGTACATGATTATATGAAGAAGCTTTATGCCCACAGCAGCCATCAACACTCCCAGAGGTCCATGTCCATCTGGCTCTGTTCCTGTGTCAGGAACCATGTCACACTGTCCTTTGAATTGGACATGCCAGATTCAATAATGAAGAATAAATCCCACAGAATGGGGGAGGATTTTCACATCTTTATGTTAACAGAGAATTAAACATCTAAAGTTGGAAAGAACTCATAAGTGAAATGATAATAAAAATAATCCATTCAAATGATGGCCCTGTGATCTCAAACAACTTTGAGAATCATCTTGCTACAGTCATATGGCAAAGATCATCAATGAAATTGACAGGAAATACAGTGGGGAAATGGAAAACTTCACTCATGTTTTCAAGTTTGTAAACTATCACAGCAACTATGCAAATCAATGTGGAAGATTATCAAAACTAAAATTAAATGTACCATATGACCAAGCTGTACTATTCCCTGACATATGGACAAAGGACACACTAACCTACTCCATAAATTCTTGCTCAGCCCTGTTAGTCATTGCTCTATTCACAATAAATATGAAATGCAAACACCCTAAAAATCTTGTATTGCTTGCTTGAAATCCTGAGTTTCTAACAGTTACTCAAGTACTGAATGTGTTGTCATCTGAAATAAGTTAAACAAAAGACTTACCCATTTTATCAAGCCTTTTGATCTAATCAGATTTGGAATTCAATGTATGGATTTAATTATGTTGTTTCTTTGATATGTGCAACACATCATTTCTTTGTTAACAAACTCTCACCATTCCTGATGGCAATATTGGAAAGCTGGGTTCCAAATCAACCTTTTATCTTTTATGGTTATTTTTTTATCAGTAATTTTCAGTTGGTACTTGAGTTCACCATACTTCTCATGTGAATTTGTGTGGTTTAGGTTTGCATTTACTTACAAGATAGGTAGGTATATGTACACCATGGAGTAAACTGAGGTCATCTGTTTAAATGGCATTTTATTGTAATATATTTGAAGTTAATATATAAAGCCAACAAGATTTATTCTATAGGATGATAAAAAGCATAAATTTAAGGAAATACTACATGTGAGCTTATAATATTAAGCACCTATTAATAATGTATACGTAATATACTCTACATGATATAATCCCATACATCACAATATCTCAGTGATGGTAAGTATACACATTTAAGTAAAATTATGCAGGTTATTTTTGGTTTACATCTCATCAGAAAATGTAGGACTGTGAAAATTAGCCTGTGTTCTGGTTGTGCAAAGCTTACTTCAGAGACCCAGTAGAAAACTACAAGAGACTGAACAGTGAACCACATTCCCAGACACAGGTGCCTGACACCAAGGAGGTTCCAGCTCCATAATCCTGTGACTATCAGTCATGTAGACTATGTCCCAAGCTTCTGGTATTCTGGCTAGACTCCACCCCCTCAATTAACCTGGCAATAGCCAGTATGCTCTTCCACACAGTAACCTGGCAACAACAAGGTAGCCCAGCCTACTATAAAAGGATCTGCTTGGGCCTTCCTCTCTCTCTTAAGCTGTTGTTCTTTTTCTTGTCACTTACCTCTCACCTACTCACTCTCCTCCCTTCACCCTCTCTCTACATGGCAATGGCTGGCTTCTACTTCCCTACTCTTCTCCCTTGCTCTGCCTTTCTGCAATAAAGCTCTAAAACCATGGACCATCTCTGCTCATCGAGATCTGCCATACTGGAGCATTAGAGCAGGCTTCCTTCTAACAAGCTGCCTGTCTACCTGCCTGCCAAGAGGCTTTCCTGTGCCCCAGCTACAGCCACCAATCAACCCAATCTACTCGCTGAACTAGTAGCCTAAGCTAGCCAGACTCTCTGGCACCATTGTAAACTGCCAGAGTTCTCCCCCTTTCCCCTTTATCCCCCAGGCTAGAGTCATTCCTAGGGCTCGTTCTCAGCTCTTCCATGACATACAGCAGTGTCTGGGAGGTCTAAGACTGAGAGCCTGTCATTTCTGGCCTCCATGATGCCCAGAGAACCTGGACTGGGCTCCCTCTCTATCCTCATGGACCGGGGTTCCATGGCTTTCAACAGCCAGATGCCCACCTGGGTGGCATAGAGTAGGTGGCAGTCCCTGGGTCCATGGGCCCAGCTCTCCAGAGCTCTTGCAGAATGTAGGTCATCAATCCCTCCCCCTTTATTTCTCACACATGACACTCAACAAGAAAAAGACCTTCAAAAAATCCATCCTGTCACAATTGTATAGGATCACATTTATTATTTGACTTTCTTTCCCAGTGGATAAGGAAATTTGAGAGATTTAATTGTATAGATATGTTTTTTGTTTTTGTGTTTTTTCCTCTTTGCCACAGATAGAGATTTCATATCATTAAATACAATGCACTTTAATTGAATAAGAAGAAATAAATTTCACTATATTTTAATGGATTGTATAGTTTAAGGACATGCTAAATTCACATTAACTTGCACAGAAATACTCATTTTAAACACAAAAGAAACCATACTTCCTGAGTTACCAAGAAAATTCACCATTTCTTAATTTTAAGACTTTTACAATGTTCATACTTTAGGTGCTGAATGCATTGAAAGATACAATTCTAAGTATTGTTTACATTTTGATAAGCTTCTTTCTGTCTAGGTCCATAAAATGTTATTAATGAAGTTTTACTGATATAATAATTAGTGCTTAATACACTGACAATTTTCATCCTTAAAAAAATTATGAATACAATTCAATTGAAAAACTCAAAACACTTCCTTGTTTGAACAACAAATATTTTCCTAAAATTGTCATTTCCAGCAGGTTCCCATCAATGGTTCTGGCTGCTGTGTGACAATTTGTGTGTCACAAATATGCTGTGCATATTTAAAAGGCAGAAAACAACAACTAAAGGGATCTGTTTAAAGCTAGATTCAGATGTGATCCTAGTGATGTGATCTAAAATGTTGAACCACTGCACCCAGAAAGCTCAGTAAGTTCATTACATACAGTTTAACAAAGAACTCAGGTTAATGCCCACGAACAAGCAGTGGGACAACTTTATTATATACCGGTGGGGTGGAGGCAGCTTTGGCTCATCTTAGTAGGTACAGTAAGTACAGTAAGAGCAATACTTTGGACAAAAATTCTCTGAGGGAAAATTCTATGGAGTACAGTATTCATCATATAATATGAATATCAACATTTGGACCAGAGGAAAATATGTCATCTTAAATCTTCGACCTTCTGGACCCACAATGAGTCCACTTGGAATTTTTTAACATACCCGAAGCTATATTCCTTGAAATGGGAGTGATTTTATCCATAACACACACACACACACACACACACACACACACACACACACACACACACACACTGCAAAAACCTCAGGTTTACATCTGTACAGGATACACACTACCTAATTGCTTTCTTGGCACTTGTCCAAAGCTATAAATTTTATCTTTTGTGACCTGTTGTAATTATCAATCAGGAAACGGAATATAAGAATTAAACCATCCCAGAAAATAGATACTAGTCACACCAAGGCAGGAGTAATAGGAAGACAGGTGTAATATATTTATTGATAATCCTGACAAATAAGGGATTATTTTGAGATTAAAAATTTCCTATAATGTATATTCCATAAAAAGCTCAAAGACTAACAACAAAATAAAATTCACATAGAATATATCTCACAGAGGTAAATATTCTAGCCTACTAAACTATACAGGAACAGGTTTGTATAAGGATAGTCATTAATATTATTATGGCTTAAATCCTTACATTTTAAAATACTACTTCTCTAATTTTGTTTGAACCTGAATTCTATACCATTACTAATTATGGTGTGATTATAATTAATTATAATTAGATTAATACTGGGTGAAAGATCTTTTCATATTTTATTTTGGAAATAACTACTTAATATGACTATAAGCTGTGTTTCTGGGTAAAATGTTTCCAATTCCTAATAAAGTACAGGGCTTTCCTCTGTGAGTTCTCTGATAGAAAGTAAGGAGATAAACCTTACAAATGTAATGAATATGATAAATATTTTCCCAGTCTTAAAATATTCAAGTTCATCAGAGAATCCACACTGGAGACAAACCTTTCAAATGTAATAAATGTGGGAAATCGTTTACACAGTCCTCAAGTCTTAAAAGTCATCACAGAATCCATACAGAAGTAAATTCAATGAGGATCAGATAAAAGACATCACATTCCTTACATTTGTAAGGTTTGCCTCCTGTGTAGATTCTGTAGTGATTTTTAAGATCTAAGGAGTATATAAAGCTTTTCCAACATTCATTATATTTGCAGGTTTGTCTCTTGTACGGATTCTGTGATGAGCTAGAAGACTTGAAGACTGGGTAATGATTTCCCACAATTATTAGATTTATAAGGTTGATGCTCAGTGTATATTCTGTGAGGTGCTTGTAGTTTTGAGGACTGTGTAAATGATTTACCACACTAATTACCTTTAACAGGTTTGTCTACAGTATGAAGTTTTTGGTGAACTTTAAGACTTGAAAACCAGGTAAAATATTTACCACATTCATTACACTTGCAAGGTTTGTCTCCAGTGTGGATTCTCTGATGAACTTGAAGATTTGAAGACTGGGAAAAATATTTATCACATTCATTATATTTGTAAGGTTTATCTCCTGTATGAATTCTGTGATGACCTTTTAGATTTGAGGACTGTATAAAGGAATCCCCACGGTTTGTCTCCTGTGTGAACTTGGTGGTGAACTTTCAGACTTGAGGAATTGGTAAATGATTTCTCACATTCATTACACTTGCAAGGTTTGTCTCCAGTGTGGATTCAAGTTTGTCTCCAGTGTTTTTTAAGACCTGAGAACTATATAAAGCTTTTCCCACAGTAATTGCACTTGTAAGGCTTGACTCCTTTATGGATTCTGTGGTGAACTTTAAGAGTTGAGGAATGGGTAAATGAGTTCCCACATTCATTGCATTTGTAAGGTTTGTCTCCAGTGTGGATTCTGTAGTGTTTTTTAAGACCTGAGGACTGTATAAAGTTTTTCCAACAGTTACTGCATTTGTAAGGTGTGTTTCCTGTGTGGACTTTGTGGTGAACTTTAAGGCTTGAGGAATGGGTAAATGATTTCCCACATTCATTAAATTTGTAAAATTTGTCTCCAGAGTGGATTTTCTGATGAACTTGAAGATTTGAAAACTGAGTAAAAAATTTACCACATTCATTACATTTGTAAGGTTTGTCTCCTCTATGGATTCTTTGGTGAGCTAGAAGATTTGATGACTGGTTAAATGATTCCCCACACTTATTAGACTTATAAAGTTCCTGTGCAGCGTGAATTCTGTGGTGAACTTGAAATTTTGAGGACCAAGTAAATGATTTCGCACATTCCTTACAACTGAAAGGTTTCTTTACAGTATGGATTCTGTGAGAACTGAGTACTGAGCAAAGCACTTGCCACATTGCATACATTTCCATGATTTTCTTCTAGTTTGAAATACCATAAGGCCTGAGGGTTTACTGGAACATTTAGCTGGTGTTTTATATTTTGAGTGTTTTTCTTCAACTGATAAATGTGAATGTCCCAAGAGATTTGATACATTGAAAACACCATATATATGCACTTTGGTTTGCTAACTTCCACCTCTATTATAGCTTGAATCGTGGTGAATGACATTAGAATTGATATTCAAGGACATATCATATCCTGGTTCATGGAAAAGGTATTTTTAAATATGTTTTATGTTGTCTCTAAGTATAATGATTCAATTAAAGCATTCCTGTATGTATCACATGTGTGTTTGTTCGCATCTTCTTTATTCCACATCCAATTATAAACCTGAAGAATTAAGGACTTATTTAAAAGGTAATCCTTCTAGACATTTGTATAAATGTTCTCTGTGGCATGGTCCTGCAATTGCAAAGATGACTGAGAGCAGTGATTAGACATAGCCTGTCTACTATCATGATTATGAATTTTTGGAATATATTTACTTATCTCATTTTTACTTAGAATTGTTTCAATAAGAAAATCATATAATATTATATTTCCTTGGTATAAAATTCCTCCATGCTGATTGTTTTGGTAATACTTCATAAAATGGTTCTTAATATAGCCTATGATCATATCATTTAATCTGTTGGAGTTTCCAGAAGTACCTCCCACCTGATATGTTCCAAGTTTCACTAGATACATGGACATTTTCTTATGTTGACCTAAATAGTAGGATTTGTCACAGAGGAGATTTAATTATTGAAAAATCTGTAATAAATTTTTAGAGAAGTATCTTCCACATTGATGATATTCATTAATTTTTTCCCTTCTCCAAAATCTCCTTTGTTCATCAAGTATTAAATTACTGTCTAATCCCACACTACTTGAAGAATACTTCAGAGGAGTGGGTTTATTCACCCAAATGTCACTCTTCAATATGTTTGTATTTCTCTGTACAATACAGTTGCATTTCAAAAATTGTAAAAATTTTGCTAGAGTAGTCTCCAACTGTAAAAATGGGAGTGACTCAGACTGAGTTCTCTCAGGAATGGCTAAAACTTCTTTATTGTTTTCAGAAATGAAACAGATGTGTTTTGCCAGCAGATCATTTTCCTAATGACATATTTCGTGATCCTCACTACCACCTCTATATTTCCAAAACTTCTTTCTATATAGCTCAAAAAGTCCACTAAATGCAAAGATTTGTGTTATTTCTTTCTGAAAATATGTTTGTGCACACAGATTTGGGAGTAGCTTCTTGGTATGTTCACAGGACAATGCTGAAAGAAATAAAGCAAATCATTTTGTGTCATTTGGGAGTTGTGTGAAAATAATATACATGCATAATGCATAAAATAGCACTAATCCAGGGATTTAATAAAAGTATATAAGACAGAAGTGCAGCAAATTTATTCCAAGGAATCAAATGTCAGATATGTAATGGATGTTAGAACATACTTTATAAAATAAAGCACATATTTTATAATATATGCAAGGTACCATAACAGATAACTTGAAACAAAATTGTTGCAACTATAACCCATGAATAATTTTTTCTCCTCACTGTGAATCTCAATTATCAATATGAATATAAATCACCTTACAATCACTTGAAAAATTAATTTAAAATCATTTGTATGGAATATTGGAAAGAAACATGAAAAAATTGAAAAGTATCAGATAAAAATTATGTCAGTCATATGAGAATAGATTTAAACTTTTCTTAAATACTATGGAATATTCACTGAGACAGATAACTTCCAGAGAAACCTGAGCAATCTTAAACATGTTAAAAGTCTTAATGTGTATGAAATCAATTTTCCAACCATAATACTACAAAAAAAAACCTTTATGACAAATCAAAGTATGAAGTTCTGGACCTGAAATTTGAACAGTCACACATTGTTTTTGAAATATATCCTAGATCTGTACCTCATTCACTGGGCCATAGATCCTCCTGAATATTTGAAGGCATGCTACCACCTAGGCCAACAATGTGAAATTCCTTTACCCTAATACCCTGCCAGCTAGGTACCCTGGAAAGCACAGAAACTGTAAAGTCCACTCCACCAACTTCATGCTGAATATTCCAGTACACACCACTACCTGCAATCCCAGATCCCTGCAGCCATCAGAAACCACAAGCTCTGTTTGCATCCTCAGAGGCCTGCTGACACCCTGGATAAACAGAGGTCTGAAGTCATGAGTTACTACCAGCTCTGCCTGCAAACCTGGAAACTTGCTGCCAGCCAGGGAAACCCAGCTCTACCTGAAATCCCAGACACCTGCAGCCACCAGGGACTATTAGGCCAGCCAACACCAGGGAGAATTAGATATCTAAAGGACATAGTAAGAACATAATCAACAAAATGCCGAGCAATATGATATCACAAGAACACAGCTATGCTACCAAAGGAAGCCCTGTATATCCTAGCAAACCTGAAGTGCAAAAAAAAAAAAAAAAAAAAAATGACCTTGAATCTAATCTTATGGAGATAATAGAGATGCTTAAAATGAAATGTATATATTTCTAAAGAAATACAGAAAAATAAAATCAAATATATAAAGCACTTAAAAGAGAAAATGAATAAATACTAAGAAATACAGGAAAATAAAACCAAGCAGATGAAGAAAAGAATAAAAATGTTGAAAATCTAAAAAGAGGAATTGAAGCAATGAAGAAAAGTAAAATTGAGGCAATCCTGCAAAACCTATGAAAGCAAAAAGGAGATACATATACAAGTATCACCAACAGAATACAAGACATGGAAGAGAAAATTGCAGGAATAGAAAATACAATAGAAGTATATATGTTTGTCAAAGAAAATTCCAAATCTAAGTTATTCCTAATACAAGACATGCAGGAAATTTGGAAAACTATGAAAAGATTAAACCTAAAATAAATAGGAACAAAAGACAGAGAAGATTCCCAGCTCAAAGTTACACAAAATATCTTCAACGAAATCATGAAAGAAAAGCTTTCTAATCTAAAGAAAAATATGGCTTTAAACATAAAGAAAGCTTAAGGAACACCAAATATATTGGATCAAAAAATACACCACATAATACCCAAAAGACAAAATGTATAGAACAAAGAAAGGATATTATATGCTTCAAGAGAAGAAGGCCAAGTAACATATAAAGACAAACATCAGAATTACACCCAACTTCTCAACAGAGATTCTAAAAGCCAAAAGGTCCTAAACTTAAGAGACCACAGATATCAGCCCAGAAACTATATTCTCTGAAGCACTAAATCACCATTGATGGAAAAAAAAACCCAAAAATTCCATGACAAAAAAAAAAAATACAAAAAGAATCTTTCCATAAATACATCTCTATAGGTGATACTGAAAGGAGAACTCAAAACACTAGGAGAGAACATATACCCAAGAAAAGGAATGAAACTAATAGTTCACACCAAAAAGAGAGAGAGAAGATGACAATCTCTCTAGTACACACACACACACACACACACACACACAAACACACCAACATCAAAACAACAGGAATTAATATCTATTGGTTATTCATATCTCTCAACAAAAGTAGATTCAATACTCTAATAAAAAGACAAAGGCTAAGAGAGTGGATATATTATTTTGCTACATACAACATTCACACCTCACCAAAAAAGACAGATACTACATCAGAGAAAAATACTGGATAAAAAAGGTTTTCCAAGTAAATCAACACAAGAAACAAGCTGATGTACCCATTCCTATATCTAATAAAATAAACACTCAACCAAAATAAATCAAAATAGGTGAAGGACAATTTAAACTCATAAAAGGAAAAATCCACCAGATGAAGTCTCAACCCTGAACTTCTATGTCGCAAACACACCTTCATTCATAAAAGAAACATTACTGAAGCTCAAAACATACATTGAACCTCATGCAATAATAGTGGGAGATTTCAACACCCCTCACTCTCACCAATGGGCAGATAATCAAGACAGAAAATAAACATAGGAATAATAAAACTAGCAGACATTATTGATCAAATGGACTTAACACATATATACAGATTATTTCACCCAAACACAAAAGAATATACATTCTTCTCCACAGGTCACAGAGCCTTCTTCACAATTAACCATATACTTGGTCACAAAGCAAGCCTCAACAGATACAAGAAAATTGAAATAAACTTTTGGCAAATTTTCAGCATACCTTGGATTAAAGCTGAATTTCAACAACAGGATAACCGTATGCCTAAAAATTCTTAGAAATTGAATAATTCTCTAATCAATGACCACAGTGTCAAAGAAGAAATAAAGAATTTAAAGACTATTTTAATTCATTGAAAGTAAAACAAAATGTGCCCAAACTTGTGAGACAAAATAAGAGCAGTGCTAAAAGACAGTTTTATAGCAGTAAATGCTGTCTTAAAGAAAATAGATGCATCTCATACTAGCCAATTAAATGCACATGTAACAGCACTAGTAAAAACAGGAAGCAAACACACCAATAATGAGTAGATGGCAAGAAACAAACAAAATTATGGATGAAAGCAAAGGATTAGAAAAATATATATATAACACCATAAAGAATCAAGAAACCAAGAGCTGGTACTCCTCAAAAAGATGGACAAATTCTTACAGAATCTACTAAAATCCAGAGGCATTATCCCCGCCCCCCCACCAAAAAAAAATCGAAATTAAAACATGGACATAACAGACACTGAAGAAATCTAAACAATTATTACTCTTACTTTAAAAGTCTGTACACTACAAAATTGGAAAAAGTAAATGAAATGAGAATTTTTCTGGATAGATACCACCCACTTACCAAAGTTAAATCAAGATCAGGTAAACAGTTTAACTTAGGAATTAGAACAGTCATTAAAATCTTAAAACAACAGCAAGAAGCAGCCCAGGGCCAGATGGCTTTAGCAGATCTTCAAAGAAAAAATGAATATTCATCAAACTATTCCACAAAATAGGAACAGAAGGAACATTGCCAAGCTCATTCTGCAGGGACTTATTCACCTTGACACCTAAATCATACAATGACTCAACAACCAAAGAAAATTTCAGACCAATTTCTATTATGAACATTGATGCAAAAATACTCAATAAAATTCTCCCAAATGGAATCCAAGAAGGCACCAAAAATCATCCAACATAAACAAGTAGGCTTCATCTCAGACATGAAGGGATGATTCAATATGTGAAAGTATATCAATCTAATTCACCATATAAATAAACTGAAAGGACAATCCACAGATTGTCACATTAGACACTGAAAAATCCTTTGACAAAATACAACAGTCCTTCATGTTAACAGTCTTGGAGAGATTAAGGATACAAATATAAATATATATGAAATTCAATATGGAAAAAGAAAATAATCAAAATAAAATTAAATAGAGGGAAAATTACTGAGTCAAGGAAATGGTCAGGCTATACATGCTCTCCTTTTTTCCTCAATACAGCACTTGAAATTCTAGTTAGATCATAAAATACCTAACAGTGTCCAGGGAGATATGAATTATAAAAGAAGAGAAATAGTATCACAACCCACCTTTAAAGTTTTGACCCAGAATCGTTCCTGTCTAAAGAAACACAGGGACAAAAATGAAGAGTGAGGGGAAAATGGTCTAGTGACCAGCCCAACTTGGAATGCATCTGGGGCATGGGCACCAAATTCTGAAATATTAGTCTCCATTTTTTACTTGCAAACAGGAGCCTAGTATGACTGTCCTCTGAGAGGCTCTATCAGCAGCTGACCAAGACAGATGAAGAGATTTGCAGACAACCATTGGACTAAGGTCCAGGATGCCTATAGAAGAATTAGAGGAAGGATTCAAGGAGCCAAAGGGGAAGGCAACCCTATAGGAAGATGAACAATGTCAACTAACCCTGACCCCTGGGAGCTCCCAAAGAATAAGTCACCAAACAAGGTTCATATATTGGTTGGTCTGAGGCCCCCTGGCACATATGTAACTGAGGGCTACCTTGTCTGGCCTCAGTGGGAAAGAATATACCTAATCCTGTAGAGATTTGATTCCCCCATGGAAGGAGAATATGGAGAGAGGGGAACACCTTCTCAGAGGCAAAGGGGTGGGGGATAGGGTGAACAAATCTGGGAGGTCAGAGGGGCAAAATTTGGGATGTGAATAAATAAAATAATGTTTAAATTTCATTTTAAAAAAGAAAACAAAGCAAAAATATTGCCATTCATGGATGGTATAATAGTATATGTAAATGAGTATAAAATACTATCAGAGAAATCCTATATTTAAAATCACCTTCAGTAAAGTGTGGTTACAGAGTTAACTCAAAAATATCAGTAGCCCTCCTTTCTAGTATTGATTAACAGGCTGATGAAGAATTAAGGGAAACAACTACCTTCACCATAGCCAGAAGTAAAATAAAATATCTTGGCATAACTCTAATCAAACAAGGGAAATACCCATGTAACAAGAAGACTTTATGTAATGTGAATAAATAAATAAATAAATAAATAAATAAATAAATAACAACTTTACAGCTGAAGTAGGCATATCACATTCATCATCCCTTCTTTTTGTCCGCCCTGTCCCCGGTATCATTCCATGTTCCCCACCTTCCTTCTCAAGTTGAATACTTTTCTTTCCTTTTTCCTTGATTATGCTTGAGCTACCTACATGTGTGTTTCTGTGTGTGTGTGTGTGTGTGTATTTTAGCTATGTGTATTTACAATTACTTAAAAAATCTCTGTGAGTGGGTTTTTGTTGTTTGTGATTATATATTGTTGAAGCAATGAAGGCTCTGCACTGGAAAACCCATCATGCTGGTCATATGTAGTGGGAAAATGATCATGATTTCCATGAACCTCATCAGTTTACAAGAATTATATGGATAATGGTGGGGACAATTAGAGGCAATATAAAATAGGAAAGTAGGAGAGTTTCTAAACTGGGATCAGGCAAAAGATCAATATAGAAAAATAGGCAAGATTTTTGACAAATAATAAAAAAGTTAGTTTTGGTAAAGCCACATAGAAATATTTTTTTATATTTACTTAAAATTATACAAAATACATATGTGTGCATATGTATTTTGCATATGATATACATATATAGATTTTATATACATTATAAGGCATAAATATAACACACAAAACATATGTGTGTATATAGGTGTGTGTATACATACATATATATATATTTATTTATTATATATATATATATACATACATACATACATAGTGTTTTATGACACTATAGATGATAATGCTGTTAAGAAGCACCACAGACCAATACAAAGCTGATTATAAACCTGAGAAACATCCTGTTAAATTTTATATATATAATAATTTTAAACAAAAGGCTACTTTGACACTATTTTATGCATATCCTCTAAATATTATTAAATGTCTTATTGATCCGAATATTATTTCACAAAATATATATTGAATATCTATGGAGAAAATGTACAACCTACTATTGCTCCTGATTTGAGTGGAATTGTTTTGAGCTTCTCTCCATGAAGAATGCTGTTGTTTCCAGGCTGGTTATAAACTACCTTTACTATCCTTAGTCCGTCTAGAAATATAACATAATGATGCTATATTTTGTCAAAGACCTTATCGGAATCTGCTGAGATGATCCTGTGGTTCTATGTTGTAGTTGTCTATTCACTTCATTACCTTTCTTGACTAACTTATGTTGAACTATCTGCATCTCTGGATGGAACCTACTTAAAAATGGTAGATAATCATTTATATATGTTTTGTTAATTTTCAAAATACCTTACTCCAAATTTTAGCATTTAGATTCATATAAGATTCTGAAACACATACATCTTTTTAGTTTTTGGATCAAACTCATGGTGACTTCTTTAAAAAAGAAAAGATATTGAAAAGTTCCTCAAGTTTCTACATTGGAGAAAAACTTAAGGAAACTAGACTTTAGTCCTAACTTGATGGTCTAGTAAATCTCTACCCTGAATCCATCTGGCCATGGGCTTTCTTTAGTTAGAAGGCACTGGTTATACCTGCTTTTTACATCAGAGAATTTGAGTTGGTTTAAAGGGTCATTTTCATCTTGATTCAATGTCTGAAAGCCATCAATACAACATTCTTTTAGATTTCATGAAATTTTTCATTTCTTTAGGTGTTAAATTTTTTTTAGGTAAATGTATGGAGCTAGAAACAATCAATATGAATGATTTACTCCAGGAAAAACAAACTGCAAGGTTTCTTTCATTTGCTAGGTTAGTGTTTAAGATTTGGGTATATCTGTTATATTTAGAATATCTATGGTGTATAGGTAGCTAGTTAGGGACCAGAATACACTTGTTTATTTTTTCATAAAAGAAAAAATAAAAGACAATGTCATAAAGGAGAAATGAGATCAAGATTATATCAAGAGATAGTACATAAGAGAGAGATGAACCATTATGGAGAACAATAACTGTATAGGCCAATTTTTAAAGTTCCATATGTACTAGCTCTGTGGTGGGGGGAGTTATACATGTATTCAGGAGAGCTGTGTAGAATACTTTTTCCACCAGTTGTCTTCTGAATACTGAATGTAAGTCATAAGATTGAAATGCAAGCAACTCTACCTTCTGCATCATTTCTCTGGTTCACAATAAATATTGTTTAATATCATATGAAAAACTACTATTATAGAAGCTTCCTATCACATGTACATATGAAATGCCATTTAAATGACATTGCCACAAATTACAACAGACAATACAAAGCTACATGCCACATTCCACTACACATAGCACATAGTACAAGAAATGGGTTGTAACTTTTTTAAATTATAGGCCAAAGGACCTATAGTACACTGAAATAAGACATATAATTCCAAACATATTTATTTTCACTCCAAAAGTGAGGACATGTGAACACTGTCAAAGACAGTAAATACATAAAAGAGAAGAAATATTGTGCTGCATATTAAACTGGATTTTTCAGACCTACTTATATACATTCATTGTATATTTAGGTACTACTTGGCTATAGGAAAACAAAATTAATTATTTGTCTCTCCCAGTTACTTAATCTGTCATGTGAATGCTGACCTTACTATTAGATATACTCACTGGTGTAAATAACACCATAAATGCTACCAGTGTTTGATTGGCATCATGGTGGCTCTGTGAGTTAAAACCTATATCTGGTTCTGTTTCTGAAGCGTATAATCTGAGACTAAACAGGTCTAGGCTCCTATATTAAAATCTACTATTATTTCTACAAATAAAATCATAATAATAAGACACCTAAAGATATATTGCTTTTCCAGCAGATCTGTGCATCACTCAACCTTTAATAGAGAAGCTTAATATGGAGGGCAACAACTGGGAAAGTTCAGAAATTTGGAGACATTGTAGCATTCTGTCTTATGTAGCTATCTTTATCATAACCCTCCTATAAATGCTCATGGGCCAATGCAGATGAGACAGAAGGTTTGTAAAGGGGAAGAGGTAGTGAATGATGCTAAATAAACAATATCTCCACACACAACAAGAGTAATACTCATATAAACTCACTGAGTAGGTGATACTATCCACCAAACCAATACAAGTTTAACACAGATAATACCCCAGCTTTGAGAAGGGGAAATAGGTAGAAAGTGTCACACAAGGTAAGAACCTAACCAAAGTACACAGACTTTTTGGAGAGAAAGGAGTGTATTTCAGCTCACATAACCTAACCATAGTCCATCATGAGGGGAGTCAGGAGATCAGGGCAGGAACTCAAGGTAAAAACTGAACCAGAAGTCATGGAAGAGTGTTTCCTATTGGCTTGTTTCCTCTGGCTTGCTCTACTTTCTTTTTTATTTAACGAAGGACTGCCTAACTAGGGAGGGATAGCACTATCTACAGGGATGTGAGCCCTGTCTCCACATCCAGCATTAATCAACACACATGCTTACAGAACAATGTGTTACACTTTCTTTTCCTTTTCTTTTTTTTCTTAGAGAGGGATAACAAGTTTTATTCTATAGTATAATTTTGGGTCTATCAATCATATTCTGTGGATTATGTTAAGAAAAAGTTTACAGCACAAATATGACTCCATGTTTAACATTTTTGGCTTCCCTTTTTACTTTTATTTCTTTTAAAAGAGAGGAGAGGGGAGAGGGGAGAGAAAGAGAGAGAGAGACAGAGACAGAGACAGAGACAGAGAGAGACAGAGAGAGACAGAGAGAGAGACAGAGAGAGACAGAGAGAGACAGAGAGAGACAGAGAGAGAGAGAGCATGATATTGAGTAAGTGTGGGGAAAGGACATGGTCTGCAAGAAGATGAAAGAGAAAAGTATGAGCAAAAAATACTCTATAAAATTTTTTACAAGGGTAAAAAGTCAATATTCAGTCAAGTATACGTATCAAATACATGGAACCAAAACAATGAGAGTAATTTCAAAACCATAATCTACTTGGTCAGGATGGATGATTGCTTTAATGTGTTCTTGGATTCAGTTAGCGAGAATTTTATTGAGGATTTTTGCATCAATATTCATAAGGGAAATTGGTCTGAAGTTCTCTATCTTTGTTGGATCTTTCTGTGGTTTAGGTATCAGAGTAATTGTGGCTTCATAGAATGAGTTGGGTAGAGTTCCTTCTACTTCTATTTTGTGGAATAGTTTGTGCAGAACTGGAATTAGATCTTCTTTGAAGGTCTGGTAGAACTCTGCACTAAACCCATCTGGTCCTGGGCTTTTTTTTGGCTGGGAGACTATTAATGACTGCTTCTATTTCTTTAGGGGATATGGGACTGTTTAGCTCGTTAACTTGATCCTGATTTAATTTTGGTATCTGGTATCTGTCCAGAAATTTGTCCATTTCGTCCAGGTTTTCAAGTTTTGTTGATTATAGACTTTTGTAGAACGATCTGATGGTGTTTTGGATTTCTTCAGGATCTGTTGTTATGTCTCCCTTTTCATTTCTGAATTTGTTAATTAGGATGTTGTCCCTGTGCCCTCTAGTGAGTCTAAACAATAATCTTCTACTACTTCATAAAATGGGTATAATAGTTCCAATTCAGACACCAACTATTCAGGTAAAAAAGATAAAACTCACATAAAAGCCATGGTGTACTATTTCCTTGGTTCATTATTCTGAAGAACTTGTCTAACCACACTCCATAATTAGGTTGCTCCTTGGTTTAAAATCATCACATCACATGTTATTTCATTTCATATTACTTGGTTCTCTTACTTCTGTCATTTCACCATCAACAATCCATAGGTCTGTTTTGTTCAACACAAAGGATTACCTCTTGTTATGAAACAGCAGCACCTGTATACTCAAACAGACATACTATTGAACATAGTTGGGTACCAGCACAGGAATGTGCCATGTAGGTAACATGGAGAAGAGTAAAAGATACATGAATGATTTTCTTATAGTCACATCTTTCCAAAATGTTTTAGACTCTCCATAACTCAATACTTTTTAAAACTATGAATGTCTGTTTGAAATGAGCACATTAGAAAAAGACAACTGTGGAAGTTGAAGTGAATTCACATATAAATGCTAAAGACTGCCTATACAAAAATCATGTAAGATGGAAGGATCATTAAGGTAAATGTAAAAACAAGATAAAGGTACATAACATGTTAGCTTTAAATTAGTCCATAATCAATACCTATAAAATTTTAAGAGAAAGACTAAACTAATGAACATCTGATCCAAACACTAATAGCAGTTTTAGACATCCCTAAGTTGAAGGAGAAATTATGGAATACAACTATTCTTACCCTTCTGCCTGGTCCTTGCTGCTGTGGCAGATCCCTAGTTTGTCTGCTACTGTGAAGACTCTATATCCCAATCCATCTTAGAGGACCCACTGTACTCAGAGAAGTTGGTAAGAAACCCCCTCAATCCCTCCCCAGTCCCAAAGCTGTGTCTGGGAGCCTGATAGACTCAGGACCTATCACACACCAAAACCTCCACCCTCCTGAGTACCACTTGCCTTCCTCCTGTCCCATCTACCCTTTCCTCATGGCCCTTGCTGCTGGGGGGAGAATTCTATTTGGTCTACTCCTATAAAGACTCCATATCTCAATACATCCTAGAGGACCCTCTACACTCAGAGCAGTTGAGGATCCCCTACTCTCAGAGCAGTTGAGGATCAGCTGCACTAAGTGCAGATAGACAACAGTTTGACTACTCCACTGAAGACCCAACAGTCTGAAGGCCTCCTAGGAGATCTATTGCAGTCAGGGCAACAGTTTAGCAGCTTCTCTGCCCTTATAAAATGAATTCAGTTGGAAGGCCCCACAGGTGGTCTGATACAGCCAGGGCCGCTAGCCTACCAGGAGACCTGAAGCACCCCAGGGAAAAAAAGAGGCAGACTCAATATACTCACCCAGATCAACAAACACCAGGGATATCCAGATGGTAAAAGGCAAGTGCAAGACCATAAGCAACAGAAGCCAAATTATGTGGGCATCATCAGAACCCAGTTCTACCACCACAGCAAGCCCTAAATATACCAACACACCAGAAAATCAGAAATATGTCCTAAAATCCTATCTCATGAAGATAATAGAGTCCTTGAAGAAGGATATCAATAACTCACTGAAAGAAATACAGGAAAAAAATGGGTAAACAGGTGAAGGAATTGAATAAAATGATCCAAGACCTAAAAGTGGAAGTAGAAACAATAAAGAAAATACAAATGGTCTTCCAGTCAGCACCAGTTCAGGGGCACCTCGAGCACAAACTCTGTGGATGGTCCCATGGTCAACAGAGGACTCTCCACGTGATCTTAGGATCATTGGTGAGTGGAACACAACATCAGTTCTAATCCAGTCATGCCGGGCCTGAGCCAGCAGCAGGGAAGCAGAAATTCTGCCTGGCCATGGGCACAAGACCCCTTCCAGTCAGTGCCAGCTCTGGGGCCCCTTGGGCGCAAACTCTGAGGACAGTCCCACAGTCCCCAGAGGACTCTCCAGGCAATCTTAGGATCACTGGTGAGAGGAACACAACATCAGTTCTAATGCAATTGTGACAGGCCTGTGACATCAGGAACAAGAACACAGGAGCCCTGCCTGACCAACGACTCACGTACCTCCTGATCAGTACTGGTATACCTTGGTTTTGAACATACCAGACAGCACCCCCGGGCCTCAGAGGAGACACCACTTCCAGGTGCTATTACACACCCAGGATGTTAGGATTCCAGGATCCCAGGATAACAGGAGCTTGGTCACACCAGGATCTCAGGGTCTCAGAGGAAGCTTGACTGCCAAGAACTCTGGCACACCCAGTATCTCAGGTTCACAGGAGCCCAGAATCACAGAATCACAGAGAAAGTTGGACTCTAAGGAGTCCTGAATCAAACAGGATAGTATGAAGGACAGGTTCCAATCAGATATACTGAGGGCAGCAAGCACTTGAGATAATCAGGTAGCAGGAGGCAAGCGTAAGAACAGAAGCAACAGAAACCAAGGTTACTTGGCATCATCAGAATCAAACTCTCCCACCATAACAAGTGCTGGATACACCATCACATCAGAAAAGCAAGGCATGGATCTAAAGTCACTTCTCATGATGATGTTGGAGGACTTAAAGAAGCAAATACAGGAAAACACAGGTAAACAGCTAGAAGCCATTAAAGAGGAAACACAAAAATCCCTTAGAAAGTTACAGGAAAACATTACCAAACAGGTGAAAGAATTGAACAAAACCATCCAGGATTTAAAAAGGGAAGTAGAAACAATAAAGGAATCACAAAAGGAGACAACTCTGGAGATAGAAATCCTAGGAAAGAAATCAGGAACCATAAATGCAAGCATCAGCAGCAGAATACAAGAGATGGAAGAGAGAATCTCAGGTGCAGAAGATTCCATAGAAAACATGAACACAACAATCAAAGAAGGAGCCAGGCATTGTGGAACATGCCTTTAATCCCAGCATTCAGGAGCCAGAGGCAGGCAGATTTCTGAGTTTGAGGCAAGCCTGGTCTACAAAGTGAGTTCCAGGACAGGCAGAGCTATACAGAAAAACCCTGCCTCAAAAAACAAAACAAAAACAAAACAAAACAAAAAAAAAACAAAAAACAAAAAAAAAAAAAAAAAAAAAAACAAAGAAAATACAAAATGCAAAAAGATCCTAACTCAAAACATCCAGGAAATCCAGGACACAATAAGAAGACCAAACATAAGGATAATAGGTATAGATGAGAATGAAAATGTTCAACTTAAAGGGCCAGTAAATATCTTCAACAAAATTATAGAAGAAAACGTCCCTAACCTAAAGAAAGATATGCCCATGCACATATAAGAACCCTACAGAATTCCAAATAGACTGGCTCGGAAAAGAAATTTCTCCCAACACATAATAATCAGAACAACAAATGCACTAAATTTGGATAGAATATTAAACGCAGTAAGGGAAAAAGGTCAAGTAACATATAAAGGCAGACTTATTCGAATTACACCAGACTTCTCACCAGAGACTATGAAAGCCAGAAGATCCTGGACAGATGTCATACAGACCTTAAGAGAACACAAATGCCATCCTAGGCTACTATACCCAGCAAAACTCTCAATTAACGTAGATGGAGAAACCAAATTATTCCATGACAAAACCAAATTCACACAATATCTATACACAAATCCAGCCTTTCAAAGGATAATAAAGGGAAAACTCCAACACAAGGAGGGAAATGATGCCCTAGAAAAATCAAGAAAGTAATCCTTCAACAAACTTAAAAGAAGATAGCCGCAAGGACAGAATCCCAACTCTAACAACAAAAATAACAGGAAGCAACCATTACTTTTCTTTAATATCGCTCAATATCAATGGACTCGATTCCCCAATAAAAAAGACATAGATTAATAGACTGGCTACACAAACAGGACCCAACATTTTGCTGCTTACAGGAAATCCAACTCAGGGACAAAGACAGAAACTACCTAAGAATAAAAGACTGGAAAACAATTTTCCAAGCAAACGGTCTGAAGATACAAGCTGGAGTAACCATTCTAATATTGAATAAAATTGAGTTACAACTGAAAGTTATCAAAAAAGACAAGGAGGGGCACTTCGTACTCATCAAAGGTAAAATCTTCCAAGATGAACTCTCAATTCTGAATATCGATGCTCCAAATGCAAGGGAATCCATATTCATTAAAAGAAATTAATAAAGCTCAAACCACACATTGCACTGCACACAATAATTTTGGGAGACTTTAACACCCCTCTCTCATCAATGGACAGAACCTGGAAATAGAAACTAAACAAAGGCACAGAGAAACTAACAGAAGTTATTAAACAAATGTATTTAACAGATATCTACAAAACATTTTATCCTAAAAAGAAAAAAAGATATACCTTCTTCTAAGCACCTTATGGTACATTGTCCAAAATTGACAACATATTTGGTCCTAAAACAGGCCTTAACAGATACAAGAAGATTGAAATTATCCCATGTATCCTATCAGATCATCACGAACTAAGGCTGATCTTCAATAACAACATAATAGAAAGCCAACATTCACATGGAAGCTGAACAGCACTCTACTCAATGATGACTTGGTCAAGGAAGAAATAAAAAAGAAGTTAAAGACTTTTTAGAGTTTAATGAAAATGAAGCCATAACATATCCAAACTTATGGGACACAATGAAAGCATTCCAAGAGGAAAACTCATAGCTCTGAGTGCCTCCTAAAAGAAACTAGAGAGAGTATACACTAGCAGCTTGACAGCACATCTAAAACCTCTAGAACAAAATGAAGCAAATTCACCCAAGAGGAGTAGAAAGCAGGAAATAATCAAACTTGGGGATGAAATCAACCAAGTGGAATGAAAAAGAACTATTCAAAGAACCAACCAAACCAGGAGCTCTTTCTTTGAGAAAATCAACAACATAGATAAACCCTTACCCAGATACACTAGAGGGCACAGGGAGAGTATCCTAATTAAGAAAATCAGAAATGAGAAAGGAGACATAAAAACAGAACCTGAGGAAATCCAAGGCATCATCAGATCCTACTACAAAAGGCTATATTCAACAAAACTTGAAAACCTAGATGAAATGTACAATTTTCTAGACAGACACAAGGTACCAAAGATAAATCAGGATCAGATTAATGATCTAAACAGTCCCATATCCCCTAAAGAACTAGAAGCAGTTATTAATAGTCTCCCAACCAAAAAAAAAAAAAAAAGCCCAGGACCAGATATGTTTAGTGCAGACAGACCTTCAAAGAAGATCTACTTCCAATTCTCCTCGAACTATTTTACAAAATAGAAACAGAAGGTATTCTACCCAATTCATTCTAAAAAGCCACAATTACTCTGATACCTAATCCACACAAAGACCCAACAAAGAAAGAGAACTTCAGGCCAATTTCCCTTGTGAATATTGATGAAAAAATACTCAATAAAATTCTCACAAACTGAATCCAAGAACATATCAAAATGTTCATCCATCATGATCAAGTAGGCTTCATACCAGGAATGCAGGTATTGTTTAATATATAGAAATACATCAACATAATCAACTATATAAACAAACTCAAAGACAAAAACCACATGATCATCTCATTAGATGTTGAGAAAGCATTTAACAAAATCCAACACCCATTCATGATAAAAGTCTTGGAAAGATCAGTAATTCAAGGCCCATACCTGAACATAATAAAAGGAACATACAGCAAGCAAGTATCCAACATCAACCTAAATGGAGAGAAACTTGAAGCAATCCCACTAAAATCAAGGACTAGACAAGGCTGCCCAATCTCTCCCTACATATTCAATATAGTACACAAAGTCCTACCCAGATTATTTAGACAACAAAAGGAGATCAAGAGGATACAAATTGGAAAGGAAGAACTCAAAATATCACTATTTGCAGATGATATGATAGTATATATAAGTGACTCTAAAAATTCCACCAGAGAACTCCTAAACTGGATAAACAGATTCAGTGCAGTAAAATTATATATATATGGATATAAAATTAACTCAAACAAATTAGTGGCCTTTCTCTACATAAAGGATAAACAGGCTGAGAAACAAATTAGGGAAACAACACTCTTCACAATAATCACAAATAATATAAAATTCCTTGGTGTAACTCTAAGTGAGGAAGTGAAAGATATGTATGGTAAGAACTCTAGGTCTCTGAAGATAGAAATCAAAGAAAATCTCAGAAGATGGAAAGATCCCCCATGCTCATGGATTGGCAGGATTAACATAGTAAAAATGGCTACCTAGCCGAAAGCTATCTACAGATTCAATGCAATCCCCATCAAAATTCCAAATCAATTCTTCAACAAGTTAGAAAGGGCAACTTGCAAATTCATCTGGAATAAAAAAAAAAAAATCCTAGTATAGCAAAAACTTTTCTCGTTAACAATAAAAGAACCTCTGGTGGAATCACCATGCCTGACCTCAAGCTGTACTACAGAGCAATTGTGATAAAAACTGCATGGTACAGGTAAAGTGACAGACAGGTAGATCAATGGAATAGAATTGAAGACCCAGAGATGAACCCACACACCTATGGTCACTTGATCTTTGACAAGAGAGCTAAAACCATCCAGTGGAAAATAAGACAGCATTTTTAACAAATGCTGCTGGCACAACTGGCAGTTATCATGTAGAAGAATGCGAATTGATCCATTCCTATCTTCTTGTACTAAGGTCAAATCTAAGTGGATCAAGGAACTCTACATAAAACCAGAAACACTGAAACTTATAGAGTAGAAAGTGGGGGAAATCCTCGAAGATATGGGCACAGGGGGAAAATTCCTGAACAGAGAAGCAATGGCTTGTGACATAAGATCGAGAATTGACAAATGGGTCCTCAGAAAATCTTATAGATTCTGTAAGGCAAAAGACACTGTCAATAAGAGAAAAAGGGAAAGGATCTTTTCCAGTCCTAAATCTGATAGGGGATTAATATCCAATATATACAAAGAACTCAAGAATCTGGACTACAGAAAATTAAATAACCCCACTAAAATGTTGTACAGAGCTAAACAAAGTATTCTCACCTGAGGAATACCGAAGGGCTGAGAAGCACCTGAAAAAATGTTCAACATCCTTAATCATCAGGAAAATGCAAGTCAAAACAACCCTGAGATTCCACCTCACACCAGTCAGAATGGCTAAGATCAAAAATTCAGGTGACAGCAGATGCTGCCGAGGATGTGGAGAAAGATGAACACTCCTCCATTCCTGGTGGGATTGCAAGCTGGTACAACCACTCTGGAATTCATTATGGTGTTTCAACACAAAATTATAGACATAGTACTACCAGAGAATCCAGTAATACCTCTCTGGGCATATACCCAGAAGATGTTCCACCTTTTAATAAGGACCCATGTTTCACTATGTTCATAGCAGCCTTATTGATAATAGCCAGAAGCTGGAAAGAACACAGATGTCCCTCAACAGAAGAATGGATACAGAAAATGTGGTACATTTACACAATGGAGTACTACTCATCAATTAAAAACAATGAATTCATGAAATTCTTAGGCAAATGGAGGTATCAGGAGGCTATCATCCTGAGTGAAGTAACCCAGTCACAAAAGTACACACATGATATGCACCCACTGATAAGTGGATATTAGTCCAGAAATTTAGAATACTCAAGATACAATTTACAAAACACATGAAGCTCAAGAAGAAGGAAGACCAAAGTGTGGATACTTTGTTCTTTCTTAGAATGGGGAACAAAATTCCCATGCAAGAATTTACAGAGACAAAGTTCGGAGCAGAGCCTGAAAGAATAACCATCCAGAGACTGCCCCACTTGGGGATCTACCCCATAAACAACCACCAAATCCAGACACTAGGCAGATGCCAACAAGACCCTGCTGACAGTAGCCTGATATAGCAGTCTCCTGTAAGGTTCTGCCAGTGTCTGTCAAATACAGAAGTGGATGCTCACAGTCATCCATTGGATGGACACAAGTTCCCCAATGAAAGACCCAGAGAAATATCCAGGGAGCTGAAGAGGACTGGAGCCCCATAGAAGGAACATCAACATGAATTAACCAGTACCCTCAGAGCTCCTTGGAACTATACCACTAGTCAAAGAACACACATGGTTGTACTTGTGACTCTAGCTATATTTGTAGCAGAGGATATCCTGGTCAGATATCAATGAGAGGAGAAGCCCTTGGTCCTGTGAAGGCTCTATGCACAAATATAGAAAATTGCCAGGACCAGGGATGGGAGTGGGTGGGTTGGTTAGCAGGGGGATAGCATAGGGGATTTTGGAGGGGAAACAATGAAAGAGGATAACATTTGAAATATAAATAAAGAAAATATTTAATTTAAAAAAAGAAAAGGAAAAAAGAAATTAAAAAGAAAGAAAGAAAATATAAATGGAGGTAAACGAAATGAAAAACCTAGGAATGAGGTTAGGAATTACAGATATAAGTGTTAACAACAGAATACAAGGGACAGAAGAGAGAATCTTAGGTGTAGAAGATACAGTAGAAGAGATTGACACCATTGTCAAAGAAAATTCAAAACATAAAAAAATTCCTAACCCAAAGCTTCTGGGAAATTCAGGAAACAATGAAAAGACCAAATCTAAGGAAAATTGGAATAGAGGAGAACAAAAATTCCCCGCTCAAAGGACCTGAAAATGTCTTCAACAAAAGCATAGAAGAAAAATTCCCCAACCTAAAGAAATGGATGGAAAGGTATAAGAAGCTTATTGAAAACCAAATAAATGGGACCAGAAAAGAAAATTTTCTTGGCACATAATTACCAAAATACTAAATGCACAGAGCAAAGAAAGAATATTCAAAGCTGCAAGGGAAAAAGGCCAAGTATCATACAAAGGTAGACCTATCAGTATTACACTAGACTACTCAATAGAGACTATGAAAGCCATGAGAGCCTGGTCAGAGTTCAGGAAGTCTCTAAGAGAAAACAAAAGCCAGCCCAGGCTACTATACCCAGCAAAACTCTCAATCAACATAGATAGAGAAACCAAAATATCCCAGGACAAAACAAAATTCAAACAGTATCTGGTACCAATGCAGCCCTGCAGAGGATCCTGGAAGGAAAATTCCAACAAAAGGAATATACCCACACCAAAGAATGGACAAGATATTAAGCATCTCAAATGAATGTCAAAACAGAGACCCATAAGCACATAAAGAGCCACCTACAAAAACAAACATATCAGGAACCAACAGTCATCTTGCTTTAATATCTCTCAATATTAATGGAATCAACTCACCTATAAAAAGACATAAGCTAACAGACTGGATATGCAAACAAGAGCCAGCATTTTGCTGCATACAAGGAACACACCACCACAACAAAGACAGGTACTATCTCAGAATAAAAGGATGAAAAAAAAAAAAGGTCTTCCAGGCAAATGCTCCCAGGAAACAAGCAGAACTTGCCATCCTAATATCCAATAAAATAGACTTTCAACCAAAGGTTATCAAACATGATGAAGAAGAATACTTCATATTCATCAAGGGGAAAATCTACCAAGAGAAGGTCTCAGTTCTTTACATCTATGCCTCAAATGCAAGACCAACCAAACTCATAAAAGAAACTTTACTAAAATTGAAAACACACATTGAATCCCATACAATAATAGTGGGAGATTTCAACACCCCATTCTCACAAATGGACAGGTCACTGAAACAGAAACTAAACAGAGACACAGTGAAACTAAGAGAGGTTATGTACCAAATAGATTTAGCTGATATCTACAAAATAATTTACTCTAAAACAAAAGAAATAACCTTCTTCTCAGCGCCTCATGGTACCTTCTCCAAAATCGACCATAGAATTGGTCAAATAACAACCCTCAACAGATTTAAGAAGAATGAAATAATCCTGTGCATCCTATTATATCACCATGGCCTAAGGCTGATTTTCAATAATAGCAAATGCTATAGAAAGCCCACATACACATGGAAACTGAACAACTCTTTACTAAATGATAACTTGGTCAGGAAAGGAATAAAGAAAAAGATTAAAGACTTCCTGGAACTTAATGGAAATGTTGCCACATCATACCCAAACTTATGGGACACAATGAAAGCTGTGTCTGTATAAGAGGAGGTAGGACACAGTTCCTGCCCTTAGAGCATCGTCGGGCCATTGATCTCCATGACCACCATGAATGCAGATGGCTGTTGTTGCCCTGAAACTGATCTGTCCTCTTTGCTATTCTACTTTCAATCTTTCTTTCTGGGGAACATTCTACCCGCCCCCCACCCCCATTACTCATAGCTAATCATACCATAATAATTGAAACAGATGTAGTTCTCAGGAATGAGGAATAGAGATGGTCATGAGGCTGTGGAGAATAATGAACAGGCCTTCTACCTGGCCTTTAGGCCCATGGGAAAAAATCTAGATGACATAACAACAAAGTCCATAAAAGCCTACATGGTCCTTTGTAGAAATAGTTTATTGCCAGACTTATCCTTGAATTTGGGATCATGAAGAAATATATGTATCCTCACAACCTCCACAGATCAAGAAAACAAGATATTTCAAGACAAATCCAAATTTAATACCTATACAGAAATCCAGCTCTACAGAAAATGTTAGAAGGGAAATTCCAACCCAAGAAGAATAACTACACCGAAGAAAACAGGAAATAATTAATTCTATAACAGCAAAAACAAAACAAGGGAAGCATAAAAACACTACATCAAACAAAAGGAATTAACAGTCACTGGTCATTAATATCTCTCAACATCATAGATAAAATTCCCCAATAAAAACACACAGACTAACAAAAGGATTCTAATACAGGACTCATAATACTGCTACATATAAGAGACATACCACAGTACTTAAGATATGAATTACCTGAGAGCAGAGGGCTGGAAAAGATGTTTCCAAGCAAACAGACACAAGAAGCAAGCTGGATTAACTATTCTAATACCTAATAAAATATACTTTCAAACAAAATTAATCAAAAGAGACAGAAGAATATTTCCCCCTCATCAAAGAAAAATCTACCAGATGCTTTCCCAATTCTGAACATCTATGCCCCAAACACAAGGGTACTCACAATTGTAAAAATAAAAATAAAAAAAGCTGAACTTAAATGACTCAATGACCCCACTCCTTATTAGTAGAAGACTTCGAGAACTAACCTCTCCAATAACAGGTTATCCAGCCAAAAATTAATAAAGAAATAATGAAGCTAAATGGCATTATCGCTCAAATGAATCTAACAGATATCTACACATTTCACCCAAACACAAAAGAATATGCTTGCTTCTCAGCACCTCATAGATCATCCTCCAAACTAGATCTATAGTTGGTCACAAAGTAAGCCTCAACAGATAAAAAAAAAATTGAAATAACATCTTGTATCTTATCAGACCATAATGGATTTTAAGCTGGAATTTAACAAAAACAGAAACTTCAAAAACCCAAAACACTCATGGAAATTGAACAACTCTATACTCAAAGACCACTGAATGAGGAAATAAATAAATTAATTAATGAATTAAAAAACCTATATCTAACATCATGCTAAAAGAAAAACACTTGAAGCAATCACACTCATTTTAAAATTGGTAAAATAGACATCATTGAATCAAAGAATGGATAAAGAAGTGTACATTTACACAATGGAATATTTCTCAGCTGGTAAAAATGACATCGTGAAATTTACAGGCAAAGTGAGGAAAAAAGACTGAAGGAATGACCATGCCGAGACTGCCCCACCTGGGGATCCATCCCATATACAATCACCAAACCTACACACTACTGAGGATGCCAACAAGTGTTTGCTGACAGGAGCCTGATATAGCTGTCTCTTGAGAGGTTCTGCCAGTTCCTGACAAAATACAGAAGTGATGCTCACAGCCATCCATTGGACAGAGCACATGGTCCACAATGAAGGAGCTAGAGAAAGTACTCTGGGAGCAAAAGGGTTTGCAGCCCCATAGAAGGAACAACAATATGAACTAGCCAGGAACCCCAGAGCTCCCAGGGACTAAACCACCAGCCAAAGAATACACATGATGGAACTCATGGCTGTAGCTACATATGCAGCAGAGGGTGGCCTAGTCAGTTGGGAGGAGAGGTCCTGTGAAAGCTCTAAGCTCCAGTGTAGGGTAATGCCAGGGCCAGGAAGCAGTAGTGGGTGTAGGATGAACAGGAGAAGGGGAGAGGTGATAGGAGATTTTTGGAGGGCAAACCAGGAAAAGATATAACATTTGAAATGTAATTAAAGAAAATATTTTAAAAACTGATAAAAATGATGAATGGGAAAAGAAGACATGCTAAAGTTTTTAGAATTTACACAATTCTTATTCTACTACAAGAAAGCATTATTTGCTACAAGATGTATCTGTGGGTGTACATGAACATTATATATATCCGGATCATGTTGTGCTATAGACATGTCTTTACACTTCTTCCTGAAGGTTGAAACAGTTCATTAGAATTTAAAATGCATAATTTAAATGCATAATTTAAATGCATAATTTAAAATGCATAATCTGTAAGTTGGCACTTGTTAGGCTCTTGTCAGCATTAGTGACTGGCAGGTTTTATTGCAGCAGAGTTCCAGTCAGAGTCTGCCAACTTGTTACAACAGAAGTCCACAAATAGTTGGGTAGAGAACAGGAAATACAGTACCATGTTTCTCAATTGGTGACCTAGAAATAAGTGATGTTACTAGCTATTAAATAAACATCACTCAAAAGCAGGAAAAAAATCATTCCCAGTGAGGTAATTCAGATCCAGAAAGACAAATAAGGTATGCATTTATTTATAAGTGTACATTACCTCTTAAGTACATGATAATCTAACTACAATCTACCGATCCTGAGAGGTTATGTAGAGAGGAGGGTTATACTTAGGAAGCATGGATCTCCATGAGAAGGGGAAATAAAATATACTCTGAGAGTGGACTGGAGATAGATGTAGTAGGAGGGATGTGGTTGCAGGGGAGAAATGGAGAGAGAGAGACAGAGAGAGAGACAGAGAGAGAGAGACAGAGAGAGAGAGACAGAGAGAGAGACAGAGAGAGAGACAGAGAGAGACAGAGAGAGACAGAGAGACAGAGAGAGACAGAGAGAGAGAGAGACACAGAGACAGAGACAGAGACACAGAGAGAATACAGCTTGAATTGGGTTTGAGATATTTCTGGATTGGTGAGAACCTGGTGCACTGGGAACTTTCAGGAATCTATGAGGGTGACCCAAGGGAGGACTCCTAGTAATGGAGGGTACAGAGTCTGAACAGGACATCGTTTTTGGAAAGGAAAGTTTCTCAGTAGTGGGTTACATTTAGTTGTGTTATTGAGTGTGGTGGTCCTACATACATCCCTAAACAACCCAGGCTGATACTAGGACAGAGATTAGCTCTCTGAAAATTGAAAGTTGGACCACATTACCAAACAAACTATATATCTCACTGAACATAGAGAGATCAGGTTAGGAAGGGAAGGACATCTCCTACATTTTAGTCTCTTTAGTGCAAGAAGTTACTGTACAGTCTTCAGAAAAATAAACTGTGACACCAACCAAGCAAAAAATCATTTCCACCTACAATGTGTCCTGCCTGCCGGATGTGCTGGAGGAATGGTAGTGCAGAACTTGTGGGAGTGACCAACCAATGTTTGGTTAAACTTGAGGCTCAGTTCACAAGGGGAACTATGTACCCTCCACTGCCCAAATAACCAGGAACCAGGGACCAGCTCAGGCTCCTAGGTTAAAACCAAACATGACTGGAAAAAAATAAAACATAAAAATCCATTAAATGATGCTCAGTGATATTCTGTTATACTTCTAGATCAATGCCTTGTCCAGTCATCATCAGAAAGGATTTATCTGGCAGTATATTAAAGTGTTGCAGGGACACACAGCCAGAGATTATGCGGAGTAGTGTGTGTGTGTGTGTGTGTGTGTGTGTGTGTGTTTAATTTAGAGGTCTCTATCATATCCCTCCCCTCAAAGAAAAGAGAATGCCACAGAAAAGGGGGAAGAAAGATTATAGGAGTCAGAGGTGGAGGAGCTAGGAGAACATGGGCCATCCTATCAACTAAGCAAAGTTCACATAGGATTACAAGACTGAAATGCCAAGAGTTTGGACTACATGAGTCTGCATCAGGTCCTCTCAGTAAAAGTTAAATCTTTTAGCTTGATGTTTTTGAGGGACAATAAACAATGTGTTTAACTTTTACACTTTTGTATGCTATTAAGACGAATTTTCTTCTATTTCAGTAGTCTTGTCCAGCTTAATATGGGGGCTTTGGTCTTCTATTGTTGTTTCCTCTTTGTCAAGTTTGGCTGTCATCTCTTAGAAGAAATTTTTCTGAATTAGAAATGAAGGAGTAGTATATCTGAGGTGGGGGACCTAGAAAGAGTGCATAAGGGGTTGTATTACATGGCTTGTTGGTATTATATTTGAAAAGAATCCTTTTAAAATTAATAAACAGAATTCGATTAATGGAGCTCTGATAAAACAATGCCAGTTACCTAATGCTTTTCTAGAATCATCACTGGGGTGACATCAATGAGTCACTCAGGTCTCTCTCCCTTAATACACTAATTTGTAAAATTCCCTTTTGTAAATGGGAATATTAATCAATGTATCTTATTGTAGGGATACATTTGTAATATTAATATCAATATAATTATTAGATAAATTTAAATTTAAAAATTCCAATATAGGCATTATAAGGAGATTTGCTTCTTACATAGGACTCTGATCAGGGCCTCTTTTATATCTCTGTTTCTCAGACTGTAGATGAATGGATTCAGCATGGGAGTCACCACTGTGTACATCAGAGCCATGACAATCTCCTTCACAGTAGAGTTATTAGCTGATGGGCATAAGTAGACACCAATAATTGTCCCATAGAACAGTGAGACCACAGACAGGTGGGAGCCACAGGTGGAAAAAACCTTGGCTAGGCCATGTTTAGTTGAAAACTTTAGAATGGAGCAGACAATTTGTACATATGAAACAACAATGAGTAAGAATGGCACCACAGTATCAAGTGTTCCCAAGATAAATATCATTAGTTCATTAATATAAATGTCAGAGCAGGCCAACTTGAGCAGAGCAGATATGTCACAGAAAAAGTGGGTGACTATATTGTCCTCACAGAATGACAATCTTGCCAAGAGTAGGGTGTGTAACATGGAATACAGAATGGTAAATACCCAGGTGAGCACCACCAGAGACACACAGAGCTTAGGGCTCATGATGCTGGTGTAATGAAGAGGGAAGCAGATGGCCACATAGCGGTCATAGGCCATGACCACAAGAAGAACATTTTCCGTGTTTGCAAAAACCATAAAAAAGTACATTTGTGTCAGACAGCCAGCATAGGTGATGGATGTGTCCTGGCTCTGCATGTTCTGCAGCAACTTGGGAATTGTGACAGAGGAAAAGCACAGATCAGAGAAGGACATGTTGCTGAGAAACAAATACATGGGTGTGTGGAGATTCGTGTCCATACAAATGAGGATGATGATGATGAGGTTCCCCAGGACAGTGGTGAGGTACATGGCCAGGAACAGGGCATAGAACATTTGCTGCTGCTCTGGGAGGATGGGCAGTCCCAGGAGGATGAACTGAGAGATGGCAGTCTGATTATTCATTATCATTCTTTTTCTCCAGTATTCTAATGAGAAAATTATCGGTGTCACTGAAAATTCAAAACAAAATAGTATATTCAGAAAATATATTGTATAAAATTGGATCTTACAGTCATCATAATAATTATAACCTCAAAACTCCAAAGGTCTGAAATCACTACAGTCATTAATGTTCTTTCTTAACATCTCTCTACTAGGTTTCAATCTCCTCCTTTTTCCTAGATATTTGTACACTGTTTCTACTGAGATACAAAATGGATTAATGCTTCTCTCTCCTGATACCTGATCATCCTGGTTGACTTTTCTGTTCATTTGCAATTTGCTCTATGTTATTTTGTATATTGATGAACTTAAGAATTTGTATCAACATTATCATCATAATATTATATGAATGTCAAGAAAAACTTGCAAACTCCTATGTTTCATACTTTCATACTTGGACTGGAATGACTCTGTAACATAGATATTTTTACTCCACTGTAAACTAATTAATCCCATTCCATTACTTTATGACAGGCACCAGATCCTCAAAAGACCCAAGTGAAACTCATTTTTTCATTTTATTGTCTCTCAAAGCATTCCTTATTCTACCTTTTTTGGTTTCCCATAGGCCAGTAAAAGAAAGTAAGTTTTTCGTCAGAAATCAGTGATTTTTTTCATTGTAGCTCTAGTCATGTTTTTATTGGATATTCCTGGTTTCCCCTCTGAAAACCCCCTATCACATCCCCACCCCACCCCCTACTTAACAACCCACCCACTCCCACTTCCCTGTCCTGGAATTCCTCTACACTAGGGTCTCAAACCTTTTCTAGGCCAAGGGCCTCTTCTCCCATTGATGCCCAACAAGGCCATCCTCTTGTTCATATGCAGTTGGAGCCATGGGTCCCTCCGTGTTTTCTTTTTTTATATATAAGATATTTTCTTTAGTTATATTTCAATGTTATCCCCTTTCCTGGTTTCCCCCTCCCAGAAACCCATATCTCCTCCCATATCCCCTCCCTCTGCTCACCAACACACCCACTTCAGGCTGCCTGCCCTCACATTCCCCTACACTGGGGCATAAAGCCTTCAAAAGACCAAAAGCCTCTCCTCCCATTGATGCCTGACAAGGCCATCCTCTGCTACATTTGCAACTGGAGCCATGAGTCCTACCATGTGTACTCTTTGGTTGGTTGTTTAGTCCCTGGGAGCTCTGGGGCTCTGGTTGGTTGATATTGTTGTTCTTCCTATGGGGTTTCAAACCCCTTCAGCTCATTCAATCATTTCTTTATCTCTTCCACTGGGAACCCCATGCTCAGTCCAATGATTATCTGTAGGCATCTGCCTATGTATTTGCAGGCTCTAGCAGAGCCTCTCAGGAGACAGCTATATCACGGTCCTGTCACCATGTACTTCTTGGCATCTAAAATAGTGTCTGCATTTGGGGGCTGTATATAGGATGGATACCCAGGTGGAGGGCCTTTGTTCCACAATTTTTCTCTGTATTTCCTCCCGTGAGTATTTTGTTCCCCCTTCTAAGAAGGGCAGAAGCATCCATATTTTGGTCTTTCTTCTTCTTGAGCTTCATGTGGTCTGTGAATTGTATCTTGGTAGTCCAAGTTTTTGGAATAATATCCATTTACAGTGGGTGCATATCTTGGGTATTTTGTGATTGTGTTACCTCACTTAGGATGATATTTTCTAGTTTCATCCATTTTCCTAAGATTTTCATGAAGTCATTGATTTTTAATACCAGAGCAGTACTCCATTGTGTAAATGTACCAAATTTTCTGTATCCATTCCACTGTTGAAGGACATCTGGGGTCTTTCTAGCTTATGAGTATTATAAATAAGGCCACTATGAACATAGTAGAGGAGGTGTCTTTGTTATAACTTGGGGAAACATTTGTGTATATGCCCAGGAGTGGTATACCTGTGTCCTCAGGTAATCCTACTTCCAGTTTACTAAGGAAATACTAGACTGATTTCCAGAATGATTGTACCAGCTTGCAATCCCACCAAAAATGGATGAGTATTTCTCTTTCTCCTTAAATCCGTTTATGTTTTATCTTTCCCTGAACTGCTGTCATACATTATACAGTGTTTCCCCTAAATTCTTCTCCTATTTCATTAATTGTTTTCTGTAAGCTTATATCAATATATGAGGATCAGGTCTTGTCTTTACTATAATACAGAGGCTAACTCAGTAACGATTGTGTTCTCATGTCTCCTGATCGTTCTCTTCTCCTTCATCGTGTTTCATTTACACTGTGGCATTCTAACAAAGAAGTTCCATCACATTTTTTTCAGATTTATTTTTCAGATTACCACTACTGCTCTGAAGATAAGTTCAAAGCTCCTTCAAGGACATAAATGCTGTTTCATTATCTCTCAGGTGCCACTGGCACACTCCATAGTCTCACAGTGATACTTGGATCTCGATTTATCAATGCTGGGGTTAGGACTCTTCAACATTTTCATTTTAGAGTTTCTCCTCCTCTTGCCTATTACTTCTCTGTTTCCCCTTCATCTGTTTTATCTTACTCATAGGTCAGAGATATTGCTTATGACATACTCAGCTAAAATTACTCTTTTTTTCCCATACTAAATGATACCTTCACCTCTGTTCCCTAGCATTATATTCCTATCCCATGCAGTTAAATATGTGGTCACTGTTTAATCTGTATTCACATTAATTGTAAACAATAAGTAGAAGAGGTCACATAAGTCTTCATTTTGATTGGTTGCTTACAACCATTCACATTTTCCAACTAAGGCCAATACCTGTCATGATGAATGAAATTGATAGATGAACCTTTGTTACATGAAAAATGTTCCATCTTCTGCCTGAGATACAAGTGTGTAATACCCACTCTTCTCAGTGCCTCCAGCATTATAGATAGTTCTTTTAATGTTCACCTGATCAGTCTCTAACACTGGGCAGTCTGCATCCTAATCACATGCATGGGAAGACATGTAGGAGTGCACACACATGAGTGCATGCACACACACACACACACACACACACACACACACACACACACCATCCTGTGATTCTGGACATCACTGGCTATGGAATCTATCACAGGTCTTAAAGCTGACACAACAGAAGAAACATCAAGAGATCTAAACAACTTTCTCAAAAATGCTACAACCTAATATGACTGCTTCCACCTTCACAGACTGACAGTTTTTCAATATAGCTGAATTCAGATATTGCACACTTAGACTTTATGGTTTAGCATTACAAAGGATAAACCATGTAGGACAAAAAACATGCACCATTTTAAAAATGGCTTTTTTTTTTTTAATGAATCTGGCCTTATACCTGGAACACTCACTGCCTCTGCATCACAAGTACTGCCATGGCAAAAATGTGCCACCATAACCATTTTCTGTCTCTCATGTAAATGAACAGTACTTTTGTATTATGTATGCATGTGTGCCAAGATGGGAATCTGAGAAGTTACCATCCACAATTATCACTAATGAGTCAATGGACTTCTTATATTCTCTACATACTAAGACTGTACTCTCAAATTAAGCACCACATAACAAACCTAAACGGTATGTTTCTAAAGTTTGGCAGACCTGCATATTCGTTTGGATTCTGTAAAAGAACTCAGTTTGATTGAGTAGCTTTCATTGTAGATTTACATTAACACCCAGATAATTAGTATCATTCTTGATGAACTGTAATAGGAACAATTACATACAATAGCAGTGACTCAGCTATTTGTAAACTTGTACAGATAAAATTAATCATCATTTTAAATAAGAAACTATTTCAGAGTTTTTCAGACCCCAGAGGTGAAAGTATAGTAAACAAACCTTAAGCACTAAAGAACTGAACTCCATCTTTTGGTAAATTCTTGTGTTAAAATATTATGATATTGGAAAACACCCACAGTGAGTAATAGTAATTAAGACAATATGAAAGGGGTTACATGATGGCCATGAAATAAATTCTAACACAGCATGACTAAGAAAAAAAAAGAGATGTATCATACCTGAAAAACCTGTCCCATAAAACAGAAATTCCAGTTGATTGCAGGACACCAAATTATTTTCCTAAATGTACCCAGCACTGATGAATCTGAGTCATAGTTTCTGGTTCATGCTCCTGATCAACTTTATTTTATTTGTATACACATCACCTATCTGTACCATCCCTACTTACAGCCTTCTACTGCTATCCTTGGAACTTAAGTGCCCATCATCCCAGAGGGGTACAGATCATTGAGGACATAGTAATTACCCTGGACAATTCTAGGACCAATTTACCTTAAGGATCTCTAGTGGAGACCAATTATATTCACTGATCACTGTTTTCTACACTTAGGAGATGGTAGAATTTAAAGAAAAACAAACAAAATAATAACTTAACTAATTAATTAATAGCAGTAGTAATAATGCCAAAAGGCATGGAAAAGCATATGTCAATGCAGTACTAGATGCTTCCTCTCCCACTCAGGCCAGACAAGGCAGCAGATTTGGGGACAGACCTGTATGAAGACCAAGCTATACACTGACTGCATATGTGTTGAGGGCATAGATCCAGCACATGCTCACTCATTGGTTTGGTGGTTTAGTCTCTGGGAACACCCAGGGGTCAATGTTAGATTCTGTGGAGTTACCTCTACCCTCTGTTTTCCTTAATCCATCCCCCAACTCTTCCACAAGAGTTTTTCTGAGTTCCATCTAATGTTTGGCTATGGGTTTCTGAGTCTGTTTTAGTCAAATGTTGGGTGGAGTCTCTCAGAGGAGTTATGTTAGGCTCCTGTAAAAGAGTATCATAAATAGTATCAGGAATTGGTTCTTGACCATGGAATGTATCTCCAGTTCAGCCAGTCATCTGTTGGCCATTATCTCAGTCCCTACACTTCTTGAAGGCAGAACAAATTTTGGGTTTGGTTGTTTACAATCATTCAGATTTTCCAATATCTGTCATGATAAGGCAAATATCTATCATGATGCATGAAACTGGCCAATGAACATTTGTTGTATAATGCTCAAAATTATACAAATTTCTTTATGATCAAATGTAAAAAAAAAAATCCCCATTTAAATAGAAACACTTGAACAGTTAGCAATAAATTGTAAACTCTACACTGCATTGTGGGTGGGTTGGTGTTGTTATCCCTCCCCTGGGAGTCCTTCCTGGCTACAAGAGGTAGCCATTTCAGGTTCCATATACCCCACTATTAGTAATTTCACGTAGAGTCACCCTTATACTCTCCCTGGAGTATCTCCTATCTCAGTTCTCTGGCATCTGGCATGTTCTTAGCCTTCTTCCACCATAATTTCCATTCATTCTCTCCCTGGCTTTTTCTGTACCCTTGATCCTTCTCTACCCCCATCTCCCTTCCCCATCCTGTCTCCTACACATTCCCTCTCTCCATGCACCTCCAACGAATATTTTATTTCCTATTCTGAGTTAGATTCAAACTTCCTTCTTTGGGCCTTCATTGTTACTTAGATTCTTTGGGTCTATGGATTGTAGCATGGATATACTGTATGTTATGGCTGATATCCACTAATAAGAGAATACATATTATGCAGGTCCTTTAAATCTATGTTCTCTCACTCAGAATGATTTCTAGTTCCATCTATTTGCCTTCAATTTTCATGATGTCCTTGTTTTTAATAGTTAAATAGTATTCCATTGTGTAAATGAAACATATTTTCTTACTTTATTTCAAAATTTTATTTTCTATTAAATTATTTTATTAATTTACATACCAAATGTTGCTCCCCTTATTAGTGCCCCTTCCCAGAGTTCATAAGCCCATCCCCCTTCTCATTGCAACTGAGATTCTCCCCTACCCAGACACACACCCTTGTCACCATCCCAAACACCTTCACCTCACCCTACCCCCAGAATCCTTGTTGTTTAGGACATCAAGTCTCTACATGATTGATTAGGCACAACTTCTACTGACGACAAACAAAGCAGTCTTCTTCTACAAATATGCTAGTGATATATGTAGATATATGGCCAGAGATCAGGCCATGTATACTCTTTAGTGGTGGCTTAGTACGTGAGAGCTCTGAAGGGTCCAGGTTAGTTAATATTGTTAGTCTTCCTGTGGTCTTGACATCCTCTTCATCCCCTGCTCCATTTTTCTCACTGCATTTCCTTTAGACAGGAACAATTCTGTGTCAAAATTTTGAAGATTGTTGGGTGTCCCCCGTCCCAACTGGGGCCATGTCTATCTACTGGAGGTAGTCTCTTAAAATTCCATCTACCCACTGTTGGGCATGTCAGCTAAGGTCATCCTCATTTAGTCCTGGGAGCTTTTGACATCCTAGGTCTCTGTGACTTTTAGAGGTTCCCCCACCCCTGATCCCACACTGCTGCATATTTCCACTCATTCTTCTGGCCCTCTAGGCTTCTATCCTATTTCCTCCCATACCTGACCTTGCCCTTCCCTTCCTTCTCCTTCTCCCCTTTCCAACCCAGATACCCCTCCCTTTGCTCCAAAGACTATTTTGTCCCCTCTTCTAAGCAGGATTTAAGTATCCACACTTGGGCCTTCCTTCTTATTAAGCTTTCTACAGTCTGTGAGTTTTACTATAAGTATTCTGAATTTTATTGGCTAATGTCCAATATCAGTGAGTAAAACCATGCATGTCCTTTTGGGTCTGGGTTACCTCACTCAGGATGATATTTTCTAGTTCCATTCATTTCCCTGTAAAATTCATGATGTCCTTGTTTTTAATGGCAGAATAATATTACACTGGGTAAATGAACCACATTGTCTGTATCCATTCTTCAGTTGAGGGACACCAGGGTTGTTTCCAGCTTCTGGATATTTCAAATAAGGTTGCTACAAATATAATGGAGTATGTGCCTTTGTGGTATGGAAAAGTGTCTTTTGGGTATATGCACAGGAGTGGTATAGCTGGGTCTTCAGCTAGAACTATTTCCAATTTCCTGAGGAACCTCCAGATTGGTTTTCAGAGTGGTTGTACCAGTTTGTAATCCCACCAGCAATGGAGGAGTGCTCCTCTTTCTCCACATCCTTTCGAACATGTGCTGTCACCTGAGTTTTTTTATCTTAGCCATACTGAATGGTGTAAGGTGGAATCTCAGGACTATTTTATTTTCATTTCCCTGATGACTAAAGACTTTGAATATTTCTTAAGTGCTTCTCAGCTATTTGAGATTCCTCTGTTGCAAATTCTCTGTTTAGCTATATACCCCATTATTTTATTGAGTTGTTTTGGTTTATTTTTTTTTTGAGGTTATCTTCTTGAGTTGTTTATATATTTTATATATTAACCCTCTATCAGATGTGGAGTTAGTTAAGATTTTTCCCAATCTGTAGAGTGCCAATTTGTATTATTGACTATGTCCTTTGCATTACAGAAGGTATCAAGCTTCATATGGACACTTGGACCATGTCCACGTAGTTTTGACCTTGCTAAAGGATGAGGCAGGCATGATGTGTTCTGCATGAAGGTCTTTACTCTATCACAACATTAGCTATGAATCAGTGATCAGGGTCATTGGTAGCTTTTACAGGAGTAATGTTCTATGAACATGGTAGCTAAAATTTCAAATGAGAAAAAAAAACATTTAATGTACAATTACCATATGGCTATATTATAATAATTGATTTAAACAAATAATTGCATATTAGTATTCACAGAAGTGCTAATTTTTGTTGTCCCTAACTAGAACAAAACATCAGCAAAATACTATGTAAACAACATGGCATATTATTCTTACTCAACAATAACAATTATTGGCACATAGAATTAAACAGACAAATCTTGAAAACACATTAATAGAAGGAAGACAGTCATGAAAGCTTATATTCACATGAAATATCAAGAATAGGAAAATCTGTAAGTGTATAATGTTTAGTGGAATCGCCTATACTTTTTTGGGAATTTGTTGTACAATAGTGAGTTCTAAAATGCACTGTAGGGGGGAGGGAATAGGGGATTTTTTGGAGGGGAAACTAGGAAAGGGTATAACAGGATAAAATTTGAAATGAAAATAAAGAAAATATCTAAGAACAAAAGAAAAGAATAAATAAATTGCACTGTAGACGGCTGGAGAAATGCCTCAGCAGTTAACAGCAGTAACTGCTCTTCCAGAGGTCCTGAGTTCAATTCCCAGTAATACAATGGCTTATAACCATTGGTAATGGGATCTGATACTCTCTTCTGGTGTGTCTGAAGACAGCAACATTGTACTCATAAAATAAAGTAAATAAATAAATCTCTTTAAAAATGCACTGTAGAGTGCTTGAATGACACTGAAAATACTATGACTATTTATATGTAAGTGTACTTGACAATTTTTAGGAATGATTGAATTGGAACTAAAGCCCACCATTCAACCACTTTTGTTTCTCATGTCAACTAAAATAGAGTATCATTCTTTTTGGAGAAATTGAAACCAACTGATTAGCAAGCAAAATGTGGTTGTTCTAAACAAACTAGTTAGGTGGTGCTGTGTCTAAGGTTTTGAACATATCCTTATTTCCCTCTTAATATATATACAGTCTAAAACAAAAGTTGATCTTTGCTAAGAGCCCAATAAAGGTTAAATCATTTAGGATCAAGATTTCCTGGGGTTTAAAGTTTGTGTTTTTTATATTCAGAACTTTATTGTACAGATGAGTTCTATGTCCAGGAAGCTATCCTAAAGGAAGGAATTTTAAATGTGACTTATGGCCTTGTGATCAATGGTGAAATCATATAACATGGAATAATAAAGTAATCTTACATATATGGAGAGGGGTTTGATGATGGTGGATAGTAGATACAATTAATGTTTTCATGGGAAGGAGAAAAGGCAAAATGAGTGAACAGGCATGGGAACATGGACTGCTTTTTTATTAGCTTGAGGAAATATTAAAATGCTATCTCCTTCTTTCCGTATTCATGTGTTTTTCACATATTAACACACATAGAACACTGGATGATGAAGTTTAAATTTTTGAAGAATGTTGTATATCTGTCCTAAGTCCTCTTGTAGATAGTCAGTCATGTAGAATTGAGATGCTGTCCTTGGAAGCTTCCCACTGTGTGTGTTTTTATACAGTCTTATTCTACTTAAAACTAGTATTGGGATGGAGAGATGGTTCAGAAGATAAAGACTAAACTAACAACCAAAAATATAAAAACTACTGATGATTTCTTGTGCAAAGTTTAGTTGGTTGAGACACTCAAAGTCCTTAATAATCAGAATACCTCCTGAAAATTCACGGTGGTTTCCAGTCACCTTTCTTCTCTTTCCCTGATAATAAAGTGATGTCCAGTCAAGTGGAATCCATGTTCGTTACCTGAACATAGAATGCATATGCATCTTTCCCTTATTTTTTCTTTCCTCTTGGTGCTAATTTTAATTAGTTTTGCTTGTTGTTATTTTAAATTTTACCTTCTCTTAAGTATAGGAAATAATGAACAGTGAATATAATTGGTCTCCACTAGAGATCCCAGGGGTAAACTGGTCGTAGAAAGGACTTGGGTAGTTACTATGTATTTAATGAGTTGTTCAAGATCTGGATTCCTTTGGGATGCTGGGCACCTAAGGCCCAGGGATGGCAGCAGGAGTGGGGTGTGTGTAGAGATGATGCAGATAGGTGATGAGTACCAAGGCTGCTGTTCCTGTGTCTGCAAATAAAATAAAGGTCAGCATATTTGTGAACCAGAAACTTTGACTCAGTTTCAGCTGAGCTGGGTACAATCAGGGAAATAAGCTGGTGTCTTGCTATCAATAGAAATAACTGTGTTGTGTATGACAGATTTTCAGGTATGATAATTTTCTTCTTTTCTCTGCCTCCCATGACTTCACAACACTGTTCTAGTATTTGATTCATGTAACCCCTTTCATGTCGATGGGCTCATTCAAATTCCTCATTATATAATTTTCTGTCATTGTACTATTGTTTAAACACAACACCAGCCCTATGAGGTGAAGTTCGGTGAGGAAATGCTCATTGGTTATTTACTTTACCTTAACCTGTGGGGATCTTAGCAAATACTGTGCTATGTGTTCTCAAAGACTATGATTAATGTTAGCTGCCCATGTTCACAAATCTTTGCTTTACTGGTATTATTGAAACTGCTCCTAAGTGCAGTCCATTAAGAACAACTAATATCATCTAGGTGTTCATGTTAAGGAACAATGAAATCTCAACCAAACCCAGTGCATCTACAAAGTCTAAGGAAATAATGTAGGTTGACCAAATTTTAGCATCTTATCCCTGTGATTTTCACGTGCTGTTAAATTTAAGAACTATGGATTTAACACAAAAGAAGACCTGAAGTGCACTGGTTTATCAGTGGTAAAATTTGATTGTGATTACTCTAGCTTCTGATCTTTCAACACATGCCTACATAACACAAAGGCACTGTTCAATTATAGAAGAAGCAATAACTGGTCATGGTGGAATATGCCTGTCATGCCAGTCCTCAGGAATCAGAGGTAGTAGTAATGCATGTTTGAGACCAGTCTGAGACACATGTGAAGAACCTCTTTTTAAATAGCACATGATTTTCTCTTACAATGTTTCCCCTCTGTCATGTTAATCTATAGTGTCTAAGTGGGAAACCTATGAAGTCAGCTGAATTAATTATTCTGACAGCACTCAGGCTAGGATGTAGCATTTCAGATAAAGTTGCTTAGATCTCTTGATGTTTCTTTTGTTTGTCAGCTTTGAGACATATGATAGGTTTATTAGAAACTGTTGTCCATAATCACAAGTTGGCACACCTGTGTGTGTATGTGTATGTATGTATGTGTATTTCTGTGTGTTGCATGTGTGTGCTCATGCATGTGACATACAATACAGACTGCCCAGTGTTAAAGACTAATAGGAACAACTGAAGAAATCCCTGAGAAGAGTGGAGATTACAGACTTGTGTCTATGGAAGAAGAAGCAACATTTTTCTACATTATATTGACCTTTGTCCCCAATTCCTTCAACTGAATGCATAAGCTGTGATGAAGCGTTAGTTACTTTACTTAAAGTCTAGAGATTTTAATGACATTTAGAGAATATTTGCATAGCAGCTAGGATTTTTCCAAATGGGTATCAAGGATAAGTCCACTTGATGTATAAATTCACAATCAGATACAACATAGTTATCTGAGGAATAACCCAAGTGAAAATTCCAAAGCAATTTGTTGCCTCTTTCCTTATAATTCATAAAATTTTTCATCTGAATGTGTTCTCCACCAATCTCAATGATATTTTGTGGATTAAATCATATGCATATGATTTATAGTTGTCAGTATTACTGAGGAATGATAGAAATGGTTGACCCCAACACTGCAGTAGTACAACATTAGAACTCTAATAATCAACATAGAGTTTAAAATTTAGTGATAACTGTTCAAGTCTGTCTATGTACATGTGATTTTTTTTTTTTACTTTTGAAGTTAAATAAATCTGCATCAGTTTGAGCAGCACGTAACAAATATTCAATGGCCATATTTATGCATCATGACAGTTTTTGTTCTAGTTGATAACTGAGAATGTAAACAACCAAACAAAATGAAGGCATATATGACATTTCCTTCATAAAGTTTACAATCGATGGGAATATAGAGTAAAGTAGTGATCAAATATTAAGAGCATGGAATTATATGTATAGGATGCTAGGGAGCATGGCTGAACATCTCAGTTAGTATGTGAGGACAGTAAATGCAGTTGAGTACATGATACTCAATATCGCTGACATATGAGTGAGGATGAACCAGGTGAAGGGAAAGTGAGGAGGGGAAATAATAGGTCAGAGGAGGAGCAACTCTAAAATGATGAAGAGTCCCAACTCCAGCATTGATGAAAAGAGAAATGCAAATGTCACTGTGAGACCATGTGGGATGTACCACTGGCACACGTGAGATAATAAAACAGCATTTATATCCTTAGTAGGAGCATTGTCCTTTTTCTCAAAGCAACAGTGGTAAAATTAATTCAAAAAAGGTAGGAAGAAACTACTCTGTTAGAATGCCACAGTATAAATGATCCATGTTGAAGGAGAAGAGTCTGGAGAAATGAGAACATGGGCATGGTTGAGTGTGCTTCTGTATTCCAGTAATGACAAGATAGGACCCTCATATGTTGTTATAATCTCACCGAAAGAAATGGATGAAATAGGAGGAGAGTGGAGGATATATTCTGGATAGTGTATAGCATGTAAGAAAAATAGGAATAGATCGACATTCAGAGATTTCTGACTAAAGCCTGATTTTTTAACTATACTATGAGAGACTCAAAAGGAAGAGAATGAGGGAGGAATAATTTGGGAGACAATAAAATGGAGACATTCACTTCCCTTGACGTTTTCAGATTCTGCTGCCTGTCATACATGGTGTAGAAGGAAGATGATCAGTTAAGTGGAGCAGAAATCTGAATGTTACAGGGAGGTACATGAATGAGTTGGAAATGGTAATCAAATGCATTGGAGTATGAGGGGTTTTCTTGAAATTTACACAAATTATGATGATAAAATTTGGGTACACTTTTCAGAAACATCAGTATACAAAATAACATAGAGCAAATTGCAAATCACAAACAACAGTGACCCAGAATGAGCACATAGCAGAAGAGAGCATTAGTCCAACTTGTATCTCAGTAGAAACAACATCCAAATGTCTACAAAAGGGGGATATATATAAATCAATCTCTTAAAGAAAAGTTGAGAAAAATTATTAATGAGTGTAACAATTAGAGACATTTGGAGTTTTGACATTATAACCACTATGAGTTAGACCCACTGCTATAAAATATATTACCTGGACATGCATTAATTTTTATTTAGAGTTTACAGTGATACTGGTATTTTCTCATTAGGATACTGGAGAATAAGAATGATAAAGAACAACCAAACTGTCATCTCCCAGTTTCTTCTCCTGGGCCTGCCCATCCCCCCAGAGCACCAGAAACTGTTCTATGCCCTGTTCCTGGCCATGTACCTCACCACCGTCCTGGGGAATCTCATCATCATCATCCTCATAATACTGGACTCCCATCTCCACACACCCATGTACTTGTTTCTCAGCAACTTGTCATTCTCTGATCTCTGCTTTTCCTCTGTCACAATGCCCAAGTTGCTGCAGAACATGCAAAGCCAGGACACAACCATCTCCTATGTAGGTTGTATGACACAAATGTACTTTTCAAATATTTTTGCAAACCTAGAGAACTTTCTTCTTATGTTCATGGCCTATGACCGCTATGTGGCCATATGTTACCCTCTTCGTTATACCAGCATCATGAGTCCCATTCTCTGTGTTTGTATGGTGTTTATGTCCTGGGTACTTACCATGATGAATTCCACATTGCACACTGTACTTATTGTTAAATTGTCATTCTGTGAGGACAATGTGATCCCCCACTTTTTCTGTGACATATCTGCCGTTCTCAAGTTGGCCTGCTCTGACATTTATATTAATGAGTTAACGATATTTATCACGGGAGCATTCATTATTGTCATCCCATTCTTACTCATTGTTGTGTCCTATGTACAAATTGTCTGCTCCATTCTAAAGTTTTCATCTACACGGGGAATAGCCAAGATCTTTTCCACCTGTGGCTCCCACCTGTCTGTAGTCTCACTGTTCTATGGGACAATTATTGGTCTCTACTTATGCCCATCAACTAATAACTCTACTGTGAAGGACACTGCCATGGCTATGATGTACACAGTGGTGACTCCCATGCTGAATCCCTTCATCTACAGCCTGAGGAACAAAGATATGAAAGAGGCCCTGACTAGAGTTCTTTGCAAGAAGGAAATATCTTTATAATTACAATACTGGTATTTATACTTAAATTTATCGCACAATTATATTGATATTAATATCACACAATATATCCCTACAATGAGATATATTACATAATGTTTGCATCTACCAAAGTGTGTTTTGCAAAGTAGCTCAGTTAGGTAAAGTGACCTTAGTGAGCCAGTGATGCCATCTCCTGTCTTGCACAGGTGATTCTAAAAACGCATTAGATAACAGGTACTGTTGTGTCAGATTTTCATTTCTTACATTCTATTTCTTAATTGAGAAAAGATTCTTCTCATATTCAATACAAACCAACAATATTTTCCCCTTGCTCCACTATCCCTAGCCACCCCCTAATTTCCATTTCTCCCGGACCAGTTCCCTCTCCATTTCTTCTTTAGGGAAAAAAAACAGGCCGCCAAGAGCCACCAGACAAACTTGACAAAACAAAATACAACAATAAAAGGCAAAGGCCTTTACACCAACCTGGACACAGAAATTCAAATAGGAGAAAAGGAATCTCAATATCAGGCAAAGGAGGCAAAGTTCAACCTATTGTTCAGAATCCCACAAAAATAGCAAGCTAACAACCCTAACCTATACTCAAAGGCTCTGGTGCAGACCCATGCAGACACCCTACCTTCATTTCAGTTTCTGTAAGCCCATGTGAGTTTGCTTAGTTGATATGGTGGGCCATGATTCCATAGTGTCATCAACACTCTCTGATTTCTATAATCTTTCTTCCTCCTCTACCATGGATTTCTCTTACCTATGAGGTGGGATCAAGTGCAGACCTCTAATTTACATACAATCTCTCTGCATAATCTCTGGCTGTATGTCTCTGCAACTCTTCCAATCTGCTACTGAGAACATTGCCTGGCTATAAAGATGGCCAGTTTAGACTTTGTAGCTTCCATCACTAGGAGTTCTCACTATGGTCACCCTTAGAGATTCCAGGAAGATTCCAGTGCACTAGATTTCCACAAATTCCCATAAATGCCCCCCAGGTACAGCTGTCTTTCCCTATACCCTCTCCTCTCATTCCTCCCTTGCCACCAGACTCCTCCCACTTCTCTCTCAACTGTCCACAGTCCACTCTCATAATCTATTCTATTTCCCCTTCCCATAGATACACACTATAACAATCCATCCTCTTTATGGAACTCATATTGTTCTGTGGACTATATCATTTACTTAATAGATAATATACATTTATAAATGAATACATATCCTACTTGAATTTCTAGATCTGATGCTTTAGAGCATCCAAACACAATCTTTTTGTAATGCCTTCTTCCTTCTTCCTACACTTTTACATCAGTTCATCTATTAATCTTCCCTTCTCTTTCTATTTTTTGTGTTGCTTTTTCTAGATTGTCATCACGCTGAACGAACGTTTGTGATCCTCTGGCAAGACAGTGTCATTTGTCCCATTTATCTTTTCTTAAAACTATTGGCCAGCAGCCATGTAAAGTTATTTTCCCAAAACCATAGAAAGAAGAAGGAAGCAGTACAAAATTAAGGTTTTTAACATTGCTTTTAATTTTTATTTAGCCTTCAAAATTCTGTATTTACACATGAAGCCTGAAAGCTATGAGAATGATATGTCTAGTGAGATATGGCATTGGTGCAATACTTGCCAAAAGGTTATGGATGTAACCAACAGATTTCTGATTGGATTTAAGGCCCACTGCTCAGGAAGAGACTCATGTCTAATTCCTGGCCAAGAGTCCATGGCTGGTGAAACCCTAAGTCCTAGGTCAAAACCTACTACTGTTATATTGCTAAATGGACATCATGACAAACTGCATTATAAATACTTACCATTATATTTATAGACTAGTACATCTCTCATCCATTAATGGAGAAACTTCCTGTTCTCAGTGAACAAAGATTTATGCAGAGTTCTAAAATTGTCTCTGTGTAAAGAATAAGTGATTGTAGAGTGTTTAGCCATAATTGAAAATACCTGTATCTTACTTCCCTCTCACAAGGCTAAAGAACCATCACAGAAGAGCATGCAGAAAAATTGTAGGAGCCAGAAAATGGGTATCACTGAAGCAAAAGAGTATCTTTTTGGTGTTGCAGGGCCATTATGAACTCAAAACAGTATGGTTGTGTGGACAAGATTAAGTCAGTGAATATTTAAGCACAGAAAGATGATGAGACCCAACTTCTCCCTCAGAAACTATTGGCAGTTGGTGCCTGCTAGGTAGGAGTCATCTATCTTTTGTTTTTTTACCACTGGTAGGGTACCCATACTTCAGTGTATATCCCTACACCCATGTACATGTGATCAGTAATAGACTCAGTGGGTATAAAAAATAAGACATGAAATTGAAGATATTGTGGGATGAATATGAGTAGAAAACATTGCATGTGTGTTTGAAATTCTCAAAGAATAGTTATTTTCAGTTACTAAGGAATGAAATAAATAAATTAATGTCTCTGGAATTGAGTTGAAATTTCAAACAAGCCCTGTTAATAACTATTATATACTTTAAGTCATGTTCAACATCTTTAGCCATTAAGGAAATATAAACTAAAACTACCTCAAGATTCCACCTTATCCTAATTAGAATGGATATGGGTATTATTGTTGGCTAGAGAGAAGGATCAGTAGTTGGGAATATTTGTTGATCTTGAAAGGGAACTGGATTTGATTCCCAATTCCCTTACATTATGCCTCATAATAATCCAAACTCCATCTCCAAGGTATATGATGCCATTTTCTGACTTACATAAATAGTAAACATTAACATGGAATGCATACAGAGATGCTAGCAAAACACTCACAAAATAAATATGAAACAAAAGAATGGCTATTAAAAATTTTTAAACTTGCAAGTTATCTTCTGATATTAAGGGGGGAAAATATCTCCTGAAAGACTCACACACCATATGTCATAAGTTTGTTTCCCTTGTACATCTCAGGTATTGAGTGTGACTAGGAATCACAGATGAGAAATTTCATATGTGATACTGTGTGGAGACAACAGCTTCATATCCACTACACCCATGAAACTACAAGATCCCATCTAGAGTTAACCTAGGAATCATATAATATGGTATCTCTAAACTTTAATGTGAGTAAAAGCCACCAAGTGTTTTATTTAAATATTTATTTTTAACTTTCTATTCAGATTTTGTAGTTTTAATTAAGTCATATAAAATCAATTGAGGTAATTAATGGAATGAGCTATATTTAAATTATTTATATTATCATGAGGTTCTGCAGAAAAATTGAAGTGCCATTACTAAGAGAATTCCTGTACATAAATTTGAAATCTCTTCTGATGATTTTAAACTAAAATGAAGTTTCAGAAATACTGCATAAAGCATATTTGGATGACAGATCTGGCATTACACCGAAATGATAGGATCTCATAAGAACATCATGTGCAGTGATGTCAATAAATATTTTCAGTCACAGAAATATCTAGAAAACCATAGTGTGCATATTTGAAGAAGGTTAGGAAGACTTGAAAGTCAGAAAGGTATTAAATATAAGTTATCACACCTAAAACTGAAGAATATAGTACAATCTGGGAACAAAAGACCTTTGGGTTAGAGGAATATTAATTCAGATATTGACCAAACTTCCCAATTCACTTAGGATGTCAGCAAGTGGCTTCAAGAGGCCTGAGGTCCTGTGCCCTTAATAAATTACAGGTTTGCTCTTCCGGCCGGACCAGCACCAGGGTAGCTAGAGCGCAGGGTCGGCTGACACCCTCCAGCTACACACGACCCCCGCCACAGGATTTTGAGACTGCTGGTGAGTGGAAGACAGCTTCTGCTCCAATCCAATCACGCGGGACCTGAGACTGCTTTGGTTGGGGAGGCAGAAATCCGCCCTCAGTAGGGCCACAAGCCTCTCCAGTCAGAAAAGCGCTGGGGTAGCTAGGGCGCAGGGTCGGCTGACACTCGCCAGCTACCCACAACACCCGCCACAGGATCTTAAGACTTCTGGTGAGTGGAACACAGCTTCTGCTCCAATCCAATTGCGCGCGGGACCTGAGACTGCATTAGTTAGGGAAGCAGAAAACCCGCCTGAGTAGGACCACAGGCCTCTTCCGGCTGGACCAGCACCGGGGTACCGCCAGCTACCCACGACCCCCGCCACAGGATTTTGAGACTGCTGGTGAGTGGAACACAGCTTCTGCTCCAATCTTTAAACAGTGACAACAACAACAACTAACCCCAGAGATTACCAGATGGCGAAAGGTAAACGTAATAATCTTACTAACAGAAACCAAGACCACTCACCATCATCAGAACCCAGCACTCCCACTTCACCCAGTCCAGGGCACCCCAACACACCGGAAAAGCTAGACACGAATCTAAAAGCATATCTCATGATGATGGTAGAGGACTTCAAGAAGGACTTTAATAACACACTTAAAGAAATACGAAGGGACACTGGTAAACAGGTAGAAGACAGTAAAGAGGAAGCACAAAAATCCCTTAAAGAATTGCAGGAGAACACTCCTAAAGAGTTACAAATCCTTAAAGAAAAACAGGATAACATAATCAAACGGGTAGAAGTCCTTACAAAAAAAGAGGAAAACACATCCAAACAGATGATGGAATTGAACAAAACCATAATAGACCTAAAAAGGGAAGTAGACACAATAAAGAAAACCCAAAAAGAGGCAACACTGGAGATAGAAACCCTAGGAAAGAAACCTGGAACCATAGATATGAGCATCAGCAACAGAATACAAGAGATGGAAGAGAGAATCTCAGGTGCAGAAAATTCCATAGAGAACATCGGCACAACAATCAAGGAAAATGTAAAATGCAAAAAGATCCTAACTCAAAACATCCAAGAAATACAGGACACAATGAGAAGACCAAACCTACGGATAATAGGAGTGGATGAGAATGAAGATTTTCAACTCAAAGGACCAGCAAACATCTTCAACAAAATTATAGAAGAAAACTCCCCAAATCTAAAGAAAGAGATGCCCATGAACATACAAGAAGCTAACAGAACTCCAAATAGACTGGACCAGAAAAGAAATACCTCCCGACACATAATAATCAGAACAACAAATGCTCTAAATAAAGATAGAATACTAAAAGCAGTAAGAGAAAAAGGCCAAGTAACATATAAAGGCAAGCCTATCAGAATTACACCAGATTTCTCACCAGAGACTATGAAAGCCAGAAGATCCTGGACAGATGTTATACAGACACTAAAAGAACACAAACTCCAGCCCAGGCTACTATACCCAGCCAAACTCTCAATTAACATAGATGGAGAAACCAAAGTATTCCACGACAAAACCAAATTCACACATTATCTCTCCACGAATCCAGCCCTTCAAAGGATAATAACAGAAAAAAAACAATACAAGGACAGGAACCACGCCCTAGAAACAACAAGAAAGTAATCCCCCAACAAACCTAAAAGAAGACAGCCACCAGAACAGAATGCCAACTTTAACAACAAAAATAACAGGAAACGACAATTACTTTTCCTTAATATCTCTTAATATCAATGGACTCAACTCCCCGAAAAAGACATAGACTAACAAACTGGCCACACAAACAAGACCCAACATTTTGCTGCTTACAGGAAACTCATCTCAGAGAAAAAGATAGACACTACCACAGAATGAAAGGCTGGAAAACAATTTTCCAAGCAAATGGTATGAAGAAACAAGCTGGAGTAGCCATTCTAATATCTGATAAGATTGACTTCCAACCCAAAGTCATTAAAAAAGACAGGGAGGGACACTTCATACTCATCAAAGGTAAAATCCTCCAAGAGGAACTATCAATCCTGAATATCTATGCTCCAAATACAAAGGCAGCCACATTCATTAAAGAAACTTTAGTAAATCTCAAAGCACACATTGCACTTCATACAATAATAGTGGGAGACTTCAACACACCACTTTCACCAATGGACAGATCATGGAAACAGAAACTAAACAGGGACACAGTGAAACTAACAGAAATTATGAATCAAATGGATCTGGCAGATATCTACAGAACATTCTATCCTAAAACAAAAGGATATACCTTCTTTTCAGCACCTCATGGTACCTTCTCCAAAATTGACCACATAATTGGTCACAAAACAGGCCTCAACAGATACAAAAATATTGAAATTGTCCCATGCATCCTATCAGATCACCATGGACTAAGGCTGATCTTCAATAACAAAATAAATAATAGAAAGCCAACCTTCACGTGGAAACTGAACAACACTCTTCTCAATGATACCTTGGTCAAGGAAGGAATAAAGAAAGAAATTAAGGACTTTTTAGAGTTCAATGAAAATGAAGCCACAACATACCCAAACTTATGGGACGCAATGAAAGCATTTCTAAGAGGAAAACTCATAGCTCTGAGTGCCTCCAAAAGGAAACTAGAGAGAGCACACATTAGCAGCTTGACAACATATGTAAAAGCACTAGAACAAAAGGAAGCAAATTCAACCAGGAGGAGTAGACGGCAGGAAATAATCAAACTCAGGGGCGAAATCAAACAAGTGGAAACAAGAAGAACTATTCAAAGAATCAACCAATCAAGGAGCTGGTTCTTTAAGAAAATCAACAAGATAGATAAACCCTTAGCCAGACTCAGTAGAGGGCGCAGCGAAAGCATCCTAATTAACAAAATCAGAAATGAAAAAGGAGACATAACAACAGATCCTGAAGACATCCAAAACACCATCAGATCCTTCTACCAAAGGCTATACTCAACAAAACTGGAGAACCTGGATGAAATGGAGAAGTTCCTAGACAGATACCAGGTACCAAAGTTGAATCAAGATCAGGTTAATGATCTAAACAGCCCTATATCCCCCAAAGAAATAGAAGCAGTCATTAATAGTCTCCCAACTAAAAAAAGCCCAGGACCAGATGGGTTTAGTGCAGAGTTCTATCAGACCTTCAAAGAAGATCTAATCCCAGTTCTTCACAAACTATTCCACAAAATAGAAACAGAAGGTACTCTACCCAACTCATTCTATGAAGCCACAATTACTCTGATACCTAAACCACAAAAAGACCCAACAAAGATAGAAAACTTCAGACCAATATCACTTATGAATATTGATGCAAAAATCCTCAATAAAGTTCTTGCTAACCGAATCCAAGAACACATCAAAACAATCATCCATCCTGACCAAGTAGGTTTCATCCCAGGGATGCAGGGATGGTTCAATATACAGAAATCCATCAACGTAATCCAGTATATAAACAAACTCAAAGACAAAAACCACATGGTCATCTCGTTAGATGTGGAAAAAGCATTTGACAAGATCCAACACCCATTCATGATAAAAGTCTTGGAAAGATCAGGAATTCAAGGCCCATAACTAAACATGATAAATGCAATCATGTGTGTTTGAAATTCTCAAAGAATAGTTATTTTCAGTTACTAAGGAATGAAATAAATAAATTAATGTCTCTGGAATTGAATTGAAATTTCAAACAAGCCCTGTTTATAACTATTATATACTTTAAGTCATGTTCAACATCTTTAGCCATTAAGGAAATATAAACTAAAACTACCTCAAACACCATCAGCAAACCAGTAGCCAACATCAAAGTAAATGGTGAGAAGCTTGAAGCAATTCCTCTAAAATCAGGGACTAGACAAGGCTGTCCACTTTCTCCATACCTATTCAACATTGTACTTGAAGTCCTAGCCAGAGCAATTCGACAACAAAAGGAGATCAAAGGGATACAAATTGGAAAAGATAAAGTGAAAATATCACTTTTTGCAGATGATATGATAGTATATATAAGTGACCCTAAAAATTCCACCAGAGAACTCCTAAGCCTGATAAACAGCTTCGGTGAAGTAGCTGGATATAAAATTAACTCAAACAAATCAATGGCCTTTCTCTACACAAAGAATAAACAGGCAGAAAAAGAAATTAGGGAAACAACACCCTTTTCAATAGTCACAAATAATATAAAATATCTTGGCGTGACTCTAACTAAGGAAGTGAAAGATCTGTATAATAAAAACTTCAAGTCTCTGAAGAAAGAAATTATAGAAGATCTCAGAAGATGGAAAGATCTCCCATGCTCATGGATTGGCAGGATCAACATTGTAAAAATGGCTATCTTGCCAAAAGCAATCTACAGATTCAATGCAATCCCCATCAAAATTCCAAATCAATTCTTCAACGAATTAGAAAGTGCAATCTGCAAATTCATCTGGAATAACAAAAAACCTAGGATAGCAAAAACTCTTCTCAAGGATAAAAGAACCTCTGGTGGAATCACCATGCTGGACCTAAAGCTCTACTACAGAGCCATTGTGATAAAAACTGCATGGTACTGGTATAGTGACAGACAAATAGACCAATGGAATAGAATTGAAGACCCAGAAATGAACCCACACACCTACGGTCACTTGATCTTCGACAAGGGAGCTAAAAACATCCAGTGGAAGAAAGACAGCATTTTCAACAAATGGTGCTGGCACAACTGGTTGTTAACATGTAGAAGAATGCGAATCGATCCATTCCTATCTCCTTGTACTAAGGTCAAGTCTAAGTGGATCAAGGAACTTCACATAAAACCAGAGACACTGAAACTTATAGAGGAGAAAGTGGGGAAAAGCCTTGAAGATATGGGCACAGGGGAAAAATTCTTGAATAGAACAGTAATGGCTTGTGCTGTAAGATCGAGAATTGACAAGTGGGACCTCATGAAACTGCAAAGCTTCTGCAAGGCTAAAGACACCATCAATAAGACAAAAAAACCACCAACAGATTTGGAAAGGATCTTCACCTATCCTAAATCAGATAAGGGACTAATATCTAATATATATAAAGAACTCAAGAAGGTGGACTCCAGAAAGTCAAATAACCCCATTAAAAAATGGGGCTCAGAACTGTACAAAGAATTCTCACCTGAGGAATACCGAATGGCAGAGAAGCACCTGAAAAAATGTTCAACATCCTTAATCATCAGGGAAATGCAACTCAAAACAACCCTGAGATTCCACCTCACACCAGACAGAATGGCTAAGATCAAAAATTCAGGTGACAGCAGATGCTGGCGAGGATGTGGAGAAAGAGGAACACTCCTCCATTGTTGGTGGGATTGCAAGCTTGTACAACCACTTTGGAAATCAGTCTGGCGGTTCCTCAGAAAATTGGACATAGTACTACCGGAGGATCCAGCAATACCTCTCCTGGGCATATATCCAGAAGATGTCCCAACCGGTAAAAAGGACACATGCTCCACTATGTTCATAGCAGCCCTATTTATAATAGCCAGAAGCTGGAAAGAACCCAGATGTCCCTCAACAGAGGAATGGATACAGAAATTATGGTACATTTACACAATGGAGTACTACTCAGCTATTAAAAAGAATGAATTTATGAAATTCCTAGCCAAATGGATGGACCTGGAGGGCATCATCTTGAGTGAAGTAACACAATCACAAAAGAACTCACACAATATATATTCACTGATAAGTGGATATTAGCCCAAAACTTAGGATACCCAAGATATAAGATACAATTTGCTAAACGCATGAAACTCAAGAAGAATGAAGACCAAAGTGTGGCCACTGTGCCCCTTCTTAGAATTGGGAACAAAACACCCAGGGAAGGAGTTATAGAGACAAAGTTCGTAGCTGTGATGAAAGGATGGACCATTTAGAGACTGCCGTATCCAGGGATCCTTCCCATAAGCAGCTTCTAAACGCTGACACCATTGCATACACTAGCAAGATCTTGCTGAAAGGACCCAAATATAGCTGTCTCTTGTGAGACGATGCTGGTGCCTAGCAAACACAGGAGTGGATGTTCACAGTCAGCTATTGGATGTATCACAGGGCTCCCAATGGAGAAGCTAGAGAAAGTACCCAAGGAGCTAAAGGGATCTGCAACCCTATTGTCGGAACAACATGATGTACTAACCAGAACCCCGGAGCTCTTTTCTCTAGCTGCATATGTATCGAAAGATGGCCTAGTCGGCCATCATTGGAAAGAGAGGCCCATTGGACTTGCAAACTTTATATGCCCCAATATAGGGGAATGCCAGGGCCAAAAGAATGGGAATGGGTGGGTAGGGAAGTGGGGGGCACTATGGGGGACTTTTGGGATAGCATTGGAAATGTAACTGAGGAAAATATGTAATAAAAATATTAAATAAATAAATAAATAAATAAATAAATAAATAAATAAATAAATTACAGGTTTATGAAGACCATAACATGTCTCTATGGCCATAATCTGCATACTGTCCCTGCTCATATCTGCCATTCTACTCATCCATGAGCCTAAGGGAACCTGCTCACAGAATTCATATCCTGAAAGAACTCAGTATAGAGGAACTAATTGGTCAGAACCTCTCCTGGACCAATTAAGAGTACTATAACAGTGACTGATTACAGCTTTGATCATATCCAGCTAAGTTTATGAGGAAGGGGAAGATGGCTTGAAACTCATAGATAAATGTGTAGTCATTGATCAACCTATAGAAGCAGCTATCCTAGGCACATATGGGCTGATAGAGACCCAACCATCAACAAAGAGCATTCATGTGACGGACCTAGAGACCTAGGCTCCCAACACATATGTAACATATATGAAGCTTTTTCTTCATGTGAGACCTCTAACAACTGGATAAGAGGCTGTGTCTGTAAATTCTTTGTCTACAGTGGTGACCTGCCTACATGATACACTGGTATAATAGTGGAACTAAACTTGAGGGAGGAATGTACAATTATCTTACTGGTTTTAAGGCCCACTTCGTGAGATTGATCCCATGACTGACACTGCTCAGATGACCAAGAACCTGGGACTAGATAGGCCAATAAATTATAAGAAAATCAAATTCTTATTGTTCTGCTTAAGAAATGTAGTAATATAATGACCCTTAACAACATTCTGATATATCCGTAGACAACTGTCTTACTGAGCCATCATCAGAGAACTTTACTCCTATAGTAGATGGTAAGAAATAGAGACCCACACAACTGAAAAATGTATAGAGGTTGAAAGACCTTGGAACACGCAGTCCCAAATTGGATGTTTACATCAAACCCATCCTGTCATTGCTCAGGGAAATTTGGGGAAATGGAAAAGGTGTAAGAGGCAGTAGGAGTGAAGGACACCAAGGAAGCAATGCCTTCCAGACACACTGATAAGGGACTGATGCCCTTATGTACTCCCAGAGATGGGAGCTGCATGCTCAGGGCCTCCTCGAGTCCATGCTGGGGTCCCAGTGCAGAGGAGAGGAAGTGGACATTATTTACCATCCTTAAACCAGAAGCTATACCCAATTGACCACACAGAAAGGAGAACATCATTTTCTCCAATATGGTATCACTGGGTATGCAAACCATACTTAAGGGCAAGCCCCATGACCAGTCATAGACAACCAAATCAAACTCAATTGTATTCCTTTTTTTTTTTTTTAGATTTATTTATTTATTATATGTAAGTACACTGTAGCTGTCTTCAGACACCCCAGAAGAGGGCGCCAGATCTCGTTACGGATGGTTGTGAGCCACCATGTGGTTGCTGGGATTTGAACTCTGGACCTTCCGAAAAGCAGTCGGGTGCTCTTACCCACTGAGCCATCTCACCAGCCCCCTCAATTGTATTCCTGTAGATTTTTTTTCATAATGCTTTGTCTGAGCCTTTTTTACTATATTGATCTTTTTCTTATATTTTTTTTCTAATCATGTTTCTTATTGATATGAGGCTTATGCATGTTTATGTGCTTCTAGTACTTTAGCTTTAGTTTTTTTTTAAACTTTTCTGTTTGTTTTCTAATAAGAGAGAGAATGAAGACATGGGATTGAATGTATGAAGAGTACCTGGAAGGAGATAAAGAGAAAATCTTAATCAGGTTATAAAAAATGATTTTTCAATAAAAATTAATAGCCACAACATGAAAAACTAAATTTTTAGTTGCTTTACATGTGAATTTTTTAAACCTACAATCAATTTGTACACAATAAATCTTGTTGGAATTGTGTTTGTATTTTGTTGAGCACTGAGATTGGTATTTGACGAGATAAAATCTTGACAAAATTAAATCTCACAGTCCAAGAAAATGGTATATCAAGAGAGTATTTTCCATTTATGAAAATACAGGTTTTACACACAGAGTAGTAGATTATTGAACAGTACTCATATCTATGTTTCCTGCTGGTGGATACAATGTGAATGATATTCCCACAAAGCATGCCTTTCTGAACATGAACATTGAAACCACAAGCTTCATATGAGTATATAGTGCATTTTAGTGACTTTCTTCCTGATCTTTTCTTGACAAAGACTTTCAATTTCACCCACCTCCACTCAATTGCAGTCTGATAGTATTAAAAGGAAAAAAGGAAAATGTCCGAGATTAATAGTTCATACTTTTAAATAATACACTGTGGGGCAATGGGCTATGCACAAACAACCTTGTCTCCACTCAAGCTGAGGTCTTGAACCCTGGTAGGACCCAGTGGTGTAATTTTCACCTACATGGGACGGAAGGCATTCCCTCATGTCTCCTGGATGCCTGGCTCTTATCAAAGTTACCACCCCCACAGACCCCACAGGAGAGTCTTGTGGTTAGCAGTCATGTAGACAATGTCCCAAGCTTCTCTCTCTCTCTCTCTCTCTCTCTCTCTCTCTCTCTCTCTCTCTCTCTCTCTCTCTCTCTCTCTCTCTCTCTCTTTCCCCCTTCTCTCCTCTTGGCAATGGCCAGTCTCTCTCTCTTTCTACTTTCTCTCTTTCCCCCTGCCTTTCTACAATAAAGCTCTAAAACCATAGTCTGTCTCTGTTCGTCAAGGCCCACTGTGCTGTCTTCTAATGAGCCGCTTCTAACCTCCCATCAGAAGGCCTTCCTGTGCTCCAGTCATGGACCAGACTAAAGACTCTCAGCTGCTTGGGAACCACCCATTCCCCCTTCTCTTTCCTCCTGCCCTCTCTTCCCGTATTTCCAGGGCCTGATGCCTCCCTGGGCCCCTATTCTGTTCTCAACTTCTCTGCCATATCCAGCACAGGATGCCAGAACCTGGTACTGGGGACTGCCCCTTGCCAACCCCCTGCCATGTGGGTTCAGTAGCTTCACACACCTAGATGCCCACCCCAGGGCCAAGTGGAAAGCATCTGCAGTCCTCCCTCATCCACCTTCCCAGAGCACAGGAACTCTGGCCAGAGGTGGGCTCTCTCCCTCTCCCCTCTTCCCCTACATCCGTGGCCCCACAATACCTCATCCTGGGTAGTATAATGAAAACTGAGTGCTCTCAATCTCTATCCTGCAAGAGATCTGAATAACTACTTAGTCTAGTATTTCCACATTTCATCAGCTCTTTCATGTGAGGTGCTCTTCAGCCATGTTGAGTATCAAAATAACTCCTGTGCTGCTAAGCATCATATAGGGAGTATCAAACAAGGCTTGAAGAACAGCTTAAAGCTATATCATATCACCTGTGTCCTTAAATGTATTTCATGTTACATAGACATTATAAGTTATGATCGTAAATAGAAATTGAAGGTATTGCAGTTAATATTTTTGAGAGAAAGAAAGAAATAGAGAGCTTTCAAATGGCTTTATATGGAAAGTTATGATAACTAATTACTATTATTAGTTCCTGTTAGTCTTTATTATGCCCAATATAGAAAAATTTGAGCTTCATTTAGACAAATATTGGTAGAAGAAAATGTCATGATATAGAATTTCAGTACTATCTTTGTTTTCAAGCATTTTCTGATGTATTAAAATTTATTTTCCTATGTGAGGGATAAGGTTTCGTGTTTTTAAAAGTTAATAACAAAGTAGTTATTGATCAATATTTCAATATGTACTTTCAGATTTGTATCTTATTATGTTGCTAGCTAATCATATACTCCTCAGTATATAAATAGTTTAGTACTTTTTCATGTTCTTCATTGCTAAACTATGATAAAAACTGTCAAATTTCCATTACTTAAATATACTTCACACTATATACAGAGAAAATGATAACTATTAAAATTGTTGGACAACATGCAAATACAGAATTCAAAGGAAAATTCATGCCACAGAATACATAGAAAAAGAAAAGGCATCTAAAGCTAATTATGCTAGGAACTTGGGAAAAGAAGAATGCTTTAAACTCAAAGGAAACATGAAAAAAGAAATTACATACAAATGCATGCATGAATACATTTGCAAACAAAGTAGGAATCAGTTGAACTTGAAGCCTATATATCAAAAAGGCAATGTAATTTTTAAAAAGCTGGTCCTTTTAATAGAGTGATAAAAAAAATCCATTCACTGACCTCCATCCAAAATGAAGCACAAATCATGACTATGAAAGAGGAGGCCTGCCATTAATGACAAGACAACGCAGAGAGTAACAGAATACTGTGAACATCTCTATCACTCTAAATGGCCAATCTATATCAAAGCAGCCAATTTCTTTAAAAACAAAACATTTACTATTACTTAACTGATTTTCAAATAGCCAACCCTTAGTCCTCTCCAAAATATAAGCTGGAATTACATATAAATTATTTGTAATTATACATGATATTAACAAGCGAAAGATAGGTCTGTATCTGACTTTCTCTTTACTTCGAACTTTCCCCTAAGTATATTTAGGAATTATCAGTGACCATCATCAGTCTGCATATCAGGGCCCTGAGTTGGTTCTATTTACATTGGGGGGTAATTACCACACATTTAGTAAGCTGCACAGCATCTGGACTCCTCTGGTATGCAGAGCCCCTTGGGTTCAGAAGTTGCTAGAGACATGTAAGAAGAGGTTGACTGCCAAGGATGTTCTTTCTGTGCTTATAATGAATAAAGGTCACATGGCATGTAGTAGGAACCTTAATACACACCTTCAGTCATCCTACATAAATTACTAGGAAGTAGCTTACAGTCCTTCAAACTACAGATCTTGCATTTCCAGTTTTCTGATAGTATAGCTAGCAGTTTTCAGGTACAACATTATCCTTTGTGATTTTTATACTTTGCAACATTTTGACATATTGTAGAAATAACTATTCCACAGTTTTATTGATAATCATTTTGGTACCAGTGGGATTTATTACAATTATTTCATGGGCAATTCTTTTTTTATTTCCATTTCAACCTAATAACAGCTCCTCAGGGTAGGGGCAATGCTGAAGTCCTTGAGCTTTCCTTTAATATGTCTTTAGCTTTGAAACATTACAAAGCTTTGAACAGATAACCTGTCCAAAAGAGTGTGATCCTTACTGCAACACATTGACCACATTATTGATATCACCTGAGTGCCCATTAATAAAGTGAAATATCAGCTGCAAAACCAGAGTCAGTTTTTTCAGAGAATTCCACATGAGTTGCATGTATATTAACTGCTAGGGCCATTTTCATGGGAGATTCTCATCTGCTACTAAGGTTGACACTTGTGAGAATAACAACTGAAGGAGTGAAGTTCATTAAGTCAGCAGCAGCAAGCTTGACACTTGGCCTCTGCTTTAAAATCTCTGCTTCTGTGCCTCAATCAATCAGATATGGGCCCACTGGTTCACAGAATAATAATTCTAAGAAAATAGCTGCGTAATTTTACCTATATTGTTCTTCCCTTTGAAACCAAACATAAGCACCAAGTAGTAAACTGTTAGGACAGTTGCACTAATGACAATAAGCAGAGTGGAAACACCAGCAACTGGAATCAACCAGATAGTGTCAGTGGAAGGATTTCAAACCTTGCTTTGTTTCTTTCATTTTCTTCTCTTTGGTTCAGCTACAGATGGATATTAGATCCTTGGGCATATTAGATAGCTACTTTTCCACTGAGGTAAATGCCCAGCCCTGCCCCCACATTGATTTGTGCTTCTCTGGTGATGCCAAGCCTCCAGCAGGCACTATTTGACAACATTCCAGTTTTTGGATGACCTGGCCTGACCTGTCACTGCCCTTGGTAGAATTTTGCCACACAACTTTTGCTTGTGTTTCTGACATGCTTAATATTTGAATTCCTCACCAAAGGCAAGGCCTGGGGTAAAGTAACAATTCATATAAAAGCTGATGTCGATAGAAATAAAACTAATGGTAGTTACCTGAGAGATTACCTATGCAAGAAATCGAGTCTTCCATAGTTGAATTAATAAGCATCAGACACAGGATTTGAGAAAAAACATTAAAGAAAAACTTAGGAAAATTCCAGGAGCTGAAAAATCATAACTGAGTCACTAACATTTTTTCATATAAATTATTTTTATTAAAATTTTCATAGAACAAACACTCTTATTAAGAATGTGTTAACTTTTAATATTCCACAAAATCACTGTAATGAATTTAATTTTATGGATATTAAATAAATAAAACATTTAGAAGAAAAATTAGATATTCTTATATTTTTATATTTTAAGTTGTAAATTATTTTAAAAGTTTAAGCAAAGAATAGAGGATAGCAAAAATTTTGTTATAATTAGAAAAGTTGTAAGAGAAAAAGCTATCCAGAAGCATAGAAATATTAAGTTTGAATTATAGACACTGAAGTGGTAAGATGATTAAAAATATTCAATTTCACACATTATTAATAAAAATGCTTTGTAAAATTCTTTACCTCCCTTAAATTATGGATATATTTAAAGGTTTTTAACCTGTACCTAAATGATTGAAAAGTTCTATCTTTTTATTTAAAAGCAAATAGAATATTTTTATTATGAATATATGGTATTTGAGGACAGTGCTTTATCAGTAAATTTGTTACTTTTTTCCAAAAATCATTTTTATTACATATTTTCCTCATTTACATTTCAAATGCTATCCCAAAAGTCCCCTATTCTCTCCCCATACCCTGCTATTCAACCCACCCACTCCTGCTTCCTGGCCCTGGCATTCCCCTGTACTGGGGCATATAGTCTCCACAAGACCTAGGGCCTCTCCTCCCATTGATGGGTGACTAGAACTTCTTGGCAACTTGTTCTGCTGATTGATGGAAAAAAACAATATCGTTAGTAATCATACACAAAGCACACTGGCAGATAATCAGAGCACACACCTTCCTGACACTGTTGCTTATTCTGTTGTTTTAAAACTTTAGTGTGTCACCCAACCATTTTTTCTTGTTCCTGTACTTTTAACATGTCCGTTTTTCCCTAACTGATCTAAGTTTATAAATACAAGGTTTTGTCTTGTCCTTATCATACTCTCCTATGTCCATGTCACAGGCCTTACTTGTCCTTGGGGAGTAGCAACTGTCCTAGGCCCTGGAATCCTACCAATGACTAATCTTTTGCTAATATCTTAGTTTTGGGGTTTTGTTTTTTTAAAAATTTACAATGTTATTATTTTTATTTTCAGTGAAATAAGTGTGCTGTGCGATAAAATTAGGCATATGCCACATTTCAAACGTCCATATAAACTTGGAGTGCAAACTGTAACAAAATTCTGTATTTTATTTCTTTTCTTAAAATTTTCTATCAATGTTGTTCTTTAACAATTTCCTACATGTATATAATGCATGCTAACTGACATCACCCCTCACTCTCTGCTTTTTCACTCTGGTCCCCTGCTTTATTACAAGTGCTTCTCCAACATTTATGGCATATTACTATATTTTTGGGAACCAGTCAGTTGAACCAGAGCTACCTATATGTGCAGGTTTTTAAGTGACCCCTATTTTAAAAAATCATTTCCTCTGCCCATGTCTTGTAGTATTCTCTTTTCCTTGATCATCCAGATGTTTCAGAGTTTTGGGTTCTGTATTTAAGTCTTAGATTCATTTGGATCTTTTTTGTGAACAAAAGTGAATTCTTCTTTATAGATAACATAATTTTATATATCAAAGACCCCCGGACACTACCAGAAACTCTTGACTATAATAAACTGTATAAACCTGGTCGAATTCTTAGATCTGCAAATAGCAGAATATAAAATTAACACATAAAAAGTCAGCAGCATTCCTATAACAACATTACTTTGAAAAATAAATTAGAGATACAATTGTACCCACAGCATATTTTCAAAAACACTTGCAAATAAAAAATATCATACAGTGAAATTAACTAGACCCAATGTTTGTAATGAATTTCCATACAGTTACAATAGCTATTCTGAAGGTGCAGAGCTTCAAACTAGAATTTAAACTTTATCAAATTGATTTTAAGCACTTTTCCACCATCAAAAAATAAACAACCCCAAGATGCGCTAAAACTTAAAAAAGATCTTGCGTCCCAGGTCCCTCGGAGACCAGTCTGCACAGGAGAGCTCACAGACTGCGGAGGGTGAGCTAGGGGACTGCAGGAGCAACACAGCTTCTGGGACAGGCAGAAGTGACAGAGCCTCTGGGACAGAACCTTTTTCAGGCTCCAGACATCCAGGCACCTTCCCCACCAGAGGAGAGTTGGCCTCCTGGGAGGGCTCTGATTGCCTGAGCAGGTGAGAGAGCCATCTTGTGTCCCAGGTCCCTTGGAGACCAGTCTGTGCAGGTGAGCGCACAGACTGCAGAGGCAACACATCTTCTGGGATCGGCCCTGTTTCAGGCCTTCATCTTCAGCCAGGAGGCAGGTCTGAATGCAAGACCTCTGTGCACATTCCCTGCAAGAGGAGAGCTTGCCTGCAGAGAGTACACTGACACTGAGATTCAGGAGTGAGCTGGACTACCAAGACTACTGAAAGAAGCTAACAGAATCACAGGAGGAACAAACTCTAGCCAAGACACCTATAAAAACTAATACCATAGATTACCAGATGGCGAAAGGCAAACTTAAGATCTTACTAACAGAAACCAAGACTGCTCACCACCATCAGAACCCAGCACTACCAACTCAGCCAGTCCTGGATACCCCAACACACCTGAAAACCAAGATTCATATTGAAAATCATATCTCATGACGCTAGTAGAAGATTTTAAGAATGGCATTAATAACTTACTTAAAGAAATATGGGAGAACACTGCAAAATAGGTAGAAGTCCTTAAAAAGGAAACACAAAAATCCCTTAAAGAAGTACAGGAAAACACAACTAAACAGGTGATGGAATTGAACAAAACCATCCAAGACCTAAAAATGGAAGTAGAGACAATAAAGAAAACCCAAAGTGAGACAACTCTGGAGATAGAAACACTAGGAAAGAAATCAGGAACCAGAGATGCGAGCATCAGCAACAGAATAAAAGAGATGGAAGAGAGAATCTCAGGTGCAGAAGATTCCATAGAGAACATGAGCACAACAATCAAAGAAAATACAAAATCCAAAAAGATCCTAACTCAAAACATCCAGTAAATCCAGGACACAATGAGAAGACCAAAACTATGAATAATAGAAGTAGATGAGAATGAAGATTTTCAACTTAAAGGGCCAACAAATATCTTTAACAAAATTATAGAAGAAAACTTCCCAAACCTAAAGAAAGTGATACCCATGAACATGCAAGAAGCCTACAGAACTCCAAATAGACTGGACCAGAAAAGAAATTCCTCCCGACACATAATAATCAGAACCTCAAATGTAATAAATAAAGATAGAATATTAAAAGCAGTAAGGGAAAAAGTCAAGTAGCATATAGAGGTAGGCCTATTAGAATTGCACCAGACTTCTCACCAGAGACTATGAAAGCCAGAAGATCCTGGACAGATGTTATACAGACCCTAAGAGAACACAAATGCCAGCCCAGGCTACTATACCCAGCAAAATTCTCAATTACCATAGATGGAGAAACCAAAGTATTCCATGATAAAACCAAATTCACACAATATCTTTCACAAATTCAGCCCTTCAAAGGATAATAAAGGGAAAACACCAACACAAAGACAGAAACTACACGCAAGAAAAAAGCAAGAAAGTAATCCTTCAACAAACCTAAAAGAAGACAGCCACAAGAACAGAATGCCAACTTTAACAACAAAAATAACCGGAAACAACAATTACTTTTCTTTAATTTCTCTTAACATCGATGGACTCAATTCCCCAATAAAAAGACATAGACTAATAGACAGAATACACAAACAGGACCCAACATTTTGCTGCTTACATGAAACCCACTTCAGGGAAAAAGACAGACACTACCTCAGAGTAAAAGGCTGGAAAACAATTTTCCAAGCAAATGGTCTGAAGAAACAAGATGGAGTAACCATTCTAATATCGAATAAAATCGACTTCCAACCCAAAATTGTCAAAAAAGACAAGGAGAGGCACTTCATAGTCATCAAAGGTAAAATCTACCAAGATGAACTCTCAATTCTGAATATCTATGCTCCAAATGCAAGGGCAGCCACATTCATTAAAGACACTTTAGTAAAGCTCAAAGCATGCCTTGCACCTCACACAATAATAGTGGGAGACTTCAACAGCCCACTCTCACCAATGGACAGATCCTGGAAACAGAAACTAAACAGAGACACATGGACAATAACAGAAGTTATGAAACTAATGGATTTAATTGATATCTCCAGAACATTTTATCCTAAAACAAAAGAATATACCTTCTTCTCAGTGCCACATGGTACCTCCTCCAAAACTGACCATATAATTGGTCACAAAACAGGCCTCAACAGATACAAAAATATTGAAATTATCCCATGCATCCTATCAGATCACAATGGACTAAGACTGATCATCAATAACAACATAAATAATAGAAAGTCAACATTCACGTGGAAACTGAACAATACACAACTCAATGATATCTTGGTCAATGAAGAAATAAAGAAAGAAATTAAGACTTATTAGAGTTTAATGAAAATGAAGCCACAACATACCCAAACCTATGGGACACAATGAAAGCAGTCCTAAGAGGAAAATCCATAGCCCTGAGCGCCTCCAAAAGGAAACTAGAGAGAGCATACACTACCAGCCTGACAGCATACCTAGAAGCTCTAGAACTAAAGGAAGCAAATTCACCCAAGAGGAGTAGATGGCAGGAAATAATCAAACTCAGGGCTGAAATCAAACAAGTGGAAACAAAAAGAACTAGTCAAAGAATCAACCAAACCAGGAGCTGGCTCTTTGAGAAAATCAACAAGATAGATAAATCCTTAGCCAGAATAACTAGAGGGCACAGGGAAAGTATTCTAATTAACAAAATAGGAAATGAAAAAGGAGACATAACAACAGAACCTGAGGAAATCCAAGGCATCATCAGATCCTACTACAAAAGGTTATACTCAACAAAACTGGAAAACCTGGACACAATGGATAACTTCCTACACAGATATCAGGTACCAACGTTGAATCACGATCAGATTAATGATCTCAACAGTCCCATATCCCCTAAAGAAATAGAAACAATCATTAATAGTCTCCCAACCAAAAAAAAAAAAAAAAAAAAAAAAAAAAAGCCCAGGACCAATGGTTTTAGTGCAGAGTTTATCAGACCTTCAAAGAAGACCTAGTTCCAACTCTCCTCAAACTATTCCACAAAATAGAAGCAGAAGGTACTCTACCAAAGTCATTCTAAGAAGTCACAATTACTGTGATACATAAGCCACATAAATATCCAACAAAGAAAAAGAACTTCAGACCAATTTTCCTTATGAATATCGATGCAAAAATACTCAATAAAATCTTCGCAAACTGAATACAAGAACACATCTGTCTTAGTTAGGGTTTTATTGCTGTGAATAGACACCATGACCAAGGCAAGTCTTATAAGAAACAACACTTAATTGGGGATGGCTTACAGGTTCAGAATTTCAATCAATTATCATCATGGCAGCATCTAGGCAGGCATGGAACAGGCAGAGCTGAAAGTTCTACATCTTCATCCAAAGGCTGCTAGTGGAAGACTGACTTCCAGGAAACTAGGTAGAGGATCTTATGCCCACACCCACAGTGGCACACCTACTCCAACAAGGTCACATATATTCCAACAAGGCCACACCTCCAAATGGTGACACTCCCTGGTCCAAGAATATGCAAACTATGACATTCCACTCCCTGACCCCCATAGACTTGTTCAAACACATGAGTCCATTGGGGGCCATACTTAAAAATAGCATAATGCAAAATGCATTTAGTCCAACTTTTAAAGTCCTAATATTCTATAGCAGTCTCAAAAATGTTAAAAATCCAAAGTTCAAAGTCTCTTCTGAGATTCATCCAATCACTTAACTGTAATCCCCAAAGAAAGACAGGAAACCATCTGGGCAAACTCCGAACTCTATATCTCCATGGATGATGTCAAAGCAGTCTTCAGAACTCTACTCCTTTTCATCTTTGTTAACTGCAACAAACGGCTTTCTCCTCGGCTGGTTCCACTCCCTGTCAGCAGCTTTCCTCAGCATGTATTCCATGGCTCTGGCATCTTAAATATCAATGTTACAGCTTCTTGTTTCAGTGTCTGGGATTCCACTTGATCTTTTGGACTCCTCCTAAGGGCTGATATCACTTTTCCACTTTTGCCCTCTATAGCACTCTAAGCTCAGGTTGATCCACTCCACTACAGCTGCTGTTCTTGGTGATCATCCCATGGTAGTGACATCTCCAATACACTGGGGTGTTCCACTCCAACCAGGCTCCACCAATAGCCTCTCATAGACTCTCTTCATGGTACCAAGCCTTAAATCCTTTGCATGACCCCTTCAGTCCTGGGCCATCAACTACAGGTGAGGCTATCTCCAATGGCCTTCCATGACCTCTCACAGTGCCAAGCCTCAGCTGTTCTTCATGACACCTTCATGCCTTCAAAACCAGTACTACCTGGGTGAATCTTACACATTACCAAGTCCAGCTGCAGCACAAGGTACAACCTTGGCTATCTCTGGAACACAGCTTCTTTGTGCTCCCAGAAAACACTTCCGAAAAGATTTCACCTCAATGATGCTGGTCTCTTCTTAATCACTGCTAATTTCATAGCTCCAGCTAACCAGCATCAATTGTCCCAGTAGTTCCTTCCATTCTTAACTATAGAGCCAACGCCACATGGCTGAAGCTGCAGAGTTCTGCTGCTTGCAGAAACTAGAACATGACCCCTTGTACTATATTACATTATCACTGGCTTTATGTTTTCCAAATCCTTCACTGCCTAAGTATGGCTTTCCTGGATCTTGCTCTGTAAATTGACCTTGAATGCAGAGATCAGCATGCCTGTCTCCTGAGATTAAAGGTGTGTACCACCATGTCTGGATCTAAATTTAGCTGGGTAGGATCTTTCCCCAAGGTCCTACTCCCTTATTCTGTTATCTCCAAGAACACAAGATTTTGCCCCATTTCACTTTCTGGTACACCTGGTACACCTTTAAGATTTTAAGTCTCAAACCATATATTTTCTATTTTCCCTTTCTAAGTATGTTCTGCTTGTTCATAAGACTTAACCATATATTTTATATTTTTCCTTTCTAAGTATGCTCTGCTTGTTCTTAAGACGTAACCAGAGAACAAAGTCTCTGCTGGGATTTTTTGAAACTTCCTTTGTCAATGCAATTAATCTGATTCTCTCCATCTTAGACTCAGGCAGACTTTTCAGACAAGGCCAAAATAGCCACATTCTTCACCAAAATACCACAAAAACAGTATTTAGGCCACATTCTGAAATTCTTCTTCTTTGAAATCTCTTGGGCCACATCAACACAGTTCAAATTACTCCCAGCAACAAAGTCTTCCGTATTCCTACTAGGATGGCCCATTAATCCCAATTTAAAACATTCCACTGTGTTACAAATTCAAAGACCCAAAATCCAGATTCTTTCAAATAAAAGCATGGCCAGGCCTATCACAGCGATACCGCACATCTGGTACCAACTTCTGTCTTAGTTAGGGTTTTACAGCTGTGAACAGATACCATTACCAAGGCAAGACTTATAAGAAACAACATTTAATTGAGGCTGGCTTACGGGTTCAGAGGTTCAGTCCATTGTCATGGCAGCATCTAGGCAGGCATAGAACAGACAGAGCTGAGAGTTCTACATCTTCATCCAAAGGCTACTAGTGGAAGACTGACTTCCAGGAAACTAGGTAGAGGATCTTTTGCCCACACCCACAGTGACACACCTACTTCAACAAGGTCACATATATTCCAACCAGGCCAGACCTCCAAATGGTGACACTCACTGGTCCAAGAATATACAAATCATGACAACATCAAAATGATCACCCATCATGACCAAGTAGGCTTCATCCCAGGGATGCAGGGATTGTTTAATATATGGAAATCTATCAACATAATCCACTATATAAACAAACGCAAAGACAAAAACCACATGATCATCTCATTAGTTGCTGAGAAAGCATTTGAAAAAAATCCAACACCCTTCATGATAAAAGTCATAAAAGATCAGGAATTCAAGGCCAATACCTAAACATAATAAAAGCAATATTTGGCAAACCAGTAGCCAACATCAAAGTAAATGGAGAGGAAAATCAAAGCAATCCCACTAAAATCAGGAACTAGAAAAGGCTGCCCACTTTCTCCCTACCTATTCAGTATAGTACTTCAAGTTCTAGCCAGACCAATTCGACAACAAAAAGAGATCAAGGGGATGAAAATCGGAAAGGAAGAAGTCAAAATATCACTATTTGCAACCGATATGTTAGTATATATAAGTGACCCTAAAAATTCCAGCAGAGAACTCCTAAACCAGATAAACAGATTCAGTGCACTAGCTGGATATAAAATTAACTCAAACAAATCAGTGGCCTTTCTCTACACAAAGGATAAACAGAATGAGAAAGACATTAGGGAAACAACACCCTTCACAATAGTCACAAAAAATATAAATTACCTTGGTGTGACTCTAAGGAAGTGAAAGATCTGTATGACAAGAACTTCAAGTCTCTGAAGAAAGAAATTGAAGAAGATCTCAGAAGATTTCTCCCGTGCTCATGGATTGGAAGGATTAATATAGTCAAAATGGCTATCCTGCCAAATGCAATCTACAGATTCAATGCAATCCCCATCAAAATTCCAACTCAATTGTTCACTGAGTTAGAAAGGGCAATTTGCAAATTCATCTGGAATAACAAAAATCCTAGGACTATTCTGAACAATAAAAGAACCTCTGGTGGAATCACCATGCCTGACCTCAAGCTATACTAAAGAGCAATTGTGATTAAAAAACAAAAAACAAAAAACTGCATGGTACTGGTACAGCGACAAACAGGTAGAACAATGGAATAGAATTGAAGACCCAGAAATGAATCCACACACCTATGGTTACTTGATCTTTGACAAGGGAGCTAAAAACCATCCAGTGGGAAAAAAACACAGCATTTTCAACAAATGGTGCTGGCACAACTGGCGGTTATCATGTAGAAGAATGAGAATTGATCCATTCTTATCTCCTTGTACAAAGCTCAAGTCTAAGTGGATCAAAGACCTCCACATAAAACCAGAGACACTGAAACTTATAGAGAAGAAAGTGTGGGAAAGCCTCAAAGATATGGGCACAGGGGGAAAATTCCTGAATAGAACAGCAATGGCTTGTGTTGTAAGATCAAGAATTGACAAATTTGAACTCATAAAATTGCAAAGCTTATGTAAGGCAAAAGATATTGTCAATAAGACTCAAAGGCCACCAACAGATTGGGAAAGTATTTTTACCAATCCTAAATCTGATAGGGGACTAATATCCAATATATACAAAGAGCTCAAGAAGCTAGACTCCAGAAATTCAAAAAATACCATTAAAAAATGGGGCTCAGAGCTAAACAAAGAGTTCTCACCTGAGGAATACCGAATGGCTGAGAAGCACCTGAAAAAATGTTCAACATCCTTAATCATCAGGGAAATGCAAATCAAAACAACCCTGAGAGTCCATCTCTCACCAGTCAGAATGGCTACGATCAAAAACTCAGGTGACAGCTGATGCTGGTGAGGATGTCGAGAAAGAGGAACACTCATCCATTGTTGGTGCGATTGCAAGCTTGTACAACCACTCTAGAAATCAGCCGGGCAGTTCCTCAGAAAATTGGACTTAGTACTACCAGAAAATCCAGCAATACCTCTCCTGGGCATATACCCAGAAGATGTTCCAACTGGTAATAAGGACGCATGCTCCACTATTTTCATAGCAGCCTTATTTATAATAGCCAGAAGCTGGAAAGATCCCAGATGTTCCTCAACAGAGGAATTGATACAGAAAATGTGGTACATTTACACAATGCAATACTACTCAGTTACTAAAAATAATGAATTTATGAAATTCTTGGACAAATGGATGGATCTGGAGGATATCATCTCGAGTGAGGTAACCCAATCACAAGAAAAGTCACTTGATATACACTCACTGATAAGTGAATATTAGCCCAGAAACTTAGAATCCCCAAGAAACAATTTGCAAAACACAAGAAAATCAAGAAGAAGGAGGACCAACGTGTGGATACTTCATTTCTCCTTAAAATAGGGAATAAAATACCCATGGAAGGAGTTACAGAGACAAAGTTTGGAGCTGAGATGAAAGCATGGACCATCCAGAGACTACCCCAAAAGAGTATCCATCTCATAACCAGCCACCAAACACAGAAACTACTGCACATGCCATCAAGATTTTGCTGAAAGGACCTGATAAAACTGTCTGGTGTGAGGCTATGCCAATACCTGGCAAACACAGAAGTGGATGCTCATAGTCACATAATGGATAGAATACAGGGCCCCCAATGGAGGAGCTAGAGAAAGTACCCAAGGAGCTGAAGGGGTCTTCAACCCTATAGGAGGAAAAACAATATGAACTAACCACTACCCCCAGAGCTCATGTCTCTAACTGCATATGTAGCAGATGTCCTAGTCGGCCATCACTGGGAGAAGATGCCCTTGGTCTTGCAAAGGTTATATGCCCCAGTACATGGGAATGCCAGGGCCAGGAAGCAGGATTCGATTGGTTGGGGAGCAGGGCAGGGGGAGGTTTTCGGGGCCTTTCGAGATGGCATTTGAAAAAAAAATATATATGTGTGTGTGTGTACTTAAAATATATATTTATATACTTAAATATATACTTAAAATTATACAAAATACATATGCATGTATATACATATAATATGCATGTATATATTTTATATACATTATAAGGTATAAATATAACACCCAAAACCATATAATGTGTGTGATGTGTGTGTGTATACATGTGTGTGTGTGTGTGTGTGTGTGTGTGTGTATACAGCATTGTCATCTATCGTGTCACTATATATATATAGTGACACGATATATATATATATATATATATATATATGTGTGTGTGTGTGTGTGTGTGTGTGTGTGTGTGTGTGTATATATATATAATGCTGTTAAGAGGAACCACAGACCAACACAAAGCTGATGATAAACCTGAGAAACATCCTGTCAAATGTTATATATATATATATATATATATATATAATTATTTTAAACAAAAAGGATACTTTGACACTATTTTATGCATAGCCTCTAAAACTCATTAAATGTCTTATTGCTACAGATATGATTTCAAAAAATATATTATATACCTATGGAGGAAAATTAACAACATACTATTGCTCCTGATTTGAGTGGAATTGCTTTGAGTGTCTCTCCATGCAGAATGCTATTGTTTCCAGGCTGGTCATAAACCACCTGTACTATCCCTAGTCTGTCTAGAAATGACTACATAATGTATTTTACTAAGGCCTTTTCAGAATCTGCTGAGATGATCCTGTGGTTTCAATGTTGTAGCTATTCATTCACTTTATTACCCTTATTGATTAACTTTTGTTGAAATATCTGCATCTCAGAATTGAAACCTACTTTAAAATGGTAGATAATCATTTATATATGTTTTTAGTTAATTTTCAAAATACCTTACTCCAAATTTTAGCATTTAGAATCATATAAGATTCTTAGACACATACATCTTTTTAGTTTTTGGATCAAATTCATGGTGACTTCTTAAAAAAAGAAAAGATATTGAAAAGTTCCTACATTGGAGAAAAAGTTAAAGAAACTAGACTTTAGTCCTAACTTGATGGTCTAGTAAATCTCTACCCTGAATCCATCTGGCCATGGGCTTTCTTTAGTTAGAAGGCAACTTCTTTTTACATCAGAGAATTTGAGTTGGTTTAAAGGGAAATTTTCATCTTGATTCAATGTCTGGAAGCCATCAGTACAACATTCTTTTCGGTTTCATGAAATGTTTCATTCCTTTAGGTGTTAAATTTTTTAGGTAATGAATGGAGCTAGAAACAATCCGTATGTATGAGGTACACCAAGAAAACAAACTGCAAGGTGTCTTTCATTTGCCAGGTTAGTGTTTAACATTTGGGTATTTCTGTTATATTTAGAATATCTATAGTGGATAGGTACCTAGTTAGGTACCAGAATACACTTGTTTATTTTTTTTCATAGAAGAAAAAACAAAAGACAGTTTCATAAAGGAGAAATGAGTTCAAGATAATATCAAGAGATAGGACATAAAATAGAGATGAACCATAATGGAGATAATAACTGTACAGAGCCATTTTTAAAGTACCATTTGTACTTCCTCTGTTGGAGGGTGTCTTAGTCAGGGTTTCTATTCCTGCACAAACATCATGACCAAGAAGCAAGTTGGGGAGGAAAGGGTTTATTCAGCTTACAATTCCATAGGGCTGTTTATCACCAAGGAAATCAGGACTGGAACTCAAACAGGTCAGGAAGCAGGAGCGGATGCAGAGGCCATGGAGGGATGTTCTTTACTGGCTTGCTCATCCTGCTCTCTTATAGAACCAAGACTACCAGCCCAGAGATGGTCCCACCCACAAGGGGCCTTTCCCAATTGATCAGTAATTGAGAAAATGCCTTACATTTGGATCTCATGGAGGCATTTCCTCAACTGAAGCTCCTTTCTCTTTGATAACTCCAGCTGTGTCAAGTTGACACACAAAACTAGCCAGTATGGGTGGGGGAGTTATACATGTATTCAGGGGAGCTTTGTAGAATACATTTTCTACCAGTTGTCTTTTGAATATTGAATGTAAGTCATAAGATTGCAATGCAAGCAGCTCTAACTTATGCACCATTTCTCTGGTTCACGATAAATACTGTTTAATGTCATATGGAAATTTTCTATTACAGAAACTTCCTATCACATATACATATGAACTGCTGTTTAAATGACATTGTCATAAATTAGAACAGACAATACAAAGTTACATATCACATTCCACTATACATAGCACATAGTACAGGAAATGTGTTGTAGCGTTTTAAATTATAGGCCAAATGACTATAGTCCACTGAAATAGGACATGTAATTCCAAACACATTTATTTTCACTCCAGACCTGAGGGCATGTGAACACTGCCAACGACAATAAATACATAAAGCAGCAGAAATATTGAGCTGCATATTAAACTGAATTTTTTCATTCCTATATATATATGTGTGTGTGTGTGTGTGTGTGTGTGTGTGTGTGTATTCATTGTATATTTAGGTACTACTTGGCTATAGGGAGACAAAATTAATTATTTGTCTAACCCAGCTACTTAATCTGTGATGTGCAATGCTGACCTTACTATTAGATATGCTCACTGGTGTAAATAACACCATAAATGCTTTGGTAGAACCTATCACAGTTTGATTGGCATCATGGTGGCTCTGTGAGTTAAAACCTATAGCTGACACTGTTTCTGAAGACCATAATCTGAGACTAAAAAGGTCCAGGCTCCTATATTAAAATCTACTATTATTCCTACAAATAAAATTATAATAATATGACTCATAAAGATACATTGTTTTTTCAGCAGATCTGTGCATCAATCAACCTTCAATACAGAAGGTTAATATGGAGGGCAACAACTGGGAAAGTTCAGAAATTGAGAGACATTTTAGCATTGGGTCTTATGTAGCTATCTTTATCATATCTCTCCTATCAATGCTCAGGGGCCAATGCAGAAGATGAGACAGAATGATTGTAAAGGGCAGAGGATATGGATGGTGCTAAATAAACATCATCTCAACACATAAGAGTAATGCCTATAAACTCACTGAGAATGTGACAGCATCCACCAGACCAATACAAGTTCAACACAGATACAAACCCCAGCTTTGAGAAGAGGAAATAGGTAGAAAGTGTCACACAAGGTAAGAACCTATCCAAACAACACAGGATTTTGGGAGAGAATGGGGTTTATTTCAGTTCACATATCCTAAACATGGTCCATCATGAGGGGAGTCAGGAGATCAGGGCAGGAACTCAAGGCAAAAACTGAAGCAGAAGTCATGGAAGAGTGCTAGCTATTGGCTTGTTTCCTCTGGCTTGCTCTACTTTCTTTTTGTCTTACCCAGGATGGTCTAACTAGGCCGGGATAGCACTATCTACAGAGATCTGAGCCCCACCTCCCCATCTAGCATTAATCAAGAAAATGCTTCCATATGCATGCTTACAGAACATTATGTTACATTTTCTTTTTCTTTTCTTTTTTCTTAGAAAGGAATAACAAGTTTTATTCTATAGCACAATATTGGGTCTATCAATCATATTCCATAGATTATGTTAAGAAAAAGTTTATAGTACAAATCTGACTCCATGCTTAAATACATTTTTGGCCCTCTTTTTTTCTTTTATTTCTTTTGAAAGAGAGAGAGTCAGAGACAGGGTCAAAGACAGAGAAACTGTGATATGGAGTAAATGTGGGGAAAGGACATGGTCTGCAAGAAGATGAAAGAGAAAAATATGAGCGAAACATACTCTATAAAATCCTTTACAAGGGTAATAAATAAATAACCACTTAAATATACTTATCATATACATGCAACAAAAATGATGATAGTAATTTGAAAATACAATAATTTTCTACTACCTCATAAGATGGGTATAATACACTGCATTTCAGACAACAACTATTCAAGTAAAAAAGACAAAATTGACATAAAAGCCATGGTGTACTATTTCTCTAGTTCATTATTCTAGTTCATTATTCTTGTCTAATCATACTTCAGAATTAGATTTCTCCTTGGTTTAGCATCATCACATCATATGTTATTTCATTTCATATTACCTAGTTCTCTTCCTTCTGTCTTTTTACCATCAACAATCCATACTTCCATACTTCCATACAGGAAACCTGAAGCAACCTAGGGACAAAAGAGGCAGACTCCATACAGTCACCCAGATCAACAAACACCAGGGATATGCAGATGGTGAAGGGCAAGCACAAGACCATAAGCAACAGAAGCCAAAATATGTGGGCATCATCAGAAAACAGTACACCCACCACAGCAAGCCCTGAATATACCAACACACCAGAAAATCAGAAATATGTCCTAAAATCCTATCTCATAAAGAGAATAGAGTCTTTTAAGGAGGATATCAACGACTCACTGAAAGAAATACAAGAAAACACAGGTAAACAGGTGAAGGAATTGAATAAAACGATCCAAGACCTAAAAGTAGAAGTAGAAACAATAAAGAAAATACAAATGGAGGTTACCTGGAAATGGAAAAACCTAGGAAAGAGGTCAGGAATTACAGATGCGAGTATTACCAACAGAATACAAGACATAGAAGAGAGAATCTTAGGTGTAGAAGATACAGTAGAAGAGATTGACACAACTGTCAAAGAAAATTCAACACATAAAAAACTACTAACCCAAAGCTTCCAGGAAATTCAGGACACAATGAAAAGACAAAATCTAAGGAAAATTGGAATAGAGGAGAATGAAGATTCCCACCTCAAGTGACCTGAAAATGTCTTCAACAAAAGCCTAGAATTGAACTTCCTCAAGCGAAAGAAAGAAATGGACATAAAGGTACAAAAAGCTTATAGAACACCAAATAAATGGGACAAAAAAAGGAAAATTTTCTTTGCAAATAATTATCAAAATACTAAATGCACAGAGCAAAGAAAGAATATTTTAAAGCTGCAAGGATAAAGGCCAAGTAACATACAAAGGTAGATTTATCAGAATTACACCAGACTTCTCAACAGAGACTGAAAGCCAGAAGAGCATGGTCCGAGGTCATTAAGACTCTGAGAGAACACAAATGCCAGCCCAGGCTACTATACCCAGCAAAACACTCAATCAACATAGATAAAGAAACCAAAATATCCCAGGACAAAACAAAATTCAAATAGTATCTGGTACAAACGCAGCCCTACAGAGGATCCTGGAAGGAAAACACCAACACAAGGAAGATACCTGCACCAAAAAAAGGACAAGATAGAAAGCATCTCAAAACAAAGTCAAAAGCAGAGAGACATAGGCACGTAAAGAGCCACCTACAAAAACAAATATATCAGGAACCAACAGTCATCTTGCTTTAATATCTCTCAATATTAATGGAATCAACTCACCTATAAAAAGACATAAGCTAACAGACTGGATACACAAACAAGATCCAGCATTTTGCTGCATATAAGAAACACATTTCAACAACAAAGACAGGCACTATCTTGGAGTAAAAGGATAAAAAAGGTCTTCCAAGAAAATTCTCCCAGGAAACAAGCAGGACTTGCCATCCTAATATCCAATAAAATAGACTTTCAACCAAAAGTTATCAAGCATGATGAAGAAGGACACTTCATACTCATCAAAGGGAAAATATACCAACAGAAAGTCTCAATTCTGTACATCTATTCCCCAAATGCAAGACCAACCAAACTCATAAAAAAAACTTTACTAAAACTCAAAACACACATTGAACCCCATACAAAAATAGTGGGAGATTTCAACACCCTAATCTCACCAATGGACATGTCACTCGAACTGAAACTAAACAGAGACACAGGAAAACTAAGAGAGGTTGTGAACCAAGTAGATTTAACAGATATCTACAGAATATTTCACCCTAAAACAAAAGAATACAACTTCTTCTCAGCACATTGTGGTACCTTCTCCAAAATTGACCATATAATTGGTCACAGAACAACCCTCAACAGATATATGAAGAATTAAGTAATCTCATGCATCCTATCATATCATCATTGCCTAAGTCTTCAATAATAGTAAAAGGCATAGAAAGCCCACATGCACACAGAAACTGAAAAATTCTTTACTTAATGATAACTTGGTCAGGGAAGAAATAAAGAAAAAGATTAAAGAATTCCTGGAATTTAATGGAAATGTTGATACATCATACCCAAATTTATGGGACACAATGAAAGCAGTGCTAAGAAGAAAGTTCATAGCACTAAATGCCCTGGTAAAGAAATTGGAGGGATCTTACACTAATAATAGCATACCTGAGAGCTCTAAAGCAAAAAGAACCAAACTCACCCAAGAGAAGTAGAAAGCAGGAAGTAGTCAAACACAGGGCCAAAATCAACCAAATAAAAACAAAGAAAACAACACAAAAAATCAACAAAACCAAAAGCTGTTTCTTTGAAAGAATCAACACCTAGCCAAGATAAATAAAGGGTCAAGAGTCAGTATCCAAATTAATAAAATCAGAAATGAAAAGGGAGACATAACAACAGAAATGGAGGAAATTAAAAAAAAAAATCATCAGATCCTACTATAAAAGCCTATACTCAACAAAAATGGAAAATCTAGGTGAAATGGGTGGTTTTCTAGTCAACTGCCCCGTACCAAAGTTAAATCAAGAATAGGTAAACTATCTAAACAAGACCATATCACACAAAGAAATAGGAGAAGTCACTAAAAACCTCCCACTCCAAAATAGCTCAGGGCCAGATGGATATAGTGCAGAATTCTACCCGACCTTCAAAGAAGCCCTGATACCATTTTTCTCAAACTATTCCATAAAATAGAAACAGAAGTAACACTACCTAACTCATTCTATCAAGCCACAATTACTCTGATACCTAAACCACACATGGACCTAACAAAAACAGAGGACTTTATACCAATCTCACTTATGAATATCGACACAAAAATACTCAATAAAATTCTTGTAAACTGAATTCAAAAACACATCAAAGCCATCATGCACCACAATCAAGTAGGCTTCATCCCAGAAATGCAAAGTTAGCTTAATATACAAAATCCATTAACATAATCTATTATATAAACAAACTCAAAGAAAAAACTCACAAGATCATCTATTTAGATGTAAAACATTATTTGACAAAATTCAACACACCTTCATGTTAAAAGTATTGGAGATATCAGGAACTCATGTCCCATACCTAACATAATAAAAGCAATTTACTGCAAACCTACAGCCAATATTAAATTAAATGGAAACATACCTGAATCAATCCCACTGAAATCAGGGACAGAACAAGAATGACCACTCTACCCATATCTACTCAATATAGTACTCAATGTTTTAGCTAGAACAATAACAAAACAAAAAGAGATCAAGGAGATACAAATTGATAAAGAAATAAAGGTATCATTATTTGCATATAATATGATAGTATACATAAGCAACACCAAAAACGCTACTAGAGTAATTCTTCAGCTGATAAACAACTTAAGCAAAGTGGCTGGATATAAAACTAACTCAAATCAGTAGCCATCCTTTATACAAATGGATTTATACAGGCTAAGAAAGAAATTAGGGGAAAATAGTACCTTCACAATAGCCACAAATAATATAAAATATCTTGGGGTAACTCTAATCAAACAAGTGAAATACCTGTATGACAATAACTTCAAGTCTCCCAAGAAATAAATTGAAGATTTCAGAAAACAGAAAGATCTCCCGTGCTCATGAATTGGCAGAATTAATATATTAAAAATAGTCATCCTACCAAAGGCAATCTATAGATTCAATGCAATACCCATCAAAATCCCAACACAGTTCTTCAAGGTCTTGGAAAAAGCAATTCTCAAATTCACCTGGAAAGGCAAAAAAAAAAAAAAAACAAAAAAACAAAAACAAAAACAAAATAGCAAAACCAAGTCTTAACAATAAAAGAACAACTGGAGGAATCACAAAACCTGACCTCAAGCTTTACTACAGAGCAATAGAGATAAAAACTGCATGGTATTGGTACAGAAACAAACAAAATGATGAAGGGAACAGAACTGAAGACCCAGAATTAAAACCACACACCTAGAGTCACTTGATCTTTGACAGTGATGCTAAAAATATACAATGCAACAAAGAAAGCATCTTTAATAAATGGTGTAGGTCTAACTGACTGCTAGTATGTGAAAGAATGAAAATATACATATATTTGTCACCTTGTACAAAGCTCAAGTCCAAGTGGACCAAGGACCTCAACATAAAACCAGATACACTGAATCTAATAGGAGAAAAGTGAGAAAGAGTCTTGAAATCACTGGCAGAAGGAGAAATTTCCTAAACAGAAATTCAATGGCTCAGGCTTGAAGATCACGAATTAATAAACACGACCTCATGAAACTGGGAAGCATCTATAAGGCAAAGGACATAGTCAATATGACAAATGAAGAACCTACAGATTGGGAAAAAAAAATCTTCACTAAGCCCACATCTGATAGAGGGTTAATATCCAAAATATATAAAGAACTCAAGAAGTTCATCACCAAAAAAAACCCAAACAACCAAATCAAAAATGGGGTATAGAACTAAACCAAGAATTCACAACTGAAGAATCTCGAATGACTGGGAAGTACCTAAAGAAATATTAGTGGTCAGAGAAATGCAAATCAAAATGACCCTGAGATTCCACCTTACACCAATCAGAATGGCTAAGATCAAAACCTCAGGTGCCAACAACACCTGTTTAAGATGATGTGGAGAAAGAGGAACACTCCTCCATTGCTGGTGGGATTGCAAACTGGTACAATCACTATAAAATCTATCTGGAGGTTCCTCAGAAAATTGGAAATAGATCTATCTGACGACCCAGCTATACCACTCTTAGGAATATACCCAAAAGTCCCCCACCATGCCACCGGGACACATGTCCACCAGGTTCATAGCGACCTTATTTGTGATATACAAAAAGATGGAAACAACCTATATGTTCCATGACAGAAGAATGAATACAAAAAATGTTGTTCATTTACACAATGGAATACTACTCAGCTATTAAGAGCAAGGACACCCTAAATTTGCGGGCAAATGGATGGAACTAGAGAATATCATCCTAAGTAAGGTAACTCAGACATAAAAGAACATGCATAGTATGTAATCACTAATAAATGGATAGTAGCCAAAAATAAAATGTACAGATTACCCAAGATACAGTCCACAGAACTCAAAAGGTCAACAAGCTGAAGAGCACAAGTGAAGACTCCTCAGTCCCACTTGGGAGAGAGAAGAAAGCAATCACAAGTGGGGAGGGAGGAAGGAAATATGGAGGGAGGGAGGAATGGAACTTGGAGGGAAAGTGGACAGGATAGGTGGGGGGTTGGGGGAAGAGGAAAACCTGATCTGGTATTGGGTGAGAGAAGACTAATGAAGCCCTGAGGTCCAGCAGAAAGATTGTAAACAGGAAACCTCAGGAAATAGGAGGTGGAGCTACACCCCAGAATGCACCAAAGACCTGGTAGGTGAGAGAATCTCAGAACTCAAAGGGAGGGACCTTAGATGAAATGATCAACAGGAGGGAGAGGAAACTTAAAGAGCCCACCTCCATCAGGAAGACTGTACATCAAGTGAGGGATGGGGTTGCCATCCCAGTCACATCTCTGACCCATAATTGTTCCTGTCTGAAAGAATTATAGGGATGGAAATGGAGAGGAGCCTGACAAAAAGAAGGTCCAGTGTTCGGGCTACTTTTGTGTCAACTTGACACAGCTGGAGTTTTCACAGAGAAAGGAGCTTCAGTTGAGGAAATACCTCCATGAGATCCAACTGTAAGGCATTTTCTCAATTACTGATCAATTGGGAAAGGCCCCTTGTGGGTGGGACCATCTCTGGGCTGGTAGTCTTGGTTCTATAAGAGAGCAGCACGAGGTACAACTTTGGCTATCTCTGGAACACAGCCTCTGTTTTCTCAGAAAACACTTCCCAGAAGATGTCACCTCAATGATGCTGGTCTCTTCTTAATCACTGATAATTTCTTAGCTCCAGCTAACTAGCATCAATAGTCCCAGTAAGGAAATGTTTTCACTAATTGAGAAAAAGTGAGGTGGGCTCGTGCTGCAGCTGGACTTGGTAATGTGTAAGAGTTACCCAGGTAGTATTGGTTTTGAAGGCATGAACGGATCATGCAGAGCAGCTGAGGCTCCGCACAGTGAGAGGCCAAAGAAGGCCATTGGTGAAGGTGCAGCCTTGGCTGTAATTGATGTCCCAAAACAGAAGGGGTCATGTAAAGGAGTTGAGGCTTGGCACCATGAAGAGAGCCTATGAGAGGCTATTGTTGAAGCCAAGTTACAGTGGAAGATAGCAGCGTTTTGGAGATGCCAGTACCATGAGATGACCACCAAGAACAGCAGCAGCAGTGGAGTACAGGCAGCTGAAGCCTAGAAGACAAGCTGTGTGCTACAAAAGACAGGGCTGGAGAAGTGACCCAAGCCCTTGGATGAGCCCAGAAGATCGTGAGTTGGAACGCAGACATTGGACAGTTGGAGTTTAATTTTTGCTTTTGATTGTGACTGTGCCCTGATATTTTTCCCTCTTGAAGGAAGAAACTATTTTAGTGGAGCCCACAGTTAAGAGACTTTTAATTGTAAAAAGACTTTGGGTTTTAAAAGAGATGGATATTTTAAGAATATGTAAAGACTGTGGGACTTTTAAAGTTATTTAGATCTTGGGGATGAATAAGAATTTAAGGGTTGAGGCTTACTAGTGATGTGTTTGTATGTCAAGTTGACAAGGCGTAAATTGTACTGGCTAATTTTGTGTCAACTTGACACAGCTGGAGTTATCACAGAGAAAAGAGCTTCAGTTGAGGAAATGCCTCCATGAGATCCAAATGTAAGGCATTTTCTCAATTAGTGATCAAGGGGGAAAGGCCCCTTGTGGGTGGAACCATCTCTGGGCTGGTAGTTTTGGGTTCTATAAGAGAGCAGGCTGAGCAAGCCAGGGGAAGCAAGCCAGTAAGGAACATCCCTCCATGGATTCTGCATCAGCTCCTGATTTCTGATCTGCTTGAGTTCCAGTCCTGCATCCTTTGGTAATCAAGAGCAGTATGGAAATGTAAGCCAAATAAACCCTTTCCTCCCCAACTTGCTTCTTGGTTTGTGCAGGAATAGAAACCCTGACTAAGACACCCAGCAAGAAGCCCAAAGTACAATCCAGGGGAGGTCCAAAGGCCTAACACTATTGCTGAGGATGTGGAAAGTTCACAAAATGGGATGTATCATGACTGCCCTCCGAAAGACCCAACAAGCAGCTGAAAGAGTCAGATGCAGATATTTGCACCTAACTAATGGACAGAAGCAGCTGACCCCTGTTGGTGAATTAGGAAAGATGGAAAGAAGCTGGAAAGAAGGGCAATCCTGCAGAAGGACTAGCAGTCTCAATTACTCTGGACCCCCAATATCTCTCAAACACAGAACCACCAAATAAACAGGATACACCAGCTGATATGATGCCCCAACACACATACAAGTAGAGGGCTTCCAGGTCTTTGTTCATTCAGAGATGATGCAGCTAACCCTCAAGAGACTGGAGACCCCAGGGAGTTTAGAGGTCAGGTGGGGTAGGTGGTGGGAGCATTCATGTGGAGACAGGGTGGGGTGTGGAGGAGGTGTGGGATGTGGAGGAGGTGTGGGATGTGGAGGAGGTGTGGGATGTGGAACAGAGAGTGAATGTGGGAGGCACAGGAATAAAATATGGAGTGTAAAAATAAATTTAAAAAATAAAATTTAAATAATGTTTAAGTAAAAAATATTCTTACCCATAGAAACCAGGTTGTTGTAATTCTCCAACATGATACTCTGTACAAAACCCTCTGGGCTGAATCCAGACATTCCCACTTATAGAGACCTCTATAGCCACATCCATGAACGTCAATACACCCTGAAATTAAAGTTCACACTATCCCCTTGTGTCTGTTGACTAAGTTCTAGAGTTGACAAAAGGAAATATTAGTTAAGTATGTAACTTGTTCTGTTATCAATAACTAATGTTAATTTTTGATTAATTATGATCTGAGAGAAAGAATGTTGTGATTTCTCTGCAAACATCCAGTAGGCCAGGAATTTGTCAACCTGAGAGTGGTGACCCTTTTGGGATCAAATGTCATGATCCCCTAATTGATCTAACGGTGATTGTGTAAGTCACCAGAAAGCAGAGATATTTATATTAGGCTTCATAGCAGTAGCAAAATTATACTTATGAACTGCAATAAAAATAAATTCATAGTTAAGGGCACAACAACTTGAGGAACTCTATGAAAGGGTTGCAGCAGTAGGAAGGCTAAGAACTACTGGCGCGGGACCTGAGACTGCATTAGTTAGGGAAGCAGAAACCGGCCTGAGTAGGGCCACAGGCCTCATCCGGCCGGATCAGCGCCGGGGTAGCTGGAGCGCAGGGTTGCCTGACACCCGCCAGCTACCCACGACCCCCGCCACAGGATTTTGGGACTGCTGGTGAGTGGAACACAGCGTCTGCCCCAGTCCAATCACGCGGGACCTGAGACTGCTCTGGTTGGGGAGAGAGAAATCCGGCCTACATAGGGCCACAACCCTCTTCCGGTCAGAAAAGCACCTGGGCAGCTGGGGCGCAGGGTCGGCTGACACTCGCCAGCTACCCACAACACCCAAGACAAGATCTTAAGACTTCTGGTGAGTGGAACACAGCTTCTGCTCCAATCCAATTGCACGTGGGACCAGAGACTGCATTAGTTAGGGAAGCAGAAATCCGGCCTGAGTAGGACCACAGGCCTCTTCCGGCTGGACCAGCACCGGGTACCGTCAGCTACCCACGACCCCCGCCACAGGATTTTGAGACTGCTGGTGAGTGGAACACAGCTTCTGCTCCAATCTTGAAACAGTGACAACAATAACAACTAACCCCAGAGATTACCAGATGGCGAAAGGTAAACGTAATAATCTTACTAACAGAAACCAAGACCACTCACCATCATCAGAACCCAGCACCCCCACTTCGCCCAGTCCAGGGCACCCCAACACACCGGAAAAGCTAGACACGGATCTAAAAGCATATCTCCTGATGATGGTAGAGGACTTCAAGAAGGACTTTAATAACACACTTAAAGAAATACAGGAGAACACTGCTAAACAGGTAGAAGACACTAAAGAGGAAGCACAAAAATCCCTTAAAGAATTGCAGGAGAACACTGCTAAAGAGTTACAAATCCTTAAAGAAAAACAGGATAACATAATCAAACAGGTAGAAGTCCTTAATGAAAAACAGGAAAACACGTCCAAACAGATGATGGAAATGAACAAAACCATACTAGACCTAAAAAGGGAAGTAGACACAATAAAGAAAACCCATATTGAGGCAACACTGGAGATAGAAACCCTAGGAAAGAAATCTGGAACCATAGATATGAGCATCAGCAACAGAATACAAGAGATGGAAGAGAGAATCTCAGGTGCAGAAGATTCCATAGAGAACATCGGCACAACAATCAAGGAAAATGTAAAATGCAAAAAGATCCTAACTCAAAACATCCAAGAAATACAGGACACAATGAGAAGACCAAACCTACGGATAATAGAAGTGGATGAGAATGAAGATTTTCAACTCAAAGGACCAGCAAACATCTTCAACAAAATTATAGAAGAAAACTTCCCAAATCTAAAGAAAGAGATGCCCATGAACATACAAGAAGCCTACAGAACTCCAAATAGACTGGACCAGAAAAGATATACCTCCCGACACATAATAATCAGAACAACAAATGCACTAAATAAAGATAGAATACTAAAAGCAGTAAGAGAAAAAGGCCAAGTAACATATAAAGGCAAGCCTATCAGAATTACACCAGATTTTTCACCAGAGACTATGAAAGCCAGAAGATCCTGGACAGATGTTATACAGACACTAAAAGAACACAAATTCCAACCCAGGCTACTATACCCAGCCAAACTCTCAATTAACATAGATGGAGAAACCAAAGTATTCCACGACAAAACCAAATTCACACATTATCTCTCCACGAATCCAGCCCTTCAAAGGATAATAACAGAAAAAAAACAATACAAGGACAGGAACCACGCCCTAGAAACAACAAGAAGGTAATCCCTCAACAAACCTAAAAGAAGACAGCCACAAGAACAAAATGCCAACTTTAACAACAACAATAACAGGAAACAACAATTACTTTTCCTTAATATCTCTTAATATCAATGGACTCAACTCCCCGATAAAAAGACATAGACTAACAAACTGGCTACACAAACAAGACCCAATAATTTGCTGCTTACAGGAAACTCATCTCAGAGAAAAGGATAGAAACTACCTCAGAATGAAAGGCTGGAAAACAATTTTCCAAGCAAATGGCATGAAGAAACAAGCTGGAGTAGCCATTCTAATATCTGATAAGATTGACTTCCAACCCAAAGTCATTAAAAAAGACAGGGAGGGACACTTCATACTCATCAAAGGTAAAATCCTCCAAGAGGAACTATCAATCCTGAATATCTATGCTCCAAATACAAAGGCAGCCACATTCATTAAAGAAACTTTAGTAAATCTCAAAGCACATATTACACCTCATACAATAATAGTGGGAGACTTCAACACACCACTTTCACCAATGGACAGATCATGGAAACAGAAACTAAACAGGGACACAGAGAAACTAAGAGAAATTATGAATCAAATGGTTCTGGCAGATATCTACAGAACATTCTATCCTAAAACAAAAGAATATACCTTCTCAGCACCTCATGGTACCTTCTCCAAAATTGACCACATAATTGGTCAAAAAACAGGCCTCAACAGATACAAAAATATTGAAATTGTCCCATGCATCCTATCAGATCACCATGGACTAAGGCTGATCTTCAATAACAAAATAAATAATAGAAAGCCAACCTTCACATGGAAACTGAACAACACTCTTCTCAATGATACCTTGGTCAAGGAAGGAATAAAGAAAGAAATTAAGGACTTTTTAGAGTTCAATGAAAATGAAGCCACAACATACCCAAACTTATGGGACGCAATGAAAGCATTTCTAAGAGGAAAACTCATAGCTCTGAGTGCCTCCAAAAGGAAACTAGAGAGAGCACACATTAGCAGCTTGACAACACACCTAAAAGCACTAGAACAAAAGGAAGCAAATTCACCCAAGAGGAGTAGATGGCAGGAAATAATCAAACTCAGGGGTGAAATCAACCAAGTGGAAACAAGAAAAACTATTCAAAGAATCAACCAATCAAGGAGCTGGTTCTTTGAGAAAATCAACAAGATAGATAAACCCTTAGCCAGACTCACTAGAGGGCACAGGGAAAGCATCCTAATTAACAAAATCAGAAATGAAAAAGGAGACATAACAACAGATCCTGAAGACATCCAAAACACCATCAGATCCTTCTACCAAAGGCTATACTCAACAAAACTGGAGAACCTGAATGAAATGGAGAAGTTCCTAGACAGATACCAGGTACAAAAGTTGAATCAAGATCAGGTTAATGATCTAAACAGCCCTATATCCCCCAAAGAAATAGAAGCAGTCGTTAATAGTCTGCCAAATAAAAAAAGCCCAGGCCCAGATGGGTTTAGTGCAGAGTTCTATCAGACCTTCAAAGAAGATCTAATCCCAGTTCTTCACAAACTATTCCACAAAATAGAAACAGAAGGTACTCTACCCAACTCATTCTATGAAGCCACAATTACTCTGATACCTAAACCACAAAAAGACCCAACAAAGATAGAAAACTTCAGACCAATATCACTTATGAATATTGATGCAAAAATCCTCAATAAAGTTCTTGCTAACCGAATCCAAGAACACATCAAAACAATCATCCATCCTGACCAAGTAGGTTTCATCCCAGGGATGCAGGGATGGTTCAATATACGGAAATCCATCAACGTAATCCAGTATATAAACAAACTCAAAGACAAAAACCACATGGTCATCTCGTTAGATGTGGAAAAAGCATTTGACAAGATCCAACACCCATTCATGATAAAAGTCTTGGAAAGATCAGGAATTCAAGGCCCATACCTAAACATGATAAAAGCAATCTACAGCAAACCAGTAGCCAACATCAAAGTAAATGGTGAGAAGCTTGAAGCAATCCCTCTAAAATCAGGGACTAGACAAGGCTGTCCACTTTCTCCATACCTATTCAACATTGTACTTGAAGTCCTAGCCAGAGCAATTCGACAACAAAAGGAGATCAAAGGGATACAAATTGGAAAAGATGAAGTGAAAATATCACTTTTTGCAGATGATATGATAGTATATATAAGTGACCCTAAAAATTCCACCAGAGAACTCCTAAGCCTGATAAACAGCTTCGGTGAAGTAGCTGGATATAAAATTAACTCAAACAAATCAATGGCCTTTCTCTACACAAAGAATAAACAGGCTGAGAAAGAAATTAGGGAAACAACACCCTTCTCAATAGTCACAAATAATATAAAATATCTTGGCGTGACTCTAACTAAGGAAGTGAAAGATCTGTATAATAAAAACTTCAAGTCTCTGAAGAAAGTAATTATAGAAGATCTCAGAAGATGGAAAGATCTCCCATGCTCATGGATTGGCAGGATCAACATTGTAAAAATGGCTATCTTGCCAAAAGCAATCTACAGATTCAATGCAATCCCCATCAAAATTCCAAATCAATTCTTCAACGAATTAGAAAGTGCAATCTGCAAATTCATCTGGAATAACAAAAAACCTAGGATAGCAAAAACTCTTCTCAAGGATAAAAGAACCTCTGGTGGAATCACCATGCCGGACCTAAAGCTCTACTACAGAGCAATTGTGATAAAAACTGCATGGTACTGGTATAGTGACAGACAAATAGACCAATGGAATAGAATTGAAGACCCAGAAATGAACCCACACACCTATGGTCACTTGATCTTTGACAAGGGAGCTAAAAACATCCAGTGGAAGAAAGACAGCATTTTCAACAAATGGTGCTGGCACAACTGGTTGTTAACATGTAGAAGAATGCGAATCGATCCATTCCTATCTCCTTGTACTAAGGTCAAGTCTAAGTGGATCAAGGAACTTCACATAAAACCAGAGACACTGAAACTTATAGAGGAGAAAGTGGGGAAAAGCCTTGAAGATATAGGCACAGGGGAAAAATTCCTGAATAGAACAGTAATGGCTTGTGCTGTAAGATCGAGAATTGACAAGTGGGACCTCATGAAACTACAAAGCTTCTGCAAGGCTAAAGACACCATCAATAAGACAAAAAAACCACCAACAGATTGGGAAAGGATCTTCACCTATCCTAAATCAGATAAGGGACTAATATCCAATATATATAAAGAACTCAAGAAGGTGGACTCCAGAAAGTCAAATAACCCCATTAAAAAATGGGGCTCAGAACTGAACAAAGAATTCTCACCTGAGGAATACCGAATGGTAGAGAAACACCTGAAAAAATGTTCAACATCCTTAATCATCAGGGAAATGCAAATCAAAACAACCCTGAGATTCCACCTCACACCAGTCAGAATGGCTAAGATCAAAAATTCAGGTGACAGCAGATGCTGGCGAGGATGTGGAGAAAGAGGAACAGTCCTCCATTGTTGGTGGGATTGCAAGCTTGTACAACCACTTTGGAAATCAGTCTGGCGGTTCCTCAGAAAATTGGACATAGTACTACCGGAGGATCCAGCAATACCTCTCCTGGGCATATATCCAGAAGATGTCCCAACCGGTAAAAAGGACACATGCTCCACTATGTTCATAGCAGCCCTATTTATAATACCCAGAAGCTGGAAAGAACCCAGATGTCCCTCAACAGAGGAATGGATACAGAAGTTATGGTACATTTACACAATGGAGTACTACTCAGCTATTAAAAAGAATGAATTTATGAAATTCCTAGCCAAATGGATGGACCTGGAGGGCATCATCTTGAGTGAAATAACACAATCACAAAAGAACTCACACAATATGTATTCACTGATAAGTGGATATTAGCCCAAAACTTAGGATACCCAAGATATAAGATACAATTTGATAAACGCATGAAACTCAAGAAGAATGAAGACCAAAGTGTGGACACTGTGCACCTTCTTAGAATTGGGAACAAAACACCCAGGGAAGGAGTTACAGAGACAAATTTCGTAGCTGTGATGAAAGGATGGACCATTTAGAGACTGCCGTATCCAGGGATCCATCCCATAATCAGCTTCTAAACGCTGACACCATTGCATACACTAGCAAGATTTTGCTGAAAGGACCCAAATATAGCTGTCTCTTGTGAGACGATGCCGGGGCCTAGCAAACACAGGAGTGGATGTTCACAGTCAGCTATTGGATGTATCACAGGGCTCCCAATGGAGAAGCTAGAGAAAGTACCCAAGGAGCTAAAGGGATCTGCAACCCTATTGTTGGAACAACATGATGTACTAACCAGAACCCCTGAGCTCTTGTCTCTAGCTGCATATGTATCGAAAGATGGCCTAGTCGGCCATCAATGGAAAGAGAGGCCCATTTGACTTGCAAACTTTATATGCCCCAATATAGGGGAATGCCAGGGCCAAAAGAATGGGAATGGGTGGGTAGGGAAGTGGGGGGCGCTATTGGCGACTTTTGGGATAGCATTGGAAATGTAATTGAGGAAAATATGTAATAAAAAATATTAAAAAAAAAGAACTACTGCAATACACTCTCAGACTTATTATATAAGTTATTTATCATATTCTTATTATATAATTTAATATATATAATTGTTATATATTATGTATTATACATCCATTGTATACAATAAATATTATGAACTTTTATATGTATAATTTATAATAAGTTACATAACTTATTGTATAACAGAGAAGTCATATGGAAAAATAGTTCTGTAAATGTGAGTTGGCACAGTGAAGGTTTGGGTGTTTGAACTATGAAGATATTTCTGTAAGAACAGTTATCCTTTCCCAAACCCAAGTATGCTTTTACCTGTGAAGAACACATCTTTTCTTCACCTTCAGAATAAAACGTTTCACAAAAGTTTATACTAAAATTTCACTTTCCGGAAGCCACTCTTTATTCAGAGGCAGCAGGTCCTCCCTGTCCCTGGTAAAACTGAGAAGTGGAAAGCAGGAATCAAATCTCTAACAAGCCTTCTCCAGGGAACAGATGTAGGAATGATGAGCTTTAATAGGCAGGAAAACAGATTTTCCTTTCCTGCATCAGGTGCTCTGCTTTTTCAGAAGCTGGTGTGTTTCTCTGCAGACCTGGGTATGTGCTCTAGTGACCTGCTCTACACCGCACACAGGCAGAGTGGGATTTTAAATAAAGGCTGAACACTGTTAAAATTGATATTCACACTTTGCTTTCTTCACCTTTGCTTGAGGTGGTTTATCTAAAGAAAATTAATGCCTTTATTTGCAATAATGGCCAGTATCTGTGAGGCAACTCCAGCTGAAAGTATTTCTCATAATAGGTAAGCAAAATACTTTCCTGCGGCCAAGAAGAAACAAAGCAATGAATTCTTGCCTCACCATTGTCTCCACTGAGATATTACTTTTGGTTTCTATGTCACATTATTAAATAACAGGATTTTGAGAGTTTAAAGAATTACCCATGATTATGTATCTCACCATGTTCCTTTTAACAGTGACATTGCTTCTTTTGGATTCATTATCAAAACCACTATCTGTTCATATGTAAATATGATACATTTGTAACAATTCTTATACCTTCACCTGTCACTGAAGGCAGCTGAAGTTCATCCTCTTACACTTTTCTTGTTAGCACCTTAAAGCTGGTAAGACGCTAAAAAGAAAATATGTTATATTAAAGGCATCATTACCAACTAATAGTTTGACATTTACTTTCTACATAGAATATAGTGCACATCACAGGGAGAAACATTGTTCTCTCTTGCAACGTGCATCCATATATTTATTATCAGTCTCTAGAAGAAATAGTAAATAAGAACTCAAACTGTGCCTAAATTATTAATTGGAATTTTCTGAAGATTTCTCTCTCATTTCTTTTTTTTTCTGTTTTATTCTGATAGAATTTTCACATTTAAAGATATAGATACAAAGATTCAGAAATTTCAGAAATGGAAGATGTAGTTTTAGTTCACAGAGAACTTTCAAATCTTATTGTGTACTTTTAAATTAATACAAACTATACTGCAAATAACTTCATCTGAGATAAAAAAATTTACTGCACCTAAGAATATTTAGACTCATGGCACAACAAAGGCAGATGGAAATACTCTGCAACCAGGCTTGCAGCTTAAAGATGACAGAATGTACTATTAAACTGTATGGATCCATTAAGCTGACACTCTGAAATAGAAACACATTTGCTTAGCATTTGGCTCAGTATCTTTGTATGCATTGCCTCCAACAAATACTAAGCATTGAGGCTGATTGTTTTGTGCCAGGATACATTTGTGAACCTCTAACTACCAAGGAGCTGATTCCAATGCAATCACATTATGATCTCTTTATCCATGCTCATGTTCGGGCTCCCTGTAAATGTTAACACAGCAGAAAGGTGGAGCCCTGAGCCTAGTTTAGGCAAGCATTATAGAAGCAAGAAGGGAGTGTCTAGCCTGGTACACATCAGATTCAGGAGCCATTATGGTCTTTAACAGGTGCTTGGAGCCAAACCATAAACTTCTGCTTTTCTCTTGATTGGTGGTTGTTAGGAAGTTGAATTGTCAGGAGCAGGATTATAACATTAGGATGCAGATTTGTTGGGGAATAACATGGAAATTAGTGCTAGACACATGTTTTATTGGGGTGTAACCTGGAAACTGTTGCTAGATGTAGGTCTTGTTGGAGGATAACGTGGAAACTGGTACTAGGTACTGTCCTGTTTACTTGAGTTCAACCTTAGGTCGGGTTTTCTTTTGTTATTTGTTTTGTTTTGTTTTCTATACAAGCCATTTATTTGAAATGCCAACTCTATGTAGAATAAAGTCAGTGTTACATGCTTATCAGTAACAGTAGAAAAATAGAACCAGTGAAAACCTCTGTACAACTGTGATGGTACTCAAAAGAGAAATGTATCGTTTACAATGTTTCACACAGACGAGTTCAAGTTTGGAGGTACCTAAATAAAAATACTATATATTTATTTTAAAACACTATGTACAATTGAAGCGTAAACAAGTTTTACAAAGTACTGTTTATGCAGGTTGTAAAAACACTTGCATAGGACATGAAATCAGTTTAAGAAAGATTTCTGAGCCTTTAGCATTGAAGGCACATGACTTTACCATTAATAGCACAACCACAAGAAGCACTGTGGCGGAGGCCAGATGTGGCACATACCTGGACGATGAGGGATCTCAGGAGCCTCAGGGCTTCCAACTGTCTCATCTAAGAGCAGAATCCCCACAGCGTCTACCCACATAACTCAGACAGACATGTGCAGGCAAACCCAAGGACTCTTCCAGAACGTACCTCATCTCAGAGCTCATAGAAACACACGAGTACAAGATATTCCCAGGACACAAACTTGCAGTCCTTCTGTAAAAATGGCCACAGCATTATAATATTCTGAATACAGAAGACTGGTATGGTCATGGATATACTTTTTAAGGGAAAAAAAAAATCAAACGACTTGCCCAGACAATAACCACATGACAGCTAGTACAATTGTTAGGACAAAGGAACTTACACTTTACAGAGCACTGTTCAAAGCAGTGTTGACAGAGGATAGTAGAACACCTGCAGGGTGTGCAGAAGAGCTCTTAGCAAGAGTATATGAATGAGGCTTGAAAGTAACTACATGGTAGACTTTGTGATCTGCTGCAGAATTCGGGGATAGCACCCATCACTGCAGCATTAATAGTCTTGACTACAAAGAGCTTAAATCAGCACTAAGAAACATGCAATTGCCTTATTACTGCAAAACAATGGTCTTAAGCAAATTTCACGAAAAGCATTTTTCCCTTAAAAGTCAAGTTCAGTATTATGAACACATATCTCCTTGTTGTAGACACAGGGAATGTTGATCCTTCAACACTAGAGAATGCACCCAAGGCAGGCTTTGGCCCATCTGGCGCCATGTGGCATTCATTAGCTCTCATTACACTCTGTAGAATCAGTTTCATTCAAATGTACAAGAGGTGTACCCATTGCTATCAACTTCAACAAACAATGAAAGAGAATGCAATGAAGGATGACAAATGTTAACAAAAGACCTGCAACCAAACAGAACGGTCAATGAGGAAGCACAATCAGGAATTAGGCTGAGTTATAGAAGAGGTGCAGAAGACATGTATTAACACTCTAAGCCCTAAAAGCCCAACAGGTTACCAAAATGGTAGGCCACCTCAGGCCCAGGGACTGCACTAAAGAACAAAGCCAATGGAGGAATGTAAAGGGGAGGCAGTGCATGGAAATTTAAAGATCTATGTTTTGAATGGTTTTAGTTTTTTTCTCCTTATGAGCCACAGGCAACTTTAAATGTAAGGTTTTTTTTTAATCACAAAACAAAAACAAAAATACAAGAAAAGGATCAACAGCTTCTTGAGAACCTAAGTGGTGATTCTCCAGGTTCAACACTCAGTGGGACTGGAATGCTGATAGTCCAAATGGCCTGATTGTCCCTGGCCTCAAAAGGAGACCTGGGATTTTTGTGATTTCATTCTTATTAAATTTCTATACTAAGAAAAATGCCAGTGCCTGTGGCCTAAGGTTTATATTATACATAAATACCTTGTTTTATGAGACCAACCCTATTCACACTTCATGTTTGTAAATACAGCATTAAGAAATTTCACTTAGGACCACTGGTGAGTGGAACACAACTTCTGTTTCAATCCAATCACGCAGGGACAGCATTAGGGAAGCAAAAAACCCGGCCTGACCAGGGTCACAAGTCCCTTCTGGTCGGCACCAGCACTGGGTCACTTTGGACGTGGAGTTTGTGGACACCCACAAGGTCCCTAGAAGACTCTCCATGCAATCTTAGGACCACTGACCAGACAGCTCCATGCTCATCAAAGGAGACACCACTTCTAGGCACTGTAACATGCCCAGGATCTTTGGCAACAGGACCCCAGAATAAAAGGAGCTTGGTCACACCAGTATTTCAAGGTCTCAGAGGAACTTGACTGCCAAGAACTCTAACACACCCAGAACCTCAGGTTCACAGGAGCCCACAAGCAAAGGATCACAGAGAAAGCTGGACTCTAAGGAGCCCTGAGTCAACTGGGATTATAGGAAGGACAGGCTCCAATCAGATATATTGAGGTCAGCAAATACTTCCAAAACATAAAGGAAGAGATACCTATGAGCATACAAGAAGCCTACAGAACTCCAAATAGACCAGACCAGAAAAGAGATTCCTCCCGACACATAATAATCAGAACAACAAAAGCACTAAATAAAGACAAAATATTAAAATCAGCAAGGGAAAAAGGTCAAGTAACATATAAAGGCAGGCCTATTGTAATTACTCCAGACTTTTCCAGACAATAAAAGTCAGAAGATCCTGGACAGATGTTATATAGACACTAAGAGAACACAAATGCCAGCCCAGGCTACTCTACCCAGCCAAACTTTCAATTGCAATAGATGGAGAAACCAAAGTATTCCATGACAAAACCAAATTCACACATTATTTTTTCATGAATCCAGCCCTTCAAAGGATAATAACGTAAATAATCCAATACAAGGACAGAAACTGCGCCCTAGAAAAAGCAAGAAAGTAATCCTTCAACAAACCTAAAAGAAGACAGCCACAAGAACAGAATGCCAACTCTAACAACAAAAATAATAGGAAGCAACAATTGCTTTAGCTTAATATGTCTTAATATCAATCGACTCAATTCACCAATAAAAAGACATAGACTAACAGACTGGCTACACAAATAGGACCCAACATTATTAGGCTTACAGTAAACCCATCTCAGGGAAAAAGACAGAAACTACCTCAGAGTGAAAGGCTGGAAAACAATTTTCCAAGCAAATGGACTGAAGAAACAAGCTGGAGTAGCCATTCTAATATTGAATAAAATTGATTTCCAAACCAAAGTTATCAAAAAAGACAAGGAGGGGTACTTCATACTCATCAAGGTAAAATATTCCAAGAAGAACTCTCAATTCTGAATATCTATGCTCCAAATGCAAGGGCATCACATTCATTAAAGAGACTTTAGTAAAGCTCAAAGCACACATTGCATCTCACAATAATAGTGGGAGACTTCACCACACCACTTTCATCAATGGACAGATCATGGAAACAGAAACTAAACAGGGACATGGTGAAACTAACAGAAGTGATGAAACAAATGGATTTAACAGATATCTACAGAACATTTTATCCTAAAGCAAAAGGATATAAATTCTTCTCAGCACCTCATGGTACCTTCTCCAAAATTGACCACATAATTGGTCACAAAACAGGCCTCAACAGGTACAAAAATATTGAAATTGTCCCATGCATCCTATCAGATCACAATGGACAAAGGCTGATCTTCAATAACAACATAAATAATGGAAAGCCAACATTCATGTGAAAACTGAACAACACTCTTCTCAATGATACCTTGGTCAAGGAAGGAATACAGAAAGAAATTAAAAACTTTTTAGAGTTTAATGAAAATGAAGCCGCAACATATCCAAACCTATGGAACACAATGAAAGCATTTCTAAGAGGAAAACTCATAACTCTGAGTGCCTCCAAAAAGAAACTAGAGAGAGCACACACTAGCAGCTTGACAACACACCTAAAAGCTCTAGAATAAAAGGAAGCAAATTCACCCAAGAGGAGTAGATGGCAGGAAATAATCAAACTCGGGGGCGAAATCAACCAAGTGGAAACAAAAGAACTATTCAAAGAATCAACCAAACAAGGAGCTGGTTCTTTGAGAAAATCAACAAGATAGATGACCCCTTAGCAAGACTCACTAGAGGACACAGGGACAACATCCTAATTAACAAAATCAGAAATGAAAAGGGAGGCATAACAACAGATCCTGAAGAAATTGAAAACACCATCAGATCCTTCTACAAAAGGTTATACTCAACAAAACTGGAAAACCGGGATGACATGGACAAATTTCTAGACAGATACCAGGTACCAAATTTAAATCAGGATCAAGTTAATGATCTAAACAGTCCCATATCCCCTAAAGAAATAGAAACAGTCATTAATAGTCTCCCAGCCAAAAAAGACCAGGACCAGATGGGTTTAGTGCAGAGTTCTATCAGACCTTCAAAGAAGATCTAATTCTAGTCCTGCACAAACTATTCCACAATAGAGAAGTAGAAGGTACTCTACCCAACTCATTCTATGAAGCCACAATTACTCTGATACCTAAACCACAGAAAGATCCAACAAAGATAGAGAACTTCAGATCAATTTCCCTTATGAATATCGATGCAGAAATACTCAATAAAATTCTCGCTAACTGAATCCAAGAACACAAAACAATCATCCATCCTGACTGTACTGGCTATTTTTGTGTCAACTTGACACAGCTGGAGTTATCACAGAGAAAGGAGCTTCAGTTGAGGAAATGCCTCCATGAGATCCAACTGAAAGGCATTTTCTCAATTAGTGATCAAGGGGGAAAGGCCCCTCTTGTGGGTGGGACCATTCCTGGGCTGGTAGTCTTGGTTCTATAAGAGAGTAGGCTTAGCAAGGCAGGGGAGGCAAGCCAGTAAAGAACATCCCTCCATGGCCTCTGCATCGGCTCCTGCTTTCTGACCTGTTTGAGTTCCAGTCCTGACTTCCTTTGGTGAAGAACAGCAGTATGGAAGTGTAAACCGAATAAACCCTTTCCTCCCCAACTTGCTTCTTGGTCATGATGTTTGTGCAGGAATAGAAACCCTGACTAAGACACTGACCAAGTAGGTTTCATTCCAGGGATGCAGGAATGGTTTAATATATGGAAGTCAACATAATCCATTATATAAACAAACTCAAATCAAAAACCACATGATCATCTCGTTAGATATGGAGAAAGCATTTGACAAAATCCAACACCCATTCATGGATAAAAGTCTTCGAAAGATCAGGAATTCAAACCCATACATAAACATGACAAAAATAGTCTACAGCAAACCAGTGGAAAACATCAAAGTAAATGGTGAGAATCTGGAAGCAATCCCACTAAAATCAGGGACTAGACAAGGCTCCCCACTTTCTCCCTACCTATTCAACATTGTACTTGAAGTCCTACCCAGAGCAATTCAACAACAAAAGGACATCAATGGAATACAAATTGGAAAGGAAGAAGTCAAAATATCACTTTTGGCAGATGATATGATAGTATATATAAGTGACCCTAAAAATTCCACCAGAGAACTCCTAAACCTGGTAAACAGCTTCAGTGAAGTAGCTGGATATAAAATTAACTCAAACATATCAATGGCCTTTCTCTACACAAAGGATAAACAGGCTGAGAGAGAAATTATGGAAACAACACCCTTTTCAATAGTCACAAATAATATAAAATACCCTGTCATGACTCTAAATAAGGAAGTGAAAGATCTGTTTGATAAGAACTTTAAGTCTCTAAAAAAAGAAATTAAAGAACATCTCAGAAGTTGGAAAAATCTCCCATGCTCATGGATGGGCAGGATCAATATAGTAAAAATGGCTATCTTGCCAAAAGCAGTCTACAGATTCAGTGCAATCCCCATCAAAATTCCAACTCAATTCTTCAACGAATTAGAAAGGGCAATCTCCAAATTCATCTGGAAAAACAAAAACCTAGGATAGCAAAAAGTATTCTCAACAATAAAAGAACCTCTGGTGGAATCACCATGCCTGACCTAAAGCTGTACTACAGAGCAATTGTGATAAAAACTGCATGGTACTGGTATAGTGACAGACAAGTAGACCAATGGAATAGAATTGAAGACCCAGAAATGAACCCACACACCTATGGTCACTTGATCTTTGACAAGGGAGCTAAAACCTTCCAGTGGAAAAAAGACAGCATTTTCAACAAATGGTGCTGGCACAACTGTCAGTTATCATGTAGAAGAATGCGAATTGATCCATTCCTATCTCCTTCTGCTACGGTCAAATCTAAGGGGATCAAGGAACTCCACATAAAACCAGAGACACTGAAACTTATAGAGGAGAAAGTGGGCAAATCCTTGAAGATATAGGCACAGGGGAAAGCTTCCTGAATAGAACAGTAATGGCTTGTGCTGTAAGATCGATAACCAACAAATGGGACCTCATAAAATTGCAAAGCTTCTGTAAGGCAAAAGACACTGTCAATAAGACAAAAAGGCCACCAACAGATTGGAAAAGGATCTTTACCAATCCTAAATCAAATACGGGACTAATATCTGATATATATAAAGAACTCAAGAAGGTAGACTCCAGAAAATCAAATAACCCCATTAAAAATGGGGCTCAGAGCTAAACAAAGAATTCTCACCTAAGGAATACAGAATGGCAGAAAAGCACCTGAAAAAATGTTCAACATCCTTAATCATCAGGGAAATGCAAATCAAAACAACCCTGAGATTCCACCTCACACCAGTCAGAATGGCTAAAATCATAAATTCAGGTGACAGAAGATGCTGGTGAGGATGTGGAGAAAGAGGAACACTCCTCCATTGTTGGTGGTATTATGAGCTTGTACAACCACTCTGGAAATCAGTCTGGCAGTTCCTCTGAAAATTGGACATAATACTACTGGAGGATCCTGCAATACCTCTCCTGGGCATATATCCAGATGATGTTCCAACTGGTAAGAAGGACACATGCTCCACTATGTTCATAGCAGTCTTATTTATAATAGCCAGAAGCTGGAAAGAACCCAAATGTCCCTCAACCGAGGAATGGATACAGAAATTATGGTACATTTACACAATGGAGTACTACTCTGCTATTAAAAAGAATGAATTTATGAAATTCCTAGGCAAATGGATGGACCTCGAGGGCATCATCCTGAGTGAGGTAACCCAATCACAAAAGAACTCACATGATATGTACTCACTTGTTGCGGGCCATCCAGAGGCTCACGAAGAATGGGTATGGGTGAGATGGCAGACTCGAGCTGAAAGAAAAGGAACTAGCCGGACAGGAGAAAGAACAGAGATAAGACAATTGGGTTCTGATCAAAGCTCAATTTTACTATTTCGTGCACTGAGTTATGAAGGAGGGGGAAGGGGCTAATTCCGGCCAAACAATCTTGGAGTCGAGTTGCAGGTGACCATGTGGTTGGCTCTGGAACAGCTAGGCAGCAGGTAGCAGGTAGCAGCAGTGGGAGTGGCAGAAAGATAGGGTGGCAAGCTCCACCCCATGCTCTCTTCTTGCTAATAGTGAAACCTGAGCTAACAGGTTTCAGGCTGAGGATAGGGAGGTTACACTCACTGATAAGTGGATATTAGCCCAGAAACTTAGAATACCCAAGATATAAGATACAATTTGTTAAACACATGAAACTCAAGAAAAACGAAGACCAAAGTGTGGACACTTTGCCCCTTCTTAGAATTGGGAACAAAACACCCATGGAAGGAGTTACAGAGACAAAGTTTGGAGCTGAGAGGAAAGGATGGACCATCTAGAAACTGCTGCACCTGGAGATCCATCCCATAATCAGCCTCAAACGCTGACACCATTGCATACACCAGCAAGATTTTGCTGAAAGGACCCTGATATAGCTGTCTCTTGTGAGGCAATGCCAGTGCCTGGCAAACACAGAAATGGATGCTCACAGTCAGCTATTGGATGGAACACAGGGCCCCCAATGGAATAGCTAGAGAAAGTACTCAAGGAGCTAAAGGGGTCTGCGACCCTATAGGTGGAACAACAATATGAACTAACCAGTACCCCAGAGCTCGTGTCTCTAGCTGCATATGTATCAGAAGATGACCTAGTCGGCCCTCAGTGGAAAGAGAGGCCCATTGGTCATGCCAACTTTATATGCCTCAGTATAGGGGAATGTTAGGGCCAAGAAGTGAGAGTAGGTGGGTAGGGAAGTGGGGTGGGAGGGTATGGGGACTTTTGGGATAGCACTGGAAATGTAAATGAAGAAAATCCTAATTAAAAAAAAAAGTGTGTGATCAATGGTTCTAAAATGTTAAAACCAAAACCTATCAAAGGTGAGAAAGAATTGATGTACTTGCTTCTCTGCAGCACCAGCACAGTACAGTCTGATCTGGAACAATCTCAAACCACATCAAACAATTAGGTCCCAGAAACAGGCAGGAACAGGATGGAATTGCTTTTGCTTCTGCCACCTGAGACTGTGCTTCAAAAGATATAACTTTTAAAGATGAGCAGAGTCCTGTGGTTTTCTATCTTAAGAAAAACAAAAACAAAAACAAAAACAAGAGCCTGAAAGGTTATGTGAGCCCACCTTACAGCAGATATCTATCTTTCTATCTGCCCTGTTCAAGCCTGCAAGCTTAGACTGCACATTACCAGGGTCAGCCTCATTCCCTGGACTCTGAGCTAACTAGTCAGGCAGCCAGACCCGTGGCAATGATTGTGGGGAATACCTAGATGGGCATGTTCCCATCCCTGAGATTATCTATTGTTAAGATGGTTTAGATGTCAGATCATTCCTGAGTGTATATCCACAGGGTAAAGTAGGAAAAGATTGTAAGAGAAACTACAGTTTCAGGAGAAATCAGAGTTGCTGATACCCAATAGAAATCTATTTACTTCAAAGTGTGTGCAATTCACTTCTGCAGGGGCTGTGAAGGCTCCCTAGCCTGCATAGTTTTAGAGTGAGTGTAAGTGATTCCTAGCTATGTGCATACACATAGAGAAGAGGTTCTCAAGTGTCTTTTCCATACACAATATTCAGGCCTTCCATCCACCTTTATCCCCTCTGCCCCCTCCATACCACCCTCCAGCTACTCCAATCCATAACCAGCTCAAGGCAGGCTGGAAACAAAGGCCTCCCAGTCACCACCCTTCCCGTTCATTTTCTTACCCTGTAAACATTCACTGTTTCACTCCAGAACAGCTTCTAAACCTGGCTCTCCCCCAGTCTATTTGCCAGGTGTTAAAGTAGCACCTCCCGACTGCACCGACACCACAGGCCTGGGGAGAGAGATGGTTGCTGCTGCTGCTGCTGCTGCTGCTGCTGCTGCTGCTGCTACTACTACTACTACTACTACTACTACTACTACTACTACTACTACTACTACTGCTGCTGCTGCTGCTGCTGCTGCTTCAGCAGCAATAATATCTGAGAAGCAAGTGTGTCCACAGCCTGTGCTGAATGACCTGATGCCCGATATCGCCATGGGGATGTCTACACTGTCACTCAAGGACAGGAGGCTCCCAGAGCTTGCTGCAGACACAGAATTATGCCAGACAGTTTCTGAAGCAGGAACGGGACCTCCCCAGCATCTGTCATGTATTCTACGGAGACATACACACACATCTCTGAAAAAAACCACACTAGAGCAGAAAGTAGAAGGTAGAGAAAATCTGCAGGAATACCCAGATCTCTATGACTTCTCAAATGCTGCTTGCAGACCTTCCAGTCCTGCTCCTGGCAGACGTTCCCCTTCCCCTGCTCATGGTAGATACTTTGATCCAGACTTGTACAGCCACAATAAAGCATCAACAAATGGCTTAAAGTCAGCTTACCTACCTGGTCAGACCTCTCCTAAAAAGCAGGAAGATACTAGGAGAGAATATCCACTTTCTCCTGATGGGCATCTACACAAGCAGAAGAGTGAGCCAGTATGTCTGGACGTTGTTGAGCAGCCTCCCCAGAGGTCAGACTTTCCTTCCACAGCCTCAGAAAATGCTAGTAATGGTCCAGCCCATGTCAGGGCACGGACTGCAGTAGAAACTGACTTGACTTTTGGACTGACACCTAACAGAACTCCTTCCCATTCTGCGTGTAGCTCTGAAGTTCTTGACGAGCGATCCAGTAGACGACAGACAGTGAGTCCCTGGGCCATGGAGCTCAGAGAAATGCAGATCTGGAAAGGAGTGATTCCATTAGCAGAGGATGGAGGTCGCCAAGCAAGCCAGACTTCCTCTACAAAAAGTCTGCCCTCTGAAGTAGCTTCTGAATCTGTGCCTGAGATGTGAAACATCCTGTCTTATGATGTAACCCAACAGCTTACTCACAGGTTTATGGACGCCAGCTCAGTTCCACATTTTATTCTAGCTTTCGTGTGTATATATGTTTATTATACATGGCATGCTAAGAGGGTTGTTTTGAATGCTGCATCCGTCTTTTGTGTTTAAAAGTTGTGTGGGGATCATCTTAAAGAGCAAGCAAGCTGGCACTTTCTCTCCTTTACAGATAACTAACTTTTTGCACTTGTACATTTTACTTGTATTGATTTTATAACAGTGTGTTAAACTTTATTGCTACATTTAAAGGACTGTATTTTCATACTTTTTGCATTTTACCTATCATCTACCAGTTTCCATGTGCATTGGGTTGCACACTAAGATGTATTTTCTTACAAAATAGTTGTGTTTATTTTTTAATTATAGAAATTCCAAAGAACAGCACATCAAACACTCCTCTCTTTTTTGGTGGATGTTTCAGTTCAGAACTCTTCCTGCTCATTCTCCATAAATCTGATGTCATTCTTTTTTGTAAGTCTTGAAAGCCAGTCTTCATTCCCCACAGCAGAAGTCCAGGTCTCCATGTTTTTTGACTCAGTGAAGAACAGGAAGGAGGTGTCCAGTGTATGTGTAATTAGTGTGTGTTTTGTTGGGACCCCTGTAGATTCTGGAGTAGAGTTACTCACTCAGTCACAGGGCCTAAGGAAATTAGACTTTAGTGTTAGAAACAGTAGAGCTGGGCTTGGTGTGGACGCATGGCTTGAATTTCAGCTGTGGGCGTTGGGGACAGCTGATCAGAGGTTCAAGGTCATCTTAGACTACGTAGTAAATTCAAGATTAGGCTGGGTACATGAGCCCTGCCTCAAAAAAGCAAAATGAAACAAAAAATAGTAGCAGAGATGGTGATGTTACACACACAGGGCATACCGATGGGGTGCCTGGCTCTGCATGTGATTCACCATACTGGGGGAAATGACTGCGTTTAGTTGTCTTGCATTTTGTGGGGGGAAAAAAGTGCTCCAGTCTTATGTCTGTCATTTGGTATTTGTAATCATACGTTTTTCTTATTATTGTCTAGTATTTCTGCATTTTGGTGTCTTCTACAAAGTTGTATAATGCCTAGTGCTTTAACCAACAAAAAATGATTTTGTTTTCAGTAAAACAATACATGTCCTACTTGAACTCCACTGGAAATGCTGTTTTGGTGTGTACTGAATCACTGACCACGTGGATTCATTCATGATCCCTTCCCTGGGAAGGGCAGTGTGTGAGCTAAGGACTGTTTTATTTTGGTTGTTTTTTCTTACTTTGCAATGTAAATATATTAGTATTTAAGGTCAGGTTTTCTAAAATGGAGTTTGAAGCCAAAAGATTGAATCTATAGCATGTGATGATATATCAAACAAAGAAAATATTAAGTCTAAAAAATTCCTTACACAAAATATCCAGGAAATCTGAGCTACCTCCCGAATTAGTGTGGCTGTATAAGGGGAGGTGGGACACAGTTCCTGCCCCTAGAGCATCATCAGGCCATAGATCTCTATGACCACCATGAATGCTGATACTTGCTGTTGCCTTGAAGCTGATCTGCTATCTTTACTACTCTACTTTCAATCATTATTTCTGGGGAACATTCTCCCCCCATTACTCATAGCTAATCAGACCATAATAATTGAAACAGATGTTGTTCTCAGGAATGAGAAATAGAGATGGTCATGAGGCTGTGGAGAACAAGGAACAGGCCTTCTGCTTGTCCCTTAGGCCCATGGGAAAAGATTTAGATGACATAACAACAAAGGCCATAAAAGCCTACAAGGTCCTTTGTAGAAATAGTTTATTGCCAGACTTATTCTTGAATTTAGGATCATGAAGAAATATATGTACCCTCTCAACCTCCATAGATCAAGAAAACAAGATATTTCAAGACAAATCCAGATTTAAACAATATCTATAGAGAAATTCAGCTCTACAAAAAAATGTTAGAAGGGAAATTCCAACCCAAGAAGGATAACTACACCCAAGGAAACAGGAAATAATTAACTCTATAACAGCAAAAACAAAACAAGAGAAGCATACAAACACTACATCAAACAAAAGGAATTAACCATCAGTGATCATTAATATCTCTCAACATCATAGACACAATTCCCCAGTAAAAACACACAGACTAACAAAAGGATTCTAATACAGGATACATAATTCTGCTACATACAAGAAATACACCTCAGCACTTAAGATATGAATTACCTGAGAGCAGAGGGCTAGAAAAATTTTTTCCAAGCAAACGGACCCAAGAAGCAAGCTGGATTAACCATTCTAATGCCTATTAATATGCATTCAAACAAAATTAATTAAAGGAGACAGAAGAATATTTCATCCTCATCAAAGAAAAATCTACTAAGATGTATTCCCAATTCTGAACATCTATACCCCAAACACAAGGGTACTCACAATTGAAAAAAAAAATTCTGAACTTAAACTACTTAATGACCCCACTCATTATTAGTATAAGACTTCAAGATCTAACCTCTCCAATCAACAGGTCATCCAGTCAAAAACTAAATAAAGAAATAATGAAACTAGCTGGGCATATAATGGCATACGCCTTTAATCCCAGCACTTGGGTGGCAGAAGTAGGCAAAGTACTGATTTCAAGGCCAACCTGGTCTCCAGAGTGAGTTGTAGGGCAGCCAGAACTACACAGAGAAGCCCTGTCTCAAAAAAAAAAATTAAAAATTAAAAAATAAAAAAAATAATGACACTAAATGGCATTATCACTCAAATGAATCTAACAGATATCTACACAACATTTCACCCAAACACAAAAGAATATGACTGCTACTCAGCACCTCATGGAACATTCTCCAAACTAGATCTATAGTTGATCACAAAGTAAGCCTCAACAGATACAAGAAAAAAATTGAAATAACATCTTGTATCTTATCAGACCACAGTGGATTTAAACTGGAATTTAACAAAAACAGAAACATCAAAAATCCTAAATACTCATGGAAATTGAACAACTCTATACTCAAAGATCATAGAATGAGGAAATTAATTAATTAATTAGTTAAAAACCTATATCCAACATCATGCTAAATGAAGAACACTTGAAGCTATCACACTCATTTTAAAGTTGGTAAAATAGGCATCACTGAATCAAAGAATGGATAAAGAAGTGCATATTTACACAATGGAATATTTCTCAGTTGTTAAAAATGACATCGTGAAATTTACAGGTAAAGTGCAGAACAGACACTGAAGGAATGACCATCCTGAGACTGCCCCACCTGGGGATCCATCCCATAAACAATCACAAAACCCAGACACTATTTTAGATGCCAGCAAGTGCTTGCTGAAAGGACCCTGATATAGTTGTCTCCTGAGAGATTCTGCCAGTTCCTGACAAATACACAAGTGAATGCTCACAGCCATCCATTGGACAGAGCACAGGGTCCACAATGAAGGAGCTAGAGAAAGTACCCAAGGAGCAAAAGGTTTGCAGCCCCATTGAAATAACAACAATAAGAACTAACCAGTAACCGCAGAGCTCCCATGGACTAAGCCACCAGCCAAAGAATACACATGATGGAACTCATGGCTCCAGCTACATATACAGCAGAGGATGGCCTAGTCAGTAATCAATGGGAGGAAAGGCCCTTCGACTTCTTAAGGCTCTAAGCCCCAGTGGAGGGTAATGCCAGGGCCAGGAAGCAGTAGTGGGTAGGTTGGTGAGCAGGAGAAGGGAAGAGGGAATAGAAGATCTTTGGAGGGGAAACCAGGAAAGGGGATAACATTTGAAATGTAAATAAAGAAAATATTTTAAAAACTGATAAAAATGATGAATGGGAAAAAACATGCTAAAGTTTTTAGAATTTACACAATTCTTATTCTACTACAAGAAAGCATTGTATTTGTGGATGTACATGAACAGTGTATATATATAAAATCCAGATCATGTTGTGCTATGGACATGTCTTTACAATTCTTCCTGATGGTTAAAACAGTTCGTTAGAATTCAAAATGCATAATCATCTGTAAGTTGACACTTGTTAGGCTCTTGTCAGGATTAGTGACTGGCACGTTTTATTTAGCACAGTTCCAGTCAGAGTCTGCCAAATTGTTACAACAGAAGTACAGCAATAGGTGGGTAGAGAACAGGAAGTACAGTGCCATGTTTCTCAATTGGAGACCTTGAAATAAGTGATGTTACTAGCTATCAAATAAACACACTCAAAAGCAGGAAAAAAATCATTCCCAGTGAGGTAATCCAGATCCAGAAAGATAAATAAGGTATGCATTTATTTATATGTGTACATTATCTCTTAAGTAAGTGATAATCAAACTACAATCTACCGATCGTGAGAGGTTATGTAAAGAGGAGGGTTATACTGAGGAAGCATGGATCTCCATGAGAAGGGGAAATAAAATATACACTGAGAGTGGACTGGATATAGATGTAGACAGAGAAGTAGGAGGGATATGGTTGCAGGGGAGAAATGGAGAAAGTGTGTGTGTGTGTAGAGGGAGGCAGCTTGAATTAGGTTTGAGATATTTGTGGACTGGTGAGAACCTGGTGCACTGAGAACTTTCAGGAATCTATGAGGGTGACCCAAGGGAGGACTGCTAGTAATGGAGGGTACAGAGTCTGAGCAGGACATCTTTGTTGGAAAGGAAAGTTTCTCAGTAGTGGGTTACATTTAGTTGTGTTATTGAGTGTGGTGGTCCTACATACATCCCTAAACAACCCAGGCTGATACGAGGACAGAGGTTAGCTCTCTGAAAATTGAAAGTTGGACCACATTACCAAACAAACTATACATATCACTGAACATAGAGAGATCAGGTTAGCAAGGGATGGAAGTCTCCTACATTTTAGTCTCTTTAGTGCAAAAGTTACTCTACAGTCTTCAGAAAAAGAAACTGTGACACCAACCCAGCAAAAAGAACATTTCCACCTACAATGTGCCCTGCCTGCAAGATGTGCTGGAGGAGTGGTAGTGCAGAACTTGTGGGAGTGACCAACCAATGTTTGGTTAAACTTGAGGCTCAGTTCACAAGGGGAACTATGTTCGCTCCACTGCCCGAATAACCAGGAACCAGGGACCAGCTCAGGCTCCTAGGTTAAATCCAAACATGACTGGAAAAAAAAAACATAAAAATCCATTAAATGATGCTCAGTGATATTCTGTTATACTTCTAGATCAGTGCCTTGTCCAGTCATCATCAGAAAGGATTTATCTGGCAGTATATTAAAGTGGTTGCAGGGACACACAGCCAGAGATTATGCAGAGTGGTGTGTGTGTGTGTGTGTGTGTGTTTAATTTAGAGGTCTCCATCATATCCCTCCCCTCAAAGAAAAGAGAATGCCACAGAAAAGGGGGAAGAAAGATTATAGGAATCAGAGGTGGAGGAGCCAGGAGAACATGGGCCATCCTATCAACTAAGCAATGCTCACATAGGATTACAAGACTGAAATGCCAGGAGTTTGGAATATATGAGTCTGCATCAGGTCCTCTCAGTAAAGTTTAAATCTTTTAGCTTGATGTTTTTGAGGGACAATAACCAATGTGTTTAACTTTTACACTTTTGTATGCTTTTAAGACTAATTTTCTTCTATTTCACTAGTCTTGTCCAGCTTAATATGGGGGCTTTGGTCTGGTATTGTTGCATCCTCTTTGTCAAGTTTGGCTGTCATCTCTTAGAAGAATTTTTTTCTGAATTAGAAATGAAGGAGTAGTATATCTGAGGAGGGGGACCTAGAAGGAGTGGAGAAGGGGTTGTATGATATGGCTTGGTGGTATTATGTGTGAAAAGAAACCTTTTAAAATTAATAAACAGAATTCAATTAATGGAGCTCTGATGAAACAGTGCCTATTACTTAATGCTTTTCTAGAATCAGCACTGGGATAACATCCCTGAGTCACTCAGGTCTCTGTCCCTTAATACACTACTTGTAAAATTCCCTTTTTTAGATGGGAATATAACTCAGTGTATCTTATTTTAAGAATACATTTGTAATATTAATATCGATATAATTATTAGATAAATTTAAGTTTAAAAACTCCAATATAGGCATTATAAGGAGATTTGCTTCTTACATAGGACTCTGATCAGGGCCTCTTTCATATCTCTGTTTCTCAGACTGTAGATAAATGGATTCAGCATGGGTGTCACCACTGTGTACATTAGGGCCATGACAATCTCCTTTACAGTAGAGTTATTAGCTGATGGGCATATGTAGACACCAATAATTGTCCCATAGAACAGTGAGACCACAGACAGGTGGGAGCCACAGGTGGAAAAGACCTTGGCTATGCCCCGTGTAGTTGAAAACTTCAGAATGGAGCAGACAATTTGTACATAGGAAACAACAATGAGTATGAATGGTATCACAATATCAAGCCCTCCCAAGATAAATATCATTAGTTCATTAATATAAGTGTCAGAGCAAGCTAACTTGAGCAGAACAGATATGTCACAGAAAAAGTGGGGGATCACATTGTCCTCACAGAATGACAATCTTGCCAAGAGTAGGGTGTGTAACATGGAATACAGAATGGTAAATACCCAGGAGAGCACTACCAGAGACACACAGAGCTTAGGGCTCATGATGCGAGTGTAATGAAGAGGGAAGCAGATGGCCACATAGCGGTCATAGGCCATGACCACAAGAAGAACATTCTCCATGTTTGCAAAAACCATGAAAAAGTACATTTGTGTCAGACACCCGGCATAGGTGATAGATGTGTCCTGGCTCTGCATGTTCTGCAGCAACTTGGGAATTGTGACAGAGGAAAAGCAGAGATCAGAGAATGACAAGTTGCTGAGAAACAAGTACATGGGTGTGTGGAGATGGGGGTCCAGATGAATGAGGATGATGATGATGAGGTTCCCCAGGACAGAGGTGAGGTACATAGCCAAGAAGAGAGCATAGAACAGCTGCTTCTGTTCTGGGGGAATGGGCAGTCCCAGGAGGATGAACTGAGAGATGGCCGTCTGATTATTCAATATCATTCTTATTCTCCAATATTCCAATGAGAAAATTATCGATGTCACTGAAAATTCAAAACAAAAAAAGAATATAAATTCAGAAAATATATTGTATAAAAATGGATCTTACAGTCATCATAGTAATTATAACCTCAAAACTCCAAATGTCTGAAATCACTACAATCATTAATATTCTTTCTTAACATCTCTCTACTAGGTTTGAATCTCCTCCTTTTTCCTAGATATTTGTACACTGTTTCTCCTGAGATACAAAATGGATTAATGCTTCTCTCTCCTGCTACCTGATCATCCTGGTTGACTTTTGTCTGTTCATTTGCAATTTGCTCTATGTTATTTTGTATATTGATGTTCTTAAAGAATTTATATCAACATTATCATCATAATATTATATGAATGTCAAGAAACACTTGCATACTTCTCTGTATTAGATTGTTCTTTCTAACTTGGACCGAAATGACTTTGTAACATAGATATTTTTACTCCACTGTAAACTAATTAACCCCATTCCATTATTTTATGACAGGCACCAGATCCTCAAAAGACCCAAGTGAAAGTCATGTTTTCATTTTATTGTCTCCCAAAGCATTCCTTATTGTACCTTTTTTTGGTTTCCCATAGGCCAGTAAACGAAAATAAGTTTTTCATCAGAAATCAGTGATTTTTTTCATTGTTGCTTTAGTCATTTTTTATTAGATATTCCTGTTTCCCCTCTGAAAACCCCATATCACATCTCCATTCCCCCTGCTTATAAACCCACCCACTCCCTTTCCCTGTCCTGGAATTCCTCTACAATGGGTCCTTAAACCTTTTCAGGACCAAGGGCCTCTTCTCCCATTTATGTTCATCAAGGCCATCCTCTGCTTCATATGCAGCTGGAGCCATGGGTTCCTCCATGTCTTCTTTTTTATAAGATATTTATTTATTTATATTTCAAATGTTATCCCCTTTCCCGGTTTTCCCCCTCGCAGAACACCCTATCCCATCACCCCTCCCTCTACTCACTATCCCATCCACTTCTGCCTCCCTGCCCTTGCATTCCCCTACACTGGGTCATAAAGCCTTCAAAAGACCAAGAGCCTCTCCTCCCATTGATGCCTGATAAGGCCATCCTCTGCTACATTTGCAACTGGAGCCATGAGTCCTACCATGTGTATCCTTTGGTTGGTTGTTTAGTCCCTGAGAGCTCTGGGGTTTCTGGTTGGTTGATATTGTTGTTCTCCCTGTGGGGTTGCAAACCCCTTCAGCTCCTTCAATCTTTTTCCAACTCTTTTATTGGGAATAACATGCTCTGTCCAATGGTTGGCTGCAGGCATCTGCCTTGGTATTTGCAGGCTCTGGCAGAGCCTCTCAGGAAACAGCTACATCAGGCTCCTGTCACCATGTATTTCTTGGCATCCAAAATAGTGTCTGCATTTGGGGGCTGTATGTGGGATGGTTACCGAGGTGGATGGCTTTTGTTCCGCAATTTTTCTCTGTATTTCCTCCAGTGAGTATTTTGTTCTGCCTTCTAAGAAGGACAGAAGCATCCACATTTTGGTCTTTCTTCTTCTTGAGTTTCATTTAGTCTGTGAATTGTATCTTGGTTAGTCCAAGCTTTTGGAATTATACCGACCCACCTGTGGGTTCATGTCTTGGGTGTTCTCTTATGATTGGGTAACCTCACTCAGGATGATATTTTTTTAGTTCCATCCATTTGCCTATGATTTTCATGAAGTCATTGTTTTTTATACTGGAGCAGTACTCTATTGTGTAAATATATCCATTCCTCTGTTGAAGGACATCTGTGAAATTTCCAGTTTCTGGCTATTATAAATAAGGCTGCTACAAACATAGTAGAGGAGGTGTCTTTTTTATATGTTGGGGCAACGTTTGTGTATATACCCAGGAGTGGTATAGCTATTTCCTCATTTAATCCTACGTCCAATTTTCTGGGGAACTACCAGACTGATTTCCAGAATGGTTGTACCAACTTGCAATCCCACCAACAATGGAGGGGTATTTCTCTTTCTCCTTAAATCCATTTATTTTTTTTCTTACCCTGAACTGCTGTCATACATTATATAGAGTATCCCCTAAATTCTTCTCCTATTTCATTAATTATTCTCTGTAAGCTTATATCAATATATGAGGATCACATCTTTTCTTTACTGGAATATAGAGGTTAACTCAGTAACAATTATGTTCTCATGTCTCCTGACCGTTCTCTTCATCATGTTTCATTTACACTGTGATATTCTAACAAAGAAGTTCCATCACATTTTTTTCAGATTACCACTACTGCTCTGAGGATGAGTTCAAAGCTCCTTCAAAGACATAAATGCTCTTTCATTATCTCTCAGGTGCCAGAGGCACACCCCATAGTCTCACAGTGATTCTTGGATCTCTCTTCATCAATGCTGGGGTTAGGACTCTTCAACTCCTTCATTTTAGAGTTGCTCCTCCTCTTGCCTATTACTTCCATGTTTCCCCTTCATCTGTTTCATCCTCACTCATAGGTCAGAGATATTGCTTATGACATACTCAACTAAATTTACTTTTTCCCATACCAAGTGATACCTTCAGCTCTGCTTCCTAGCATTATATCCCTATCCCATACAGTTAAATATGTGGTCACTGTTTAATCTGTATTCACATTAATTGTAAACAATAAGTAGAAAAGGTCACATAAGTCTTCATTTTGTGTGGTTGTTTACAACCATTCAGATTTTCCAACTAAGGCCAATACCTGTCATGATGAATGAAATTGGTAGATGAACCTTTGTTACATGAAAAATGTTCATCTTCTGCCTGAGATACAAGTGTGTAATAACCACTCTTCTCAGTGCCTCCAACATTATAGATAGTTCTTCAAATATTCGCCTGATCAGTCTCTAACACTGGGCAGTCTGTATCCTAATCACATGCATGGGAAGACATGTAGGAGTGCACACACATGAGTGCATGCACACACACACACACACACACACACACACACCATCCTGTGATTCTGGACATCACTGGCTATGGAATCTATCACAGGTCTTTAAGCTGACATGACATAAGAAACAGCAAGAGATCTAAACAACTTTCTCAACAATGCTACAACCTAATATGACTGCTTTCACCTTCACAGACTGGCAGCTTTTTAATACAGCTGAATTCAGAGATTACACACTTAGACTTTGTGGTTTAGCATTACAGAGGATAAACCAGGTAGGACAAAAAACATACACCATTTAAAAAGTGGCTCTCACTGCCTCTGCATCCCAAGTACTGCCATGACATACCCATTTTCTGTCTCTCATGTAAATGAATACTGCTTTTGTGTTATGCACGCATGTATGCCAAGATGAGAATCTGAGAAGTCACCACCCACAATTATCACTGATCAGTCAACTAACTTCTTATATTCTCTATATATGAAGACTGTAATCCTCAAATTAAACACCACATAACAAACCTAAAGGGTATGTTTCTAACATTTGGCAGACCTGCATATTTGTTTGGATTCTGTAAAAGAACTCAGTTTGATTGAGTAGCTTTCATTGTAGATTTACATTAACACCCAGATAATTAGTATCATTCTTGATGAACTGTAATAGGAACAATCACATACAATAGCAGTGACTCAGCTATTTGTAAATTTGTACAGATAAAATTAATCATCATTTTAAATAAGACACTATTTCAGAGTTTTTCAGACCCCAGAGGTGAAAGTATAGTAAACAAACATTAAGCACTAAAGAACTGAACTCCATCTCTTGGTAAATTCTTGTGTTAAAATATTATGAAATTGGAAAAAACCCACAATGAGTAATAGTAATGAAGACAATATGAAACGGGTTATATGATGGCTATGAAATAAATACTATCACAGTATGACTAAGAAAAAAGATATGAATCATACCTGAAAACCTATCTTTCATAAAACAGAAATTCCAATTGATTGCAAGATACCAGATTATTTTCCTGAATGTATCCAACACTGATGAATCTGAATCATAATTTCTGGTTCATGCTCATGATCACTTTTATTTTATTTGCAGACAAAAAAAAATAGCTGCTGTTGCTCTATACACATCACCTATCTGCACCATCCCTACTTACTGCCTTCTGCTGCCATCCCTGGACCTTAAGTGCCCAACATCCCAGAGGGGTGCAGATCCTGTATAACTCATTAAGGACATAGTAATTATACTGGACCATTCTAGGGCCAATTTACATCTGAGATCTCTAGTGGAGACCAATTATATTCATTAATCACTATTTCCTATGCTTAGGAGATGGTAGAATTTAAAGAAAAACAAACAAAAATATTAATTAATTAATTGCAGGAGTAATAATGCCGAAAAGCATGGAAAAGCATACTTCTTCCATGTTCAGAACAGGGCTTCTCATGACTGGATGCCATTTTGTTAGTAAGAAAAGTAAAGAAGGTTGACTGAAAACCACCTCATATTATCAGGAATTATTCTGAATGTTATTAACTTAAAGTGTCTCACTGAACAAAATTTAGACAAACAGCTAGGAATGGTTTTTAAATTTTTGGTTGTGAGCCTAGCCTTTAAATTCTGAGCCCTCTCCAGCCTATCCACCCGTAGTTTTTAATCAGATTGAGATTTGTCGAAAACCACCCAGCTCCTAAGCTTCCAAGGACAGCATCACAATCCAACATAACTATCTGCAAGAGGATGTAGGGCAGAGAGACAGCCTTCTTTAAATTTTTAAATTTCATTTTACAATATTCTGTCTGTGCAAAGATGTGAAAGGGGCAGGAATAGGGCAAGCAGATGTCATATTTAGCTTCCACAAGCTCATAGGAAAACAGTCCATGTTCCCACACCTGTTCACTCATTTTGCCTTCTTACCTCCCCGTGAAATCATTAATTCTGCCTACTACCACCATTATCCAAAACTTCTTCATCTATGTGTGAATATTTTATAATTCGATGTTGAATGTGTAACCATTTATCACAAGGTCAGAGGTGGCATTCATAATTCATTCCTTCATGATAGCTTTCTGAACATGGCAGTTATCAGTTAAACAAAGTTCTGTACACAATAATAAATCACAAACTTTCAATCCCAGAGAATCTTGATCCTTATTGATCTAACCTTTACGTAGTTCTTAGAGATGATTTACTTTTGTTTTGAATGTGGAAAAAGTGAGATTTAATTATGGGTTCAGGATGTTAGACACAGTGCTGCCTGCTCTAGTTCCATAGAAAAACCACATTTTGCTTGCTACTCACTTGGTATTAATTACCCCCAAAAGAATGATGTCATCTACTCTCTGAGCTTTGGATGATATGAGAAACAAAAGCCATTGTTTGGTAGGACCAAGATCTAATTCAATCACTATGAACTGTGGTGTACATATGCACATGTATAATTAAATAGCCTTAGTATTTTCAGTGTTATTCAAGGAGCCTACAATGCATTTTAGAACCCATTACCCCCCCCCAAAGAATTCCTATGCCCATTCCCATATACTCTCACCTCTATCCATCTACAGGCAATTCTACTTTATGCTCTTACAGGTTTTTCTATTCTTCCTATTCATGTGAATATAATCTCTTCCTGGCTGTGTCTTTCTATTTGAATGTTTTCAAGCTATGCCTGTGTACCAATAATTGATGTTTTTATTGTGAAATAATATGTCATTGTACTGATATGATATGAATGTTTACATAATCATTTGCTGATGGTTCTTTCCACTTTTGACAATGCTAAATAGTGCTTCTGTGAATATTAATAAATAAGCATTTTTTGACTCAATTATTGTAGTTATGTACCTAGTCATATGGTAATTCTACATTAAAAGATTTTTCTTGCCGGGCAGTGGTAGCTTACTCCTTTGATCCCAGCACTTGGGAGGCAGAGGCAGCAGATTTCTGAGTTTGAGGCTAGCCTGCTCTACAGAGTGAGTTCCAGGACAGCCAGGGTTATACAGAGAAACCCTGTCTCAAAACAAAACAAAACAAAACAAAAACAAAACAAAATAAGATTTTTCCCATTTAAATTTTTAGCTAATTCTAAATAAAAATATTTTATTTATATTAGCCTACAAGATGGTTGAATTCATTGTGGATATTTATTTATTTATTTATTTATTTATTTATTTATTTATATTCTAGTTATTGCCCCCCTGTCAGTTTCCCCTCTTATTCCTCTTCCAAGAGGGTGCTCCCACCATCAGCCCGCCCCCTTCCTTGGGGCCTCTTATTTCTCAAAGATTAACTGAATCCTCTCATACTGAGGTTTGACCAGGCAGACCTCTGCCATATTTGTTCCAGGGTTTATGGTCCACCCCATGTATGCTCCTGGTTAGTGGCTTAGTCTCTGGGAGCTCTCTAGGATCTGGGTTAGTTGAGACTGATGATCTTCCTATGGAGGTTTCTCAGAAAAGGAGGATCCATACCTGGGCATCAACACACACATACACACACACACACACAGACACATACACACGTCACTGCAGGACTAGATGCATCCTCTTCCACTCAGGCCAGACAAGATAGCAGATTTGGAGACAGAACTGCTCCAGTTATTGGGGAACCTGTATAAAGACCAAACTGTATACTCACTACATATGTGTTGAGGTCCAGCCCATGCTCAATCATCAGTTGGTGGTTCAGTCTCTGGGAACTCTCAGGGGTCAATATTCTTTGATTCTTTGGAGTAACCTCTAACCTCTGGTTTCCTTAATCCATCCCCTAACTCTTCCACAAGACTTTCTGAGTTCCATCTAATATTTGGCTATGGATTTCCAAGTCTGTTTCAGTCAACTGCTGGGTGGAGTCTCTCAGAGGACAGTTATGTTAGGCTCCTGTCTACAAGCATAAAAGAGTATCATTAATAGTATCAGGGATTGGTTCTTGACCATGGAATGGATCTCCAGTTCAGCCAGACATTTGTTGGCCATTCCCTCAGTCTCTGCTCTTTCTTTGTCCCTACACTTTTTGTAGGTAGAACAAATTTCGGGTTTCGTTGTTTATAATCATTCATATCTTTCCAATATCTGTCATGATAAGACAAATACCTGTCGTGATGTATGAAAGTGGCCAAAGAACATTTGTTGTATGCTGCTTAAAATTATACAAATTTCTTTATGATCAAATGTAAAAAAAAAATCCCCATTTAAATAGAAACACTTTAACAGTTAGCAATAAATTGTAAACTCTACACTGCATTGTGGGTGAGTTGGTGTTGTTATCCCTCCCCTGGGAGTCCTTCCTGTCTATAATAGGTGGCCACTTCAGGTTTCATATACCCCACTATAAGGAGTTTCACCAAGAGTCACCCTTATACTCTCCCTGGAGTATCTCCTATCTCAGTTCTCTGGCATCTGCCATATTCTAAGCCTTCTTCCACCCTAATTCCCATTCATTCTCTCACTGGCTTTTCCTGAACCCCTGATCTTTTACCAACCCCATCTCCCTTCCCCATTCCTTCTACACATTCCATCCATCCATCCACCTCCACTGAATATTTTATTTCCTATTCTGAGTTAGATTCGAGCTTCCTTCCTTGGGTCTTCATTGTTACTTAGATTCTTTGGGTCTATGGATTGTAGCATAGATATACTGTATGTTATGACTGATATCCACTAATAAGTGAGTACATACTATGCATGTCCTTTAGATCTAGGTTCCCTCACTCAGAATGTTTTCTACTTCCATCCATTTGCCTGCAATTGTCATGATGTCCTTGTTTTTAATGGCTAAATAGTATTCCATTGTATAAATGAAACATATTTTCTTCCTTTATTTTAAAATTTTATTTTCTATTAAATTATTTTATTAATTTACATACCAAATGTCACTCCCCTTATTAGTGCCCCTTCCCAGAGTTCAAAAGCCCATCCCCCTTCTCATTGCCTCTGAGATTCTCCCCCCCACACACACACACACCCTTGTCACCATCCCAAAAACCTTCACCTCACCCTACCCCAGAATCCCTGTTCCTTAGGCCATCAAGTCTCTACATGATTGATTAGGCACACCTTCTCCTACTGAGGACAAACAAAGCAGTCTTCTGCTACATATATACTAGTGATATATGTAGATATACGGCCAGAGATCAGGCATGTATACTCTTTAGTGGTGGCTTATTATGTGGGAGCTCTGAGGGGTCCAGGTTAGTTAATATTGTTAGTCTTCCTGTGGTCTTGCCATCCTCTTCATCCCCTGCTCCATTTTTCCTCACTGTATTTTCTTTAGACAGGAACAATTTTATGTCAAATTTTTGAAGATTGTTGGGTGTCCCCTGTCCCATCTGGGGCCATGTCTATCTACTGGAGGTAGTCTCTTAAAATTCCATCTACCCACTGTTGGGCATCTCAGCTAAGGTCATCCTCGTATAGTCCTGGGAGCTTTTGACATCCTAGGTCTCTGTGACTTTTAGAGGTTCCCCCACCCCTGATCCCACACTGCTGCATATTTCCACTCATTCTTCTGGCCCTCTAGGCTTCTATCATATCTTCTTCCATACCTGACCTTGCCCTTCCCTTTCCCCTCCTTCTCCCCTTTCCAACCCAGATATTCCCTCCCTTTGCACCAATGATTATTTTGTCCCCTCTTCTAAGCAGGATTGAAGTATCCACACTTGGGCCTTCCTTCTTATTAAGGTTTCTACATTCTGTGAGTTTTATTATGAGTATTCTGAATTTTATTGGCCAATGTACAATATCAGTGAGTAAAACCATGCATGTTCTTTTGGGTCTGGTTACCACACTCAGGATGATATTTTCTAGTTCCATTCATTTCCCTGTAAAATTCATGATGTCCTTGGTTTTTTGTTGTTGTTGTTGTTTTGTTTTGTTTTTTTTTTAATTTTTAATATTTTTATTACGTATTTTCCTCAATTACATTTCCAATGCTATCCCAAAAGTCCCCCATACCCTCCCCCCACTTCCCTACCCACCCATTCCCATTCTTTTGGCCCTGGCATTCCCCTGTATTGGGGCATATAAAGTTTGCAAGTCCAATGGGCCTCTCTTTCCAGTGATGGCCGACTAGGCCATCTTTCGATACATATGCAGCTAGAGACAAGAGCTCCGGGGTACTGGTTAGTTCATCATGTTGTTCCCCCTATAGGGTTGCAGATCCCTTTAGCTCCTTGGGTACTTTCTCTAGCTTCTCCATTGGGAGCCCTGTGATCCATCCAATAGCTGACTGTGCTCAACCACTTGTGTGTTTGCTAGGCCCCAGTATAGTCTCACAAGAGACCGCTATATCTGGGTCCTTTCAGCAAAATCTTGCTAGTGTATGCAATGGTGTCAGTGTTTGGAAGCTGATTATGGGATGGATCCCTGGATATGGCAGTCTCTAGATGGTCCATCCTTTCATCACAGCTCCAAACTTTGTCTCTGTAACTCCTTCCATGGGTGTTTTGTTCCCAATTCTAAGAAGGGGCATAGTGTCCACACTTTGGTCTTCATTCTTCTTGAGTTTCATGCGTTTAGCAAATTGTATCTTATATGATGTCCTTGTTTTTAATAGCAGAATAGTATTACACTGGGTAAATGAACCACATTGTCTGTATCCATTCTTCAGTTGAGGGACACCTGGGTTTTTTCCAGCTTATGGCTATTATAAATAAGTTTGCTACAAATATAATGGAGTATGTGCCTTTGTGGTATGGAAAAGTGTCTTTTGGGTAAATGCAAATATACCCAAGGAGTGGAATAGCTGGGTCTTCAGCTAAAACTATTTCCAATTTTCTGAGGAACCTCCAGATTGTTTTTCAGAGTGGTTGTACCAGTTTGTAATCCCACCAGCAATGGAGGAGTGTTCCTCTTTCTCCACATCCTTGCGAACATGTGCTGTCCCCTGAGTTTTTTATCTTAGCCATGCTGAATGGTGTAAGGTGGAATCTCAGGTCTCTTAGATTTTCATTTCCCTGATGACTAAATACTTTGAAAATTTCTTAAGTGCTTCTCAGATATTTGAGATTCCTCTGTTGAAAATTCTCCGTTTAGCTTTATACCCCATTTTTTGATTGAGTTATTTTGGGTTTTTTTTTTTTTTGAGGTTTTCTTCTTGAGTTCCTTATATATTTTAGATATTAACACTGTATCAGATGTGGGGTTAGTTAAGATTTTTTTCCCAATCTGTAGGGTGCCAATTTCTCTTATTGACTATGTCCTTTGATTACAGAAGGTATCCAGCTTCATATGGACACTTGGACCATTTCCATACAGGGTTGACCTTGCTAAAGGATGAAGCAGGTATGGTGTGTTCTGCATGAAGTTTACTCTATTACAACAATAGCTATGATTTAGTGATAAGGGTCATTGATAGCTTTTACAAGAGTAATGTTCTGAAAACATGGTAGCTAAAATTTCAAATGAGGAAAAAAGCTTAATGCACAATTACTATATGACTATACTATAATAATTGATTTAAACAAATGATTGTATATTAGTATTCATGGAAGTGCTACTTTTTGTTGTCCTTAACTAGAACAAAGCATCAGCAAAAGACTATGTAAACAACCATGACATATTATTCTTACTCAACAATAGGAACAATTATTGGCACATAGAACTAAGCAGACATATCTTGAAAACATGTTAATAGAAGGAAGTCATTCTTGAAGAGCTTATACTCACATGATATATCAAAAATAGGAAAATCTGTAAATGTATAATGTTTAGAGGAATTGCCTATGGATAGTTGGAGGGGACAGTAAGGACTCTTTGGGGAATTTGTTGTGGAATAGTAGGTTCTAAAAAATGCACCATAGAGGACTGGAGAGATGCCTCAGCAGTTAAGAGCACTAACTGTTCTTTCAGAGGTCCTAAGTTCAATTCGCAGGAACATGGTGGCTTATAACCCTTTGTAATGGGATGTGATACCCTCTTCTGATGTGTCTGAAGACAGAAACATTGTACTCATACAATAAAGTAAAAAAGTAAATCTTTTTTTAAAATGAACTGTAATCTTGTATTCCAGGTAACCCAGAGACCAATCTGTGCAGGAGAGCATGGACCCTGCAGAAGCAACATAGTTTCTGGGACAGGGACCCTTTCTGGCCTGCATCTTCAGCCAGGAAGCAGAATTGAGCTGCAGACATCTGCACACTTTCCCCGACAGAGGAAAGGTTGCCTCCAGGGAGGGCTCTGACCACCCCAGCAGGTGAGAGCACCACCATGTATCCCAGGACCCTCGAAAACCAGTCTGTGAAGGAGGGAGTGCTGGCTGCAGAAGCAACATAGCTTCTGGGACCCTTTGGGCCTTTTATATTCAGCCAGGTGGCAGAGCTGAGCTCCAGACCTCTGTGCATCTTCCCTGCAAGAGAAGAGCTTGCCTGCAGAGAGTAATCTGACCACTGAGACTCAGGAGAGAGTTGAACTCCCAAGAGTGCTGACAGAGGCTAACAGAATCACAGGAGGAACAAGCCGCACCCAGAGATAGCTATAACAACTGACATCAGAGATTCTCAGATGGTGAATGGCAAAAGTAAGAACCTTACTAACAGAAACCAAGACCACTCACCATCATCAGAACCCAGCACTCCCACCACAGCGAGTCCTGGATACCCTAACACACCCAAAAAGCAAGATTCAGATTTAAAATTGTATCTTATGAAGCTGATAGAGGATTTTAAGAGGGAAATTAATAACTCCCTTAGAGAAATACAGAAGAACATGGCTAAACAGGTAAAAGGTCTGAAGGAGGAAGCACAAAAATCACTTAAAGATTACAGGGAAACACTGCTAAATAAGTAGAAGCCTTTAGGAAGGAGCACAAAAATCCCTTAAATAATTAAAGGAAAACCCAACCAATCAGGTGTTGGAATTGAACAAAACCATACAAGATCTAAAAAGGGAAGTAGAAACAATAAAGAAAACTCAATAGGAGACAACTCTGGAGTATAAAACGCTAGGAAAGAAATCTGGAACCATAGATCAAGCATCAGCAACAGAATACAAGAGATGGAAGAGAGAATCTCAGGTGCAGAAGATTCCATAGAAAACATGGACACAACAATAAAAGAAAATACAAAATCCAAAAAGATCCTTACTCAAAACATCCAGGAAATCCAGGACAGAATGAGAAGACCAAACCTATGGATAAAAGGAGTAGATGAGAAGGAAGATTTTTAATTTAAAGGACCAGCAAATATCTTCAACAAAATTATATAAGAAAACTTCCCTAACCTAAAGACATGCCCATGCACATACAAGAAGCCTACAGAACTCCAAATAGACTGGACCAAGAAAAGAAATTCCTCCCAATGCATAATAATCAGAACAACAAATGCACTAAATAAAGATACAATATTAAAAGCAGTAAGGGAAAAAGGTCAAGTAACATATAAAGGCAGGCTATTATATTTACACAAGACTTCTCACAAGAGACTATTAAAGCCAGGAGATTCTGGACAGATGTTATACAAAACCTAAGAGAACAAAAATGCAAGCCCAGGCTACTATACCCAGCAAAACTCTCATTTACCATAGATAGAGAAACCAAAGTATTCCATGACAAAACCAAATTAACACAATATCATTCCAAGAATCCAGCCCTTCAAAGGATAATAAAGGGAAAACACCAATACAAGGATGGAAATTACACCCTAGAAAAAGCAAGAAAGTAATCCTTCAACAAACCTAAAAGAAGACAGTTGCAAGAACAGAATCCACGTTCTAACAACAAAAAATAACAGGAAGCAACAATTAATTTTCTTTAATATCTCTTAATGTCAATGAACTCAATTCTCCAATAAAAAGACATAGACTAACAGACTGGCTACACAAACAGGATCCAACATTTTGCTGCTTACAGGAAACCCACATCAGGGAAAGACAGACACTACCTCAGAGTAAAAGGCTGGAAAACAATTTTCCAAGAAAATGGCCTGAAAAAACAAGCTAGAGTAGCCATTCAAATATAGAATAAAATCGACTTCCAACCGAAAGTTATCAAAAAAGACAAGGAGGGGCACTTCATACACATCAAAGGTAATATCCCTGAAGATGAACTCTCAATTCTGAATATCTATACTCCAAAAACAAGGGCAGCCACATTCATAAAGGAAACCTTAGTAAAGCTCAAAGCACATATTGAAACTCACACAATAATAGTGGGAGACTTCAACACCCCACTTTCATCAAGGAATCGATACTGGAAACAGAAACTAAACAATGACACATGAAAAGTAAGAGAAGTTATGAAACAAATGGATTTAACAGATACCTACAAAACATTTTATCCTAAAAGAAAACAATATACATTCTTCTCAGCACCTCATGGTACTTCCTCCAAAACTGACCATATAATTGATCGCAAAATAGGTATCAACAGATACAAAAATATTGAAAATATCCCATGCATCCTAACAGATCACCATGGACTAAGGCTGATCTTCAATAACAACATAAATAACAGAAAGCCAACATTCACGTGGAAGCTGAACAACACTCTGCTCAATGATACCTTGGTCAGGGAAGAAATAAAAAAAGAAATTAAAGACTATTTTGGGTTTAATTAAAATGAAGCCACAACATACCCAAACTTATGGGACACAATGGAAGCAGCCCTAAGGGGAAAACTCATAGCTCTGAGTGCCTCCAAAAAGAAACAAGAGGGAGCATACATGTGCAGCCTGACAGCATACCTGGAAGCAAATTCACCCAGGAGGTGTAGAAGGCAGGAAATAATCAAACTTGGGGCTGAAATCAACCAAGTGGAAACAAAAAGAATTATACACAAATCAACCAAACCATGAGCTGGTTCTTTGAGAAAATCAACAAGATAGATAAACCCTAGGCCAGAATAACTAGAGGGCACAGGGACAGTATCCTAATGAACAAAATCAGAAATGAAAAGGGAGACATAACAACAAAACACTAGAAAATCCAAAGCATCATCACATCCTACTACAAAGGGCTATACTCAACAAAACTGGAAAATGTGGATGAAATAGACAAATTCCAAGACAGATACCAGGTACCAAAATTAAATCAGGGTCAGATTAATGATCTAAACAGTCCCATGGCCCCTAAAGAAATAGAAGTAGTCATTAATACTCTCCCAACCAAAAAAAAAAAAAAGCCCAGCACAAGATGAGTTTAATGCAGAGTTCTGTCAGACCTTCAAAGAAGATCTAATTCCAGTTCTCCTCAAACTATTCCACAAAATAGAATCAGAAGGTACTCTACCCAATTCATTCTAGGAAGCCACAATTAATCTGATACCTAAACCACACAAAGATCCAGAAAATAAAGAGAACTTCAGACCAATTTTAATAAAATCCTCACAAACAGAATCCAAAACCACATCAAAACTATCATCCATCTTGATCAAGTAGGCTTCATCCCAGGGATGCAGGGATGGCTTAATATACAGAAATCCATCAATGCAATCCACTATATAAACAAACTCAAAGACAAAAAACACATGATCATCTCATTAGATACTGGGAAAGCATTTGACAAAATCCAACACCCCTTCATGATATAAGTCATGGAAAGATCAGGAATTCAAGTCCCATACATAAACATAATAAAAGCAATGTACAGCAAATCAGTAGCCAACATCAAACTAAATTGAGAGAAACTTGAAGCAATCCCACTAAAATCAGGGATGAGACAAGGCTGCCCACTTTCTCCCTACCTATTTAATATGGTACTTGAAATCCTAGCCAGAGCAATTCGACAACAAAAGGAGGTCAAGGGGATATAAATTGGAAAGGAAGAAGTCAAAATATCACTATTTGCAGATGATATGATAGTATATATAAATGACCCTAAAAATTCCACCAGAGAACACATAAATCTGATAAACAGCTTCAGTGAAGTAGCTGGATATAAAATTAACTCAAACAAATCAGGGGTCCTTCTCTACACAAAGGATAAACAGGCTGAGATATAAATTAAGGAAGCAACACCATTCACAATAGTCACAAATAATGTAAAGTACCTTGGTATTTCTCTAACTAAGAAAGTGAAAGATCTTTTTGCTAAGAACTTCAGGTCTCTGAAGAAAGAAATCGAAGAGGATCTCAGAAGATGGAAAGATCTCCCATGCTCATGGATTGGCAGGATTAATATAGTTAAATGGCCATCTTGCCAAAAGCAATCTACAGATTCAATGAAATCCCCATCAAAATTCCAACTCAATTCTTCAGAGTTATAAAAGGCAATTTGAAATTCATCTGGAATAACACACAACCTAGGATAGCAAAAACTATTCTCAACAATAAAAGAACCTCTGAGGGAATCACTATGCTGGACCTCTAGCTGTACTACAGCTCAATTGTGATAAATACTACATGGTACTGGTACAATGACAGACTGGTAGATCAATGGAATGGAATTGAAAACCCAGAAATGAACCCACACACCTATGGGCACTTGATCTTTGCCAAAGGAGCTAAAACAATCCAGTGGAAAATAAGCAGCATTTTCAACAAATTGTGCTGGCACAACTGGTTGTCATGTAGAGGAATGCTAATTGATCCATTCTTATCTCCTTATACAAAGCTCATGTCTAAGTGGATCAGAGAACTACACATAAAACCAGAGACACTGAAATTTATAGAGGAGAAAGTGGGGAAAAACCTCGAGGATATGGGGATGGGGGAAAAATTCCTGAACAGGACAGCAATGGCCTGTGCTGTAAGATCAAGAATCGACAAATGGGCCCTCATAAAATTGCAAAGCTTCTGTAAGGAAAAAGACACTGTCAATAAGACAAAAAGGCCACCAACAGATTGGGAAAGGATTTTTATCAATCCTAAATCAGATAGGGGACTAATATCCAATATATACAAAGAACTCAAGAAGCTGAACTCCAGAAATTCAAATAGCCCCATTAAAAAATGGGGTACAGGGCTAAACAAAGAATTCTCAACTGAGGAACACCGAATGGATGAGAAGCACCTGAAAAAATGTTCAACATCCTTAATCATCAGAGAAATGCAAATCAAAGTCACCCTGAGATTCCACCTCACATCACTCAGAATGGCTAAGATAAAAAATTCAGGTGAAAGAAAATGCTGGCAAGGATGTGGAGGAAGAGGGACATTCCTCCATTGCTGGTGGGATTGCAAGCTTGTACAACCACTCTGCAAATCAGTCTGGAGGTTCTTCAGAAAATTTGACATAGTACTACATGAATATCCAGCAATTCCTCTACTGGGCATTTCCCCAGAAGATGTAATAAGGACACATGCTCCACTATGTTCATAACAGCCTTAATTATAATAGCCAGAAGCTGGAAAGAAGTCAGATGTCCCTCAACAGAGGAATGGATACAGAAAATGTGGTACATTTACACAATGGACTACTACTAAGCTATTAAAAACAATGAATTTATGAAATTCTTAGGCAAATAGATGGATCTGGAGGATATAATCCTGAGTGAGGTAACCCAATTGCAAAAGAACTCACATGACATGCACTCAGTCATAAGTGGATAATAGCCCAGAAACTTAGAATACCTAAGATACAATTTGCAACACATGAAAATCAAGAAGACGAAATACCAAAGTGTGGATACTTAATTCCTCCTTAGAATAGGAAACAAAATACCCATGGAAGGTGTTACAGAGACAAAGTTCAGATCTGAGACAGAAGAAAGGACCATCCAAAGCATGCCCCACCCTGGGATCCATCCCATAATCAGCCACCAAACGCAGACATTATTGCATATGCCAGCAAGATTTTGCTGAAAGGTCCCTGACAAAGCTCTCTCTTGTGAGGCTATGCCAGTGCCTGGCAAATACAGAAGTGGATGCTCACAGTCAACTATTGGATGGAACACAGGGCCCCCAATGGAGGAGCTAGAGAAAGTACCCAAGGAGCTAAAGGGGTCTGCAACCCTATAGGAGGAACAACAATATGAACTAAGCAGGAACCCCAGAGCTCGTGTCTCTAGCTGCCTATGTAGCAGAAGATGGCCTAGTTGGTCATCATGGGAAAAGAGGCCCCTATTCTTCCAAATTTTATATGCTCCAGTACAGGGGAATGCCAGGGACAAGAACAGGGAGTGGGTGGGATGGGGAGCAGGGCAGGAGGAGGATATAGGGGACTTCGGAGTAGCATTTGAAATGTAAGTGAAAAAATATCTAATAAAAAATGTTTAAAAATGCACTGTAGAGTGTTTGAATGGCACTGAACATTCTACAGCTATTTAATTATACTAATGTAAGTGTGCATCACAATTTTTAGGAATGATTGAATTAGAACTAAAGCCCACCATTCAACCACTTTTGTTTCTCATGTCAACAAAAATAGAGTATATGGCATCATTCTTTTTGGAGAAATTGAAACCAACTGACTAGCAAGCAAAATGTGGTTGTTCTAAACTAACAAGGTAGGATGTGCTGTGTTTAAACTTTTGAACATATCCTTAGACCCCTCTTACTATTAAAACAATCTAAAACTGAAGTTGATCTTCTCTAAGAGCCCAATAAAGGTTAAATCATTAAGGATCAAGATTTCCTGGGGTTTTAAGTTTGTGTTTATTATATTCAGAACTTTATTGTACAGATGAGTTCCATGTCCAGGAAGCTATCCTTAAGGAAGTTATTTTAAATGTGACTTTATGGCCTTGTGATCAATGGTGAACTCATATAACTTGGAATAATAAAATAATCTTACATATATGGAGAGGGGTTTGATGATAGTGGGTAGTAGATACAATTAATGTTTTCGTGGGGAGGTGAGAAGGCAAAATGAGTGAACAGGCATGGGAACATGGACTGCTTTTATATGAGCTTTAGGAAATATTAAAATGCTATCTCCTCCTTTCCGTTTTCTTGTGTTTTTCACATATTGACACACATAGAACACTGGAAGATGAAGTTTAAATTTTTGAAGAATGTTGTATATCTGTCCTAAGTCCTCTTGTAGATAGTCATGTAGAATTGAGATGCTGTTCTTGGAAGCTTCCCAATGTGTGTGCTTTTATACAGTATCATTCTACTAAAAACTAGTATTGGGTGAGCTGAAGAGATTTGCTCAGCAGTTAAAGTCTAAACTCACAATCAAAAACATAACAACCACTGATGATTTCTTGTGTGAAATTTTGTTGATTGAGACACTCGAAGTCATTAATAATCAGAATACTTTCTGAAAATTCAGAGTGGTTTCCAGTCACCTTTCTTCCCTTTCCCTGATAATGAAGGGAGCTCCAGTCAAGTGGAATCCATGTTCATTACCTGAACATAGCATGCATATGCAACTTTCCATGCTGTTTTTGCTTTCCTCTTGGTACTATTTTTTAGTTTTGCTTGTTGATGTTTTAAATTTTACCTTCTCTTAAGTATAGGAAATAGTGAGCAGTGAATATAATTGGTCTCCACTAGAGATCCCAGGGGTAAACTGGTCTTAGAAAGGTCTTGGGTAACTCATAAAATACTATGTATTTAATGGGTAACTCATAAAATACTATGTATTTAATGAGTTATTCAGGATCTGGACTACTCTGGGATGCTTGGCACCTAAGGCCCAGGGATGAGTACCAAGGCTGCTAGTTCCTGTGTCTGCAAATATAATAAAGGTCAGCAGAATCATGAACCAGAAACTTTGACTCAGTTTCAGATGAGCTGGGTATAATAAGGGAAATAAGCTGGTGTCTTGCTGCCAATGGAAATACCTGTGTTGTGTATGACAGGTTTTTAGGTATGATAACTTTCTTCTTTTCTCTGTCTCCCATAACTGCACAACTTTGTTCTAGTATTTGTTTCATGTAACCTCTTTCATGTTGATGGGCTCATTCAAATTCCTCATTATATAATTTTCTGTCATTATACTACCATTTGAATACAAGAGCAGCCCTGTGAGGAAATGCTCATTGTTGTTTACTTTACCTTAAACTGTGGAGATCTTAGCAAATACTGAACAATGTGCCCTCAAAGACTATGATTAATTTTATCTGCCCATGTTCACAAATCTTTGCTTTACCGGAATTATTGATACTGCTCCTATGTGCAGTCTATTAAGAACAACTAATATCATCCAGTTGTTCTTATTAAGAAACAATGAAATCTAGTCAACCAAACTCAGTTCTTCTACTGAGTCCAAGTTAATATGTAGGTTGACCGAATTTTAGAATCTTATCCCTTGTGATTTTTATGTGCTGTTAAATTTAAGAACTATGGATTTAACATATAAAGAAAACATGAAGTGCACTGCCTTATCAGTGGTAAAATTTGATTGTGATTAATCTAGCTTTTGATCTTTCAACACATGCCTACATAACACAAAGGCACTGTTCAATTATAGAAGACTCAGAAACTGGGCCTGGTGGAATATGCCTGTCATGCCAGTGCTCAGGAATCAGGGGTAGTAGTGATTCATGTTTGCGACCAGCCTGAGACACATATGGAGAACCTCTTTTTGAATACCACATGATTTTCTCCTACAATGTTTCCCCTCTGTAATGTTAATCTATGGTGTCTAAGTGTGAAACCTCTGAAGTCACCTGAATTAAATATTCTGACAGCACTCAGGCTAGGTTGTAGCATTTCAGAAAAAGTTGCTTAGATCTCTTGTTGTTTCTTTTGTTTTGTCAGCTTTGAGACACGTGATAGGTTTATTAGAAACTGTTGTCCATAATCACAAGTTGGCACACCTGTGTGTGTGTGTTTGTGTGTTTGTGTGTGTGTATTTCTGTGTATTGTATGTGTGTGCCCATGTATGTGACATAGGATACAGACTGCCCAGTGTTAGAGACTAATAAGGGGAACAACTGAAGAAATCCCTGAGAAGAGTGGAGGTTACAGACTTGTATCTAAAGAAGAAGAGGCAACATTTTTCTACATTGAATTGACCTTTGTCCCCAATTCCTTCAAATGAATGCATAAGCTCACCATGTGATGAAGCGTTAGTTACTTTACTTAAAGTCTAGAGATTTTAATGACATTTAGAGAATGTCTGCATAGCAAGTAGGATTTTTCCAAATGGGTATCAGGTATAAGTCCACTGATGTATAAATCCACAATCATATACAACATAGTCATATGAGGAATAACCCAAGTGAAAATTCCAAAGCAATTTGTTGCTTCTTTCCTTATAATTCATAAAATTTTTCATCTGAATGTGTTCTGCACCAATATCATTGATATTTTGTGGATATGTATATGATTTATACTCATCAGTATTACTGAGGAATGATAGAAATGATTAACCCAAACATTGCAAAAATACAACATTTAACTCTGATAATCAACATAGAGTTTAAAATTTAGTGATAACTGTTCAAGTCCGTTTATGTACATGTGATTTTTCTTTTACCTTTGAAGATAAATTAATCTGCATCAGTTTGAGCAGCAAATAACAAATATTCAATGGCCATATTTATGCATCATGACAGTTTTTGGTCCTAGTTAGTAACTGAGAATGTAAACAACCAAACAAACTGAAGGCATATATGACATTTCTGGCATGAGTATACAATCAATGGAAATATAGAGTAAAGTAGTGATCAAATATTAAGTGTAAGGAATGACATGTATAGGATAATAGGGAGCATGGCTGAACGTCTCACTTAGTATGTGAGGACAGTAAATGCAGTTGAGTATATGATAATCAATATCACTGACATATGAGTGAGGATGAACCAGGTGAAGGGAAGCTGAAGGGAGGAAACGGTAGGTTAGCAAAAGCAACTCTAAAATGTGGGAGATGAAGAGTCCTAACTTCAGCATTGATGAAAAGAGAAATGCAAATGTCACTGTGAGGCCACTGTGGGATGTACCACTGGCACATGTGAAATAATAAAACAGCATGTGTGCCTTAGTAGGAGCATTGTCCTTATCCTCAGAGCAACAGTGGTAAAATTAATTCAGAAAAGATAGGAAGAAACTACTCTGTTAGAACGCCACAGTATAAATGATCCATGTTGAAGGAGAAGAGTCTGGAGAAATGAGAACATGGGCATGATTGAGTGTGCTTCTGTATTCCAGTAATGACAAGATAGGATCCTCATATGTTGATATAATCTCACCAAAAGGAATGGATGAAATAGGAGGAGAATAAAGGATATATTCTGGATAGTGTATAGCATATAAGAAAAATAGGAATAGATCTACATTCAATTATTTCTGATTTTTTAACTATACTATGAGAGACTGGAAAGGGAGGAGAATGAGGGGAAAATGCTTTAGGAGACAATAAAATGGAGACACTCACTTTCCTTGGGGTTTTGAGATTCTGCTGCCTGTCATACATGGTGTAGAAGGAAGATGGTTAGTTAAGTGGAGCAGAAATCTGAATGATACAGGGAGGGGCATGTATGAGTTGGAAATGGTATTCAATGCATTGGAGTATGAGAGGTTTTCTTGAAATTTACACAAATTATGATGATAAAATTTAAGTACACTTTTCAGAAACATCAGTATACAAAAAACATAGAGAAAATTGCAATTCACAAACAACAGTGACCCAGGATGAGCACATAGCAGAAGAGAGCATTAGTCCAACTTGTATCTCAGTAGAAACAACATCCAAATGTCTACAAAAGGGGGAAAGATATAAATCAATCTCTTATAGAAAAGTTGAGAAACATTATTAATGACTGTAATGATGACAGACATTTGGAGTTTTGACATTATAGTCACTATGACTGTTAGACCCACTGCTATAAAATATATTACCTGGATATGTATTAATTTTTATTTAGAGTTTACAGTGATACTGATATTTTCTCACTAGGATACTGGAGAAAAAGAATGATAAAGAACCAAACTGTCATCTCCCAGTTCCTCCTCCTCGGCCTGCCCATCCCCCCACAGCACCAGAAACTGTTCTTTACCCTGTTCCTGTCCATGTACCTCACCACCGTCCTGGGGAACCTCATCATCATCATCCTCATTCTTCTGGACTCCCATCTCCACACACCCATGTACTTGTTTCTCAGCACCTTGTCATTCTCTGATCTTTGCTTTTCCTCTGTCACAATGCCCAAGTTGCTTCAGGACATGTAAAGCCAGGACACATCTATCTCCTATGCCGGCTGTCTGACACAAATGTACTTTTTCATGGTTTTTGCAAACATGGAGAATGTTCTTCTTGTGGTCATGGCCTATGACCGCTATGTAGCAATCTGTTTTCCTCTTCATTACACTCGCATCATGATCCCTAAGCTCTGTGTGTCTCTGGTAGTTCTCTCCTGTGTATTTACCATTCTGTATTCCATGTTACACACCCTACTCTTGGCAAGATTGTCATTCTGTGAGGACAATGTGATCCCCCACTTTTTCTGTGACCTATCTGCCGTGCTCAAGTTGGCCTGCTCTGACATTTACATTAATGAAGTAATGATATTTATCTTCGGAGGGCTTGATACTGTAATCCCATTCTTACTCATTTTTGTTTCCTAAGTACAAATTGTCTGCTCCATTCTAAAGTTTTCAACTACAAGGGGCATAGCCAAGGTCTTTTCCACCTGTGGCTCCCACCTGTCTGTGGTCTCACTGTTCTATGGGACAATTATTGGTCTCTACTTTTGCCCATCATCTAATAACTCTACTGTGAAGGACACTGTCATGGCTATGATGTACACAGTGGTGACTCCCATGCTGAATCCGTTCATCTACAGCCTGAGGAACAAAGATATGAAAGAGGCCCTGATTAGAGTCCTTTGCAAGAAGAAAATATCTTTATAATGACAATACTGGTATTTATACATAAATTTACCTCACAATTATATTGATATTAATATCACACAATATATCCCTACAATGAGATATATTACATAATGTTGCATCTACCAAAGTGTGTTTTGCAAAGTAGCTCAGTTAGGTAAAGTGACCTTAGTGAGCCAGTGATGCCATCTCCTGTCTTGCACAGGTGATTCTTAAAAAGCATTAGATAACAGTCACTGTTGTGTCAGATTTTCATTTCTTACATTATATTTCTTAATTGAGAAATGAAATGATTCTTCTCACATTCAGTACAAACTAACCATACTTTCCCTTTGCTCTACTATTCCTGGCCACCCCCCAACTTCCATTTCCCCTGGATCAGTTCCCTCTCCATTTCTTCTTTAGAAAAAAACTGGCCTCCAAGGGACAACAGCCAAACTTGACAAAACAAAAATACAATAATACAAGGTGAAAGCCTTTATATTAACCTGGACACAGCAATTCAAATAGGAGAAAAGGAATCTCAAGAGCAGGCAAAGGAGGCAAAGATCAGCCTATTGTTCAGATCCCACAAAATAGCAAGCTAACAACCCTAACCTATACTCAAAGGCCCTGGTGCAGACCCATGCAGACACCCTGGCTTCATTTCAGTATCTGTAAGCCCATGTGAGTTTGCTTAGTTGATATGGTGGGGGCATGATCCCATAGTGTTATCAACACCCTCTGATTTCTATAATCTTTCCTCCACCTCTTCCATGGATTTCTCTTATCTATGAGAGGTGGGATCAAATGCAGACCTCTAACTTACACACAATCTCTCTGCATAATCTCTAGATATACATCTCTGCAACTGTACCAATCTGCTGCTGAGAACATTGCCTGGTTATAAAGATGGCCAGTTTAGACTCTGTAGCTTCCATCACTAGTTCTCACTAGGGTCACCCTTAGGGATTCCAGGAAGTTTCCAGTGCACTAGATTTCCACAAATTCCCATATATGACCCCAAGTTACAGATGTCCTTCCCTGTACTCTCTCCTCTCATTCCTCCCTTTCCACCAGATCCCTCCCACTTCTCTCTCATCTGTCCACAGTCCACTCTCATACTCTATTATTTCCCCTTCCTTAGATAAACACTATAACCATCCATCTTATTTACAGAACCTATCTGGTTCTGTGGATTGTAGTTTATCATTTACTTAACAGCTAATATACATTTATAAATGAATACATACCCTATTTGTCTTTCTAGCTCTGATACTTCATAGCATCCAAACACAATCTTTTTCTAATGCCTTCTGCTTTCTTCCTACACTTTTACATCAGTTCATCTATTAATCTTCCCTTTTATTTTTATTTTTGTGTTGATTTTTCTGGATTGTTGTTACCCTGAACAAACTTTTGTGATCCTATTGCAATTCAGTGTCATTTGTGCCATTTTTCTTTTCTTAAAATTATTGCCCAGCAGCCATGTAAAGTTATTTCCCCAAAACCATGGAAAGAAGAAGGAAGCAGTACAAAATTCAGGTTTTTAAAATTGCTTTTAATTTTTATTTAGCCTTCAAAATTCTGTATTTACATATGACGCCTGAAAGCTATGAGAATGATATATCTAGTGAGATATGGCATTGGTGCAATACTTGCCAAAAGGTTATGGAAGTAACCAACAGATTTCTGATTGGATTTAAGGCCCACTGGCCAGGAAGAGACTCAGGCCTAATTCATGGCCAAGAATCCATGGCTGGTGAAACCCTAAGTCCTAGGTCAAAACCTACTACTGTTATATTGCTAAATGGACATCATGACAAACTGCATTATAAATACTTACCATTATACTTATAGACTAGTACATCTCTCATCCATTAATGGAGAAACTTCTTGTTCTCAGTGAACAAAGATTTATGCAGAGTCTTAAAATTGTCTCTGTAAAGAATAAGTGACTGTAGAGTGTTTAGCCATAATTGAAAATACCTGTATCTTACTTCCCTCTCACAAGGCTAAAGAACCATCACAGAAGAGCATGCAGAAAAATTGTAGGAGCCAGAAAATGGGTAGCACTGAAGCAAAAGTGTATCCTTTTGCTGTGGCAGGGCCATTACACTCATGAACTCAAAACAATATGGTTGTGTGGACAAGATCAAGTCAGTCAACATTTAAGCACAGAAAGATGGTGAGACCCAACTTCTCTGCTAGGTAGGAGTCAGCTATCTTTTTTTTTTAACCACTGGTAGGGTACCCATACTTCAGGGTATATTCCCTACCCCCACGTACATGTAATCAGCAATAGACTCAGTGGGTATAAAAAATAAGACATGAAGTTGAAGATATTGTAGGGTGGATATGACAAGAATACATTGCACACGTGTTTGAAATTGTCAAAGAATAGTTATTTTCAGTTAATAAGGAATGAAATAAATAAATTATTGCCGCTGAAATTGAATTGATATTTCAAAACAAGTCCTATTAATAACTATTACATACTTTAAGTCATGTTCATCATCATTAGCCATTAAGGAAATATAAACTAAAACTACCTCAAGATTCCACCTTATCCTAATTAGAATGGATATGGGTATTATTGTTGGCTAGAGAGAAGGATCAGTAGTTGGGAATATTTGTTGGGCTTGCAAGGGAACTGGATTTGCTGCCCAGTTCCCTTACATTATGCCTCATAATAATCCAAACTCCATCTCCAAGGTATATGATGCCATTTTCTGACTTGCATAAATAGTAAACATTAACATGGACTGCATGCATAGATGCTAGCAAAACTCTCACTAAATAAATATAAAACAAAAGAATGGTTATTAATAATTTTTAAACTTGCAACTTATCTTCTGATATTAAGGGGGATAATATCCCCTGAAATACTCACCATTTGTCATAAGTTGGTTTCCCTTGTACCTGAGAAGACCCCATCTCAGGTATTAAGTGTGACTAGGAATCACAAGTGAGAAAGTTCATATGTGATGCTATGTGGATGAGACAACAGCTTCATATCCCTAAGACTCATGAAACTACAAGATCCCATCTGGAGTTACCCTAATAATCATATAATGTGGTGTCTCTAAACTTTAATGTGAGTAAAAACCACCAAGTGTTTTACTCAAATATTTATTTTTATCTTTCTATTCAGATTTTATAGTTTTAATTAACAGCCATGTAAAGTCAATTGCAGTAATTACAGGAATGAGCTACATTTAAATTATCATGTCATGAGGTTCTGCAGAAAAATTGAAGCACCATTCCTAAGAGAAGACCTGTACATATATTTAAAATCTCCCCTGATGATTTTAAACTAAAACAAAGTTTCAGAAATACAGCATAAAGCATATTTGGATGAGAGATCTAGTATTACACTGAAGTGATAGGGTCTCATAAGAACATCATGTGCATGGCTTTATGTGGTAAATTATTATAACTAATTGCTATTATCAGTTCCTATTAGTCTTTATTATGCCTATTATAGAAAAAATGTGCTTTATTTGGACAAATATTGATAGAAGAAAATGTCATGATATAGAATTTTGGTACTATCTTTGTTTTCAAGCATTTTCTGATGTATTGAAATGGATTTGTCTATGTGAGAAAAAAGGTTTAGTGCTTATAAAAAGTTAATAACAAAGTAGTTATTGATTGATATTTCTTTTTTTTAATTCATAGAACAGTTATTTTATTTTATTTTTTATATATATTTTAATTACATCTTTTCCTCAATTACATTTCCAATGCTATTCCAAGAGTCCCCCATACCCTCCCCCCTACTTCCCTACCCACCCATTCCCATTTTATTGGCCCTGGCGTTCCCCTGTACTGGGGCATATAAAGTTTGCATGTCCAATGGGCATCTCTTTCCAATGATGGCCGACTAGGCCATCTTTTGATACATATGCAGCTAGAGTCAAGAGCTCCAGGGTACTGGTTAGTTCATAATGTTGTTCCACCCATAGGGTTGCGGATCCCTTCAGCTCCTTGGGTACTTTCTCCAGCTCCTCTATTGGGGGCCCTGTGATCCATTCACAAGCTGACTGCGAGCATCCACTTCTGTGATTTGCATTTCCCTGATGATTAAGGATGTTGAACATTTTTTGAGGTACTTCTCTGCCATTCAGTACTCCTCAGGTGAGAATTCTTCGTTCAGTTCTGAGCCCCATTTTTTAATGGGATTATTAGATTTTCTGGAGTTCACCCTCTTGAGTTCTTTATATATATTGGATATTAGTCCCTTATCTGACTTAGGATGGATAAAGATCCTTTCCCAATCTGTTGGTGGTCTTTTTGTCTTATTGACACTATCTTTTGCCTTGCAGAAGCTTTGCAGTTTCATGAGGTCCCATTTGTCAATTCTCGATCTTACAGCACACGCCATTGCTATTCTATTTAGGAATCTTTGCCCTGTGCCCATATCTTCAAGGCTTTTCCCCACTTTATCCTCTATAAGTTTCAGTATCTCTGGTTTTATGTGAAGTTCCTTGATCCACTTAGATTTGACCTTAGTACAAGGAGATAGGAATGGATCGATTCACATTCTTCTACATGATAACTGCCAGTTGTGCCAGCACCATATGTTGAAAATGCTGTCTTTCTTCCACTGGATGGTTTTAGCTCCCTTGTCGAAGATCAAGTGACCATAGGTGTGTGGGTTCATTTCTGGGTCTTCAATTCTATTCCTTTGGTCTACTTGTCTGTCACTATACCAGTACCATGCAGTTTTTATCACAATTGTTCTGTAGTACAGCTTTAAGTCAGGCATGGTGATTCCACCAGAGGTTCTTTTATCCTTGAGAAGAGTTTTTGCTATCCTAGGTTTTTTGTTATTCCAGATGAATTTGCAGATTGCTCTTTCAAACTCTGTGAAGAATTGAATTGGAATTTTGATGGGGATTGCATTGAATCTGTAGATTGCTTTTGGCAAGAGAGCCATTTTTACAATGTTGATCCTGCCAATCCATGAGCATGAGAGATCTTTCCATCTTCTGATATCTTCTTTAATTTCTTTCTTCAGAGACTCGAAGTTTTTATTATACAGATCTTTCACTTCCTTAGTTAGAGTCATGCCAAGATATTTTATATTATTTATGACTATTGAGAATGGTGTTGTTTCCCGAATTTCTTTCTCAGCCTGTTTATTCTTTGTGTAGAGAAAGGCCAATGACTTGTTTGAGTTAATTTTATATCCAGCTACATGACTGAAACTGTTTATCAGGTTTAAGAGTTCTCTGGTGGAATTTTTAGGGTCACTTATATATACTATCATATCATCTACAAAAAGTGATATTTGGACTTCATCTTTTCCAATTTGTATCCCCTTGGTCTCCTTTTGTTGTCGAATTGCTCTGGTTAGGACTTCAAGTACAATGTTGAATAGGTATGGGAAGAGTGGACAGCCTTGTCTAGTCCCTGATTTTAGTGGGATTGCTTCAAGGTTCTCACCATTTATTTTGATGTTGGTTACTGGTTTGCTGTAGATTACTTTTATTATGTTTAGTTATGGACCTTGAATTCCAGACCTTTCCAAGACTTTTTTCATGAATGGGTGTTGGATCTTGTAAAATGCTTTTTCTGCATCTATCGAGATGATCATGTGTTTTTTGTCTTTGAGTTTGTTTATATACTGGATTATGTTGATGGATTTCCGAATATTAAACCATCCCTGCATCCCTGGAATAAAACCTATTTGGTCAGGATGGATGATAGCTTTAATGTGTTCTTGGATTCAGTTAACAAGAATTTTATTGAGGATTTTTGCATTCATATTCATAAGGGAAATTGGTCTGAATTTCTCTATCTTTGTTGGATCTTTCTGTGGTTTAGGTATCAGAGTAATTGTGGATTCATAGAATGATTGGGTAGAGTTCCTTCTACTTCTATTTTGTGGAATAGTTTGTGCAGAACTGGAATTAGATCTTCTTTGAAGATCTGGTAGAACTCTGCATAAACCCATCGGGTCCTGGGCTTTCTTTCCCTGGGAGACTATTAATGACTGCTTCTATTTCTTTAGGGGATATGGGACTGTTTAGCTCATTAACTTGATCCTGATTTAATTTTGGTACCTGGTATCTGTCCAGTAATTTGTCCATTTCGTCCAGGTTTTCAAGTTTTGTTGAGTATAGCCTTTTGTAGAAGGATCTGATGGTGTTTTGGATTTCTTCAGGATCTGTTGTTATGTCTCACTTTTCATTTCTGATTTTGTTAATTAGGATGTTGTCCCTGAGCCCTCTAGTGAGTCTAGTTAAGGGTTTATCTATATTGTTGATTTTCTCAAAGAATCAACTCCGAATTTGGTTAATTCTTTGAATATTTCTTCTTGTTTCCACTTGGTTGATTTCACCCCTGAGTTTGATTATTTCCTGCTGTCTACTCCTCTTGGGTGAATTTTCTTCCTTTTTTCTAGAGCTTTAAGATGTGTTGTCAAGCTGCTAGTGTGTGCTCTCTCTAGTTTCTTTTTGGAGGCACTCAGAGCTATGAGTTTCCCTCTTAGAAATGCTTTCATTGTGTCCCATAGGTTTGGGTATGTTGTGGCTTCATTTTCCTTAAACTCTAATAAGTCTTTAATTTCTTTCTTTATTCCATCCTTGACCAAGGTATCATTGAGAAGAGTGTTGTTCAGTTTCCACATGAATGTTGGCTTTCCATTATTTATGTTGTTATTGAAGATCAGCCTTAGTCTATGGTGGTCTGATAGGATGCATGGGACAATTTCAATATTTTTGTATCTGTTGAGGCCTGTTTTGTGACCAATTATATGGTCAGTTTTGGAGAAGGTCCCATGAGGTGCTGAGAAGAAGGTATATCCTTTTGTTTTAGGATAAAATGTTCTGTAGATATCTATTAAGTCCATTTGTTTCATAACTTCTGTTAGTTTCCTGTGTCCCTGTTTAGTTTCTGTTTCCAGGATCTGTTCATTGATGAAAATGGTGTGTGAAGTCTCCCACTATTATTGTGTGAGGTGCAATGTGTGCTTTGAGCTTTACTAATGTGTCTTTAATGAATGTGGCTGCCCTTGCATTTGGGGCATAGATATTCAGAATTGGGAGTTCCTCTTGGACGATTTTACCTTTGATGAGTATGAAGTGTCCCTCATTGTCTTTTTTGATGACTTTGGGTTGGAAGTCAATTATATTAGATATCAGAATGGCTTCTCCAGCTTGTTTCTTCAAACCATTTGCTTGGAAAATTGTTTTCCAGCCTTTCACTCTGAGGTAGTGTCTGTCTTTTTCCCTGAGATGGGTTTCCTGTAAGCAGCAGAATGTTGGGTCCTGTTTGTGTAGCCAGTCTGTTAGTCTATGTCTTTTTATTGGGGAATTGAGTCCATTGATATTAAGAGATATTAATGAAAAGTAATTGTTGCTTCCTTTTATTTTTGGTGTTAGAGTTGGAATTCTGTTCTTGTGGCAGTCTTATTTTAGGTTCGTTGAGGGATTACTTTCTTGTTTTTTCTAGGGTGTGATTTCTGTCCTTGTATTGTTTTTTTTTTTTTTTTTCTGTTATTATCCGTTGAAGGGCTGGATTAGTGGAAAGATAATGTGTGAATTTGGTTTTGTCGTGGAATACTTTGGTTTCTCCATCTACGGTAATTGAGAGTTTGGCCAGGTATAATAACCTGGGCTGGCATTTGTGTTCTCTTAGTGTCTGTATAACATCTGTCCAGGCTCTTCTGGCTTTCTTAGTCTAGTGAGAAGTCTGGTGTAATTCTGATAGGCCTGACTTTATGTTACTTGACCTTTTTCCCTTACTGCTTTTAGTATTCTATCTTTATTTAGTGCATTTGTTTTTCTGATTATTATGTGTCGGGAGGAATTTCTTTTCTGGTCCAGTCTATTTGGAGTTCTGTAGGCTTCTTGTATGATCACGGGCATCTCTTTCTTTAGGATTGGGAAGTTTTCTTCTATTATTTTGTTGAAGATATTTCCTGGCCCTTTAAGTTGAAAATCTTCATTCTCATCAACTTTTATTATCCGTAGGTTTGGTCTTCTCATTGTGTCCTGTATTTCCTGGATGTTTTGAGTTAGGATCCTTTTGCATTTTGTATTTTCTTTGATTGTTGTGCCGATGCTCTCTATGGAATCTTCTGCACCTGAGATTCTCTCTTCCATCTCTTGTATTCTGTTGCTGATGCTGGCATCTATGGTTCCAGATTTCTTTCCTAGGGTTTCTATCTCCAGCGTTGCCTCACTTTGGGTTTTCTTTATTGTGTCTACTTCCCTTTTTAGGTCTAGTATGGTTTTGTTCATTTCCATCACCTGTTTGGATGTGTTTTCCTGTTTTTCTTTAAGGACCTGTAACTCTTTAGCAGTGCTCTCTTGTATTTCTTTAAGTGAGTTATGAAAGTCCTTCTTGATGTCCTCTACCATCATCATGAGATATGCTTTTAAATCTGGGTCTAGATTTTCAGTTGTGTTGGGGTGCCCAGGACTAGGTGGGGTGGGAGTGCTGCATTCTGATGATGGTGAGTGGTCTTGATTTCTGTTAGTAGGATTCTTACGTTTGCCTTTCGCCATCTGGTAATCTCTGAAGCAGGCTGTTATAGTTGTCTCTGGTTAGAGCTTGTTCCTCAGGTGACTCTGTTAGCCTCTGTTAGCAGACCTGGGAGGCTGGCTCTCTCCTTAGTTTCAGTGGTCAGAGTATTCTCTGCAGGCAAGCTCTATTCTTGCAGGGAAGTTGCCCAGATATCTGGTGTTCAAACCTGCCTCCTGGCAGAAGTTGTGTTCCAATCACCAGAAGTCTTAGGATCCCGTGGGGAATCCTGTGCGGGTCCTTGCAGGTGTCCGGAGACTCCACTGGCAAGGCACCCGAGTGCTCGAGTGGACCGGAAGGGACTTGTGCCCCAGCAGAGGCCGGGTTGCCTGCTTCCCTAGTTAATGCAGTCTCAGGTCCCGCTCAATTGGATTGGAGCAGAAGCTGTGTTCCACTCACCAAAGGTCTTAGGATCCCGTGGGGAATCCCGTGCGGGTCCTTGCAGGTGTCCGGAGACTCCTCTGGCAAGGCCCCCCGATACTCGAGTGGACCAGAAGGGACTTGTCAATATTTCAATATGTACTTTCATGTTTGTATCCTATGATGTTGCTAGCTAATCAAATACTCCTCAATATATACCTAGTTTATCTTTTTCTTGTTCTTCATTGCCAAACCATGAAAAAATTGTCAAGTTTCCATTACTTATATATAATTCAAACTATATACAGAAAAAATAATAAATATCCAAATTATTGTGCAACATGCAAACATAGAATTCAAAGGGAAATTCATGCCATAGAATACTTAGAAAAAGAAGGCATATAAAGTTAATTGTGCTAGGAACTTGGGAAAAGAAGAATGCTTTAATCTCAAAGGAATCGTGGAAAAAGAAATTACATACAGATGCATGCATGAAAACATTTCGAAACAAAGTAGGAATCAGTTGAAATTGAAGATTAAATATCAAAATGGCAATGTAATTTTTAAAAAGCTGGTCCTTTTAATAGAGTGATAAAAAAAATCCATTCACTGACCTCCACCCAAAATGAAGCACAAGTCATGACTATGAAAGAGGAGGCATGCCATTGATGACAAGACAACTCAGAGAGTAACAGAATACTGTGAACATCTCTATCACCCTAAATGGCCAATCTAGGTCAAAGCAGCCAATTTCTTTAAACACAAAGCTTTTACTATTACTTAGCTGATTTTTAAATAGCCAACCCTTAGTCCTCTCCAAAATCTAAGCTGCAATTACATATAAATTATTTGTAATTATGCATGATATTGACAAGCAAAGATAGGTCTGTATCTGACTTTCCCTTTACTTCAAATTTTCCCCTAAGTATATTAAGGAATTATCAGTGACCATCATCACGCTGCATATCAGGGCCCTGAGAGTTGGTTCTATTTACACCGTGGGTAATTACCACATCTTTAGTGAGTTGCATAGCATCTGGACTCCTCTGGGATGCAGAGCCCCTTGGGTTCAAAAGTGGTTAGAAAGAGACATGTAAGAAGAGGTTGACTGCAAGGATGTTCTTTCTTTGCTTATAATTAATAAAGGTCCCAAGGTATGAAACAGAAACCTTAATACACCTTCGGTCATCCTAGATAAATTACTAGGAGGTAGCTAACTGTCCTTCAACCTACAGATCTTGAATTTTATGATAGTATGGCTAGCAGTTTTCGGGTACAACATTATTCTTTTGTGATTTTTATACTTTGCAACATTTTGACATATTGTAGAAATAACTATTCCACAGTTTCATTGATCATCATTTTGGAAGCAGTGTGGTTTATTACAATTACTTCATGGGCAATTTTTTCCCATTTCAACCTAATAACAGCTCTTCAGGTTAGGGACAATGCTGAAGTCCTTGAGCTTTACATTACAAAGCTTTGAACAGATATCCTGTCCAAAAGAGTGTGATCCTTACTGCAACACATTGACCACATTATTGATATCACCTGAGTGCCCATTAATAAAGTGAAATATCAGCTGCAAAACCAGAGTCAGTTTTTTCAGAGAATCTCATATGAGTTGCATGTATATTTACTGCTAAGGCCATTTCCATGGGAGATTCTCATCTGCTACTCAGGTCGACACTTGTGAGAATAACAACTGAAGAACTGAAGTTCATTAAGTCAGCAACAGCAAGCTTGACACTTGGCCTCTGCTTTAAAATCTCTGCTTCTGGGCCTCAATCAATCAGATATGGGCCCATCGGTCCACAGAATAATAATTCTAAGAAAATAGCTGCATAATTTTACCTATATTGTTCTTCCCTTTGAAACCAAACATAAGCACCAAGTAGTAAACTGTTAGGACAGTTGCACTAATGACAATAGGCAGAATGGAGACACCAGCAATTGGAATCAGCCAGATAGTGTCAGTGGAAGGATTTCAAACTTTGCTTAGTTAATTTCATTTTCTTCTCTTTGGTTCAGCTAGAGGATCCTTGGGAATATTAGATAGCTTCTTTTCCACTGAGCTAAATGTCCAGCCCTGCCCCCACATTGATTTGTGCTTCTCTGGTGATGCCAAGCCTTCAGCAGGCACTATGAGACAACATTCCAGTATTTGGATGACCTGGCCTGACCTGTCACTGCCCTTGGTAGAATTTTGCCACACAACTTTTGCTTGTGTTTCTGATATGCTTCATATTTGAATTCCTCACCAAAGGCAAGGACTGGGGTAAAGTAACAATTCATATAAAAGCTGATGTTGATACAAATAAAACTAATGGTAGTTCCCTGAGAGATTACCTATGCAAGAAATCCAGTCTTCCATAGGACCTATTACTTAAGTTGAATTAATAAGCATCAGACACAGGATGTGAGAAAAAAACATTAAAGAAGAAAAACTTAGGAAAATTCCAGGAGCTGAAAAATCATAACTAAGTAACTAACATTTTTTCATATAAATTATTTTTATTACAATTTTTCATAGAAAACTCTTACTAAGAATGTGTTAAAAATTTTTAGAATTAATTTTTTATTAGGTATTTTCCTCGTTTACATTTCCAATGCTATCCAAAAAGTCCCCAATACACTCCCCCCCCCGACTCCCCTACCCACCCAATCCCACTTTTTGGCCCTGGTGTTACCTTGACCTGGGGCATATAAAGTTTGCAAGTCCACTGGGACTCTCTTTCCACTGATGACCAACTAGGACATCTTTTGATACATATGCAGCTAGAGTCAAGAGCTCTGGGGTACTGGTTAGTTCATAATGTTGTTCCACCTATAGGATTGCAGATCCCTTTAGCTCCTTGGGTACTTTCTCTAGCTCCTCCATTGGGGGCCCTGTGATCCATCCAATAGCTGACTGTGAGCATCCACTTCTGTGTTTGCTAAGCCCCGGCATTGTCTCACAGGAGACAGCTATATCTGGGTCCTTTCAGCAAAATCTTGTTAGTGTATGCAATGGTGTCAGCGTTTGGAAGCTGATTATGGGATGGATCCCTGGATATGGCAGTCTTTGATGGTCCATCCTTTCAACTCAGCTCCAAACTTTATCTCTGTAACTCTTTCCATGGGTGTATTGTTCCCAATTCTAAGAAGGGGCACAGTGTCCACACTTTGGTCTTCGTTCTTCTTGAGTTTCATGCGTTTAACAAATTGTATCTTATATCTTGAGTATCCTAAGTTTTGGGGCTAATATCCACTTATCCGTGAGTACATATTGTGTGAGTTCCTTTGTGATTGTGTTACCTCACTCAGGACGATGTCCTCCAGGTCCATCCATTTGCCTAGAAATTTCATAAATTCATTCCTTTTAATAGCTGAGTAGTACTCCATTGTGTAAATGTACCACATTTTCTGTATCCATTCCTCTGTTGAGGGGCATCTGGGTTCTTTCCAGCTTCTGGCTATTATAAATAAGGCTGCTATGAACATAGTGGAGAATGTGTCCTTCTTACAGGTTGGAACATCTTCTGGATATATGCCCAGGAGAGGTTGGATATTGCTGGATCCTCTGGTAGTATTATGTCCAATTTTCTGAGGAACCGCCAAACTGATTTCCAGAGTGGTTGTACAAGCTTGCAATCCCACCTACAATGAAGGACGGTTCCTCTTTCTCCACATCCTTGCCAGCATCTGCTGTCACCTGAATTTTTGATCTTAGCCATTCTGACTGGTGTGAGGTGGAATCTCAGGGTTGTTTTGATTTGCATTTCCCTGATGATTAAGGATGTTGAACCTTTTTTCAGGTACTTCTCTGCCATTTGGAATTCCTCAAGTAAGAATTCTTCGTTCAGTTCTGAGCCCCATTTTCAATGGGGTTATTTGATTTTTCTGGAGTCCACCTTCTTGAGTTCTTTATATATATTGGATATTAGTCCCCTATCTGATTTAAGATAGGTAAAGTTCCTTTCGCAATCTCTTGGTCGTCTTTTTGTCTTATTGGCAGTGTCTTTTGCCTTGCAGAAGCTTTGCAACTTTATGAGGTCCCATTTATTGATTCTCGATCGTATAGCACAAGCCATTGCTGTTCTATTCAAGAATTTTTCCCCTGTACCCATATCGTCGAGGCTTATCCCTACTTTCTCCTCTATAAGTTTCAGTGTCTCTGGTTTTATGTGGAGTTCCTTAATCCACTTAGATTTGACCTTAGTACAAGGAGATAGGAATGGATCAATTCGCATACTTCTACATGATAACTGCCAGTTGTGCCAGCACCATTTGTTAAAAATGCTGTCTTTCTTCCACTGGATGGTTTTTGAATCCTTATCAAAGATCAAGTGACCATAAGTGTGTGGGTTCATCTCAGGGTCTTCAATTCTGTTCCATTGGTCTACTTGTCTCTCATTATACCAATACCATGCAGTTTTTTATCACAATTGTTCTGTAGTACGGCTTTAGGTCTGGCATGGTGATTCCACCAAAGGTTCTATAATCATTGAGAAGAGTTTTTGCTATCCTAGGTTTTTTGTTGTTCCAGATGAATTTGCAGATTACCCTTTCTAATTCCTTGAAGAATTGAGTTGGAATTTTGATGGGGATTGCATTGAATCGGTAGATTGCTTTTGGCAAGAGAGCCATTTTTACAATGTTGATCCTGCCAATCCATGAGCATGGGAGATCTTTCCATATTCTGAGATCTTCTTTAATTTCTTTCTTCAGAGACTTGAAGTTCTTGTCATACATATCTTCCACTTCCTTACTTAGAGTCACGCCAAGGTATTTTATATTGTTTGTGACAATTGAGAAGGGTCTTGTTTCCCTAATTTCTTTCTCAGCCTATTTATCCTTTGTGTACAGAAAGGCCATTGACTTGCATGAGTTAATTATATATCCAGCTACTTCATTGAACCTGTTTATCAGGCTTAGGAGTTCCCTGGTGGAATTTTTAGGGTCACTTATATATACTATCATATCATCTGCAAAAAGTGATATTTTGACTTCTTCTTTTCCAAATGTATCCCCTTGATCTCCTTTTGTTGTCTAATTGCTCTGGCTAGGACTTCAAGTACAATGTTGAATAGGTAGGGAGAGAGTGAACAGCCTTGTCTAGTCCCTGATTTTAGTGGGATTTCTTCCAGCTTCTCACCATTTACTTTGATGTTGGCTACTGTAGATTGTTTTTATCATGGTTAGGTATGGGCCTTGAATTCCTGATCTTTCCAAGAATTTTATCATGAATGGGTGTTGGATTTTGTCAAATGCTTTTTCAGCATCTAATGAGATGATCATGTGGTTTTTGTCTTTGATTTTGTTTATATACTGGATTATGTTGATGGATTTCCGTATATTGAACGATCTTGCATCCCTGGGATGAAACCTACTTGGTCATGATGGATGATTGTTTTGATGTGTTCTTGGATTCGGTTAGCAAGAACTTTATTGAGGATTTTTGTATCGATATTCATAAGGGAAATTGGTCTGAAGTTCTCTATCTTTGTTGGGTCTTTTTGTGGTCTAGGTATCAGAGTAATTGTGGCTTCATAGAATGAGTTGGGTAGAGTACCTTCTGTTTCTATTTTGTGGAATAGTTTGTGAAGAACTGGGATTAGATCTTCTTTGAATGTCTGATAGAACTCTGCACTAAACCCATCTGGTCCTGGGCATTTTTTGGCTGGGAGATTATTAATGACTGCTTCTATTTCTTTAGGGGATATGAGACTGTTTAGATTATTAACCTGATCTTGATTTAACTTTGGTACCTGGTATCTGTCTAGAAACTTGTCCATTTCATCCAGGTTCTCCAGTTTTGTTTTGTTTTGTTTTGTTTTGTTTTGTTTTGTTTTGTTTTTGAGTATAGCCTGTTGTAGAAGGATCTGATCGTGTTTTGGATTTCGTCAGGATCTGTTGTTATGTCTCACTTTTCATTTCTGATTTTGTTAATTAGAATACTTTCCCTGTGCCCTCTAGAGAGTCTGGATAAGGGTTTATCTATATTGTTGATTTTCTCAAAGAACCAGCTTCTCCATTGGTTGATTCTTTGAATAGTTCTTCTTGTTTCCACTTGGTTGATTTCACCTCTGAGTTTGATTATTTCCTGCCCTCTACTCCTCTTGAGTGAATTTGCTTCCTTTTGTTCTAGAGCTTTTAGGTGTGTTGTCAAGCTGCTAATGTGTGCTCTCACTAGTTTCTTTTTGGAGGCACTCAGAGCTATGAGTTTTCCTCTTAGAAATGCTTCCATTGCGTCCCATAAGTTTGGGTATATTGTGGCTTCGTTTTCATTAAACTCCAAAAAGTCCTTAATTTCTTTCTTTATTCCTTCCTTGACCAAGGTATAATTGAGAAGAGTGTTGTTTAGTTTCCACGTGTGTGTTGGCTTTCTATTATTTATTTTGTTATTGAAGATCAGCCTTAGTCCATAGTGTTCTGATAGAATGCATGGGACAATTTCAATATTTTTGTATATGTTGAGGCTTGTTTTGTGACTGATTATGTGGTCAATTTTGGAGAAGGTATCATGAGGTGCTAAGAAGAAGGTATATCCTTTTGTTTTAGGATAAAATGTTCTGTAGATATCTGTCAAATCCATTTGTTTCATAACCTCTATTAGTTTCACTGTGTCCCTGTTTATTTTCTGTTTCCATGATCTGTCCATTGGTGAAAGTGGTGTTTTGAAGTCTCCCACTATTATTGTGTGGGGTGCAATGTGTGCTTTGAGCTTTATTTACTAAAGTATCCTTAATGAATGTGGCTGCCCTTGTATTTGGAGCATAGATATTCAGAATTGATAGTTCCTCTTAGAGGATTTTACCTTTGATGAGTATGAAGTGCCCTTCCTTGTCTTTTTTGATGACTTTGGGTTGGAAGTCGATTTTATTAGATATTAGGATGGCTACTCCAGCTTGTTTCTTCATACCATTTGCTTGGAAAATTGTTTTCTAGCCTTTCATTCTGAGGTAGTGTCTATCTTTTTCTCTGAGATGAGTTTCCTGTAAGCAGCAAAATGTTGGGTCCTGTTAGTGTACCCAGTCTGTTAGTCTATGTCTTTTTATTGGGGAGTTGATTCCACTGATATTAAGAGATATTAAGGGAAAGTAATTGTTGCTTCCTTTTATTTTTGTTGTTAGAGTTGGTGTTCTGTTCTTGTGGCTGTCTTCTTTTATGTTGGTTGAGGAATTACCTTCTTGCTTTTTCTAGGATGTGGTTTCCGTCCTTGTATTGATTTTTTTTCTGTTATTATCCTTTGAAGGGCTGGATTCGTGTGTGAATGTGAGGATTTGGTTTTGTCGTGGAATACTTTGGTTTCTCCATCTATGGTAATTGAGAGTTTGGCCGGGTATAGTAGCCTGTGCTGGAATTTGTGTTCTCTTAGTTTCTGTATAACATCTGTCCAGGCCCTTCTGGCTTTCATAGTCTCTGGTGAAAAATCTGTTGTAATTCTGATGGGCTTGCCTTTATATGTTACTTGACCTTTTTCCCTTACTGCTTTTAGTGTTCTATCTTTATTTAGTGCATTTGTTGTTCTGATTATTATGTGTCAGGAGGAATTCCTTTTCTGGTCCAGTCTATTTGGAGTTCTGTATGCTTCTTGTATGCTCATGGGCATCTCCTTCTTTAGGTTTGGGAAGTTTTCTTCTATAATTTTTTGAAGATATTTGCCGGTCCTTTGAGATGAAAATCTTCATTCTAATCTACTCATATTATCCGTAGGTTTGGTCTTCTCATTGTGTCCTGGATTTCCTGGATGTTTTGAGTTAGGATCTTTTTGGATTTTGTATTTTCTTTGATTGTTGTGCCGATGTTCTCTATTATGTCTTCTGCACCTGAGATTCTCTCTTCCATCTCTTGTATTCTGTTGCTGATACTCGCATCTAAGTTTCCAGATTTCTTTCCTAGGGTTTCTATCTCCAGCGTTACCTCAATTTGGGTTTTCTTTATTGTGTCTAATTCCCTTTTTAGGTCTTGGATGGTTTTATTCAATTCCATCACCTGTTTGGTCTGGTTTTCCTGCAATTCTTTTAGGGATTTTTGTGCTTCATCTTTAATGTCTTCTATCTGTTTAGCAGTATTCTCCTGCAATTCTTTAAGGGATTTTTGTTCTTCCCCTTTAATGTCTTCTACCTGTTTAACAGTGTTCTCCTCCAATTCTTTAAGGGACTTTTGTGCTTCCTCTTTAATGTCTTCTACCTGTTTAGCAGTGTTCTCCTGTATTTCTTTAAGTGTGTTATTAAATTCCCTCTTGATGTCCTCTATCATCATCATGAGATATGCTTTTAGATCCAGATCTAGCTTTTCTGGTGTGTTGGGGTGCCCTGGACTGGGCGAAGTGGGAGTGCTGGGTTCTGATGATGGTGAGTGGTCTTGGTTTCTGTTAGTAAGATTATTACGTTTACCTTTCGTCATCTGGTAATCTCTGGAGTCAGTTGTTATAGTTGTCTCTGTTTAGAGATTGTTCTTCTGGTGATTCTCTTAGCCTCTATCAGCAGACCTGGGAGACAGGCTCTCTCCTCTGAGTTTCAGTGGTCAGAGCACTCTCTGCAGGCAAGCTCTCCTCTTACAGGGAAGGTGCACAGATATCTGGTGTTTGGACCTCCTCCTGGCTGAAGATGAAGGCCCAAAACAGGACCTTTCCCAGAAGCTGTGTTGCTTTGGCGGGTCACAGAAGCTGTCAGCTTGTGTGGTGCACACTCTCACCTGTGCAGACTATGTTCGGTGGAGTCCTGGAACCAAGATAGCTACTGCCAATCTAGAGGCAAAAGCCTCCCAGGCTGGGTGTAAACCTGTCCTCTGGCCAGGAAGGTGGCCAGATGTCTGGGGCCTGAAAAGGGCGCTGCCTCAAAGGCTCTGTGGCTCCTGCCTATCCCAGAAGCTGTCAGCTTCTGTTGTGTACACACTTACCTGTGCAGACTAAGTTCAGCCAAGTCCCCGAACCAAGATGGCTCCTGTTGATCCTGAGGCAAAGAGCTCCGGGCTGGGTGGAGACCTGTCCTCTGGCCACGAGGGTGGCCAGATCACCTGAAGTCTTAAGATCCCGTGGCTGGTGTTGTGAGTAGCTAGCGGGTGTCAGCCGACTCTGTGCCCTAGCTACCCCAGTGCTGGTTGGACCGAAAGGGGCTTGTGCCCCTACTCAGGCCGGGTTTTCTGCTTCCCTAACTAATGCAGTTTCAGGTCCCATGCGATTGGATTGGAGCAGATGCTGTGTTCCACTCACCAGAAGTCTTAAGATCCCATGGCGGGTGTCGTGGGTAGCTGGCGGGTGTCAGCTGACTCTGCGCCCTAGCTACCCTGGTGCTGGTCGTGCCGAAAGGGGCTTATGCCCCTACTCAGGCCGGATTTTCTGCTTCGTGTTAACTTTTAATATCCCAAAAAATCACTGTAATGAATTTAATTTTATGGATATTAAATAAATAAAACATTTAGAAGAAAAATTAGATATTCTTATATTTTTATATTTTAAGTTGTAAATTATTTTAAAAGTTTAAGCAAATAATAGAGGATAGCAAAATTTTTGTTATAATTATAAAAGTTGTAAGAGAAAAAGCTATCCAGTAGCATAGAAATATTAAGCTTGAATTATAGACACTGAAGTGGTAAAATGATTACAAACATTCAATTTCAGACATTATTAATAAAAATGCTTTGTAAAATTCTTTACCTCCCTTAAATTATGGATATAATTAAAGGTTTTTAACCTGTACCTAAATGATTGAAAAGTTCTATCTTTTTATTTAAAAGCAAATAGAATATTTTTATTATGAATATATGGTATTTGAGGACAGTGCTTTATCAGTAAATTTGTTACTTTTTTCCAAAAATCATTTTTATTACATATTTTCTTCATTTACATTTCAAATGCTATCCCAAAAGTCCCCTATTCCCTCCCCCTACCCTGCTATTCAACCCACCCACTCCTGTTTCCTGGCCCTGGCATTCCCCTGTACTGGGGCATATAATCTTCACAAGAACTAGGGCATCTCCTCCAATTGATGAGCAAATAGAACATCTTGGCAACTTGTTCCGCTGATTGACAGAAAGAACATCATCATTAGTAATCACACACAAAGCACACTGGCAGATAATCAGAGCACACACCTTCCGAACACTCTTGCTTAATCTGTTGTTTTAAAACTTTAGTGTGTCAGCCAACCATTTTTTTTGTTCCTGTACCTTTAACATATCCGTTTGTCCCTAACTGATCTAAGTTTATAAATACAAGGTTTTGTCTTGTCCTTATCATACTCTCCTATGTCCATGTCACAGGCCTTACTTGTCCTTGGGGAGTAGCAACTGTCCTAGGCCCTGGAATCCTACCAATGACTAATCTTATTGCTAATATCTTGGTTTTGGGGTTTTTTTTTTAAATATACAATCCTGTTACTATTTTTATTTTCAATGAAATAAATGTGCTGTGAGATAAAATTAGGCATGAGTCACATTTCAAACTTCCAAATAAACTTGGAGTGCAAACTGTAACAAAATTCTGTATTTTATTTCTTTTCTTAAAATTTTCTATCAAAATTGTTCTTTAACAGTTTCCTAGATGTATACAATGCATGCTAATTGACTTCACCTCTCACTCTCTGCTTTCTCACTCCAGCCCCCTGGTTTATTGCAAGTTCCTCTCCCACATTTATATCACATTGCTTTATTTTGGGAACTAGTCAGTTGAACCAGAGCTACCTATATGTGCAGGATTTGAAGTGACCCTTATTTTTAAAAAATCCTTTCCTCTGCCCATGTCTTGTACGGTGCTCTTTTTCTTGTTCATCCAGCTGTTTCAGAGTTTGGGTTCTGTATTTAAGTCTTTGATTCAGTTGGAGCTGACTTTTGTGAACAAAAGTGAATCCTTCTTTACAGATAACATGATTCTATATATCAAAGACCCCCGGGCACTACCAGAAACTCTTGGCTCTAATAAAGTGTATAGACCTAGTAAAATTCTTAGATCTGCAAAAAGAAGAATATAAAATTAACACATAAAAAGTCAGCAGCATTCCTATAACAATATTGTTTTAAAAAAATAAATTAGAGACACAATTGTACCCACAGCATATTTTCAAAAACACTTGCAAATTAAAAATGTCATACAGTGATATTAACCAGACCTTAAGTTTGTAATGAATTTCCATAGTTAAAATAGCTATTCTGAAGGTGCAGAGCTTCAAATTAGATTTTAAACATTATCAAATTGATTTCAAGCACTTGTGCACCAAAAAAAAAAAAACAAAAAAAAAAAAAAAAAAAACAACCCCAAGCTGAGTTAAAACTAGAAAAAGAATCAGCTTCCTATTCATTTTCATGAGTTAAGTGTCTTTTACCTACACTCAGTCATTTCCCATCCCCTAGTACTGATCCTTTCATGCATGAGAAAGTTATATTTTAATGAATCATTTCAGTAATTGAAATCCATTTCTAATTTTAAGAGCTACAGTTGATGGCACCAACTCCGAGTCACCTTGGGCACGGTCCCCAAAGGACTGTCCACACGAACTTAGGATCACTGCTGAGTAGAACACAACATCTTTTCCAAACCAATCATGATGACCCTGTGACAGCAGGAGCAAGGACACAGGAGTTCTTCCTGAACAGCAGGTCAGGTTCCTTCTGATTGGTGATGGTATACCTTGGTTTCAAACACACCAGACAGCCCCACAGTCCCCAGAGGAGACACCACTTCCAGGTGCTGTAACACGCCCAGGATCTTAGGATTCCAGGATCCAGGATAACAGGAGCTTGGTTACACCAGGATCTCAGGGTCTCAGAGAAAGCTTGACTGCCAAGAACTCTGACACACCCAGAATCTCAGGATCACGAGAGCCAGGAATAACAGGATCTCAGAGAAAGCTGGACTCTTAGGAGTCCTGAATCAAAGGGAATTATAGGAAGGCTCCTATAAGATATAGTAAAGGCAGCAAGCACTTGAGATAATCAGATGGCAGAAGGCAAGCATAACAGAAATAACAGAAACCAAGCTTACTTGGGATCATCAGAACCAAACTCTCCCCCATTGTAAGTCCTGAATACACCATCACACCAGAAAAGCAAGATATGGATCTAAAGTCACTTCTCATGATGATAATGGAGGACTTTAAGAAGGAAATAAATAATTCTCTTAAAGAAATACAGGAAAAAACAAGTAAACAGCTAGAAGCCCTTAAAGAGGAAACACAAAAATCCCTTAAAGAGTAAGAGGAAAACACTATTAAACAGGTGAAAGAATTGAACAGAACCATCCAGGATCTAAAAATGGAAGTAGAAACAATAAAGAAATTACAAAGGGAAACAACGCTACAGATAGAAATCCTAGGAATGAAATCAGGAACCATAGATGCAAGCATCAGCAACAGAATACAAGAGATGGAAGAGAGGATCTCAGGTGCAAAAGATTCCATAGAAAACATGGACACAACAATCAAAGAAAATGCAAAAACATCCAGGAAAACATCCAGGAAATCCAGGATACAACAAGAAGACCAAACATAAGGATAATAGGTATGGATGAGAATGAAGACTTTCCACTTAAAGGCCCAGTAAATATCTTCAACAAAATTATAGAAAAAAACTTCCCTAACCTAAAGAGAGAGATGCCCAGGAACATACAAGAAGACTACAGAATTCCAAATAGACTGGACCAGAAAATAAATTCCTCCCGACACATAATAATCAGAACAATAAATGCACTAAATAAGGATACAATATTAAAAGCAGTAAGGGGAAAAAGTCAAGTAACATATAAAGGCAGACCTATCAGAATTACACCAGACTTCTCACCAGAGACCAAGATCCTGAACAGATGTTATACAGACCCTAAGAGAACACAAATGCCAGCCCAGGCTACTAAACCCAGCAAAACTTTCAATTACCATAGGTGAAGAAACCAAAGTTTTCCATGACAAAACCAAATTCACACAATATCTATACACAAATCCAGCCCTCCAAAGGATGAAAAGGGAATATTCCAAGACACAGAGGGAAATGACACCCTAGAAAAACCAAGAAAGTAATCCTTCAACAAACCTAAAAGAAGACAGCCGCAAGAACAGAATCCCAACTCTAACAACAAAAATAGCAGAAAGTAACAATTACTTTTACTTAATATCTATTAATATCAATGAACTCAATTTCCCAATAAAAATCATATACTAACAGACTGGCTACAAAAACAGGACCCAACATTTTGCTGCTTACAGGAAACCCACCTCAGGGACAAAGTCAGACACTACCTCAGAGTAAAAGGCTGGAAAACAATTTTCCAAGCAAACTGTCTGAAGAAACAATCTGGAGTAGCCATTCAAATATTGAAAAAAATTGACTTCCAACCCAAAGTTATCAAAAAAGACAAGGAGGGGCACTTCCTACTCGTCAAAGGTAAAATCTACCAAGATAAACTCTCAATTCTGAATATCTATGCTCCAAATGAAAGGGCATTCACATTCATTAAAGAAACTTTAGTAAAGCTCAAAGCACACATTTTACTTCACACAAATAATAGTGGGAGACATCAACACCCCACTCTCATCCATGGACAGATCCTGGAAACAGAAACTAAACAGAGACACAGTGAAACTAATAGAAGTTATGAAACAAATAGATTTAACATATATCTACTGCTACATCCACTCCAGTAGTAACTCCTGCGACAGGCCTAGAATGGAAGCAGTCCCTAGGCCAAGATATTCATAGAAACTTAGCCTCCTGGAACCTTGGCATTCCCATAGCACGTATGCTCCAAACCTGTCCCCTGCGTTAGTCTGGTGAATGGATCTATGTGTTCTCCCTCAATATTGTTTTATTATACGTGCCTTTAAGGATTGATTTTGACATATAGCTAAGTCTTCATCAGTGTTCCAATGTCCTAGAAAGTCCTTGAACCAACTCTGAGCTTGGAATTCAGTAAGAATGTTACCTATTCATTAACATTCAAATTTACCTCTAGTAGAGACAGAGAAAGTAATCAGGTATTACAATTTACTTGAATAGAGCCAGAAATTGGGGCTAGTCTACATAGTAATTACTTAGAACAATAGCTGAGTCACATCCATACACAGGAATTTACAATGGCCTAGGGAAAAGGTGGAATGTCATTTTAGGAGGAATTGTAGTATTATTCACGAAAGGGTTAGTAGAGCAGAATTCCCTTGGTGCATGTTTTTCACTAGGCCCAGATGAATAGCATTATCAGGTATTTACTAAAGGACCCCTGATGGTGGGTTTAACAATAGACTAGCATTGCATCAGAGCATTCACCTGGCTCCTATGTAATTAAGGGCTGCTCCTATTCTCAGCTGTAAACTCGCCCTGGCTCCCCCTAGCTTTTTATGTATGCATTTTCTTTGTTTTGTGTCAATATGTACCTCAGCAGATATATTCGCCTAGATTTCTTATTTTTCTTCTGTATTAAAAGACTGGTGCTCGTTTTGAGAAATTACATTCAGATACACATCCTCTCTGTGTCCCTGTCTGTTTGCCATCTGTGCCAACTCCTTGCTCGCCTGTAACCAGAACCCTGATTTCTGCCGTGGATTGAGGGGGCCGACTGAAGCCGGTGAGCGGAAATCTACAGAGGATGGGGAAAAAAAGGAACATTCCTTCATTGCTGGTGGGATTGCACACTGGTAGAACCACTCTGGATTTCAGATTGGTGGTTCCTCAGTAAACTGGACATAGTACTACCAAAAGATACAGCAATACCTCTCCTGGGCATATACCCAGAAGTTCTAACTTGTAATAAGGACACATGCTCCACTATGTTCATAGCAGCCTTATTTATAATAGCCAGTAGCTAGAAAGAACCCAGATTTCCCTTAACAGAAGAATGGACACAGAAAATGTTGTACATTTATACAGTAGAGTACTACTCAGTTGTTAAAAACAATGAATTTATGTAATTCTTAGGCAAATGTATGGACCTGGAGGATGTTATCCTGAGTGAGGTAGCACAATCATAAAAGACCACACATTTAATATGCACTCACTGATGAGTGAATATGAGCCCAGAAACTTAGAATACCCAAGATACAATGTGCAAAACACATGAAACTCGAGAAGAAGGAAGACTGAAGTGTGGCTACTTCGTTCCTTCTTAGAATAGGGAACAAAATACCCATGGAAGGAGTTACAAAGACAAAGTTCAGAGCAGAGCTTGAAGGTGTGGCCCAGGAGGCTGCGTCCGGGAGCTCCTCTGAGAGGCTAGGGGAGCGCTGAGTTGTTTTTCTTAACTATCACTGACAAATTCTGTCCAAGTCCACAGTCGGCACCACAAAGGAATGACCATTCAGAGACTGCCCAACTTGGGGTTCCATCCCATAAGCAACCACCAAACCCGGTCACTAGGAGGATGCCAACAAAAGCCTGGTGACAGGAGCCTGATATAGCTGTCTCCTGCAAGGCTCTGCCAGTGTTTGGCAAATACAGAAGTGGATGCTCAAAGTTATCCATTGGATAGAGCACAACGTCCCCAATGAAGGAGCCAGAGAAATACCCAGGGAGCTGAAGGGGACTGAAGCCCCATAGGAGGAACATCAATATGAACTAACCAGGAACCCCAGAACTGCTTGGAACTATACCACCAATCAAAGAAAAGAAATGGTGGAACTTGTGCCTCTAGCTACTTATGTAGCAGAGGATGGCCTAGTTGGTCATCAATGGCAGGAGTGACCCTTGGTCCTGCAAAGGCTCTATGCCCCAATATAGAGGAATGCCAGAACCAGGAATGGGAGTGGGTGGGTTGGGGAGCATGGGGAGTGGGAGGGATGGGAGATTTTTTGAGGGGAAACTAGGAAAGGAGATAGCATTTGAAGTGTAAACAAAGAAAATATCTAAATAAAAAAAAAAGCTACATTTCAGAGACTTAAAATTCACCCTTTAGAGTATAAAATATGGTGGATTAAAAAGAATTTTCTGGGCTAATATCCACTTATCAGGGAGAACATGTCATGTGAGTTCTTTTGTGATTGGGTTACCTCACTCAGGATGATGTCCTCCAGGTCCAACCACTTGCCTAGGAATTTCATAAATTCATTCTTTTTAATACTCCAATGTGTAAGTGTACCACATTTTCTGTATCCATTCCTCTGTTGAGGGACATCTAGGTTATTTCCAGCTTCTGGATATTATAAATAATGCTGCTATGAACATGGTGGAGCATGTGTTCTTCTTACCAGTTGGAACATCTAATAGATATATGTCCAGGAGAGGTATTGCTGGTTCCTCCGGTAGTACTTTTCCCAATTTTCTGAGGAACCACCAGACTGATTTCCAGAGTGGTTGTACAAGCTTGCAATCCCACCAACAATGGAGGAGTGTTCCTCTTTCTCCACATCCTTGCCAGCATCTGTTGTCACCTGAATTTTTGATCTTAGCCATTCTGACTGGTATGAGGTGGAATCTCAGGGTTGCTTTGATTTGCATTTCCCTGATGATTAAGGATGCTGAACATTTTTTCAGGTGCTTCTCAGCCATTCAGTATTCCTCAGGTGAGAATTCTTTGTTTAGCTCTGAGCCCCATTTTTAAGGGGTTATTTGATTTTCTGGAGTCCACCTTCTTGGGTTCTCTTAGAATACCCAAGATACAAGATACAATTTGCAAAACACATGAAACTCAAGAAGAACGAAGACCTAAGTGTGGACACTTAGCCCCTTCTTAGAATTGGGAACAAATCACCCATGGAAAGAGTTACAGAGACAAAGTTTGGAGCTGAGACGAAAGCATGGACCATCTAGAGACTACCATACCCGGGGATCCATCCCATAATCAGCTTCCAAACGCTGACACCATTGCATACACTAGCAAGATTTTGCAGAAAGGACCCAGATATAGCTGTCTCTTGTGAGGCTATGCCGGGGCCTAGCAAACACAAAGTAGATGCTCACAGTCAGATGGATCAGAGGGTCCCCAATGGAGGAGCTAGAGAAAGTACCCAAGGAGCTAAAGGGGTCTACAACCCTATAGGTGGAACAACAATAGGAACTAACCAGTACCCTCCCCCCGAGAGCTCGTGTCTCTAGCTGCATATATATCAGAAGATGGCCTAGTCAGCCATCAGTGGAAAGAGAGGCCCATTGGTCTTGCAAACTTTATATACCTCAGTACAGGGTAACGCCAGGGCCAAGAAGTGGGAGTAGGTGGTAGGGGAGTGGGGAAGGGTATGGGGAACTTTTGGGATAGCATTGGAAATGTAAATGAAGAAAATACCTAATATAAAAAAAAGGAAAAAAATGAATTTTCTGAAATAAACTTATCTAATCCAGTGAAAGACCTCTGCAATGGAAACTTTAAGACACTAAAAAACTAAATTAAGGCCAATGCTATAATATGGAAAGAACATGAATGTTCATGAGTTGGTAAACTTAATGCTATTAAAATGACAATCCTACCAAAGGAAATCTACAGATTTAATGTAATTCCAATCAGAGATTTTTTTAAATTCCACACACACACACAAAGCGAACAAACAAAAAAAACAACAACAACAATCTTACGTTTGATGTGGAATTTTTGAAATCCTACATCTCAAGCAACCCTTAGAAAAAAAGAACAATGCAGGAGATACTATAGTATCTGATTTGAAACTATAGTATAGAGCCATATCAATAAAAATAGCATGATACTAGCTTGAAGCAAACTGTAGATCATTAGTTCTCAACCTTCTTAAAGCTGTGATCTTTAATACAGTTCCTCAAGTTGTGGTGACCCCAACTAAAAATTGTTTCATTACCATTTCATGTTTATAATTATTTTACTTTTGTGAATCATAATCTAAATATCTGATTTGCAGTATAATTGATATAAAACCGCTATGAAGGAATTGCTCAAGTCCCAAAGGGCCCACCACCCAAAGGTTGAGGATCACTGTTGTAGATGAATGGTACAGAGTAGGAGACCCAAAACGAAGCCCATTTAACTTCAGTCACCAAAGTTTATAAGTTTTCTTTTTTCTATTTTTTGAGCACTGTACAGATGAATGCTCTACCATGTCATTCCCATCCCTACTCTCACCCTCTAACTTTTCATGTCCTCTCCCATTCCTCTTAAATTCATGACCTCTTGTTCCTTATTATTATTATTGTTACATTTATATAGAAATATATATTGACAAGGAAGTCAAAATTACTACCCATTGGAGTAATACAAAACCTTCAACAAATGGTGCTGGCAAAACTGCATGTGTATATATAGAAGATTGAAACTAGATATCTAGTATAAGAGATGTGGTTAACATATTATATATGATTATATGAAAACTTGAGAAAAATTAAAATTAGAAGTGGTTTTTATAAATGTTAGAGATAAATACATTCTTTTGTAAACTTAAAGATCCTAAAAATCTGTTCAGGGTGAGTGAATTTTCTTTTCCTCTGGATGGATGTGGCTTTTCCTTCTTTCGAGCTGTTTGGTTGTACCAAGATAAGAGTCAAATGGATGAGGATTTGGAGGAGGAAACCAGGAAGAATGAGTCAATCACTGGTGGCTCTAGCTTACTGTACCCTCTGATTCCAAATGCAGCTTCTGACCTAGCACAGACTGTGTCTGATCAGCTAAGAGGTTGAGTATCTCTGCTGAGGAAGATAGACATAGTTACCTGAGCCCTGAATGGTGGGGGCTCAAGGACCTTGATCTTTCCATGCATAGTTGACCATTAAACCCTAAATTCTCATCCAGAGACACTTAAGTTTAGAACTGGGACTAATATCTGCTTCTCCTAGAGCTTTCTATTTTCCCTAACTTCTACTTCCAAATGAAGATGGTAGCAAACCTCATCATATGTCCAACGGAACCTTTGTTAAAGTTAGTCTGCGCACTCATGATCAATCATACAATTATTTCCTAAGCATCTGTTATTTGACTGTAATGTAAAACCAAGGCCCATATAGACCACATTCTGATTATCAAGCCATGGAGCTATTGGATAGTGGTCTTCAGAGAGAACCATGGATTTGTGAAGGAGCTATCACTGGAAATGCAAGAGACAAGGAAAGATGCTGTCATGGCCTATCTGTTATGTGGAAAATGGAAGGAATAAGATGTTTCTTCTCAGAGTGACAACAGCAGGGTAATAAAGGATGAGAATCTGTGTGAGAAAGGCTCATTTTGAAAACTTGGAGCACCTACAAGGATGTCACAAATGACACTAGTGGAGCCAAGGCCACAGGATCCATCTGAGCCATAATGTCAACATCCCTGAGGGTGAAGCCAAGGAGGAAAAAGGAGTTGAATGCACATTCTGGGTCCAGTGACCTGTCTTTGTACCTTGGTACTGTCAATTACCATGTGTCATGAAAATGATTATCTAATATCTTCTTCTCAGCCCAACTCTTCTTATTTGTGTGCACTGATGCACCTACCTCAGAGGGAAGTCCTGTTGTTTTCAGTTTTACTCAAGAAAGTTCATGTTCATGTTGTCCTCAGAGTGCCATTCATTCTGTGACCCCATTTATTCTCCCAAGTTCACTGGATATTGGTATAAATTTTACTCTTTCCTGTATTAAAGAACACTTACTTGTAAACAATGAAGGATACTTATAAGAGTACTTGACATTTAGCAGGTGGCAAGTAAATTTTCCATCATGCTTTGTTAAACATGTATTATTAGTTTTTAATTCACACATACTCATTTGACATAGTACCTGGAAAAATCCTTTCAGTCTATCATATGCTTTGTCTATTTTCACTGCCCAACCTGTCCTAATTGTTCCCTTCTCTTCCATGCTAATGCTAATGCTAATACTGGCTTTATAATGTCTATATAAAATTACAGTTTGCAAAGAGGAAAAATTATGGTACTATTATTCTTTTGTGTACACCTTATTCATCTAACAAAATGCACCCATTGTCAAGCAAATGACATATTTCATTTAACTTTATGTCTGAATAAAATATCATTATGGGGAAAACTACCTAATCCATTCTATCATCCTGAAACCTATGCCACAGAAAAACTCAACAAAGAAAGAGAATTTCAAACCAATTTTACTCATTAACATCAATCCAAATATACTCAATAAAAATCTCACAAACCAAATTCATGAATACACTAAAAACGTCATTTACTACAATCATGTTGGCTTCACACCAGGGATACAGGGCTGGATTAATACTGGAAAACCCATCCAAGTAATCCACCATATAAAAAATTAAAAGGAAAACAATCACATGACCATATTAAATGGCTGATAAGCACTTAAAGAAATGTTCAGTGTCCTTAGGCATAAAGGAAATGCAAATCAAAATGACCTTGAAATTCCATTTCACACTTATCAGTATGCCTAAAATCAAAAACCTAAGTGACAGCACATGCTGGTGAGGATGTGGAGAAAGGGGAACATGACTCTTCTCCATTACTGATGAGATTGAAAACTGGTACAACCACTCAGAAAATCAATCTGGTGGTTCCTCAGAAAATTGGAAATAGTTATATCTGAAAACCCAGCTATACCACTTCTGGTAATATACCCAAAAAATGCTCCACCATTCCACAAGAATATATGCCTCACTATGTTCAAATCAGCCTGATTTCTAACAGTCAGGAACTGGAACCAATGTAGATGTCTGTTGGAGACCATACCGTGAGAAAGCAAGCCTTTCACAGTCTCCCACCCTAACAAGCCAAATGGCCTTGTGCTAAGGAGCCGGTCATCACCCCTACCTCCCTTGTTGCGGGCCAGCCAGCAGCTCTCAAGGAATGGTACGATTGAGATGAAAGCTCAGGATGAAAGAGAGGAACTAGACGGAGGGAAGAAAGAACGGAGCCAAGTCAAAGCAGATTCTGATCAAAGCTCAATTTTACTATTCTGACACACAGTTATGAAGGAGGGAAAGGGGGCCCGATTCCTGCCAAATAATCCTGGGATCCAGTAGCAGGGTGACCATGTGTATGGCTCCAGAACAGCAAAGCAGCAGACTCCAGAAGTGGGCGTGGCAGAACGATTGAACAGCAAGCTCCATCCCGATGTAAACTGTGGAAACTGAGCAGGCAGGTTTCAGACTGGGGGCGGGGAGGCTACACTCCCTATTCCCTTCCTGGCACCTGAGGATGTAAAAAGCTGAATTATAGTCCCCTCTTCCTTATCTCTTCCTGGCTCCCAAGACTTCCAAGGACATGAGTTACACGCTGAGCCTAGCCTGACACCCAAGGCTGTTAAGGAGTATCTACATTCCGAATATAAGACACAGAGTGCCCGCCGCCTGGAGCCTGACTTCGGCCTTCATGTCCCCAGATGCCCATTTCTTTGTTCTTTGTTTATTCCCCCTCAACCCCTCCCTATTCCCCTCGCTGTATGCTTAAAAACCTGGTGTTTCAGCCTAATAAACTGAGACCTTGATAGGAACTTCTTCTTGGTCTCTGCTTCTCCTTTCTCTCCCTCCCATTTTCTCCCAGGTTTACAGTCACCCTCGCACCCACTAATAACTAGGTCCTGCAGGATAGGACAGATGTCCATCAACCAAAGAATGGATAAAGAAAATGTGGTTCATTTACACAATGGGCTACTACACAGCTACTAAAAACAAGGGCATTGTGAATCTTGCTGGCAAATGGATAGAACTAGAAAATATCATTCTGTGTGAGGTAACCCAAACATAAAAGGACATTCACAGAAGCTAGAGGCCTTTAACAGACAATGACTCATTTCAATGAACATTTACAAGTAAAGCTATTTGGGCAAAAGGGTGTAATGTGTTACACACTTTGATAGAAGCAGCTTCGAAGGCAAGATGTTTTGTTTTGTTTTGTTTTGTTTTGTTTTGTTTTGTTTTGTTTTGTTTTGTTTGATGAGGAAGGCTGCAAAGGTAGAGGTTGAATATAGAGGGACAGAGATATGTGAGAAATTGAGGTTCAGCATGTAAAATGCACAAAACAACAATATCAAGTCATAATAAAAAGGAAAATCTGTAAGAATATAAAGTAGAATTGAATTGCCTAAGGTGGTTTGAAGTGAGAGTGTATGTGAATGGGTACAGGAATTCTTTGGGGGATTATGGGTTCTAAAATGCATGGAAAATACTAAAGCTACTTAATTAGTTTATTAAATAAGAATCACAGTTACTAGAGATGATAGAATTGGGACTTGAGCCTACCATCCAACCAATTTTTACTTCTCATGTCAACCAAAGCACAGAGCATAAACACATCATTCTTCTTGGTTAAAACCAATCAATAGCAAGCAAAATGTGGTTGTTCTACACAAGCAGAGCAGGCAACACTGTGTCTAAAATTCTGGACACATGCTTAGATCCCACTTATTGTTTACACATTCAAAAACCTAAGTTAATCATCTTGAAGAGCCCAATAAAGATTAAACTAATAAGGATCAACATGTCCTAGGGTTAAAACTTTGTATTTCATTTCCATGGACAGAACTTCTTCTAACCAATGACTGCCAAATTCATGAAGTTATCCTGAAGGAAGAAATTATAAATGGTGAACTGTAACAATATGGAATTATAAAGTAATCTTCCATACATGGAGAGGGGTTGGATAACAGTAGTAGTGGGTATAGTTAACATTTTTATAGAGAGGTAAGAAGACAAAAATGAGTGAACAGGCATAGAAACATGGAGTGCTTTTATATTGGCTTGGGGAAGTATGAAACATGCGATGTGCTTGCCATATTCCTTTCCTTTTCAAATACTGGCACATAGATAAAGTCAAGTGGTGGCATTTATATTTATAGAAGGTTATTTGTCTGCCCTAAGTCGCCTTGCAAGTAGTCTGTTGTGTTGGATTGAGATGCTGTCCTTGGAAGCCTTCCCAAAGTATGTGATTTTCTGTGGTCTCGATTTGCTTAAACAATACTCTGAATATACTGCAGAGATGTCTCAACAGTTATAAAGGCTAGGCTCAAAACAAAAAAAAAAATACTTATAATGATTTCTTGTGTAAACTTTTATTGTGTGAGACCATTTAAGTAATTAACAATAAGAATAATAACTGATAATATAGGGTGGTTCTCAGTCACACTTCCTTACCCAACCAAATAAAGTGAGGTCCAGTCAACAGAAGCCCTGTTCATCAACTGACTAGGAAATGATTATGCATCTTTCCAGAGGGGTTTGGCTTTCTTATTGCTGTTTATTAGTTTTGTTTGTTATTATTCTTCACATTGTACATTCCCCTAAGTGTAGGAAATAGTGATTGGTGACTATAATTGGTCTCCACTAGAGATCCCTGAATTCAATATGTCCTTAAAAGGTCCTGGGTAATCTCTTTGTCCTTAATGAGTTATACAAGATTCGCACTCCTCTGGGATGCAGGGTCCATAAGGCCTAGGGATGGCAAAAGGGATTTGTGAGTAGGGATAGTGCAGATAGGTGGCAAATACAGTGGCTGGTAGTTCCTATGTCTGCAAATAAAATAAAGGTGAGCAGGATCTTGAACAATAAGTTTTTACTCAGCCTCAGCAGAACTGTGTACATTCAAGAAAATAAGCATGTGTCTTGATGTGGATCCACATGAATCTCCAGTGTGATGCAGGACAATTTTCCAGGTATGATAAAATTCTTTTCTCTATATCCAAGACTGCACCACAGTACACAGTTGTTTGTTTCATTGTCCTCATGTAACCTCCTTCATATTGATGGGTCCATTACAATTCCTCATTGTCTCCTTTTTTCTCTCAAAATCCTACCATTTCAACAAAGAGAAGTCCTGTAAAATGGAGTTCATAGCTGTCTTGCTGAAGGCTTGCTCACTAGTCTTTCACTGGTGGGGTCTTCACAAGGTCTGAACAATGTCCTCCCAAAATGATAACCTATTTTATCTGCACCAAGTTCGAAAATCTCTGTTTTACTGGTATTGTGTGAGATCACAGCAGCTAAGTGTAGTCTTACAAGGATGACATTAATATCATCTAGGTGTTCATGTAAATGTGCAATGAAAGCTCCTCAATCAAACTCAGGTATTCTACAGAATCCAAGGTGATACACAAGTGTACCAAGTGTTAGAAAAAAATTCCCCTGTGATTTTCATGTGCTGTTTCATTTGAAAAATGTAGTCTTCACATCTACAGAAGTTATGAAGTGTATTAACCCATCAGTGCTAACAGTTGATAGTGAGTCCTCTGGCTTCTGACCTTTGTATACATGTATTAGAGAATCTTGCTATTAAAGATCAGTTACATTTGTGCGTGGTGGTGCATGCCTTTAATCCCAGCACTTCAGAGACAGAGGCAGGCGAATTTCTAAGTTCGAGGCCAGCCTGGTCTACAGAGTGAGTTCCAGGACAGCCAGGGCTACACAGAGAAACCCTGTCTTGAAAAAAAAAAAAAAAGGATCAGTCACCCATGAACAGGTGGCTTTCTGAGATCTGCACAAGATGGAGGGACACTCTTCCTTATTGAGGCTTCCCAGTCTCTGCCTGACTTTGTCTGGAGATTGTCCGGGGACACAGGTGGCTGGACTTGTATGAAAAATGACCTTGTACAGAGATCTCTGCTAGGTTACATAACTCAACACACAAATTCTAAGCTAGCTTCCCAGCTGCATGATAATTAGGTATTGTAGTATGACCAATCAGCCTTCACACAAGCTTGATACTGTTACAAATTAGCTTTCTACCTGTACCCCTAAAATGCCCTTGCATACCTTTTGATAAAACAATAAAGTATACTTGTCTTGCTGCAGTGCTTTCTGAGAGTCCTTCTGTCATACTCAGATGCCTGAACCTTTTTCCTCATGGGCTGTTGGCCAACACCCTCTGAACAGAAGGGGAGTCCACAAATGTGCACACATAGCACAAGGGTACTTTTCCTTTACATGAAAAGCAGAAAACAGGCAAAGTGACACGTGTCTGTCATTCCAGTATACAGAATACTGAGATTGCATATTTAAGGTTGAACATAAGGAGAACATCTTCTTAAATAATGCATATTTTTCCCACATTTTTCTGTAATGCTAATCTATAATAACTAAAATATGCAAGCTCTGAATTCAGCTACACTAAACACTGTCAGTCTATGAAGATACACACACTCAGACGAGGTTACACAATTTCAGATAGAGTTGCTGAGATCTTTTGTCATTTCTTCTGTTTTGTCAGCTTTGAGGACTATGATTGATTCAGTAGCCAGTCTTCTCTATAACCAAAGAATGATATTTGTTTGGGTTGGGGGTCCATGCATGTTACTTAGCAAGAGAATGTATAGTGTTGGAGACTGATAATGGGAACATTTAAGGCACTGTCTAGAATATTGGAGATCCTTAGAAAAGTGGAGGTTACACACTTGCAACTAAGGCAGAAGATGCAAATTTTTTCTCTAATCATCTGTCCTTTTCCCCTAGCTCCTCCATCTGGTTGCATGAAGTGCATCATGTGTTGAAGTGCTAATTATTTACTCAAAGTCTACAGATTTTAATGATATTTAGGAAATATCTGCATAGCAACTAGAATTTGTCCTGTTAAAGTGGGAGCCAGTCAAGCAGAAGCCTTGATTTTTACCTAAACAAGGAATGAGTGTGCATCCTTCCATGCTGTGATTACTCTATTTTTGCTATTTCTTTCTTCTCTTGTTGCTGCTGCTGCTGTTGTTGTTATATAAATTCTACATTCCCAGAAGTGTAGGAAGGAGAGATTGGTGATTATAATTTGTTTCCATTAGAAATCCCTGAGGTAAATTGTTCCTAGAAAAGTCCTAGGTGTTTAGTATGACTTTAATGAGTTATACAGGATCTAGCCTTCTCTAAGATGCAGAGCACCTCATGTGCAGTGATGGCAGCAGAAGAATGTGAGTAGGAATCATGCAGATAAGTGCTAAGAACAGAAGCATGTTCCTTTGTCTGCAAATAAAATTAAGGTGATCAGGATCAACCAGAAACTTTGACTCAGCCTCGGCAGAGCTGGGCCATTTAGGAAAAAAAAGCTGCTGTCTTGTCAGTTCACACCAAATTTCCAGGGTTATGCAAGACAGCATTTAAGGGACACACAGTTCAGACTCAAACCTGAATTGCTTTCTTTATTCTATGGGAGACTGGAGAGGTAGCAAAATGTGGAATCCTTTGAGAAACAACAAAGCTTTGAGCTTCTGATATCTGTCACACAGGCAATGGAAGGAAGATGATTAGTTAAGAGTGGAACAGAAATCTGTATGTTACAGGAACGTGGATGCCTGAGGTTAAAATACTAATCTAAGACATTGGAGAATGTGGGATGTTTGTGGACTTTATATGAAACTATGATGATAAAGTTTAATCAAATTCTTCAAAAACATCAATATACAAAAAATAAATAAATAAATAAATAAAGCAACTTACAAATGAACAAACAACAGTCACCCAGGATGAGCAGGTAGCAGGAAAGAGAGGCATTTGTCCATTTTGTATCTTATTAAAAAAAAAAAAGACATAGAACTGTCTTCTAGGAAAAGAAGAGAAGTAGAACCTTATGAAAGAAAAGTTGAAAATATTAATGACAGTAATGATTATAGATATTAGAAGTTTTGAATATATGATGACTGCAAAATCCACTGTGGTAGAATATATATTCTAGATACATGTGCATTTTTATCTTTAATTTTAAGGGACATGGATATTTTCTAATTAGGATACTGGAGACAAAGAATGATAATGAACAACAAGACTGTCATCTCCCAGTTCATCCTCCTGGGCCTGCCCATCCCCCAAGAGTACCAGCACCTGTACTATGCCCTGTTCCTGGCCATGTACCTCACCACCGTCCTGGGGAACCTCATCATCATCATCCTCATAATACTGGACCCCCATCTCCACACACCCATGTACTTGTTTCTCAGCAACTTGTCCTTCTCTGATCTCTGCTTTTCCTCCGTCACAATGCCCAAGTTGCTGCAGAACATGCAGAGCCAGGACACATCCATCTCCTATGCTGGCTGTCTGACACAAATGTACTTTTTATTGGTTTTTGGAGACCTGGAGAGCATTCTTCTTTTGGTCATGGCTTATGACCGGTATGTGGCTGTCTGCTTCCCCCTTCATTACATGAGCATCATGAGCCCCACACTCTGTGTGTGTCTGCTGGTGTTATCCTGGGTATTTACTGTGCTGTATTCTATGTTGCACACTCTACTCTTGGCTAGATTGTCATTCTGTGAGGATAACTTGATCCACCACTTTTTCTGTGACATATCTACCCTGCTCAAGTTGGCTTGCTCTGACATTCATATTAATGAATTAATGATATTTATCATGGGAGGGCTTGTTAGCATCATCCCATTCTTACTCATTGTTGTGTCCTATATACAAATTGTCTACTCCATTCTAAAGATTTCATCTGCTCATGTTTTACACAAGATCTTCTCCACCTGTGGGTCCCACCTATCTGTAGTCTCACTGTTCTATGGGACAATTTTTGCTCTCTACTTATGTCCATCAGCTAATAACTCTACTGTGAAGGAGATTTCCATGGCCATGATGTGCACAGTGGTGACTCCCATGCTGAACCCCTTCATCTACAGCCTGAGGAATAGAGATATGAGAGATGCCCTTTTTGGAGTCCTTGGCAAGAAGAAAATCTCTTTATGATACCAGTATAATTTTTTACTAAAATTTAACTAGTAAATATATTGATACTATTATAACAAAATGTACCTCTCCAATGAGACCCACATTCAAGAACATACTACTTAAGAGTTTTATTTGCAAGCAGGAGTTTTGCAAAGTAGTTCAGTTAGTGAAGGGCCCCTGAGTGACTAAGTATTGCCACCCTCTGCTTTGCACCTGTGATCTAGACAATCATTAGGTAACAGTCACTGTTTTATCATCAGATCTCCACTCTTTACCTTGTTATACCAAGATTTTGTGATGTTAGACAATTTTCTGTGTTGACTGCAATATACTTTCTAAATATGCTAATGTTCAGTAAACTTTTTCTCCTTTTTTGGGTTTTGTTTGTTTGTTTTTTGTTTGTTTGGTTGGTTGGTTTTTTGAGACAGGGTTTCTCTGTGTAGCCCTGGCTGTCCTGGAACTCACTCTGTAGACCAGACTGGCCTCGAACTCAGAAATCTGCCTGCCTCTGCCTCCCAAGTGCTAGGATTAAAGGTGTGCACCACCACCACCCAGCTCTCTTTACTTTTTTATTTATTCTTCTCTTATACAATATATCCTAAGTGCGTCTTCCCTTCCTTCGACTCTTTCTAGATTCCCCACAACCTCCCCACTCATTCAGATCCACTGGACATCTTGTTCCCTTCAGGAAAAAGCAGCATCTCATGGGTACAAACCAAACAGAGCATAACAAGATTCAATAAAACTAGACACAATCCCTCATATCAAGACTAGAGGAGGCAACTCAGGAGGAAGAAAAGGGTCCCAAGGGCAGACAGAAGAGTCAAAGATATCCCCATTCCCATAGGAGTCCCATAGAAACCTAAGATAAACAACCACAGCATGTATGCAGAGGCCTAATGCAGACAGACCCATGCAGGCTCTGTGATTTCTGCTTCAGTCTCTGGGAATCCTTATATCCATGCTTAGTTGTTTCTGTGTGCTGTGTTCTCATGGTGTCTTCTACCTTTCTGTCTCCTATAATCTTTCCTCCCCGTGTTCTCAAGGGTTCCCTGAGCTCCTCCCATTCTACATCTGCTCCCATCAGCTGCCAGAGAAAGGCTCTTTTATGATGATTGAGCTAGGTCCCAATCTACCAGTATAGCAGAATACAATTAGGGATAATTTCATTGACTTTATTTTGGTCATTTATATTTGAATCTACCCTGGGTCTCTGAGTTATACATACAGCTTTCAGTTCCTGGCCACCCAGGGAGTGTCAGGAATAAACTTCCACTCAGTTTATTCCACCTAGTTTGGCTAGGGGCTAAAATTATACCAGTCATTAGTTTGCCACTCCCCTAACCTCTGAGCCACATTGCCTCAGCACATCTTGTAGGCAAGACTGGTATAGGGTTTGTGGCTCAGTTGGTGTCCCAGTCCCACCACTAGGACCCTTGCCTGGTTACAGAAAGTGGCTGGCTAAAGCTCCATGGCCTCCATTGTAGGGGCCAGCACTAGTAGTGAATGGGTTCTAGAAAGGATGAAAGGAGAAGGTAAGGGGAGGGATGAGTCAGTCACCAAACTAGGATGCTTTGCAACATCTGACTGACTGGCAATCAGAAATTTTCTTTATTCATATAGATTCAAAAACATTTATGATTTCAAGGGGTACAATCCCGGGCATATGTACTTTTCTAGTATGCCCAGGGTGACAGATCAAGCCTAAGATAATAAAGTTGTTTTTTTTTTTTTTTTTTTTTTTTTATCATCAACCCCATGTCCTTATCCCTAAAATTCTACCAATTGTTTTAGCTTAAGCAATCAAGCAAGCATGTGACAGCCTGTTCTCAGGCTGGCCACACTTTGCAGTTTCAGGATGTTTAGCATGAGAATAGATAAAATCTGAGTCAATCCAGGAAAATTGCCCTACATTAAGATACATTACTATCTTTTAATGGTCAATCATATTACTTACAGATTTGCCTAAGCCTAGTAATTCAGGCTTAGAAATCATTGCAGCTCTTACTTAAAATTTTACAAGTTTGTTCAATAAAGGAATAGTTTTGTTTCTATATTAATTAACATTACAACAACTTGGTGTAAATCACTCTTTCCAAGAATGACAAACCCTAATCCTTCTTCTTACATTCTTTTATACCACTCATACATCTTATTATATTATCTTAGTCTTTCTAGCTTTTGTTGCTGAGTTCTTACTAGAGGCTTAGTATGTATGGCTTAGATAACCTATGATCTTGTAGGTTATAATTCTAAGAAATCATAAATATACTATAAAGAGTTCTCTGCTCTGATCTGTTGTCACTTCTTCTGTCCTGCTGAATCTTCTCAGCCTCCTTTGAGTTCAAGCTATTCTAATTATTTTGTTGCATTAATTTTCTTAGGGGCAGATAACACTCTCCAAGGCACAGAGAAGACTCACAAGTAGGTTCAACTAAGATGACTTCCTTCAGAGTAGGTGGTAGTACATTTAGGACTTTCTCAGGGGAATACAGAATTGATGTCAGAGAAAACATGGGTAAATCATTATGCTAATACCCCGCAAGAGTACAACATGGAGACTCAAACTGATTTTTTTAAAAAAGGCATCAAGTCAATGATTGCAGCATGTGGCTCAGCTTTGCTGGTACCTTATCAAAACAGCTGGGCTGGCTTCATGACTTACACTGTTCCCCTAGGAAATGGTTGTGCCATTCCATTACTAGGATTCCTCACTAGGTCACCCTCATAGACTCCAGCTAGTTTCTATTGCAGTAGGTTTCAATGCCATCCCTAATTTCCCCCACTATTCTAGTTGTCTTTCCACTTACTACTCTCTCCCAACATCTGTCACTCACCTACCTGATACCTTCTGTTTCCATCTCCATCCACACACAGCCCATGTGCAAAATCTATTCTACTAAGGGCTGAAATCAACCAAGTGGAAACAAAAAGAACTATACAAAGAATCAACAAAACCAGGAGCTGGTTCTTTGATAAAATCAACAAGAGAGATAAACCCTTAGCCAGACTAACCAGATGGCACAGAGAAAGTATCCAAATTTTAAAAAATAAGAAATGAAAAGGGAGACATAACAACAGAAACTGAGGAAATTTAAAAAATCATCAGATCCTACTACAAAACCCTATATTCAACAAAACTGGAAAATCTGAGATGAAACAATTTTCTTAACAGATACCAAATACAAAAGTTAAATCAGGATCAGATATACCATCTAAACAGTCCCATAACCACTAAAGAAATAGAAGCAGTCATTAAAAATTATCCAACCTACAGGGTTGCATATCTCTTTAGCTCCTTGGATACTTTCTCTAGCTCCACCATTGGGGGCCCTGTGATCCATCCAATAGCTGACTGTGAGCATCCACTTATGTGTTTGCTAGGCCCCAGCCTAGTCTGGTGCAATAACATTAAGAACTAACCAGTACCCCGGAGCTCTTGACTCTAGCTGCATATGTATCAAAGGTGGTCTAGTCGGCCATCACTGGAAAAAGAGGCCCATTGGACACGCAAACTTTATATGCCCAGTACAGGGGAATGCCAAGGCCAAAAAGTGGGAATGGGTGGGTAGGGGAGTGGGGGGGAAGGTATGGGGGACTTTTGGGATAGCATTGGAAATGTAATTGAGGAAAATACCTAATAAAAAATATTTAAAAAAAAATCATCCAACCAAAAAAAAAAAAAAAAGCCCAGAATCAGATGGTTTTAGTGCAGAATTCTATCAGACCTTCAAAGAAGACCTAATACCAATACTCTTCAAACTATTCCACAAAATAGAAATAGAAGGAACACTACCCAAGTCATTATTTGAAGCCACAGTTATGCTGAGTATTCTCCCTTAGAGATGGAACGGATTCTGTTTAACCAGTACCTTTTCACAATTTCCTTTCTTTTTTTCCCAGAAACAATGGTAACTCAATCTCTTTGAGCAACAACTAAAACTTAATCTTGTAATCTTGTAAGCCTTATTAAAATCTGATTCCTCTAGTGGTGAATCCTTGCAGATCTGCCATGATGTCGGGAAACTCTAACAGCTACATCTTACCCCTCTTCTGTCCCTGTTCCAAAAAGTACCTAACTCTCTCCTGCTACTTCTCTTCCTCCCTCCAACCCAGAAGTCCTGCCACCTCACCCAATGATTGGCTCCTTTATTCATTAGGTGATTGGTTCACAAGAACAGCACCAGGCCCATCCACAACACTTCCCATTTTCTTTTCTAATAAAAAACAAAACCTTTCTCTCAAATATAAACAGAGCGCAACTATTACCATTTTGTAATCTATGAAGTATAAGATAGACCTAATACCCAGTCCATCATTTATGTCATTAAGATAGAACATTGTCATCTATCCTAAATTAAAAGAGTTATGATTCTACCTTGACTTATGTCTTGGCTTTAGATTGTATGTCATCTGAAAATCATCCTCTCAATTCTATTCTCTCAAAGTAAATAGCCTGGGTTGGCTATGAGACTATAAGTAGTTTTTCAACCCTGTAAGAAATCCAAGAATGACCAACATTAACTCAAAATATATAGAAAGCCTAACACCACCTCCAGAACTGAGACAAATTGTAGAGATAGCTGCCTACCTATACAGCCCCAGTATGTCAGGAAGATGGAGCATGTTTTCAGCCTTCTGGCCCAGGATCATCTGATAGACCTTATAGATACAGGAATATTAAGAACTAGCCTATTCAGTCTCAACAGAACTAAGTTGTCCTAACCTGTAAATTGTGTCCTTTCAAAAATGGTACAGGTCTGCAGAAGAGATAGGCAAATTTCTGCCCATTGGAGACCTAGCCACAAATGTACATCCTCACCTGGGGGTAAGAGGCTCAGTTGCTTCTTTGAATCCATGAATGGGAAGCTGTTAAGGGCAGATATGTCTCTATAACAAGTGAATAAATAACATTAACTGTCACAATCTGTGGATATCTGGTGTTTTTGAAAACCAACCATCTATATAAAGTAATCTGGACTGTTCTCTGTTAACTACCCTCAGATATTTCTAATTAAAATCTTTGAAAGCACCCTAACAATAAACTCAAAGCCATGAATTAGGTATTTGACCCTTAACTCACAGACTTAGTCATCTCAGGTCAGTTTATAATAACAGATATAGCTGTCTCTTGTGAGACTATGCTGGGGCCTGGCAAACACAGAAGTGGATGCTCACAGTCAGCTAGTGGATGGATCACAGGGCCCCCAATGGAGGAGCTGGAGAAAGTACCCAAGGAGCTGAAGGGATCCGCAACCCTATGGGTGGAACAACATTATGAACTAACCAGTACTTGACTCTAACTGCATATGTATCAAAAGATGGCCTAGTCGGCCATCACTGGAAAGATAGGCCCATTGGACATGCAAACTTTATATGCCCCAGTACAGGGGAACGCCAGGGCCAAAATACTGGGAATGGGTGGGTAGGGAAGTGGGGGGGAGGGTATGGGGGACTTTTGGGATAGCATTGTAAATGTAATTGAGAAAAAGATGTAATAAAAAAATATTAAAAATAAATAAATAATTAAATAAACCAGTTACAGAAGGACTAGGTCTAAGTCCTGTACTTTTAAATATTTTCTATCAATAGAAGAAATTTATACCAATGAAAACCTTGATTTTGCATCAAAATAAATTCTGTACCAAATGATAAACTATGAAAACAAAAAAATTAAAATTAAAAATTAAATTAAATTTTAAAAACTATGACTTCAACTTAGAACCATTAAAAAGATTTCTACAAAATAAGATTATGGCTATGCAATAAATTCTAGCTATTCCTCCATGTTCCAATTATGACCATTTCTACATTCCCTAGAAAGACAACCTACAATAACCCCCTCCAGTTCCAAAGCCCAGAGAACTGGGGCGGCGACTCTTCATAAATTCTTCAAGCTAAATATGGGTGTTGAGATATTTTTAAGGCAGGGGGTAGGGAAAATAGAGTTCGTTGGCCTTAAGAAAGCCACACCAATGATTGATTTAGTTTCTGATGTCTGTGTCTGATGTACTGGATCCAGCTAAAAGTTCAAGACATCTGGAGTTCAAGCAGAGACTCACCAAGGCAGTATATTCTGTAATATACAAATCTCAAAACAGCTTTTTAGTATCATCAAAATAACCTTTTTGTTTGATTCTCTGGAATCTAGTTCTTTAGGAGGGTCTCCCTCTATCAAATCTGATCTATATAACTCTGGAAGGTATAAATACCTTAATAGCCTTTTCTAAAAACACCTTTTTCCCAAAACCTTTTTCCCAAATCAGCATATCCTTGAGCCAGTCATCAGAAACCATTTATTTACATCTCTCTCCCAGAGGAATAATATAACCACAAAACTCAAAATCACACCCATTTTGAAAATCAAACAACCTAAAACAAATGAAGTAAACTAAGATACTGTATTGCCTATACTAGGACTTTCCTATCTTGCCAAGCAGTAAAAGAAACTCAAGATTCCTGAGGAGCCCACATTAGCAGAATATGAACTTCTTGTGACTGGTTAACAATCTATACCATCTTTCTGTTTGGTTCTCTGCCCAGAGCCACAGACATATTTTATTGATACCTACATAATATTTGTCTGTTGGACTCTCTATCTGGAGCCACAGACATAGATAATTAATACCTGTTCAAAGCAGGCAATGATTATCGCTGCACTCTCTACTCTGGAGTCAGTGACTAATATTCCCTATCCTATTTCGAATTAAAGCAATCTAAAACAAATGAAGTAAACTAAAATACTGTACATGTCTACACTTGGGCCTTTCCTATGTTACCAAGAGAATATAAAGCCCAGTATTCCCATGGAGCCCACTTTAGACAGAATGTGAGTATCCTGTGAGGCAAGTAAAGCAATTTTATGCCATCTTATAGTTTGGTTCTCTACCTAGAACAGCCAACTTGTTATTCCATCTATCTGTTTGACTTTCTTCCTAGAGCCATAAACTTTATTTTAATAATACCTGTTCACTGCCCTCTCTACTTGAAGTTAGTGACTAATTTTCCCTATCCTAGTTCTGAACTACAGGCAAAATGCCCCACATGATTCGGAAAAAATCTGTATATAAATCTATACTAAAAGCAAATAATCCCAATTTTATAAATTTACAGTCCAATCTCTGCCCCAAGAAGTAGGCAACTTCCATTCTACAGCTCTGTGACTCAGAGCAGCCTTCATCCCCCACAGCAGGGGACCTCAGAGTCTGCCAGCAGTTTCTTTGTTTCAATAACTGTGCTTGTGTCCATGTGACTCTCAGTGCTACCCAGCTACTCAAGAGGCTGGTGGGGAAGGAAGGAAGGAAGGAAGGAAGGAAGGAAGGAAGGAAGGAAGGAAGGGAGGGAGGGAGGGAGGGAGGGAGGGAGGGAGGAAGGAAGGAAGGGAGGAAGGGAGGAAGGGAGGAAGGGAGGAAGGGAGGAAGGGAGGAAGGGAGGAAGGGAGGAAGGGAGGAAGGGAGGAAGGGAGGAAGGGAGGAAGGGAGGAAGGGAGGAAGGGAGGAAGGGAGGAAGGGAGGAAGGGAGGAAGGGAGGAAGGGAGGAAGGGAGGAAGGGAGGAAGGGAGGAAGGGAGGAAGGGAGGAAGGGAAGGGAAGAGGAGAGGAAGGGAGGAAGGGAGGAGGAGAGGAGAGGAGAGGAGAGGAGAGGAGAGGAGAGGAGAGGAGAGGAGAGGAGAGGAGAGGAGAGGAGAGGAGAGGAGAGGAGAGGAGAGGAGAGGAGAGGAGAGGAGAGGAGAGGAGAGGAGAGGAGAGGAGAGGAGAGGAGAGGAGAGGAGAGGAGAGAAGAGAAGAGAAGAGAAGAGAAGAGAAGAGAAGAGAAGAGAAGAGAAGAGAAGAGAAGAGAAGAGAAGAGAGAAGAGAGAAGAGAGAAGAGAGAAGAGAGAAGAGAGAAGAGAGAAGAGAGAAGAGAGAAGAGAGAAGAGAGAAGAGAGAAGAGACAAAGAGAAAAGAGAAAAGAGAAAAGAGAAGAAAACAGAAAATTCTAACTCTCAGGCTAATAATCTTAAATTTCTAGTGGATTCTTGCCCAACAGGTTGGTTTGCCACCTGTCGTGGGAATTTTAAAAAACTAATGTAGAACCTTCATGTGCCCATGCTTGTGCCTCTGCCCCTGCGGCCTAGCTGGCCATGTACTGGTGGGCAATGGCCAGCCTGTTTTTATCTCATGGAGACTGACTCAGAACTCCACAATCTCTCCACCCAGCTCTCTCTTGGTTTCTACTGGCAGTTGCTACCACGCCAACCCCAAGCTTCAAATGCCCATGGCCTTTGTGGTGCACATCTGGCAAACCCACACTTTGCCACTGTACCTTTTTCTCTTGAACCATAATGACTCGCTGTGTGAAGGAAAACACAACACAAACTTAGTTCAGGAACAATGGTAAATCAATCTCTGAGTGCAACAACTAAAACCTAGTCTTGTAAACCTTATTAAAGTCTGATTCCTCTAGTGGTAAATCCTTGGGGATCTGATACTGGGAAACTCTAGCAGCTACATCTTACCCTTCTGAGGTCCCCATTCCCACAATTTTCTTTCATAGAGGACTTCATAAGAGTTTTTTTCTAATTTTAGAAAACTTTTTTTCTATCATGTTTAATGTTTCAAATAGATTTTAAAAACTAGTTGAAGCAGAACAGAGGTGGCACATGCCTGTAATCCCAGCACTTGGGAGGCAGAGGCAGGTGGATTTCTGAGTTCGAGGCCAGCCTGGTCTACAGAGTGAGTTCCAGAACAGCCAGGACTGCACAGAGAAACCCTGTCTCAAAACAAACAAACAAACAAAACAAAACAAAACAAAACAAACAAACAAAAAACTAGTTGAGTGCATATTACTTTTAGCTTCAGAATATATCATGTATATTTAAGAGGCATTAAACTATTATAAATTATTTTGATGAGTTAAAATATGTCAATACTGATTGTGTATTTTAAAATAAATTTTATTAGTTTAATAAAAAGTAAAAGTAAAAATTTTTAAAAATTAAAAAAAAAAAAAGAATCTATAGCAGGAACTCTTGTACTGACCCTGATCTTAGGAGAAAGCATTTGATTTTCACCAGTAAGCATGGTGTGAGTTAGGAATATTTTATGCATGTTTATCTTTAGTTCAGAAATTTCCTTTGTACTCTTAGTTTTCTTCAGTATCTTCAATAAAGTTCAGTATTTGCCTTAAAATATTTAATGTTAGTAAAAATTACCAATGTATTTTATTCAAATATTGATTTTTATCTTTCTATTTAGATTTTATATTTTTAATTAACACCCATGGAAATTCAATTATAATAATAAACAGAATGAGCTACATTTAAATTGATAGATCATAATGTTCTGCAGAAAAAAAATTGAAGTTTCATTAATAAAAGGAGGTCTGTACAGATAATTGAAATCTCTTCTAATGATTTTTAAATAAAACAAAGATTAAAATGTAGTACATAAAGCCTATTTGAATGACAGAGCTGGCATTACACTGACGTTATAAGGTCTCATAAGAGTATAGTGTATTCATATGAATGAATATTGCCATTCACAAAAATATCTAGAAAGCCATAGTGTAAATATTTGTAGAAGGTTAAGAAGATTTGAAGTTCAGAGAAGGGAGGCTCCCAGGAGTCAAGGCAGATAACCTTAGATGACATGCCTAACAGTGGGGACATGGAACCTGAAGAGGATACTTCTTGAAGCCAGGTAGGACCGCCCCCAGTAGAGGTATAAAGACACCAACCCCCCCCCATACACACTTACTTACAAAACTTTCATCCCAAAATTTGTTCTATCTAAAGGAAATGCAGGAATGGAACAAAAGCCAACCAATAACAGGCCCAACTCAAAACCCATTCCCTGAGCAATCACCAATCCCTGAAATTATTAATGATACTCTGCTATGCTTACAGACAGGAGCCTAGCATAACTGTCCTCTGGGAGGCTCTACCCAGCAAGCAGACTGAAGCAGATGCAGATATATACAGCCAAACATTAGACAGAAGTCAGGGATATTTATGGAAGAGTAAGGGTAAGGATTGAAGGTCCTAAAGGGGATTGGAACCCCACAGGAAGACAAACAGAGTCAGCAAACCTGAACCCCTGGGAGCTCTCAGAGTCTGAGTTACCAACCAAAGAATATACATAATCTGGAACAAGGCCTCTAGCACATATGTAATAGACTGGCAGCTCAGATTTCTTGCCAGCCTTATCTGGCTTCAGTGGGAGTGGATTACCTAATCTGACAGAAACTTAGTATACCAGGGTGGGGAAATATACAGAGGTCCCACCCTCTCAGAGGAGAAGGCAATAAGAACTCTGTGAGGTAAATACAAGTAGGGGGAGCAAAGTCTGGGATGTAAATGAATAAATGCATACACTTGTTTTATAAAACTCTATGTTGCGCTCACCTTGTCCAGCAAGAAAAGACGCAACATGGTCGGATTCTTCTCAACAGCTTTCTTTATTGCAGGAACACCTCCATGCTACTCGGGAACTCCGGAAACCCCCGGGAGCACTGCCTATACCCACCCCAGCACTGGGGTGAGCTACGTGTCCTCCTGGGATTCGTCAGTCTGTCGGCCCCTTTGATTTGTAACACCCACTCAGGAGGGGTTGGCACCAGATTCGGGCTGGCGCCTGCGCAATGGCGTTGTTTACAGCGCCGGTGTACCAGAGGTCGGCGCCATCTTTTGGGCATGCGGCTGCATACATCTCCCCCTTTTTTGTTTAATAATATGATGCTGGACTAGGTCTGGGCAAGTCTGTCCATCCGCTACAGCTCCTGTCTTAGGTCGATCCTTTCATGTCACAGCCTTACCCGTCCTAGGGTTACCCTATCACCACTGGGCCCCGTGTCTTAGGTTGGTCTGTGCATAAGGAAAGTTGCCCGTCTCTGGATACTGCAGTGCTGAGTGACAGTAACTGCTAAATGACCTAGGGCGAACTCTACAAAAGAGGAACTAAACTTCAGGGGAGATGCCCTCTTTAATTGCCATCAATGCTTGGTACACCACTGCCTTATACTGAGCGTGCTCTTGTTTGCCAGACACAAAAGACACAACCCAGGAGAACTACTGCTCCCCAGGCCAAAATTCCCACCCACTCCTTAAACTATAAGAAGGCATTGGTGATCCAGGAGGTGAAGTCCCCCAAGGTGACGGGGTCCAGTCGAGTGCTGTTGAGTTTGGCAATCTGGAGGAGCAGCTTTCTGGACAACTGCTCCGCTTTAGCTGACCAATTTCCTACTCAGATAAGAGGCAAATCTGTTCAAGAGACTGAGAGAAATTAGCTTATACAATTTTATACAAGGGGCACCTAATGGGCATAGGTGGCAAACATTTCAAAATCTACTATAGGCACAAAGGTGAGAAATTTCACAACCACAGCAGTATACCCTGCCAACCTTCTGCTAATAAATGTGTCCTTCCGGAACTATTACAATCTATATCTCCGTCGGGGGGAGTAATTTTCGTGTCACCCTCTCTGGTACCCAAATCGGGTGTTCTTGACTTTGTGGAAAAACACAAACAGCTCCCCTGGATCTCGAAATAATGGGATCTGGGCCATACCATTTTCCAGTTAGGACATCTTTCCATTTGACATCCTGTTTAAGGATAGGCGAGGTCATGGCATGCCTATCTGCAGCCGAACGACCATGTTCATCCAGAATTAAAAAATTTAAAGTAAAGAGGGCTAAAGATAATTGTTCTTTGGGTGGCTGGCCATGGGCGATTCCCCCTTTTTGTTTTTGTAAGAGTTCTTTTAAGGTTCGATGTGCTCTTTCCACAATGCCTTGGCCCTGTGGATTGTAGGGAAGACCAGTAGAGTGACTAACCTGCATTATTTTGCAAAAGGTTTGGAATGATTTTGATGTATATGCGGGGCCATTATCAGTTTTTAAACTATCTGGCCTTCCCCAAGTTGCCCAGGCTTCTAGGCAATGGCCAACCACATTGCGGGATTTCTCACCGGACATGGGGGAGGCGAAAATGACACCTGAACAGGTGTCAATTGAAACATGAACATATTTTAATCTTCCAAATGCTGAGACATGAGTAACATCCATTTGCCACAGTTTTAGAGGAAGCAATCCTCGAGGGTTAATACCAACATGAGGAGGGTGGTGAAATTGTACACACTGTGGACATTGTAACACCACATCTCGTGCTGAGGCTCGAGAGATATCAAATTTCTGCTGAAGTGTAGCAGCAGGAACATGATACAATCGATGAAAATCTTTTGCAAGCTCCAGTGGGGTGGCATGAAAAATAAATTCCATGCAAGTGCTAGCATCCACTAAGGCATTTCTTTCTGCCATAGGGCCTGGTAAGGTAGAGTGAGCTCGTATATGTTGAATAAAGAATTTATGTGTTCTTTTCCAAATCAATTTTTGTAACTCTAATAAGATGGTGCACACAGGGCTGGTAGGTCTAATGGATCCTGCAATTTCTAATGCACGTACTGCATTTACTACATAAGCCGAATCAGAGACTAGATTAAAAGATTCCTTAAAAGCTTTGAATATTTCCAACACAATTTTACATTCAGTAAGTTGTGGGGTGCCAGGATTGTATTGAAAAAGAACGGGTTTTTGAGAATTAACTACATAGGCACCAACACCTGTTTTAGAACCATCTGTATAAATATCCAATGCACCTGATATGGGTTTAGATGCTGTGACTTTGGGGAAAATCACTGGATGTTCACTAAAAAATTGTAGCAAAGGATCTTTGGGATAATGATTACCTAATTCCCCATCAAAACTATAGCGCAATAGAGCCCAATCATCTATCAAAGAACTTAGAATCTGTATTTGATTAGCATTATAAGGTGTAATGATTTTCTGAGGGGGTGCTCCAAAATGTTGAATAGACGATTTAATGCCCAAAATCGCTAATTGAGCTACAGCAATGGGATAATATTAAAGGGTTTTATTGGGAGATACCTGAGGATAAATCCACAATAGAGGACCTGACTGCCACAACACTCCTGTTGGTTGATGGAATGTCTTCAAAATGCATAAGAGGATGTCCTCTCCCTCTTTCCATCTATACAGTTTGGCCTTTTCTAAACACCTTTCTACCTTTTTTAATGCTACTCGGGCCTCAGGGGTGAGAGCACGAGGTGACGAAAGCTGTGGATCGCCCTTCAATATATCAAAAAGAGGGATTAATTCAAAATTTGATAGCCTCATATATGGACGAATCCAATTTATATCACCTAGCAATTTCTGGAAATCATTTAATGTTTTTAAATGATCTTTACGTAATTCTATCTTTTGAGGTGTAATAAAATGTGGAGTAATTCGAGCACCCAAGAACTCTCCTAAATTTCCCATTTGAACTTTATCAGGAGCTATAAATAATTGTTTCATTTCTAATTCTTTTACTAGCTTAATATAGGCTTCATCTAAACTTTCTTTATTCTTTGAGGAAAGAAGGACATCATCTACATAATGTACTATCCTTAACTTTGGGAATGCATCACAGACAGGTTGTAGGGCTTCTCATACAAAAAGTTGACACATAGTAGGATTGTTTACCATCCCTTGAGGTAAAACTACCATTGATACCGTTTATCAGGCTCTTCATTATTTACAGAAGGAAGAGTAAAGGCAAAGCGCTCACTATCACACAATGCAAGGGGAATAGAGAAAAAACAATCCTTAATATCAATGATTATAATAGGCCACTCTTTGGGCAAACTAGAAAGTAGGGGCAGACCCCTCTGTATGGGGCCCATAATCTGCATTTGATTATTAATGGCTCAAAGATCATGCAGGAGCCTCCATTTGCCTGATTTTTTCTTAATCACAAATATGGGTGTATTCCAAGGTGACTGGGAAGGTTGAATATGTCCTAATTTCAATTATTCCTCTACTAATTCTCTGGCAGCTACTAATTTTTCAGAGGAAAGAGGCCATTGAGGAACCCATACAGGCCCCTCTGTTTTCCAAGTAATGTGTATACCACCCTCAACGGCCCCTAGGAAAAACCCAATCCCTTTCTATCTTGTTTGAACTTTGCGGGCACTGACCTAGTCCTGCCTTGTAATGACTTTCCTAACCCTTTTCCTGGGATGTAGCCCATATTAGACATAATTTCTCGGGCCTGTGGGGAATACTCATTAGTTAGTATAAGATCCATTTGGGTTAAGACATCTCTACCCCATAGGGTCACAGGAATATCCACAATATAAGGAAAAAATTTCCCTGACTTACCTTCCTCATGTTTCCAACTTAATTCCTTAGCACTTATAAGGGGAGCAGTCTTATAACCTAGACCGTGGAGGCTTTGAGATGATGTTTGCGAAGGCCATTTTGGTGGCCAATCATGAGCGGAGATAATACTGCGATCTGCACCTGTGTCTAGTAACCCCAGAAAGGATCGTCCTTCAACCTCCAAAGTTAACATGGGGTGATCTCCTAATTCCATTGATAAGAAAGTGAACCGAGAACCTGTAGAACCTAGTCCACTCTCTCCTCTTATTTTATTATTTGCTGGAAAATGTTTATGCAAACTTGGCAATAGTAATAATTGGGCAATTCTATCTCCTGGAGAGATAGCTGAAATAACACTGGGGGAGGCCACTAAGATTTTCACAACCCCCGTATAATCTGGATCAATCACTCCAGGGGTAATTTGTAATCCTTTTAAAGCAGAAGATGAACGGCCTAGTGCCATTATATCCTGCTTGTAATGGTCGGCCTTCTATGTCCTTAGTATATCCTGCTTGTAATGGTCGGCCTTTTATGTCCTTTATTGATCTGCACTCATTAGCCCAATGTTTTCCTTTTCTACATTTATGGCATATTCCTGGCTGTCTAGGTTTTTCTAATGGAGTCCTTTTCTCATTTTCGGGGCATTGTCTTCTAAAATGTCCTCTCTGGCCACATTTATAACAAGTATCATTATTAGATCTACCCAATTGTACCACAGCTGCCGCCAGGCCTGCATTGGTTAACGGGCCCCCCTAGTTCTCTGCAAACCTTCATCCAAACTTCTAAACCTTTATGTTTATAGGGTGTAATAGCTGCTCTACACTCCTTAGTGCATTGCTCATACACTAGCTGTTTTACTAAAGGCATAGCTATATCAGAATCTCCAAAAACTCTAGCGGCTGCTTCAATGAGGCGTGCTGCAAAGTCTGAAAATGATTCTGTGGGACCCTGCAAGATTTTCGTAAGATTGCCTGAGACTGCACCTTTGTTTGGCAATGCCTTCCATGCTTTGGTAGCTACCTCATTTATTTGAGCATAGACTGCTTCAGGATAATTTGTTTGATCTAGAGCAAAATGTCCTAAACCTAGAAGCATGTCTGCATCCCAATGTTTCTGAGGATCTTGTCCTGTGGCTAAATTTGCTGCTGCCTGACTGTTTGCATATTCATAGGACAAGGACTTCCAATCTAAACACTGCCCGGATGACAAACAACCCCAAGCAATATTATTCCAGTCCCCCCAGGATGAGGCAATATCTAGCAAGCGCCTCAACCTGTGCAACTACAAAAGCTGCACTCACCCCATAGGTACGGACTGACTCAGCCAGCTGCTTAATAGTTTTAAAATCTATTGGCTCATGATACCATCGTCCCTGGCCATCTAAGAATACAGGGAAAATCAGTTCAGCTTCCTTCCAAACCTCTGGGCACAATGAGGTACCTTGTTTACCAGCTGTTGTGGATTCCTTTTTTACTGTATACTCAGGGTTAAGAGGTGGAGCGGTCGGCACTTTACTCCTTTGCCAGCCGACCCCCCTTTTTTTGTACCTATCCCTCTCATACCGAGCTGCCTCTTCTAGGTCAGCTTCCTCATCTTTATCAAGCTCTTGAGTCACTGGAGTCAGAACTTGCTGAACTTACTGTTAAGTCTTTTAATGAGGGATATCCTTTTGCTATTTCCTTTCCTTTCTCATTATTTCCTTTTCCCTTTGAATTTTCCTTTCCTCCCTTTTCCTTTTCTCTCTCTTTTTCGCCCCTTTTCTTTCTTTTACTTATATGTTTCCTATTTTTCTCTGACATACTGTCTTGTTCCATAAAAATTTTCTGACCTGCCTTAACTGCTCCTATCACCCAAAAGCAGAGGCCAGAAATTAAAAAAAAAAAAACAAAACAAAAACACTAAGAGCTACCCACACTGGGTCTACGGGCAAGAGAATCATATCCCTCCTTTTAACCAGGGATCAATTTTGGGAGACTTACCGGTACCACCATTCCTCAGCTGAAGAGTTCTGAATCCATGAAATCCTCCGTTCCCCGTACAGGCCACCACTTGTTGCGCTCACCTTGTCCAGCAAGAAAAGACGCAATATGGTCAGATTCTTCTCAACAGCTTTCTTTATTGCAGGAACACCTCCATGCTACTCGAGAACTCCGGAAACCCCCGGGAGCACTGCCTATACTCACCCCAGCACTGGGGTGAGCTACGTGTCCTCCTGGGATTTGTCAGTCTGTCAGCCCCTTTGATTTGTAACACCCACTCGGGAGGGGTTGGCGCCAGATTTGGGCTGGTGCCTGTGCAATGGCGTTGTTTACAGTGCTGGTGTACCGGAGGTCGGCGCCATCTTTTGGGCGTGTGGCTGCCTACAACTCTACTCTGCAGAATACCATTCAGTCTAAGAAAACTAGACCTTTGGCTTAGAAAAACATTAAGTTAGATAGTGACTATCTTTGTATATGTAGCTGAGGATCGCCTAGTCGGTCATCAATGGGAGGGGAGGCCCTAGATCCTGTGAAGGTTCTATGTCCCAGTATAGGGGAAGGCCAGGACTGGGAATGGGAGTGGGTGGGTTGGGAAGCAGGGGAAGGGGGAGGGAATAGGGGTTTTTTGGAGGGGAAACTAGGAAAGGGGATAACATTTGAAATGTAAATAAAGAAAAAAAAGAACACTGCTTTTTATTTGTTTGTTTATGGTACTTAATGAAATTTTCATCCTACACCACTATCAGTGGAATCATATGGATTGAAGTATAAAAATTTAAGTGGTTATTAAAAAGAGCAAAGCATTTTACCCACTTTAACATTTTCCATAAATACAATTAGATTTGTAAAGTTAACCACAGTTTATCAAATATTCATGTCGAAGGTCAAAATTAGCCAGCATGTATTCTGGGGTTATAGAAGAAGAGTAACTATGGTTTGCAGAGACAAGCACTCAGGCATGTGCTCTAGGACAGAGCCACCCACCAAGTGACTGAGTGGTTAAGTGGCATTTAGTTTTTAGAAAGTTAACTGACTCATTGTATTCATATAGAAAATAGTAATGGTACCCAGTGACTCGGTATATTTATGATGATTAAATAAGCTTATGCCTATACCCATGCTTGATGGATAAGCAGTTAACACTAATTGCTAATGATATACATATGGAAATATTTCTTTCCAGCTATGGAAGCATTCTCTTTCTTTAGGTTGCTTCAGAACTGTTGTCATTTACTTAAGTCCAGACAAGATTTTTCAAGATCTACATTTGTTGAGTTTGGTTTTCCATGCAGTGTTGCCAGATGTTGCCTGTGCCTTGGACTACTCACTGTCCGACCCTACCTGCCCTTGAAGATTGGATGTGAGGTGGTACAGAGTCATCAACAGGTGAGAAATGCTGCAGAAAGGTCATCTGAACACTGATGCAAGTTCCTTTATTATCCTGCACCCTCGGACTATTGGTCCGAAGGACACTGTGCCCCTTCTTAGAATAGGTTACAAAACACCCATGGAAAGATTTACAGAGATAAAGTTTGGAGTTGTGACGAAAGGATGGACCAACTAAAGACTGCCATATCCAGGGATCCATCCCATAATCAGCTTCCAAACGCTGACACCATTGCATACACTAGCAAGATTTTGCTGAAAGGACCCAGATATAGCTGTCTCCTGTGAGACAATGCCGGGGCTTAGCAAACACATAAGTGGATGCTCACATTCAGCTATTGGTTGGATCACAGGGCCCCCAATGGAGGAGCTAGAGAAAGTACCCAAGGAGCTAAAGGGTTCTGAAGCCCCATAGGAGGAACATCAATATGAACTAACAAGTACCCCAGAGCTCTTGACTCTAGCTGCATATGTATCAAACAATGACCTAGTCGGCCATCACTGGAAAGAGAGGCCCATTGGACTTGCAAACTTTATATGCCCCAGTACAGGGGAACGCCAGGGCCAAAAAGTGGGAGTGGGTGGGTAGGGGAGTGGGGGGGAGTGTATTGGGGACTTTTTGGATAGCATTGGAAATGTAAATGAGGAAAATACCTAATAAAAAAAAGAAAAAAACTTTTTTAAAAAAGCATTTTTTCTAAACAACAGTTCACGATTGGCTGACATTGTCTACATCAGCCATCCTTGGTCTCTTAGGCAGTCCTCAATTAGTTCCTCCTGCAGGAGATACTTTTGCACACACATACTGGCAACCCTGTATTTACAGAGAGGCCCCTCCCCCCATTCCTGCTACATAACAGTATGAACCTGCAGGATAAAAAAATTTATTTTAAATTCCAACACTGAAAATCCAAATTTCTACTGTAGAGAAGTAAATGTAGACAATACAGGGAGTGGACATTGTTAAATCTGAGAAAAGGAAATGTAGAGATGGAGAAGCTTTATTGGTGGAACATAATATCTAGATGCTCGCTTCTTCCTTAACCCTACCCCCACTTCTTCCATCATTACGGATGCCCCCTCATTTCAACAGTGTTCTCTCAGCAGTAGACATTCACCACCATCTCACACACCCTATTACCATGGTTCTCCACTACAGATCCATAGCAACAAGCATGGCAGCTTCTCTTGAGAAGCACTCAAGCATCTTGTTTGGGGATTGATGATGTATCTTAGCACATTTGATGCCCTAACCAAGTGTGTGTTGGACTCCTGAAGGCCATTGCCTTTATCAAAGCCTGCACTCTGATTGTTATGTTACTGACAGCAGCAAATATCACAGCTATTCCTGCATGTGTAATATATAATCTGACCTCCATCTGAGCTACAGGAAGAAACTGTGTGATCAGGAGCATTATTACTATTTTAATCAATGTCCTGGGAGGACAAGAGGGAAAGTCTATGACATTGTTTCTGATTTCAAACGTTTATAAACATTCAGAGATACAGGAAGGTATGATAGTGAAAGGCAAAATAAGTACTTAAAGGAAAAGGATGAGTTTGTAAAAAGTATATTAAAAACTTAACGTTTAAATGTCTTTATTTTAATTCTATAAATATATAATAAATATAAGTCCTTATTATTTAAAATGAGCAACTATTTGGATTCAGTGTGGCTTTCTGTCTTAAATTTGAAAGAATCTAAAACTATTATTTATTGTTGAGAATTCTCAAGTGAAAATGAGATATGGTTATACTCAATCCCCCAATTTCTGATTCAACTCTCCCTATGTCCCACCATCAACTTCCTCACAACTTCATGTCTTGTTTTTTTCTGCTTTTTGGTAAATCAATAAGTTCAGTTAGTGTAGGTGTGTGAGCTAAACTGTTCTAACATAATCAAGCAAGTGATGATCAGAACTAGAGAAAGTAAATTTCATTTAAAAACCAAATATTGTAGAAGTACTAACATGGTGCTAACAAAATGTAAAGTCTTACAAATTGCATCTTTTGATGAAAAAAAATTAGAGAGAGAGAGAGAGAGAGAGAGAGAGAGAGAGAAGGGGAAGGGGAAGAAGAAGAAGAAGAAGAAGAAGAAGAAGAAGAAGAAGAAGAAGAAGAAGAAGAAGAAGAAGAAGAAGAAGAAGAAGAAGAAGAAGAAGAAGAAGAGAAGAAGAAGAGGAGGAGGAGGAGGAGGAAGAGGAAGAGGAAGAGAAAGAGGAAGAGGAAGAAGGAGGAGGAGGAAGAAACAGAGAGAGAATTGATCATGAATTTGAAAAGAATTAGAGGAGACATGGGAGGAGTTAGACAGAGAGATGGAAATAATATAAATACAGTACTGATGCATAAAATTCTATACAAAATTAAGGTAAAACAATCATGTAAACAGTGAAGTCAAAGGCATCGATAACAAAAATTTTAGAACTGAAAAGAGAAATTACAAAACGATACAAGTAGAAGAAAAGACCTTGCAATATTAATTAAAAGAATTAATATTGTGAAAATGGATAACTCATTGATAGATTCAATGTAATTCCTGCAAAATCTGCTAACACTACTCACTGAAAAAAAAATAATCATATGGAAGCAGAGGTGTTGGATACCCGAGTAAATCAAAAACTCCTTCAAAATAATAATAAAAATGCTATTGGAGATATTATCATACCTGATTTCCTGTTATATTTCAGAGTCATAGGAGCATTAACAGCTTAATGGAACAGAAAAAAAAAATCCAAGTATAAACTCCCAAGCCACATAATGAACTACATAATATTTTACAAGGATTCCAAAGATGCTCACTGGAAAGAGAAGAAACTCTCTCGTTCTCTCGCTCCTTCCCTCCCTCTTCCCATCCCTCCCTCTTTCTCTCCCCTTCCCTCCCTCTCCCCATCCCTACCTCTACCTCTCCTTCCCTCCCTCTCCCCCTTCCTCTTCTTCCCTCCCTCTCCCCCCATCTCTCCCCTTTCCTCCCTCTCCCTCTCCTTATCTCCCTCCCTAGCCCCCCTCATCTCTCAGCTGGAGGTGCTGAGAAATCTATGTGTGTAGGTGTGTGAGCTAAACTGTTCTAACATAATCAAGCAAGTGATGATCAGAACTAGAGAAAGTAAATTTCATTTAAAAACCAAATATTGTAGAAGTACTAACATGGTGCTAACAAAATGTAAAGTCTTACAAATTGCATCTTTTGATGAAAAAAAATTAGAGAGAGAGAGAGAGAGAGAGAGAAGGGGAAGGGGAAGAAGAAGAAGAAGAAGAAGAGGAGGAGGAGGAGGAGGAGGAGGAGGAGGAAGAGGAAGAGAAAGAGGAAGAGGAAGGAGGAGGAGGAGGAGGAGGAAGAAACAGAGAGAGAATTGATCATGAATTTGAAAAGAATTAGAGGAGACATGGGAGGAGTTAGACAGAGAGATGGAAATAATATAAATACAGTACTGATGCATAAAATTCTATACAAAATTAAGGTAAAACAATCATGTAAACAGTGAAGTCAAAGGCATCGATAACAAAAATTTTAGAACTGAAAAGAGAAATTACAAAACGATACAAGTAGAAGAAAAGACCTTGCAATATTAATTAAAAGAATTAATATTGTGAAAATGGATAACTCATTGATAGATTCAATGTAATTCCTGCAAAATCTGCTAACACTACTCACTGAAAAAAAATAATCATATGGAAGCAGAGGTGTTGGATACCCGAGTAAATCAAAAACTCCTTCAAAATAATAATAAAAATGCTATTGGAGATATTATCATACCTGATTTCCTGTTATATTTCAGAGTCATAGGAGCATTAACAGCTTAATGGAACAGAAAAAAAAATCCAAGTATAAACTCCCGAGCCACATAATGAACTACATAATATTTTACAAGGATTCCAAAGATGCTCACTGGAAAGAGAAGAAACTCTCTCATTCTCTCGCTCCTTCCCTCCCTCTTCCCATCCCTCCCTCTTTCTCTCCCCTTCCCTCCCTCTCCCCATCCCTACCTCTACCTCTCCTTCCCTCCCTCTCCCCCTTCCTCTTCTTCCCTCCCTCTCCCCCCATCTCTCCCCTTTCCTCCCTCTCCCTCTCCTTATCTCCCTCCCTAGCCCCCCTCATCTCTCAGCTGGAGATGCTGAGAAATCTATGTGTGTAGGTGTGTGAGCTAAACTGTTCTAACACAATCAAGCAAGTGATGATCAGAACTAGAGAAAGTAAATTTCATTTAAAAACCAAATATTGTAGAAGTACTAACATGGTGCTAACAAAATGTAAAGTCTTACAAATTGCATCTTTTGATAAAAAAATTAGAGAGAGAGAGATAGAATAGAAATAGAAAAATCATTAGAAAAAAATTAGAGAGAGAGAGATAGAATAGAAATAGAAAAATCATAGAATAGAATAGAAAAATCATTAAGAACATAAATTAGAGTGTAATTGCCTGTGGATGATTGATGGTAAGAGTGTGTGTGAGAGGGCTCTGACCTCCAGAGCAGGTGAGGGAGCCATCTTGTGTCCCAGGTCCCTCAGAGGCAGTCTGCATAGGTAAAAACTCAGACTGTGGAGGGTGAGCGAGCAGACTACAGAAGCGAGACAGCTCCTGGGACAGGCAGAAACAACACAGCTTCTGAGACAGACCTTGTTTCAGGCTCCAGACATTCAGGCACCTTCTCCTCCAGAGGAGAGGTGGCTGCCTGGGAGGGCTCTGACTGCTGGACGAGGTGAGGGAGCCATCGTGTGTCCCGGGTCCCTCAGAGAGTGCAAAGGAAACACATCTTCTGGGACAGACCCTGTTTTGGGTCTTCATCTTCAGTCAGGAGGCAGGTCTGAACACTAGACCTCTGTGCACCTTCCCTGCAAGAGGAGAGCTTGCCTGCAGAGAGTACTCTGAGCACTGAGACTCAGGGGTGGGGAGCTAGACTCCCAAGACTACTGACAGAGGCTAACAGAATCACAGGAGGAACAAGCTCCAGCCAGAGACAACTATAACAACTAACACCAGAGATTACCAGATGGTAAAAGGAAAACATAAGAATCTTACTAACAGAAATCAAGACCACTCACCATCATCAGAACCCAGCATTCCCACCTCAGCCAGTCCCGGACACCCCAACACACCCGAAAAGCAAGATTCAGATTTAAAATCATATCTCATGATGCTGATAGAGGACTTTAGGAAGGGCATTAATAAGTCACTTAAAGAAATACAGTAGAACATGGCTAAACAGGTAGAAGTCCTTAAGAGGAAACACAAAAATCCCTTAAAGAATTACAGGAAAACACAACCAAGGAGGCGATGGAATTGAACAAAACCACCCAAGACCTAAAAGGGGAAGTAGGAGCAATAAAGAAAATGCAAAGGGAGACAACTCTGGAGGTAGAAAACCTGGGAAAGAAATCAGGAATCATAGATGGAAACATCAGCAACAGAATACAAGAGATGGAAGAGAGAATCTCAGGTACAGAAGATTCCATAGAGAACATGGGCACAAGAATCAAAGAAAATGCAAAATGCAAAAAAGACCCTAACTCAAAACATCCAGGAAATCCAGGACACAATGAGAAGACCAAACCTATGGATAATAAGAGTAGATAAGAATGAAGATTTTCAACTTAAAATACCAGCAAATATCTTTAACAAAATTATAAAAGAAAACTTCCCAGACCTAAAGAAAGAGATGCCCATGAACATACAAGAAGCCTACAGACCTACATATGACTGGACCAGAAAAGAAATTCCTCCAGCCACATAATAGTCAGAACAACAAATGCACTAAATAAAGATAGAATATTAAAAGCAGTAGGGAAAAAGGTCAAGTAAAGGTAGCAACAGACTACTCACCAGAGACTATAAAAGCCAGAAGATCCTGGACAGATGTTATACAGACCCTAAGAGACCACAAATGCCAGTCCAGGCTACTATACCCAGCAAAACACTCAATTACCATAGATGGAGAAACCAAAGTATTCCATGATAAAACCAAATTCACACAATATCTTTCCATGAATCCAGCCCTTCAAAGAATAATAAAGGGAAAACACCAACACAAGGACGGAAACTACACTCCAGAAAATCAAGAAAGTAATCGTTCAACAAACCTTAAAAAAAAAAAAAAAAAAAAGACAGTTGCAAGAACAGAATCCCAACTTGAAAAACAAAAATAACAGAATGCAACAATTACTTTTCTTTAATTTCTCTCAACATCAATGGACTCAATTCTCCAATAAAAAGACAAAGATTAATAGACTGGCTTCACAAACAGGATTCAACATTTTGTTGCTTACAGGAAACCCACGTCAGAGAAAAAGACAGACACTACCTCAGAGTGAAAGACTGGAAAACAATTTTCCAAGTAAATGTTCCAAAGAAACAAGCTGAAGTAGCCATTCTAATATCGAATAAAAATGACTTCCAACCCAAAATTATAAAAAAAGACAAGGAGGGGCAATTCATATTCATCAAAGGTAATATCTACCAAGATGAACTCTCAATTCTGAATATCTATGCTCCAAATGCAATGGCAGCCACATCCATTAAAGAAACTTTAGTGAAGCTTAAAGCACACATTGCACCTCACACAATAATAGTGGGAGACTTCAACACTCCACTTTCACCAATGGACAGATCCTGGAAACAGAAACTAAACAGAGACACGTGGACACTAACAGAAGTTATGAAACAAATGGATTTAATAGATATGTACAGAACATTTTATCCTAAAACAAAAGGATATACCTTCTTCTCAGCACCTCATGGTACCTCTTCCAAAATTGACCATATAATCAGTCACAAAACAAGCATCAACAGATTACAAAAATATTGAAATTATCCCATGCATCCTATAAGATCACCAGGGACTAAGGCTGATCTTCAATAACAGCATAAATAATAGAAAGCCAACATTCACGTAGAAAGTGAACAACACTCCACTCAATGATTCCTTGGCCAAGGTTGAAATAAAGAAAGAAATTAAAGACATTTTAGAGTTTAATGAAAATGAAGCCGCAACATACCCAAACTTATGGGACACAATGAACAGGAAAACTCATAGCTCAGAGAGCTGCCAAAAAGAAACTAGACATAGAATGCACTAGCTGCCTGACAACACACCTAGAAACTCTAGAACTAAAGGAGTCAAATTCAGCCAAGAGGAGTAGAGGCAGGAAATAATCAAACTCAAGACTGAAATCAACCAAGTGGAAACAAAAAGAACTATACAAAGAATCAACCAAACCAGGAGCTGCTTCTTTGAGAAAATCAATAAGATAGATAAACCAATAGCCAGACTAATTAGAGGGCACAGGGACAATATCCTAATTAACAAAATCAGAAATGAAAAAGGAGACATAACAACAGGACCTTAGGAAATCCAAAACATCATCAAATTCTACTACAAAAGATTATACTCAACAAAACTGGAAAACCTGGATGAAATGGACAACTTCCTAGACAGATACCAGGTACGAAAGCAAAATCAGGATCAGATTAACGATCTAAACAGTACCATTTCCCCTAAAGAAATAGAAAAAGTCATCAAAAGTCTCCCAACCAAAAAATGCCCAGGACGAGATAGGTTTAGTGCAGAGTTCTATCAGACCTTCAAAGAAAACCTAATTCCAACTCTCCTCAAACTATTCCACAAAATAGAAAAAGAAGGTATCCTACCCAATTCATTCTATGAAGCCACAATTACTCTGATACCTAAACCACACAAAGATACAAAAAGGAAAGAGAACTTCAGACCAATTTCCCTTATGAATATCGATGCAAAAATACTCAATAAAATCCTCGCAAACCAAATCCAAGAACACATCAAAACGATCATCCATCATGACCAAGTAAGCTTCATTTGAGGGATGCAGGGATGGTTTAATATATGGAAATCCATCAATGTGATCCACTATATAAACAAACTCAAAGACAAAAACTACATGATCATCTTATTAGACGCTGAAAAAGCATTTGCCAAAATACAACACTCTTTCATGATAAAAGTCATGGAAAGATTAGGAATTCAAGACCCATATCTAAATATAATAAAAGCAATATACAGCAAAACAGTAGCCAACATCAAATTAATTGGAGAGAAACTCGAAGCAATCCCACTACATTCAGGGACTAGACAAGGCTGCCCACTTTCTCCCTACCTATTCAACATTGTACTTGAAGTCCTAGCCAGAGCGATTCTACAACAAAAGGAGATCAAGGGGATACAAATTGGAAAGGAAGAAGTTAAAATATAACTATTTGCAGATAGTATATATAAGTGACCCTAAAAATTCCACCAGAGAACTCATAAACCTGATAAACAGCTTCAGTGCAGTAGCTGGATATAAAATTAACCCAAACAAATCAATGGCCTTTCTCTACACAAAGGATATACTTGATGAGAAAGAAATTAGGAAAACCACACCGTTCACAATACTCACAAATAATATAAAACACTTCGGTGTGACTCTAAGAAGTGAAAGATCTGTATGATAAGAACTTCAAGTACCTGAAGAAAGAAATCAAAGAAGATCTCAGAAGATGGAAAGATCTCCCATACTCATGGATTGGCAGGATCAATATAGTGAAAATGGCTATCTTGCCAAAAGCAATCTACAGATTCAATGCAATCCCCATCAAAATCCCAACTCAATTCTTCACTGAGTTAGAAAGGGCAATATGCAAATTCATCTGGAATAACAAAAAACCTAGGATAGCAAAAACTATTCTCAACAATAAAAGAACCTCTGGGGGAATCACCATGCCTGACCTCAAACTGTACTACAGAGCAACTGTGATTAAAAAAAAAAAAAAAATTGCATGGTACTGGTACAGCGACAGAAAGGTAGATCAATGGAATAGAATTGAAGACCCAGAAATGAATCCACACACCTATAGTCACTTGATCTTTGACAAGGGAGCTAAAACCATCCAGTGAAAAAAAAAAGACAGCATTTTCAACAAATGGTGCTGGCACAACTAGCGGTTATCATGTAGAAGAATGTGAATTAGTCCATTCTTATCTCCTTGTACAAAGCTCAAGTCTGCGTGGATCAAAGAACTCCACATGAAAGCAGAGACACTGAAATTTATAGAGGAGAAAGTGGAGGAAAGCCTGGAAGATATAGGCACAGGGGTAAAATTCCTAAATAGAACAGCAATGGCTTGGCTGTAAGATTAAGAATTGACAAACGGGACCTCATAAAATTGCAAAGCTTCTGTAAGGAAAAAGACACTGTCAATAAGACAAAATGACTACCAACAGATTGGGAAAGGATCTTTACCAATCCTAAATTAGATAGGGGACTAATATCCAATATATACAAAGAGCTCAAGAAGCTAAACTTCAGAAATTCAAATAACCCCATTAAAAACTGGGGTACAGAGCTAAACAAAGAATTCTCAACTGAGGAATACTGAAGAGCTGAGAAGCACATAAAAAAAAATGTTCAACAGATTCCACCTCACACCAGTCATAATCAGCCACCAAACGCAGACACTATTGCATATGCCAGCAAGATTTCACTGAACCGACCCTGATATAGCTGTCTCGTGTGAGGCTATGCCAGTGCCTGGCAAATACAGAAGTGGATGCTCACAGTCAGCTATTGAATAGAACACAGGGCCCCCAGTGGAGGAGCTAGAGAAAGTACACAAGGAACTGAAGGGGTCTGCAACAATATGAACTAACCAGTACCCCCAGAGCTCATGTCTCTAGCTGCATATGTAGCAGAAGATTGCCTAGTAGGCCATCATTGAGAAGAGAGGCCCCTTGGTCTTGCAAACTTTATATGCCCCAGTACAAGGAAATGCCAGTGCCAATCAGTGTGGGTGGGTGGGTGTGTGGGTAGAGGAGCAGGGCGTGGGGAGGGTACAGGAAACATTTGGGATAGCATTTGAAATATAAATAAAGAAAATATCTTTAAAAAATAAAAAGAGTGAGTGTGTGTGAGCTGGCACAGAATTCTCTAGGGAGTTATGTGTTCCAAAATAGATTATACAATGCTTGAATGACACTGAAATATTAGGCCTAAATATTAATTTGGTTATACTTATGTAAGTGAACATCACAGTTCATAAGGACGATTGAGTTGGACCTTGAGTCCAACATAGAAATACTTTTGCTTCTCATGTCAATAGAGACCCATCATTCTTCTTGAAACATTTGAAATTACTTGATTAGTAAGTAAAATGTGATAGTTGTATATAACGAGTCATGGCATCACTGTGTCTAAAATCCTGGATGCATCCTTAGATCCCATTTACTATTTCTACACACAAATACAAAAGTTAATCATCTTTAAGAACCCAATAAAAATCCAATCAATAAGGATCAAGATTCCTTGGGATTGAATGTTTGTATTTCATTATTTTTGTACAGAAATTCATCTGACCAATAACTCCAGTTTTGGAAATTATCCTGAAGAAAGGAATTATAAATGCTACCTATGACCTCATGATAAATGGAGAACTCATTGAACACAGCATTATGAAATAACATCACATATATGGCAGGTGATTGGATAGTGGTGGTAGTGGGTACAATTAACACTTTCACAGAGAGTTAAGAAGGCAAAATGAGGGAACAGGTGAAAGCATATGAACTACTTTTCTATTCCATTGAGGAAGCCTTAAACATGTCATCTGCTTGCCATATTCCTGCCCTTTTCAAATATTGGCACAGGTAGAACGTTGGATGATGAAGCTTACATTTTTTTTTTAGAAAGTTGTGTATCTGCACTGTCTTCTTGCATGTTGTCCTTGGAAGCTTCCCAGTGTGTGTGTTTTTTTTAATCTCATCCTGTTTAAAAACTACAATAGAATGGGCTGAAGACCTGGCTCAGCCAATAAAGACTAGCCTCACATCCAAAGATATAAAAACGACTGATGTTTGTATAGAATTCCGTTGAGTGTGAAACACTTTACGTTATTTATAACCAGAAAAGTTCCTGACAATTTGAAATGGTATGCAATCACCATTTTTCCCTTTCCCTGTTAAAAAAGTGAGCTCCAGTCAAGTAGAAGCCATGTTCATTACCTGAGTATAGAATAACTATGCATCTTTCCATGCTTTTTGGCTTTCTTATTGGTGCTGATTTTTAATTAGTTTTATTTGTTGTCTTTAAATTCTACCTTCTCTTAAGTACAAGAAATAGTGATCAGTGGCCATAATTGGTCTCCACTAGAGATCCCTGTAGTAAATTGCTCCGAGAAAGGTCCTAAGTAATTACTATGCCTTACTTAATGAGACATACAGGAACTGAATTCCTCTAGGATGCTGGGCACTTGAGGCCCAGAAATAGCAGTGGAATGTATGCAAGGATGGTGCAGATAGGTGATGAGTACAGAGGCTGCTATTCTTGTGCCTGCAAATAAAATGAATGTAAGTAGGATCAACAGCCAGAAACTAGGACTCAGCCTCGGGAGAGCTAGGTTTATTTGGGAAAATAAGCAAGTGTGTTTCTGTGAATCTGCATGAATTTCTAGCATGATGCAGGACAGTTTTTCAGGTATGATAACATGCTTCTTTTCACTGTCTTCCAAGATTTCATCACACTGTAAAACTATTTGTTCCATGGTCCTCACATAACCTCTTTTATATTGGTGGGTTCATTATAATTATTGATTATATTTTTCTATCAGTATTATACCATTTCAACACAAGAGCAGCCCTGTAAGATGGAGTTTACTGTGGTTGTGCTGAAGGCTACTTTACTCTTCATCCTGTGGTGTCTTAGCAAACTCTGAGCAATGTCCTCCCCAAGATGATGATTAATTTTATATGCACAAGTTTGAAACCTCAGTTTTACTGATATTTTATGAAATTACTCCTGAATTCAGTCCATCAAAGACAGAATTTATAACATCTAGGTGTTCAAGTAAATGTAGGATGAGAGTTACTCAACAAAACTCAGACTCTACAGAATACAAGAAGATACACAGATGTAGCAAATATTAGAAACCTATTTCTCATGATTTTCCTGGGCTGTTTAATTTGGTAACTGTGGTTTTAACATCTAAAGAATTTATGAAGTTCATTGACCTATCAGTGGTAACAATTAATGGTGATTTCTCTGGATTCTGATCTTTGTACACATGCATACATAACACAAAGGCACTGTTTATTTTCTGAAGAAGCAGAAACTGGACTTGGTAACACATTCGTGTCATTCTAGTGTTCAGCAAAAAGAGTCTGGAGTGGTGTTTGTTTGTTTGATTGATTGTTTTTAAGGTCAATCTGGGATACACAAGGAGAGCATTTTTTTAAAATGATGCATGACATTTTTTCCTATATGGTTTTCCCTCTGTAATATTTATCCACAACGCCTTAAGTGTGCAGGCTTTGAATATAGCTGGTTGAAACACTGTCAGTCTGTGAATATGCCAGTTCTCAGACTAGGTGGTAACATTTCAGAAAACTTGTTGAGATCTATTGATGTTTTCCCTGTTTAGTTAGCTTTGAGATGCATCATAGATTCAAATTATCCAGTGTTGTCAAGAATCACAGTGTGTGCTTGTGTGTGTGTGTGTGTGTGTGTGTGTGTGTGTGTGTGTTCCATTGCATGTGACTTAGGACACAGACTGATGTTAGAAACTTATATGACAATATTTGAAGAACTGTCTAGAACATTGGAATCCCTGAGAAGAGTGGAGGTTAAAGATGTATCTAAGGCAGAAGATGCAAACATTTTCTATAATAAATTGTATTTTTCCACCTAAATCCTTCATCTGACTGTATGAAGCTCATCATGTAATTGAGTGTTTCTTATTCATGCAAAGTCCACACACTTTAATGACATTTAGAGAATATCTGCATATCTATTAAAATTATTTAAAAATAAATGTTGGACTTAACCCACTTGATGCATAAATTAATCATCATATATAGAGTAAATGTCTAAGGAATAACAAGTAAAGATTCAAAGAATTTTGTTCCTTCATTTTATAATTTATAAATATATCATCCTATTTGTGTTCCACATCAGAATCAATTACATCTTGATGATTAGAGCATATGAATATGATTTGCAGTCATTGATTCCTCTGAGAAGTGAAACAAATAATTAACCCTAACACTGAAAACATACGTTAGATCTATAACACTCACCATAGAGTGTAAAATTAAGTGTTAACAATTCAAGTATTTATATTTAAATTTATATTTAGATGGTAATTTTTCTACCATTGAGGTTGAACTAATCTGTGTCAATTTGAACTGCAGGAAACAAATATTCACTGGCCAAATTCATGCAACATGATAGGTATTAACCCTAGTTGGAGATTATGAATGATTGTAAACAACAAAATGGAATGAAGTCATATGTGACCTTTCCAGCATATACTTTACAATTGATGGGAATATTGTTTCAAGCCATAATCAAAGTATTAAGTGCATGGTATATAAGTATATGATGCTATAAAGCATGGCTTAGGGTCTCACATAGTATGGGAAGACAGGATAATGTTAGCTGTGTATGTGATAAGCAATAACTGTTACATATGAGTGAGGATGAATGAAATGATATGGAAGGGAAGGGGAGGAAGTGAGAAGCATGAGAACCAAAAATTCTAAAATGAGGATTGTGAAGAGATTGACCCAGAATTGAATAATGAGAGGAAAGCATGTGGTACTGTATGGGATGTACCACTGACACCTGTGAGATAACAAAAGAGAATTTGTGTCCCAGATAGGAGCTTTGTTCTTATCCTCAAAGTAAGAGTGGTAATCTGAAGAATAAATCAGAAAAGATGTGAAGGAACTCCTATGTTAGAATGCCAAGAAAGCAAGGATCCTTCTGATTTCTGTCTGCACCTAGAGCTGACTCTGTGCCACAATGCTCCATACCCAAGTACTACTGTGAGAGAGCTGATCTCTCAGGAGTGCTGACAAGCCTGTGAGCACAGGTATGACCACCACTTCTGGTCAAATTCCTGACCCAAGAGGGTCCTGCCCAGATCCATCAGGATATAGGAACCAAGGAAAAGTCAGGGACAGGATCCTTCCACTTTCTCTATATACCCCAGAGCTGACTCTATGCCAGAGTTATCCATACCCAAATTCCTCCAGGAGAAAAGTGGTCGCCCAGGAGTACTGACACACAGGCTTGCAGGAGGGACAAGTCAGAGACAGCAAGACCAGCTCACAACAGAGATAACCAGATGGCAAGAGGCAAAGGTAAGAACATAAGCAACAGAAACCAAGGCAACTGGGCATCATCAGAACCCAGTTCTCCCACCACAGAAAATGTTGGATATCCCAACACGCCAGAAAAGAAAGACTATGATTTAAAATCACTTCTCATGATGATGATAGAGGACATAAAGAGGTACATAAATAAATTCCTTAAAGATATACAGGAGAAAAAAAGAAAGAAAGAAAGAAAGAAAGAAAGAAAGAAAGAAAGAAAGAAAGAAAGAAAGAAAGAAAGAAAGAAAGAAAAGAGAAAAAAGAAAAAGAAAAAGAAAAAATAAGAAAATAAGACCAGGCATGGTGGCACACGCCTTTAATCCCAGCACTTGGGAGTCAGAGGCAGGCAGATTTCTGAGTTCGAGGCCAGCATGGTCTACAAAGTGAGTTCCAGGACAGCCAGGGCTATACTGAGAAACCCTGTCTCAAAAAACCAAAAAGAAAAAAAAAAGGAAGGAAGGAAGGAAGGAAGGAAGGAAGGAAGGAAGGAAGGAAGGAAGGAAGGAAGGAAGGAAGGAAAAGAAATACAGGAGAACACAGGTAAACAACTAGAACCCCTTAAAGAGGAAACACACAAAAGAAAATCCCTTAAAGAATTACAGGAAAACACAACCAAACAGGTGGAAAAATTAAGCAAAACCTTCCAGGATCAAAAAAATGGAAAGAAGAACCTTTACCCAAAACATCTAGGAATTCAAGTACATAATGAAAAGATCAAACCTAAGAATAATAGGTAAAGAAGAGAGTGAAGATTGCCAACTTAAAGGGCCACTAAACATCTTCAACAAAATTATAGAAGAAAATTTCCCTCCCCTAAAGAAACACATCCCCATAAACATACAAGAAGCCTACAGAACTCCACATAGATTGGACCAGAAAACAAATTCCTCCTGTCACATAATAACTAAAACACAAAATGCACAAAACAAAGAAAGAATATTAAAGACAGTAAGGGATAGAAGTCAAGTAACATATAAAAGCTATCCTATCAGAATTACACCAGATTTCTCACCAGAGACTATGAAAGCCAGAAGACCCTGGACAGATGTCATACAGACCCTAAAAGAACACAAATGCCAGCCCAGGCTACTATATCCAGCAAAACTCTCAATTGACATAGATGGAGAAAACAAGATATTCTATGACAAAACCAAATTTACAAAATATCTTCCCATAAATCAAGCCCTAAAAAGGATAATAGATGGAAAACGCCAACACAAGGAGGGAACTATACCCCAGAAAAAGCTTGAAAGTAATCTTTCAACAAATCCCAAAGAAGATAGCCACACAAACATAATTCCACCTATAACAACAAAAATAACAGGAAGCAACAATAACTATTCCTTAATATCTCTTAACAACAATGGACTCAATTCCTCAATAAAAAGACATAGACTAACAGACTGGATATGTAAACAGGACACAGTATTTTGCTGAATACAGGAAACCCACCTTAGTGACAAAGGCAGACACTACCTCAGAGTAAAAGGCTGGGAAACAAATTTCCAAGCAAAGGGTCCCAAGGAACAAGCTGGAGTAGCCATTCTATTATCTAATGAAATCAACTTTTAACCAAAAGCTATCAAAAAAGATAAGGGTGAATACTTTATACTGGTCAGAGGGAAAATATCTATCAGAATAAACTCTCAATTCTGGACATCTATGCTCCAAATGAAAGGGCACTCAAATTCATAAAAGAAACTTTTCCAAAGCTCAAAGCACACATTGCACCCCACACAATAATAGTGGGAGACTTCAACTCCCCATTCTCAGCAATGGAGAGATCATGGAAATAGAAACTAAATAGAGACACAGTGACACTATGAACCAAATCGATATAACAGATATTTATAGAACATTTTATCCTAAAACAAAAGCATATACCGTCTTCTCAGCACCTCAGGGTACCTTCTCCAAAATTCACCATATAATTGGTCACAAAACCGGCCTCAACAGATATAAGAAGATTTCAATAGTCCCATGCACTCTATCAGATCACCATGGACTAAGAATGTTCTCAAATAACAACAAAAACAAGGGAAAGTACACATGGAAGTTAACGACACTCTGCTCTATGTTAACTTGGTCAAAGAAGAAAAAAAGAAAGTATTTAAAGACCTTTCAGAATTTAATGAAAGTAAAGGCACAACACGCCCAAACACGGGACACAATGAAAGCAGAGGTAGAAGGAAAACTCATAGCTCGGAGTGCCTCCAAAAAGAAACTGGAGAGAGCTTACACTACCAGCTTAACAGCATACCTGAAAACTCTATAACAAAAAAAAGCAAATACACCCAAGAGGAGTAGACAGCAGGAAATAATCAAACTCAGGGCTGAAATCAACCAAGTATAAACAAAAAGAATGATACAAAGAATCAACCAAACTAGGAGCTGGTTCTTTGAGAAAATCAAAAACAGAGAGAACCCAGACTAACCAGAGGGCACAGAGACAGTATCCAAATTGACAAAATCAGAAATGAAAAGGGAAATATAGCAACAGAAACTGAGAAAACTCAAAAAATTATCAGTTCCTACTACAAAAGCCTATATTCAACAAAACTGTAAAATCTGGATGAAATGGACAATTTTCTAGAGAGGTACCAAGTGCCAAAGTTAAATCGGGATCAGATAAACTGTCTAAACAGTCCTATATCCCCTAAAGAAATAGAAGCAGTCATTAATAACCTCCAAATCAAAAAATATAAGCCCAGGACCAGATGGCTTTAGTGCAGAATTCTATCACACCTTCAAAGAAGACTTAATACCAATCAATCCATAACATGAAATAGAAACAGAAGGGACACTTCCCAATTCATTCTATGAAGCCACAGTTACGCTGCATATACTCACTTGGAGATGCAATGGTTTCTGTTTAATCAGGAACTTGTCATAGTTTCCTTTCATAAAGGACTTCATAAGAGTTTTTTTCTACTTCTATCTTGTTTAATGTTCCAAATAGATTTTAAAAACTGGTTGAGTGCATACTACTTTTAGCTTCAGAAGATATCATGTAATGCATTTAAGAGGTATTTAACTATTATAAATTATTTTAAGAACCTAAAAATGTCAATACTAACAGGTATATCTTTTAATGTTATTAATTTAATAATTAAAAAAGAAAACAAAAATGCCACAGAATAAATGAAGCTTGTTGAAGGAGAAAAGAAGGTTCAGGAGACAGGAGAACACAGACATGAACTGAGTCTGCTTCTCTATTCCAGTAAAGACAAGATGTGGTCCTGATAAATGGATAAACTCTCACAGAGAAGAAAGGATGAAATAGGAGGATAATGGAGAAGAGACTTTGTAAAATATGCAACAGCAGTTCAAGTTAAGGGAAAAAATGAATGGATCTAAAATCACAAATTTCTGATGAAAATCTCATTGGCTTTGTGGTTCTATGGGAGACTGGAATGGTAGAAGAACAAGGGATGCATTGGGAAATAAAAATTGACAGCATTAATTTCACTTGGGACTTTGAGCTTGATGCCTGTCATACATGCAATGGAAGGAAGATGATTAGTCAATGGTGAAGCAGAAATCTGTGTTACAGGGACATACAGGACTGATTTTCAAATTGTAATATAACACATTGGGGTATGTGAGATTTTCTTCTATTTTATATTAAATTGTGTTGACAAAGTTTATCCAAATTCATCAAGAATATCAAAATATAAAATCTCATAGAGCAAATTACAAACAACAATTGAGCAGGAGGCCAGAGAGGAAAGAATTAGTCATTTTTTTTCTCTCAATAGAAGTGCTTAGTGGCATTTAGAAAAGGATTGGAAACAGAAATCTGTTAAAGAGAAGTTAAGAATAATCATTAATAATTTTAATGAGTACAGACATTTGGAGTTTTAAAATTATAATTTCTAGGAAGATGGTCAAATCCATTGTTGTAGAATATATACCCTAGATATATATTGATTTATTTTTTATTTAAAGGAACTGACATTTTCCCATTAGGATACTGGAGAGGAAGAATGATAATGAATAACAAAACTGTCATCACCCAGTTCATTCTCCTGGGCCTGCCCATCCTGCCAGAGTACCAGCACCTGTTCTATGCCCTGTTCCTGGCCATGTACCTCACCACCATCCTGGGGAACCTCATCATCATCATCCTCATTTGACTGGACTCCCATCTCCACACACCCATGTACTTGTTTCTCAGCAACTTGTCCTTCTCTGATCTCTGCTTTTCCTTTGTTACAATGCCCAAGTTGCTGCAGAACATGCAGAGCCAGGACACATCCATCCCCTATGCAGGTTGCCTGACACAAATGTACTTTTCCAATCTTTTCGGAGGCCTGGAAATCTTCCTCCTTTTGGTCATGGCCTATGACCGCTATGTGGCCATCTGCCTTCCCCTTCACTACGCCAGCATCATGAGCCCCAAGCTCTGTGTGTTTCTGGTGCTGCTGTCCTGGGTGATTAGTATGCTGTATTCCATGTTGCACACTCTACTCTTGGCTAGATTGTTATTCTGTGAGGACAATGTGATCCCTCACTTCTTCTGTGACATATCTGCACTGCTCAAGTTGGCCTGCTCTGACATTCATATTAATGAACTAATGACATTTTTCTTAGGAGGGCCCCTTATGATCATCCCATTCTTACTCACTGTTGTGTCCTATATACAAATTGTCTTCTCTATTCTAAAGGTTTCATTTACTCGGGCCATCCACAAGGTCTTCTCCACCTGTGGCTCACACCTGTCTGTGGTCTCACTGTTCTATGGGACAATTATTGGTCTCTACTTATGTCCATCAGCTAATAACTTTTCAGTGAAGAAGGCTTCCATTACCATGATGTACACAGTGATGACTCCCATGCTGAACCCTTTCATCTACAGCCTGAGGAACAGAGATATAAAAGAGGCCCTTGTAAGAGTCCTTATAAAGAAAATATCATTATAATGGCAACCCTGGGATTTTTACTTAAATTTTAATGAATACATTGATATTTTAATATTACAAAATGTATCCTTCAAAAGGGACCCACATACAAGAACATAATACATAATAATCTCATTTGCAAAGTGTGGGTACTTCAGAACTTCTTAGAAGGGGAAACAAAATACTCACAGGAGCAAATATAGAGACACAGTGTGGAGCAGAGACTGAAGGAAAGGCCATTCAGAGAATGCCCCACTTGGGGATACATCCCAAATAGTCACCAAACACACCCATTACTGTGGATGCCAAGAAGTAAGAAGATGCCATGCTGATAGGAGCCTGATATAGCTGTCTCCTGAGAGGTTTTGCCAGACAGAGCCTGACATATACAGAGGTGGATGCTTGCAGCCAACCATTGAACTGATCACAGAGTCCCCAGTGAAGGACTTAGAGAATGGACTGAAGGAGCTGAAGAGAGTTGCAACCCATAGGAAGAACAACAATATCAACCAACCAGACCCCCTTCCAGAGCTTCCAGGGACTAAACCACCAACCAAGGAGTACACATGGAGGAACCCATGGCTCCAGCCGCATAAGTAGCAGAGGATGGACTTGTCAGGCATCAATGTGAGAAGAGGCCCTTGGTCCCTTGAAGGCTGGATGCCCCAGTATAGGGGAATGCGAGGGCAAGGAGGCGGGAGTGGATAGTAGGTAGGGGTACACCCTCATAGAAGCAGGAGGAGGGGGATGGGATAGAGTTTCAGAGGGAAAATCGGGAAACGGGGAAACATTTGAAATGTAAATAAATAAAATATCCAATTAAAAAGTGAAAAAAATAATGATCCCATTTGCAAAAGGAAGTTTTACAAAGTAGTTCAGTCAGTGAAAGGGACCTTGGTGACTCACTGATGCCATCCTAAGCCTTGAATAAGTGATTCTAGAAAATCATAAGGGAAGAACTAATGTTTTATTAGATTCTATTCCTTACATTCTTTTTATTGTTATAGAAAATAGAATCTTCTCTCTTTCAATACATGCCAGCCACAGTTTCTTCTCCCTCCACTCCTTTTAGTTCCTCCTACCCCCCTTCCCCAAATTTAACTCCCTCTCTCTTTCCTCTTCTGAAAATATCTGGCGTCCAAGAGAGAAGAACTAAATACCACAAAACAAGGTACAATAAGAAAAGGTGGAAGCCCTCCTGTCAAGGATTGCCAAGAAAACAATCAGGAGGAATAGACTCTTAAGGTCAGGCAAAAGATTCAGAAATAAACCTGAAAACACTGTTTGTAGTCCCACAAAAACACCAAGTTAACAGCCCTAACATATAGGCAGAGGACCTGGTAGAGATCCCTGCAGCACATCTATGTGGAGCAATGGACTATGCACAGACATTCTAGCCAGAATGTCAGAAGCTTGGGACATTGTCTGCATGACTGATAGCTACAGAGCTCCCCTGTGGCGACTGTGGGGCAGTAATTTCGACAAGAGCCAGGGATCCAGGAGACATGCTTGAAGGCTTTCCATCCCATGTAGGTGGAAATTAACACCCACCGGGTTTCACCGGGGTTCAAGACCTAAGCTGGAGACCTAAGACTGGATGGAGACCAGGCTGTCTGTGCATAGCCCATTGCCCCACACCCCTGCTTGCCTTGTCAGGCTTTGGGATCCCTGTGAGCAATTGTTTAGTTAATTTGGTGGGACCATGATCTCCTGGTATCCTCCAACCCCTTTGACTCCTACAGTCTTTCCTCCCCCTCTTCCATAGGGTTTCCCCATCTCTGAGGAGAGGGAAACAGTGGAATACTTCAATTTATACTGTCTTTATGCATAATGCTTGGCTGTGAGTCTCTGCATCTGCTCAATCTGGTGCCAGAAGAATTCTATCTGATAATATCTGGACAAGACTCTAACATATGTGTACAGAATAATATCATTAGGAGTCATTTCAATTACTTTTCTCTAGTAATGTTTGGTTCTACTCTAGGTCTCTTCTCTATTCATTCTCTGGATCCTGGCTATCTAGCCAGTATAGGGCATGAGGTCATTTCATCTACACTCTGAGGAACAAAGACATAAAGAAGGTCCTTGTAAGAGTTACGTGCAATAAAAAAATCCTTTGTATTGGTAGCATTTGGAATGGTTATAAATGTATTGAGGCAAATATTTTATATCAGATACTATCCATCGTCATAGGAGCTACATGAAAGAACATGGTACCTAACTGTTCAATACATGCAATAGAGGATGTTTAGCAGAATAGCCAAAGTAGGAAAGGATGTCTTTTATATCTGGCTACAACTTCCTCCTTATCTCACATAAACAATCCTGGAAGTGCATATTGACTAAGGCATTTCCAGGTATTGTCTAATATGGTCTCCATTCACGTTAGGTCACTGCAAACATTTATCATTTTACCCTAATTTCTGTGTTCACTGATAGAACAGTTAAAATAGTTTAAGCAATGGATTCATGACACTGGATAGCAATGAAACATCTTCACTACCCTGCTTCCTTCTAAAATTTTCAACTGATATACAAACACTAAATTTGACATTATTTTTCCCTCAACTCCCCCACATTCTCCCCATATACCCATGTTATCTTTGCTGACAAGTCTTTACACTGAACAAATTAGTTAGAATCATTTTGTACAATTGTCATTTGTATAATTTTTGTCTTAAATTGGAATTGATTGATAAACGGGGCAATTCAATTTACTTCTCTAAGAGCAAAGGGAAAAGAAAAAAAGCTAAAATCTTGTAAAGTCTAATGTATGTTCATATTTTACTTTATAAAACATGTTTCTAGTGGGTGGCTTTATTTTACTCTTATGACAATTTCAAGGAGGTAGAGAAACTTCTGTTTCACAGACTAAAGAATGAGAAGTTCACTGATTTTCCATCTCACACAGAGGGGCAATTAATGAGCATGATTGTGGTCACAGAGCAATTCCCCTATTTTGTCCCATTTCTGTAGAAAAAAAGAATTTTTCTTTACTTTTTAAAATTCTTTGCCTCACTATGGCATGAAATAACCCTGGCCCCTTATTTCCTCAGGTGTCCTTGTTAGGTGCTGGCACACAAACCCAGATCTTTCTTTTTTCTTTCTTAATTTTTTTTTTACTTAAATGTTTTATACATCAAACATATTAATAATATTGAGTATTTTTTTTGTTTTTTGAGACAGGGTTTCTCTGTGTATCCCTGGCTGTCTTGGAACTCACTCTGGCCTTAAACTCAGAAATCCACCTGCCTCTGCCTCCCAAGTGCTGGGATGAAAGGCATTCGCCACCACCGCCCTGATAATATTGAGTATTTTGAGAATCAAATAATACATAAAAGATTTGTTCAACTTTTATATTCATACCCTTTCTTACCCTAAAAATATTAATGAATATTTCATACTATACATAACTAAAGATCCTATATCTAATGTTTAATACCAAATTGTTTCAAAACCTACAAAATATTCTTTGAGTGTTAAGCATTTACTAGTAAAAGAGGAAAAAATATTAAAATGAATCATTAAGAAATACATTCAAAAGCCCTTATATGAAACCACCTGACATAGTGAGAGAATATTTAAAACACATTATATATCTGTGTACATTGTCTAACAATCAGTTTACTTAAAAAAGATTATCAGTGTTTCTAGGAGAGAAACTATTTTATCAGTAACAATATTTTAAAAATTTCAAAATAGCAAAAACTGTTTGAAGTTAAACATTAAGAAAATGTTAATTTCAAGCACAGTGAGAAAAATTATCAATATTTCCATGATTTTTATAGAATATGATTCCAATATTTTCAACTGTTAATATTTGCCAAACAGAATAATTATTTTAAGATATATTTCGCTGTTATGGCTCCCTTCTCATTTCTGATTTTATTAATTTGGATACTGTCTCTGTGCCCTCTGGTTAGTCTGGCTAATGGTTTATCTATCTTGTTGATTTTCTCAAAGAACCAGTTCCTAGTATTGTTGATTCTCTGTATAGTTATTTTTGTTTCTATTTGGTTGCTTTTAGCCCTGAGTTTGATTATTTCCTGCCATCTTCTCCTCTTGGATCTATTTGCTTTTTTTGTTCTATAGCTTTCAGATGTGCTGTCAAGCTGGTAGTATATGATCTCTCCAGTATCTTTTTGGAGGCACTTAGAGCTATGTGTTTTCCTCTTATCACTGCTTTCATTGTGTCCCCTAAGTTTTGATATGATGTGTCTTATTTTCTTTAAATTCCGAAAAGCCTTTAATTTCTTTCTTTATTTTGCCTTGGCCAAGTTATCATTGGGTAGAAAATTGTTCAGGAGCCATGTGTAAGCAAAATTTGCTTATACTTTTTACTGAAATAGAAGAAAATAGCATTCATACAGAAGAAAAGATCTTGGATATCCAAATAAATCAGTGAGATCTTCAAAATAATAAGAAAGTACAATTTGTTAGCGTTTTTCTTCTATTATCCTCTGTAGGGCTAGATTAGTGGAAATATAGTGTTTAAATTTAGTTTTGTCATGGGATATTTTGTTTTCTCCATCTATGTTGAGAGAAATTTTTGCTGTGTATAGAAGTCTAAGCTGGTATCTATGATCTGTTAGACTTTTAAAGTCTTTGTTGAGAAGTCTAGTATAATTCCAATAGGTCTGCCTTTATATGTTACTTGGCCTTTATTCCTTGAAGCTTTTAATATTCAAATATGTTGATTGCAGCTTTCTTTGTAAAAGCCAAAAGCTGGAAACAACCTAGATGTTCCTCAGCTGAAAATAGATAAAGAAAATGTGGTTCATTTACACAATGGAATACTATTCAGTTGTTAAAAACAAGAGAACTTGTAGAGTTCACCTTCAATAGAAAGATAGGACATCAAGTTGAAGTATGGGGATGCCATCCTACAGTCAAAAACTCTGGCCCAGAATTGTTCCTATCTAAAGAAACTTCAGAAGCAAAAATGGAGAAGGGCCTGAAGGAAAGGAGGTCCAGTGGCAGGCCCAAATTGAGACCCAGCTCAAAGGAAGGCCTCGAGGCTTGACACTATTACTGATGCTATGGTGTGCTTACAAACAAGGGCCTGTCATTACTGCCCTCCAAAAAGGCCCAAAAAGCAGCTGAAAGAGTCAGATACAAATATTTATACCCAACCAATGGACAGAAGCTGGTGACCCCTGTGTTTGAATTAGGGAAAGGCTGGAAGAAACTGAGCAGGAGGGCAACCCTAAAGGAAGACCAGCAGTTTCAACTAACCTGGACCCCCAGGATCTCTCAGTCACTAAGCCACCAACCAGGCAGCATACACCAGCTGATATGAGACCTCCCAACACATATACAGCAGAGGACTGCCAGGTCTGGACTCAGTCAGAGAAGATGCACCTAACTGTGGAGAGACTTGGAGCCCCAGGTAATGGGAAGATCTGGTTGAGTTGAGGGGGTGAGGGTGGGACTTTGATAGGCAGCCTATTTTGTTTGAATGGGGCTTGTTCCAGTGAACCAGTAGAGAACTCTACAAGGGATGGAAAAGTGAGCCACATTCCCAGAATCAGGTGCCTGAAATCACAGAGCCCCCAACTCCATTATTCTGTGACTATCAGTGATGTAGACAATGTCCTAAGCTTCTGTCATTCTGGCTTGACTCCACCCCCACAGTTACCTGACTATAGCCAGGTATGCTCCTCCCCACAATTACCTGGTAACAGCAAGATAGCTCAGCCCACTGTAAGAGGGGCTGCTTGGCCCCTCCTTGCTCTCTTTAAGCTCTTACCTTACTCTCTAGCCCTCCTTCTCTCTCTCCCTTTCCCTCTCTCTCTCCACGTGGCCATGGCCAGCCTCTCTCTTTCTACCTTCTCTCCTTTTTCCCTGCCTTTCTACAATAAAGCTCTAAGACCTTAGAATGTCTCTGATCATCAAGGCCTGCCATGATTGAATGATGGGATAGGGTTTCCCCTACAAGTTGCATCTAACCTCCCACCAGAAGGCCACCCTGTGCTCCAGCCATGGACCTGACCAAGGACTCTTGCCGGTGTGGGAACCATCCAGCACCCCCTCTATCCCTGCCCTCTGCTTCCTTTGGCCCCAGGGCTCAGTGCCACCCCAGGACCCCCATTCTGTTCTCAGCTATTCTGCAGTATCCAGGGTGGAATGTCAGAGGCTGGGAACCTGGTGCCTAGGATTGCCCCTTGTCCACCACCCACCAAGTGGGGTCAATGGCTTCACACAGCCAGACACCCACCCAAGACCATGTGGAAAGTGTCCAGCAGTCCTCCTGCATCCGCCCGCCAGAGCACCAGAACTCTGGCAGGATGCAGGTTCTCTCCCAATCCCCTCTTTCCCCCACACCCATGGCCCCACAAATGGGGGCACCCTCTTAGAGGTGGGGGGAGGAGGTGTGGGATGTCAAACAGTTTGAGAGTGGACTGGGACAGGGATAAAATCTGGACTGTAAAAAAAAAGATTAAAGAATAAATTTTAAAAAGAACAAGGATATCATGGATTTTGCAAGGAAGTGGATGAAACTAGAAAAGATACTGAGTGAGGTAGCTCAATATCTAAAAGGAGATGCATGCTATGTATTCACTTATAGATGAATAATAGCCTTAAAACCCAGGATAACCACTCTATAATCCACAGACCCAAAGAAGCCAAATAACGAGGGTCAAAAAGGATGCTTTCATAGAAAGAGGAAAGCTTTCACAGAAGAGGAAATAAAATAATTATCTGAGGTGGATGGATGGAGGCAAATGGGTGACAGAAGGGATGAGAGGGTCAGGAGTAGAAAGAGCAGGAAGAGAAAATGATATCAGCAGGGGAGGATCTCTAGATAGACCTGAGACCTGTGATGGGGAGATGCTCCAGGTTGTCTACAGAAGTGACTCTGACAGAAACTCCTCGCAATAGGGGATACAGATCCTGAAGTGTACACTTCCTTTAGCCAGACAGGACTCCCAGTGGAGGGAAACATGTAGGCATAATAAATTTTTCTCAGCCTACTTTAATAAAGGTTCAACTTCCCCTCTAGCCCACCACCTATCAGAGATAGTGTGGGGGGGGGTTATTAGGAAAAGGAGGAAGTGGGCCTAATTAGAAATAGTTCTTTGGGACAACTCCAATCTTAATGGTTTTCAGTCCAGTTCACTAGCAAACGCCACACATGAATCAGCAGCTGCAGTCCAGTCCACTAACCAAAACTCCCAGCAGTAAGAAGGCCCCACATGTGAATCAGCAAGGGCAGTTCAATCCAGAAAAAAAAATGCAAGGCTTGCAAACCACCTCTAGCTCACAAATGCAGCAAGAAGCTGCAGGAACCTCACAGGAAGTTCTTTGGCAAATTCCTTTCTATAAAGTCACCACAAGCAAGCTTAGCAATGCAATGTATTGAAGTTTGTATTGTAATACAAAGTGCAGGTCCCCAAGATCTGGAGTTTGCATGTAAACCCAAGTGACACTATGTGACCCTGCCCCCAACTTATTTCTGATTGGTAAATAGAGAAGCCAACAGCCAATAGCTGGGCAGAAGGAGCATAGATAAGGTTTAGGATTCTTGGGATTGGGGTTGAAGGAGAACCATGAGAAAGAGAAGAAGGTGAATGGAGGAGGAGCCACCATGGGTTAGGTGACATCAAGAGAACATAGCCCTGAAGGCTGGCCAAATGGAGCTAAGAGCAGCCCAGATGAAACATAATAAGTAATAGCTCAGGGTTATTGGTAGTAAAAGTAGATTCTAATAGTATAGAGGTAGATATCTGTCCAGATCTCATGCTGTTTAAGACTTATTGTAAATATAAAGGTTGTACATGCCTTTTATCCAGGAACTGAATGGTCAAAGACAGGGTAGAAACCATGGGTTGGGACTGAAATTTCTACAACAGCAATGTAAGAAGAAGAAATACATGTGTGTTGTCAGCAAAAAATTGATATGGAGCAAGGCAAATCAATGCTCAAGCACCCACTGTCTCTGGGTCATATCTATATTCTTTCTAAACATCACATGTCATTCCACATGTCTCCTATAGAAAAACATCCTTTCATATGTATTTGCATCAGTGGAACATTCTTTCACATGACAGCTTCATCAATATATTCTTTCACCTGTGAGCCCCTGAAAAACATCATTTGGCATAACTGAGTTTCCAAAGAAACCAGAAGTTTCCACTTTAGATAAGGACTGAAACCCACCTACAGAACCTTTGACCCAAAATGTGTCCTGCCTACAAAATATACAAAGACAAACATAGAGCCGAATTGGAGGGAGTGACCAACCAATGATAACACCAAGTTGAGACCCATCCCATGAGCAAGAACCAATCTCTGACACTATTAATGATACTCTGCTTAACTTCCAGACAGGATTCTAGCATAAATGTCCTCCAAGAGGCTCCACCCAGCATTCAATTGAAATAGAAGAGACTCACAGACAAACTTTAGATGGAGCTCAGGGAGTCTTGTGGAAGAGTTGGAGGAAGGATTGAGGGACACAAAGAGGATAAAGGATGCCACAGGAAGACCAACATACTCAATTAACCTGGACCTTTGGGGCTCCCAGAGACTGAAGCAACAGTCAAAGAGTGAGCATTGGCTGAATATAGGCCATATGTAGCAGATGTGCACCTTGTTCTTTGTGTATATATAAAATCCTGGACACGTTCTTAGATCCCACTTACTATTCCACATTTAAAAACAAAAGGTAATTATCTCTATGAGCCAAATAAAGGTTAAATTGATAAGAATCAAGGTTCCCTGGGCTTGGAAGTTGTGTTTTGTTATTATGTACAAAAGTTTATCCAACTGATGACAGCCATGTTCAGCAAACTATCCTGAAGGAAGAGGTTATAAATGCCATAAATGGCCTCATGATCAGTAGTGAACATATACAACATGGAATCATAATGTAATCTCACATATATGGAAGGAAGTTGGATAATGGTGGTAGTAGGTACAATTAACATTTTCATAGAGATGTAAAAATGCAAAATGAGTGAACAGTCGTGGGAATATGGACTGCTTTTGTATTAGCCTGAAAAACCTTACACATGCCATCTGCTTGCAAAAGTCCTTATTCTTTCACAAATGAAGTTGAAATTTTTCAAGAAGATTGTATATGTGCCTAAAGTACTTCTGCACATAGTCAACCATATTCAATTGAGTTGCTATCCACAGAAGCTTCCCAGTGTGTATGGTTTTCTACAGTATCTTTCTAATTAAAAACTACTGTTGATAGCTCAGTGGTTAAAGGCTAGGCACACAGCCAAAAATATAAAAGTTACTGATGGTTTCTTGTATGAACTTTTGTTGTATGAAACACTTTCAAAGCAAAATTTTCCTGATAATGTGGGATGTTTTACAGTCAGCCTTCTTCCCTTTCCTAGCTAACAAAATGTACTCCACTCAACAGAAGCCATGTTGATTACCTGAATATGAAATGAGTATGCATCTTTCCATGCTTTTTTGGATTTCTTGTTGCTATTTATTGATTAGTTTGTTTTTGTTGTTGTTCTTTAAATTCTACATTTTCTTAAGTGTAAGAAATATTGATCAGTGACTGTAATTGGTCTCCACTAGAGATTCCTGAGGGAAATTGGTCCTAGAAAGAAAGGTCCTTGGTAATTACTATGTCTTTAATGAGTTCTACAGGATCTGGTCTCCCTTGGGATGCTGGGCACTTAAGGCTCAGAGATGCCAGCCGAGGTGTATGAGTAGGGATGCTACAGATAGGTGAGGGTACAGAGGCTGCTATTCTTCTGTCTGCATATAAAATAAAATTAAGTAGGATCATGAACCAGAAATTATGACCTGGCTTTTGTCAAGTTGAGTATATTCAGAAAACTCATCAAGTGTCTTGCTGTCAGTTGAAATTCCTGTTTTATGTAGGACCCTTTTTCAGGTATGATGACTTTCATCTTTCCTCTGCCCCTCAAGATTTCCCCATACTATTTGCTCATGGTCATCATGTAACCCATTTCATATCAAAGGTTCATTCCAATTTCTCATTATATATTTTTTCTCTCAATATCCTACCGTTTCAACATAAGAGCAGCCCTCTCAGGTAGAGTTCAGTGCTGAAGGGTTTTTTAATATACTTTCACCATTGAGGTCTTAACAAACTGTAAACTATCTTCTCCAATATTATGATTAATTTTATCTACACAAGTTCACAAATCTTTGTTTTACTGTTATCGTTGGTAATTACTCCTAAGTGCAACCCATGAAGAATGGCATTGATAACATTTAGGTGTTTGTGTAAATGTACAATGAGAGCTACTGAACCAAAGTCAGTGCTTGTATAGACTCCATGATGTTATGCAGGTGCACCAAATGTTAGAACCATATTTCTTGCAGTTTTCATGTGCTGTTTAATTTGAGAACTGTGGTCTTAACATATAGAAAGTTATTAGGTTCATTAACCAATCAATGGTAACAGTTGATACTGATTCCTCTGGTTTCTGAGCTTTCCAAACATGCCTACATAACACAAAGATACTGTTGAATTACAGGAGGAGAAACTGGGCATGGAGGCACATGCATGTCATCCCAGTGCTCAGGATGCAAATTGGGGAATGTTGCATGTTTGAGGCCAGTTTGGGATACATATGGAGAGCATCTTTTTAAATGGTATGTGTGGTTTTTCTCTACATGGTTTGCACTCTGTAATACTAATACATACCATCTAAATGTGCAAACTCTGAAGTCAGCTGTATTAAACATGTCAGTTTGTGAAGGTGCAAGCAGTCTGACTAGGTTGTAGCATTTCAGAAATAGTTGCTTTGATCTCTTGTTTCTTTTGTTTTGTCAGCTCTGAGACCTGACATTAGATTCATTAGCCAGTGTTGCCTAGAATTACAGAATGAGATATGTGTGTTTCTGTTTATGTGTATTGGTGTGATCATGCATCTGACTTAAGATACAGATGGATCAGAGTTAGAGACTGATACGGGAAACATTTGAAGAACTATATAGAACATTGGAGACCCTGAGAAGGGTGAACATTACAGACTTGTATCTAAGGAAGAAGAGGCAACTTTTTTCTACACAAAATATCCTTTTCATTAATTCCTTCATCTGAATGCATGAAAGCCACCATGTGATATAGTGTTGGTTACTTTACTCAAAGTCTAAAGATTTTAGTGTCATTTAAAGAATATATGCATAGCAGCTAGTATTGTCCAAAACCACTATCAGGGCTTAACCAACATGATGCATAAGTTAATCATCACATACACTATAGACATATGAGGAGTAACTGAAGATTCCAATAAAGCTTGTTGCTTCTTATTATAATCCATAAAATTTTGCATGCTGTCTCCTTTCTGCACCAATATCGATGACATTTTGTGGATTTAAAGTATATGGTTATGAATTGTAATCATCAGTATTACTGCAGAGTGATACAAAGAATTAACAGTAACACTGCAAAAATACATTAGATCTCTGAATATCAGTATAAAGTTTCAAATTTAGTGCTAACTGTTCAAGTCTTTTTATATTAAATAGGGATTTTTCTACCTTTAAAGTTAAAGAAATCTGTATCACTTTGAGCCATTTATAACATCTTCACTGGTCAAATTTATGTATCATGACAAATATATTGACCCTAGTTGGAGATTAAGAATGATTTTAAACAATCAAATGGGAGGAGGATATATATGACATTTCATGCATGTAGTTTAGGGTTGATGGGAAGATACATTAAATCAGTGATCTAAGTATTGATTTTTTTGAGATACATGTAGTATGCTAGGGAATGTGGCTGAAGGCATCTTAGAGAAACAGAATAAATTTAGCTATGCATGTGATAATCAATATGCCTGACATATTAATGATGAAGAACCAAATGAAGGGAAACATAAAGGCCAGAGGAGGAGCAATGCTAAACAGTGAAAGGTGAAGAGATTTACCCCCAGCACTAAATAATGAGAAAAAGGCATGTGAGACCATCTGGGGTGAAACGCTTGCACCTAAATGAGATGATGAAACATATTTGTGTCCCTGATAGGAGCTTTGTGGTTATCCACAGAGCAACAGTGGTAATCTGCAAATAAATAATAAAAAGTGTGAAGGAACTCCACTGTTAGAATGTCACAGTGTAAATGAAGCATGTTGAAGGATAAGAGAAGACAAGAGAACATCAATGTGAACTGAATCTGCCTTTGTATTCTAGTAAAAACAAGATGCTGTGGTCCTCATATATTGATATAATCTCACAGTGAGGAATGGATGAAATAGAAGAATGAAGGAGAGACTCTGTATAATGTAAAACCAAAGTTTAATTTAGAAATGAATGAATAAAACTTCACATAGATCTAGCACAAACCTGAATTTCTTTCATCATATTATATCAGACCGGAGAGGTAGAAGAATGAGGAATGCTTTGGTAGACACTAAAGTCAAGACATGCATTTAACCTGGAGTTTTTGAGCTTATCATGCTTGTCATGTGTGGAATGGAAAGAAGGTGATTACTTTATTGTGGAGCAAAACTCTATGTTACAGAGATATTTAGGAATAAATTTGAAATGGTAATCTTAGGCATTGGAGTATATATGTTTTTCTTAAAATTTATAAAAAATAATTGCTGATAAAATTTAAGCAGATTTTCTTTTTTTATATTTTATTAGGTATTGTCCTCATTTACATTTCCAATGCTATCCCAAAAGTCCCCCATACCCTCCCCCCCACTCCCCTACCCACACAATCCCAATTTTTGGCCCTGGCATTCCCCTGTACTGGGGCATATAAAGTTTGCATGTCCAAAGGGCCTCTCTTTCCAGTGATGGCCGACTTGGCCATCTTTTGATACATATGCAGCTAGAGTCAAGAGCACAGGGGTATGGGTTAGTTCATAATGTTGTTCCACCTACAGGGTTGTAGATCCCTTTAGCTCCTTGGGTACTTTCTCTAGCTCCTCCATTGAGGGCCCTGTGATCCATTCAATAGCTGACTGTGAGTATCCACTTCTGTGTTTGCTAGGCCCCGGCATAGTCTCACAAAACAGAGCTATATCTGGGTCCTTTCAGCAAAATCTTGCTAGTGTGTGCAATGGTGTCAGTGTTTGGAAGCTGATTATGGGATGGATCCCCGAATATGGCAGTCTCTTGATGGCCTATCCTTTCGTCACAGCTCCAAACATTGTCTCTGTAACTCCTTCCATGGGTGTTTTGTTCCCAATTCTAAGAAGGGGCAAAGTGTCCACACTTTGGTCTTCGTTCTTCTTGAGTTTCATGCGTTTAGCAAATTGTATCTTATATCTTGGGTATCCTAAGTTTCTGGGCTAATATCCACTTATCAGTGAGTACATATTGTGTGAGTTAAGTTGTGATTAGGTTAGCGCACACAGGATGATCCCCTCCAGGTCCATCCGTTTGCCTAAGAATTTCATAAATTCATTCTTTTTAATAGCTGAATAGTACTCCATTGTGTAGATGTATCACATTTTCTGTATCCATTCCTCTATTGAGGGGCTTCTGGGTTCTTTCCAGCTTCTGGCTAGTATAAATAAGGCTGCTATGAACATAGTGGAGCATGTGTCCTTCTTACGGGTTGGGATATCTTCTGGATATATGCCCAGGAGAGGTATTGTGGGATCCTCTGGTATTACTATGTCCAATTTTCTGAGTAACCACCAGACTGATTTCCAAAATCATGGTACAAGCTTGCAATCCCACCAACAATGGAGGAGTGTTCCTCTTTCTCCACATCCTCGCCAGCATCTGCAGTCACCTGAATTTTTTATCTTAGCCATTCAGACTGGTGTGAGGTGGAATCTTAGGGTTGTTTTGATGGGCATTTCCCTGATGATTAAGGATGTTGACCATTTTTTCAGTTGCTTCTCTGCCATTCGGTATTCCTCAGGTGAGAATTCTTTGTTCAGCTCTGAGCCCCATTTTTAATGGGGTTATTTGATTTTATGGAGCCCACCTTTTGAGTTATTTATATATATATATTGGATATAAGTCCCCTATCTGATTTAGGATAAGTAAAGAAACTTTCCCAATCTGTTGGTGGCCTTTTTGTCTTGTTGACGGTGTCTTATGCCTTGCAGAAGCTTTGCAGTTTCATGAGGTCCCATTTGTCGATTCTCGATCTTACTGCACAAGCCATTGCTGTTCTATTCAGGAACTTTTCCCCTGTGCCCATATCTTTGAGGCTTTTCCCTACTTTCTCCTCTATAAGTTTCACTGTTTCTGGTTTTATGTGGAGTTCCTTAATCCACTTAGATTTGACCTTAGTACAAGGGGAAAGGAACGGATCAATTCACATTCTTGTACATGATAACCACCAGTTGTGCCAGCACCATTTGTTGAAAATGCTCTTTTTTCCACTGGATTGTTTTAGCTCCCTTGTCAAAGATCAAGTGACCATAGGTGTGTGGGTTCATCTCTGGGTCTTCAATTCTGTTCCATTGGTCTACTTGTCTGTTGCTATACCAGTACCATGCAGTTTTTATACAATTGCTCTGTAGTACAGCTTTAGGTCAGGCATGGTGATTCCACCAGAGGTTTTTTATCCTTGAGAAGAGTTTTTGCATTCCTAGGTTTTTTGTTATTCTAGATGAATTTGCAGATTGCTCTTTCTAATTCGTTGAAGAATTGAGTTGGAATTTTGATGGGTATTGCATTGAATCTGTAGATTGCTTTTGGCAAGATAGCCATTTTTACAATGTTGATCCTGCCAATCCATGAGCATGGGAGATCTTTCCATCTTCTGAGATCTTCTTTAATTTCTTTCTTCAGAGACTTAAAGTTCTTAACATACAGATCTTTCACTTCCTTAGTTAGAGTAATGCCAAGGAATTTTATAATATTTCTGACTATTGAGAAGGATGTTATTTCCCTAATTTCTTTCTCAGCCTGTTTATTCTTTGTGTAGAGAAAGGCCATTGATTTGTTTGAGTTAATTTTATATCCAGCTACTTCACCGAAGCTGTATATCAGTTTAGGAGTTCTCTGGTGGAATTTTTAGGATCACTTATATATACTATCATATGATCTGCAAAAAGTGATATTTTGACTTCTTCTTCTCCAAATTGTATCCCCTTGATCTCCTTTTGTTGTCGAATTGCTCTGGCTAGGACTTCAAGTACAATGTTGAATAGGTAGGGAGAGAGTGGACAGCCTTGTCTAGTCCCTGATTTTAGTGAGATTGTTTCCAGCTTCTCACCATTTACATTGATGTTGGCTACTGGTTTGCTGTAGATTGCTTTTATCATGGTTAGGTATGGGCCTTGAATTCCTGATCTTTCCAAGAATTTTATCATGAATGGGTGTTGGATTTTGTCAAATGCTTTTTCCACATCTAACGAGATGATCATGTGGTTTTTGTCTTTGAGTTTGTTTATATGCTGGATTACATTGATGGATTTCCGTATATTGAACCATCACTGCATCTCTGGAATAAAAGCTACTTGGCCAGGATGGATGATTGTTTTGATGTGTTCTTGGATTCGGTTACCGAGAACTTTATTGAGGATTTTTGCATTGATATTCATAAGGGAAATTGGTCTGAAGTTCTCTATCTTTATTGGGTCTTTTTGTGGTTTAGGTATCAGAGTAATTGTGGCTTCAGAGAATGAGTTTGGTAGGGTACATTCTGTTTCTATTTCGTGGAATAGTTTGTGAAGAACTGGGATTAGATCTTCTTTAAAGGTCTGATAGAACTCTGCACTAAACCCATCTGGTCCTGGGCTTTTCTTGGTTGAGAAACTATAAATGACTGCTTCTATTTCTTTAGGGGATATAGGACTGTTTAGATCATTAACCTAATCTTGATTTAACTTTGGTACCTGGTATCTGTCTAGAAACTTGTCCATTCCATCCAGGTTCTCCAGTTTTGTTGAGTATAGCCTTTTGTAGAAGGATCTGATGGTGTTTTAGATGTCTTCAGGATCTGTTGTTATGTCTCCTTTTTCATTTCTGATTTTGTTAATTAGAATGCTTTCCCTATGCCCTTTAGTGAGTCTGCCTAAGGGTTTATCTATCTTGTTGATTTCCTCAAAGAACCAGCTCCTCGATTGGTTGATTCTTAGATTAGTTCTTCTTGTTTCTACTTAGATGATTTCGCCCCTAAGTTTGATTATTTCCTGCCTTTTACTCCCCTTGGGTGAATTTGCATCCTTTTGTTCTAGAGCTTGAAGGTGTGTTTTCAAGCTGCTAATATGTGCTCTCTCTAGTTTCTTTTTGAAGGCACTCAGAGCTATGAGTTTTCCTCTTAGAAATGCTTTCATTTTGTCCCATAAGTTTGGGTATGTTGTGGGTTCATTTTCATTAAACTCCAAAAAGACCTTAATTTCTTTCTTTATTCCTTCCTTGACCAAGGTATCATTGAGAAGAGTGTTGTTCAGTTTCCACATGAATGTTGGCTTTCTATTATTTATGTTGATATTGAAGATCAGCCTTAGTCCATGGTGATATGATAGGATGCATGGCACAATTTCAATATTTTTGTATATGTTGAGGCTTGTTTTGTGACCAATTATGTGGTCAGTTTTGGAGAAGGTACCATTAGGTGCTGAGAAGAAGGTATATCCTTTTGGTTTTGGTTAAAATGTTCTTTAGATATCTGTCAGATCCATTTGTTTCATAACTTCTGTTAGTTTCACTGTGTCCCTATTTAGTTTCTGTTTCCATGATCTGTCCATTGGTGAAAGTGGTGTGTTGAAGTCTCCCACTCTTATTGTGTGATGTGCAATATGTGCTTTGAGATTTATTAAAGTTTCTTTAATGAATGTGGCTGCCCTTCTATTTGGAGCATAGATATTCCAAATTGAGAGTTCCTCTTGGAGGATTTTACCTTTGATGAGTATGAAATGCCCCTCCTTGTATTTTTTGATGACTTTGGGTTGGAAGTCGATTTTATTAGATATTATAATGGCTACTCCAGCTTGTTTCTTCACACCATTTGCTTGGAAAATAGTTTTCCAGCCTTTCATTCTGAGGTAATGTCTACTTTTTCTCTGAGATGAGTTTCCTGTAAACAGCAAAATGTTGGGTCCTGTTTGTGTAGCCAGTCTGTTAGTCTATGTCTTTTTATTGGGGAGTTGAGTGTATTGATATTAAGAGATATTAAGGAAAGGTAATTGTTGCTTCCTGTTATTTTGTTGTTAGAATTGACGTTTTGTTCTTGTGGCTCTCTTCTTTTAAGTTTGTTGAGGGATTACCTCCTTGCTTTTTCTAGGATGTGGTTTCTGTCCTTGTATTGTTTTTTTTCTGTTAATATCCTTTGAAGGGCTGGATTCGTGGAAAGATAATGTGTGAATTTGGTTTTGTCGTGGAATACTTTGGTTTCTCCATCTATGGTAATTGAGAGTTTGGCTGGGTATAGTAGCCTGGGCTGGAATTTGTGTCATCTTAGTGTCTGTATAACATCTTTCCAGACTCTTTTGGCTTTCATAGTCTCTGGTGAAAAATCTGGTGTATTTCTGATAGACTTGCCTTTATATGTTACTTGACCTTTTTCCCTTACTGCTTTTAGTATTCTATCTTTATTTAGTGTATTTGCTGTTCTGATTATTATGTGTCTGGAGGAATTTCTTTTCTGGTCCCGTCTATTTGGAGTTCTGTAGGCTTCTTGTATGTTCATGGGCATCTCTTTCTTTAGGTTTGGGAAGTTTTCTTCTATAATTTTGTTGAAGATATTTGCTGACCCTTGAGTTGAAAATCTTCATTCTCATCTACTCCTATTATCCATAGGTTTGGTCTTCTCATTGTGTCCTGTATTTCCTGGATGTTTTGAGTTAGGATCTTTTTGCATTTTCCATTTTCTTTGATTGTTGTGCCAATGTTCTCTATGGAATCTTCTGCACCTGAGATTCTCTCTTCCATCTCTTGTATTCTGTTGCTGATGCTCACATCTATATTTCCAGATTTCTTTCCTAGGGTTTTTATCTCTAGCATTGCCTCACTTTGGGTTTTCTTTATTATGTCTACTTCCCTTTTTAGGTCTTGGATTGTTTTATTCAATTCCACCACCTGTTTGGTTGTGTTTTCCTGCAATTCTTTAAGGGATTTTTTGTGCTTCCTCTTTAATGTCTTCTACCTGTTTAGCAGTGTTCTCCTGTATTTCTTTAAGTGAATTATTAAGATTCTTCTTGATGTCCTCTACCATCATCATGAGATATGCTTTTATATCTGGGTCTAGCTTTTCGGGTGTGTTGGGGTGCCCTGGACTTGGTGAAGTGGGATTGCTGGGTTCTGATAATGGTGAGTGGTCTTGGTTTCTGTTAGTAAGATTCTTACATTTACCTTTCGCCATCTGGTAATCTCTGGAGTTAGTTGTTATAGTTTTCTCTGTTTAGAGATTGTTCCTCTGGTGATTCTGTTAACCTCTATCAGCAGACCTGGGAGACTAGCTCTCTCCTCTGATTTTCAGTGGTCAGTGCACTCTCTTCTTGCAAGCTCTCCTCTTACAGGGAAGGTGCACAGATATCTGGTGTTTGGACCTCCCTTCTGGCCGAAGATGAAGGCCCAAAACAGGAACTTTCCCAGAAGCTGTGTTGCTTTGGCCTGTCACAGAAGCTGTTAGCTTCTGTGTGCACACTCTCACCTGTGCATACTACTTTTTGGCGGAGTCCCGAAACCAAGATGGCCCCCGCCATTCCTGAGGCAAAAGCCTCCCATTCCAGGTGGACACCTGTCCTCTGGCCAGGGAGGTGGTCGGATGTCTGGAGCCCGAAAAGGGCACTGCCTCAGAAGCTCTGTGGCTCCTGCCTGTCCCAGAAGCTGTCAGCTTCTGTGTGCACACTCTCACCTGTGCAGACTACTTTTCGGCAGAGTCCCAGAACCAAGATGGCCCACGCTGATCCTGAGGCAAAAGTCTCCCATGCCGGGTAGACACCTGTCCTCTGGGCAGGAAGGTAGTCGGATATCTGGAAAAGGGCGCTGCCTCAGAAGCTCTCTGGCTCCTGCCTGTCCCAGAAGCTGTCAGCTTCTGTGTGCACACTCTCACCTCTGCAGACTCTAAGCAAATTTTCAAGAACATCTACATACAAAGTAACATAGAACAAATTGCTAATGAATAAACAAGTTACAAAATGTGTGCAGATAGTAGGAGATAACAGCATTAGTCCTCAACTATTTCAGTGGAAATAGCCTAGAACTACCTAGGAAAGGATGGGACATAGAAATCTATTAATGTTGAGAAAAATCATTAATATGTATAACTTTAGGAGTTTTGAGATTATAGTTACTATGATGACTGCCAGATCCATTGTTCCAGAAAGTATAAACAAGATCATTTTATTTTAATTTTCAAGGGATCCTGATATTTTCCCATTAGGATACTGGAGGGGAAAAATGATAATGAACAACCAAACTGCCATCTTCCAGTTCCTCCTCCTGGGCCTGCCGATTCCCCCAGAGCACCAGCACCTGTTCTATGCCCTGTTCCTGGCCATGTACCTCACCACTGTCCTGGGGAACCTCATCATCATCATCATCATCCTCATTCACCTGGACTCCCATCTCCACACACCCATGTATTTGTTCCTTAGCAATTTGTCCTTCTCTGACCTCTGCTTTTCCTCTGTCACAATACCCAAATTGCTGCAGGACATGCAGAGCCAAGTACCATCCATCTCCTATGGAGCCTGCCTGACACAAATATACTTCTTTCTGGTTTTTGGAAACATGGAGAGCTTCCTTCTTGTGGTAATGGCCTATGACCACTATGTGGCAATCTGCTTCCCTCTGCATTACACCAGCATCATGAACCTTAAGCTCTGTACTTGTCTAATGCTGCTATCGTGGATGCTGACAACAACCCATGCCATGATGCACACCCTGCTTGCAGCAAGATTGTATTTTTGTGAAAACAAAGTAGTTCTCAACTTCTTCTGTGACTTATTTGCTCTTCTAAAGCTGGCCTGCTCAGATACTTATGTTAATGAGTTGATGATATTTCTTGTGAGCGGACTCCTTGTTGTTATTCCATTCCTACTCATTGTTATCTCCTATGCAAAGATTGTCTCCTCCATTCTCAGGGTTCCATCTACCAAGGGCATCTACAAGGTCTTCTCCACCTGTGGTTCTCACCTGTCTGTGGTGTCTCTGTTCTATGGGACAATTATTGGTCTCTACTTATGTCCATCAGTATCCTGAGCTTTTGATCCCACCGGCAAGAACATGCTCAGGACAACCGGAATCTTCTGCAGCAAAAGCTTTATTGCTCACTTCTTCAGGAGCCAGTGGAGAAGAGAGAGGAAAATGGCGGAGCCCCATCCCTTTTATGGAGGATTGTCCTCCGCCTCGGACGTGTCGCTCCCTGATTGGCTGCAGCCCATCGACCGGAGTTGTCGTCACGGGGAAGGCAGAGCACATGGAGTGGAAAGCTACCCCGGCACATGCGCAGCTTGCTTGTTTACTACTTAGAATACGGGTGTCAGCGCCATCTTATAATGGCAAATCTGAGGGCGGCTCCTCACATCTCCCCCTTTTCTTTTATTTAAGAGCAATAGGCCACCCATTCTAATGAGAGTGGAGATAGAGGTCAAATCCCCAGTGTGCAGGTAAAGGAGCCATACACAAAACCTCCTCCCAGGCTCATCACCCGGAGGTGTCCTGGTCTGGTCCCGTGTCGTTTTTCCTGGAGGAAGGACACTTGTACACTCAACCTTCTTGAAAGATGACATGTCTTCCTAGAATAGGCTCATATATGCCACAGAGCCCTTCTACTGCAGTGCTTAGCCGTGCAACTCTGTCGGACTGCTGAAGCACACTCACTCTATCCCGTGCAATGAGACTAGCCTCGTGGGGTGCAAGAGCTGAGTGGCCAGCGACCTATTGCTTAAACATAGATAACCATATATCAGGGGAAGCACCATGTTCTAGTGCTGCAAGCGCCTGGGCAATAACTACCTTGTCTCTCCTAGTTTGGGCCTTAAGCTTACAGACCAACCAGAGAAGCAACACTAATCCACAGCAAAGAACAGCTCTAAATAATCTCACCCCCACCCATTCTTTAAAGAAGGAAAATGCTGAGGAGATAATTCTTTGGTCAGGGACAGGTCCAAGTGCGTGGGGCAAGTCTCAATTTTCGAAGGGTCTGTTCAAATTTAGCCGTCCAATTCTGTATCTCCCAACGCTGCTTTCCCTTTGTTGTTGTTGCCCTGGACATCACCAAGACAAGGGACATCAGTATTCCCTTGATCAGTCTGGATTTTTCGGGTGAGTCTTTCTGGTATCCAAAATGGGTTGTCTTCATTCTGTGGAAAAACACAAACAGCTCCCCTGGATCTTATCAAAATAGGATCCGGTCCTTTCCATTTGTTACTTAAAACATCTTTCCATTTAACCATCTCATTGGGCCTATCTGGCTCTGAACAATGATGTTCAGCCACAGTATGGCCATGAGAATCAAGATTTAAAAAACTGAGTGTAAAGAGTGCCATAGACACAGACACTCTTGGTACTTGGGGTAGAGCCTCCTCGACTCCCCCTTTCTGTTTTATTAGATAGGATTTGAGGGTGCGATGTGCCCGCTCAACAATACCCTGTCCTTGGGGGTTGTATGGAAGTCCAATCAGGTGGGTCACGTCCATCTGACGGCAGAACTGTTGGAATTTTTGAGATGTATAAGCTGGTCCAATATCAGTCTTAAGGAGTTTGGGTTTTCCCCCAAGCACTCCATGCCTCAAGGCACTGTTGAATCACATGTGAGGCCTTTTCTCTGGTTAAAGGAGAGGCAAACATGATGCCAGAGCATGTGTCAATGGACACATGGAGATATTGAAGTTTTCCAAAGGAAGAAACATGTGTAACATCCATTTGCCAGACCTGTAGAGGTCGAATACCACGTGGGTTAATTCCCACATGAGGAACTGGCAAGAACTCACAGCAGCTTTGACATTGAGTAACAATGTCACAGGCTTCTTTTCTTGTCAAGGAGAAATGACAGCGTAATGTTTCAGCCGTCACATGAAAATTGTTATGAAAATTTCTTGCAGCCTCTACCGGGGATGATAGGGCAGCAGCCACCACTTTAGTGGCCTTATCTGCCAAATCATTTCCCAGAGCCATGGGACCAGGTAGGCCTGAATGGGCTCTAACATGAGTAATATAAACAGGAAATCTTCTAGATAACAAAACTAATTGTATCTGCTGAAAAATATTGGCAACTTTACTGGAAGGCTTAATCACTCCAGCCACTTCTAAAAAATTAAGGGGTTCTAAAAAAGTTTTTTTTTTTTTTTTTTTTTTTTTTTGGTTTTTGAGACAGGGTTTCTCTGTGTAGCCCTGGCTGTCCTGGCACTCACTTTGTAGACCAGGCTGGCCTCGAACTCAGAAATCCGCCTGCCTCTGCCTCCCGAGTGCTGGGATTAAAGGCGTGCGCCACCACGCCCAGCTAAAAAGGTTTTTAAAACTTCTAAAACCACTAAACATTCTACCACTTGAGGTGAATTTTCATTATATTGTTTGGATACTACTTTACCATTAGCCACATAGGCATCTATGCCAGTTTTTGATCCATCAGTATACACCACAACCCCATTTTTAAGTGGGTTTCTTACTGTTATTTGTGGAAACACAACAGATTGATTTTGGGCAAACTGTAAAATTGGATGTTTTGGATAATGGTTATCTATTTGTCCTGAAAAGGGGGTAACTAAAACTGTCCAATCATTAGATGTGGCTGCCAAGGTTTGAACCTGTCAAAAGTCTAATTTCTCTGCTCTGGAGTCAAAGCAGCAGTGTTTGCTCGGGCCTGTGTTTGTGCAGCCTCTTGCCATAGAGCTCTCCATTCCATATATTTGCCCATATTGGAGAGAGCGGCTTTTGCAATCATTTGCCAGTCGGCAGGAGTTAGTGCCATGCCTGGCAAGCCTGTCTAACTGCACCAAGGTAAAATTAGCATTGGCTCCATATTTACGGACCGACTCGGCAAGCTCTTTAATCTGTATATACTCTACCGGAGCGTGGACACGCCCACCCTCGACTCCTTCAAAGACCGGAAATGCCTGTTGCATCTTCCTTTGTTCCTCTCTTGGAATGAACGAGTCTGCGCACTGCCTCTCTGTGCAGGGCTGACGCACTACACAGGGCGGGGGCTCCACATAGGGCGGAGGTGCACTATGACCTTGAAGCCGACTGCCTGGAGGCCGAGCAGCAAGCTGGCCTTTGCCAGCCGCTTTTGGCTTTTTTCTTGACTTATAAGCTCGCATTTTATCTAGCTGGTACTTTTCTCTCTCATAACGAGCTACTTCCTCCTCCAAGTCTGTTTCCTCAGAGGTGCTAATTTCTTCATCTGATTCACAGCTACTAAGAGCTAGCTCCTTAAACTCATCTTTTTTCTCCTCTTTTCTTCTAATCTCTCCCCAGGTATTCTTCCCTGATGTTAACTTTTCCTCGGGTTCAAGACCCGTGGAAAGGCCTGTATACTTATTTGGTGCACCATGTTTCCTCTTTGCTCCTGCTCTCTCTCCCCACTTTACTTCTGATAGACTGTCTTGAATTTCGTACAGAATTCTCCACCCTGCCTTAACCACTTGTTGACATGTGAAAAGGAACAAAAGGGCTTTTAACACTAGAGAAAGTTCAATACCAGACATACCTTGTAAAGCTGTAATGCGCGGTTTCTCGGCGCCACTTATCCTGGGCTTTCGTCCCCACTGGCAAGAACACGCTCAGGACAACTGGAATCTTCTGCAGCAAAAGCTTTATTGCTCACTTCTTCAGGAGCCAGTGGAGAAGAGAGAGGAAAATGGCGGAGCCCCATCTCTTTTATGGAGGATTGTCCTCTGCCTCGGACATGTCGCTCCCTGATTGGCTGCAGCCCATCGACTGGAGTTGTCCTCACAGGGAAGAGCACATGGAGTGGAAAGCTACCCCGGCACATGCGCAGCTTGCTTGTTTACTACTTAGAATACGGGTGTCAGTGCCATCTTATAATGGCGAATGTGAAGGCGGCTCCTCACACATCAGGTAATAATTCTACTGTAAAGGAAAATGTCATGGCAATGATGTACACAGTGGTGACTCCCATGCTGAATCCTTTCATCTATAGCCTGAGGAACAGAGACATGAAGGGAATCCTAGTTAGAGTTGTCTGCAATAAGAAAATCAGTTTGAAATGGTAGCTATTACGATTTTTACCTAATTTTATGTAATAAATGTATGGATATTAATATTTTATGGCAGGTGCTGTCCATCATCATATAGCCCACATAGTCCAATAGACAAAAGAGAGAAAGTTTAGTGGAGTAGTCAAAGTAAGGAAGATCATCTTTGATATTCATCTACATATTCCTTCTTACCTAGCATAAATGATCCTGGAAATGCGTAATGAAGGAAGTATTGCCAAATATGATCTACATTCCTGGCATTCTTAAGTTACTTCAACATTTTATCATTCTATCCTAACTTCTGTGTTGTCTGGGGTATCTGTTAAAATAGTATAAGCAGTTGATTTATAACAATGAAATCTCTCCACCACCCAACCTCCTTCTACAGGATTTCCACACTGATTTTGACATAATTTTTACTCTTAGCTCCTTTCATATTTCCCAGTTCATATTAATTTTTTTACCAGTTTTAACCTTGAGCAAATTTGGGGGAATTGTTTTGTACAACAGTGTCTTTTTTATAACTTTGGTGTTATTTTGATTAAAAACCAGGGACCATTCCATTTAATTTACTTCTCTAAGATGAGGGAAAGAAGAAAGAAGGCTAGAATTTGGTAATGCCTCATGTGAATTTCATATTTTACTTTGTAAAATATCCATTTCTAGTGGATGGCTTTATTTTATACTTCTGACCATCTCAAGGAGATAGAAAATTTCCTGTTTCACAAACTGAAGAATGTGAGCTGCAGTGACTTCTCATCTCACACAAATAAGCAATGGGTCAGTGATTATGAGACCATAGATCAATTCCACTCTTTTGTCTCATTTATGTAGAAAGATAATTTTTTCTTTATGTTTTTTATATTCTTTGCTTCACTATTGCATGTAATAACTTTGTTCCATTTATATCCTCTGTTGGCCTTGGTAGGGTGATGACACAAAACACTTTTTACTCTGCTGATCCCCCATACAAACACATACACACAAACACCTTTGCCGTGGCCATTATCATCATCATCATCATGTGAAAACAATCCTGCCTCTAGGGCTTCACTACATGGGGAACATCCCTACTTGAACCTCTGTGTAATCTTTAATAGGATTATGCACACCTTGAACTTTTATGCTCCCACACAGTCTTCTCTTTGTTTTGTTTCTTTAATTATTATGTCATCTTCCACCCAGTGATATACATAAGCACTTCAATGTATATATATATATATATATATATATATATATATATATATACACACAGGGGGTAGGGATGGAGGGAGAGAGAGACACATATATTTACAAAAGTTGATAATAGCTCATAGAATTTTGAATTCTGCCTTTTTATTAAATAGTTTTAAATATTTATTATTGTTATTTTGCTATTCCCATGTAGTTAAGGTAGCACTGATTTTGGTCAGTGCTAAACACTGAAATCACATCATCATAGTATGACAGAATTATCAGGGGCAAACAGAAAAGATGTAAATTAAATCACTTTCCTTCTCATGTGAAAAACAGTTTAAAAGACAGAAATTATTATATATTCAATAGCAATGGCATTAGGTGAAGATATAAGAAGAAAGCAAAAGCTCTGCTGAGTAATACAAAACAGTACCTCAGTGCAAGAATAGAGCCTAGACACATATATAGCAAATGGGTGCCTTGTCTGGCCTCAGTGGGAGAGTATGTGCCTACTGTAGCAGAGACTTGATGCACCAGAGTGGGAGAATGACCGGGGGAGGGAGCTGCCTTCACTGAGGCAAGTGTTGAGGGGGAATAACAGGAAAAACTCTTCAAGGAGGACCAGAAGGGGGCAGCATTTGGGATTTAAATAAAGAAATAAAAGGGAAAATATGGCCTATAATGTACATGTCTTCAAAAAATCTAAATATTTAATTAGTACATAAAATCATACAATTGTATTAACAAACCACTGTGCAATGTGTATCATATGTAATGTAGAAGATGGACTGTGTCACCATGGTTTAAAGAGAAGAGAAGGAAGTGGGGAAAAAGAGAGGTTTGCTGAAAAACTGAACAAAGTATAAGTAAAAATCAGGCCAGGTGTGATGAATCATGCCTGAGATCTGAGCACTGAGAACGCTCCAGGCAGAAGGATCAATATAAATGTGAGTTCAGTCTCAATGCACAGAGAGATTCCGTAAAGTCAGCCTCATTGCACATGAGGCTGTGAGACCATTCCAAGCTGCACAGTGAGATCCTGCAGAGGAAATGAAACTCCAAAACATCAAAGTCTAACTTTGAAACATGGCATTTGCTCTAGGAAAAAGACTATTTGACAAAATATTGAACATAGAGTTACCATATGACTGAGAAATTGTACACTTGGACACACATATGACTGAGAAATTGTACACTTGGACACATAGCTACAACAGTTGTGGGATTCAAGCAAATGGTTATACTTCATTATGCATGCAAGTACAATGTATAATGGTCAATAAGCAAACCGAGCAATCAAATGATGGCCAGGTATATTCAGTATTATATTCACAGAATGAAACATTATTCAACAACATAAATGAATGAACTATTGGTAGATACTACTGTGTGGTTCTGTGGTAACAAGAAAGGCAACTGTCAAGACCAGATATTGAACAACTGAAAATTCAATTAAATGTCTTTTAAAAACATATGCTGTGAAACTGCCTTCCAAACATTTATGTTTTAGCCTATACATTTGTGGTGCTCTCAACCTTGGGCAAAGAAGCTTCTAATCAGAGTGGGTATTGGCTAATCTTTTGTTACTTTGGTTGGTTGGTTGGTTGGTTGGTTGGTTGGTTGGTTGGTTGGTTGTTTGATTGTGGTGTTTGTTTGTTTCTTTGTTTGTTTGTTTGTTTGTTTATTAGATATTTTCTTTATTTACATTTCAAATGTTATAACCTTTCCTGGTTTCTCTTCTGAAAATCCCCTATCCCTCCCTTCCCCTGCTCACAAACCCACCTACTCCCACTTCCTGGCCCTGGCATTCTTCTACACAGGGGCATAGAGCTTTAACAGGACCAAGGACCTCTCCTCCCATTGATGACTGACTAGGCAATCCTCTGCTACATATGCAGCTGGAGCTATGAGTCCCACCATGTGTACTCTTTGGTTGGTGGTTTATTCCCTGGGAGCTCTGGAGGTACTGGTTAGATCATATTGTTGTTCCTTCTATGGGGCTGCAAACTCCTTCAGCTCCTTGGGTCCTTTTTCTAGCTCCTCCGTTGGGGACCCTGTGCTCAGTCCAATGGTTGACTGAGAGCATCTAACTCTGTATTTGTCAGGCACTAGCAGAGCCTCTCAGGAGACAGCTATATCAGGCTCCTGTCAACAAGCACTTGTTGGCATCCACAATAGTGTCTGGGTTTGGTGGCTATGTATGGGATTGATCCCAAGGTGGGACAGTCTGTGGATGGTCTTTCCTTTAGTCTCTGCTCCACACTTTGCTTTTGTATCTTCTTCCATGGGTATTTTGTTCCCCCTTCTAAGAAGAATTGAAGTATCCACACTTTTGTCTTCCTTTTTCTTGAGTTTCATGTGGTCTGTGAATTGTTTCTTAAATATTCCAAGCTTCTGGGCTAATACCCACTTATCAGTAAGTGCATATCATGTGTGTTCTTTTGTGATTGGACTACCTCACTCAGGATGATATCCTCCAGATGCATCCATTTGCCTAAGAATTTCATAAAGTCATTGTTTTTAATAGCTGAGTAGTACTCCATTGTGTAAATGTACCACATTTTCTGTATCCATTCCTCTGTTAAGGGATATCTGGGTTCTTTTCAGCTTCTGACTATTATAAATAAGGCTACTATGAACATAGTAGAGGAGGTGTACTTATTACATGTTGGAGCATCTTCTGGGTACATGCTCAGGAATGCTATAGCTGGGTCCTCGGGTAGTATTATGTAAAATTTTCTGAGGAACTGCCAAACTGATTTCCAGAGTGGTTGTACCAGCTTGCAATCCCATCAGCAAAGGAGGAGTATTCCTCTTTCTTCACATACTCACCAGCATCTGTCCTCACCTGAGTTTTTGATCTTAGCCATTCTGACTGGTGTGAGGTGGAATCTCAGGGTTGCTTTGATTTGCATTTCCCTGATAACTATGGATGTTTAACATTTTTTTAGGTGCTTCCAGGCATTCGATAATTCTAGGTTAAGAATTCTTTGTTTAGCTCTGTACCCCATTTTTAACCGGGTTACTTGGTTCCCTGAAGTCTAACTTTTTTAGTTCCTTGTATATGTTGTATATTAGCCCTCTATTGGATTTAGGGTTGATAAAATCTCAGTTGCTGCATCTTCAATGCAACCACTACACCCAAGGCTATGGCACCATCTTGGAAAAGGGAATGAAAATTATAAAAACCAGAGAACCAGTACCTTGCTGCAAGATAGTGTCTTCTAGAAATGATTGGAAAGGGGCACTCATGAAATTAATCCCTTTATGAATTTGAAAAAATATTAAAAATTTATATGCTATGCTTTTGAACATATGTGTCTGGTACCCACGTTGGACAAAAAAAAAAAAAAAAAGGTTAATAGTTCTCCTGGAATTGGAATTATATATTATTGTGGGCTCCCTCATTAGTACTGGGAAAAGACTCTGGATCCTCTGCAAGAGCAGCAAGAACACCTAACTACTGTGCCAGTCCACCCATTAATCATACATATTTGTATGTATGTGAGAATGTCTATAGATGTCAGAACCCTAAAACATGACATGTAAGAGGGGGAAAATGGAGACCTTAAGGAAAAGGATTAGAAGGAAAAAATAGGTGATATGAAAGTATAAGAGAGAATGCTGAGTTGCAACAGGGTAAAAGCAGAAAGTTGGAATAAAGAAGGTGTTGAGCAGATGGTTGACAAACTAAGTATAAATTAAAATGCTACAATGATTCCAACTACATTTTATGTTAATATAACAAATAATAGCTTTTAATTTAAACTAAGCTAAAAATTTAAAAGGAAATGCCCCTTCTGATGGAGAATTACCATTTGACTATGTGCATACACACAGTAATTGATTCAAATGAATGACTGTATATTGATGTTCAGAGAAATGCTACTTATCATTGTCCAGTTGAAAGACCTATCAAATGACTGAGTAACTATGACATATCTGTACAATGACAAATTATTTGGCAATAAAAATAAATTATTGATGCATAAAGCTATACAGACATACGTTGGAAACATGCAAATAGACAGAAGCTGGCCATGAAGAACTTATATTCACATGAAATATCAAGAATAGGAAAATCTGTGAAAACAGAAAGAGTAGAATTGACTGTAGATTGTTGGTGGTGACAGTATGTTTGAATGGACACAGGAACCCTTTGGGGGATTATGACTGCTAAACTGCATTGTAGATTGCTTTAAATGACTTTGAAAATACTAAGGTGACTCCCTGCTCCCTCTCCTCCACCTCCATCAGACTCCTGAACAATATAGGTAAGTTTCCTTTCCCCCAACTGAACTTCCCTGCTCTTTGAGTTGTCTGGGCCAAGCTAGCCTTTCTTGGAGAGCCTGCTGTCCCAGGGCAATATCCATTCTCCTGACACCTCTCCGCTCACCATTTCTAAAGCTTAAATCACACATCAAAACACAAAAATTAACGGTAGGAGACTTCAACACCCCACTCTCACCAACTGACAGGACATCCAGACAAAAACTAAACAGAAACAATCAAACTAATAGACATTATGAATAAAATGGACCTTACAGACATATATAGAATATTTCACCCAGAGACAAAAGAATGTACCTTCTTCTGAGAAACTCATGGATCCTTCTCCAAAATTCACCATATAGTCAATCATAAAGCAAGCCTCAACAGATATAATAGAATTGAAATAATGCCTTGTATTTTATCAGACCACTATGGATAAAAGCTGGACTTCACCAACAACAGAAACATTGGAAAGTCTACACACTCTTGGAAATTGAACAATTCTCTACTCAATGATCTATGGGTCAGAGAGAAATAAAGAAAAGTTATTTAAAAACTTGCTAGAATTCAACAAAAAATGAATGCACAAAATACCAAACTTTATGGTACCCAATGAAAACTGTCCTAAAAAGAAAGTTCATAGCATTAAGTGCCTCCATAAAGAAATTAGAAAATTCTCATATATGCAATTTAAATGTGCACCTGAAAGCTCTAGGGGAAAAAGCCAGCATACCAAAGAGGAGCAGAATGTAGGAAATAATCAAAATCAGTGCTGAAATCAGACAGGTAGAAACAAAGAAAACAATAAAAAGAATCAATGAAACCAAGATCTAGTTCTTTGTGCAAAGCAACAAAATAGACAAAGCCTTAGCCAAACTAACCAAGAGACAGAGAGATAGTTTCCAAATTGACAAAATAAGAAATGAAAGGAGAGAGATAACAAATGACACTGAGGAAATTCAAAGATTCATTATATCTTACTTCAAAAACCTGTACTCCACAAAATTGGAAAATCTTAATAAAATGGGTGATTTTTCTAGACAGATACAACTTACCAAAGTTAAATCAAGATCTTGCAAACTATACAAACAGTCCCATAATCCCTAAAGAAGTAGAACCTGTTACTTAAAATTTTCCAATCATAAAAATCCCAGGGCCAGATGATTTTAGTGCAGAATTCTGGCAGACGTTCAAAGAAGAGCTAATTCCAATACATCTCAAACTGTTCCACAGAACAGAAACAGAAAGAACACTGCCAAAATCATTCTATGATGCCACAGTCACCCTGATACCTAAACCACACAAAGAATCAACAAATGAAGAGAACTTCAGACTGATTTATCTTATAAACATTGATGCAAAAATACTCAGTTAAATACTCACATATTGAATCCAGAAACACATCAAAGACAGTATGCATCAAGATCAAGTAGAATTCATCCCATAGATTCAATGACAGTTCAGTGTATGAAAATCCATCAAGGTAATCCACAATATAAACAAACTGAAAGAAAAATCACATGATTATCTCATTATATATTGAAGAGGCTTTTGATAAAATCCAACACCCCTTCATGTTAAAGGCATTAGAGAAATAAGGGATACAGGGCACATACCTAAACACAATCAAAACAATATGCAGCAAGCCAATAACCAACATTAAACTAAATGGAGAGAAACTTAAAGCATTTCCACCAAAATCAGGGACAAGACAAGGCTGTCCACTCTCTCCCTATCTATTCAATATAGTACTTAAAGTTCTAGCCAGAGCAATAAGACAACTAAAGGAAATAAAGGGGATATAAATTGAAAAGGAAGAAGTCAAAGTATCATTATTTGCATGTGATATGATAGTATACATAAGCAACCAAAATATTATACCACAAAAATTCTACAGTTATCAACACCTTCAACAAAGTGGTTGAAGTAACTCAAAGAAATCAGTATAAGTGGATATTACCCATAAAATATAGGTACCATGTTACATTCCACAGACCCAAAGAAGCTTAACAAGAAGGCCCAAGTGAGGAAGCTTGAATTTCACCTAGAAGGGGGAATAAAATAGCTATAAGAAGCAACTGGAGGGAGGGATCTGAGAAAGAAGGAGAATGGGGGAAGGAATGGGGATTCAGAATCAGGTGTGGAGGACAGGAGATATGAATAGATGGTCATGAAAATGAATGAAAATCTGCAACTGGGGTGAGGATATAGAGGGCATTGCCAGGATGAGAGAGAGACCCAGGATAAGGGAGGCACCCAGGAATTAATGGGGGTAATCTTATCTGTGACTCACTATTTGGGGGGTATAGAACCTAAAGAAGCCACCTCCTGTAGCCAGACAGGAACATCAGTGGAGAAATAAAGACACCAACCCACTCACAAAACTTTAAGTCTCTAAGTAATGCAGGCATGGAGAGGGAGCAGAGACTGGGAGCATGGCCAACCTATAACCTGCTCAACTTGAGACCCATCTTATGGGCAAGCACCAATCCATAACATTACTAATAATACTCTGTTATGCTTGCAGACAGATGCATGTTGTCCTCTGAGAGGCTCAACAGAACAGCTGACTCTGCCAGATATAGATAACCACAGCCAAACTGTAGATGGAGCTTAGGAACTCTTATGGAAAATAGGAGGAAGGATTACGGGTACCTAGGAGGATAGGAATATCCAACAAAAGACAAAAAGAGTCAACTAACCTGGACCCTTGGGGCTCTCAGAGTCTGAACCACCAACCAAAGTACATAAACAGGCAGGACCTAGACCTCCCAGCTTACATGTAGCAGATGTCCCGCTTGAGCTTCACATGGGTCCCGGACAACTAGAATGGGAGCTACCCCAAAAGATGTTACCTGTGGGTGGGATATGTTCTAATAACTGGGCTGCCTTGTCTGGCCTCAGTGGGAGAGGAAGCACCTAGCTTCACAGAGACTTGGGTGGTTGAGGAGGACACCTAGAGGGCCCCCACCCACTAGAGGAAAAAGGGGAAAGGGACAGAAGTATGGGAAGGATTGTGTGTGGGGGAGACTGGGAGGGAGGCAGTGAGTGGGATATAAAGTGAATAAGTAAAAAAAATTAAATTAAATTAAAATTTAATAAAGAAAGAAAATACTGAGGTTATTTAGTTAGATATATGCAAGTGAATATCACAATTCTTAAGGATAATTGAATTAGAACTTGAGTGCACCATATAACTCTATTTGCTTCCATGTCAACTAAATCACAGAGAGTAGCCACATCATTCCTTTTGGAGTAATTGAAAGCACTCTATTAGCAAGGATAACGTGGTTGTTCTAGACAACAAAAGCAGGCAGCACTGTGTCTAAAATACTGAATACATCCTTAGATCCCACTTACTATTTCCACACACACAAACAAGAGCTAATCATCTTTAAAAACCCAATAAAGGTTAAACCAATAAAAATAAAGATTCCCTTGGGTTTAAAGTTTGTATTTCATTATTATGTACAACAATTCATCCATTTTATGACTGCCAAGTTTAGGAAATTATCTTTAAGGAAGGTATTATAAATGCCACATATGTCCTTTAAATCAATGGTGAATTCATACAACATGAAATTATAAAGTAATCTCACATAGATGGTGGGTGGTTGGATAATGGTGGTAGTAGGTACAATTAACATTTTCTTTTTTTTTCACTGTCAAACCATCAACTGATTTTAATTTTACAATTAACATTTTCACAGAGAGGTAAGAAGGCAAAATGAGTGAACAAGCACAAGAACCTGGACTGCTTTCCTATTGGCTTGAGGAAGCCTTAAACATGACATCTGCTTGCCATTTTCTTTCCATTTTCACATATGGTCACACATAAAAAGTTAGACAATGAATTTAAATTTTTCTAGAAGGTTGTATATGTGCCCTAAGTCCTCTTCTTACATGTGGCCAGCCATGTTGAATTGAGATTCTTCTTGGAAGTCTTCCCAGTGTATGTGGTTTTCTATGTTCTCATTCAGCTAAAAAACTACTGTTGGCCAGAACACATGACTTTGCTCTTAAACACTAGGAGGTTAGGCTCACAACCAAAAATATAAAAACTACTAATGACTTCTTATGCAAATTTTTGTTGTATGAGACACTTTAAGTAATTAATAATCAGAATAATCTCTAATAACATGAGGTGGTATCCTCACTTTCCCCCAGAACAAATTGGGTTTCAGTCAACAGAAGCTTTGTTCATTATATATAAACATACAATGAGCATGCATCTTTTCATGCTTGTTTTGCTCTGCTTTTGCTATTTGTTTCCTTGGTATGGTGGCTATTGTTCTTTAAATTCAACTTTCCACTAAGGGTAGGAAATAGTGATTGGTGACTATAATTGGTATCCACTAGAGATCCCTGAGGTAAATTGGTCCTAGAAAGGCCCTGAATAATTGCTATGTCTATAATGAGTTACTCCAGATCTGGACCCCTCTGAGACACAGAGTTACTAAGACCAAGGGATAGAGGGGTGTGAGTAGGAATGATGCAGATAGGTGACAAGTACAAAAACAGATAGGTCCTGCACCTGCAAATAAATGAAGGTGAGCGGGATTGTGAACTAGAATATATGACTCAGCCTCAACAGAGCTGGATACATGCAGGAAAAGAGTGTGCCTTGCTGTGAATCCACATGAATTTCCAGTGTGATACAGAACTTTTTCCTGGTATGATAACATTCTTCTTTTCTCTATCTCCCAAAACACTGTGCAAGTATTTCTTTCATGATCGTATTGCCTCTTTAATATTGATGGGTTTGTTACAATTTCTCCTTATGTATTTTTCTTTCAGTATCCTACCATTTCAACACAAGAGAAGCCCTGTAAGTTGGAGTTCAGTACTGTAGTTCTGAAGGGTTGTTAATTATGCTTTCACCTGTGGAGTCTAAACAAACTCTGAACTAACATCCTAGTTAAGATGATGGTTAATTTTATTTTTACAAGCTCACAAATTTCTGTTTTACTGGTATTATATGTAATTGCTCCTAAGTGTAGTCCATCAAGGGTGACATTAATATCATCTGTGTGTTCATCTAAATTTACAAAAATGAATACTCAAATAAAGTCAGTGATTTCTACATAATTCCAGATGATGTGAGGCTGTACTAAATGTTAGAAATATATCCCTTGTGATTTTTATGTGCTGTTTCATTTGAGAAACGTGGGCTTGACATCTAAGAAGGTTATGAAGTCCATTAGCCCATCAGTTTTAATAGGTGGTGGTTATTTCTCTGGCTTCTGATCTTTACAAACATGCCTACATAACACAAAGGCACTATTCATTTAGAGAAGCAGAAACATGGCATGGACACATGCCTATTATCCCCATGCTCAAGATGCAGGGTCAGAAGTGTTACATGTTTGAAGTAGTTTTGGATACATAAGGAGACCATCTTTTTAAATGATGATTTTTTTGTCATACATGGTTTCCCCTTCTGTAATTCTAAACCACCGTTTCTAACTATATAAACTTTGAATTCAGCTGGCTCAAACTCTGTAAATCTGTAAAGCTTCAGGCAGTCAGACTTGGTTGTAGCATTTCAGAGAAACTTACTTAGATTTCTTGATATTTCTCCTCTTCTGTCAGCTCTGAGACAGAGGATAGATTTATTACTCAGTGTTGTCCAAAATCGCATGTTAACATTTGTGCCTATATGTGAATTTTCATGTGTGTATGCATGCCTGTGCATATCAGTTTGTGTGTGCATACATGTGACTATGATATAGACTGCATCAGACAGATGTTGGCTGTAATGGGAGATTAAGAACAATTGTAAACAATCAAATGGAATGGAGGTATATGTGACCTTTCCTACATATAGTTTACAATTGATGGGGAAATAGTTTAAAGAGGTAACCAACATATTAAGTGCATGGGATATGTATAAAATGCTAGAGAACATAGTTAGATATCTCAATTAGTATAGAGACACAGAAAAATTTAGCAGACTATGTAAAAGGCAGTATGCCTGATATATGAGTGAGGATGAACCAGGTGAAAGGGACACAGAGTCGAGGGAGTGATAGGCAAGAGGAGGAGCAACTCTAAAGGGTGGGAGACAGAGATTTACCCCAGCACTAAATGATGAGAGAAAATCATGTGAGACCATGTGGGATGTACCACTGACACCTGTGAGAAAATGAGACAGCTTTGTGTCCCTGACAGGAGCTTTATACCTATACTCAGAGCAACATTGGTAATCTGAAAAATAAATCAAAAAAGAAGTAAAGGGACTCCTCTGTTAGACTATGACAGTGTAAATGGAGCATGTTGAAGGAGGAGAAAAGGTTCAGGAGACATGAGAACATGAAGTCTGTGTCTGTATTCCAGTAAAGACAAGTTGTTTTCCTCAATATTTATATAAGCTCACAGAGAGGAATAAATCAAGTCAGAGGAGAATGGGGACAAACTGTGGATAATGTATGAAGGCAAATTAATTCAGAAAAAAATGAATAGATCAAAATTCACATAGGTCTGACTCAAACCTAACTTTTTTCCATTATACTATATCAGAATGGAGAGATAGCAGAATGAGGAATGCTTTCAGAGACATGCTTTACACTTGGGGCTTTTGAACTTCTGGTGTCTGTTGCACATGAAATGGAAGGAAGGTAATTAGTTAACACTGGAGCAGAAATATGTATGTTACATATACATGCAGATCTGAGATTGAAATGGCAATCTAATACATTAGAGTATGTGAGTTTTTCTTGGAATTTATACAAAATTATGATGGTGAAATTTAAGAGAATTTTTCAAGAGCACCAACATATAAAATATTATAAAGAAAATGACAAATGAGTTGAACAACAGTTACCCAGAATGAGCAGGTATCAGGAGAAAATTAGTCCATTTTATATCTCTATAGAAAAGTCATAGTTAAAGCTATCTGGGTAATTGCAGAGGGGAAACCAGGAAGGGGGATAATAATTGAAATGTAAATAAATAAAATAACAAATAAAAAAGCTGTCTAGGAAAGGAGCAGAGGTTGAAACCTATTTTTAAGTGAAAAAATAATGATTGTAAGGACCATAGATGTTTGAGGTTTGAGATTATAATTACTATGAGGACTTTCATATTCATTGTTTTAGAATATATATATATATATATATATATATATATATATATATATATATATATACTCTACACTAGATATAACTATATTTTTATTTTGACTTTCAAGAGATACTGATATTTCCTCATTAGGGTACTGGAGAGGAAGAATGATAATGAACAACCAAACTGTCATCACTCAGTTCTTCCTCCTGGGATTACCCATCCCCACAGAGCACCAGCAACTGTTCTATGTCCTGTTCCTGGCCATGTACCTCACCACTGTCCTGGGAAACCTCATCATCATCATTCTTATAATACTGGACTCCCATCTCCACACACCCATGTACGTGTTTCTCAGCAACTTGTCATTCTCTGATCTCTGCTTTACCTCGGTCACAATGCCCAAGTTGCTGCAGAACATGAAGAGCCAGGACACACCCATATCTTATGTGGCTTGTCTGACACAAATGTACTTTTTCAATGTTTTTGGAAGCCTGGAGATCTTCCTTCTTGTAGTCCTGGCCTATGACCGCTATGTGGCCATCTGTTTACCCCTTCAATATTCCAGCATCATGAGCCCCAATCTCTGTGTGTGTCTGGTGGTGCTCTCCTGGGTATTTACTGTGTTTTATGCCATGTTTCACACATTACTCTTGGCTAGATTGTCATTTTGTAAAAACAATGTAATCCCACACTTTTTCTGTGACATATCTGCCCTTCTGAAGTTGGCCTGCTCTGACATTTATATTAATGAACTAATGATGCTTATTTGGGGAGGGTTTCTTCTCATCATCTCACTCTTACTCATCATTGTATCCTATGTACAAATTGTCTCCTCAATCCTAAGGATTTCTTCTACTCGGGCTATCCACAAGCTCTTTTCTACCTGTGGCTCCCACCTGTCTGTGGTCTCACTGTTCTATGGGACAATTATTGGTCTCTACTTATGTCCATCAGCTAATAACTCTACTGAAAAGGAGACTGCCATGTCCCTGATGTACACAGTGGTGACACCCATGCTGAATCCCTTCATCTACAGCCTGAGAAATAGAGATATGAAAGAGGCCCTGATCAGAGTCCTTTGCAAGAAGAAAATCTCTTTTTAATGGCAACACTGGAATTTTTATTCAAATTTCATCTAGTAAATATGTTGGTATCAATATTTAAAATGTGTCACTACAATGGAATACAAGAATATACTGCATAATATTTCTACTGTAAAAAGTAGTTTTGCAAAGTAGTTCAGTTAGAGAAGGGAATTTTAGTGACTCCGTGATACCATTCTCTGCCTTGGATATGTTATTCTAGAAAAACATTAGGTGACAGCCACTGTTTTATCAGATATACATTCTTTACATTCTTTTTATTGAAAATAGATTATGTCTCACATAATACACCCCAAACACAGTTTCCTCTCCCAAAACTCCTCCTAGCTTCTCACACTGACACCCTCCTCATATCCACTCCTTCTCCATTTCCTCTTTAGAATAGAGTAGACCTCTAAGACATGAGAGCCAAACAGGAGGAAACTAGATACATTAAAACAAGGTGAAAGCCCTCATGTTGATTCAGTAAAAGGTAGCCCTGTAGGAGGAAATAACTTTTAAGAACAAGAAACGACTCAGGGGTAGATCTGTTCCCACTATTGTGAGTCTGACAAAACAACAACAGCAACAATAAAATCAACAAGCTAACAGCCCTAACATAAACTCAGAGGACCTGTCACAGATCCACATGTGCTCTATGCTTGCTATTCTGGGCTCAGAGAGACGTATGAGCCCTGCTTAGTTGACTTGGTGGGCCATGTTCTCCTGGTGTCCTCCATTCCCTGATTTGTACAGTCTTTCTTCCCCTTTCATGTGTGGTTCACTGATCTCCAAGGGAAGAAACTGATGAAGACCTCCTGTTTAGACTCTCTCTCTCTCTCTCTCTCTCTCTCTCTCTCTCTCTCTCTCTCTCTCAATAATCTCAGCTGCTGAGTGGAGACTCTCTAATGATGACTGCACAAAGCACTGATTTATGGTTATAGTATACTATCACTAGAAATCATTTCGTGGCCATCTTGGGTTCCTGGATTCCACCAAGACTGGTCTGCGCAGGTGAGAGTGTGGACTGCAAAGGGTAACACCTTCTGGGACAGGCAGAACCCACAGAGATTCTGGGGCAGACCATGTTTCGGGATCCAGACACCTGGGCACCTTCCCTGTCAGAGGAGAGGTGTCCACCCTGCCCGGGAGGGCTTTGTCACAGCATCTGGGGGAACCATCTTGGTTCTGGGATTCCACCTAGACTAATCTGCACAGGGGAGAGTGTGGACTGCAGAAGCTAACAGCTTCTGGGTCAGGCAGAAGCCACAGAGATTCTGGGGCAGACCACATTTCAGACTCCAGACATACGGACACCTTCCCTGCCAGAGGAGAGGTGTCTGCCCCGCCCAGGAGGGCTTCACCACAGCATCTGGGGAAGCCATCTTGGGTTCCCAGATTCTGCCAAAAATGGTCTGCGCAGGGGAGAGTATTGACTGTAGAGGCTAACCGATTCTGGGACAGGCTGAAGCCACAGAGCTTCTAGGGCACCATTTCGGGCTCCAGACATCTGGGCTCCTTCCCTGCCAGAGGAGAGATGTCCAGCACACCCGGGAGGACTTTGCCGCAGGATCTGGTGGAGACATCTTGATTCCCGAATTCTGCCGAGACTACTCTGCACAGGTGAGAGTACTACAGAAGCTACACAGATTCTGGGACAAGCCCTGTTTCAAGCCTTCATCTTCTGCCAAGAGGCAGGTCTGAATGCCAGATATCTGTCCACCTTCCCTGCAAGAGGAGAGCTTGCCTGCAGAGAGTGCTCTAACCACTGAAACTCAGGAGAGATCTAGTCTTCCAGGTCTGCTGATAGAGGCTAAAAGAATCACTAGAGGAACAAGCTCTAACCAGAGACAACTATAACAACTAACTCCAGAGATTACCAGATGGCAAAAGACAAACATAAGAATCTACTAACAGAAACCAAGACCACTTACCATCATCAGAACCCAGCACTCCCATCTCAGCCAGACCTGGATACCCCAACACATCAGAAAAGCTAGATGCAGATTTAAAACCATATCTCATGATGATGGTAGAGGACATCAAGAAGGACTTTAATAACTCACTTAAAGAAATACAGGAGAACACTGCTAAAGAGTTACAAGTCCTTAAAGATAAAGAGTAAAACACATCCAAACAGGTGATGGAGATGAACAAAACCATACTAGACCTAAAAAGGGAAGTAGACACAATAAAGAATCGCCAAAGTGAGGCAACACTGGAGAGAGAAACCCTAGGAAAGAAATCTGGAACCATAGATGTGAGCATCAGCAACAGAATACAAGAGATGGAAGAGAGAATCTCAGGTACAGAAGATTCCATAGAGAATATTGGTACAGCAATCAAACAAAAGTGCAAAATGCAAAAATATCCTAACTCAAAAAATCCAGGATACAATGAGAAGACCAAACCTACGGATAATAGGAGTAGATGAGAATGAAGATTTTCAACTCAAAGGGCCAGCAAATATCTTCAACAAAATTATAGAAGAAAACTTCCGAAACCTAAAGAAAGACATGCCTATGGACATACAAGAAGCTTACATACAAGAACTCCAAATACACTGGACCAGAAAAGAAATTCCTCCTGACACGTAATAATCAGAACAACAAATACACTAAATAAAGATAGAATACTAAAAGATAGAATATTAAAAACAGTAAGGGGAAATGGTTAAGTAACATATAAAGGCAGGCCTATCAGAATTATACCAGACTTTTCACGAGAGACTATGAAAGCCAGAAGAACCTGGACAGATGTTATACAGACATTAAGAGAACACAAATGCCAGCCCAGGCTACTACACCTAGCCAAACTTTCAACTACCATAGATGGAGAAACCAAAGTATTCCACGACAAAACCAAATTCACACATTATCTTTCAACGAATCCAGCCCTTCAAAGGATAATAATAGAAAAAAAAAAAATACAAGGACGGAAACCACGTCTTAGAAAAAGCAAGAAATAAATCCTTCAATAAATCTAAAAGAAGACAGCCACAAGAACAAAATGCCAACTCTAACAACAAAATAATAGGAAGCAACAATTACTTTTCCTTAATATCTCTTAATATCAATGGACTCAATTCCCCAATAAAAAGAAATAGACTACCAGACTGGCTACACAAACAGGACCCAACATTTTGCTACTTACAGGAAACCTATCTCAGGGAAAAAGACACTACCTCACAGTGAAAGGCTAGAAAACAATTTTCCAAGCAAATGGTCTGAAGAAACAAGCTGGAGTACCCATTTTAATATTGAATAAAATCGACTTCAAACCCAAAATTATCAAAAAAGACAAGGAGGGGCATTTCATACTCATCAAAGAAAATCTTCCAAGAAGAACTTTCAATTCTGAATATCTATGCTTCAAATGCAAGGGCAGCCACATTCATTAAAGAGACTTTAGTAAAGCTCAAACCACACATTGCACCTCACACAATAATAGTGGGAGACTTCAAAACACCACTCTCATCAATGGACAGAACGTGGAAACAGAAACTAAACAGGTAAACAGTGAAAGTAACAGAAGTTATGAAACAAATGGATTTATCAGATATCTACAGAAAAATTTATCCTAAAACAAAAGGACATGCCTTCTTCTCAGCACCTCATGGTACCTTCTCCAAAATTGACCGTATGATTGGTCACAAAACAGGACTCAACAAATGAAAAATATTTAAATTGTCCTATGCATCCTATCAGATTGCTATGGACTAATGTTGATCTTAAATAACAACATAAATAATAGAAAGACAACATTCACGTGGAAACTGAACAACACTTTTCTCAATGATACCTTGATCAAGGAAGGAATAAAGAAAGAAATTAAGGACTTTTTGGAGTTTAATGAAAATGAAGCCACAACATACCAAAACTTATGGGACACACTGAAAGCATTTCTAAGAGGAAAACCCATAGGTCTCTGTACCTCCAAAAAGAAACTAGAGAGAGCACACAATAGCAGCTTGACAACACACCTAAAAGCTGTAGAACAAAAGGTAGCAAATTCACCCAAGAGGAGTATATGGCAGGAAATAATCAAACTCAGGGACGAAATCAACCACACACCTATGGTCATTTGATCTTTGAGAAGGGAGCTAAAACCATCCAGTGGAAAAAAAGACAGCATTTTCAACAAATGGTGCTGGCACAACTGGCTGTTATCATGTAGAAAAATGCTAATTGATCCATTCCTATCTCCTTGTACTAAGGTCAAATCTAAGTGCATCATGGAACTCCACATAAAACTAGAGACAATGAAACTTATAGAAGAGAAAGTGTGGTAAAGCCTCAAAGATATGGGCACAGGGGAGAAATTCCTGAATAGAACAGCAATAGATTGTGCTGTAAGATCGAGGGATACCGAATGGCTGAGAAGCACCTGAAAAAATGTTCAGCATCCTTAATCATTAGGGAAATGTAAATCATAGCAACCCTGAGATTCCACCTCACACCAGTCAGAATGGCTAAAATCAAAAACTCAGGTGACAGCAGATGCTGGCAAGGATGTGGAGAAAGAGGAACACTCCTCCATTGTTGGTGGGATTGCAAACTTGTACAACCACTCTGGAAATCATTCTGGTGGTTCCTCAGAAAATTGGTCATATTACTACCAGAGTATTCCACAATACCTCTCCTGGGCATATATCCAGAAGATGTTCCAACCGGCAAGAAGGACACATGCTCAACTACGTTCATAGAGGCCTTGTTCGTAATAGTCAGAAGCTGGAAAGAACCCAGATGCCCCTCAACAGAGGAATGGATACAGAAAATGTGGTACATTTACACAATGGAGTACTACTCAGCTAATAAAAAGAATGAATTTATGAAATTCCTAGGCAAGTGGATGGACCTGGAGGGCATCATTCTGAGTGAGGTAACCCAATCACAAAAGAACTCACAATATATTTACTCACTGATAAGTGGATATTAGCCCAGAAACTTAGAATACCCAAGATACAAGATTCAATTTGCAAAACACATGAAACTCAAGAAGAATGAAGAAGAAATTGTGGACACTTTGCTCCTTCTTAGAATTGGAAACAAAACACTTATGGAAGGAGTTACAGAGACAAAGATTGGAGCTGAGATGAAAGGATGGACCCTCTAGAGACTGCCATACCCGGGGTTCCATCCCATAATCAGCTTCCAAACGCTGACACCATTGCACACACTAGCAAGATGTTGCTGATAGGACTCTGATATAGCTGTCTCTTGCGAGGCTATGCTGGGGCCTAGCAAACACATAAGTGGAGTCTCACAGTCAGCTATTGAATGGATCACAGGGCCCCCAAAGGAGGAGCTAGAGAAAGTACCCAAGAGCTAAAAGGGTCTGCAACCCTATAGGTGGAACAACAATATCAACTAACCAGTACCCCCTGGAGCTCCTGTCTCTAGCTGCATATGTATCAGAAGATGACCTAGTCGGCCATCAGTGGAAAGAGAGGCCCATTCATCTTGCAAACTTTATATGCCTTAGTACAGGGGAATGCCAGGACCTTGAAGTGGGAGTAGGGGGGAGGGAAGTGCGGGGGGGGGGAACTTATGGGGTAGCATTGGAAATGTAAATGAAGAAAATACCAAATTAATAAAAATAATTTTAAAAATAAATCTTTTCTTTGGTTTTTTTGTTTCATTTTGTGTTTTGTTTTGTTTTGTTTTGTTTTGTTTTGTTTGTTCCTTTGGTTTTTGCTTGTTCTGTTTAGTTCTACCCTAGATTTCTGGGCAATCCAATCCCTGGTTCCTGGATATCCAGGCAGTATAGAGTATGGACTTCCTCTTATAGAATGGCCTCAAGTTAAATCAAATGTAAATTGGACAGTTCCACAAGCTCTGCATCACCAGTGTTCCATCAAATCTTGCAGGAAGAATGGATTGTAAGTGGAGGGGTTTGTAGCTGGGTAGGTGTCCAGGTTTCTCTTTCCAAAGCCTGCAGAGTACTTTCCTGAACCAAAAAGACTAGAATCGTTTTTATTTCCCCTTCCCAGGAGATCCATGTTTTTCTCCCTATATTCCTTCTCTTTGCATAACCTCACTGAGTCTGTGGGTTGTGGCTTGATTATCATTTCCTTAACAGTTAAAATTCACTTATAAGTGAATGAGTAGTTTATTTGTCTTTCTGTTTCTGGGGTACCTCACTCAGAATGAACTTTTGTAGTTGTAACCACTTAAATGCAAATATCATGATGTCATGAGTTGTTTTATTTTAATGGCTGAGCAAAATCATGTAAATATACTGTATTTTCTTCATCCATTTTCAACTGAGGGACATCTAGGTTGTTTCCAGTTTCTGGATATTATGAAGAAAGGCACAATAAATATAGTTGAGCAAGTGTCCTTGGGATAAAATGGGCATTGTTTGAGTCCACATACACAAGAGTAGTATAGTTAGGTCTTGAGATAGACTGATTCTCAATTTTCCGAAGATGTTTTATTGTATTCAAATTTCTATGTTTACTGTAGTATAACACTTAAATATGAAAAAGTAATGTATCATAATCCTAGGCTGATGCTCCATAGCATCCAAATATCTCAAACACAACCTTTTTCTAATGTCTCCTACTGTTCTTACTATACAATTTTTTTACATCAGCTCATTTTTTTAACTTTCCCTTATCTTTTTATTTCTGTGTTACCTTTTCGGGCCTATCCTCACCCTCAATATATTTTTGAGATACTCTTGCATAACAGTGTTATTTGTGCCATTTTTCTATTCTGAAATTATTAGCAAGCAGCCATTTAAAGTTATATGCACAAAACCACAGAAAAATTCAGGAATCTGGAAAAAAAATAGCTCTTAGCATTGCCTCTCATATTCTCTTTATTTTGCCTGTAATGTTCTTTATGTAGATATTTTATAGTACTTGAAAAATGTGCTGTATACGACAACCAATTTAAACTTATCCCAGACTAGCTTACAAATAAATGAGACTCAGATTATGGTTATTTTATTTGGCTTTGACAATTACTGGAGGGTAACCCTAGTCAACTCGTCTAACTTCTGGCCTGACTACCTCCCCAAAGGAAAGCCCCAGATATTGCTGTTCTTTCTGACCATGCATTGATGTTCCATCTCTGCTTATAGTGGCTATCTCCTTTCCTCTCATGCTTTCCACCTTCTCCTCATCTCTCTTCATTCTTCTCTCTCCTCCACTCTGGATTTAAACCCCACCTATCTACCTCTAATGCCTCCAGTAACTGGCTATAGCCAATTTTATTTAACCAATGATTTTAAATCAAGAAATAAGGTTTGCAAAACAAAAGCCTAATATGTGAGAATTTGCTCATAGGCTTAGATCTTCCAGGCACATAATTTAGCATTAGAATACATAGCAACAGACAAAACCTCAACAATGCTGTTCAACAACTTTCATCTCCCATGAATGGTTATATTCTCTTCTGCCATAATCCATCCATTCCCATAGTTTCACCCATAAGTTATGGAATAAAAATTGTTCCTATGAAAGTGACTCATTCACTTTCTCACATTCATTCAAAGAACTGCTCTTCCAGAGGTCTTTGTTATTCTGCATGTCTGTCAAGGGAACATCATCATGTAAGGCTCTGTGCGCATTAAAATCTTTTTTTTTTCCTTTTTTTTTAATTAGGTATTTTCCTCAATTACATTTCCAGTGCTATCCAAAAAGTCCCCAATACACTCCCCCCCCCAGTCCCCCACCCACCCACCCCTACCCCTTGGCCCTGGCATTCCCCTGTACTGGGGCATATAAAGTTGGCAAGTCCAATGGGCCTCTCTTTCCAGTGATGGCTGACTAGGCCATCTTTTGATACAAATGCAGCTAGAGTCAAGAGCTCTGGGGTACTGGTTAGTTCAAAATAATGTTCCACCTATGGGATTGCAGTTCCCTTTAGCTCCTTGGGTACTTTCTCTAGCTCCTCCATTGGAGGCCCTGTGATCTATCCAATAGCTGACTGTGAGCATCCACTTCTGTGTTTGCTAGGCCCCGGCATTGTCTCACAAGAGACAGCTATATCTGGGTCCTTTCAGCAAAATCTTGCTAGTGTATGAATGGTGTCAGCGTTTGGAAGCTGATCATGGGATTGTTCTCTGGATATGGCAATCACTAGATGGTCCATCCATTCGTCACACTTCCAAATTTTGTCTCTGTAACTCCTTCCATGGATGTTTTATTCCCTATAATAACAAGGGGCAAAGTGTCCACACGTTAGTCTTCGTTCTCTAAGTTTAATGGGTTTAGCAAATTGTATCTTATATCTTGGGTATCCTAAGTTTCTGGGCTAATATCCACTTATCAGTGAGTACATATTGTGCGAGTTCCTTTGTGATTGGGTAACCTCACTCAGGATGATGCCCTCCAAGTCCATCCATTTGCCTAGGAATTTCATAAATTCATTCTTTTTAATAGCTGAGTAGTACTCCATTGTGTAAATGTACCACATTTTCTGTATGCATTCCTCTGTTGAGAGGCATCTGGGTTCTTTCCAGCTTCTGACTATTATAAATAAGGCTGCTATGAACATAGTGGAGCATGTGTCCTTGCCGGTTGGAACATCTTCTGGATATATGCCCAGGAGAGGTATTGCTGGATCCTCTGGTAGTATTATGTCCAATTTTCTGAGGAACCGCCAAACTGATTTCCAGAGTGGTTGTACCAGCTTGCAATCCCACCAACAATGTAGGAGTGTTCCTCTATCTCCACATCCTTGCCAGCATCTGCTGTCACCTGAATTTTTGATCTTAGCCATTCTGACTGGTGTGAGGTGGAATCTCAGGGTTGTTTTGATTTGCATTTCCCTAATTATTAAGGATGTTGAACATTTTTTCAGGTGCTTTTCTGCCATTCGGTATTCCTCCGGTGAGAATTCTTTGTTCAGTTCTGAGCCCCATTTTTTAACGGGGTTATTTGATTTTCTGGAGTCCACCTTCTTGAGTTCTTTATATATATTGGATATTAGTCCCCTATCTGATTTAGGATAGGTAAAGATCCTTTCCCAATCTGTTGGTGGTCTTTTTGTCTTATTGACGGTGTCTTTTGCCTTGCAGAAGCTTTGCAACGTTATGAGGTCCCAATTATTGATTCTCGATCTTACAGCACAAGCCTTTGCTCTTCTATTCAGGAATTGTTCCCCTGTACCCATATCTTCGAGGCTTTTCCCTACTTTCTCCTCTATAAGTTTCAGTGTCTCTGGTTTTATGTGGAGTTCCTTAATCCACTTAGATTTGACCTTAGTACAAGGAGATAGGAATGGATCGATTCGCATTCTTCTACATGATAACCGCCAGTTGTGCCAGCACCATTTGTTGAAAATGCTGTCTTTTTTCCACTGGATGGTTTTAGCTCCCTTGTCAAAGATCAAGTGACCATAGGTATGTGGGTTGATCTCAGGGTCTTCAATTCTGTTCCATTTGTCTACTTGTCTGTCGTTATACCAGTACACTGCAGTTTTTATCACAATTGCTCTGTAGTACAGCTTAGGTCAGGCATGGTGATTCCACCAGAGGTTCTTTTCTCCTTGAGAAGAGTTTTTGCTATCCTAGGATTTTTGTTGTTCCAGATGAATTTGCAGATTGCCCTTTCTAATTTGTTGAAGAATTGAGTTGGAATTTTGATGGGGATTGCATTGAATCTGTAGATTGCTTTTGGTAAGATAGCCATTTTTACAGTGTTGATCCTGCCAATCCATGAGCATGGGAGGTCTTTCCATCTTCTGAGATCTTCTTTAATTTCTTTCTTCAGGGACTTGAAGTTCTTTTCATACAGATCTTTCACTTCCTTAGTTAGAGTCACGCCAAGGTATTTTATATTGTTTGTGACTATTGAGAAGGGTGTTGTTTCCCTAATTTCCTTCTCTGCCTGTTTATCCTTTGTGTACAAAAAGGCCATTGACTTGCTTGAGATAAATTTATATCCAGCTACTTCACCGAAGCTATTTATCAGACTTAGGAGTTCTCTGGTGGAATTTTTAGGGTCACTTATGTATACTATCATATCATCTGCAAAAAGCGATATTTTGACTTCTTCTTTTTCGATTTGTATCCCCTTGATATCCTTTTGTTGTCTAATTGCTCTGGCTGGGACTTCAAGTACAATGTTGAAGGGGTAGGGAGAGAGTGGGCAGCCTTGTCTAGTCCCTGATTTTAGTGGGATTTCTTCCAGCTTCTCACCATTTACTTTGATGTTGGCTCCCAATGGAGAAGCTAGAGAAAGTACCCAAGGAGCTAAAGAGATTTGCAACCCTATAGTTGGAACAACATGATGAACTACCAGTACCCCGGAGCTCTTGTCTCTAGCTGCATATGTATCGAAAGATGGCCTAATCGGCCATCACTGGAAAGAGAGGCCCATTGGACTTGCAAACTTTATATGCCCCAATACAGGGGAATGCCAGGGCCAAAAGAATGGGAATGGGTGGGTAGGGAATTGGGGGGGTGGACTATGGGGGACTTTTTGGATAGCATTGGAAATGTAATTGAGGAAAATACGTAATAAAAAAATATAAAAAAAAAAGAAAAAGAAAGAAAGAAAGAAAATACAGCCTTCATAGTACGAGAAATCTTTGTCAGGTGCATACCTGAAAGGAGATTAACATCCAGAATACAAAAGCAAGTCAAAAATATGAAGAATGAGAAAATAATAAACAATAAAAATAGATAAAAGACTAAATGGAGAGTTCTCAAAAGGAGATATGCAAATGGCCAATACACAGTTTTTCAAGTATTCAATATTCCTCACCTTAAGGTAATCAAAATGAAAATTAACTTGAAGTTCCATTTCATTCAATTAAAAAAGACCATCATCCGAGGATGCGGAGAAAGCGGAACTCTCCTCCATTGTTGGTGGGATTGCAAGCTTGTACAACCACTCTGGAAATCAGTCTGGAGGTTCCTCAGAAAATTGGACATAGTACTACTGGAGGATCCAGCAATACCTCTCCTGGGCATATATCCAGAAGATGTCCCAACCGGTAAGAAGGACACATGCTCCTCTATGTTTTAACAGCCTTATTTATAATAGCCAGAAGCTGGAAAGAACCCAGATGCCCCTCAACAGAAGAATGGATACAGAAAATGTGGTACATTTACACAATGGAGTACTACTCAGCTATTAAAATAATCAATTTATGAAATTCCTAGCCAAATGGATGGACCTGGAGGGCATCATCCTGAGTGAGGTAACCCAATCACAAAGGAACTCTCACAATATGTACTCACTGATAAGTGGATATTAGCCCAGAAACTTAGGATACCCAAGATATAAGATACAACTTGCTAAACGCATTAAACTTAGAGAATGAAGACCAAAGTGTGGACACTTTGCCCCTTCTTAGTATAGGGAACAAAACATCCATGGAAGGAGTTACAGAGACAAAATTTGGAAGTGTGACGAATGGATGGACCATCTAGTGATTGCCATATCCAGAGAACAATCCCATGATCAGCTTCCAAATGCTGACACCATTGCATACAATAGCAAGATTTTACTGAAAGGACCCAGATATAGCTATCTCTTGTGAGATTATGCCAGGGCCTAGCAAACACAGAAGTGGATGCTCACAATCAGCTATGGAATGGATCACAGGGCCCCCAATGGAGGAGCTAGAGAAAGCACCCAAGGAACTAAAGGGAACGGTAACCCTATAGGTGGAACAACATTATGAAATAACCAGTACCCCGGAGCTATTCTCTCAAGCTGCATATGTACCAAAAGATGGCCTAATAGGCCATCACTTGAAAGAGAGCCCCATTGGACTTGCAAACTTTATATGCTCCAATACAGGGGAACGCCAGGGCCGAAAAGGTGTAGTGGGTCGGTAGGGGAGTGGGGGGCTATGGGGGACTTTTGGTATAGCATTGGAAATGTAAATGAGCTAAATACCTAATAAAAAATGGGAAAAAAAGAAATAAGAGAAAAAAATAAAGAAAAGTTTTATACCTAAAAAAAAAACCAAATAAATAAAAATAAATAAAAAAAGCCATCATCAAGAGAGCAAATGTCAACAACAATTTGCAAGAGAAGTTATTCTCTGTTCATATGACACATCTGTACTATGACACTAGGTAGAAGTTGAAAATAAATTATTAGCACATAGAATTACACAGACAAAACTTGATTTATTGTCAACCCATTCAACATGGAATTACTAAGAAATCTCACATAGATGGAGAACGGTTTGATAATGATAGTATTAGGTACAATTAATGTTCTCACAGAGAGGTAAGAAGGCAAAATGAGTGAACTGACATGAAGAACATGGACTACATTTCTGTTCCATTGAGGAAGACCTAAACATGCCATCTGCTTACTATATTCCTTCCCTTTTCACATATGGGCACAGCTAGAATGTTGGATGATGAAGTTTAAATTTTTTCAGAAAGTTGTATGTCTGCACTGTCTCCTTTGGGTAGTCTCTCATGTTGAATTGACATGTTGTCTTTTGGAAGATTCACAGTGAATGTGGTCTTTTATGATCTCATGCTGCTTAAAACCAACCATAGGATGGGCTGTAGACATAGCTTGGGAGTAAATCTAGCCTCACATCCAAAAATGTAAAAACAAATAGTGTTTGGGTAAATTTTGGTTGAGAGCGAGACACTTTAAATTGTTTATAATCAGGAAAATTCCTGATAATTTGGGATGCTGTGCAGTCACCTTTCTCCTCTTTCTCTGCTAAAAAGGTGAGCTCCAGTCAAGTAAAAGCCAAGTTCATTATCTGAGTATGGAATGACTATGCATCTTTCAAGTCTTTTAGGCTTTTATTGGTGCTATTTTTTACTGAGTTTTACTTATTGTCTTTAAATTTTACCTTTTATTAAGTTCAGGAAATAGTGATCAGTGGCCATAATTGGTCTCCACTAGGGATCCCTGTAGTAAATTAGTCTGAGAGAGGTCCTAATTAATTACTATGCCTTACTTAGTGAGTTATACAGGATCTGGACTCCTCTGGGATTCTGGGCACTTGAAGCCCATGGATGGCAGGGGGATGGATATATGCAGGGATGGTGCAGATAGGTGATGAGTACAGAGTCTGTGAGCCCTGTGTCTGCAAATAAAATGAAGGTGAGCAGGATCATCAATCAGAAACTTGGACTCAGCCTCAGGAGAGCTAAGTTTAGTCAAGAAAATAAGCAGGTGTGTTTCTGTGAATCTACATGAATTTGCAGCATGATGCAGGACAGTTTTTCAGGTATGATAACATACTTCTATTCTCTGTCTTCCAAGACTTCCTCATACTGTAAAAACTATTTTTGTCTCATGATCCTCATGTAACCTCTTTCATATTGGTGGGTTCATTACAATTATTGACCATATTTTTTCTTTCAGTATTAAACCATATCATCACAAGAGCAGCCCTGTGAATGGAGTTCACTGCTGTTGTGCTAAAGAGTAGTTTTCTATACTTTAACCTGTGGGAACTTAACAAACTCTTAACAATGTCCTCTCCATGATGATGATTAATTTTATCTTCATGAGTTCACAAACATCTATGTTACTGGCATTGTATGTTATTACCCCTAAATGCAGTCCATCAAAGGTGACATTTATATCATCTAGGTGTTCCAGTAATGTAGAATGAGAACTACTCATCAAAACTCAGTGATTCTACAGAATACAAGATGAAGCACAGATGTAGCAAATGTTAGAAACATATTTCTTCTGATTTCCCTTTGCTGTTTAATTTGAGAACTGTGGTTTTAACATCTAAAGAAGGTATAAAGCCCATTGGCCCACTAGTGGTAACAGTTGACAGTCATTTCTCTGGATTCTGATCTTTGTTTGCATGTATAACACAAAGTCACTGTTCATTTACTGGAGAAGCAGAAACTGGACTTGCTGACACATTCCTTTCCTTTCAGCACTCAGGAAGGAGAGCCTGAAGTCTCTCTTTAAGCAAGGCTGAGATACACAAGAAGAGCATCTTTTTAAATGCTGCATGACATTTTTTGCTATATGATTTTCCTGCTGTAATGTTTATCCAATATGCCTAAAGTCTATAAGCTCTGAATGCAGCTGGACTAAACACTATCAGTCTGTAAAGACACAAGCATTCAGCCTAGATTGTAACATTTCAGAAATCTTACTGAGATCTATTGATGTTTCTCCTGTTTTGTTATTTTGAGATGCATCATAGTTTCAAATTATCCAGTGTTGTCAAGAATCACAGTGTGTGTGTGTGTGTGTGTGTGTGTGTGTGTGTGTGTGTGTGTGTGTGTGTGTGTTTCCCATGCATATGACGTCTATACAGACTAACATTGGCATCCCTGAAAACAGTAGAGGTTAGAGAGTTGTATCTAAGGCAGAAGATGCAAACTTTTTCATCATCACCAAACTCCTACCTCTGATTGTATGAAGCTCATCACGTGATGGAGTGTTTCTTTTTACTCAAAGTCCACACATTTTTTTTCTTTTTTTTTTAATATTTTTATTACATATTTTCCTCAATTACATTTCCAATACTATCCCAAAAGTCCCCCATAGCGCCCCCCACTTCCCTACCCACCCATTCCCATTCTTTTGGCCCTGGCATTCCCCTATATTGGGGCATATAAAGTTTGCAAGTCCAATGGGCCTCTCTTTCCATTGATGGCTGACTAGGCCATCTTTCAATACATATGCAGCTAGAGACAAGAGCTCCAGGGTTCTGGTTAGTACATCATGTTGTTCCAACAATAGGGTTGCAGATCCCTTTAGCTCCTTGGGTACTTTCTCTAGCTTCTCCATTGGGAGCCCTGTAATACATCCAATAGCTGACTGTGAACATCCACTCCTGTGTTTGCTAGGCCCCGGCATCGTCTCACAAGAGACAGCTATATTTGGGTCCTTTCAGCAAGATCTTACTAGTGTATGCGATGGTGTCAGCGTTTAGAAGCTGATTATGGGACGGATCCCTGGATACAGCAGTCTCTAAATGGTCCATCCTTTCATCACAGCTACGAACTTTGTCTCTGTAACTCCTTCCCTGGGTGTTTTGTTCCCAATTCTAAGAAGGTGCACAGTGTCCACACTTTGGTCTTCATTCTTCTTGAGTTTCATGCGTTTATAAAATTGTATCTTATATCTTGGGTATCTTAAGTTTTGGGCTAATATCCACTTATCAATGAATACATATTGTGTGAGTTCTTTTGTGATTGTGTTACTTCACTTAAGATGATGCCCTCCAGGTCCATCCATTTGGCTAGGAATTTCATAAATTCATTCTTTTTAATAGCTGAGTAGTACTCCATTGTGTAAATGTACCATAATTTCTGTATCCATTCCTCTGTTGAGGCACATCTGGGTTCTTTCCAGCTTCTGGCTATTATAAATAGGGCTGCTATGAACATAGTGGAGCATGTGTCCTTTTTACCGGTTGGGACATCTTCTGGATATATGCCCAGGAGAGGTATTGCTGGATCCTCCGGTAGTACTATGTCCAATTTTCTGAGGAACGTCCAGACTGATTTCCAGAGTGGTTGTACAAGCTTGCAATCCCACCAACAATGGAGGAGTGTTCCTCTTTCTCCACATCCTCGCCAGCATCTGCTGTCACCTGAATTTTTGATCTTAGCCATTCTGACTGGTGTGAGGTGGAATCTCAGGGTTGTTTTGATTTGCATTTCCCTGATGATTAAGGATGTTGAACATTTTTTTCAGGTGCTTCTCTGCCATTCGGTATTCCTCAGGTGAGAATTCTTTGTTCAGTTCTGAGCCCCATTTTTAATGGGGTTATTTGACTTTCTGGAGTCCACCTTCTTGAGTTCTTTATATATATTGGATATTAGTCCCTTATCTGATTTAGGATAGGTGAAGATCCTTTCCCAATCTGTTGGTGGTTTTTTTGTCTTATTGATGGTGTCTTTAGCCTTGCAGAAGCTTTGTAGTTTCATGAGGTCCCACTTGTCAATTCTCGATCTTACAGCACAAGCCATTACTGTTCTATTCAGGAATTTTTCCCCTGTGCCCATATCTTCAAGGCTTTTCCCCACTTTCTCCTCTATAAGTTTCAGTGTCTCTTGTTTTATGTGAAGTTCCTTGATCCACTTAGACTTGACCTTAGTACAAGGAGATAGGAATGGATCGATTCGCATTCTTCTACATGTTAACAACCAGTTGTGCCAGCACCATTTGTTGAAAATGCTGTCTTTCTTCCACTGGATGTTTTTAGTTCCCTTGTCGAAGATCAAGTGACCATAGGTGTGTGGGTTCATTTCTGGGTCTTCAATTCTATTCCATTGGTCTATTTGTCTGTCACTATACCAGTACCATGCAGTTTTTATCACAATTGCTCTGTAGTAGAGCTTTAGGTCCGGAATGGTGATTCCACCAGAGGTTCTTTTATCATTGAGAAGAGTTTTTGCTATCCTAGGTTTTTTGTTATTCCAGATGAATTTGCAGATTGCACTTTCCAATTCGTTGAAGAATTGATTTGGAATTTTGATGGGGATTGCATTGAGTCTGTAGATTGCTTTTGGCAAGATAGCCATTTTTACAATGTTGATCCTGCCAATCCATGAGCATGGGAGATCTTTCCATCTTCTGAGATCTTCTATAATTTCTTTCTTCAGAGACTTGAAGTTTTTATTATACAGATCTTTCACTTCCTTAGTTAGAGTCACGCCAAGATATTTTATATTATTTGTGACTATTGAGAAGGGTGTTGTTTCCCTAATTTCTTTCTCAGCCTGTTTATTCTTTGTGTAGAGAAAGGCCATTGATTTGTTTGAGTTAATTTTATATCCAGCTACTTCACCGAAGCTGTTTATCAGGCTTAGGAGTTCTCTGGTGGAATTTTTAGGGTCACTTATATATACTATCATATCATCTGCAAAAAGTGATATTTTGACTTCATCTTTTCCAATTTGTATCCCTTTGATCTCCTTTTGTTGTCGAATTGCTCTGGCTAGGACTTCAAGTACAATGTTGAATAGGTATGGAGAAAGTGGACAGCCTTGTCTAGTCCCTGATTTTAGAGGGATTGCTTCAAGCTTCTCACCATTTACTTTGATGTTGGCTACTGGTTTGCTGTAGATTGCTTTTATCATGTTTAGGTATGGGCCTTGAATTCCTGATCTTTCCAAGACTTTTATCATGAATGGGTGTTGGATCTTGTCAAATGCTTTTTCCGCATCTAACGAGATGACCATGTGGTTTTTGTCTTTGAGTTTGTTTATATACTGGATTACGTTGATGGATTTCCGTATATTGAACCATCCCTGCATCCCTGGGATGAAACCTACTTGGTCAGGATGGATGATTGTTTTGATGTGTTCTTGGATTCTTTTAGCAAGAACTTTATTGAGGATTTTTGCATCAATATTCATAAGGGATATTGGTCTGAAGTTTTCTATCTTTGTTGGGTCTTTTTGTGGTTTAGGTATCAGAGTAATTGTGGCTTCATAGAATGAGTTGGGTAGAGTACCTTCTGTTTCTATTTTGTGGAATAGTTTGTGAAGAACTGGGATTAGATCTTCTTTGAAGGTCTGATAGAACTCTGCACTAAACCCATCTGGTCCTGGGCTTTTTTTAGTTGGGAGACTATTAATGACTGCTTCTAATTCTTTGGGGGATATAGGGCTGTTTAGATCATTAACCTGATCTTGATTCAACTTTGGTACCTGGTATCTGTCTAGGAACTTCTCCATTTCATCCAGGTTCTCCAGTTTTGTTGAGTATAGCCTTTGGTAGAAGGATCTGATGGTGTTTTGGATGTCTTCAGGATCTGTTGTTATGTCTCCTTTTTCATTTCTGATTTTGTTAATTAGGATGCTTTCCCTGTGCCCTCTAGTGAGTCTGGCTAAGGGTTTATCTATCTTGTTGTTTTTCTCAAAGAACCAGCTCCTTGATTGGTTGATTCTTTGAATAGTTTTTCTTGTTTCCACTTGGTTGATTTCACCCCTGAGTTTGATTATTTCCTGCCGTCTACTCCTCTTGGGTGAATTTGCTTCCTTTTGTTCTAGTGCTTTTAGGTGTGTTGTCAAGCTGCTAATGTGTGCTCTCTCTAGTTTCCTTTTGGAGGCACTCAGAGCTATGAGTTTTCCTCTTAAAAATGCTTTCATTGCATCCCATAAGTTTGGGTATGTTGTGGCTTCATTTTCATTGAACTCTAAAAAGTCCTTAATTTCTTTCTTTATTCCTTCCTTGACCAAGGTATCATTGAGAAGAGTGTTGTTCAGTTTCCACGTGAAGGTTGGCTTTCTATTATTTATTTTGTTATTGAAGATCAGCCTTAGTCCATGGTGATCTGATAGGATGCATGGGACAATTTCAATATTTTTGTATCTGTTGAGGCCTGTTTTGTGACCAATTATGTGGTCAATTTTGGAGAAGGTACCATGAGGTGCTGAGAAGAAGGTATATCCTTTTGTTTTAGGATAGAATGTTCTGTAGATATCTGCCAGATCCATTTGATTCATAATTTCTGTTAGTTTCACTGTGTCCCTGTTTAGTTTCTGTTTCCATGATCTGTCCATTGTTGAAAGTGGTGTGTTGAAGTCTCCCACTATTATTGTATGAGGTGCAATGTGTGCTTTGAGCTTTACTAAAGTTTCTTTAATGAATGTGGCTGCCTTTGTATTTGGAGCATAGATATTCAGGATTGATAGTTCCTCTTGGAGGATTTTACCTTTGATGAGTATGAAGTGTCCCTCCCTGTCTTTTTTAATGACTTTGGGTTGGAAGTCAATCTTATCAGATATTAGAATGGCTACTCCAGCTTGTTTCTTCATGCCATTTGCTTGGAAAATTGTTTTCCAGCCTTTCATTCTGAGGTAGTGTCTATCCTTTTCTCTGAGATGAGTTTCCTGTAAGCAGCAAAATGTTGGGTCTTGTTTGTGTAGCCAGTTTGTTAGTTTATGTCTTTTTATCGGGGAGTTGAGTCCATTGATATTAAGAGATATTAAGGAAAAGTAATTGTTGTTTCCTGTTATTTTTGTTGTTAAAGTTGGCATTCTGTTCTTGTGGCTGTCTTCTTTTAGGTTTGTTGAGGGATTACCTTCTTGTTGTTTCTAGGGCGTGGTTCCTGTCCTTGTATTGGTTTTTTTCTGTTATTATCCTTTGAAGGGCTGGATTCGTGGAGAGATAATGTGTGAATTTGGTTTTGTCGTGGAATACTTTGGTTTCTCCATCTATGTTAATTGAGAGTTTGGCTGGGTATAGTAGCCTGGGCTGGAATTTGTGTTCTTTTAGTGTCTGTATAACATCCGTCCAGGATCTTCTGGCTTTCATAGTCTCTGGTGAAAAGTCTGGTGTAATTCTGATAGGCTTGCCTTTATATGTTACTTGGCCTTTTTCTCTTACTGCTTTTAGTATTCTATCTTTATTTAGAGCATTTGTTGCTCTGATTATTATGTGTCGGGAGGTATTTCTTTTCTGGTCCAGTCTATTTGGAGTTCTGTAGGCTTCTTGTATGTTCATGGGCATCTCTTTCTTTAGATTTGGGAAGTTTTCTTCTATAATTTTGTTGAAGATGTTTGCTGGTCCTTTGAGTTGAAAATCTTCATTCTCATCCACTCCTATTATCCGTAGGTTTGGTCTTCTCATTGTGTCCTGTATTTCTTGGATGTTTTGAGTTAGGATCTTTTTGCATTTTACATTTTCCTTGATTGTTGTGCCGATGTTCTCTATGGAATCTTCTGCACCTGAGATTCTCTCTTCCATCTCTTGTATTCTGTTGCTGATGCTCGTATCTATGGTTCCAGATTTCTTTCCTAGGGTTTCTATCTCCAGTGTTGCCTCATTTTGGGTTTTCTTTATTGTGTCTACTTCCCTTTTTAGGTCTAGTATGGTTTTGTTCATTTCCATCATCTGTTTGGATGTGTTTTCCTGTTTTTCTGTAAGGACTTCTACCTGTTTGATTATGTTATCCTGTTTTTCTTTAAGGATTTGTAACTCTTTAGCAGTGTTCTCCTGCAATTCTTTAAGGGATTTTTGTGCTTCCTCTTTATTGTCTTCTGCCTTTTTAGCAGTGTTCTCCTGCATTTCTTTAAGTGTGTTATTAAAGTCCTTCTTGAAGTCCTCTATCATCATCAGGAGATATGCTTTTAAATCCGTGTCTAGCTTTTCCGGTGTGTTGGGGTGCCCTGGACTGGGCGAAGTGGGGGTGCTGGGTTCTGATGATGGTGAGTGGTCTTGGTTTCTGTTAGTAAGATTATTACGTTTACCTTTCGCCATCTGGTAATCTCTGGGGTTAGTTGTTATCGTTGTCACTATTTAAAGATTGGAGCAGAAGCTGTGTTCCACTCACCAGCAGTCTCTAAATCCTGCGGCGGGGGTCGTGGGTAGCTGATGGTACCCCGGTGCTGGTCCAGCCGGAAGAGGCCTGTGGTCCTACTCAGGCCGTTTTTCTGCTTCCCTAACTAATGCAGTCTCTGGTCCCACGTGCAATTGGATTGGAGCAGAAGCTGTGTTCCACTCTCCAGAAGCCTTAAGATCCTGTGGTGGGTGTTGTGGGTAGCTGGTGAGTGTCAGCCGACCCTGCGCCCCAGCTGCCCCGGTGCTTTTCTGACCGGAAGAGGGTTGTGGCCCTATGTAGGCCTGATTTCTCTCTCCCCAACCAGAGCAGTCTCAGGTCCCGCGTGATTGGACTGGAGCAGAAGCTGTGTTCCACTCACCAGCAGTCCCAAAATCCTGCGGCGGGGTCATGGGTAGCTGGCGGGTGTCAGGCAACCCTGCGCTCCCGCTACCCTGGCGCTGATCCGGCCGGGTGAGGCCTGTGGCCCTACTCAGGCCGGTTTCTGCTTCCCTAACTAATGCAGTCTCAGGTCCCGCGCAATTGGATTGGAGCAGAAGCTGTGTTCCACTCACCAGCAGTCCCAAAATCCTGCGGCGGGGGTCGTGGGTAGCTGGCGGGTGTCAGGCAACCCTGCGCTCCCGCTACCCCGGCGCTGATCCAGCCAGATGAGGCCTGTGGTCCTACTCAGGCAGGTTTCTGCTTCCCTAACTAATGCAGTCTCAGGTCCCGCGCAATTGGATTGGAGCAGAAGCTGTGCTCCACTCACCAGAAGTCTTAAGATCCTGTGGCGGGTGTTGTGGGAAGCTGGCGAGTGTCAGCAGACCCTGCGCCCCAGCTGCCCCGGTGCTTTTCTGACCGGAAGAGGGTTGTGGCCCTATGTAGGCCGGATTTCTCTCTCCCCAACCAGAGCAGTCTCAGGTCCCGCGTGATTGGACTGGAGCAGAAGCTGTGTTCCACTCACCATCAGTCCCAAAATCCTGCGGAGGGGGTCGTGGGTAGCTGGCGGGTGTCAGGCAACCCTGCGCTCCCGCTACCCTGGCGCTGATCTGGCCGGATGAGGCCTGTGGCCCTACTCAGGCCGGTTTCTGCTTCCCTAACTAATGCAGTCTCAGGTCCCGCGCAATTGGATTGGAGCAGAAGCTGTGTTCCACTCACCAGCAGTCCCAAAATCCTGTGGCAGGGGTCGTGGGTAGCTGGCGGGTGTCAGGCAACCCTGCGCTCCTGCTACCCTGGCGCTGATCCGGCCGGGTGAGGCCTGTGGCCCTACTCAGGCCGGTTTCTGCTTCCCTAACTAATGCAGTCTCAGGTCCCGCGCAATTGGATTGGAGCAGAAGCTGTGTTCCACTCACCAGCAGTCCCAAAATCCTGCGGCGGGGGTCGTGGGTAGCTGGCGGGTGTCAGGCAACCCTGCGCTCCCGCTACCCCGGCGCTGATCCAGCCGGATCAAGTCCACACATTTTAATGACATTTAGAAAATATTTGCATATCTGGATATCAAATAAAATTATTTAAAAACTAGCATAGGGCTTAACTAATTTGATTCATAAATTAAATTATCCATAATATATAAAATTATATTTATACATAGAATAAATGTCTGAGGAATAACTCAAGTGAACACTCAGAGTAATTTTGTTGCTTCTTCATTTTATAATTTATAAATATTTCATCCTGTGTTGCACATCAAAATCAATTACATTTTGAGGACTAAAGATTATGGATATTATATGTAGTCATTGGCACTTCTGAGAAGTGAAACCAATGGTTAACTCTAACACTGAAAACATGTTAGATCTCTCACACTCATAATAGAGTGTAAAACTTAGTGGTAAGTATTCAAGTATTTATATTTAAATGGTAATTTTTCTACCATTGAGGTTGAACTAAATTTGAGCTGCAGGTAACAGATTTTCACTGGCCAAATACATGCAACATGATAGGTATTGACCCTAGTTGGAGATTATGAATGATTGTAAATAACCAAATAGAATGAAGGCATTTGTGACCTTTCCTGCATAAACTTTACAACCGATGGGAAGATAGTTTAAAGCCATAATCACAGTATTAAGTACATGGGATGTAAGTATAGGACGCTATGAAGCATGGTTGAAGGTATCAAATAGTACGAGAGGAGAGGGTAAGTTTAGTTATGTATGTGATAAGCAATAACCATTACATGTGAGTGAGGATGAACCAAATGAAAGGGAAACAGAAGGGAAGAAGTGAGAGGCAGAAAACAAGCAACTCTAAAATGTGGGTTGTGAAGAGATTGACCCCAGCATTGAATGATAAAAGGAAAGCATGTGGGACCATGTGGGATGTACAACTATCACCTGTGATATGACAAAAGAGAATTTGTGTCCCAAATAGGAGCCTTGTTCTTATCCACATAGCAAGAGTGCTAACATAAATAATTAATCAAAAAAATGTGAAGGAACTCCTCTGTTAAAATGCCACAGAGTAAATGACACATGTTGAAGGAGAAGAGAAGGATCAGGAGACAAGAGAAGATGGGCATGAACTGAGTCTGCTTCTATATTCCAATAAAGACAAGGTGAGGTCTTGATAAATGAATAAAATCGCACATAGAGGAATGGATGGAATAAGAGAATGGAGAAGAGACTTTGTAAAAAAAAAAAGAATTAGAGATGCATATATTTTAAAGAAAAGTTAAGAAAAAAATCATTAATAATTTTAATGAGTACAGACATTTGGTGTTTTGAAATTATAATTTCTACAAATATGGTCAGATCCATTGTTGTAGAATATGTTCCCTAGATATATGTTGATTTTTTGTTTTAAAGGATCTGATGGTTTCTCATTAGGATACTGGAGAGGAAGAATGATAAAGAACAACCAAACTCTCTTCACCCAGTTCCTCCTTCTGGGCCTGCCGATCCCTGCAGAGCACCACCAACTGTTCTTCACCCTGTTCCTGTCCATGTACCTCACCACCATCCTGGGGAACCTCATCATCATCCTCCTCATTCGACTGGACTCCCATCTCCACACACCTATGTACTTGTTTCTCAGCAACTTATCCTTCTCTGATCTCTGCTTTTCCTCTGTCACAATGCCCAAGTTGCTGCAGAACATGCAGAGCCAGGACACATCCATCACCTATGCAGGTTGCCTGACACAAATGTACTTTTTTGTTCTTTTTGGAGGCCTGGAAATCTTCCTGCTTGTGGTCATGGCCTATGACCGCTATGTGGCCACCTGCCTTCCCCTTCACTACACCAGCATCATGAGTCTCAAGCTCTGTGTGTTTCTGGTGCTGCTGTCCTGGGTGATTAGTATGCTGAATTCCATGTTGCACACTGTACTCTTGGCTAGGTTGTCATTCTGTGAGGACAACATGATCTGCCACTTTTTCTGTGACATGTCTGTCCTGTTCAAGTTGGCCTGCTCTGATATTTATATAAATGAACTTATGATATTTATCTTGGGAGGGCCCCTTACGCTCATTCCATTCTTATTCATTGTTGTGTCCTATGTACAAATTATCTTCTCTATTCTAAAGGCTTCATCTACTCGGGCCATCTACAAGGTCTTCTCTACCTGTGGCTCCCACCTGACTGTGGTGTCACTATTCTATGGGACAATTATTGGTCTCTACTTATGTCCATCAGATAATAACTTTACAGCAAAGGAGACTTCTATTGCCATAATGTACACTGTGGTGACTCCCATGCTAAACCCTTTCATCTATAGCTTGAGGAATAGAGATATAAAGGAGGCCCTTATAAAAGTTCTTATCAAGAAAATACCTTTATAATAGCAACTCTGGGATTTTTACTTAAATTTTTTAGTGAATATATTGCTATTAATATTACAAAATTTATCCATCCTAGGGAACCCACATACAAGAACATAATATATAATATTCTCATCTGCAACAGAGAGTTTTAAAAAGTACTTCAATTGAAAAAGGGGACCTTGGAAATCCAGTGATGCCATCCTCTGCCTTAAATGTGTGATTCTGCTGGGTCTAGTGGTACACACCTTTAACCCCGGCACTGGGAAGGCAGAAGCAGGTGAATCTCTGAGTTCGAGGCCAGCCTGGTCTACAGAATGAGTTCCAGGACATCCAGGGCTACACAGAGAAACCCTGTTTTGTAAAACAGACAAACAAAATAAATAAATAAATAAATAAATAAATAAATAAAAACAAGAACAAAAACAAAAAAAGTGTGATTATAAGTAATCATTAAGTAAAAGCCAATGTTTTATCAGATTCTGTTCCTTACATTCTTTTTATTTTTATGGAAAATAGATTCTTCTCTCATCCCATACATGCCAGCCACAGTTTCCCCTTCCTCCACACCTCTATGCTTCTTCCTCAAATATACTCCTCCCTTTCCTCTGCTGAAAAGATCTGGCCTCCAAAAGAGGACAACTAAACATTACAATACAAGATACAGTAAGAAAAGATAAAAGCCCTCATATCAAAGATGGATAAGACAACACAATAAAAGGAAAAGACTCTTAAGATCTGGAAAAAGACTCAGAGATAAACCTGATCACACTGTTTGGAGTCCCACAAAATCACCAAGATAACAGCCCTAACATATAGGCAGATGACCTAGTAGAGACCACTGCAGGACCCCTGCGTGTCTTTTCAGACTCTGGGAGCCCATGTGAACCATTGCTTAGTTTTAGTGTGGGACTGTGTTCTCCGGGTGTATTCCATCCCCTTTGCTTCCTACAAACTTTCCTCACCCTCCACAGGGTTCTCCTATCTCTAAAGTGAGGAACCCAATGGAGGCTGCCAATGTTTGGGTATAGATTTCTACATCTTCTCCCATCTGATACCAGAAGAGCTCTGTCTAATAATGACTGTACTGTTGCCCTACCTAGCCCTAAGCCCCTTAGCATGGTAGTTGGGGGTAGTTGATAAGGAATGAAATCAATGATAGAACCCCTGGGGACCAGGTGAGAAATAGAAGCAGACTCATTTATTGTAGTAGTGGGGAGTGCTGTTATGCCCTCTGTCCATGTCCCCTCAGTCTGTAAATGCTTGTTCTACATAGCTGGCACCAGCCAATTGGCTGCTCTGGTCATAAGCTCTGTCTTTGCTCATCCCCAGGTATCAGGAAGGCTATCAATGTGGATGTGCCTTTTGCAACTGTCTGGGCCATTGCAGACTGCTAGTCAGAACATGCTGACTCACTCCTTCTACATATCCACCCTTTTTCTTTTAAAAGTTGGCAGCTCAGTGGGAGCCAGAGTTCTATGCTCTGACCTTGTTGACTCCACCTCAGGGGGCAACCAGCATAAGGAACTATGCCTGTCTTAGGTTGCCCCAGCTATTGGGGTCTTTCCAATCATTGACTACAGGCTTTGGAAGATCAGCCTCCCTGGAGAACATGCCCAGGTGGAGTAGATAAGCCTATTCAGAGGCCTTTGTATCTATAGCCTCAGGAGGGGTGCCCTGTTCAGGGCCATCAACACTTGGAGCAAGGTCTTATTGATTGAACACTGGAGCAACATATGCTGCATAAGACACTTATGGAGAAAGATTACTAACCAAACTCCCCCTAATATTGTGTAAATGTCCATCCAAGAGGGGTTAAAGATCCTTTTAAAGTCTTTACTTTAAGGTCTCATACTTTAATGATAAAGCTCATTTCAAGTACATAGCTGGAGGTCTAGTGAAGTTTAACTATTTGTTCCCTGAAGATTATAGAATAATTGAGGGACTTGGTGAACCATGTCTTCTTGATGTATAGACCAACTTCATCCTATCTGAGGTGAAATTATGTACCTGATAGGGGGTCAGGTAGAAAGGCCTAAACCTAGGGTCACAGGCAAGAAGAGACATGTCCTGTACCATCTCAACAGGTCAACCTGTTGTAAAATATGGATGACCTAGTAAAGATAATTAAGCATCTCCTATGCCTGGAGGGCATCAGCAGAGTGGAATTTTACTCTGTCTAATGTTTCTACTGTTTTCATAGGCCACTGTTGTTGTAGTTGGCCCCACTACAGCTGCAAGATGGTCCTAATTGTGGACACAGTGATGCCAAAATCTTATTTGACCTGTTGTAGGGGTTGTAAGTCAGTTTTAGACATCAAAGTGATAGGATGGAAATGAGTTGCATTAGTCATAGGTATCCATATTTCAGCAGGTTCACATAGGAAGATGGCCAATTTGGTGTGTTTGGACCAGAATATCATTAGATGTCATGGTAAAAAACAGATTGGCACTTCTTTGAGGTCAGAAGCATTTGTTAGAAAAAAGGAGAATGGGGGTAACGGGGTGAAGACATATTAGAGTGAGGAGCAGTAGACCATGAGAGAAAGCCAGGTCCTTGCTTGACCTGAAGGCTTGAAGCCCTGGAGGAATGGTAAGAAATTTTCCTGCTCCTGGCACTAAGCCTCTGTCATGTAGCCTCAAATCCTCATAGATTTGTGGCCATCGGTCATGTAAGGGCAACACCCCAACCCTTCCACATGTACATGGGCATCCCTAACAACTCAGATCAAGACAATAGGAAAACAGATGTGACCTATGGTCACATAAGCTCAAGACAGAGATGTCCATGCAAAAAAAGGTATGTAGAGGTCCAGAAAGTGTTGCCAATATGCTTCCCTTTTCAGACATTCCCTGCAAAAGATATTTAATCTCAGACCTACCCTGAGAAGTGGGGTATGGTTTTATACATCAACTTTCCGCCATGACAATAAATGTCTCAGAACCATGGACTACTATCTCTTTTCATTGAGATCTTCCATGGGTAGCCATGGAGAAGTTCTTTGCCTACAGAACAACAGTCTAATCTCCTATAGAAGGCCTCTCTTTATTCTTAGCTACAACTGCCACCAACCCAAGGACTTTCCCCATGGGATAAGCCAGATCGTCCCTTTCTACCCACCCCAACCCTGGGCTAGACATAGCCCACAGGCATCCAAATCTAGTCTCTGCTCTTCTGCAGCTCTCAGCAGCACCTCCGTGTCCAAAGGTCTGAGAACCATATGGCCCCAGCCTCTTTGCAGGCCCTGGGACTCCCAAGCCAGCCACTGGCTTTCCTACAACTCAGACTGAGCTTTCCCACCCCAAGCAGTGCATCAATGCTTCCCTACAGCCTTACACTTGCCAGGCACGGTGTGGAATAAACACAGTTAAACTCCCTGCATCCCACCTTCCCAAGAAGCCTTGGGAAGAGAGGTTGTGGGCCCAACATAACCCTACACTGGGGTAGACCCCAAAATAATTTGGGAAAATTAACTATTTTTACATTCATACTATTGCCAGATGGGTCAATACAAGTCCCATTTAAGATACTACCACCCCTTAACAGAAAGAGCGGGTGTAGGTTGATACATCCAGAGACCCCACAAGTGCCCCTGTTTCCAAAAATTGTATCATATCAAGTCTGGGTGAATGTTCTAAAGGAATATGGCTGGTCCTCATCTGGTAGGAAGCAACATAGCCCTAAGGTATAGGAGGACACATAAGAATCATTGGACTTAACAATATGTACCCCATAAACCTGGACTTGGCCAGAGGGGGTATAGTTGACAGTGTTCCCACAGGATTGGAAGTTTGACTATGGTGGGCAGTCTATTTGTAGGGAGATAGTGAGGAACAGTAGTGTGATAGATACCCCGCTGAGATGGAGAGGAAACAGGGCCAGCTTAGGACCAAACACCAGGGGAAAGAATCTCCATACCCAGCGCCTTCCCACAGTTTTATTGCCATGAAAATCCCATTATGGGGTTCTTAAGCTGGTTACAAGGGAATCCCTCAGCTTCTATCACAAAACAGATGATTCTAGTTACAGGTCAAGTGCTAGTAATCATCTGAGTTTCATCTGTAGGGTCCATGAATGGAAGACCCAGTGTGGTGTTGGTCATAAAAAGTATAGGGTACCCAGGGCAACCTGAGTCCAAGGCAATAATAGAGGTGACAAAGGCACAAGGGCCCATAACTCCTCACCCATAACCAAGAGAGTAGAATGAAGATAAGAGTCAGACTCCATAGCACAGATATAAGATCAGGTATCTACTATTATGAGCACATACAGGAGGCTATAATAATAGAGGGTAATGAGTAATGCATATCTGCCCTATGGGCCTTGGTACTAGGCCTCTGGGATTCATGCCCCTCATCCCCAATTGAGGGGGCACGAGGAGGGGCACAAGTAGCACAGTAATGGCCAGATGTTTACACTGAGGCATTGAGAGCCTAGGATAAGTTTTTGAAGGCACTGGGAAGACTGGTGAAATTGTTGGTGCAGCATTTGGACCTCTTCCAGGAGCTCAAGATCCACAATCATAATCATTTAGTCCATTCAATCATTTCCCCAAGCCAGGCCACCAGGAAACCCCAAATGTGACCTAATGTGGCAAATATACAAAGGATGGGCTTCTGGTCATTGTCAAGGAGAGGAGGTTCAGGTGTTCCTTAATTTGGAATAAGGGTGGTACATGGGTCACCTAAACTACATAGTGGATATCAGAAAAAAAATTAACAACCTCATCCTGACATATCTCAAAGATCATTACTCTCAACATTAGCTCTCACAGCTGAACAAACCCAGGCTTGGGAAGTACCTGGGTAACTTCCTGTTTGACAGGGCATTGTATCAAGATGCTATATCTGAGCTTGTTACTGTCAGAGAATGCAAGGATGACCACACACACACATTACTGGGGAAAAGGACGGAGTGCTTTGGGGTTTAATCATGAAGGGGAGTAAAAGGAAGGTGGAGAGTCACCTGTCCTGGGGTAGGTCATTATCTAGTGCCCCAAGAATCCAGTCACCATTTCCTGAAAGCTAATTGAATCTGACCAGAGGGACTGTGAGTGCCTCAGTGAGAAAGGTAAAATGATTTTATCTGGTCTCAGTCTGCTTACAAACTACTGTTGGATGGGCTGCAAAGGTGGCCCAGCAGTTAAAGGCTAGGTTCAAAACCAAAAATATAAAAACTACTGATGTTTTTTGTGTAATTTTTTCTTGATTGAGACTCATTAAAGTATTAACAATCAGAATAATGGCTGGTAAGCTGAGGTAGTTTTCAGTCACCTTTCTTCACTCCACACCCGTAATAAAGTGGGCTCCAGTCAAGCAAAAGGCCTGTTCATTACCCAAGCAGACAATGAGTATGCATCTTTTCATGCTTTTTTTTCTCTTGGTGCTACTATTTATTAGTTTTGTTAGTTTTCTTTGTTTTTCTTTTAAGTCTACCTCCTCTAAGTGTAGGGAGGTAGGATTGGTGATTATAATTGGTCTCCACTGTAGTTCACTAAGGTAAATTGGTCCTAGAAAGGCCTTAGGTAATTATTTTGTCTCTAATTCCTTATACAGGATCTGAAATCCTCTGGGATGTAGGACCCATAAGGGCAAGGGATGGCAGCAAGGTTTGTGAGCAGGGATGATGCAAATAGGTGATGAGTACAGAGGCTGCTATTCCTGTGTCAGCAATTAAAATGAAGGTGAGCAGGATCATCAACCAGAACCTTTGACTTAGCCTCAGCAGAGCAAGTACATTCAGGAAAATAAGCAGCAAAAAATAAGAGCAAGTACATTCAGGAAAATAAGCAGAAAAAAAATTCCTGTGAACCCACATGAATCTCCAGTGTGATGAAGGACAGTTTTTGAGGTATGATACCATGCTTCTTTTCTCTCTCTCCAAGACTGTGCCACACTGTGCAAGTATTTTTTTCATGGTCATCCTGTAACCCCTTTCATATTGATGGGCTCCTTAAAATTATTTTTTTCTCTCAGAATCCTACCATCTCAACACAGGAGTAGCCCTGTGAAGTGGGATTCAGTGATGTACTGCTAAACGGTTGTTCACTATGCCTTCACCTGTAGCGTCTTCGTAAACTCTGAACACATATGATGATCTACTTTATCTGTACAGTTTGCAAATCTCTGTTTTACTGATATTGAATAAGAATATTCCTAAGTGCAGACCATCAAGGTGACATTAATATCATTTATGTGTTCATGTCAATGTATAATAAGGGCTACTCAACCAAACTCAGTGGTTCTACAGACTCCAAGGTGACAGAAAGATGTAGAAACAATTCACTTATGATTTTCATGTGCTGTTTCATTAGAGAACTATAGGATTAACACTCAAAGAAGGTATGAAGTCCATTGGCCCATCCATAGTAGTAGTTGATGGTGATTTTTCTGAATTCTGATCTTTGCACATATGCATGTGAAACACAAAAGCAGTGTTCATTACAGGAGAAGTTGAAACTAGGCATCATGGCACATTCATGTCATCACAGTGTTCAGAACACAAAGGCATATGTGAGGTTATATATTTGAGGCTGATCTGGGGCACATAAGGATAACATAGTTTTAAGTTATGTTTGGTTTTTTCCTACATTGTTTCCCTTCTGAAATTTTAATCCACAATGTTTAAGTGAATTCAGCTTAAACAAACACTGTCAATCTGAATTCAGCTGCATCAAACACTGTCAATCTGTGACGATGCAAGCAGTCACAATATGTTACATCATTTCAGAGAAAGTTTTTGAGGTCTGTTGACATTTCTTCTGTTTTGTCAGCTTTAGAAATGTGACAGATTCATTAGACAGTGTTGTCCAGAATTACAGAATGACATGTCTAGGGTGAGTGTTTGTGTGTGTGTGTGTGTGTGTGTGTGTGTGTGTGTGTGTGTGCCCATTCATGTGATTTAGGACACAGAATGGATAATGTTAGAGACTGATAAGGGAAACATTTGAAGAACTAGGATTTGTTCTGATAAAATGGGAGCCGGTCAAGCAGAAGTCTTGATTGCTTCCTAAACAAGGAATGAGTGTACATCCTTCCATGCTATTTTTTTTTACTCTATTTTTGCGATTTCCTTGCTTTGTTTGTTGTTGTTGTTCACATAAGTGTAAAAAGGAGAGATTGGTGACTATAGTTTGTTTTCATTAGAGATCCCTAAGGTAAATTGTTTCTAGTAAGGTCATGGGTAATTATTATCTTTCATGAGTTATTCAGGATCTAGACTCCACTCAAATGCAGGACTCCTAAGGCCCAGGGATAACAGCAGAGGGGTGTCTGAGTAGGGATGGTGGAGACAGGTAATGAGAACAGAGTAAGCTAGTTCCTGTGTCTGCAAATAAAATTAAGGTGAGCAGGATCATGAAGCAGAAGCTATGACTCATCTTCAGCAGAGCCGGGGACACTGAAGAAAATAGGCAAGTGTCTTGCTGTTAATCCACATGAATTTCCAGAGTTATCAGGACAGTTTTTTGAGGTTCACAGATTTCTGACAAAAAAAAAACTGATTTTTTTAAACTAGGCTATGGCAGACTAAAGAGGTAAGAGAATGAGGAATGCATTGCAAATGGTAAAATGGAGATACGATTTTCCCTTGGGCCTTTTGAAGCTCTGATGCCTGTAATACATGCAATGGAAGTAAGATGGCTAGTTAACAGAGGAACAGAAATCTGTATGTTACATGACATGCACATCTGAGTTTGAAGTGGAAACCTAGGCACTGGGATATATGATATTTTCCTGGAATTTTTATGTAACTATGATGGTAGAGTTTAAGCAAATTCTTCAAGAATACCAATATATAAAATAACAGAGCAAATTACACATGAACAAACAACAGTTCCCCAGAATGAGCAGGTAGCAGGAGAGAAAGGCATTAGTTCATTTTGTATCTCAGTAGAAATGGCATAAAACTGTCTAGAAAGGGATGGGATATTGGAAACTATTAAAAGTTGAAAAATTATTAACAAGTATAATGAGTACAAGCATTAGGAGTTATGAGACTATAATTACTGTCAGTTGGAAGCAGAATAAAATAGTCATAGGAGACAAATGGAGGGAGGAAACTGGATGGGAGAGAGTATGGGGAGGGAAATTGGGGGGGGGGGTGTGATCAAGCGTGGAGAGAGACAGGAAAGAGGGCCAAAAGAATAAATGGAAATCAGCAGCTGATGGGGGTGGAGGATAGGGGCCATCTCTATGACATCCAAGAGAACTGGGATGAGAATGGCTTCCAGGAGTCTATAGAGGTAATTTTAGGTTATACTCCTAGAGTGGGCATATGAAACCTGAAGTGGCCACCTCCTATATCCAGGTCAAACCCCTAATGGAGGGAAGAGAACAACCCACCCACAAAGCTTTTGACTCAAAATCTGCCCTTTCTACAAGAAATGCAAGGACAAAGATGGAACAGAGACTGCGGAAATGACCAACTAGTGACTGGCCCAACGTAAAACCCATCCCAAGGGTAAGCACCAATCCCTGACACTGTTAATAATACTCTGTTATGCTTTCAGACAGGAGCCTAACATAACTGTCCTCAGAAAGGTTCCACCCAGAAGCTGACTGAAACAGATGCAGAGACCCACAGCCAAACAACTTTCTTATGAAAGAGTTGGGTGAAGGACTCAGGGCACTGGAGGGTACAGAAGCTCCACAAAAGACCAACAGTCAACTAACCTGGACCCTTAGGGACTCTCAGAGGCTGAACCATGAACCAAAAACCATACCCTGACTGAACCTAGCCCCCCACTGCACTGCACATAGATAGCAGATGTGCAGCTTAGTCTTTATGTGGCTCCACCAACAAATGGAGGAGGGGTTCTTCCTAAAGCTGTTGGCTGTCTGTGGATCAAATTTCCCTAACTGAGCTGCATTGTCTAGCCTCCATGGAAAAGGATGTGGACAGTTCTGCAGAGATTTCAAGTGCCAGGTTGGGCAATACCTAGGAGGGGAGGAGGGGCTCCACCCTCTCAGATGAGATGGGGAGGGGAAATGGGGGAGTGTAGAAGGGACTGTGAAAGGTGTGTATCCAGAGGGGGGCAGCGATCTGGAACTAAAATGAATGAATAAATTAATTAATGGAGGAAAATATAATTGCTATGATGACTGGAAGATCCATTGTTGTAGAACATATGTCATAGATAAATGTTCGTTTTTATTTTGAGCGTTAAAGGACAATGATATTCACTCATTAGAATACTGGAGACGAAGAATGCTAATGAACAATAAAACTGCCATCTCCCAGTTCCTTCTCCTGGGACTGCCCATCCCCCGAGAGCACCAGCACCTGTTCTATGCCCTGTTCCTGGCCATGTACCTCACCACCGTCCTGGGGAACCTCATCATCATCATCCTCATAATACTGGACTCCCATCTCCACACACCCATGTACTTGTTTCTCAGCAACTTGTCTTTCTCTGATCTCTGCTTTTCCTCTGTCACAATGCCCAAATTGCTTCAGAACATGCAGACCCAGGATACATCCATCTCCTATTCCAGTTGTCTAACACAAATGTACTTTTTATTAGTTTTTGGAGACCTGGAGAGCTTTCTTCTTTTGGTCATGGCCTATGATCGCTATGTAGCCATCTGCTTCCCTCTGCATTACACCAGCATCATGAGTCTCAAGCTCTGTGTGTATCTGGTGCTGATGTCCTGGGTATTTAACTTCCTGTATTCCATGTTGCACACTCTACTCTTAGCTAGATTGTCATTCTGTGAAGACAATGTGATCCGCCACTTTTTCTGTGACATATCTGCCCTACTCAAGTTGTCCTGTTCTGACATTCATATTAATGAATTAATGATATTAGTCTTAGGAGGACTCATTATGGTCATCCCATTCTTACTTATTGTTGTGTCTTATGTACAAATTGTCTCCTCCATTCTAAAGATTTCTTCTGCTAGGGTTATCCAAAAGATTTTCTCCACCTGTGGATCCCACCTATCTGTGGTCTCACTGTTCTATGGAACAATTTTTGGTCTCTACTTATGTCCATCAGCTAATAACTCTACTGTGAAAGAGACTGTCATGGCCATGATGTGCACAGTGGTAACTCCTATGTTGAACCCCTTCATCTACAGTCTGAGGAACAAAGACATGAAAGAGGCCCTGATAAGAGTCCTTTTCAAGAAGAAAATCTCTTTGTAATAATTCACCTGGGATTTTTAAATATAACCAGTAAATATATTAATACTATTATTATAAAATTTACCTCTGCAATAAGACCCAAACTTAAGAACTTACTACATAATACTGCTATTTGCAAATAGGAGTTTTGCACATGTGATTCTAGAAAACCATTAGGTAACAGCCACTGTTTTATCAGATCTTCATTCCTTACATTCTTATAGCAATAGTTTGTGATGTTAGACAAATTTTTGTGTTGACTGCAGTATACTTTTTAAATATGAATAAATGATATAGCATAATACTATGCTGATGGTCAGTAAATTTTTCTTTACTTTCTCTTATCTTTTTATTTATTCTTCTCTCATATAAGATATCCCAAATGCATTCTTCCAACCTCCTCCCAACCTCCCCTCTCTCACAGATCCACTGATCCTCTGTTTCCCTTCATGGAAACAAACCAAACACATCATAACAAGATGCAATAAAACTAGACACAATCCCACATAACCAGGCTGGATGAGGCAACTCAGGAGGAAGAAACGGGTCCCAAGGGAAGGCACATGAGTCAAAGATACCCCCATTTCCACTGTTATAAGTCCCGTAGAATTCCCAAGCTAAACAAGCACCACATGGGTGCAGGGGGCCTAGTGCAGGCCCATGCAGGCTCTGTGATTGCTGCTTCAGTCTCTAGGAACCCCTGTAGACTTGCCTTGTTGTTTCTGGGTGCTGTGTCCTTCTCATATCTTCTATCCTTCGGGCTCCTACAATCTTTCCTCCCCCTGTTCCAAAGTGTGTTTTGAGCTCCACCATATCTACATCTGCTCCCATCAGCTGCCAGGGAAAGCCTTTCTGATGGTGATTGGGCTAGGCACTGATCTATCAGTATAGCAGACTACCATTAGGAATAATTTCATTGAGTTTTTTTTTTTTTCTGGCCGTTGTATTTGCTTCTAACATAGGCCTCTGAGTTATCCAGCTTCTGGCTCCTGGCCATGCAGGGAGTGTCCAGGAGTATCCAGTGTCCAGCATAGGTTTCCTCTCAGTTGCTAGGGCTAATGCTAAATCAGCCATTGGTTTGCCACACCCACAAACTCTGAATCACCATTGCCTCAGCATATCTTGTAGGCAGGACTTGTGTGGATTTTGTGACTTGGTTGGTGTCTCAATCCCACCACTAGAAGGCTTGTCTGGTTACAGAAGATGGCCAGTTTAAGTTAGTAGCCTCTATTACTAGGACTCCTCACTAGGGTCACCTCGTAGGTTCCAGGAATTTTCCTTTGCAGTAGGTTTCAACATCATTCCCTAAATGGCCCAGTATTCTAGTTGTCTTCCCATTTACTCTCTTCCAACATCCCTCCCTCACCCACCTGACCCCTCATGTTTTCCTCTCCACCCACCCACAATCCATCTGCAAAATCTGTTCTATTTTCCCTTTACAGGTGTTCCCCTTAAAGCCCTCCTCCTTACTTAGCCTGTGTATTGTAGTATTGTTATCCTTTACCTCATAACTAATATCCACTTATATGGGGGTACATACCATGCTTGTCTTTCTGGGTCTGTGTGATTATTTTTTTCTAAATACAGCCATTTACCTACAAATTTCATGATGTCATATTTTAACAGATGAGAAATGCTCCATTGGATAAATATATCACATTCTCTTTATCTGTTCTTTGGTTGAGGCACAACTAGATTGTTTCCAGTTTCTGGACATTATGAATAAAGCTGCTGTGAATATAGTTATTAAGTGTCCTTTTGGGACAATGTAGAGTCTTTTGGATATATGCCCAGGAGTCTTAAAACTGGGTCGTGAAGTAAATCAGTTCCAAATTTTCTGAGGAACCACTATTCTGATTTCCATGATTGCTATTTAACTTTGCAGCCCCACCAGCAATGGAACAATGCTCCTCTTACACCACATCCTTGTCAGAACTGCCACTGACATTATAGATCTTAGCCATTCTGACAGGTATAATATGGAATCTCAAAAAAGTTTTGATTTGCATTTCCCTGATGGTTAAGGAGTTGAACATTTCTTGAAGTGCTTCTTGGCCATTTGAGATTCCTCTGTTGGGAATTCTCTGTTCAGATCTGTACCACATTTTTAAGTAGATTATTTTATTTGTTTATGATTCATTTCTTGAATTATTTCTATATTTTGGATATTTTCCCTCTATTAGATGTAGAGTTCATGAAAATCTTTTCCCATTCTTTAGGCTTCTATTTTGTCCAAACCACATAAAGATTCAACAAACAAAGAGAATTAAAGACCATTTCCCTTACGAACAATAATGCAGAAATACTCAAAAGACACAAACTGAATCTAAAAACACATCAAAACATTACCCATCATGATCAAGTAGACCTCATTCCTGAGACATCCATGGTTCAGCATACAAAAATCAATATAATCCACCAGAAATAAAACTAAAGAAAAAACACAGAATAATCTCATCAGATGCCAAAGAGTCTTTTATATGTCCTGGATAGATTAGTGACACTGGGACATATCTAAATATAATAAGGTAAATTTACAGTGAGCCTATACCCAACATCAAATTAAATGGAGAGAAACCCAAAGCAATTACACTAAAATCAGGACAAAGACAAGGGTTTCCACTTTCTCCATATCTATTCAAAACAGTGCTTGAAGTTCTAGCAAGAGGAGTAAGACAAATGAAAAACTCAGTGGTATAAATTTGGTAAACGTGAAGTCAAAGTATGAGTTTTTACAGATGGTATGATAGTATAAATAAGTGATAGTTAAAACTCTACCTGGGAACTCTGACAGAAAAAAAAAAAAACACCCTTAACCTCATAAAATTGCAAAGTTTCTATAAGGCAAAAGACACCATCAAAAAGACAAAAAGGCCACCAACATATTGGGAAAAGATATTTACCAATCCTAAATCCAATAGCAGACTAATATCCAATATATACAAAGAACTCAAGAAGCTGGACTCCAGAAAACCAAATGACCTTACTAAAATATGGGGTACAGAGCTAAAGAAAGAATTCTCAACTGAGGAATACTGAATGTCTGAAAAGCACCTGAAAATATGTTCAACATCCTTAATCATCAGGGAAATGCAAATCAAAAAAAAAAAAAAAAACCTGAGATTTCACCTCACACCAGTCAGAATGGCTAAGACCAAAAACACAGGTGACAGCAGAGGCTGGCAAGGATGTGGAGAAAGAGTAACACTCCTACATTGCTGGTAGGAGTGCAAGCTGGTACAACCACTCTGGAAATCGGTTTGGTGGTTTTCAGAAAACTGGACACAGTACTACCTGAGGATCTAGCTATACCACTACTGGGCATATACCCAGAAGATGCTCCAACATGTAATAAGGACACATGCTCCACTATGTTCATAACAGCCTTACTTATAATAGCCAGAAGCTGGAAAGAAAAGAGATGTCCCTCAACAGAGGAATGGATACAGAAAATGTGGTACATTTACAAATGGAGTACTACTCAGCTATTAAAAACAAAAAATTTATGAAATTCTTAGTCAAATGGATAGATCTGGTGGATATCATCCTGAGTGAGGTAACCCAATCACAAAAGAACTCACATGATATGATATGTACTCACTGATAAGTGGATATTAGCCCAGAAACTTAGAATACCCAAGATATAAGATACAATTTGCAAAACACATGAAACTCAAGAAGAACGAAGACAAAAGTGTGGACACTTTGCCCCTTCTTAGAATTGGGAACAAAACACCCATGGAAGGAGTTACAGAGACAAAGTTTGGAGCTTAGACGAAAGGATGGATCAGTTAGAGACTGCTGCACCCGGGGATCCATCCCATAATCAGCCTCCAAACGCGGACACCATTGCATACGCCAGCAAGATTTTGCTAAAAGGACCGATATGGCTGTCTCTTGTGAGGCTATGCCGGGGCCTAGCAAACATAGAAGTGGATGCTCACAGTCAGCTATTGGATGGAACACAGGGCCCCCAATAGAGGAGCTAGAGAAAGTATCCAAGGAGCTAAAGGGGTCTGCAACCCTATAGGTGGAACAACAATATGAGCTAAGCAGTACCCCCAGAGTTCGTGTCTCTAGCTACATATATATCAGAAGATGGCCTAGTGGGCCATCATTGGGAAGAGAGGCCCCTTGGTCTTGCAAACTCTATATGCCTCAGTACAGGGGAATTCCAGGGCCAAGAAGTGGGAGTGGGTGATTAGGAGAGTTGGGGGGGAGGGTAAGGGGGACTTTTGGGATAGCATTTGAAATGTAAATGAAGAAAATACCTAATTAAATTTTTAAAACTGTAAAGAAAAACAATAAATTTATGAAATTCTTAGTGAAATGGATAGATCTGGTGGATATCATCCTGAATAGTAACCCAATCAAAAAAGAACTCACATTATATGTACTCACTGATAAGTGGATATTAGCCCAGAAACTTAGAATACACAAGATATAAGATATAATTTGCGAAACACGTAAAACTCAAGAAGAACGAAGACCAAAGTGTCCACTTTGCCTCTTCTTAGAATTGGGAACAAAACACCCATGGAAGGAGTTACAGAGACAAAGTTTGAAGCTGAGATGAAAGGATGGACCATCTAGAGACTGCTGTGCCTGGGGATCCATCCCATAATCAGCATCCAAACACTGACACCATTGCATACACTAGCAAGATTTTGCTGAAAGGACCCTGATATAGCTGTCTCTTGAGCCAGGGCCAAGCAGACACAGAGGTGGATGCTCACAGTCAGTTATTGGATGGATCACAGAGCCCCCAATGGAGGAGCTAGAGAAATTACCCAAGGAGCTAAAGGGATCTGCAACCCTATAGGTGGAACAACAATATGAACTAACCAGTACCCCTAGAGCTCGTGTCTCTAGCTGCATATGTATCAGAAGATGGCCTAGTCGGCCATCAGTGGAAAGAGAGGCCCATTGGTAGTGCAAACTTTATATGCCTCGGTACAGAGGAACGCCAGGGTCAAGAAGTGGGAGTGGGTGGGTAAGGGAGTGTGGGGGGAGGCTATGGGGGACTTTTGGGATAGCACTGGAAATGTAAATGAAGAAAATACCTAATTAAAAAATAAATAAAAAAAGAAAGAAAGAAAATGCCATCCTGGCAACTGGGATGCAGAGGCAGGTGGAATTCTGAGATTGAGGCCAGCCTGGTGTACAGAGTGAATTCCAGGACAGTCAGGGCTACACAGACAAACCCTGTCTCGAAAAATCAAAAAAAAAGTTATTTAAAAATGCCATCCTGTATTTCAAAGATTAAGGTAGATTATATTTGCATTTTAATTTTATTAAAAGCAACTTTAAATTTCATATATATATATATATATATATATATATATATATATATATGAAATAAAACACTAAAACAATCTTCTAAGGAATCTTTTTTCTTTCAGGATGTAGTCTCGGTTTGCTTTAGTAACTGCTCAAACACTCCTCTTAGCCCCACAAAGAATAAGCTACACCAAACAAACAAGATAACATCCACCCATGTGTTTCTCTCCCACTTCACTACCCTCTCAGTGTATTCATCTGTGATCAGTGACTATTATTAGTCATTTCTATAGGTCACTGAGAGAAATTACCCTGTAGAGGTCCTGGATAATTACTGTCTTTAATGAGTTACTTCATCACCTGGACTCCTCTGGGACTCACAGCCTCTTATTATAGAGATGCATTGCAGGGGAGGTGTGAAATGTGGTATAGACACTGCAGTGGACCACAGACCTGGGAACTTTCTGTGCCCACACTGAATAAAAAGAACACAATCTTTTATCAGGATTTAGGAATCACCCTTGGCCATCCAAGGTAAATTATCTGGATAGTCGCTATTCCTTTGCTGTCCTTCGAGCTTGAGAAGGACAAGCTATTTTCTTTTTCTTTCCAGTTGCATATTCACAGGAAAATCTTTTGGGTATGATAATATATATCTTTGTCATATCTCTGAATTGTATTATTGTCATATAATTGAAGTATTTGTTTTGGGATAAATATTAATAAACATTGTAGTATCTTTATGGTTCCGTACAATTACTCTTTCTTCAATTATTCTCCTAAGCCATATCATTTCAAGCTAATAACAGGTCTAAGAAATTGAGTTGAAATATGTAATTTAATTTGGATTTCTGTGGGGAGAGATTCACTGTGTCCCAGGTTGGTCTCAAACTCATAGGGATCTCCAGCCTGAGCCTTCCAAGTTCTGGGACATAGGTCTGCACTGCTACACAAGAATGAGCTATGTAGTCTTCTGCTTTTAAGTCCTTTCTGTCTCCATCTGTCTCTCACTCTTTGTTTCTCTGTCTCTCTGTCCTTCTGTCTCTATCTGTATCTCTCTATGTCTCTGCCTCTGTATCTCTCTGTGTAGAGATATCAGAGGATATCAAAACTCATGTATTTTTCACAATACATAAGGTCTCATTGTTTTCTACCTGGCCTCCAGTCTTCCAAGGATTCTCTTATCTTCACCTTTCATCTTTCATGGGAGCACTGGGATTACAGATGCATGCTACCACACCCATCTTTTTTTAATGTCTAAAGATTCATTTTTATTGATGTGCATGTGTCTGTGTGTAGATATGTGCAAGTGTGCACAAAGAAGCCCATAGACAACAGAAGAAGACATCAGATTCCCAAATAAGATAGGGAAGGGAGATTGTGAGCCACATGACATAGATGCTGGGAACCCAATCAAGTCTAAAGATTCATTCTTATTGATGTGCATGTGTCTGTGTGTAGATATGTGCAAGTGTGCACAAAGATGCCCAAGACAACAGAAGAAGACATCAGATTCCCAAATAAGATAGGGAAGGGAGATTGTGAGCCACATGACATAGATGCTGGGAACCTAATCAAGTCCTCCAGATTAACAATTGATCGTAATGTTAAGCCATGAATCCATCCTTGTTAAAAAAAAATAATTTAAAATCAAGAAATCAAGACAGAAATAGAGACCTCAGGAAAATGCTTATTCTCTAGAGCTGGGACAAAAATAGAAGGTTGGGGAGAAAAAAACTGTGTGTCAAGAGGCTAGAAATATACCACACCCATCTTATCACTCACAGGGGAAGCAGAATTTAGGAAACTGGATTATGGTTCTCCATACATTGTCTCATCCCTCCATGATATTGAAACATGATTCTGAAGTATGCATCACTGAATGAAGTTGCACTAAATATTCATCAACAGAGTGAAGATCTCTTCATCCTGAGGTAGTTGGGTGGTTTCATTGAACATTGGGCATGCTGACCAAACACTATACAATTGGACTACATACTAGCCTCATATGATTCTAAATGCCCCTTTTCTGATTTCTTTGTCATCTTAAAACATGCAAGGATTCATTAGTCAAGACTGTCTAGAAGAAAACATAAAAACAGAACAGAAAGGGCAACTTATTTAAAGGACACAGCCTACACAATGTTAGCAGCAGAGTGTCTAATACCTGCAGAGTAAGCCTCAAGAGTCTCTAGGAAGAGTAGAGGCTAAAGTATTGAGTCTAGACACAGAAATTTTCTTTGGAAGACTCCACATTTTCTTATATATCCTTTAACTTGTTTCATAGGAATTGTCAAGTTATAAAGAGTGATTTTCTAGGTATATTGACTTCAACATTTAAAACATAGAAAATAACCTTCCTACATCATGAAGACTTGACTGGCAATTGTCAAAACTCCTTATCAGGGTCTTAAAAAATATCCTTCCCTTAGTGGATGAGGGAGAACTCAAGATAAATTTTGCGTTTATGCACATAACTTGTGCTGTTCTTATAGTTTCAATAATATATAAAATTATTACCACATTGATTTTTCTATATTAATATCAATGATATTCTTTTTATGTGCTTTTAGTTATAATAATTACTAAAAACAACCATATACTTAAACCTTCAGTGTTTAATAAATACAAAATTACCTCTCTAAACTTGATCACATAGTGTCAAGTTTTAGAGTGGTCAAGTAGAGTAAGTTTGAATTCTTCAAATAAGTATGTATATTCTAATATATAAAAATACATATTAGATAGATGGATAGGTAGAAGGCAATTCAATTCATATAGGATGAGTAACAGGTAAATCCAAGAAAAACAAATCAGTTACATGCCAAGACTAAATAGAAGAAATGCTTAAAAAATAACTGTCTAGTGAACTATGCTAAAGAGAATTTAATAAGTTCTTAATGGTTATTGATAAAGACATGTTGATCTGAACAACAAACTAATTGTGATGATATTTTTGTAAAGCATGTAAATTTGTTACATCTTCTCAATGTTTGATGAATTTGAAATGCATTAACCTTCATTGGGAATGTTAACTGCTAATATTTTTTTCTGAAAAGGCATTTGTGTAAACAAATGACAAGAAGAAACCAAACTGTCATCTCCCAGTTCCTTCTCCTGGGTCTGCCTATTCCCCCAGAGCACCAGCAACTATACTATGCCCTGCTCCTGTCCATGTATCTCACCACTGTCCTGGGGAACCTCATCATCATCATCCTCGTTCTTCTGGACTCCCATCTCCACACACCCATGTACTTGTTTCTCAGTAATTTATCTTTTGCTGACCTCTGCTTTTCCTCTGTCACAATGCCCAAGTTGTTGCAGAACATGCAAAGCAAAGTTCCATCTATTCCTTAGGCAGGTTGCCTGGCACAAATATACTTCTTTCTATATTTTGGACACTTTGGAAATTTCCTCCTTGTTGCCATGGCCTATGACCGCTATGTGGCCATCTGCTTCCCCCATCATTACATGAGCATCATAAGCCCCAGGCTCTGTGTGAGTCTGGTGCTGCTGTCCTGGGTGCTGACCACCTTCCATGCCATGCTACACACCCTGCTCATGGCCAGATTGTCATTCTGTGAAGACAATGTGATCCCCCACTACTTTTGTGATATGTCTACTCTGCTGAAAGTGGATTGTACTGACACCCATGATAATGAACTAGCAATATTTATATTAGGGGGTCCTATACTTGTACTCCCTTTCCTTCTCATCATTGTATCTTATGCAAGAATTGTTTCCTCCATCTTCAAGGTCCCTTCTTTTCAAGACATCTGTAAAGCCTTTTCTACCTGTGGGTCTCACCTGTCTGTGGTGTCACTGTTCTATGGGACAGTCATTGGTCTCTACTTATGTCCTTCAGCTAATAACACTTATGTGAAGGAGACCATCATGTCTTTAATGTACACAATGGTGACTCCCATGCTGAACCCCTTCATCTAAAGCCTGAGGAATAGAGACATAAAAGATGCACTAGAAAAGATAATGTGCAAAAGACAAATTCCCTCCTTCCTATGAGGGTAATACTTCAGATTTTCATATAATTTCTTCTAGAAAATATTAATATTGTGATGTTGCTACAAAATTTTCCTCACCATGGATGCCTCTGTTTAAAGGTCCCACAATATAACATTTTACAACAGTAGTTAGAAGTTTATGTGAGGAGTTGAATTCTGGAAGGACCTGAATTTGGAGGACCTGAATATGTACACTTTGTCTTGTCCAGGTGATCCTGGAAACAGTAGGGTAGAATTAAAGTCATATCTCTAATCACCATGGTTCTATATCTTAATTTACTCCATTTTATCATTTTGTACAGATGCCAGCTTTGACTGTACTCTATAATCTCAGATCTGTACTCTATAAGCTCAGATCAATACTTAATAATATCCAAGTATCTCAACTTTAGACCTTTTTCCATCTTATACATGTTATTTCTACAATTTGTCATTAAATAATTGCATCACTTAATCCCTAGACTGTATGTTTATTGTGTTGTCTCAAGTATTTTTCTAGCAGAGATGTTTGTTGACTGTTCCCACTAATGTCTAGATGTTTATAAAATTCTCAAAAGTAAATATCTTTAAGAGGATGAAAAAGATAGGGAGAGAGTATTCATCAAGCCCTCCATGTTTTTAATAACTATTAACTGTTCATAGACTATGGGAGTGGCTAGCTACCGTCTCTCATTAGTAGTGTATTTATAGCTGATCTCACCAGCTTCCAACCGATAGATTTAAACCTATATTTACATGAAATGTACTAGTTAATCTCAATAAGTCACAAAACAAAATGAATAGTTATGAATGTGAACAACAATTTCTGGAGAGGAGAGGTATGACAGAAATGGTAGGAAAGTAAGAGATGAGAGTTATTGTGTAGATGTGTGAGATTATCAGAAAATTGTCTAAAATATAAATTATAGTGACCCTTAAAGAAAGCCACAACTACTCACATACAAAGATCACTGTATTGTGGGGAGCCCTGCCTCAATGTCTACAGCAGCAGTGCCGATACTGCATTCTATGTCCAGGTAACAACACAGAAAAGGAATTGGAGAGATTACAAGAATGAGAATTTCAGGGTGACTGCCTTTCTTAGAAATGTCTGTTTAACAAGGCCTGAACCATGACAATATCAGTAGACACACTAATACAAGAGATAGCAAAAGTTTTACAAGGTCCCACTCCAGATAAAAAGCTACAGACAGCTAATGACTAATAAGAAAGAGAAAATTAGGTTCTCCCAGAGATGAGTCCCTGATTGACTGTCCAATACAAAACTGTTAGCCTTGAAACCATATCTACCCTAGCAACAAACATGAGCTCAGCAGGTTGTGCTTACATAGTTTTGATAGGTAGAGAGATGTGGTCTACCTTCTCCCACCCTGGAACCTGCTTGCTCAAGGGTGGAATTTCCTGCTCATTCGTTCTGCCATGCCCACTGCTGGACCCTGTCGCTTTGCTGCTTGGAGGCACACATGTGTTCGTCCTGCTACTGGACCCCAAGTTACTTGGCGGGAAATCGGGTTCCCTCCCCCCTCCTTTATAACTAAATGTTGGAATTAGTAAAGGGGGGCCTTGAACATGAAATCGTCTTGGCCTCGTTCTTTCTCCCGCCCCGTCTAGCTTCCTCTCTTTTCAGCTCGAACTGCCATGCTCAGTTGGGTTGGGCCGCAACAGAGAGACTGACAGACAGAAGTAGATAGATAGATAGATAGATAGATAGATAGATAGATAGATAGATAGATAGATAATAACAATAAAAAAGAAAAAGAGGCTATTGCTTTGAGAGTGGATTGGAGGGAGGAAAAGAAAGGGGAAAGTGATGTATTTACTTTTTAGTAACAAATTTTAAAATATAACAATTTTACGCCGACCCGCGGGACAGTCAAACAGGGTCGGGAGGTCACCTGTGGAGAGAATGAGGGACAAGAAATACAAAGAACAGACAGCAAGTCAGAAGGCCTGAACAAGCTGACAAATTTTTAATATTCCCACACAGGTTATATACTCATAGAAGCAGGATATGGGATAAGGAGGGTGATGTAGGATTGCATTATTTCTGCGGGAATGCACCTGTTCCCAAAAGCAGAATATTGGCTAGATAATAAGTTCGGGAGGAGGAACAGAACAGAATGGATTGCTAAGTACCTGTCCACAAGATCTATAGCTATTTGTTCTCAACTGGGCTAGTACTTTCCCACAGAGGCCAAAACTTTGTGCAAATAAGCACATATGGCTGACAAGGTACTTTCCCACAGAGGCTAAGACTTTGTGCCACTAAGCACTTATTGTTCCAGCAATAAGTGAGAGCTTGCCTTGTCACCCCCTTTGCCATTGTGTTGCTCCCAACACAATTTGATAATAATGAAATAATAATAGTAGAGGGTCAAACACCATCATGCCATACATCAAGGGTGGGCAGAAGGTACCCAATGACATGCCCATTGGGTGGACACATCTGCAACAGGAGCCACTATAATGTGCAAATATGTGGTGGAGAGTTGGGAGAGAAAAAAAGCTTAATGAATTGAGCACTATAAAGAGAGAAGAAACTGGAGACTTGAGGGTAGAGAAGGGAATAGCCTGAGATGAATAGCCTGCCCTGTCACTGAGGCCATAGTGAAGCTCCAGCCATGTCTAGGTCTGTGGCCATGTAGCAGTAGTGGGTCTGTGTCAATGTTTGTGGCTCATGTTATCAGAAAAGGTCATTTCAAACATTCCTGATCTGGGCTGTCACCTGAATGGTGACTTTCAAGAGCTGTGCAGAGTTGGCCACACCCTCCCTGCCTTCAGAACTCTGGAAAAATTCCCACCCCTCAACAGCTACTGCACTTCAGAGAGAAGGTCCTGCACCAGACCCTGCACCAAGCCCTGCACCACGCCCAGCACCATGATCATGAAATAGAACTGGGTCTGGTGGTGGAGGCACAGGTGAGCCAGCTCTGAGCACATGAGTATGGGAGAGCTTGCCTTGTCATCCCTTTGCCATAAGGTGGTGTAGGCTAGGGAAAGATGCCCCCCTCACTCCTCACTACCTGAAGCTGGAGAGATGGCCCCAAGATACTGTCAGCAGTAGGAGAGCTGGCTCTGCCCCTCATTGGCTGCAGGATTCATGAGAGAGGGGCCATGCACCTCATCTGGGTAGCACAGTAGAGCTGGGACTTCTGGCATGAGCACCAGTGTACTGGCCCCAAGAGCATGAGAGCTGGAGAGCTATTTCTATACTTTGCTGGTTGTGGTATTGGGTGACCTAGCTGAAACAGTGCTGGAGACCACCCTAGTGGTTTGGATGCAAGAAAGCTGATAGACTGACCAACTCAGCTGCAATACAGATCCAGTTCCAAAGCTTTGAGTTGACTCCCCCTAACATCTACCCCATCTGTGAACTGTGAGAGCATATGAAGGGGCTGGCACTTCAGAACCAAGGCTGAAGAATCTCCATGACACAGGGCAAGAACGGGATATCCAGGAGTCCATGTAGGATCCAGTATTGGTAGTGTAGCAGAAGCCAGAGTCCTCAAACCAGACCAATGACTCATTCCAAGAAACATTTGAAAGCCAAGATGTGTAAACAAAAGGGTACACTCTGTGACAAACTACAATTTCCACAGAGTGACATTTGTTTTGTTTTAACTCCTTTTTTTCTGTTTTCTTTTGTGACGAGAGGTTGCATGGGCAGAGGGTTGATACAAAGGGATGGGGAGATGAGCAGGGTTGAGGTGCATAATGTGAAAGTCACAAAGAATCAATAAAAAGTTAAAATAAAATATTAATAGATACTACCCATTTGTATCTTTCCTGGGCATATTTTCAAAGAACTCTATATCCTACCACAGAGATACTTGCTCCTCACACATGTTCATTGTTGCTCTATGTACAGTAGCCAGGAAATGGAAATTTCCTAGATGCCCATCAATTGATGAGTGAATAATAAAAATGTGGACATTTACATAAATGTATACTATTATTCAGCTGTTAAGAAAAAATGAAATCATGTAATTTGCAGATAAATGCACAGAGTTTGAAACAGTCATTTTAACTGAGGTGACCCAGACTCAGAAAAACATCTTTTCAGCTATTTATTCTCAATTTTGTGTTTTTCTTATGAGACTTACCTATCCATTCATTAGCTACTTGTTGATTAGATTATTTGGGGTTTTGATGTTTGGTTACTTCCAGTTATTTATATAGCTTGGATAGTCACATAGGCTTAATATGTAGATGAAAAAGATTCACCCATTCTGTAGACTTTCGCTTTACTCTGCAGATTGTCTCTTAGTTGTACAGAAGGTTTTGAATTTCATGTATCACATTTGTCAATTCTTGCGATTATTTTCTGCATTATGGGAATCCTTTTCAGAAAGTCCCAGCCTGTGCTTATTCATACCTTAAAGTGTTTTATTTAACTTCAGATAGCAGTTTCAAAGTTTAAGGTTACATAGATAGATAGATAGATAGATAGATAGATAGATAGATAGATAGATAGATAGATAGATAGATAGATGATAGATAGATAGATAGATAGATAGATAGATAGATAGATAGATAGATAGATAGATAGATGATAGATGATAGATGAACATAATCTAAGATAAAATCAGGCCTGGAGAAATGGCTCAGCAGATAAAAGCATGTACTTTCTTGCAAAGGACCTGAGTTTGGTTCCAAAGATCCACATAACGATGTTCAAAAAGCCTGTAACTGCAGGTCCAAGGACATCTGATGGCTCTGATGTTCAGGGAATTCACACACATGGCACATATGTACATAGATACACCTATTCACAATTAAAAAGAAAATAAAATTTTAAATTATAATATCTACAAATGAGAAAACGTGCAATATTTATTTTACTGAGCCTTGCTTACTTCACTTTTTACTTTACTTTAAAAATACTTATTTTTATTAATTTTGATTAAAATATTTTGTAAAATTTTTATACATCAATACAATTTTATATCATTTTAGTTTTTCTTCTCCATTTCTGACCCCTCTCACTTTATCCAACTCCCTCTCAAATTCATAACCTCTTCTTTCTTCTTATCTATATAGAATGTGTGTGTGTCTGTGTGTGTCTGTGTGTGTCTGTGTCTGTGCGCGCGCATGTGTGTATCCTGCTGAGTCCATTTAGAGTAGATCAAACATATATATGCTTAGAGCTGTAAATTTTGGACTGGATAATGAATTCATCAGGGGCTCATACATGGCAAAAAATGATCTTCCCTCTCTCAGCAGTCATTAGTTGTCTAGAGCTGTCCACATGGAGTGGGACCTTATGAGATTTCCCCAATCCATGTTAGCATGTCAGCTAGTACTGTCATTTTGCAAGATTTCCTAGGTACAGCATCTCTGTCATATGTGGAAAACACTATCCTGTGGCAGATGCCTTAGTCTTCTAACACTTACCATTTTTCCATCCACTTTGCTACAATGCTTTCTGAACCTGGGATATAGGAATTGTGTTGTAGATTTATATGAAAAGTTTGAATATGCCATGCTCATGTTCTCTGAATTTTGACAAGTGATGGGTTTCTATTATATTCTCTGTCTGCTGCATTTTTGAAGCTTCTTTGATGGGGTACCTCAGCAACACTTATCTGTGGTTATAAGGATATGTATTTTTAACGCAGTTAGAAAATATACTAGTTTAGGAAAGTGAACTAGTAGGTCCTCCTCTAGGATCCATGATCTCACCTGCCATAGAGGCATTGTTAAGTTTTAGAGTACCCAGCATAATTTACTTCCTATTGAGCAGAACCTAAGTCCAATTAGATAAATATTGGTTACTCCGGCTTTCTTACTTCAGTGTTTCAAAATTTCATTTTTGAGGTCGCTCATCACTTAAATTTTTAAGTTGTTATAAATGAGATTTTATTTTTTTCCTATTTGATATTTACTTGGTTTACATTTAAAATCTTGTCCCCTATCTTGGTTTTCCCTCTGAAAACCCCCTATCCCATCCCCCACGCCCCCTGCTCATCAACCCACTCACTTCTGCTTCTTGGCTTTGGCATTCCTTACATTGGGGCATAGAGACTCCACAGGACAAGGGCCTCTCCTCCAATTGATGGCTGATTAGGCCATGCTCTGCTACATGCGCAGCTGGAGCCATGTGTACTCTTTGGTTGGCAATTTAGTCCCTGGGAGCTCTGGGGGTACTGGTTAGTTCATATTGTTGTTCCACCTATGGTGCTGCAAACCCCTTCAGCTCCATGGATACTTTCTCTAGCTCCTTCAATGGGAAACCGGTGCTCAGTACAATGGTAGGCTGAGAGGATATACCTCTATATTTGTCAGGCACTAGTGGAGCCTCTCCAGAGACAGCTATAAAACGCTTCTATCAGTAAGCACTTGTTGGCATCCAAAAATTTTTCAGGGTTTGGTGATTGTATATGGGATGGATCTCCAGGTGGGGCAGTCTCTGGAAGGTCATTCCTTCAGTCTCTGCTTCACACTTTCTCTCTGTAACTCCTTCCATAGGTATTTTGTTCCCCCTTCTAAGAAGGATCAAAGTATCCACACTTTGGTTTTCATTCTTCTTGAGTTTCATGTGGTCTGTGAATTGTATCTTGGGAATTCCAAGCTTCTGGGCTAATATTCACTTATCGGTGAGTGCATATCATATGTGTTCTTTTGTGATTGGGTTACTTCACTCAGGATGATATTTTCTAGTTCCATCCACTTGCCTAAGAATTTCATAAAATCATTGTTTTTAATAGCTGGGTATTAATCCATTGTGTAAATGTACCACATTTTCTGTATCCATTCCTCTGTTGAAGAACATCTGTGTTCTTTCCAGCTACTAGCTATTATAAATAAGGATGATATGAACATAATGGAGCATGTGTCCTTATTACATGTTGAAGAATTTTCTGGGAATGTACCCAAGATTGGTATTAGTGGGTCCTCGGGTAATATTATATCCAGTTTTCTGAGAAACTGCCAAACTGATTTCCAGAGTGGTTGTAACAGCTTGCAATCCCACCAGCAATGGAGGAGTGTTCCTCTTTCTCCGCATCCTGGCCAGCATCTGCTGTCACCTGAATTTTTGATCTTCACCATTCTGACTGGTGTGAGGTGGAATCTCAGGGTTGTTTTCATTTGCATTTCCCTGATGATGAACATTTCTTTAGGTGCTTCTCTGCCATTCGGTATTTCAGTTAACAATTCTTTGTTTAGCTCTGAGCCCTGTTTTTAATAGGTTAATTTCGTTCTTTAGAGTCTAAAGTCTTGAATTCTTTGTGTATATAGGACATTAGCCCTCTATCAGATGTAGGATTGGTAAAGATCTTTTCCCAATCTGTTCGTTGCCTTTTAATCTTATTGACAATATCTTTGCCTTACAGAAGCTCTGCAATTTTATGAGGTCCCATTTGTCTATTGTTGATCTTAGAGCATAAATCATTGGTGTTCTGTTGAGGAACTTTTCCCAAGTGCCTATGAGATTGAGGCTCTTCCCCACTTTCTCTTCTATTCATTTCAGTGTATCTGGTTTTATGTGGTGGGCCTTGATCCACTTAGACTTGAACTTTGTACAAGGAGATAAGAATGGATAGATTTGCATTCTTATACATGCTAACCTACAGTTGATCCAGCACCATTTGTTGAAAATGCTGTCTTGTTTCCACTAGATGGTTTTAGTTCCTTTATCAAAGATCAAGTGACCATAGGTGTGTGGGTTCATTTCTGGGTCTTCAATCCTATTCCAGTGATCTACCTGACTATCACTGTACCAGTACCATGCAGTTTGTATCACATTTGCTCTGTAGCACAGCTTGAGGTCAGGGAAGGTGATTCCACCAGAGGTTCTTTTATTGTTGAGAATATTTCTTGCTCTCCTAGGTTTTTTTGTTATTCCATATGAATTTGCTAAGTACCCTTTCTAACTCAGTGAAGAATTGAATTGGAATTTTGATTGGGATTGCATTGAATCTGTAGATTGCTTTCAACAAGATGGTCATTTTTACTATATTTATCCTGCCAATTCATGAGCATGGGAGATCTCTCCATCTTCAGAGATCATCTTAGATTTCTTTCTTCAGAGACTTGACGTTCTTATCATACATAAGTTTGACTTGCTTAGTGAGAGTCACACCAAGGTATTTTATATTATTTGTGACTATTGTGAAGGGTTGTTTCCCTAATTTCTTTCTCATCCTGTTTATCCTTTGAGTAGAGGAAAGCCATGGATTTGTTTGAGTTAATTTTATATACAGCCACTTTGTCAAAGTGGTTTATCAGGCTTAGGAGTTTTCTGATGAAATTTTGAGAGTTACTTAAGTATATTATCATATCATCTGCAAATAGTGAGGTTTTGACTTCTTCCTTCCCAATTTTTATTCATTTGAACTCCTTTTGTTGTCTAATTGCTCTGGCTAGGACTTTTTTCTACATTGAATAGGTAGAGGGAGAATGGGCATCCTTGTCTAGTTTCTGATTTCAGTTGGATTGCATCATCTTTCTCTCCATTTAGTTTGATGTTGGCTACTGGTTTGTAGCATATTGCTTTAGCAATTGTAGCATATTATATTTAGGTATGGGCCTTGAATTCCTGATCTTTCCAAGACTTTTATCATGAATGGATATTAGATTTTGTCAAATGCTTTCTCAGCATCTAATGAGATGATCATATGTTTTTTTTTCTTTGAGTTTATTTATATGGTGGATTACATTGATGGATTTCTGTATATTGAACCATCCCTGTATCCCTGGGATGAAGCCTACTTGATCATGACGGATGATTATTTTAATGTGCTCCTGGATTCAGCTTGTGTGAATTTTATTATTTTTGCATCGATATTCATAAGGGAAATTGGTCTGAAGCTCTCTATCTTAGTTGGGTCTTTGTGTGGTTTAGATATCAGAGTAATTGTGGCTTCATAGAAAGAATTGGGTTGAGTACCTTCTGTTTCTATTTTGTGGAATGGTTTAAGGAGTATTGGTACTATGTCTTCTTTGAAGGTCAAATACAACTGTGCACTAAATCCTTCTGTTCCTGGTCTTTTTTTGGTTGGGAGGTTACTAATGAGTGTTTCTATTTCTTTAGAGGACATGGCATTGTTTAGATCATTTATCTGATTCTAATTTAATTTTAGTACCTAGTTTCTGTCTAGAAAATTGTCCATTTCATCCAGATTTTCCAGTTTTCTTGAATATAGGCTTTTGTAGTAGGATCTGATGACTCTTTGGATTTCCTCAGATTCTGTTGTTATGTCTCATTTTTCATTTCTTATTTTGTTAATTCGGATACTGTCTCTGTGTCCTCGGGTTAGTCTGGCTAATGGTTTATCTATTTTGTTGATTTTCTCAAAGAACCACCACCTGGTTTGGGTGATACTTTGAATAGTACTTTTTGTTTCCACTCGGTTGATTTCAGCCCTGAGTTTGATTATTTCCTGCCATGTACTCCTCTTGGGTGAATTTGCTTCTTTTTTCTAGCACTTTCAGATGTACTGTCAAGATGATAGTGTATGCTCTCTCCAGTTTCTTTTTGTAGGAACTCAGAGCTGTGAGTTTTTGTGGGGCCATGGGTGTTGTGGAAAGAGGGGAGTGAGAGAGTGCCCATGTCATGCCAGAGTTCTGGTACTGTGGGCAGGCAGACACGGGAGGACTTCTGGATGCTTTCCATGCAGCCCTGGGTGGGCATCTGGCTGTGTTAGGCCACGGACCCCACATAAAGCATGGTGAACAAGGGGCAGCCCCAGGTACCAGGTTCTCAGACTCCAGCATCCCACACTGAATATGGTGGAGGTGCTGAGAACAGAATAGGGGCCCCAGGGCAGCACTAGGCCCTGGATATAAGGAAAGAAAAGGCAAGGGAGAGGGGGCACTGGATGGTTACCATGCAGGCAAGATTCCTTAGTCCACACCATGGCTGGAACACAGGAAGGACTTCTGATGGGAGGTTAGATGCTGCTCATTAGGAGAAAGCCTATCACATCGTTCAAACACGGCAGGCCTTCATGATCAAAGACAGTCTGGTTTTAGAGCTTTATTGTAGAAAGGCAGGGGGAAAGAGAGAAGGGAGAAAGAGAGAGAGAGACCAGCTATGGCCACATGGAGAGGTGGGGAAGGGAACAAGAGAAAGAGAGTTAGAGAGGAAGAAAGGTGAAAGCCTAAGAGAAAGAGGAGGGACCAAAGAGCTTTGCTATCTTTCTGTTGATAGGTAACTGTGCAAAGGAGTTCCTGCCAGAATGCCAGAAGCTTGGGGCATTGTCTACTTGACTGATAGCCACATGCCTCTCCTGTGGGAACTGTGTAGGCAGTAACTTCAACAGGACCCTTCTGTTGCATGTAGGTGGAAATTACCACCGACCGGGTCCCAACTGGGTTCAAGACCTAGGCTCTACTGGAGATCATGCTGTCTGTGCAGAGCCCATTGCCCCACAAGTTTTCCTCTTAGGATTGCTTTCATTGTCTCCCATAAATTTGAGTATGATGAGGCTTCATTTTCATTAAAATCTAAAAATTCTTTAATTTCTTTCTTTATTTTTTCCTTGACCAAGTTATCATTGAGTAGTGTTGTTCAGCTTCCAAATATATGTGGGCTTTTATTGTTTATGTTGTTCTTGAAGACCAGCCTTAGACTGTGGTGATCTGATGGGATGCATTGGATTATGGAAATCTTCTTGTATCTGTTGAGGCCTATTTTGGGACACCAATCATATAGTCAGTTTTGGATAAGGTACCATAAGGTGCTAAGAAGAAGGTATATTCTTTTGTTTTAGAATAAAATGTTCTGTAGATATCTGTTAAATCAATTTGTTTTATAACTTCTGTTAGTTTCACAGTTTCTTTTGTTTAATTTCTGTTTCCCCGATCTGTCCATTGCTGTGAGTGTGGTGTTGAAGTCTCCCACTATTATTGTGTGTGGTGCAATGTGTGCTTTGAGCTTTAGTAAAGTTTCTTTGATGAATGTGGGTGTCCTCCTGTTAGGAGCATAGATATTCAGAATAGAGAGTTCTCCTTCATAGATTTTTCCTTTGATGTGAAGTGTCCTCCTCATCTTTTTTTTGATGACTTTAGGTTGGAAGTTGATTTTATTCAATGTTAGAAAGGCTACTCCAGCTTGTTTCTTGGAACCATTTGCTTGGAGAATTGTTTTCCAGCCTTTTACTCTGAGATAGTATCTGTCTTTGTTTCTGAGGTGGGTTTCCTTTATGCAGTAAAATTTTGGGTCCTTTTTACTTATCCAGTCTGTTAATCTATGTCTTTTTATTGGGGAATTGAGTCCATTGATATAAAGAGATATTAAGGAAAAAAGATTGTTGCTTCCTGTTATTTTTGTTGTTAGAGATGGAATTATATTTTTTGTGGTTATCTTCTTTTTGGTTTGTTAAAAGAGGATTATTTTCTTGCTTTTTCTAAGGTGTAATTTCCCTCCTTATGTTGAAGTTTTTCCATTTGTTATCCTTTGAAGGGCTGGATTTGTGGAAAGATATTGTGTGAATTTGATTTTATCACAGAATATCTTGGTTGCTCCATCTATGGTTATTGAGAATTTTGTTGGGTATATATTGGCATTTTTGTTCTCTTTTGGTCTGTATGATGTCTGCCTAAGATCTTCTGGCTTTCATAGTTTCTGGTAAGAAGTCTGTTGTAATTCTAATAGGTCTGCCTTTATATGTTACTTGACCTTTTTTCATTACTGCTTTTAATGTTCTTTCTTTGTTTTGTGATTTTGGTTGTTTGATTATTATATAACAAGAGAAAATTTTTTCTGATACAATCTATTTGGGAGAGGAGAGGAGAGGAGAGGGGAGGGGAGGGGAGGGGGAGGGGAGGGAGAGGGGAGGGGGGAGGGGAGGGGAGGGGAGGGGGAGGGGGAGGGGAGGGGGAGGGGAGAGGGAGGGGGAGGGGGAAGGGAAAAGGGAAGGGAGGGGAGGGGGAGGGGAGGGGGAGGGGAGGGGGAGGGGAGGGAGAGGGAGAGGGAGAGGGAGAGGGAGAGGGAGAGGGAGAGGGAGAGGGAGAGGGAGAGGGAGAGGGAGAGGGAGAGGGAGAGGGAGAGGGAGAGGGAGAGGGAGAGGGAGAGGGAGAGGGAGAGGGAGAGGGAGAGGGAGAGGGAGAGGGAGAGGGAGAGGGAGAGGGAGAGGGAGAGGGAGAGGGAGAGGGAAGGGAAGGGAAGGGAAGGGAAGGGAAGGGAAGAGAAGAGAAGAGAAGAGAAGAGAAGAGAAGAGAAGAGAAGAGAAGAGAAGAGAAGAGAAGAGAAGAGAAGTGGTGTGTGTATTAAGATGCTCTCTCCATGAAGAGACTGTTTCAATGAACAATGGTTCTACTTGGAGGGTGGCACAGACATTAAGTGAGGATAAGATTCTGGTTCATTAGCTATGATTATTTTGAAAAGCATTCATCTCAGAAAAGAGTAACTTATACAGTCCTCTTCTTCAAAATTGATACAATAATTATAAATATCAAGCAAAGAATTCAGCCTCACTCTTTGTAGTTCTCTTACAAGCCACCTCGAGCTTGGGGACTTTATGGAAGAACAGGGATTTTGGTATCTAACAAGATAGAAACTCTACAGGAAGACAAACACAGTCAACTAATCTGGACCCTTGGGGCTTTCAGAGAGTGAACTACCAATCAAAGAACATACATGGACTGGGCATAAGCTTCCCTGTACATAATTAGCAGATATGCAGCTTGGTCTACATGTGGGTCCCGAATAAGTGGAACAAAACCTTTTGCCTCTCTGTAGAATATGTTCTTCTAGCTAGGTTTCCTTGTCTAGCCTCAGTGGGAAAGGATGCACAAGCCTCTCAGAGACTTGATGTACCAGCATGATGGGATTTGTAGGGGGCTTCAACATGCACAGAGGAGAAGGGGAGAGATTATGGGGGTAAGGACTGCTGCATGGTGAGGCTGGGAGCGACTGGAAGGGGTGAAGTGAGCAGGATGTAAAGTGGGTACTTTAAAAATAAAAATAATATGTATAAATGAGCAAAATAAAAGAAAGAAAATACAGCCTTCATAGTGCGAAAAATCTTTGGCAGGTGCATACCTGACAGGAGATTAACATCCAGAATACACAGCAACTCAAAAATATGAAGAATGAGAAAATAATAAACTGAATAAAAATAGATAAAAGACTAAATGGAGAGTTCTCAAAAGGAGATGCGCAAGTGGCCAATACACAGTTTTTCAAGTATTCAACATCCTTCACCTTAAGGTAATCAAAATGAAAATTAACTTGAGTTCCATTTCACTCAATTAAAAAAGGCCATCATCAAGAGAGCAAATGTCAACAAGAATTTGCAAGAGAAATTATTCACTGTTGACCAGGACATATCTGTACTAGGGCACTAGGTAGAAGTTGAAAATAGATTATTAGCACATAGAATTACACAGACAAACCTTGATTTATTGTCAACCCACTCAACATGGAATTACTAAGTAATCACACATAGATGGAGAGGGGTTTGATAATGACTGTAGTAGGTACAATTAATGCTCTCACAGAGAGGTGAGAAGGCAAAATGAGTGAACTGACATAAAGAACATGGACTACTTTTCTGTTCCATTGAGGAAGACCTAAACATGACATCTTCTTGCTATATTCCTTCCCTTTTCACATATGGGCACAGCTAGAATGTTGGGTGATGAAGTTTAAATTTTTTCAGAAAGATGCATGTCTGCACTCTCTTCTTTTGGGTCTTCTCTTATGTTGAATTGACATGTTGTCCTTCAGAAGCTTCACAGTGAGTGTGATTTTTTTTTTATGATCTCATGCTGCTTTAAACCAACTCTAAGATGAGCTGTAGACATAGCTTGGCCATTAAAGACTAGCCTCACATTCAAAAATGTAAAAACAAGTAGTGTTTGGGTAAATTTTTGTGGTGAGTGAAACACTTTAAGTTATTTATAATCAGGAAAATTCCTGATAATTTGGGATGGTGTGCAGTTACCTTTCTCCTCTTTCACTGCTAACAAAGTGAGCTCCAGTCAAGTAAAAGCCAAGTTCATTATCTGAGTATGGAATGACTATGCATCTTTCCAGGCTTTTAGGCTTTCTTATTGGTGCGATTTTTTACTGAGTTTTACTTATCGTCCTTAAATTTTACCTTTTACTAAGTTCAGGAAATAGTGATCAATGGCCATAATTGGTCTCCACTAGGGATCCCTGTAGTAAATTAGTCTGAGAGAGGTCCTAATTAATTACTATGCCTTACGTAGTGAGTTATACAGGATCTGAACTCCTCCAGGATACTGGGCACTTGAAGCCCACGGATGGCAGGGGGATGGATATATGCAGGGATGGTGCAGATAGGTGATGAGTACAGAGTCTGTGAGCCCTGTGTCTGCAAATAAAATGATGGTGAGCAGGATCATCAATCAGAAACTTGGACTCAGCCTCAGGAGAGCTAAGTATAGTCAAAAAATAAGCAGGTGTGTTTCTGTGAATCTACATGAATTTCCAGCATGATGCAGGACAGTTTTTCGGGTATGATAAATACTTCTATTCTCTGTCTTCAAGACTTCCTCATACTGTAAAAACTATTTTTGTCTCATGGTCCTCATGTAACCTCTTTCGTATTGGTGGGTTCATTACAATTATTGACCATATTTTTTTCTTTCAGTATTAAACCATTTCATCACAAGAGCAGCCCTGTGAAATGGAGTTCACTGCTGTTGTGCTAAAGGGTAGTTTTCTATACTTTATCCTGTGGGAACTTAACAAACTCTTACCAATGTCCTCTCCATGATGATGATTAATTTTATCTTCATGAGTTCACAAACATCTATGTTACTGGTATTGTATGATATTACCTCTAAATACAGTCCATCAAAGGTGACATTTATATCATCTAGGTGTTCAAGTAAACGTAGAATGAGAACTACTCATCAAAACACAGTGATTCTACAGAATACAAGATGAAGCACAGATGTAGCAAATGTTAGAAACATATTTCTTGTGATTTCCCTGTGCTGTTTAATTTGAGGACTGTGGTTTTAACATCTAAAGAAGGTATAAAGCCCATTTGTCCATTAGTGGTAACAATTGACAGTCGTTTCTCTGAAATCTGATCTTTGTTTGCACATATAACACAAAGTCACTGTTCATTTACTGGAGAAGCAGAAACTGGACTTGCTGGCACGTTCCTTTCATTTCAGTGCTCAGGAAGGAGAGTCTGAATTCTCTCTTTAAACAAGGCTGAGATACACAAGAAGAGCATCTTTTTAAATGCTGCATGACATTTTTTGCTATATGATTTTCCTGCTGTAATGTTTATCCACTATGTTTTAAGTGTGCAAGCTCTGAATGCAGCTGGACTAAAACACTATCAGTCTGTGAAGACACAAGCATTCACCCTAGATTATAACTTTTCAGAAATCTTACTGAGATTTATTGATGTTTCTCCTGTTTTGTTATTTTGAGATGCATCATAGTTTCAAATTATCCAGTGTTGTCAAGAATCATAGTGTGTGTGTGTCTCTGTGTGTGTGTGTGTGTGTATGTGTGTGTTTGTGTGTGTGTGTGTTCACCCATGCATATGACTTCTATACAGACTGACATTGGAATCCCTGAGAACAGTAGAGGTTAGAGAATTGTATCTAAGGAAGAAGATGCAAACTTTTTCTATGAAGAAATATATTTTTTCACCAAAACCCTTATTCTGATTGTATGAAGCTCATCATGTGATGGAGTGCTCCTTTTTTACTCAAAGCTCACACATTTTAATGACATTTAGAAAACATCTGCATATCTGGATATCAATTAAACTTATTTAAAAACTACCATTGGACTTAACCCATTTGATGCATAAATTAAATTAACCATAATATATATTATATTTATACATAGAATAAATGTCTGAGGAATAACTCAAGTGAAAACTCAAGAGTAATGTTGTTGCTTCTTCATGTTATTATTTATAAATATTTTATCCTGTGTTGCACATCAGGATCAATTACATTTTGAGGATTAAAGCATATGGATATGATATGTAGTCATTGGCACTTCTGAGAAGTGAAACCAATGGTTAACTCTAACACTGAAAACATGTTAGCTCTCTCACACTCATTATAGAGTGTAAAATTTAGTGTTAAGTATTCAAGTATTTATATTTAAATGGTAATTTTATCTACCTTTGAGGTTGAATTAATCTGTATCAGTTTGAGCTGCAGGTAACAAATTTTCACTGGCCAAATACATGCAACATGATAGGTATTGACCCTAGTTGGAGATTATGAATGATTGTAAATAACCAAATAGAATGAAGGCATTTGTGACCTTTCCTGCATAAACTTTACAACCGATGGGAAGATAGTTTAAAGCCATAATCACAGTATTAAGTACATGGGATGTAAGTATAGGACGCTATGAAGCATGGTTGAAGGTATCAAATAGTACGAGAGGAGAGGGTAAGTTTAGTTATGTATGTGATAAGCAATAACCATTACATGTGAGTGAGGATGAACCAAATGAAAGGGAAACAGAAGGGAAGAAGTGAGAGGCAGAAAACAAGCAACTCTAAAATGTGGGTTGTGAAGAGATTGACCCCAGCATTGAATGATAAAAGGAAAGCATGTGGGACCATGTGGGATGTACAACTATCACCTGTGATATGACAAAAGAGAATTTGTGTCCCAAATAGGAGCCTTGTTCTTATCCACATAGCAAGAGTGCTAACATAAATAATTAATCAAAAAAATGTGAAGGAACTCCTCTGTTAAAATGCCACAGAGTAAATGATGCATGTTGAAGGAGAAGAGAAGGATCAGGAGACAAGAGAAGATGGGCATGAACTGAGTCTACTTCTATATTCCAGTAAAGACAAGGTGTGTCCTGATAAATGAATAAAATCACACATAGAGGAATGGATGGAATAGGAGAATGGAGAAGAGACTTGTAGAATATGCAACAGCAGTTCAAATTAAGAAAAGAGTGAATGGATCTAAAATCACAGATTTAGGATGAAAATCATATTGGTTTTTTTTTGTGTGTGTGTGGTTCTATGGAGACTGGAATGGTAGGGGAACAAGGAATGCTTTCAGAAATAATAAAGTGACACCATGAATTTCAGTTGGGGCTTTTGAGCTTCATGCCTGTCATACATGCAATGGAAGGGAGATGATTGTTAACAGTGAAGCAGAAATCTGTATGTTACAGGGACATGCAAGTCTGATTTTGAACTTATAATATAACATTTTTTAGTATATGAGATTTTCTTAAAATTTATATTAAATTGTGTTGGCAACATAACTCAAATTCATTAAAAAAAACAAAGTATAAAATTGCACAGACCAAGTTAAAAACAACAGGAAGAAGAGAAGGATCAGGAGACAGGAGAAGATGGACATGAACTTGAAACAAGAGAGAGAAAAATTAGTCCACTTTTCCATCTCAGTATAAGTGCATAGAACTATTTAGGAAAGAATTAGAGATGCATATATTTTAAAGAAAATGTAAGAAAAATCATTAGTAATTTTAATGAGTACAGACATTTGGTGTTTTGAAATTATAATTTCTACAAATATGGTCAGCTCCATTGTTGTAGAATATGTTCCCTAGATATATGTTGATTTTTTTATTTTAAAGAATCTGATGATTTCTCATTAGGATACTGGAGAGGAAGAATGATAAAGAGCAACCAAACTCTCTTCAGCCAGTTCCTCCTCCTGGGCCTGCCTATCCCCGCAGAGCACCAGGAACTCTTCTTTGTCCTGTTCCTGGCAATGTACCTCACCACCATCCTGGGGAACCTCATCATCATCATCCTCATTCGACTGGACTCTCATCTCCACACACCCATGTACTTCTTTCTCAGCAACTTGTCCTTCTCTGATCTCTGCTTTTCCTCTGTCACAATGCCCAAGTTGCTGCAGAACATGCAGAGCCAGGACACATCCATCACCTATGCAGGTTGCCTGACACAAATGTACTTTTTTGTTCTTTTTGGAGGCCTGGAAATCTTCCTGCTTGTGGTCATGGCCTATGACCGCTATGTGGCCATCTGCCTTCCCCTTCACTACACCAGCATCATGAGTCTCAAGCTCTGTGTGTGTGCAGTGATGATATCCTGGGTATTTAACATGCTGTATTCCATGTTGCACACTCTACTCTTGGCTAGGTTGTCATTCTGTGAGGACAACATGATCCGTCACTTTTTCTGTGACATGTCTGCCCTGTTCAAGTTGGCCTGCTCTGATATTTATATAAATGAACTTATGATATTTATCTTGGGAGGGCCCCTTATGGTCATTCCATTCTTACTCATTGTTGTGTCCTATGTACAAATTATCTTCTCTATTCTAAAGGCTTCTTCTACTCGGGCCATATACAAGGTCTTCTCTACCTGTGGCTCCCACCTGACTGTGGTGTCACTATTCTATGGGACAATTATTGGTCTCTACTTATGTCCATCAGATAATAACTTTACAGCAAAGGAGGCTTCTATTGCCATGATGTACACAGTGGTGACTCCCATGCTAAACCCTTTCATCTATAGCCTGAGGAACAGAGATATAAAGGAGGCCCTTATAAACGTTCTTATCAAGAAAATACCTTTATAATGGCAACTCTGGGATTTTTACTTAAATTTATTTAGTGAATATACTGCTATTAATATTACAAAATTTATCCTTCCTAGGGAACCCACATACAAGTACATAATACATACTATTCCCATCTGCAAAAGGGAGTTTTAAAAAGTAGTTCAATTGGGAAAGGGGACCTTGGAGATCCAATTATGCCATCCTCTGCCTTAAATGTGTGATTCTGCTGGGCATAGTGACACACACCTTTAATCCCAGCACTCGGAAGGCAAAGGCAGGCAAATCTCTGAGTTCAAGGCCAGCCTGGTCTAAAGAATGAGTTCCAGGACAGCCAGGGCTATACAGAGAAACCCTGTCACATTAATTAATTAATTAATTAATTAATTAATTAATAGAGTGAATCTAAGTAATCATTAAGTAAAAGCCAATGTTTTATCAGATTCTGTTCCTTACATTCTTTTTATTATTATGGAAAATAGATTTTTCTCTCATACTATACATGCCAGCCAGAGTTTCCCCTTCCTCCACATCTCTATGCTTCTTCCCCAAATATACTTCTCCCTTTCCTCTGCTGAAAAGAGATGGCCTCCAAAAGAGGACAAATAAACATCACAATACAAGATACAGTAAGAAAAGATAAGATCCCTCATATCAAGGATGGCTAAGACAACACAATAAAAGGAAAAGACTCTTAAGAGCTGGAAAAAGACTCAGAGATAAACCTGATCACACTGTTTGGAGCCCCACAAAATCACCAAGATAACAGCCCTAACATATAGACAGATGACCTAGTAGAGACCAATGCAGAACCCCTGCTTGACTTTTCAGACTGTGGGAGCCCATGTAAACCATTGCTTAGTTGTTAGTGTGGGACTGTGTTCTCCTGGTGTATTCCATCCCCTTTTATTCCTACAGTCTTTCCTCACCCTAAAGAGGGTTACCCCATCTCTGAAGTGAGGAACCCAGTGGAGGCTGCCAACTTAAACTCTTTCTACATAATGTTTATGTATAGATCTCTATATCTTCTCCCATCTGATACCAGAAGAATTCTGTATAATAATGACTTTACTGTTGCCCTACCTAGCCCTAAGCCCCTTAGCATGGTAGTTGGGGGTAGTTGATAAGGAATGGAATCAATGAAAGAACCCCTGGGGACCAGGTGAGAAATAGAAGCAGACTCATTTATTGTAGTAGTGGGGAGTGCCTTTATGCAATCTGTCCATGTCCCCTCAGTCTGTAAATGCTTGTTCCACATAGCTGGTACCAGCCAATTGTCTGCTCTGGTCATAAGCTCTGTCTTTGTTCATCCCCAGGTATCAGAAAGTCTATGGGGTTCATAAATGTGGATGTGCCAGCTGTACCTCTGTGGGCTATTGCACACTACTAGTCAGAACATGCTGACTCACTCCTTCTACATATCCACCCTTTTTCTTTTAAAAGTTGCCAGCTCAGTGGGAGCCAGAGTTCTATGCTCTGACCTTGTTGACTCCACCTCAGGGGGCAACCAGCATAAGGAACTATGCCTGTCTTAGGTTGCCCCAGCTATTGGGGTCTTTCCAGTCATTCACTACAGGCTTTGGAAGATCAGCCTCCCTGGAGAACATGCCCAGGTGGAGTAGGTAAGCCTATTCAGAGGCCTTTGTATCTATAACCTCAGGAGGCATGCCGTGTTCAGGGCCATCAACACTTGGAGCATGGTCTTATTGATGGAACACTGAAGCAACATATGCTGCATAAGACACTTATAGAGAAGGATTACTAACCAAACACCCCCTAATATTGTGTAAATGTCCATCCAAGAGGGGTTAAAGATCCTTTTAAAGTCTTTACTTTAAGGTCTCATACTTTAATAATAAAGCTCATTTCAAGGACATAGCTGGAGGTCTAGTGAAGTTTAACTATTTGTTCCCTGAAGATTATAGAATAATTGAGAGACATAGTGGACCATGTCTTCTTGATATATAGACCAACTTCAACCTATCTGAGGTGAAATTATGTACGTGGTAGGGGGCCAGGTAGAAAGCCCTAAACCTAGGGTCACAGACAAGAAGAGACATATCCTGTACCATCTCAACAAGTCAACCTGTTATAAAATATGGATGACCTAGTAAAGATAATTATGCATGTCCTATACCTGGAGGGCATCAACAGAGTGAAATTTTACTCTGTCTAATGTTTCCACTGTTTTCATAGGCACTGTTGTTGTAGTTGCCCCCACTACAGCTGCCAAGATGGTGCTAATTGTGGACACAGTGATGCCAAAATCTTATTTGACCTGTTGTAGGGGTTGTAAGTCAGTTTTAGACATCAAAGTGATAGCATGGAAATGAGTTGCATTAGTCATAGGTATCCATATCGCAACAGGTTCACATAGGAAGATGGCCAATTTGGTTGGACCAGAATGTCATTAGATGTCATGGTAGAAAACAGTTTAGCACTTCTTGGAGGTCAAAAGCATTTGTTAGAAGAAAGGAGAATGGGGGTAAGGGTGTGAAGACATACTGGAGTGAGGAGCAGTGGACTGTGAGGGAAAGACTGGTCCTTGCTTGACCTGAAGGCTTGAAGCCCTGGAGGAATGGTAAGAAATTTTCCTGCTCCTGGCACCAAGCCTCTGTCACGTAGCCTCAACTCCTCATAGATTTGTGGCCATCGGTCATGTAAGGGCAACACCCCAAACCCTTCCACATGTACATGAGACATCCCTAACATCTCGGATCAAGACAATAGGAAAAGAGATGTGACCTATGGTCACATAAGCTCAAGACAAAGATGTCCATGCAAACAAGGTATGTAGAGGTCCAGAGAGTGTTGCCAATATGCTTTCCTTCCCAGATATTCCCTGCAAAAGATATTTAATCTCAGGCCCACCCTGAGAAGTGGAGTGTGGTTTTATACATCAACTTTCCATCATGACAATAAATGTCTCAGAACCATGGACTACTATCTCTTTTCATTGAGATCTTCCATGGGGAGCCATGGAGAAGGACTTTGCCTACAGAACAACATTCTAATCTCCTGTAGAAGGCCTCTCTATATTCTTAGCCACAACTGCCACCAAGCCAAGGAATTTCCCCGTGGGACAAGCCAGATCCTCCCTTTCTCCCCACCCTAGCCCTGGGCTAGACACAGCCCACAGGCACCCAAATCCAGTCTCTGCTCTTCAGAAGCTCCCAGCAGCACTTCAGTGTCCAAAGGTCTGAGAACCATATGGCCCCAGCCTCTTCGAAGGCCCTGGGACTCCCAAGCCAGCCTCTGGCTTTCCTACAACTCAGACTGAGCTTTCCCACCCCCAAGCAGTGCATCAGTGCTTCCCTATAGCCTTACACCTGCCAGGCACGGTGTGTAATAAACACAGTTAAACTCCCTGCATCCCACCTTTCCAAGAAGCTTTGGGAAGAGAGATTTTGGGCCCAACATAATCCTACACTGGGGTAGGCCCCAAAATAATTTGGGAAATTTAACTATATTCACATTCATACCATTGCCAGATGTGTCAATACAAGTCCCATTTAAGATACTACCACCCCTTAACAGAAAGAGGGGGTGTAGGTTGATACATCCAGAGACCCCCACAAATGTCCCTGTTTCCCAGAATGATATCACATCTAGTCTGGGTGGATGTTCTAAAGGAATATGGCTGGTCCTCATCTGGTAGAAAGCAACATAGCACTAAGGTATAGGGGGACACATAAGAATCATTGGAGTTAACAATATGTACTCCAAAATCCTGTACTTAGCCAGAGGGGTTAGAGTTGACAGTGTTCCCACAGCATTGGAAGTTTGACTATAGTTGGCAGTCTACTTGTAGGGAGATAGTGAGGAACAGTAGTGTGATAGATACCCCGCTGAGATGGAGAGGAAACAAGGCCAGCTTATGACCAAACACCAGGGGAAAGAATCTCCATACCCAGCGCCTTCCCACAGTTTTATTGCCATGAAAATCCCATTATGGGGTTCTTTGTAGGAAGCCAACTCTAAGATGGTGCTGGTTTCTGGTGTGCCTTTGTGGCAAACAACACCACTGTGCAGGCCCTAGCCCGAATCTGGCACCAACCCCTCCCCAGCGGCTGCACGCAAATTAGGTGCCAGCAGACTGACCAATCCCAGGGGGCCACAGAGCCTTCTCCTGTGCGGGGGTGCATATAAGCAGTGCTCCCTGGGTGCCCGGAGTCCCCTGTAGCAGCATCGAGGTGTTCCTGCAATAAAGGCTGTTAAGAAGAATCCGACCATGTTGTGTCGTCCTTGCCGGCCGAGGTGGGCACAACAGTTGAGGTGGGCACAACAGTTCTTAAGTTGGATACAAGGGAATCTCTCAGCTTCTATCACAAAACAGATGATTCTAGCTACAGGCCAAGTGCTGGTAATCATCTGAGTTGCATCTATAGGGTCCATGAGTGGAAGACCCAGTGTGGTGTTGGTCATAAACATTATAGGGTACCCAGGGCAACCTGAGTCCAAGGCAATAATAGAGGTGACAAAGACACAAGGGCCAATAACTCCTCACCATATCCAAAAGAGTAGAATGAAGAGAAGAGTCAGACTCCATAGCATAGACATAAGATCAGGTATCTACTATTATGAGCATATAGAGGAGGCTATAATAATAGAGGGTAATGAGTAATGCCTATCTGCCCTAAGGGCCTGGGTAATAGGCCTCTGGGATTCATGCCCCTCATCCCCAATTGAGGGGGCACGAGGAGGGGCACAAGTAGCACAGTAATGGCCAGATGTTTACACTGAGGCATTGAAAGCCCTAGGATAAGTTTGTGAAGGCTCTGTAGGGACTGGTGAAATTGTTGGTACAGCATTTGGACCTCTTCCAGGAGCTCAGGATCCACGAACATGATCATGTAGTACATTCAATCATTTCCCCAAGCCAGGGCACCGGGGAACCCCAAATGTGACCTAATGTGGCAAATATACAAAGGATGGGCTTCTGGTCATTGTCAGGGAGAGGAGGTTAGGTGTTCTTTAATTTGGAATAAGGGTGATACATGGGTCACCTAAACTACATATTGGATATCAGAAAAAAAATTAACAACCTCATCCTGACATATCTCAAAGATCATTACTCTCACCATTGGCTCTCACAGCTGAACTGACCCAGACTTGGGAAGTACCTGGGTAACTTCCTGTTTGACAGGGCATTGTATCAAGATGCTATATCTGAGCTTGTTACTGTCAGAGAATGCAAGGATGACCCCACATACACACTACTGGGGAAGATGATGGGGTGCTATGGGGCTTAATCATGAAGGGGAGTAAAAGGAAGGTGGAGAGTCACCTGTACTTCATTGTCTAGTGCCCCAAGAATCCAATCACCATTTCCTGAAAGCTAATTGAATCTGACCAGAGTGACTGTGAGTGCCTCAGTGAGAAAGGCAAAATGATTTTATCTGGTCTCAATCTGCTTAAAAACTACTGTTGGATGGGCTGCAGAGGTGGCTCAGCTGTTAAAGGCTAGGTTCAAAACCAAAAATATAAAAACTACTGATGTTTTTTGTGCAATTTTTTCTTGATTGAGACACATTAAAGTACTAACAATCAGAATAATGGCTGGTAAGCTGAGGTAGTTTTCAGTCACCTTTCCTCACTCCTCACCCCTAATAAAGTGGGCTCCAGTCAAGCAAAAGGCCTGTTCATTACCTAAGCAGACAATGAGTATGCATCTTTTCATGCTTTCTTTTTTCTCTTGGTGCTACTATTTATTAGTTTTGTTCGTTTTCTTTGTTTTTCTTTTAAGTCTACCTCCTCTAAGTGTAGGGAGGTGGGATTGGTGATTATAATTGGTCTCCACTGTAGTTCACTAAGGTAAATTGGTCCTAGAAAGGCCTTAGGTAATTATTTTATCTTTAATCCCTTATTCAGGATCTGGAATCCTCTGGGATATAGGACCTATAAGTGCAAGGGATGGCAGTAAGGGTTGTGGGCAGGGATGATGCAAATAGGTGATGAGTACAGAGGCTGCTATTCCTGTGTCAGCAATTAAAAGGAAGGTGAGCAGGATCATCAACCAGAACCTTTGACTTAGCCTCAGCAGAGCAAGTACATTCAGGAAAATAAGCAGCTGTCCTCCTGTGAACCCACATGAATTTCCAGTGTGATTCAGGACAGTTTTAGGGGTATGATAACATTCTTCTTTTCTCTCTCTCCAAGACTGTGCCACACTGTGCAAGTATTTTTTTCATGGTCATCCTGTAACCCCTTTCATATTGATGGGCTCCTTAAAATTATTTTTTTTCTCTCAGAATCCTACTGTCTCAACACAGGAGCAGCCCTGTGAAGTGGGGTTCAGTGATGTACTGCTGAAAGGTTGTTCACGATACCTTCACGTGTAGGGTCTTCATAAACTCTGAACACATATGATGATCTATTTTATCTGTACAGTTCGCAAATCTCTGTTTTACTGATACTGAATGAGAGTATTCCTAAGTGCAGTCCATCAAGGTGACATTAATATCATTTATGTGTTCATGTCAATGTACAGTAAGGGCCACTCAACCAAACTCAGTGCTTCTACAGAATCCAATGTGACAGAAATATGTAGAAACAATTAGCTTATGATTTTTATGTGATGTTTCATTTGAGAACTAGGCTTAACTTGTAAAGAAAGTATGAAATCCATTTACCCATCAGTGATAGTAGTTGATGGTGATTTTTCTAAATTATGATCTTTGCACATATGCATGTGAAACACAAAAGCAGTGTTCATTACAGGAGAAGCTGAAACTAGGCATCATGGCACATTCATGTCATCACAGTGTTCAGAACACAAAGGCATATGTGAGGTTGTATATTTGAGGCTGATCTGGGGCACATAAGAATAACATCGTTTTGACTCTAGTTGCATATGTAGCAGAAGATGGCCTAGTCGTCCATCATTGGAAAAAGAGGCCCCTTGGTATTGCAAACTTTATATGCCCCAGTACAGCAGAACACCAGGGCCAAGAAGTGGGAATGGGTGGGTAGGGAAGCAGGGCGGGGGGGGGGGGGGAGAGTATAGGGAACTTTCGGGATAGCATTTGAAATGTAAACAAAGAAAATATCTAATTAAAAAAAGGTTATGTTTGTTTTTTTTTTCCTACATGGTTTCCCTTCTGTAATTTTAATCCACAATGTTTAAGTGAATTCAGCGTAAACAAACACTGTCAATCTGAATTCAGCTACATCAAACCCTGTCGATCTGTGATGATGCAAGCAGTCAAAATATGTTACATCATTTCAGAGAAAGTTGTTGAGGTCTGTTGACATTTCTTCTGTTTTGTCAGCTTTAGAAATGTGAGAGATTCATTAGACAGTGTTGTCCAGAATCACAGAATGACATGTCTAGGGTGAGTGTGTGTGTGTGTGTGTGTGTGTGTGTGTGTGTGTGTGTGTGTCTGTGTGTGTGTCTGTGTGTGTGTCTGTGGGTGTGCCTGTGTGTGTCTGTGTGTGTCTGTGTCTGTGTGTCTGTGTCTGTGTGTGTGTATATGTGTGTGTATGTGTGTGTATGTGTGTGTGTATGTGTGTTTGTATGTGTGTGTGTGTTTGTGTGTGTGTGTATTGTGGTATGTGTATGAGTGTGCCCATTCATGTGATTTAGGACACAGAATGGATATTGTTAGAGACTGATAAGGAAAACATTTGAGGAAGTAGGATTTGTTCTGATAAAGTGGGAGCCAGTCAAGCAGAAATCTTGATAGTTTCCTAAACAAGGAATGAGTGTGCATACTTCCATGCCTTTTTGTTACTCTATTTTAGCAATTTCCTTGCTTTGTTTGTTGTTCTTGTTGTTGTTATTGTATAAATTCTACCTTCCCATAACTGTAAAAAGTAGAGATTGGTGATTATAGTTTGTTTTCATTAGAGATCCCTAAGGTGAATTGTTTCTAGTAAGGTCATGGGTAATTACTATCTTTAATGAGTTATTCAGGATCTAGACTCCACTCAAATGCTACAAAGTAAGTGCCAGGACAGCCAGGGCTACACAGAGAAACCCTGTCTCAAAAAACCAAAAAAAAAAAAAAATTGAAAACTTTCCAGGCATGGTGGCTTACACCTTTAATCCCAACACTCGGAAGGCAGAGGCAGGCAGATTTCTGAGTTCGAGGCCAGACTGGTCTACAGAGTGAGTTCCAGGACAGACAGGGCTATACAGAGAAACCCTGTCTTAAAAAACCAAAAAAAAAATTGTAAAAATGGCTATCTTGCCAAAAGCAATCTACAGATTCAATGCAATCCCCATCAAAATTCCAAATCAATTCTTCAACGAATTAGAAAGTGCAATCTGCAAATTCATCTGGAATAACAAAAAACCTAGGATAGCAAAAATTCTTCTCAAGGATAAAAGAACCTCTGGTGGAATGACCATGCCGGACCTAAAGCTTTACAACAGAGCAATTGTGATAAAAACTGTGTGGTACTGGTATAGTGACAGACAAATAGACCAATGGAATAGAATTGAAGACCCAGAAATGAACCCACACACCTACGGTCACTTGATCTTCGACAAGGGAGTTAAAAACATCCAGTGGAAGAAAGACAGCACTTTCAACAAATGGTGCTGGCACAACTGGTTGTTAACATGTAGAAGAATGCGAGTCGATCCATTCCTATCTCCTTGTACTAAGGTCAAGTCTAAGTGGATCAAGGAACTTCACATAAAACCAGAGACACTGAAACTTATAGAGGAGAAAGTGGGGAAAAGCCTTGAAGATATGGGCACAGGGGAAAAATTCTTGAATAGAACAGCAATGGCTTGTGCTATAAGATCAAGAATTGACAAGTGGGACCTCATGAAACTGCAAAGCTTCTGCAAGGCAAAAGAAACTATCAATAAGACAAAAAAAAAACACCAACAGATTGGGAAAGAATCTTTACCTATCCTAAATCAGATAAGGGACTAATATCCAATATATATAAAGAACTCAAGAAGGTGGACTCTAGAAAGTCAAATAACCCCATTAAAAAATGGGGTTCAAAACTGAACAAAGAATTCTCACCTGAAGAATACCGAACGGCAGAGAAGCACCTGAAAACATGTTCAACATCCTTAATCATCAGGGAAATGCAAATCAAAACAACCCTGAGATTCCACCTCACACCAGTCAGAATGGCTAAGATCAAAAATTCAGGTGACAGCAGATGCTGGCGAGGATGTGGAGAAAGAGGAACACTCCTCCATTGTTGGTGGGATTGCAAGCTTGTACAACCACTCTGGAAATCAGTCTGGCAGTTCCTCAGAAAATTGGACATAGTACTACCGGAGGATCCAGCAATACCTCTCCTGGGCATATATCCAGAAGATGTCCCAACCGGTAAGAAGGACACATGCTCCACTATGTTCATAGCAGCCCTATTTATAATAGCCAGAAGCTGGAAAGAACCCAGATGTCCCTCAACAGAGGGATGGATACAGAAATTATGGTACATTTACACAATGGAGTACTACTCAGCTATTAAAAAGAATGAATTTATGAAATTCCTAGCCAAATGGATGGACCTGGAGGGCATCATCTTGAGTGAGGTAACACAATCACAAAGGAACTCACACAATATGTATTCACTGATAAGTGGATATTAGCCCAAAACTTAGGATACCCAGGATATAAGATACAATTTGCTAAACACATGAAACTCAAGAAGAATGAAGACCAAAATGTGGACACTGTGCCCCTTCTTAGAATTGGGAACAAAACACCCATGGAAGGAATTAAAGAGACAAAGTTCGTAGCTGTGATGAAAGGATGGACCATTTAGAGACTGCCATATCCAGGGATCCATCCCATAATCAGCTTCTAAACGTGGACACCATTGCATACACTAGGAAGATTTTGCTGAAAGGACCCAAATATAGCTGTCTCTTGTGAGACTATGCAGGGGCCTAGCAAACACAGGAGTGGATGCTCACAGTCAGCTATTGGATGTATCACAGGGCTCCCAATGGAGAAGCTAGAGAAAGTACCCAAGGAGCTAAAGGGATCTGCAACCCTATAGTTGGAACAACATGATGAACTAACCAGTACCCCGGAGCTCTTGTCTCTAGCTGCATATGTATCGAAAGATGGCCTAGTTGGCCATCAATGGAAAGAGAGGCCCATTGGACTTGCAAACTTTATATGCCCCAATATAGGGGAATGCCAGGGCCAAAAGAATGGGAATGGGTGGGTAGGGAAGTGGGGGGTGCTATGGGGGACTTTTGGGATAGCATTGGAAATGTAATTGAGGAAAATATGTAATAAAAAATATTAAAAATTAAAAAAAAAACAAAAAACAAAAAAAAGTTGAAAAATTTTTAACAAGTGTAATGAGTACAAGCATTAGGAGTTATGAGATTATAATTACTGTCACTGGTAGCAGAATAAAATAGTCGTAGGAGACAAATGGAGGGAGGAAACTGGATGGGAGAGAGTATGGGGAGGGAAATTGGGGGGGTGTGATTAAGCATGCGGAGAGACAGGAAAGAGGACCAAAGGGCCAAAAGAATAAATTGAAATGAGCAGCTGGTGGGGGTGAAGGATAGGGGCCATCTCTAAGACTTGCCAGAGAACTGGGATGAGAATGGCTTCCACGAGTCTATAGAGGTGATTTTAGCTTAGACTCCTAGAGTGGGCATATGAAACCTGAAGTGGCCGCCTCCTATATCCAGGTCAAATCCCCAATGGAGGGATAAGAACAACCCACCCACAAAACTTTTGACTCAAAATCTGTCCTTTCTACAAGAAATGCAAGGACAAAGATGGAACAGAGACTGAGAAAATGACCAACCAGTGACTGGCCCAACTTGAAACCCATCCCAAGGGTAAGGACCAATCCCTGACACTGTTAATAATACTCTGTTATGCTTTCAGACAGGAGCCTAGCATAACTGTCCTCAGAAAGGCTCCACCCAGCAACTGACTGAAACAGATGCAGAGACCCACAGCCAAACATTGAACACAGCTCAGGGAGTCTTATGAAAGAGTTGGGTGAAGGACCCAAGGCACTGGAGGGTACAGGCGCTCTACAAGAAGACCAACAGTCAACTAACCTGGACCCTTGGGGACTCTCAGAGGATGAACCACCAACCAAAAACCATACCCTGACTAGACCTAGCCCCCCACCACACTGCACATAGGTAGCAGATGTGCAGCTTAGTCTTTATGTGGTTCCACCAACAAATGGAGGAGGGGCTCTTCCTAAAGCTGTTGACTGTCTGTGGATCAAATTTCCCTAACTGAGCTGCCTTGTCTAGCCTCCATAGAAAAGGATGTGGACAGTCCTACAGAGACTTCAAGTGCCAGGTTGGGTGATACCTAGGAGGGGAGGAGGAGCTCCACCCTCTCAGATGAGATGGGGAGGGGAAATGGGGGAGAGTAGAAGGGACTGTGTAAGGTTGGTATCCAGAGGGGGGCAGCGATCTGGATCTAAAATGAATGAATAAATTAATTAATGGAGGAAAATATAATTGCTATGATGACTGGAAGATCCATTGATGTAGAACATACGTCATAGATAAATGTTCATTTTTATTTTGAACTTTAAAGGACAATGCTATTCACTCATTAGAATACTGGAGACGAAGAATGATAATGAACAATAAAACTTTCATCTCCCAGTTCCTTCTCCTGGGACTGCCCATTCCCCCCCCCCAGAGCACCAGCACCTGTTCTATGCCCTGTTCCTGGCCATGTACCTCACCACCATCCTGGGGAACCTCATCATCATCAACCTCTAATACTGGAATTCCATCTCCACACACCCAAGTACTTGTTTCTCAGCAACTTGTCTTTCTCTGATCTCTGCTTTTCCTCTGTCACAATGTCCAAATTGCTTCAGAACATGCAGAGCCAGGATACATCCATCTCCTATTCCAGTTGTCTAACACAAATGTACATTTTATTGGTTTTGGGTGACCTGGAGGGCTTTCTTTTTTTGGCCATAGCCTAATATCGCTATGTAGCCATCTGCTTCCCTCTGCATTACACCAGCATCATGAGTCTCAAGCTCTATGTGTATCTGATGCTTATGTCCTGGTAATTTAACTTGCTGTATTCCATTTTGCACACTCTACTCTTAGCTAGATTGTCATTCTCTGAAGACAATGTGATCCGCCACTTTTTCTGTGACATGGCTGCCCTGTTCAAGTTGTCCTGTTCTGACATTCATATTAATGAATTAATGATATTAGTCTTAGGAGGACTCACTATGGTCATCCCATTCTTACTGATTGTTGTGTCTTATGTACAAATTGTCTCCTCCATTCTAAATATTCCTTCTGCTATGGTTATACAAAAGATTTTCTCCACCTGTGGATCCCACCTCTCTGTGGTCTCACTGTTCTATGGAACAATTTTTGGTCTCTTCGTATGTCCATCAGCTAATAACTCTACTGTGAAGGAGACTGTCGTGGCCATGATATACACAGTGGTCACTCCAATGTTGAACCCTTTCATCTACATCCTGAGGAACAGAGAAATGAAAGAGGCCCTGATAAGGGTCCTTTTCAAGAAGAAAATCTCTTTGTAGTAATTCCCCTGGGATTTTTACTTAAATTTAACCAGTAAGTATATTGATACTATTATTATAAAATTTACCTCTGCAATAAGACCCAAACTTAATAACTTACTACATAATACTGCTATTTGCAAACAGTAGTTTTGCACATCTGATTCTAGAAAACCATTATGTAACAGCCACTGTTTTACCAGATCTCCATTCCTTACATTCTTGTTATACCAATATTTTGTGATGTTAGACAAATTTTTGTGTTGACTGCAGTATACTTTTTAAATATGAATAAATGATATACCATAATACTATGTTGATGGTCAGTAAATCTTTCTTTACTTTCTCTTTTCTTTTTATTTCTTCTTCTTTCATATAATATATCCCAAATGCATTCTTCCAGCCTCCTCTCAACCTCCCTTCTCTCACAGATCCACTGATCCTCTGTTTCCCTTCATGGAAACAAACCAAACACAGCATAACAAGATGTAATGAAACTAGATATAATCCCACATAACCAGGCTGGATGAGGCAACTGGGGAGGAAGAAAAGGGTCCTAATAGCAGGCACAGGAATCAAAGATATGCCCATTCCCACTGTTAGAAGTCCTGTAGAGTCCCAAAGCTAAACAATCATGACATGTGTGCAGGGGGCCTATTGCAGGCCCATACAGGCTCTGTGATTGCTGCTTCGGTCTCTAGGAACTCCTGTAGTCTTGCTTTGTTGTTTCTGGGTGCTGTGTCTACCTCATGTCTTCTATCCATCAGGCTCCTACAATCTTTCCTCCTCCTGTTCCAAAGTGTTTCCTGAGCTCCACCTTATCTATATCTGCTCCCATCAGCTGCCAGGGAAAGCCTTTCTGATGGAGATTGGGTTAGGCACTGATCTATCAGTATAGCAGAACAGTATAGGAATAATTTCGTTGACTTTTTTCTGTCAGTTGTATTTGCTTCTAACATAGGCCTCTGAGTTATCCAGCTTCTGGCTCCTGGCCATGCAGGGCGTGTCCAGCATAGGTTTCCTCTCAGTTGCTAGGGCTAATACTAAATCAGCCATTGGTTTGCCACACCCACAAACACTGAATCACCATTGCCTCAGCATATCTTGTAGGCAGGACTTGTGTGGATTTTGTGACTTGGTTGGTGTCCCAGTCCCACCACTAGAAACCTTGTCTGGTTACAGAAGACAGCCAGTTTTAGTTAGTATCCTCCATTACTAGGACTCTTCACTAGGGTCACCTCATAGGTTCCAGGAAGTTTACATTGCAGTAGGTTTCAACACCATTCCCTAAATGGTCCAGTATTCTGGTTGTCTTCCCACTAACTCTCTTCCAACAACCCTCCCTCACCCACCTGACCACTCGTGTTTTCTTCTCCATTCACCCACAATCCATCTGCAAAATCTGTTCTATTTTCCCTTTACAGGTGTTCCCCTTAAAGCCCTCCTCCTTACTTAGCCTGTGTATTGTAGTATGGTTAACCTTTACCTCAAAACTAGTATCCACTTATATAGGAGTATGTACCATGTTTGTCTTTCTGGGTCTGTGTGATGATTTTTTTCCTAGATATAGCCATTTACCTACAAATTTCATGATGTCATATTTTGACAGCTGAGAAATACTCCATTGGACAAATGTATCACATTCTCTTTATCTGTTCTTTGGTTGAGGCACATCTAGGTTGTTTCCAGTTTCTGGACATTATGAATAAAGCTGGTGTGAATATAGTTATTAAGTGTCCTTGTGGGACAATGTAAAGTATTTTGGATATATACCCAGGAGTCTTTTAACTAGGTCTTGAAGTAGATCAGTTCCAATTTTTCTGAGGAACCACCATGCTGATTTCCATGAATGCTATCCAACTTTGCAGCCCCACCAGCAATGGAACAATACTCCTCTCACTCCACATCCTTGTCAGTATGAACTGCCACTGACATTATTGATCTTAGCCATTCTGACAGGTATAAGATGGAATCTCAAAAAAGTTTTGATTTGCATTTCCCTGATGGCTAAGGAGTTGAACATTTCTTGAAGTGCTTCTTAGCCTCTTGAGATTCCTCTGTTGAGAATTCTCTGTAAAGATCTGTACCCCATTTTTAAGTAGATTATTTTATTTGTTGATGATTTATTTCTTGAATTCTTTCTATAGTTTGGATATTTTCCCTCTGTTAGATATAGAGTTCATGAAAATTTTTCCCATTCTTTAGGCTTCTATTTTGTCCAAACCACATAAAAATTCAACAAAGAAAGAGAATTAAATTAAGGGAAATTTAGACCATTTCCCTTACGAACAATGATGCAGAAATACTCAAAAAAACACAAACTGAATCTAAAAAAACACATTAAAACATTACTCATCATGATGAAGTAGAATTCATTCCTGAGACCCAGGGTTCAGCATACAAAAATCAATATAATCCACCAGAAATAAAACTAAAGAAAAGAAAACACAGAATAATCTCATCAGATGCCAAAGAGTCTTTTATATGTCTTGGATAGAATAGTGACACAGGGACATATCTAAATATAATAAGGTAAATTTACAGTGAGCCTATAGCCAACATCAAATTAAATGGAGAGAAATGCAAAGCAATTCCACTAAAATCAGGACAAAGACAAGGGTTTTCACTTTCTCCATATCTATTCAATACAGTGCTTGAAGTTCTAGCAAGAGGAGTAAGACAAATGAAAAACTCAATGGTATAAATTTGGGAAACGTGAAGTCAAAGTATCAGCATTTACAGATGATATGATAGTATAAATAAGTGATAGTCAAAACTCTACCTGGTAACTCTGACAGAAAAAAAAAAAACTCATTGCAAAGTTTCTATAAGGCAAAAGGCGCTGTCAATAAGACAAAAAGGCCACCAATAGATTGGGAAAGGATCGTTACCAATCCTAAATCTGATGGGGACAAATATCCAATATGTACAAAGAACTCAAGAACCTGGACTCCAGAAAACCAAGGGAAAAATTCTTGAATAGAACAGCAATGGCTTGTGCTATAAGATCGAGAATTGACAAGTGGGACCTCATGAAACTGCAAAGCTTCTGCAAGGCTAAAGACACCATCAATAAGACAAAAAAAAACACCAACAGATTGGGAAAGAATCTTTACCTATCCTAAATCAGATAGGGTCTAATATCCAATATATATAAGGAACTCAAGAAGGTGGACTCCAGAAAGTCAAATAACCCCATTAAAAAATGGGGCTCAGAATTGAACAAAGAATTCTCACCTGAAGAATACCGAACGGCAGAGAAGCACCTGAAAACATGTTCAACATCCTTAATCATCAGGGAAATGCAAATCAAAACAACCCTGAGATTCCACCTCACACCAGTCAGAATGGCTAAGATCAAAAATTCAGGTGACAGCAGATGCTGGCAAGGATGTGGAGAAAGAGGAACACTCCTCCATTGTTGGTGGGATTGCAAGCTGGTACAACCACTCTGGAAATCAGTCTGGCAGTTCCTCAGAAAATTGGACATAGTACTACCGGAGGATCCAGCAATACCTCTCCTGGGCATATATCCAGAAGATGTCCCAACCGGTAAGAAGGACACATGCTCCACTATGTTCATAGCAGCCCTATTTATAATAGCCAGAAGCTGGAAAGAACCCAGATGTCCCTCAACAGAGGAATGGATACAGAAATTATGGTACATTTACACAATGGAGTACTACTCAGCTATTAAAAAGAATGAATTTATGAAATTCCTAGCCAAATGGATGGACCTGGAGGGCATCATCTTGAGTGAGGTAACACAATCACAAAGGAACTCACACAATATGTATTCACTGATAAGTGGATATTAGCCCAAAACTTAGGATACCCAGGATATAAGATACAATTTGCTAAACACATGAAACTCAAGAAGAATGAAGACCAAAATGTGGACACTGTGCCCCTTCTTAGAATTGGGAACAAAACACCCATGGAAGGAATTAAAGAGACAAAGTTCGTAGCTGTGATGAAAGGATGGACCATCTAGAGACTGCTGTATCCAGGGATCCATCCCATAATCAGCTTCTAAACTCGGACACCATTGCATACACTAGCAAGATTTTGCTGAAAGGACCCAAATATAGCTGTCTCTTGTGAGACTATGCAGGGGCCTAGCAAACACAGGAGTGGATGCTCACAGTCAGCTATTGGATGTATCACAGGGCTCCCAATGGAGAAGCTAGAGAAAGTACCCAAGGAGCTAAAGGGATCTGCAACCCTATAGTTGGAACATCATGATGAACTAACCAGTACCCCAGAGCTCTTGTCTCTAGCTGCATATGTATCGAAAGATGGCCTAGTCGGCCATCAATGGAAAGAGAGGCCCATTGGACTTGTAAACTTTATATGCCCCAATATAGGGGAATGCCAGGGCCAAAAGAATGGGAATGGGTGGGTAGGGAAGTGGGGGGTGCTATGGGGGACTTTTGGGATAGCATTGGAAATGTAATTGAGGAAAATATGTAATAAAAATTTTTTTAAAAAATGGGGTACAGAGCTAAACAAAGAATTCTTGGCCATCTTGTTTCCGGGACTCCGAGGAAAAGTAGTCTGCACAGGTGAGAGTGTGCACACAGAATCTGACAGCTTCTGGGACAAGTGGGAGCCACAGAGCTTCTGAGGCAGTGCCCTTTTCAGGCTCCAGACATCCGACCAGCTTCCCACCCAGAGGACAGGTGTCCACACAGCCTGGGAGGCTTTTGCCTCAGGAACGGCAGGAGCCATCTTGGTTCCGGGACTCTGCCGAAAAGTAGTCTGTACAGGTGAGACTGTACACAGAGAAGCTAACAGCTTCTGTGACAGGCCAAAGCAACACAGCTTTTAGAAAAGGTCCTGTTTTGGGCCTTCATCTTCGGCCAGAAGGGAGATCCGAACGCCAGATGACTCTGCACCTTCCCTGTAAGAGGAAAGCGTGCCTGCAGAGAGTGCTCTGACCACTGAAACTCAGAGGAGAGAGTTAGTCCCCAGGTCTGCTGATAGAGGATAACAGAATCACCAGAGGAAAAATCTCTAAACAGAGACAACTATAACAACTAGCTCCAGAGATTAGCAGATGGCTAAAAGCAAACGTAAGAATCTTACTAACAGAAACCAAGACCACTCACCATCATCAGAACCCAGCATTCCCACTTCACCCAGTCCAGGGCACCCCAACACACCCGAAAAGCTAGAGCCGGATTAAAAGCATATCTCATGATGATGGTAGAGGACATCAAGAAGAACCTTAATAACTCACTTAAAGAAATACAAGAGAACACTGCTAAACAGGTAGAAGACATTAAAGAGGAAGCACAAAAATCCCTTCAGGAATTGAAGGAAAACACAACCAAAGAGGTGATGGAATTGAATAAAACCATCCAAGACCTAAAAAGGGAAGTAGACACAAAAAAGAAAACCCAAAGTGAGGCAATGCTGGAGATAGAAACCCTAAAAAAGAAATCTGGAAGCAGAGATGTGAGCATCAGCAACAGAATACAAGAGATGGAAGAGAGAATCTCAGGTACAGAAGATTCCATAGAGAATATCGGAACAACGATCAAAGAAAATGGAAAATGCAAAAAGATCCTAACTCAAAACATCCAGGAAATCCAGGATACAATGAGAAGACCAAACCTATGGATAATAGGAGTTGATGAGAATGAAGATTTTCAACTCAAAGGACTGGCAAATATCTTCAACAAAATTATAGAAGGAAACTTCCAAAACCTAAAAAAAGAGATGCCCATAAACATACAAGAAGCCTACAGAACTCCAAATAGACTGGACCAGAAAAGAAATTCCTCCAGACACATAATAATCAAAACAACAAATGCACTAAATAAAGATAGAATAATAAAAGCAGTAAGGGAAGAAGGTCAAGTAACATATAAAGGCAAGCGTATTAGAATTACACCAGATTTTCACCAGAGACTATGAAAGCCAAAAGAGCCTCGACAGATGTTATACAGACACTAACAGAACGCAAATTCCAGCCCAGGCTACTATACCCAGCCAAACTCTCAATTACCATAGATGGAGAAACCAAAGTATTCCACAACAAAACCAAATTCACACATTATCTCTCCACGAATCCAGCCCTTCAAAGGATAATAACAGAAACAAAAACAATACAAGGACGGAAACCACATCCTAGAAAAAGCAAGAAGGTAATCCCTCAACAAACCTAAAAGAAGACAGCCACAAGAACAAAACACCAACTTTAACAACAAAAATAACAGGAAGCACCAATTACCTTTCCTTAATATCTCTTAATATCAATGGGCCCCAACTCCCCAATAAAAAGACATAGACTAACAGAATGGCTACACAAACAGGACCCAACATTTTGCTGCTTACAAGAAACTCATCTCAGAGAAAAAGATAGACATTACCTCAGAATGAAAGGCTGGAAAAATTATCCAAGCAAATGGTATGAAGAAACAAGCTGGAGTAGCCATTCTAATATCTAATAAAATCGACTTTCAACCCAAAGTCATCAAAAAAGACAAGGAGGGGCACTTCATACTCATCAAAGGTAAAATCCTCCAAGAGGAACTATCAATCCTGAATATCTATGCTTCAAATACAAGGGCAGCCACATTCATTAAAGAAACATTAGTAAAGCTCAAAGCACACATTGCACCTCACACAATAATAGTGGGAGACTTCAACACACCACTTTCACCAAGGGAAAGATCATGGAAACAGAAACTAAACAGGGACACAGTGAAACTAACAGAAGTAATGAAACAAATAGATCTGACAGATATCTACAGAACATTTTATCCTAAAACAAAAGGATATACCTTCTTTTCAGCACCTCATGGTACCTTTTCCAAAATTGACCACATAATTGGCCACAAAACAAGCCTCAACATATACAAAAATATTGAAATTGTCCCATGCATCCTATCAGATCACCATGGACTAAAGCTGATCTTCAATAACAAAATAAATAATAGAAAGCCAACATTCACATGGAAACTGAACAAACACTTCTCAATGATACCTTGGTCAAGAAAGGAATAAAGAAAAAAATTAAGGACTTTTTGGAGTTTAATGAAAATGAAGCCACAACATACCCAAACTTATAGGACACAATGAAAACATTTCTAAGAGGAAAACCTCATAGCTCTGAGTGCCTCCAAAAAGAAACTAGAGATAATACACATTAGCAGCTTGACAACACACTTAAAAGCTCTAGAAAAAAAGGAAGAAAATTCACCCAAGAGGAGCAGATGGCAGGAAATAATCAAACTCAGGGGCGAAATGAACCAAGTGGAAACAAGAAGAACTATTCAAAGAATCAACCAATCGAGGAGCTGGCTCATTGAGAAAATCAACAAGATAGATAAACCCTTAGCCAGACTCACTAAAGGGCACAGGGAAAGCATTCTAATTAACAAAATCAGAAATGAAAAGGGAGACATAACAACACATCCTGAAGAAATCCAAAACACCATCAGATCCTTGTACAAAAGGCTATACTCAACAAAACTGGAGAACCGGGATGAAATGGACAGGTTTCTACACAGATACCAGGTACCAAAGTTAAATCAAGATCAGGTTAATGATCTAAACAGTCCTATATCCCCTAAAGAAATAGAAGCAGTCATTAAGAGTCTTCCAACCAAAAAAAGCCCAGGACCAGATGGGTTTAGTGCAGAATTCTGTCAGACCTTCAAAGAGGAACTAATGCCAGTTCTTCACAAACTATTCCTTAATCATCAGAGAAATGCAAATCAAAACAACCCTTAGATTCCATCTCACACCAGTCAGAATGGCTAAGATAAAAAATTCAGGTGACAGCAGATGCTGGTGAGGATGTGGAGACACAGGAACATTCCTCCATTGCTGGTGGAATTGCAAGCTGTTACAACCATTCTGGAAATAAGTTTGGTGGTTCCTAAGAAAACTGGACATAATATTACCCAAGGACCCACTAATACCACTTTTGGGCACAATCCCATAAGATGCTTCAACATATAATAAGGACACATGCTCCATTATATTCACAGCATTCTTATTTATAATACCTAGTAGCTGGAAAGAACACAGATGTGCTTCAACAGAGGAGTGGATACAGAAAATGTGGTACATTTACACAAGGGATTAATTCTCAACTATTAAAAACAATGATTTTATGAAATTCTTAGGCAAGTGGATGGAACTAGAAAATATCATCCTGAGTGAGGTAACCCAATCACAAAAGAACACACATGATATGCACTCACCGATAAGTGAATATTAGACCAGAAGCTTGGAATTACCAAGATACACTTCACAGACCACATGAAACTCAAGAAGAATGAAAACTAAAGTGTGGATACTTTTATCCTTCTTAGAAGGTGGAACAAAATACCCATTGAAGGAGTTACAGAGAGAAAGTGTGAAGCAGAGACTGAAGGAATGACCTTCCAGAGACTGCCCCATCTGGAGATCCATCCCATATACAATCACCACACACTGACAATTTTTTGGATGCCAACAAGTGCTTACTGAAGTCTTTTATAGCTGTCTCTGGAGAGGCTCCACTAGTGCCTGACAAATATAGAGGTATATCCTCTCAGCCTACCATTGTACTGAGCACAGGTTCCCCATTGAAGGAGCTAGCGAAAGTATCCATGGAGCTGAAGGGGTTTGCAGCACCATAGGTGGAACAACAATATGAACTAACCAGTACCCCCAGAGCTCCCAGGGACTAAATTGCCAACCAAAGAGTACACATTGCTTCAGCTGCGCATGTAGCAGAACATGGCCTAATCAGCCATCAATTGAAGGAGAGGACCTTGTCCTGTGGAGTTTCTATGTCCCAATGTAGGGAAATGCCAGAGCCAAGAAGCAGAAGTTGGTGGGTTGATGAACAGGGGGGATAGGGGACACGATAGGGGGTTTTCCGAAGGAAAACCAAGATAGGGGACAAGATTTTAAATGTAAACCAACTAAATATCAAATAGGAAAAAAATCTCATTTATAACAGCTTAAAAATTTAAGTGATGAGAGACCTCAAAAATGAGAAATTTTGAAACACTGAAGTAAGAAAGCCAGAGTAACGAATATTTATCTAATTGGACTTAGGTTCTGCTCAATAGGAAGTAATTTATGCTGGGTACTCTAAAACTTAACAATGCCTCTATGGCAGGTGAGATCATGGATCCTAGTGGAGGACCTACTACTTCACTTTCCTAAACTAGTATAATTTCTAACTGCATTAAAAATACATATCCTTATAACCACAGATAAGTGTCGCTGATGTACCTCATCAAAAAAAGCTTCAAAAATGCAGCAGACAGAGAATATAATAGAAACCCATCACTTGTCAAAATTCAGAGAACATGAGCATGGCATATTCAAACTTTTCATATAAATCTACAACACAATTCCTATATCCCAGGTTCAGAAAGCATTGTAGCAAAGTGGATGGAAAAATGGTAAGTGTTAGAAGACTAAGGCATCTGCCACAGGATAGTGTTTTTCACATATGACAGAGATGCTGTACCTAGGAAATCTTGCAAAATGACAGTACTAGCTGACATGCTAACATGGATTGGGGAAATCTCATAAGGTCCCACTCCAGGTGAACACTCTAGACAACTAATGACTGCTGAGAGAGGGAAGATCATTTTTTGCCAGGTATGAGCACCTGATGAGTTCATTATCCAATCCAAAATTATAGCCCTAAACTTATACGTGTTTGAGCTACTCTAAATGGACTCAGCAGGATACACACACACACACACACACAAACACACACACACACATTCTATATAGATGAGAATAAAGAAGAGGTTATGAATTTGACAGGTAATTGGATAAAGTGGGAGGGGTCGGAAATGGAGAAGAAAGACTAAAATGATATAAAATTGTATTAATGTATAAAAATTTTACAAAATATTTTAATAAAAATTAATAAAAATAAATATTTTAAAAGTAAAGTAAAAAATGGAGTAATCAAGGCTCAGTAAAATAAATATTGCACGTTTTCTCATTTGTAGTTATTATAATTTAATTTTTATTTTTTTTAATTGTGAATAGGTGTATCTATGTATATATGTGCCCTATGTGTGAATTCCCTCAACATCAGAGGCATCAAATGTCCTTGGACCTGGAGTTACTGCTTTTTGAGCATCGTTATGTGGATGTTTGTAACCAAACTCAGGTCCTTTGCAGAAAGTATGTCCTTTTATCTGCTGAGCCATTTCTCCAGGCCTGATCTTATCTTAGATTATGTTCATCTATCTATCTATCTATCTATCTATCTATCTATCTATCTATCTATCTATCATCTATCTATGTAACACTAAACTTTGAAACTGCTATCTGAAGTTAAATAAAACACTTTAAGTTATAAATATGCACAGGCTGGGACTTTCTGAAAAGGATTCCCACAATGGAGGAAATAATCGCCGCAGAATGTTGGGTCCTGTTTGTGAAGCCAGTCTGTTAGTCTATGTCTTTTTATCGGGGAGTTGAGTCCATTGATATTAAGAGATATTAAGGAAAAGTAATGTTGCTTCCTTTTATTTTTGTTGTTAGAGTTGGCATTCTGTTCTTGTGGCTGTCTTCTTTTTGGTTTGTTGAGGGATTGCTTTCTTCCTTTTTCTAGGGCATGATTTCTGTCCTTGTATTGGTTTTTTTTCTGTTATTATCCTTTGAAGGGCTGGATTCATTTAAAGATAATGTGTGTATTTGGTTTTGTCATGAAATACTTTGGTTTCTCCATCTATGGTAATTGAGAGTTTGGCTGGGTATAGTAGCCTGGGCTGGAATTTGTGTTCTCTTAGTGTCTGTATAACATCTGTCCAGGCTCTTCTGGCTTTCATAGTCTCTGGTGAAAAATATGGTGTAATTCTGATAGGCTTGCCTTTATATGTTACATGACCTTTCTGCCTTACTGCTTTTAATATTCTATCTTTATTTAGTGCATTTGTTGTTCTGATTATTATGTGTCGGGAGGAATGTCTTTTCTGGTCCAGTCTATTTGGAGTTCTGTAGGCTTCTTGTATGATCATGGGCATCTCTTTCTTTAGGTTTGGGAAGTTTTCTTCTATAATTTTATTTAAGATATTTGCTGGCCCTTTAAGTTGAAAATCTTCATTCTCATCAACTCCTATTATCCATAGGTTTGGTCTTCTCATTGTGTCCTGGATTTCCTGGATGTTTTTATTTAGGATCTTTTTTGTGTTTTGTATTTTCTTTGATTGTTGTGCTGATGTTCTATATGGAATCTTCTGAATGTGAGATTCTCTCTTCCATCTCTTGTATTCTATTGCTGAGACTCGCATCTATGGTTCCAGATTTATTTCCTAGGGTTTCTATCTCCAGCGTTGCCTCACTTTGGGTTTTCTTTATTGTGTCTACTTCCATTTTTAGGTCTTGGATGGTTTTATTCAATTCCGTCATCTCTTTGGTTGTGTTTTCCTATTTTTCTTTAAGGAATTTTTGTGTTTCCTCTTTAATGTCTTCTACCTGTTTAGGAGTGTTATCCTGTATTTCTTTAAGTGAGTTATAGAAGTCCTTCTTGATGTCCTCTACCATCATCATGAGATATGCTTTTAAATCCGGCCCTAGCTTTTCGGGTGTGTTGGGGTGCCCAGGACTAGGTGGAATGGGAGTGCTGCGTTCTAGTGATGGTGAGTGGTCTTGATTTCTGTTAGTAGGATTCTTACATTTGCCTTTCGACATCTGGTGATCTCTTAAGCTAGTTGTTATAGTTTTCTCTGGTTGGAGCTTGTTCCTTGGGTGATTAAGTTAGCCTCTATCAGCAGACCTGGGAGACTAGATCTCTCCTTAATTTCAGTGGTCAGAGTACTCTGCAAGCAAGCTCTCCTCTTGCAGGGAAGATGCCCAGATATCTGGTGTTCGAACCTGCCTCCGGGCAGAAGTTATTTTCCACTCAGCAGAGGTCCTAGGATCCCGTGGAGGATCCTGTGTGGGTCCTTGCGTGTGTCTGGAGGCTATGTGGGCAAGGCACACCGGTGCTGGAGTGGACCGGAAGGGACTGGTGCCTCTGAACAGGCCGGGTTATCTGCTTCCCTAGTTAATGCAGTCTCAGGTCCCGCACGATTGGATTGGAGCAGACGCTGTGTTCCACTCACCAGAGGACTTAAGATCCCATGGGGGATCCTGTGTGGGTCCTTGCGGGTGTCCAGAGATACTGCGAGCAAGGCACCCAGGTGCTGGAGTGGACCGGAAGGGTCTTGTGCCCTGATCAGGCCGGGTTATTTGCTTCCCTCTGTGCCCCATTTTTAATAGGGTTATTTCATTCTTTGGAGTATAAAGTCTTGAAGTCTTTGTGTATATAGGACATTAGCCCTCTATCAGATGTAGGATTGGTAAAGATCTATTCCCAATCTCTTGGTTGCCTTTTAATCTTATTGACAGCCTTATAAAGCTTTGCAATTTTACTATTCCGGTCAGAAAAGCGCCGGGGTAGCTAGGGCGCAGGGTCTGCTGACACTCGCCAGCTACCCACAACACCCGCCACAGGATCTTAAGACTTCTGGTGAGTGGAACACAGCTTCTGCTCCAATCCAATTGCGCGCAGGACCTGAGACTGCATTAGTTAGGGAAGCAGAAAACCGGCCTGAGTAGGACCACAGGCCTCTTCCGGCTGGACCAGAACCGGGGTACCACCAGCTACCCACGACCCCCGCCACAGGATTTTGAGACTGCTGGTGAGTGGAACACAGCTTCTGCTCCAATCTTTAAACAGTGACAACGACAACAACTAACCCCAGAGATTACCAGATGGCGAAAGGTAAACGTAATAATTTTACTAACAGAAACCAAGACCACTCACCATCATCAGAACCCAGCAACCCCACTTTGCCCAGTCCAGGGCACCCCAACACACCGGAAAAGCTAGACACGGATCTAAAAGCATATCTCCTGATGATGGTAGAGGACTTCAAGAAGGACTTTAATAACACACTTAAAGAAATACAAAGGAACACTGGTAAACAGGTAGAAGACATTAAAGAGGAAGCACAAAAATCCCTTAAAGAATTGCAGGAGAACACTGCTAAAGAGTTACGAATCCTTAAAGAAAAACAGGATAACCTAATCAAACAGGTAGAAGTCCTTAATGAAAAACAGGAAAACACATCCAAACAGATGATGGAAATGAACAAAACCATACTAGACCTAAAAAGGGAAGTAGACACAATAAAGAAAACCCAAAATGAGGCAACACTGGAGATAGAAACCCTAGGAAAGAAATCTGGAACCGTAGATACGAGCATCAGCAACAGAATACAAGAGATGGAAGAGAGAATCTCAGGTGCAGAAGATTCCATAGAGAACATCGGCACAACAATCAAGGAAAATGTAAAATGCAAAAAGATCCTAACTCAAAACATCCAAGAAATCCAGGACACAATGGGAAGACCAAACCTACGGATAATAGGAGTGGATGAGAATGAAGATTTTCAACTCAAAGGACCAGCAAACATCTTCAACAAAATTATAGAAGAAAACTTCCCAAATCTAAAGAAAGAGATGCCCATGAACATACAAGAAGCCTACAGAACTCCAAATAGACTGGACCAGAAAAGAAATAACTCCCGACACATAATAATCAGAACAACAAATGTTCTAAATAAAGATAGAATACTAAAAGCAGTAAGAGAAAAAGGCCAAGTAACATATAAAGGCAAGCCTATCAGAATTACACCAGACTTTTCACCAGAGACTATGAAAGCCAGAAGATCCTGGACGGATGTTATACAGACACTAAAAGAACACAAATTCCAGCCCAGGCTACTAAACTCTCAATTAACATAGATGGAGAAACCAAAGTATTCCACGACAAAACCAAATTCACACATTATCTCTCCACGAATCCAGCCCTTCAAAGGATAATAACAGAAAAAAACCAATACAAGGACAGGAACCACGCCCTAGAAACAACAAGAAGGTAATCCCTCAACAAACCTAAAAGAAGACAGCCACAAGAACAGAATGCCAACTTTAACAACAAAAATAACAGGAAACAACAATTACTTTTCCTTAATATCTCTTAATATCAATGGACTCAACTCCCCGATAAAAAGACATAGACTAACAAACTGGCTACACAAACAAGACCCAACATTTTGCTGCTTACAGGAAACTCATCTCAGAGAAAAAGATAGACACTACCTCAGAATGAAAGGCTGGAAAACAATTTTCCAAGCAAATGGTATGAAGAAACAAGCTGGAGTAGCCATTCTAATATCTGATAAGATTGACTTCCAACCCAAAGTCATTAAAAAAGACAGGGAGGGACACTTCATACTCATCAAAGGTAAAATCCTCCAAGAGGAACTATCAATCCTGAATATCTATGCTCCAAATACAAAGGCAGCCACATTCATTAAAGAAACTTTAGTAAATCTCAAAGCACACATTGCACCTCATACAATAATAGTGGGAGACCTCAACACACCACTTTCACCAATGGACAGATCATGGAAACAGAAACTAAACAGGGACACAGAGAAACTAACAGAAATTATGAATCAAATGGATCTGGCAGATATCTACAGAACATTCTATCCTAAAACAAAAGGATATACCTTCTTCTCAGCACCTCATGGTACCTTCTCCGAAATTGACCACATAATTGGTCACAAAACAGGCCTCAACAGATACAAAAATATTGAAATTGTCCCATGCATCCTATCAGATCACCATGGACTAAGGCTGATCTTCAATAACAAAATAAATAATAGAAAGCCAAAATTCACGTGGAAACTGAACAACACTCTTGTCAATGATACCTTGGTCAAGGAAGGAATAAAGAAAGAAATTAAGAACTTTTTAGAGTTCAATGAAAATGAAGCCACAACATACCCAAACTTATGGGATGCAATGAAAGCATTTCTAAGAGGAAAACTCATAGCTCTGAGTGCCTCCAAAAGGAAACTAGAGAGAGCACACATTAGCAGCTTGACAACATACCTAAAAGCACTAGAACAAAAGGAAGCAAATTCACCCAAGAGGAGTAGACGGCAGGAAATAATGAAACTCAGGGGCGAAATCAACCAAGTGGAAACAAGAAGAACTATTCAAAGAATCAAGCAATCAAGGAGCTGGTTCTTTGAGAAAAATCAACAACATAGATTAAACCCTTAGCCAGACTCACTAGAGGGCACAGGGAAAGCATCCTAATTAACAAAATCAGAAATGAAAAAGGAGACATAACAACAGATCCTGAAGACATCCAAAACACCATCAGATCCTTCTACCAAAGGCTATAATCAACAAAACTGGAGAACCTGGATGAAATGGAGAAGTTCCTAGACAGATACCAGGTACCAAAGTTGAATCAAGATCAGGTTAATGATCTAAACAGCCCTATATCCCCCAAGAAATAGAAGCAGTCATTAATAGTCTCCCAACTAAAAAATGCCCAGGACCAGATGGGTTTAGTGCAGAGTTCTATCAGACCTTCAAAGAAGATCTAATCCCAGTTCTTCACAAACTATTCCACAAAATAGAAACAGAAGGTACTCTACCCAACTCATTCTATGAAGCCACAATTACTCTGATACCTAAACCACAAAAAGACCCAACAAAGATAGAAAACTTCAGACCAATATCCCTTATGAATATTGATGCAAAAATCCTCAATAAAGTTCTTGCTAACCGAATCCAAGAACACATCAAAACAATCATCCATCCTGACCAAGTAGGTTTCATCCCAGGGATGCAGGGATGGTTCAATATACGGAAATCCATCAACGTAATCCAGTATATAAACAAACTCAAAGACAAAAACCACATGGTCATCTCGTTAGATGCGGAAAAAGCATTTGACAAGATCCAACATCCATTCATGATAAAAGTCTTGGAAAGATCAGGAATTCAAGGCCCATACCTAAACATGATAAAAGCAATCTACAGCAAACCAGTAGCCAACATCAAAATAAATGGTGAGAAACTTGAAGCAATCCCTCTAAAATCAGGGACTAGACAAGGCTGTCCACTTTCTCCATACCTATTCAACATTGTACTTGAAGTCCTAGCCAGAGCAATTCGACAACAAAAGGAGATCAAAGGGATACAAATTGGAAAAGATGAAGTCAAAATATCACTTTTTGCAGATGATATGATAGTATATATAAGTGACCCTAAAAATTCCACCAGAGAACTCCTAAGCCTGATAAACAGCTTCGGTGAAGTAGCTGGATATAAAATTAACTCAAACAAATCAATGGCCTTTATCTACACAAAGAATAAACAGGCTGAGAAAGAAATTAGGGAAACAACACCCTTCTCAATAGTCACAAATAATATAAAATATATTGGCGTGACTCTAATTAAGGAAGTGAAAGATCTGTATAATAAAAACTTCAAGTCTCTGAAGAAAGAAATTATAGAAGATCTCAGAAGATGGAAAGATCTCCCATGCTCATGGATTGGCAGGATCAACATTGTAAAGATGGCTATCTTGCCAAAAGCAATCTACAGATTCAATGCAATCCCCATCAAAATTCCAAATCAATTCTTCAACGAATTGGAAAGTGCAATCTGCAAATTCATCTGGAATAACAAAAAACCTAGGATAGCAAAAACTCTTCTCAAGGATAAAAGATCCTCTGGAGGAATCACCATGCCGGACCTAAAGCTTTACTACAGAGCAATTGTGATAAAAACTGCGTGGTACTGGTATAGTGACAGACAAATAGACCAATGGAATAGAATTGAAGATCCAGAAATGAACCCACACACCTACGGTCACTTGATCTTCGACAAGGGAGCTAAAACCATCCAGTGGAAGAAAGACAGCATTTTCAACAAATGGTGCTGGCACAACTGGTTGTTAACATGTAGAAGAATGCGAATTGATCCATTCCTATCTCCTTGTACTAAGGTCAAGTCTAAGTGGATCAAGGAACTTCACATAAAACCAGAGACACTGAAACTTATAGAGGAGAAAGTGGGGAAAAGCCTTGAAGATATGGGCACAGGGGAAAAATTCTTGAATAGAACAGTAATGGCTTGTGCTGTAAGATCGAGAATTGACAAGTGGGACCTCATGAAACTGCAAAGCTTCTGCAAGGCTAAAGACACCATCAATAAGACAAAAAAAACCACTAACAGATTGGGAAAGGATCTTCACCTATCCTAAATCAGATAAGGGACTATATCCAATATATATAAAGAACTCAAGAAGGTGGACTCTAGAAAGTCAAATAACCCCATTAAAAAATGGGGCTCAGAACTGAACAAAGAATTCTCACCTGAGGAATACCGAATGGCAGAGAAGCACCTGAAAAAATGTTCAACATCCTTAATCATCAGGGAAATGCAAATCAAAACAACCCTGAGATTCCACCTCACACCAGTCAGAATGGCTAAGATCAAAAATTCAGGTGACAGCAGATGCTGGCAAGGATGTGGAGAAAGAGGAACACTCCTCCACTGTTGGTGGGATTGCAAGCTTGTACAACCACTCTGGAAATCAGTCTGGCGGTTCCTCAGAAAATTGGACATAGTACTACCGGAGGATCCAGCAATACCTCTCCTGGGCATATATCCAGAAGATGTCCCAACCGGTAAGAAGGACACATGCTCCACTATGTTCATAGCAGCCCTATTTATAATAGCCAGAAGCTGGAAAGAAACCAGATGTCCCTCAACAGAGGAATGGATACAGAAATTATGGTACATTTACACAATGGAGTACTACTCAGCTATTAAAAAGAATGAATTTATGAAATTCCTAGCCAAATGGATGGACCTGGAGGGCATCATCTTGAGTGAAGTAACACAATCACAAAAGAACTCACACAATATGTATTCACTGATAAGTGGATATTAGCCCAAAACTTAGGATACCCAAGATATAAGATACAATTTGCTAAACGCATGAATCTCAAGAAAAATGAAGACCAAAGTGTGGACACTGTGCCCCTTCTTAGAATTGGGAACAAAACACCCAGGGAAGGAGTTACAGAGACAAAGTTCGGAGCTGTGATGAAAGGATGGACCATTTAGAGACTGCCGTATCCAGGGATCCATCCCATAATCAGCTTCTAAACGCTGACACCATTGCATACACTAGCAAGATTTTGCTGAAAGGACCCAAATATAGCTGTCTCTTGTGAGACTATGCAGGGGCCTAGCAAACACAGGAGTGGATGTTCACAGTCAGCTATTGGATGTATCACAGGGCTCCCAATGGAGAAGCTAGAGAAAGTACCCAAGTAGCTAAAGGGATCTGCAACCCTATTGTTGGAACAACATGATGTACTAACCAGAACCCCGGAGCTCTTGTCTCTAGCTGCATATGTATCGAAAGATGGCCTAGTCGGCCATCAATGGAAAGAGAGGCCCATTGGACTTGCAAACTTTATATGCCCCAATATAGGGGAATGCCAGGGCCAAAAGAATGGGAATGGGTAGGTAGGGAAGTGGGGGGCGCTATGGGGGACTTTTGGGATAGCATTGGAAATGTAATTGAGGAAAATATGTAATAAAAATATTAAAAATTAAAAAAAAGCTTTGCAATTTTATGAGGTCCCAATTGTCTATTGTAGATCTTAGCACATACATCATTGGTGTTTTGTTGAGGAACTTTTCCCCTGTGCCTATGAGTTTGAGGCTCTTCCCCACTTTCTCTTCTATTAATTTCAGTGTATCTGGTTTTATGTGGAGGGCCTTGATCCACTTAGAGTTGAACTTTGTACAAGGAGATAAGAATGGATAGATTTGCATTCTTCTACATGCTAACCTACAGTTGATCCAGCACCATTTGTTGAAAATGCTGTCTTGTTTCCACTAGATGGTTTTAGTTCCTTTGTCAAAGATCAAGTGACCATAGGTGTGTGGATTCATTTCTGGGTCTTCAATTCTATTCCAGTGATCTACCTGTCTGTCTCTGTACCAGGACCATGCAGTTTGTATCACAATTGCTCTATAGCACAGCTTGAAGTCAGGGAAGGTGATTCTACCAGAGGTTCTTTTATTGTTGAGAATATTTTTTTGCTATTCTACGTTTTTTTGTTATTCCATATGAATTTACTAAATGCCCTTTCTAACTCAGTGAAGAATTGAATTGGAATTTTGATTGGGATTGCATTGAATCTGTAGATTGCTTTCAGCAAGATGGCTATTTTTACTATATTAAACCTGCCAATTCATGAGCATGGGAGATCTTTCCATCTGCAGAGATCATCTTCGATTTCTCTCTTCAGAGACTTGACGTTCTTATCATACATATGTTTGACTTGCTTAGTGAGAGTCACACAAAGGTATTTTATATAATTTGTGACTATTGTAAAGGGTAGTTTCCCTAATTTCTTTCTCATCCTATTTATCCTTTGAGTAGAGGAAGGCCATGAATTTGTTTGAGTTAATTTTATATACAGCCACTTTGCCAAAGTGGTTTATCAGGCTTAGGAGTTTTCTGGTGGAATTTTGAGGGTTACTTAAGTATATTATCATATCATCTGCAAATAGTGAGGTTTGACTTCTTCCTTCCCAATTTCTATCCTTTGAACTCCTTTTGTTGTCTAATTGCTCTGGCTAGGACTTTGAGTACTACATTGAATAGGTAGAGAGAGAATGGGCATCCTTGTCTAGTTTCTGATTTTAGTTGGATTGCATCATGTTTCTCTCCATTTAGTTTGATGTTGGCTACTGGTTTTTAGTATATTGATTTTATTATGTTTAGGTATGGGCCTTGAATTCCTGATCTTTCCAAGACTTTTATCATGAATGGATATTAGATTTTGTCAAATGCTTTCTCAGTGTCTAATGAGATAATCATATGGGGTTTTTTTTTGAGTTTATTGATAAGGTGGATTACATTGATGGATTTCTGTATATTGAACCATCCCTGTATCCCTGGGATGAAGCCTACTTGATCTTGATGGATTATTATTTTTATGTATTCCTGGATTCAGTTTGTGTGAATTTTATTGAGTATTTTTGAATAGATATTCATAAGGGAAATTGGTCTGAAGTTCTCTTTCGTGGTTGGGTCTTTGTGTGGTTTAGATATCAGAGTAATTGTAGCTTCATAGAATGAGTTGGGTTGAGTACCTTCTGTTTCTATTTTGTGGAATGGCTTGAGGAGTATTGTACTATGTCTTCTTTGAAGGACTGATAGAAATCTGCACTGAACCCATCTGTTCCTTACCTTTTTTTGGCTGGGAGACTACTAATGACTGTTTCTATTCCTTTAGAGGACATGGCATTGTTTAGATATTTTATCTGATTCTGATTTAACTTTAGTACCTGGTTTCTGTCTAGAAAATTGTCCATTTATTCCAGATTTTCCAGTTTTCTTGAATATAGGCTTTTGTAAAAGGATCTGATGATTTTTTGGATTTCCTCAGATTCTGTTGTTATGTCTCCTTTTTCATTTCTGATTTTGTTAATTAGGTACTGGCTCTGTGTCCTCTAGTTAGTCTGGCTAATGGTTTATCTATTTTGTTGATTTTCTCAAAGAACCACCTCCTGGTTTGGTTGATTTTTTGAATAGTACTTTTTGTTTCCACTCGGTTGATTTCGGCCCTGAGTTTGATTATTTCCTGCCATGTACTCCTCTTGGGTGAATTTGCTTCTTTTTTCTAGCACTTTCAGATATGCTGTCAAGATGATAGTCTATGCTCTCTCCAGTTTCTTTTTGTAGGAACTCAGAGCTGTGAGTTTTTGTGGGGCCATGGGTGTTGTGGAAAGAGGGGAGTGAGAGAGTGCCCATGTCCTGCCAGAGTTCAGGTACTCTGGGCAGGCAGACACGGGAAGACTTCTGGACGCTTTCCACACAGCCCTGAGTGGGCATCTGGCTGTGTTAGGCCACTGACCCCCACATGGAGCATGGTGGACAAGGGGCAGCCCCAGGTACCAGGTTCTCAGACTCCAGCATCCCACGCTGGATATGGTGGAGGAGCTTAGAACAGAATAGGGGCCCCAGGGCAGCACTGAGCCCTGGAAATAAGGGAAGAGAAGGCAAGGGAGAGGGGGCACTGGATGGTTCACATGCAGGCAAGAGTCCTTAGTCTGTACCATGGCTGGAACCTAGGAAGGCCTTCTGATGGGAGGTTAGAAGCTGCTCATTAGGAGAAAGCCTATCACATCGTTCAAACACGGCAGGCCTTCATGATCAGAGATAGTCTGTTTTTAGAGCTTTATTGTAGAAAGGCAGGGGTGGAAGAAGGTAGAAAGAGAGAGAGAGAGCAGCCATGGCCACATGGAGAGGGGGGAAGGAAACGAGAGAAAGAGAGGTAGAGAGTAAGAAAGGTGAGGGAGGAGGGGCCAAAGAGCCCCTCTTATAGTGAGCTTTGCTATCTCTCTGTTGCTAGGTAACTGTGGGGAGGAGTCTAGCCAGAATGCCAGAAGCTTGGGACATTGTCTACTTGACTGATAGCCACATGCCTCTCCTGTGGGAACTGTGGGGGCGGTAACTTCAACAGGAGCCTTCTGTTGCATGTAGGTGGAAATTACCACCCACCAGGTTCCAACTGGGTTCAAGACCTAAGCTCAACTGAAGATCATGCTGTCTGTGCAGAGCCCATTGCCCCACAAGTTTTCCTCTTAGGATTGCATTCATTGTCTCCCATAAATTTGGGTATGTTATGGCTTCATTTTCATTAAAATCTAAAAATTCTTTCATTTCTTTCTTTATTTTTTTCCTTGACCAAATTATCATTGAGTAGAGTGTTGTTCAGCTTCCACATGTATGTGGGCTTTTTATTGTTTTTGTTGTTCTTGAAGACCAGCCTTAGACTGTGGTGATCTGATAGGATGCATTGGATTCTTTAAATCTTCTTGTATCTGTTGAGGCCTGGTTTGTGACACAAATCATATGGTCAGTTTTGGAGAAGGTACCATAAGGTGCTGAGAAGAAGGTATATTCTTTTGTTATAGAATAAAATGTTCTGTAGATATCTGCTAAATCAATTTGTTTTATAACTTGTTAGTCTCACAGTTTCATTTGTTTAATTTCTGTTTCCCTGATCTGTCCATTGTTGGGAGTGTGGTGTTGAAGACTCCCACTATTATTGTGTGTGGTGCAATATGTTCTTTGAGCTTTAGTAAAGTTTCTTTGATGAATGTGGGTGTCCCCCTGTTAGGAGCATAGATATTCAGAATAGAGAGTTCTTCTTCATAGGCATTTCCTTTGATATGAAGTGTCCTTCCTCATCTTTTTTGATGACTTTAGGTTGGAAGTTGATTTTATTCAATATTAGAATGGCTACTCCAGCTTGTTTCTTGGAACCATTTGCTTGGAGAATTGTTTTCCAGCCATTTACTCTGAGATAGTGTCTGTCTTTGTTTCTGAGGTGGGTTTCCTGTATGCAGCAAAATTTTGGGTCCTTTTTACTTATCCAGTCTGTTAATCTATGTCTTTTTATTGGGGAATTGAGTCCATTGATATTAAGAGATATTAAGGAAAAAAGATTGTTGCTTCCTGTTATTTTTGTTGTTAGAGATGGAATTATATTTTTTTGTGGTTATCTCCTTTTTGGTTTGTTAAAAGAGGATTATTTTCTTGCCTTTTCTAAGGTGTAATTTCCCTCCTTGTGTTGAAGTTTTTCCATTTGTTATCCTTTGAAGGGCTGGATTTGTGGAAAGATATTGTGTGAATTTGGTTTTATCACAGAATATCTTGGTTGTTCCATCTATGGTTATTGAGATTTTTGTTGGGTATATATTGGCATTTTTGTTCTCTTAGGGTCTCTATGATGTCTGCCCAAGATCTTCTGGCTTTCATACTTTCTGGCAAGAAGTCTGGTGTAATTCTAATAGGTCTGCCTTTATATGTTACTTAACTTTTTTTTTTCATTGCTGCTTTTAATGTTCTTTCTTTGTTTTGTGATTTTGGTTTTTTGATTATTATAGAAATTTTTTCTAATACAATCTATTTGGTGTTCTGTAGGTTTCTTGTATGTTCAAGGGCATCTCTTTAGGTTAGGGAAGTTTTCTGCTATAATTTTGTTGAAGATATTTCCTGGCCATTTAACATGGGAATCTTCTCTCTCTTCTATACCTATTACCCTTAGAGTTGGTCTTATCATTGTGTCCTGGATTTCTTGGATGTTTTGAGTTGGGATCTTTTTGCATTTTGCATTTTCTTTGATTATTGTGTCAATGTTTTCTATAGTATCTTCTGCACCTGAGATTCTCTCTTCCATCTCTTGTATTCTGTTGCTGACGCTCACATCTATGGTTCCAGATTTCTTTCCTAGGGTTTCTATCTCCAGCGTTGCCTCACTTTGGGTTTTTTTTTTTATTGTGTCTACTTCTCTTTTTAGGTCTAGTATGGTTTTGTTCATTTCCATCACCTGTTTGGATGTGTTTTCCTGTTTTTCTTTAATGACTTGTAACTCTTTAGCAGTGTTCTCCTGTATTTCTTTAAGTGAGTTATTAAAGTCCTTCTTGATGTCCTCTACCATCATCATGCTATATGCTTTTAAATTCGGATCTAGCTTTTCAGGTGTGTTGGGGTGTCCAGAACTGGCAAAAGATGAAGGCCCAAAACAGGACCTATCCCAGAAGCTGTGTTGCTTCGGCTGTTAGCTTCTGTAGTCCACACTCTCACCTGAACAGACTTGTCTCAGAGGGATCCAGGAAACAAGATGGCTCCCCCAGTTTCTCCGGCAAAGACCTCCCAGGCAGGACGAACACCTCACCTCTGGCAGGGAAGGTGCCCAGATGTCTGCAGCCCGAAATGGGGTCTGTCTCAGAAGCTGTACTCTAGGGACCTTGGGGGTGTCCACCAACTCTGTGCCCAGGTGACCTAGTGCTGGTGCCGACCGGAAGGGACTTGTGACCCTGGTCAGGCCTGGTTTCCTGCTTTCCTAATGCTGTCTCAGGGCCCATGCGATTGGATTGGATCAGAAGTTGTGTTCCACTCAAGTGGTCCTAAGATCGCGTGGAGAGTACTCTAGGGGACCTTTGGGGTGTCGGCTGACTCTGTGCCCAAGGTGAACCGGTGCTGGTGCCGACCGGAAGGGACTTGCCAGAGCTTAAAATCTTGGCTCTTACTGTGAAGAAAACCCAAAATAAGAACAATTTTTAGACATTGGAGTTCATTGTAAAAAGGCTGTACTTCAATGTCCTTCAAAATCACCAAAGGATTTTATCTCCATAGTAGCTAAGCTAAGAGGTGACAGTTCTTCTGCACCAAGGAAGGAATTGCAGACATGATTTTTTTGATAGAGAATTCCTACTATAGTCAAAGCTATTTGACTTGAGTGATTGTCTTCATTCTCAGCCCACAAGGAACAGGTTACATTCATTTAAGAAATGGTGTGTGTTGTCATGCAGTGGTAACACATGCCTTTAATCCCAGCACTTGGGAGGCAGAGGGAGGCAGATCTCTAAGTTCAAGGCCAGCCTGATCTACAGAGTGAGTTCCAGGACATCTAGGGCTACACAGAGAAACCATGTCTTGGAAAAAAAGGAAAGAAAACAGAAGAGAAGGGGAGCGGAGGGGAGGGGAGGGGAGGGGAGGGGAGGGGAGGGGAGGGGAGGGGAGGGGAGGGGAGGGGAGGGGAGGGGAGGGGAGGGGAGGGGAGGGGAGGGGAGGGGAGGGGAGGGGAGGAGAGGGGAGGGGAGGGGAGGGGAGGGGAGGGGAGGGGAGGGGAGGGGAGGGGAGGGGAGGGGAGGGGAGGGGAGGGGAGGAGAGGAGAGGAGAGGAGAGGAGAGGAGAGGAGAGGAGAGGAGAGGAGAGGAGAGGAGAGGAGAGGAGAGGAGAGGAGAGGAGAGGAGAGGAGAGAAGAGAAGAGAAGAGAAGAGGAGAGGAGAGAAGAGAAGAGAAGAGAAGAGAAGAGAAGAGAAGAGAAGAGAAGAGAAGAGAAGAGAGAAAAGAAGTGATGTGTGTATTAAAATTAAGATGGTGTCTCCATGAAGCGACTATTTCAATGAACAATGGTTCTACTTGGAGGGTGGCACAGACATTAGGTGAGGGTAAGATTCTGGTTCATTAGCTATGACGATTTGAAAAGCATTCATCTCAGAAAAGGGTAACTTAATACGGTCCTCTTCTGTAAAATTGATACAATAATTATAAATATCAAGCAAAGAATTCAGTCTCACTCTTTGTTGTTCTCTTACAAGCCACCTCGAACTTGGGGACTTTATGGAACAACAGGGATTTTGGTGTCTAACAAGATAGAAACTCTACAGGAAGATGAACAAAGTCAACTAATCTGGACCCTTGGGGGTCTCAGAGACTGAACTACCAATCAAAGGACATACATGAACTGGGCATAGGCTTCCCTGCACATAATTAGCAGATGTGCAGCTTGATCTTCAAATGTGTCCTGAATAACTGGAACAAAAGCTCTTGCCTGTCTGTAGGATATGTTCTTCTAGCTAGGTTTCCTTGTCTGGCCTCAGTGGGAAAGGATGCACATAGCCTCACAGAGACTTGATGTACCAGCATGGTGGGATATATAGGGGGCTCCCACATGCTCAGAGGAGAAGGGGAGGGGTGATAGGGGGAAGGATTTTTGGATGGTGAGACTGGGGGGTGACTGGAAGGGGTGAAGTGAGCAGGATGTAAAGTGAGTACTTTAAAAATAAAAATAATATGTATAAATAAGCAAAATAAAAGAAAGAAAATACAGCCTTCAGTGCAAAAAATCTTTGGCAGGTGCATACCTGACAGGAGATTAACATCCAGAATACACAGCAACTCAAAAATATGAAGAATAATAAACTGAATAAAAATAGATAAAAGACTAAATGGAGAGGTCTCAAAAGGAGATATGCAAATGGCCAATACACAGTTTTTCAAGTATTCAACATCCCTCACCTTAAGGTAATCAAAATGAAAATTAACTTGAGTTCCATTTCACTCAATTAAAAAAGGCCATCATCAAGAGAGCAAATGTCAACTAGAATTTGCAAGAGAACTTATTCACTGATGACCATGACACATCTGTACTATGACACTAGGTAGACGGTGAAAATAGATTGTTAGCACGTAGAATTACACAGAAAAACCTTCATTTATTGTCAACTCATTCAACATGGAATTACTAAGTAATCTAACATAGATGGAGAGGGGTTTGATAATGATAGTAGTAGGTACAATTAATGTTCTCACGGAGATGTGAGAAGGCAAAATGAGTGAACCGACATGAAAAACATGGACTACTTTTCTGTTCCAATGAGGAAGCCTTAAACATACCATCTGCTTACTATATTCCTTCCCTTTTCACATATGGGCACAGCTAGAATGTTGGATGATGACGTTTAAATTTTTTCAGAAAGTTGTATGTCTGCACTGTCTTCTTTTGGGTAGTCTCTCATGTTGAATTGACATGTTGTCCTTTGGAAGCTTCACAGTGAGTGAGGTTTTTTATGATCTCATGCTGCTTAAAACCAACCATAGGATGGGCTGTAGACATAGCTTGGACATTAAAGACTAGCCTCACATCCAAAAATGTAAAAACAACTAGTGTTTGGGTAAATTTTTGTTGTGAGTGAGACACTTTAAGTTGCTTATAATCAGGAAAATTCCTGATAATTTGGGATGGTGTGCAGTTACTTTTCTCCTCATTCACTACTAACAGAGTGAGCTCCATTCAAGACAAAGCCAAGTTCATTATCTGAGTATGGAATGACTATGCATCTTTCAAGACTTTTGGGCTTTCTTATTGGTGCTATTTTTTACTGAGTTTTACTTATTCTCTTTAAATTTTACCTTTTCTTAAGCTCAGGAAATAGTGATCAGTGGCCATAATTGGTCTCCACTAGGGATCCCTGTAGTAAATTGGTCTGGGAGAGGTCCTAATTAATTACTATGCCTTACTTAGTGAGTTATACAGGATCTGACTCCTCCGGGATACTGGGCACTTGAAGCCCAGGGATGGCAGGCGTGTGGATGTATGCATGGATGATGCAGATAGGTGATGAGTACAGAGTCTGCTAGCCCTGTGTCTGCAAATAAAATGAAGGTGAGTGGGATCATCAATCAGAAACTTGGACTCAGCCTCAGGAGAGCTAAGTTTAGTCAAGAAAATAAGCAGGTGTGTTTCTGTGAATCTACATGAATTTCCAGCATGATGCAGGACAGTTTTTCAGGTAAGATAAATACTTCTATTCTATGTCTTCCAAGACTTCATCATACTGTTAAACTATGTGTCTCATGGTCCTCGTGTAACCTCTTTCGTATAGGTGGGTTCATTACAATTATTGATCATAATTTTTTCTTTCAGTATTAAATCATTTCATCACAAGAGCAGCCCTGTGAAATGGAGTTCACTGCTGTTGTGCTAAAGGGTAGTTTTCTATACTTTCTCCTGTGGGAACTTAACAAACTCTTAACAATGTCCTTTCCATGATGATGATTAATTCTATCTTCATGAGTTCACAAACATCTATGTTACTGGAATTGTATATTACCTCTAAAAGCAGTCCATCAAAGGTGACATTTAGATCATCTAGGTGTTCAAGTAAACGTAGAATGTGAACTACTCATCAAAACTCAGTGATTCTACAGAATACAAGATGAGGCACAGATGTAGCAAATGTTAGAAACATATTTCTTGTGATTTCCCTGTGCTGTTTAATTTGAGAACTGTGGTTTTAACACCTAAAGAAGGTATAAAGCCCATTGGCCTATTAGTGGTAACAGTTGGCAGTCCTTTCTCGGGATTCTGATCTTTGTTTGCACATATAATACAAAGGCACTGTTCATTTACTGGAGAAGCAAAAACTGGACTTGCTGGCACATTACTTTCATTTCAGTGCTAAGGAAAGAGATTCTGAAGTCTCTCTTTAGGCAAGGCTGAGATACACAAGAAGAGCATCTTTTTAAATGCTGGATGACATTTTTGTGATATGATTTTCCTGCTGTAATGTTTATCCACTATGCTTTAAGTGTGCAAGCTCTGAATGCAGATGGACTAAACACTATCAGTCTGTGAAGATTCAAGCATTCATCCTAGTTTGTAACATTTCACAAAGTTTACTGAGATCTATTGATGTTTCTCCTGTTTTGTTATTTTGAGACGCATCATAGATTCAAATTATCCAGTGTTGTCAAAAATCATAGTGTGTGTGTGTGTGTGTGTGCGTGCGTGTGTGTGTGTCTGTGTGTGTGTGTGTGTCTGTGTGTGTGTGTGTGTGTGTGTGTGTGTGTGTGTGTGTGTGTGTGTGTGTGTGTGTGTGTTTTCCCATGCATATGACTTCTATACAGATTGACTTTGGAATCCCTGAGAACAGTAGAGGTTAGAGAGTTGTATCTAAGACAAAAGATGCAAACTTTTTCTATGAAGAAATATATTTTTCACCAAAATCCTTACTCTGATTGTATGAAGCTCATCATGTGATATAGTGTTTCTTTTTTACTCAAAGTTCACACATTTTAATGACATTTAGAAAACATCTGCATATCTGGATATCAACTAAAGTTATTTAAAAACTAGCATTGGGCTTAAGCCATTTGATTCATAAATTAAATTAACCATAATATATAAATTATATTTATACATAGAATAAATGTCTGAGGAATAACTCAAGTGAAGACTCAGAGTAATTTTGTTGCTTCTTCATGTTATAATTTAGAAACATTTCATCCTGTGTTGCACATCAGGATCAATTACATTTTGAGGATTAAAGCATATAGATATAATATATAGTCATTGGCACTTCTGAGAAGTGAAACTAACTCTAATACTAAAAACATGTTAGATCTCTCACACTCATTATAGAGTGTAAAATTTAGTGATAAGTATTCAAGTATTTATATTTAAATGGTAATTTTTTCTACCTTTGAGGTTGAACTAATCTGTAGAAGTTTGAGCTACAGGTAACAAATTTTCACTGGCCAAATACATGCAACATGATAGGTATTGACCCTATTTGGAGATTATGAATGATTGTAAATAACCAAATAGAATGAAGGCATTTGTGACCTTTCCTGCATAAACTTTACATTGATGGGAAGATAGTTTAAAGCCATAATCAGAATATTAATTACATGGGAAGTAAGTATAGGATGCTATGAAGCGTGGTTGAAGGTATCACATAGTACGGGAAGACAGGGTAAGTTTAGTTATGTATGTGATAAGCAATAACCATTACATATGAGTGAGGATGAACCAAATGAAATGGAAACAGAAGGGAGGAAATAAGAGGCAGAAAACAAGCAACTCTAAACTGTGGGTTGTGAAGAGATTGATCCCAGCATTGAATGATAAAAGGAAAGCATGTGGAACCGTGCGGGTTGTACAACTATCACCTGTGAGATGACAAAAGAGCATTTGTGTCCCCAATAGGAGCCTTGTTCTTATCCTCATAACAAGAGTGATGATCTAAATAATTAATCAAAATATGTGAAGGATCTCCTCTGTTAAAATGCCACAGAGTAAATGACACATGTTGAAGGAGAAGAGAAGGATCAGGAGACAAGAGAAGATGGGTGTGAACTGAATCTACTTCTATATTCCAATAAAGATAAGGGGTGGTCCTGATAAATGAATAAAATCTCACAGGGAGGAATGGATGGATAGGAGAATGGAGAAGAGACTTTGTAGAATATATAACAACAGTTCAAGTTAAGGAAAGAGTGAATGGTTCTAAAATCACAAATTTCTGATGAAAATCATATTGGTTTTTGTGGTTCTATGGAGACTGGAATGGAAAGGGAACAAGAAATGCTTACAGAAATAATAAAGTGACACCATGAATTTCACTTGGGGCTTTTGAGCTTCATGCCTGTCATACATGCAATGGAAGGAAGATGATTGGTTAACAGTGAAGCAGAAAGCTGTATGTTACAGGGACATGCAGGTCTGCTTTTGAACTTGTAATGTAACACATTGGAATATATGAGATTTTCTTAAAATTTATATTAAATTGTGTTGACAACATTTAGCCAAATTCATTAAAAATATCAAAGTATAAAATTGCACAGGCCAAATTACAAACAACAAGAAGAAGAGAAGCATCAGGAGACAGGAGAAGATGGACATGAACTTGAAGCAAGAGAAAGAAAAATTAGTCCAATTTTTCATCACAGTACAAGTGTATGAAACTATTTAGAAAAGAATTAGAGATGCATATATTTTAAAGAAAAGTTAAGGAAAAGCATTAGTAATTTTAATGAGTACAGACATTTGGTGTTTTAAAATTATAATTTCTACAAATATGGTCAGCTCCATTGTTGTAGAATATGTTCCCTAGATATATGTTGACTTTTTTATTTTAAAGAATCTGATGATTTCTCATTAGGAAACTGGAGAGGAAGAATGATAAAGAGCAACCAAACTCTCTTCAGCCAGTTCCTCCTCCTGGGCCTGCCTATCCCCGTAGAGCAGCAGCAACTGTTCTTTGCCCTGTTCCTGGCCATGTACCTCACCACCGTCCTGGGAAACCTCATCATCATCATCCTCATTCACCTGGACTCCCATCTCCACACACCCATGTACTTGTTTCTCAGCAACTTGTCCTTCTCTGATCTCTGCTTTTCCTCTGTCACAATGCCCAAGATGCTGCAGAACATGCAGAGCCAGGACACATCCATCACCTATGCAGGATGCCTGGCACAAATGTACTTTTTTGATCTTTTTGGAGGCCTGGAAATCTTCCTCCTTGTGGTCATGGCTTATGACCGCTATGTGGCGATCTGCCTTCCCCTTCACTACACCAGCATCATGAGTCTCAAGCTCTGTGTGTGTGCAGTACTGATATCCTGGGTATTTAACATGCTGTATTCCATGTTGCACACTCTACTCTTGTCTAGGTTGTCATTCTGTGAGGACAACATGATCCGCCACTTTTTCTGTGATATGTCTGCCCTGCTCAAGTTGGCCTGCTCTGATATTTATATAAATGAACTTATGATATATATCTTGGGAGGGCCCCTTATGGTCATTCCATTCTTACTCATTGTTGTGTCCTATGTACAAATTATCTTCTCTATTCTAAAGGCTTCATCTACTCGGGCCATCTACAAGGTTTTCTCTACCTGTGGCTCCCACCTGACTGTGGTGTCACTATTCTATGGGACAATTATTGGTCTCTACTTATGTCCATCAGATAATAACTTTACAGCAAAGGAGGCTTCTATTGCCATGATGTACACAGTGGTGACTCCCATGCTAAACCCTTTCATCTATAGCCTGAGGAACAGAGATATAAAGGAGGCCCTTATAAACGTTCTTATCAAGAAAATACCTTTATAATGGCAACTCTGGGATTTTTACTTAAATTTATTTAGTGAATATACTGCTATTAATATTACAAAATTTATCCTTCCTAGGGAACCCACATACAAGTACATACTACATAATATTCCCATCTGCAAAAGGGAGTTTTAAAAAGTAGTTCAATGCGAAAAGGGGACCTTGGAGATTCAGTGATGCCACCCTCTGCCTTAAATGTGTGATTCTGCTGGGCATAGTGGCACACAACTTTAATCCCAGAACTCGGAAGGCAAAGGCAGGCAGATCTCTGAGTTCAAGGCCAGCCTGGTCTAAAGAATGAGTTCCAGGACAGCCAGGGCTACACATGGAAACCCTGTCTCATTTAAAAAAAAAAAAAGTGTGATTATAAGTAATCATTAAGTAAAAGCCAATGTTTTATCAGATTCTGTTCCTTACATTCTTTTTATTATTATGCAAAATAGATTCTTCTCTCATACCACACATGTCAGCCACAATTTCCCCTTCCTCCACACCTCTATGCTTCTTCCCCAAATATACTCTTCCCTTTCCTCTGCTGAAAAGACCTGGCCTCCAAAAGAGGACAACTAAACACCACAATACAATATACAGCAAGAAAAGATAAAAGCCCTCAAAGATAAGACAACACAATAAAAGGAAAAGACTCTTAAATCTGGAAAAAGACTCAGAGATAAACCTGATCCCACTGTTTGGAGTACCACAAAATCACCAAGTTAAGAGACCTAACATATAGGCCTATGACCTAGTAGAGACCACTGAAGGATCCCTGCTTGTCTTATCAGACTTTGGGAGCCCATGTGAACCATTGCTTAGTTGATAGTGTGGGACTGTGTTCTCCTGGTGTATTCCATCCCCTTTGATTCCTACAATCTTTCCTCACCCTCCACAGGGTTCCCCCATCTCTGAGGTGAGGAACCCAGTGGAGGCTGCCAATTTGAACTCTTTCTACATAATGTTTGGGTATAGATCTCTGCATCTGCTCCCATTTGATACCAGAAGAATTCTGTTTAATAATGACTGTACTGTTGTCATATCTAGCCCTAAGCCCCTTAGCATGGTAGTTGGTGGTAGTTGGTAAAGAGTGGAATCAATGATAGAACCCCTGGGGACCAGGTGAGAAATAGAAGCAGACTCATTTATTGTAGTAGTGGGGAGTGCCTTTGTGCCATCTGTCCATGTCTCCTCAGTGTGTAAATGCTTGTTCCACTTAGCTGGCACCAGCCAATTGGCTGTTCTGGTCATAAGCTCTGTCTTTGTTCATCCCCAGGTATCAGGCAGGCTCTGGGGTTCATAAATGTGGGAGTGCCTGCTGCACCTGTATGGGCCATTGCACACTGCTAGTCAGAACATGCTGACTCACTATTTTTACTATCCACAATGTTACTTTCAAAAGTTGCCAGCTCTGTGGGAGCCAGAGTTCTATGCTCTGACCTTGTTGACCCCACCTCAGGAGGCCACCAGCATAAGGAACTATGCCTGTCGTAAGTTGCCCCAGCTATTGGGGTTTTCCAATCATTACTACAGGCTCTGGAAGATCAGCCTCCCTGGAGAACATGCCCATGTGGAGTAGGTCAGCCTATTCAGAGGCCTTTGTATCTATAACCTCCGGAGTGGTGCCCTGTTCAGGGCCATCAACAATTGGAGCATGGTCTTATTGATGGAACACTGGAGCAACATATGCTGCATAAGACACTTATAGAGAAAGATTACAAACCAAACACCCCCTAATATTGTGTAAATGTCCATCCAAGAGGGGTTAAAGATCCTTTTAAGGTCTTTACTTTAAGGTCTCATACTTTAGTGATAAAGCTCATTTCAAGGACATAGCTGGAGGTCTAGTGAAGTTTAACTATTTGTTCCCTGAATGTTATAGAATAATTGAGGGACTTGGTGGACCATGTCTTCTTGGTGTATAGACCAACTTCAGCCTATCTGAGGTGAAATTATGTACCTGGTAGGGGGTCAGGCAGAAAGACCTAAACCTAGGGTCATAGGCAAGAAGAGACATGTCCTGTACCATCTCAACAGGTCAACCTGTTGTAAAATATGGATGACCTAGTAAAGATAATTAAGCATCTCCTATGCCTGGAGGGCATCAGCAGAGTGGAATACTACTCTGTCTAACGTTTCTACTGTTTTCATAGGCCACTGTTATTGTAGTTGTCCCCACTACAGCTGCCAAGATGGCTCTAATTGTGGACACAGTGATGCCACACTCTTGTTTGACCTGTAGTAGGGGTTGTGAGTCAGTTTTAGACATCAAAGTGATACCATGGAAATGAATTGCATTAGTCATAGGTATCCATGTCTCAGCAGGTTCACATAGGAAGATGGTCAATTTGGTGTGGTAGGACCAGAATGTCATTAGATGTCATGGTAGAAAACAGTTTAGCACTTCTTGGAGGTCAGAAGCATTTGTTAGAAGAAAGGAGCATGGGGGGAAGGGAGTGAAGACATACCGGGGTGAGGAGCAGTGGACCGTGAGAGAAAGCCTGGTCCTTGGTTGACCTGAAGGCTTGAAGTCCTGGGGACCCTGAAGGAATGGTATGAACTTTGCCTGCTTCTGGCACCAAGCTCCTGTCATGTACCCTCAACTCCTCATAGATTTGTGGCCATCAGTCATGTAAGGGCAACACCCCAAACCCTTCCACATGTATTGAAGCATCCCTATCATCTCAGACCAAGACAATAGGAAAAGAGATGTGACCTGTGGTCACATAAGCTCAAGACAGAGATCTCCATGCAAATGAGGTATGTAGAGGCCCAGAGGATGTTGCCAATATGCTTCCCTTCCCAGACATTCCCTTAAAAAGATACTTAATCTCAGGTCCACCCTGAGAAGTGGGGTATGGTTTTATTCATCAACTTTCTGCCATCACAATAAATGTCTCAGAACCATGAACTATTATCTCTATTCATCGAGATCTACCATGGGGAGCCATGGAGAAGGCCTTTGCTACAGAACAACAGTCTAATCTCCTATAGAAGGCCTCTCTATATTCTTAGCCACAACTGCCACCAAGCCAAGGACATTCCCCGTGGAACAAGCCAGATCCTCCCTTTCCCCCAACCCCGGCCCTAGGCAAGACAGAGCCCACAGGCACCCAAATCCAGTCTCTGCTCTTCTGCAGCTCCCAGAAGCACCTCAGTGTCCAAATATCTGAGAACCATATGGCCCCAGCCTCTTCGCAGGCCCTGGGACTCCCAAGCCAGCCTCTGGCTTTCCTACAACTCAGACTGAGCTTTCCCACCCTGAGCAGTGGATCAGTGCTTCCCTACAGCCTTACACCTGCCAGACATGGTGTGGAATAAACACAGTCAAACTCCCTGCATCCCACCTTCCCAAGAAGCCTTGGGAAGAGAGGTTGTGTGCCCAACATAACCCTACACTGGGGTAGGCGCCTAAATAATTTGGGAAATTTAACTATTTTTACATTCATACCATTGCCAGATGGGTCACTAAAAGCCCTATTTAAGATACTACCAACCCTTAACAGAAAGAGGGGGTGTAGGTTGATACATCCAGGGACCCCACAAATGCCCCTGTTTCCCAGAATGATATCATATATAGTCTGGGTGGATGTTCTAAAGAAATATGGCTGGTCCTCATCTGGTAGGAAGCACCATAGCCCTAAGGTATAGGGAGACACATAAGAATCATTGGAGTTAACAGTATGTTCCCCAAAATCCTGGACTCAGCCAGAGGGGGTAGGGTTGACAATGATCCCACAGGATTGGAAGTTTGACTATGGTGGGCAGTCTACTTGTAGAGAGACAGTGAGGAACAGTAGCATGATAGATACCCCACTGAGATGGAGAGGAAACAGGGCCAGCTTAGGAACAAACAACAGGGGAAAGAATCTCCATACCCAGCCTCTTCCCACAGTTTTATTGCCATGAAAATCCCATTGTAGGGTTCTTAAGTTGGATGCAAGGGAATCCCTCAGCTTCTATCACAAAACAGATGATTCTAGCTACAGTTCAAGTGCTGGTAATCATCTGAGTTGCATCTATAGGGTCCATGAGTGGAAGTCCCACTGTGCTGTTGGTCATAAAAAATATAGGGTACCCAGGGCAACCTGAGTTCAAGGCAATAATAGGGGTGGCAAAGGCACAAGGGCCCATAACGCCTCACCCATATCCAAGAGAGTAGAATGAAGAGAAAATTAGACCCCCCAACATCCATGGGGGTTTTCTCGAGGTCCTCCACAGCAGGTCTAACATCTCTCACTGGCACCCATATCTGCATTGTGCATCCCTGAGGAAAAACACAGGCATAACCTCAGTCTTGTGTCAGGAGGGGGACAGGTGGGTGGCTGCCAGTGTGAGGTAAGAGAGTTTCTCCACCTAACCAGGAGGAGAGGAGTGCTGTGGACACTGAGGATAAATGTTTATAAGCAGGGCTAAGGCCCTTATCATCAAAGATAAGAAAAGTCTTGTGGAAAAGGGCTTTCACCAAGGCCAGATGCAGGTCAGGCTTAGCCTCGGATAATGTGACCTTTGCCAGTAGGGCTTTTAGAAATCTGTTGGTCCTCACCACAATGGCCTGTCCTTGTGAGTTGTAGGGAATGCCAAAGGTGTGATCAATTTTCCAGGATATCAGGAAATCATCAAGTTGTCTAGAGGATTAGGCAGAGCCATTATCAGTTTTTAGGGCCCAAGACACTCCTGTTACCTGCATGGCCAACTTAAGGGCCTTAATGACATGGGACGATTTTTCTCCATCAAGGGGCAGAGCATAGACATAAGATCAGATATCTACTATTATGAGCACATAGAGGAGGCTCCCAAATAGAGAGTAATTAGTAATGTCTATCTGCCCTATGGGCCTGGGAAATAGGCCTCTAGAATTCATGCCCCTCATCCCCAATTGAGGGGACCCAAGGAGGGGCACAAGTAGCACAGTAATGGCCAGATGTTTAAACTGACATTGAGAGCCCTAGGATAAGTTTGTGAAGGCTCTGTGGGGACTGGAGAAATTGTTGGTGCAGCATTTGGACCTCTTCCAAGAGCTCAAGGTTCACAATCATAATCATGTAGTCCATTCGATCATTCCCACAAGCCAGGGCACCATGGAACCCCAAATGTGACCTAATGTGGCAAATATACAAAGGATGGGCTTGTGGTCATTGTCAGGGAGAGGAGGTTCAGGTGTTCTTTAATTTTGAATAAGGGTGGTACATGGGTCACCTAAACTACATATTGGATATCAGGAAAAAAAATTAACAACCTCATCCTGACATATCTCAAAGATCATTACAATCACCATTAGCTCTCACAGCTGAACTGACCCAGGCTTGGGAAGTACCTGGGTACTTCCTGTTTGACAGGGCATTGTATCAAGATGCTATATCTGAGCTTGTTACTGTCAGAGAATGCAAGGATGACCACCCCACACACACACTACTAGGGAAGAGGGGGGTTGTTATAGGATTTAATCATGAAGGGGAGTAAAAGGAAGATAGAAAGTCACCTGTCCTGGGGTAGGTCATTGTCTAATGCCCCAGAAATCCAGTCACCATTTCCTGAAAGCTAATTGAATCTGACCAGAGGGACTATGAGTGCCTCAGTGAGAAAGGCAAAATGATTTTATCTGGTCTCATTCTGCTTAAAAACTGCTGTTGGATGGGCTGCAGAGATGGCTCAGCAGTTAAAGGCTAGGTTCAAAACCAAAAATATAAAAACTACTGATGTTTTTTGTGTAATTTTTTCTTGATTGAGACACATTAAAGTATTAACAATCAGAATAATGGCTGGTAAGCTGAGGTGGTTTTCAGTTATCTTTTGTCACTCCTCGCCGGTAATAAAGTGGGCTCCAGTCAAGCAAAAGGCCTGTTCATTACTCAAGCAGACGATGAGTATGCATCTTTTCATGCTTTTTTTTTTCTCTTGGTGCTACTATTTATTAGTTTTGTTAGTTTTCTTGTTTTTCTTTTAAGTCTACCTTCCTCTAAGTGTAGGGAGGTGGGATTGGTGATTATAATTGGTCTCCACTGTAGGTCACTAAGGTAAATTGGTCCTAGAGAGGCCTTAGGTAATTATTTTGTCTTTAATTCCTTATACAGGATCTGGAATCCTCTGGGATGTAGGACCCATAAGGGCAAGCGATGGCAACAAGTGTTGTGGGCAGGGATGATGCAAATAGGTGATGATTACAGAGGCTGCTATTCCTGTGTCAGCAATTAAAATGAAGGTGAACAGGATCATCAACCAGAACCTTTGACTTAGCCTCAGCAGAGCAAGTACATTCAGGAAAATAAGCAGCTGTCTTCCTGTGAACCCACATGAATCTCCAGTGTGATACAGGACAGTTTGGGGGGTATGATAACATTCTTCTTTTCTCTCTCTCCAAGACTGTACCACACTGTGCAAGTATTTTTTCATGGTCATCCTGTAACCCCTTTCATATTGATGGGCTCCTTAAAATTATTTTTTCCCTCAGAATCCTACTGTCTCAACACAGGAGCAGCCCTATGAAGTGGGGTTCAGTGATGTACTGCTGAAAGGTTGTTCACGATACCTTCACGTGTAGCGTCTTCATAAACTCTGAACACATATGATGATCTATTTTATCTGTACAGTTCGCAAATCTCTGTTTTACTGATATTGAATGAGAGTATTCCTAAGTGCAGTCCATCAAGGTGACATTAATATCATTTATGTGTTCATGTCAATGTACATTAAACGCTACTCAACCAAACAAAGTGCTTCTACAGAATCCAAGGTGACAGAAAGATGTAGAAACAATTCCCTTATGATTTTCATGTGTTGTTCCATTAGAGAACTATAGGATTAACACTCAAAGAAGGTATGAAGTCCACTGGCCCATCAGTGGTAGTAGTTGATGGTGATTTTTCTGAATTCTGATCTTTGCACATATGCATGTAAAACACAAAAGCAGTGTTCATTGCAGGAGAAGCCGAAACTAGGCATCATGGCACCTTCATGTAATCACAGTGTTCAGAACACAAAGGCATATGTTAGGTTGTATATTTGAGGCTGATCTGGGGCACATAAGGATAACATAGTTTTAAGTTATGTTTGGTTTTTTCATACATTGTTTCCCTTCTGTAATTTTAATCCACAATGTTTAAGTGAATTCAGCTTAAACAAACACTGTCAATCTGAATTCAGCTACATCAAACACTGTCAATCTGCGACGATGCAAGCAGTCAGAATATGTTACATCATTTCAGAGAAAATTGTTGAGGTCTGTTGGCATTTCTTCTGTTTTGTCAGATTTAGAAATGTGACAGATTCATTAGACAGTGTTGCCCAGAATCACAGAATGACATGTCTAGGGTGAGTGTGTGTGTGTGTGTGTGTGTGTGTGTGTGTGTGTGTGTGTGTGTGTGGTTATTCATGTGATTTAGGACACAGAATGGATAATGTTAGAGACTGATAAGGAAACATTTGAAGAACTAGGATTTATTCTGATAAAGTGGGAGCCAGTCAAGCAAAAGTCTTGATTGTTTCCTAAACAAGGAATGAGTGTACATCCTTCCATGCTATTTTTTACTCTATTGTTGTGATTTCATTGCTTTGTTTGTTGTTGTTGTTATTGTATAAATTCTTCCTTACCATAAGTATAAAAAAGGAGAGATTGGTGACTATAGTTTGTTTTCATTAGAGATCCCTAAGGTAAATTGTTTTTAGTAAGGTCATGGGTAATTACTATCTTTAATGAGTTATTCAAGATCTAGACTCCACTCAAATGCAGGACTCCTAAGGCCGACGGATAGCAGCAGAGGGGTGTCTGAGTAGGGATGATGGAGACAGGTAATGAGAACAGAGGCATCTAGTTCCTTGTCTGCAAATAAATTGAAGGTGAGCAGGATCATGAAGCAGAAGCTATGACTCATCTTCAGCAGAGCTGGGGACACTCAAGAAAATAGGCAGGTGTCTTGCTGTTAATCCACATGAATTTCCAGAGTTATCAGGACAGTTTTTTGGGGGTTCACAGATTTCTGACAAAAAAAAAACTGATTGTTTTAAACTAAGCTATGGCAGACTAAAGAGGTAAGAGAATGATGAATGCATTGGAAATGGTAAAATGGAGATACGAATTTCACTTGGGCCATTTGAGGTTCTGATGCCTGTCATACATGCAATGGAAGTAAGATGGTTAGTTAACAGAAGAACAGAAATCTGTATGTTACATGACATGCACATCTAAGTTTGAAGTGGAAACCTAGGCACTGGGATATATGATATTTTCCTGAAATTTTTATGAAACTATGATGGGAGAGTTTAAGCAAATTCTTCAAGAATACCAATATATAAAATAACAGAGCGAATTACAAATGAAAAAACAACACTTACCCAGGATGAGCAGGTAGCAGGAGGGAAAAGCATTAGTTCATTTTGTATCTAGGTAGAAATGGCATAAAACTGTCTAGAAAGGAATGGTATATTGGAACCTATTAAAAGTTGAAAACTTTCCAGGCATGGTGGTGTACGTCTTTAATCCCAACACTCGGGAGGCAGAGGCAGGCAGATTTCTGAGTTCGAGGACAGACTAGTCTACAGAGTGAGTTCCAGGACAGTCAGGGCTATACAGAGAAACCCTGTCTTAAAAAACCAAAAAAAAAAGAAGAAAGAAATGTTGAAAAATTATTAACAAGTGTAATGAGTACAAGCATTAAGAGTTATGAGATTATAATTACTGTCACGGGAAACAGAATAAAATAGTCGTAGGAGAAAAATGGAGGGAGGAAACTGGATGGGAGAGAGTATGGGGAGGGAAATTGGGGGGGGGGTGTGATTAAGCATGCGGAGAGACAGGAAACAGAACCAAAGGGCCAAAAGAATAAATTGAAATGAGCAGCTGGTGGGGGTGAAGGATAGGGGCCATCTCTAAGACTTGCCAGAGAACTGGGATGAGAATGGCTTCCACGAATCTAGAGAGGTGATTTTAGCTTAGACTCCTAGAGTGGGCATATGAAACCTGAAGTGGCCACCTCCTATATCCAGGTCAAATCCCCAATGGAGGGATAAGAACAACCCACCCACAAAACTTTGGACTCATAATCTGTCCTTTCTACAAGAAATGCAAGGACAAAGATGGAACAGAGACTGAGAAAATGACCAACCAGTGACTGGCCCAACTTGAAACCCATCCCAAGGGCAAGCACCAATCCCTGACACTGTTCATAATACTCTGTTATGCTTGCAGACAGGAGCCTAGCATAACTGTCCTCAGAAAGGCTCCACCCAGCAACTGACTGAAACAGATGCAGAGACCCACAGCCAAACATTGAACACAGCTCAGGGAGTCTTATGAAAGAGTTGGGTGAAGGACCCAAGGCACTGGAGGGTACAGACGCTCTACAAGAAGACCAACAGTCAACTAACCTGGACCCTTGGGGACTCTCAGAGGATGAACCACCAACCAAAAAACATAACCTGACTGGACCTAGCCCCCCACTGCACTGCACATAGGTAGCAGATGTGCAGCTTAGTCTTTATGTGGTTCCACCAACAAATGGAGGAGGGGCTCTTCCTAAAGCTGTTGGCTGTCTATGGATCAAACTTCCCTAACTGAGCTGCCTTGTCTAGCCTCCATGGAAAAGGATGTGGACAGTCCTACAGAGAATTCAAGTGCCAGGTTGGGTGATACCTAGGAGGGGAGGAGGAGCTCCACCCTCTCAGATGAGATGGGGAGGGGAAATGGGGGAGAGTAGAAGGGACTGTGTAAGTGGGTATCCAGAGGGGGGCAGCGATCTGGATCTAAAATGAATGAATAAATTAATTAATGGAGGAAAATATAATTGCTATGATGACTGGAAGATCCATTGATGTAGAACATACGTCATAGATAAATGTTCATTTTTATTTTGAACTTTAAAGGACAATGCTATTCACTCATTAGAATACTGGAGACGAAGAATGATAATGAACAATAAAACCGTTATCTCCCAGTTCCTTCTCCTGGGACTGCCCATCCCCCCCCCCCCCAGAGCACCAGCACCTGTTCTATGCCCTGTTCCTGGCCATGTACCTCACCACCATCCTGGGGAACCTCATCATCATCAACCTCTAATACTGGAATTCCATCTCCACACACCCAAGTACTTGTTTCTCAGCAACTTGTCTTTCTCTGATCTCTGCTTTTCCTCTGTCACAATGTCCAAATTGCTTCAGAACATGCAGAGCCAGGATACATCCATCTCCTATTCCAGTTGTCTAACACAAATGTACTTTTTATTGGTTTTGGGTGACCTAGAGAGCTTTCTTTTTTTTTTTTTTTTTTTTTGGACATGGTCTATGATCGCTATGTAGCCATCTGCTTCCCTCTGCATTACACCAGCATCATGAGTCTCAAGCTCTGTGTGTATCTGGTGCTGATGTCCTGGATATTTGACTTGCTGTATTCCATGTTGCACACTCTACTCTTAGCTAGATTGTCATTCTGTGAAGACAATGTGATCTGCCACTTTTTCTGTGACATATCTGTCCTGTTCAAGTTGTCCTGTTCTGACATTCATATTAATGAATTAATGATATTAGTCTTAGGAGGACTCACTATGGTCATCCAATTCTTACTTATTGTTGTGTCTTATGTACAAATTGTCTCCTCCATTCTAAAGATTCCTTCTGCTAGGGTTATACAAAAGATTTTCTCCACCTGTGGATCCCACCTATCTGTGGTCTCACTGTTCTATGGAACAATTTTTGGTCTCTTTGTATATCCATCAGCTAATAACTCTACTGTGAAGGAGACTGTCATGGCCATGATGTACACAGTGGTCACTCCTATGTTGAACCCATTCATGTACAGCCTGAGGAACAGAGAAATGAAAGAGGCCCTGATAAGGGTCCTTTTCAAGAAGAAAATCTCTTTGTAATAATTCCCCTGGGATTTTTACTTAAATTTAACCAGTAAATATATTGATACTATTATTATTAAATGTACCTCTGCAATAAGACCCAAACTTAAGAACTTACTACATAATACTGCTATTTGCAAACAGGAGTTTTGCACATGTGATTCTAGAAAACCATTAGGTAACAGCTACTGTTTAATCAGATCTCCATTCCTTACATTCTTGTTATACCAATATTTTGTGATGTTAGACAAATTTTTGTGTTGACTGCAGTATACCTTTTAAATATGAATAAATGATATACCATAATACTATGTTGATGGTCAGTAAATCTTTCTTTACTTTCTCTTTTCTTTTTATTTCTTCTTCTTTCATATAATATATCCCAAATGCATTCTTCCAGACTCCTCTCAACCTCCCCTCTCTCACAGATCCACTGATCCTCTGTTTCCCTTCATGGAAACAAACCAAACACAGCATAACAAGATGCAATAAAACTAGACACAATCCCACATAACCAGGCTGGATAGGGCAACTTGGGAGGAAGAAAAGGGTCCCAAGGGTAGGCACAGGAGTCAAATATATGCCCATTCCCACTGTTAGAAGCCCTATAGAGTCCCCAAGCTAAACAATCACCGCTTGTGTGCAGGGGGCCTAGTGCAGGCCCATGTAGGCTCTGTGATTGCTGCTTCAATCTCTAGGAACCCCTGTAGACTTGCTTTGTTGTTTCTGGGTGCTGTGTCCACATCATGTCTTCTATCCTTCAGGCTCCTACAATCTTTCCTCCTCCTGTTCCAAAGTGATTCGTCAGCTCCACCTTATCTACTCCGCTCCCATCAGCTGCCAGGGAAAGCCTTTCTGATGGTGATTGGGCTAGGCACTGATCTATCGGGATAGCAGACTATGATTAGGAAAATTTTCGTTGATGGCCCAGTCAGCCATCATTGGGAAGAGAGTCCCCCTGGTCTTGCAAACTTTATATGCCCCAGTACAGGGAAACACCAGGGCCAAGAAGTGGTAGTGGGTGGGTAGGGGAGCTGGACAAGGGGAAGGTATAGGGGACTTTTGGGATAGCATTTAAAATGTAAATGAAGAAAAATCTAATAAAAATTTTGGAAAAAAAAAAACAAATGCTTGCTGACAGGAGTCTAATATAGCTGTCTCCTGAGAGGCTCTGTCAATGCCTGGCAAATATAGAAGTGAATGCTCACAGCCATCCATTGGACAGAGCACAGGGTTTCCAATGAAGGAGCTAGAGAAAGTACCCAAGGAGGTGAAGGGGTTTGCAGCCCCATAGGAGGAACAACAATATGAACTAACCAGTACCCCTAGAACTCCAGGGACTAAACCACTGTGATGGTTTGTATATTCTTGACCAGGGAGTGGCACCATCTGGAGGTGTGGCCTTGATGGAATAGGTATGACCTGGTTGGAATAGGTGTGTCACTGTGGGTGTGGGCTTAAGACTCTCACCCCAGTTGCCTGGAGGTCAGTCTTCCACTAGCAGCCTTTGGATGAAGTCATAGAACTCTCAGTTCTGCCTGAGCCATGCCTGCCTGGATGCTAACATGCTCCCACCATGATGGTAATGGACTGAATCTCTGAACCTGTAAGCCAGCCTCAGTTAAATGTTGTTTTTTATAAGACTTGCCCTGGTCATTGTGTCTGTTCACAGCAGTAAAACCCTAACTAAAACAACCACCATCCAAAGAGTAAACATGGTGGAACTCATGGCTCCAGCTGCATATGTAAAAGAGGATGACCTTGTTGCACTTCAATGGGAGGAGAGGCCCTTAGTTCTGTGAAGGCTCTATGCCCCAGTGTAGGGGAATGCCAGGGCTGGGAAGCAGGAGTGGGTGGGTTGGTGAGCAGGGAGAGGAGAGGGGATAGGGTGTTTTCAGAGGGGAAAACAGGAAAGGAGATACCATTTGAAATGTAGATAAAGTTGGGCAGTGGTGGCAAACACCTTTAATCTCAGCACGTGGGAGGCAGAGGCAGGCGGATTTCTGAGTTTGAGGCCAGCCTGGTCTACAGACTGAGTTCCAAGATAGCCAGGGCTACACAGAGAAACTCTGTCTCAAAAATCAAAAAAGAAAAAAAGAAAGAAAGAGAGAGAGAGAGAAAGAAAGAAAGAAAGAAAGAAAGAAAGAAAGAAAGAAAGAAAGAAAGAAAGAAAGAAAGAAAGAAAGAAAGAAGAGAGAGAGGAAGGAAGGAAGGAAGGAAGGAAGGAAGGAAGGAAGGAAGGAAGGAAGGAAGGAAGGAAGGAAGGAAGGAAGAAAGGAGAAAAAGAAAGAAAGAGAGAAAGAGAGAAAGAAAGAAAGAGAGAGAGAGAGAGAGAGAGAGAGAGAGAGAGAGAGAGAGAGGAAGAAAGAAGTATAAATAAGAAGATATCTGATTAAAAAAAAAGAAATAAAACACTAAAAATTTCTTCTAAGAAATCTTTTTTGTTCAGCATGTAGTCTCGGTTTACTTTAGTAACTGCTCAAACACTCCTCTTAGCCCCACAAAGAATAAGCTACACGAAACAAACAAGTTAACATCCACCCATGAGTTTCTCTCCCACTTCACTACCCTCAAAGTGTATTCATCTGTGGTCAGTGATTATTATTAGTCATCTCTGTAGGTCACTGAGAGAAGTGGCCCTGTAGAGGTCCTGGATAATTACTGTCTTTAATGAGTTACTTCATCACTTGGACTCCTCTGGGACTCACAGCCTCTTATTATAGAGGTGCATTGCAGGGAAGGTGTGAAATGTGGTGTAGACACTGCAGTGAACCACAGACCTGCAAACTTTCTGTGCCCACACTGAATAAAACGAACATGATTTTTGTCAGGATTTAGGAATCACCCTTGGCGATCCAAGGTAAATTATCTTGATAGTGGGCTATTCCTTTGCTGTCCTTTGAGCTTGAGAGTATTTTCTTTTTCTTCCCAGTTGCATATTCACAGGACAATCTTTTGGGTATGATAATATATATCTTTGTCATATCTCTGAATTGTATTATTGTCATACAGTTGAAGTATTTGTTTTGTGATAAATATTAATAAACATTTTAGTGTCTCTGTGGTTCCGTACAATTACTCTTCAATTATTCTCCTAAGCCATATCATTTCAAGCTAATAACAGGTCTAGGAAATTGAGCTGAACTATGTAATTTAATTTGGATTTCTGTGGGGAGAGATTCACTGGCTCCCAGGTTGATCTCAAACTCATAGGGATCTCCAGCCTCAGCCTTCCAAGTTCTGGGACATAGGTCTGCACTGCTACCAAGAATGAGCTATGTAGTCCTTCTGCTTTTAAGTCCTCTCTGTCTCCTTCTGTCTCTCACTCCTTGTTTCTCTGTCTCTCTGTCCTTCTGTCTCTATCTGTATCTCTCTATGTCTCTGCCTTTGTGTCTCTCTGTCTATGTAGAGGTCAGAGGATATTAAAACTCATGTATTTTTCACAATACATAAGGTTTTATTGTTTGCTACCTGGCCTCCAGTCTCCCAAGGATCCTCTTATCTTCACCTTTCATCTTTCACAGGAGAACTGGGATTACAGATACATGTTACCACACATAACTTTTTTTTATGTCTAAAGATTCATTTTTATTGATGTGCATGTGTCTGTGTATAGATATGTGCAAGTGTACACAAAGATGCCCATAGACAACAGAAGAAGACATCAGACCCCCAAATAAGATAGGGAAGGGAGATTGTGAGCCACATAACATAGATGCTGGGAACCCAATCAAGTCCTCCAGATCAACAATTGATCGTAATGTTAAGCCATGATCCATCCCTGTTAAAAAAAAATAATTTAAAATCACGAAATCAAGACAGAAATAGAGAGCTCAGGAAAATGCTTATTCTCTAGAGCTGGGACAAAAATAGAAGGTAGGGGAGAAAAAAAAAGTGTGTGTCAAGAGGCTAGAAATGTACCACACCCATCTTATCATTCACAGGGGAAGCAGAATTTAGGAAACTGGGTTATGGTTTTCCATATATTGTCTCATCCCTCCATGATATTGAAACATGATTCTGAAGTATGCATCACTGAATGAAGTTGCACTAAATATTCATCAATAGAGTGAAGATCTCGTCATCCTGAGGTAGTTGGGTGGTTTCATTGAACATTGGGCATGCTGACCAAACACTATACAATTGGACTACATACCTAGCCTCACATGTTCCTTAATGCCCCTTTTCTGGTGTCTTTGTCATTTTAAAACATGCTAGGACTCATTAGTGAAGATTGACTAGAAGAAAACAAAAAACAGAGAAGAAAGGGCAATTTATTTAAAGGACACAGCCTACACAATGTTAGGAGCAGAGGGTCTAATACCTGCAGAGTCAGCCTCAAGAGTCTCTAGGAAGAGTAGAGGCTAAAGTATTGAGTCTAGACACAGAAATTATCTTTGGAAGACTTTACATTTTCTTATATATGCTTCAATTTGTTTCATAGGCATTGTCAAGTTATAAAGAGTGATTTGCTAGGTCTATTGACTTCAACATTGACAACATAGAAAATAACCTTCCTACATCATGAAGAATTGACTGGCAATTGTCAAAACTTCTTATCAGGGTCTTAAAAAATATCCTTCCCTTAATGGTATGTATGGATGAGGGAGAACTCAAGAATTTTGCATTCATGCCCATACCTTGTACTGTTCTTATAGTTTCAATAATTTATAAAATTATTAGCACATTGATTTTCCTACATCAATATCAATGATATTCTCTGTATGTGCTTTTAGTTATAATAATTACTAAAAACAACCATTTGTTGTATTTATTTATACCCTCAGTATTTAATAAATACAAAATTACCTCTCTAAACTTGATCACATAGCGTCAAGTTTTAGAGTGGTCAAGTAGGGTAAGTTTGAATTCTGCAAAGCTTAAATAAGTATTTATATTCTAATATATAAAAATATATATTAGATAGATGGATAGGTAGAAGGCAATTCAATTCATATAGTATGACTAACAAGTAAATCCATGAAAAACAAATCAGTTACATGCCAAGACTAAATGGAAGAAATGCTTAAGAAATAACTGTCTAGTGAACTATGCTAAAGAGAATTTAATAAGTGCTTAATGGTTATTTATAAAGACATGTTGATCTGAACAACATACTAATTGTGATGATATTTTTGTAAAGCATGTAAATTTGTTAAATCTTCTCAATGTTTGATGAATTTGAAATGCATTAACCTTCATTGTGAATGTTAACTGCTACTATTTTTTCTGAAGGCATTTGTGTAAACAAATGACTAGAAGAAACCAAACTGTCATCTCCCAGTTCCTTCTCCTGGGTCTGCCTATTCCCCCAGAGCACCAGCAACTGTACTATGTCCTGCTGCTGTCCATGTATCTCATCACTGTCCTGGGAAACCTCATCATCATCATCCTCATTCTTCTGGACTCCCATCTCCACACACCCATGTACTTGTTTCTCAGTAATTTATCCTTTGCTGACCTCTGCTTTTCCTCTGTCACAATGCCCAAGTTGTTGCAGAACATGCAAAGCAAAGTTCCATCTATTCCTTATGCAGGTTGCCTGGCACAAATATACTTCTTTCTGTATTTTGGAGACCTTGGAAATTTCCTCCTTGTTGCCATGGCCTATGATCGCTATGTGGCCATCTGCTTCCCCCTTCATTACATGAGCATCATGAGCCCCAGGCTCTGTGTGAGTCTGGTGCTGCTGTCCTGGGTGCTGACCACCTTCCATGCCATGCTACACACCCTGCTCATGGCCAGATTGTCATTCTGTGAAGACCATGTGATCCCCCACTACTTTTGTGATATGTCTACTCTGCTGAAAGTGGCTTGTTCTGATACCCATGATAATGAATTAGCAATATTTATATTAGGGGGCCCTATAGTTGTACTCCCTTTCCTTCTCATCATTGTATCTTATGCAAGAATTGTTTCATCCATCTTCAAGGTCCCTTCTTTTCAAGGCATCCGTAAAGCCTTTTCTACCTGTGGGTCTCACCTGTCTGTGGTGTCACTGTTCTATGGGACAGTCATTGGTCTCTACTTATGTCCTTCAGCTAATAACACTTATGTGAAGGAGACCATCATGTCTTTAATGTACACAATGGTGACTCCCATGCTGAACCCCTTCATCTACAGCCTGAGGAATAGAGACATAAAAGATGCACTAGAAAAAATATTGTGCAAAAGACAAATTCCCTCCTTCCTATGATGGTAATACTTCAGATTTTCATATAATTTCTTCTAGAAAATATTAATATTGTGATGTTGCTACAAAATTTTCCTCACCATGGATGCCTCTGTTTAAAGGTCCCACAATATAACATTTTACAACAGTAGTTAGAAGTTTATGTGAGGAGTTGAATTCTGGAAGGACCTGAATTTGGAGGACCTGAATATGTACACTTTGTCTTGTCCAGGTGATCCTGGAAACAGTAGTGTAGAATTAAAGTCATATCTCTAATCACCATGGTTCTATATCTTAATTTACTCCATTTTATCATTTTGTACAAATGCCAGCTTTGATTGTACTCTATAATCTCAGATCTGTACTCTATAAACTCGGATCAATACTTAATAATATCCAAGTATCTCAACTTTAGAGCTTTTTCAATCTTATACATGTTATTTCTACAATTTGTCATTAAATAATTGCATCACTTAATTCCCTAGACTGTATGTTTATTGTGTTGTCTCAAGTATTTTTCTAGCAGAGATGTTTGTTGACTGTTCCCACTAATGTCTAGAAGCTTATAAAATTCTCAAAAGTAAATATCTTTAAGAGGATGAAAAAGATAAGGAGAGAGTATTCATCGAGCTCTCCAAGTTTTTAATAACTATTAACTGTTCATAGACTATGGGAGTGGCTAGCTACCATCTTTCATTAGTAGTGTATTTATAGCCAATCTCACCAGCTTCCAACCGATAGATTTAAACCTATATTTACATGAAATGTTAGTTAATCTCAATAAGTCACAAAACAAAATGAATAGTTATGAATGTGAACAACAATTTCTGGAGAGGAGAGGTATGACAGAAATGGTAAGAAAGTAAGAGATGAGAGTTATTGTGTAGATGTGTGAGATTATCAGAAAATCGTCTAAAAAATAAATTATAGTGACCCTTAAAGAAAGCCACAACTGCTCACAATACAAGATCACTGTATTGTGGGGAGCCCTGCCTCAATGTCTACAGCAGCAGTGCAGATACTGCATTCTATGTCCAGGTAACATCACAGGAAAGGAATTGGAGAGATTACAAGAATGAGAATTTCAGGAAGTCTGCTGGGTGACTGTTTTCTTAGAAATGTCTGCTTTAACAAGGCCTGAAGCATGACAATATCAGTAGACACACTAATACAAGAGATAGCAAAAGTTTTACAGGGTCCCGCTCCAGATAAAAAGCTACAGACAGCTAATGACTACTAAGAAAGTGAAAATTAGGTTCTCCCAGAGATGAGTCCCCTGATTGACTGTCCAATAAAAAACTTTTAGCCTTGAAACGATATCTACTCAAGCAACAAACATGAGCTCAGCAGGTTGTGCTTACATAGTTTTGCTAGGTAGAGAGACTGACAGACAGAAGTAGATAGATAGATAGATAGATAGATAGATAGATAGATAGATAGATAGATAGATAGATAGATAGATAATAACAATAAAAAAGAAAAAGAGGCTATTGCTTTGAGAGTGGATTGGAGGGAGGAAAAGAAAGGGGAAAGTGATGTATTTACTTTTTAATAACAAATTTTAAAATATAACAATTTTACGCCGACCTGCGGGACAGTCAAACAGGGTCTGGAGATCACCTGTGGAGAGAATGAGGGACAAGAAATACAAAGAACAGACAGCAAGTCAGAAGGCCTGAACAAGCTGACAAATTTTTTATTATTCCCACACAGGTTATATACTCATAGAAGCAGGATATGGGATAAGGAGGGTGATGTAGGATCGCATTATGTCTGCGGGAATGCACCTGTTCCCAAAAGCAGAATATTGGCTAGATAATAAGTTCAGCAGGAGGAACAGAACAGAATGGATTGCTAAGTACCTGTCCACAAGATCTATAGCTATTTGTTCTCAACTGTGCTAGTACTTTCCCACAGAGGCCAAAACTTTGTGCAAATAAGCACATATGGCTGACGAGGTACTTTCCCACAGAGGCTAAGACTTTGTGCCACTAAGCACTTATGGCTGACAAGGCAGTAAAGCAGTTACTGTTCCAGCAATGTTGCTCCCAACACAATTTGATAATAATGAAATAATAATAGTAGAGTGTCAACCACCATCATGCCATACATCAAGGTTGGGCAGAAGGTACCCAAAGACATGCCCATTGGGTGGACCCATCTGCAACAGGAGCCACTACAATGTGCAAATATGTGGTGGAGAGATGGGAGAGAAAAAGAAACTTAATGAATTGAGCACTATAAAAAGAGAAGGAACTGGAGACTTGAGGGTAGAGAGAGGAATCGCCTGAAATGAATAGCCTGCCCTGTCACTGAGGCCATAGTGAAGCTCCAGCCTGTGCTGCCATGTCTAGGTCTGTAGTCATGTAGCAGTAGTGGGTCTGTGTCAATGTTTGTGGCTCATGTTACCAGCAAAGGTCATTTCAAACATTCCTGATCTGGGCTGGCACCTGAATGGTGACTTTCAAGAGCTGTGCAGAGTTGGCCACACCCTCGCTGCCTTCAGAAATCTGGAAAAAATTCCCACCCCTCAACAGCTACTGCACTCCGGAGAAAAGGTCCTGCACCAGACCCTGCACCAAGCCCTGCACCAGGCCCAGCACCATGATCATGCAATAGAACTGTGTCTGGTGGTGGAGGCACAGGTGAGCCAGCTCTGAGCCCATGAGTGTGGGAGAGCCTGCCTTGTCATCCCTTTGCCATAAGGTGGTGTAGGCTAGGGAAAGATGCCCACCTCACTCCTCACTACCTGAAGCTGGAGAGATGGCCCCAAGATGCTGAGAGTAGGAGAGCTGGCTCTACCCCTCATTGGCTGCAGGATACATGAGAGAGGGGCCATGCACCTCATCTGGGTAGCACAGTAGATCTGGAACTTCTGGCATGAGCACCAGTGTGCTGGCCCCAAGAGCATGAGAGCTGGAGAGTTATTTCTATCCTTTGCTGGTTGTGGTATTGGGTGACCTAGCTGGAACAGTGCTGGAGACCACCCTAGTGGTTTGGATGCAAGAAAGCTGATAGACTGACCAACTCAGCTGCAATACAGACCCAGTTCCAAAGCTTTGAGTTGGCCCACCCTAACATCTACCCCATCTTTGAACTGTGAAAGCATATGAAGGGGCTGGCACTTCAGAACCAAGGCTGAAGAATCTCCATGACACAGGGCAACAATGGGATATCCAGGAGTCCATGTAGGATCCAGTATTGGTAGTGTAGCAGAAGCCAGAGTCCTCAAACCAGACCAATGACTCATCCCAAAAAACATTTGAAAGCCAAGATGTGTAAACAAACGGGTACACTCTGTGACAAACTACAATTTCCACAGAGTGACATTTGTTTTGTTTTAATTCCTTTTTTTTCTGTTTTCTTTTGTGAGGAGAGGTTGCATGGGCAGAGGGTTGATACAAAGGGATGGGGAGATGAGTAGGGTTGAGGTGCATAATGTGAAAGTCACAAAGAATCAATAAAAAGTTAAAATAAAATATTAATAGATACTACCCATTTGTATCTTTCCTGGGCATATTTTCAAAGAACTCTATATCCTACCACAGAGATACTTGCTCCTCACACATGTTCATTGTTGCTCTATGTACAGTAGCCAGGAAATGGAAATTTCCTAGATGCCCATCAATTGATGGGTGAATAATAAAAATGTGGGCATTTACATAAATGTGTACTATTTTTCAGCTGTTAAGAAAAAATGAAATCATGCAACTTGTAGATAAATGCACAGGGTTTGAAACAGTCATTTTAACTGAGGTGACCCAGACTCAGAAAAACACCTTTTCAGCTATTTATTCTCAATTTTGTGTTTTTCTTATGAGACTTACCTATCCATTCATTAGCTACTTGTTGATAAGATTATTTGGGTTTTTGATGTTTGGTTACTTCCAGTTATTTATATAGCTTAGATAGTCACATAGGCTTAATATGTAGTTGGAAAAGATTCACCCATTCTGTAGACATTCGCTTTACTCTGCAGATTGTCTCTTAGTTGTACAGAAGATTTTGAATTTCATATATCACATTTGTCAATTCTTGCGATTATTTTCTGCATTGTGGGAATCCTTTTCAAAAGTCCCAGCCTGTGCATATTTATACCTTAAAGTGTTTTATTTAACTTCAAATAACAGTTTCAAAGTTTAGGGTTACATAGATAGACAGACAGACAGACATACAGACAGACAGATAGATAGGTAGATAGATGCACATAATCTAAGATCAGGGCTGGAAAAAATGGCTCAGCATATATAAACATGTACTTTCTTGCAAAGGACCTGAGTTTGGTTCCAAACATCCACAGAGCGATGCTCAAAAAGGCTGTAACTCCAGGTCCAAGGACATCTGATGGCTCTGATGTTGAGGGAATTCACACACATGGCACATATGTACATAGATACACCTTGTCTTAGTCAGGGTTTCTATTCCTGCACAAACATCATGACCAAGAAGCAAGTTGGGGAGGAAAGGGTTTATTCAGCTTACATTTCCACATTGCTGTTCATCACTGAAAGAAGTCAGGACTGGAACTCAAGCAGGTCAGGGAGCAGGAGCTGATGCAGAGGCCATGGAGTGATGTCTTTTACTGGCTTGCTTCCCCTGGCTTGCTCAGCCTACTCTCTTATAGAACCCAAGACTACCAGCCCAGGGATGGTCCCACCCACAAGGGGCCTTTCCCCCTTGATCACTAATTGAGAAAATGCCTTACAGTTGGATCTCATGGAGGCATTTCCTCAACTGAAGCTCCTTTCTCTGTGATAACTCCAGCTGTGTCAAGTTGACACAAAAATAGCCAGTAGACACCTATTCACAAATAAAAAAATAAAATTTTAAATTATAATATCTACAAATGAGAAAACGTGCAATATTTATTTTACTGAGCCTTGATTACTTCACTTTTTACTTTACTTTTAAAATACTTATTTTTATTAATTTTGATTAAAATATTTTGTAAAATTTTCATACATTAATACAATTTTATATCATTTTAGTCTTTCTTCTCCATTTCTGACTGCTCCCACTTTATCCAATTCTCTCTCATACTCATAACCTCTTCTTTATTCTTATCTATATAGAATGTGTGTGTGTGTGTGTGTGTGTGTGTATCCTGCTGAGTCCATTTAGAGTAGCTCAAACATATATATGCTTAGAGCTGTAAATTTTGGATTGGATAATGAATTCATCAGGGGCTCATACCTGGCAAAAAATGATCTTCCCTCTCTCAGCAGTCATTAGTTGTCTAGAGCTGTTCACCTGGAGTGGGAACTTATGAGATTTCCCCAATCCATGTTAGCATGTCAGCTAGTACTGTCATTTTGCAAGATTTCCTAGGTACAGCATCTCTGTCATATGTGGAAAACACTATCCTGTGGCAGATACCTTGGTCTTCTACCACTTACCATTTTTCCATCCACTTTGCTACAATGCTTTCTGAACCTGGGATATAGGAATTGTGTTGTAGATTTATATGAAAAGTTTGAATATACCATGCTCATGTTCTCTGAATTTTGACAAGTGATGGGTTTCTATTATATTCTCTGTCTGCTGCATTTTTGAAGCTTCTTTGATGGGGTACCTCAGCAACACTTATCTGTGGTTATAAGGATATGTATTCTTTTTTTCATTTTTTTTACTTATTTTATTTTTATTACGTATTTTCCTCAATTACATTTCCAATGCTATCCCAAAAGTCCTCCATCCCCCCCCCACTTCCCTACCCACCCATTCCCATTCTTTTAGCCCTGGCATTCCCCTGTATTGGGGCATATAAAGTTTGCAAGTCCAATGGACCTCTCTTTCCAGTGATGGCCAACTACGCCATCTTTCGATACATATGCAGCTAGAGACAAGAGCTCCGGGGTACTGTTTACTTCATCATGTTGTTCCAAGTATAGGGTTGCAGATCCCTTTAGCTCCGTGGGTACTTTCTCTAGCTTCTCCATTGAGAGCCCTGTGATCCATCCAATAGCTGACAGTGAGCATCCACTTCTGTGTTTGTTTGGCCCCGGCATAGTTTCACAAGAGAGAGCTATATTTTTAATGCAGTCAGAAATTATACTAGTTTAGGAAAGTGAAGTAGTACGTTCTCCTCTAGGATCCATGATCTCACCTGCCATAGAAGAATTGTTAAGTTTTAGAGTACCCAGCATAAATTACTTCCTATTGAGCAGAACCTAAGTCCAATTAGATAAATATTGGTTACTCTGGCTTTCCCACTTCAGTGTTTCAAAACTTCTCATTTTTGAGGTTGCTCATCACTTACATTTTTAAGCTGTTATAAATGAGATTTTTTTCCTATTTGATATTTACTTGGTTTACATTTAAAATCTTGTCCCCTTTCTTGGTTATCCCTCTGAAAACCCCCCTATCCAGTCCCCCATGCTCCCAGCTCATCAACCCACCCACTTCTGCTTCTTGGCTCTGGCATTCCCCTACATTGGGGCATAGAGCCTCCACAGGACAAGGGCCTCTCCTCCAATTGATGGCTGACTAGGCCATGCTCTGATACATGCGCAGCTGAAGCAATGTGTACTCTTTGGTTGGCAATTTAGTCCCTGGGAGCTCTGGGGGTACTGGTTAGTTCATATTGTTGTTCCACCTATGGTGCTGCAAACCCCTTCAGCTCCATGGATACTTTCTCTAGCTCCTTCAATGGAAAACCGGTGCTCAGTACAATGGTAGGCTGAGAGGATATACCTCTATATTTGTCAGGCACTAGTGGAGCCTCTCCAGAGACAGCTATAAAAGGCTTCTATCAGTAAGCACTTGTTGGCATCCAAAAAATTGTCAGGGTTTGGTGATTGTATATGGGATGGATCTCCAGGTGGGGTGGTCTCTGGAAGGTCATTCCTTCAGTCTCTGCTCCACACTTTCTCTCTGTAACTCCTTCCATAGGTATTTTGTTCCCCCTTCTAAGAAGGATCAAAGTATCCACACTTTGGTTTTCATTCTTCTTGAGTTTCATGTGGTCTGTGAATTGTATCTTGGGAATTCCAAGCTTCTGGTCTAATATTCACTTATCAGTGAGTGCATATCATGTGTGTTCTTTTGTGATTGGGTTACCTCACTCAGGATGATATTTTCTAGTTCCATCCACTTACCTAAGAATTTCATAAATTCATTGTTTTAATAGCTTGGTATTAATCCTTTGTGTAAATGTACCACATTTTCTGTATCCATTCCTCTGTTGAAGGACATCTGAGTTCTTTCCAGCTACTAGCTATTATAAATAAGGATGATATGAACATAATGGAGCATGTGTCTTTATTACATGTTGAAGCATTTTCTGGGAATGTGCCCAAGAGTGGTATTAGTGGGTCCTCGGGTAATATTATGTCCAGTTTTCTGAGGAACTGCCAAACTGATTTCCAGAGTGGTTGTAACAGCTTGCAATCCCACCAGCAATGGAGGAGTGCTCCTCTTTCTCTGCATCCTGGCCAGCATCTACTGTCACCTGAATTTTTGATCTTCACCATTCTGACTTGTGTGAGGTGGAATCTCAGGGTTGTTTTCATTTGCATTTCCTTGATGATGAACATTTCTTCTCTGCCATTCGGTATTTCAGTAAACAATTCTTTGTTTAGCTCTGAGCCCTGTTTTTAATAGGGTTATTTCGTTCTTTGGAGTCTAAAGTCTTGAATTCTTTGTGTATATAGGAAATTAACCCTCTATCAGATGTAGGATTGTTAAAGATCTTTTCCCAATCTGTTGGTTGCCCTTTAATCTTATTGAGAGTATCTTTGCCTTACAGAAGCTCTGCAATGTTATGAGGTCCCATTTGTCTATTGTTGATCTTAGAGCATAAATCATTGGTGTTCTGTTGAGGAACTTTTCCCATGTGCCTATGAGATTGAGGCTCTTCCCCACTTTCTCTTCTATTCGTTTCAGTGTATCTGGTTTTATGTGGTGGGCCTTGATCCACTTAGACTTGAACTTTGTACAAGGAGATAAGAATTGATAGATTTGCATTCTTCTACATGCTAACCTACAGTTGATCCAGCACCATTTGTTGAAAATGCTGTCTTGTTTCCACTAGATGGTTTTAGTTCCTTTATCAAAGATCAAGTAACCATAGGTGTGTGGGTTCATTTCTGGGTCTTCAATTCTATTCCAGTGATCTACCTGTCTATCACTGTACCAGTACCATGCAGTTTGTATCACAATTGCTCTGTAGCACAGCTTGAGGTCAGGGAAGGTTATTCCACCAGAGGTTCTTTTATTATTGAGAATATGTTTTGCTCTCCTAGGTGTTTTTATTATTCCATATGAATTTGCTAAGTGCCCTTTCTAACTCAGTGAGGAATTGAATTGGAATTTTGATTGAGATTGCATTGAATCTGTAGATTGCTTTCAACAAGATGGCCATTTTTACTCTATTAATCCTGCCAATTCATGAGCATGGGAGATCTTTCCATCTTCAGAGATCATCTTCGATTTCTTTCTTCAGAGACTTGACATTCTTATCATAGATATGTTTGACTTGCTTAGTGAGAGTCACACCAAGGTATTTTATATTATTTGTGACTATTGTGAAAGGTTGTTTCCCTAATTTCTTTCTCATCATGTTTATCCTTTGAGTAGAGGAAGGCCAAAAGCTTGGGACATTGTCTACATGAATGATAGCCACATGCCTCTCTTGTGGGAACTGTGGAGGCGGTAACTTCAACAGGACCCTTCTGTTGCATGTAGGTGGAAATTACCACCCACCGGGTCCCAACTGGGTTCAAGACCTAGGCTCTTCTGGACATCATGCTGTCTATGCATAGCCCATTGCCCCACAAGTTTTCCTCTTAGGATTGCTTTCATTGTCTCCCATAAATTTGGGTATGTTGAGGCTTCATTTTCATTAAAATCTAAAAATTCTTTAATTTCTTTCTTTATTTTTTCCTTGACCAAGTTATCATTGAGTAGTGTTGTTCAGCTTCAACATGTATGTAGGCTTTTTATTGTTTATGTTGTTCTTGAAGACCAGCCTTAGACTGTGGTGATCTGATAGGATGCATTGGATTATGTAGATCTTCTTGTATCTGTTGAGGCCTGTTTTGGGACACCAATCATATAGTCAGTTTTGGAGAAGGTACCGTAAGGTGCTGAGAAGAAGGTATATTCTTTTGTTTTAGAATAAAATGTTCTGTAGATATCTGCTAAATCAATTTGTTTTATAACTTCTGTTAGTTTCACCGTTTCTTTTGTTTAATTTCTGTTTCCATGATCTTTCCATTGCTGTGAGTATGATGTTGAAGTTTCCCATTATTATTGTGTGTGGTGCAATGTGTGCTTTGAGCTTTAGTAAAGTTTCTTTTATGAATGTGGGAGTCCTCCTGTTAATAGCATAGATATTCAGAATAGAGAGTTCTCCTTCATATATTTTTCCTTTGATGTGAAGTGTCCTTACTCATCTTTTTTTGATGACTTTAGGTTGGAAGTTGATTTTATTCAATATTAGAATGGCTACTCCGGCTTGTTTCTTCGAACCATTTGCTTGGAGATTGTTTTCCAGCCTTTTACTCTGAGGGAGTGTCTCTCTTTGTATCTGAGGTGGGTTTCCTGTATACAGCAAAATTTTGGGTCCTTTTTACTTATCCAGTCTGTTAATCTATGTCTTTTTATTGGGGATTTGAGTCCATTGATATTAAGAGATAGTAAGGAAAAAAGGATTGCTGCTTCCTGATATTTTTGTTGTTAGAGTTGGAATTATATTTTTTGTGGTTATCTTCTTTTTGGTTTGTTAAAAGGGGATTATTTTCTTGCTTTTTCTAAGGTGTAATTTCCCTCCTTGTGTTGAAGTTTTTCCATTTGTTATCCTTTGAAGGGCAGAATTTGTGGAAAGATATTGTGTGAATTTGGTTTTATCAAACAATATCTTGTTTGCTACATCTATGGTTATTGAGGGTTTTGTTGGGTATATATTGGCATTCTTGTGCTCTTATGGTCTGTATGATTTCTGCCCAAGATCTTCTGGATTTCATAGTTTCTTGTAAGAAGTCTGGTGTAATTCTAATAGGTCTGCCTTTATATGTTACTTGAACTTTTTTCATTACTGCTTTTAATGTTCTTTTTTGTTTTATGATTTTGGTTGTTTGATTATTATATAACAAGAGGAAATTTTTTTCTGATACACCATTTTGGTGTTCTGTAAGCTTCTTGTATGTTCATGGGCATCTCTTTCTTTGGGTTAGGGAAGTTTTCTTCTATCATTTTGTTGAAGATATTTGCTGGCCCTTTAACATGGGAATCTTTGCTCTCTTCTATACCAATTATCCTTAAATTTGGTCTTATCAATGTGTCCTGGATTTCCTCGATGTTTTGAGTTAGGATCTTTTTGCATTTTGCATTTTCTTTGATTATTGTGTCAATGTTTTCTATAGTATCTTCTGCACCTGAGATTCTCTCTTCCATCTCCTGTATTCTGTTGCTGACGCTCACATCTATGGTTCCAGATTTCTTTCCTAGGGTTTCTATCTCCAGCGTTGCCTCACTTTGGGTTTTCTTTATTGTGTATACTTCCCTTTTTAGGTCTAGTATGGTTTTGTACATTTCCATCACCTATTTGGATGTGTTTTCCTGTTTTTCTTTAATGACTTGTAACTCTTTAGCAGTGTTCTCCTATATTTTTTAAGTGAGTTATTAAAGTCCTTCTTAATGTCCTTTACCATCATCATGAGATATGCTTTTAAATCTGGGTCTAGCTTTTCGGGTGTGTTGGGGTGTCCAGAACTGGCAGAAGATGAAGGCCCGAAACAGGACCTGTCCCAGAAGCTGTGTTGTTTTGGCTGTTAGCTTCTGTAGTCCATACTCTCAACTGCACAGACTCGTCTCAGAGGGATCCAGGAACCAAGATGGCTCCCCCAGGTGCTCCCACAAAGCCCTCCCAGGCAGGGCAGACACCTCACTTCTGGCAGGGAAGGTGCCCGGAAGTCTGGAGCCGGAAATGGGGTCTGTCTCAGAAGCTATCCTCTAGGGACCTTGGGGGTGTCCGCCAACTCTGCACCCAGGTGACCCAGTGCTGCTGCAAACCTGAAGGGACTTGTTACCCTGGTCAGGCCAGCTTTCCTGCTTTCCTAATGCTGTCTCAGGTCCCACAAGATTGGATTGGATCAAAAGTTGTGTTCCACTCACAGGTGGTCCTAAGATCCTCTAGGGGACCTTGGGGGTGTCCGCCAACTCTGCACCCAAGGTGACCCGGTGCTGGCGCCGACCAGAAAGAACTTGTCAGAGCTTAAAATCTTGGCTTTTACTGTGCAGCAACCCCAAAATAAGAACAATTTTTAGACATTGGATTTCATTGTAAGAAGGCTGTACTTCAGTGTCCCTCACATCACCAAAGGATTTTATCTCCATGGTAGCTAAGCTAAGAGGTGACATTTCTGCTACACCAAGGAATAAATTGCAGACATGATTATTTGGATAGAGATTTCCTGCTATGGTCAAAGCTATTTGACTTGAGTGATTGTCTTCATTCTCAGCGCACAAGGAACAGGCTACATTCATTTAAGAAATGGTGTGTGTTGCCATGCAGTGGTAGCATATGCCTTTAATCCCAGCACTTGGGAGTTAGAGGGAGGCAGATCTCTAAGTTTAAGGCCAGCCTGATCTACAGAGTGAGTTCTAGGACAGCCAGGGCTACACAGAGAAACCATGTCTTGGAAAAAAAAAAAAAGAAAGAAAACAGAAGAGAAAGGGAGGGAGGGGAGGGGAGAGAAGAGGAGGGGAGGAGAGGGGAGGGGAGGAAAGGGGAGGGGAGGGGAGGGGAGGGGAGAAGAGGAGAGGAAAAGAGAAGAGAAGAGAAGAGAAGAGAAGAGAAGAGAAGAGAAGAGAAGAGAAGAGAAGAGAAGAGAAGAGAAGAGGTGTGTGTATTAAATATGGATAAAAGAACCTCTGGAGGAATCACCATGCCTGACCTAAAGCTGTACTACAGAGCAATTGTGATAAAAACTGCATGGTACTGGTATAACGACAGACAAGTAGACCAATGGAACAGAATTGAAGACCCTGAGATCAACCCACATACCTATGGTCACTTGATCTTTGACAAGGGAGCAAAAACCATCCAGTGGAAAAAAAGACAGCATTTTCAACAAATGGTGCTGGCACAACTGGCGGTTATCATGTAGAAGAATGCGAATTGATCCATTCCTATCTCCTTGTACCAAGGTCAAATGTAAGTGGATTAAGGAACTCCACATAAAACCAGAGACACTGAAACTTATAGAGGAGAAAGTAGGGAAAAGCCTCGAAGATATGGGTACAGGGGAAAAATTCCTGAATAGAACAGCAAAGGCTTGCGCTGTAAGATCGAGAATCGATAAATGGGACCTCATTTATCGTATAACCTCATATAACCTCATTATTATTATTATGGGACCACAAGGCAAAAGACACCGTCAATAAGACAAAAAGACCACCAACAGATTGGGAAAGGATCTTTACCTATCCTAAATCAGATAGGAGACTAATATCCAATATATATAAGGAACTCAAGAAGGTGGACTCCAGAAAATCAAATAACCCCGTTAAAAAATGGGGCTCAGAACTGAACAAAGAATTCTCACCTGAGGAATACCGAATGGCAGAGAAGCACCTGAAAAAATGTTCAACATCCTTAATCATCAGGGAAATGCAAATTAAAACAACCCTGAGATTCCACCTCACACCAGTCAGAATGGCTAAGATCAAAAATTCAGGTGACAGCAGATGCTGGCAAGGATGTGGAGAAAGAGGAACACTCCTTCATTGTTGGTGGGATTGCAAGCTGGTACAACCACTCTGGAAATCAGTTTGGCGGTTCCTCAGAAAATTGGACATAATACTACCAGAGGATCCAGCAATACCTCTCCTGGGCATATATCCAGAAGATGTTCCAACCAGTAAGAAGGACACATGCTCCACTATGTTCATAGCAGCCTTATTTATAATAGCCAGAAGCTGGAAAGAACCCAGATGCCCCTCAACAGAGGAATGGATACAGAAAATGTGGTACATTTACACAATGGAGTACTACTCAGCTATTAAAAGGAATGAATTTATGAAATTCCTAGGCAAATGGAGGGATCTGGAGGGCATCATTCTGAGTGAGGTAACATATTCACAAAGGAACTCACACAATATGTACTCACTGATAAGTGGATATTAGCCCCAAAACTTAGGGTACCCAAGATATAAGATACAATTTGTTAAACGCATGAAACTCAAGAAGAACGAAGACCAAAGTGTGGACACTGTGCCCCTTCTTGGAATTGGGAACAAAACACCCATGGAAAGAGTTACAGAGATAAAGTTTGGAGCTGTGAAGAAAGGATGGACCATCTAAAGACTGCCATATCCAGGGATCCATCCCATAATCAGTTTCCAAATGCTGACACCATTGCATACACTAGCAAGATTTTGCTGAAAGGACCCAGATATAGCTGTCTCTTGTGAGACTATGCCGGGGCCTAGCAAACACAGAAGTGGATGCTCACAGTCAGCTATTGGATGGATCACAGGACCCCCAATGGAGGAGCTAGAGAAAGTACCCAAGGAGCTAAAGGGAACTGCAACCCCATAGGTGGATCATTATTATGAACTAACCAGTACCCCAGAGCTCTTGTCTCTAGCTGCATTTGTATCAAAAGATGGCCTAGTAGGCCATCACTGGAAAGAGAGGCCCATTGGACTTGCCAACTTTATATGCCCCATTACAGGGGAATGTCAGGGCCAAGGGGTGGGGGTGGGTGGGTGGGGGACTGGTGGGGGGGAGTGTATTGGGGACTTTTTGGATAGCATTGGAAATGTAATTGTGGAAATTACCTAATAAAAAAAATAAATAAAATAAAATTAAGATGGTCTCTCCATGAAAAAACTGTTTCAATGAACAATGGTTCTACTTGAAGGGTGGCACAGACATTAGGTGAGGGTAAGATTCTGGTTCATTAGCTATGACGATTTGAAAAGCATTCATCTCAGAAAAGGGTAACTTATATGGTCCTCTTCTGCAAAATTGATACAATAATTATAAATATCAAGCAAAGAGTTCAGTCTCACTCTTTGTTGTTCTCTTACAAGCCACCTCGAACTTGGGGACTTTATGGAACAACAGGGATTTTGGTGTCTAACAAGATAGAAACTCTACAGGAAGATGAACAAAGTCAACTAATCTGCAACCTTGGGGGTCTCAGAGACTGAACTACCAATCAAAGGACATACATGGACTGGGCATAGGCTTCCCTGCACATAATTAGCAGATGTGCAGCTTGATCTTCAAATGGGTCCTGAATAACTGGAACAAAAGCTCTTGCCTGTCTGTAGGATATGTTCTAGCTAGGTTTCCTTGTCTGGCCTCAGTGGGAAAGGATGCACATAGCCTCACAGAGACTTGATGTACCAGCATGGTGGGATATGTAGGGGGCTCCCACATGCTCAGAGGAGAAGGGGAGGGGTGATAGTGGCAAGGATTGTTGGATGGTGAGACTGTGGGGTGACTGGAAGGGGTGAAGTGAGCAGGATGTAAAGTGAGTACTTTAAAAATAAAAATAATATGTGTAAATAAGCAAAATAAAAAAAGAAAATAAAGCCTTCATAGTGCGAAAAATCTTTGGCAGGTGCATACCTGACAGGAGATTAACATCCAGAATACACAGCAACTCAAAAATATGAAGAATGAGAAAATAGTAAACTGAATAAAAATAGATAAAAGACTAAATGGAGAGGTCTCAAAAGGAGATATGCAAATGGCCAATACACAGTTTTTCAAGTATTCAACATCCCTCACCTTAAGGTAATCAAAATGAAAATTAACTTGAGTTCTATTTCATTCAATTAAAAAAGACCATCATCAAGAGAGCAAATGTCAACTAGAATTTGCAAGAGAACTTATTCACTGATGACCATGACACATCTGTACTATGACACTAGGTAGAATTTGAAAGTAGATTATTAGCACATAGAATTACACAGACAAACCTTCATTTATTGTCAACCCATTCAACATGGAATTACTAAGTAATCTAACATAGATGGAGAGGGGTTTGATAATGATAGTATTAGGTACAATTAATGTTCTCACAGAGATGTGAGAAGGCAAAATGAGTGAACCGACATGAAAAACATGGACTACTTTTCTGTTCCAATGAGGAAGCCTTAAACATACCATCTGCTTACTATATTCCTTCCCTTTTCACATATGGGCACAGCTAGAATGTTGGATGATGAAGTTTAAATTTTTTCAGAAAGTTGTATGTCTGCACTGTCTTCTTTTGGGTAGTCTCTCATGTTGAATTGACATGTTGTCCTTTGGAAGCTTCACAGTGAGTGAGGTTTTTTATGATCTCATGCTGCTTAAAACCAACCATAGTGATGGATCACAGGGCTCCCAATGGAGGAGCTAGAGAAAGTACCCAAGGAGCTTAAGGGATCTGCAACCCTATAGGTGGAACAACATTCTGAACTAACCAGTACCCCGGAGCTCTTGACTCTAGCTGCATATGTATCAAAAGATGGCCTAGTCGGCCATCAATGGAAAGAGAGGCCCATTGGACATGCAAACTTTATATGCCCCAATACAGGGGAACACCAGGGCCAAAAAAAATGGGCATGGGTGGGTAGGGAAGTGGGGGGTAGGGTATGGGGGACTTTTGGGATAGCATTGGAAATGTAATTGAGGAAAATATGTAATAAAAAAAATTTTTAAAAAAACAACCATAGGATCAGCTGTAAACATAGCTTGGACATTAAAGACTAGCCTCACATCCAAAAATGTAAAAACAACTAGTGTTTGGGTAAATTTCTGTTGTGAGTGAGACTCTTTAAGGTGTTTATAATCAGAAAAATTCATGATAATTTGGGATGGTGTTCAGTCACCTTTCTCCTCTTTCTCTGAGCTCCAGTCAAGGAAAAGCCAAGTTCATTATCTGAGTATGGAATAACTATGCATCTTTCCAGGCTTTTTGTCTTTCTTATTGGTGCTATTTTTTACTGAGTTTTACCTGTCGTCTTTAAATTTTACCTTTTCTTAAGTTCAGGAAATAGTGATCAGTGGCTATAATTGGTCTCCACTAGGGATCCCTGTAGTAAATTGGTCTGAGAGAGGTCCTAATTAATTACTATGCCTTACTTAGTGAGTTATACAGGATCTGGACTCCTCTGGGATACTGGGCACTTGAAGCTCCCAGATGGCAGGGGGATGGATATATGCAGGGATGGTGCAGATAGGTGATGAGTACAGAGTCTGCTAGCCCTGTGTCTGCAAATAAAATGAAGGTGAGCAGGATCATCAATCAGCTTCAGGAGAGCTAAGTTTAGTCAAGAAAATAAGCAGGTGTGTTTCTGTGAATATACATGAATTTCCAGCATGATGCAGGACAGTATTTTGGGTACGATAAATACTTCTATTCTCTGTTTTCCAAGACTTCATCATACTGTAAAAACTATTGTTGTCTAATGGTTCTCATGTAACCTCTTTCATACTGGTGGGTTCATTACAATTACTGATCATATTTTTTTCAGTATTATACCATTTCATCAAAAGAGCAACCCTGTGAGATGGAGTTCACTGTTGTTGTGCTGAAGGGTAGTTTTCTATACTTTATCCTGTGGGAACCTAACAAACTCTTACCAATGTCCTCTCCATGATGATGATTAATTTTATCTTCATGAGTTCACAAACCTCTATGTTACTGGCATTGTATGATATTACCCCTAAATGAAGTCTATCAAAGGTGACGTTTATATCATCTAGGTGTTCAAGTAAATGTAGAAATGGAACTACTCATCAAAACTCAGTGATTCTACAGAATACAAGATGAAGCACAGTTATAGCAAATGTTAGAAACATATTTCTTGTGATTTCCCTGTTCTGTTTAATTTGAGAACTGTGGTTTTAACACCTAAAGAAGGTATAAAGCCCATTGGCCCATTAGTGGTAACAGTTGGCAGTCCTTTCTCCGGATTCTGATCTTTGTTTGCACATATAATACAAAGGCACTGTTCGTTTACTGGAGAAGCAGAAACTGGAATTGCTGGCAAATTCCTTTCATTTCAGTGCTAAGGAAGGAGATTCTGAAGTCTCTCTTTAGGCAAGGCTGAGATACACAAGAAGAGCATCTTTTTAAATGCTGGATGACATTTTTGTGATATGATTTTCCTGCTGTAATGTTTATCCACTATGCTTTAAGTGTGCAAGCTCTGAATGCAGCTGGACTAAACACTATCAGTCTGTGAAGACACAAGCATTCACCCTAGATTGTAACATTTCAGAAATCTTACTGAGATCTATTGATGTTTCTCCTGTTTTGTTATTTTGAGATGTATCATAGTTTCAAATTATCCAGTGTTGTCAAGAATCATAGTGTGTGTGTGTGTGTGTGTGTGTGTGTGTGTGTGTTTTCCCATGCATATGACTTCTATACAGGTTGACATTGGAATCCCTGAGAACAGTGGAGGATAGAGAGTTGTATCTAAAGCAGAAGATGCAAACTTTTTCTATAAAGAAATATATATTTTTTTACCAAAATCCTTACTCTGATTGTATGAAGCTCATCATGTGATGTAGTGTTTCTTTTTTACTCAAAGTTCACACATTTTAATGACATTTAGAAAACATCTGCATATCTAGATATCAACTAAAATTATTTAAAAACTAGCATTAGGCTTAACCCATTTGATTCATAAATTAAATTAACCATAATATATAAATTATATTTATACATAGAATAAATGTCTGAGAAATAACTCAAGTGAAGACTCGGAGTAATTTTGTTGCTTCTTCATGTTATAATTTAGAAACATTTCATCCTGTGTTGCACATCAGGATCAATTACATTTTGAGGATTAAAGCATATAGATATGATATGTAGTCATTGGCACTTCTGAGAAGTGAAACCAATGGTTAACTCTAACACTGAAAACATGTTAGATCTCTCACACTCATTATAGAGTGTAAAATTTAGTGGTAAGTATTCAAGTATTTATATTTAAATGGTAATTTTTTTTCTACATTTGAGGTTGAACTAATCTGTATCAGTTTGAGCTGCAGGTAACAAATTTTCACTGGCTAAATACATGCAACATGATAGGTATTGACCCTATTTGGAGATTATGAATGATTGTAAATAACTAAATAGGATGAACACATTTGTGACCTTTCCTGTATAAACTTTACAACTGATGGGAAGATAGTTTAAAGCCATAATCACAGTATTAAATACATGGGATGTAAGTATAGGATGCTATGAAGCATGGTTGAAGGTATCAAATAGTACGAAAGTACAGAGTAAGTTTAGTTATGTATGTGATAAGCAATAACCATTACATATGAGTGAGGATTAACCAAATGAAAGGGAAACAGAAGGGAGGAAGTGAGAGGCAGAAAACAAGCAACTCTAAAATGTGGGTTGTGAAGAGATTGACCCCAGCATTGAATGATAAAAGGAAAGCATGTGGGACCGTGTGGGATGTACAACTATCACCTGTGAGATGACAAAAGAGCATTTGTGTCCCTCATAGGAGCCCTGTTCTTATCCTCATAGCAAGAGTGCTAATCTGACTAATTAATCAAAAACCTGTGAAGGAACTCCTCTGCTAAAATGCCACAGCGTAAATGACGCATGTTGAAGGAGAAGAGAAGGATCAGGAGACAAGAGAAGATGGGTGTGAACTGAATCTGCTTCTATATTCCAATAAAGACAAGGTGAGGTCCTGATAAATGAATAAAATCTCACATAGAGGAATGGAAGGAATAGGAGAATGAAGAAGAACTTTGTAGAATATTTAACAGCATTTCAAGTTAAGGAAAGAGTGAATGGATCTAAAATCACAGATTTCTAATGAAAATCATATTGGTTTTTGTGGTTCTATGGGAGACTGGAATGGTAGGGGAACAAAGAACGCTTTAGGAAATAATAAAGTAGCACCATGAATTTCACTTGGGGCTTTTGAGCTTCATGCCTGACATACATGTAATGGAAGAAAGATGATTGGTTAACAGTGAAGCAGAAATCTGTATGTTACAGGAAAATGCAGGTCTGATTTTGAACTTGGCATATAACACATTAGAGTATATGAGATTTTCTTAAATTTTATATTAAATTGTGTTGACAACATTTAGCTAAATTCATTAAAAATATCAAAGTATAAAACTGCACAGACCAAATTACAAACAACAGGAAGAAGAGAAGGATCAGGAGACAGGAGAAGATGGACATGAACTTGAAGCAAGAGAGAGAAAAATTAGTCCAATTTTTCATCGCAGTACAAGTGTATGAAACTATTTAGAAAAGATTTAGAGATGCATATATTTTAAAGAAAAGTTAAGGAAAATCATTAGTAATTTTAATGAATACAGACATTTGGTGTTTTGAAATTATAATTTCTACAAATATGGTCAGCTCCATTGTTGTAGACTATGTTCCCTAGATATATGTTGACTTTTTTATTTTAAAGAATCTGATGATTTCTCATTAGGAAACTGGAGAGGAAGAATGATAAAGAGCAACCAAACTCTCTTCAGCCAGTTCCTCCTCCTGGGCCTGCCGATCCCCGTAGAGCACCAGGAATTGTTCTTCACCCTGTTCGTGTCCATGTACCTCACCACTGTCCTGGGGAACCTCATCATCATCATCCTCATTCTTCTGGACTCCCATCTCCACACACCCATGTACTTCTTTCTCAGCAACTTATCCTTCTCTGATCTCTGCTTTTCCTCTGTCACAATGCCCAAGTTGCTGCAGAACATGCAGAGCCAGGACACATCCATCACCTATGCAGGTTGCCTGACACAAATGTACTTTTTTGATCTTTTTGGAGGCCTGGAAATCTTCCTCCTTGTGGTCATGGCTTATGACCGCTATGTGGCCATCTGCCTTCCCCTTCACTACACCAGCATCATGAGTCTCAAGCTCTGTGTGTGTGCAGTGCTGATTTCCTGGGTATTTAACATGCTGTATTCCATGTTGTACACTCTACTCTTGGCTAGGTTGTCATTCTGTGAGGACAACATGATCCGTCACTTTTTCTGTGACATGTCTGCCCTGCTCAAGTTGGCCTGCTCTGATATTTATATAAATGAGCTTATGATATTTATCTTGGGAGGGCCCCTTGTGGTCATTCCATTCTTACTCATTGTTGTGTCCTATGTACAAATTATCTTCTCTATTCTAAAGGCTTCATCTACTCGGGCCATCTACAAGGTCTTCTCTACCTGTGGCTCCCACCTGACTGTGGTGTCACTATTCTATGGGACAGTTATTGGTCTCTACTTTTGTCCATCAGAAAATAACTTTACAGCAAAGGAGGCTTCTATTGCCATGATGTACACAGTGGTGACTCCCATGCTAAACCCTTTCATCTACAGCCTGAGGAATAGAGATATAAAGGAGGCCCTTATAAAAGTTCTTATCAAGAAAATACCTTTATAATGGCAACTCTGGGATTTTTACTTAAATTTATTTAGTGAATATATTGCTATTAATATTACAAAATTTATCCTTCCTAGGGAACCCACATACAAGAACACAAAACATAATATTCCCATCTGCAAAAGGGAGTTTTAAAAAGTAGTTCAATTGGAAAAGGGGACCTTGGAGATTCAGTGATGCCATCCTCTGCCTTAAATGTGTGATTCTGTTGGGCCTAGTGGCACACACCTTTAATCCCAGCACTTGGAAGGCAAAGGCAGGTGAATCTCTGAGTTCAAGGCCAGCCTGGTCTACAGAATGAGTTCCAGGACAGCCAGGGATACACAGAGAAACCCTGTCTCATAAAAAAAAAAAAAAAAAAAAAAAGTGTGATTCTAAGTAATCATTAAGTAAAAGACAATGTTTTATCAGATTCTATTTCTTACATTCTTTTTTTTAATTTATTTTTTTATTATTGGGTACTTATTTCATTTACATTTCCAATGCTCTCCCAAAAGTCCCCCACACCGTCCCACTCCCACTCCCCCACCCACACACTCCCACCTCTTGGCCCTGGCATTCCCCTGTACTGAGGCATATAAAGTCTGCACGACCAATGGGCCTCTCTTTCCACTGATGGCCGACCAGGCCATCTTCTGATAAATATGCAGCTAGAGACACAAGCTGGGGACATATGACTGGTTAGTTCATATTGTTGTTCCACCTATAGGGTTGCAGATCCCCCCAGCTCCCTGGGTACTTCCTCCAGCTCCTCCATTTGGGGCCCTGTGATCCATCCAAAAGCTGATTGTGAGCATCCACTTCTATGTTTCCTAGGCACCTGCATAGTCTCACAGTAGACAGCTATATCAGGGTCCTTTCAGCAAAATCTTGAAAGTGTGTACAATGGTGTCAGAGACCATCCCATGAGAAAGGGAGCCCTTCACAATCTCCCTGACAGATCAAATGGCCTCGTGCTAGGAGCTGGTTATCACTCCCTCCTCCCTATTCCCTTCCTGGCACCTGAGGCTGTAAAAGCTGAATTATAATCCCCTCTTCCCTATCTCTTCCTGAACTCCCATGCCATCCAAGGACATGAGTTATGCCTGAACCCGGCCTGACACCCCAAGTCTGTCAAGGAGAATCTATGTTCTGGAGAGAAGATGCAGAGTGCCCGCCACCTGGAGCCTGACTTCCGCCCTCATGTCAGCAGATGCCCACTTCTTTGTTCTTTGTTAAAATCCCCCCTCGACCCCTCTCTATTCCCCACTATGTATGCTTTAAAACAAGGCACCACAACTTAATAAAAGGAGACTTTGATACTTACAATCTACTTGGTCGTCTGCTTTTCTTTCTCTTTCAATCCCATATCCTTACAAGTTTGTGGTCCCACTCGCACCCACGAATAACTGAATCCCGCAGGACAGGATACAATGGTGTCAGCGTTTAGAGGCTGATTATGGGATGGATCCCTGGGTATGGCAGTTTCTAGATAATCCATCCTTTCGTCTCAGTTCAACACTTTGTCTCTGTAACTCCTTCTGTGAGTGTTTTGTTCCCAATTCTAAGAAGGGGCAAAGTGTCCACACTTTGGTCTTCTTTCTTCTTGAGTTTCATGTGTTTAGCAAATTGTATCTTATATCTTGGGTATTATAAGTTTCTGGACTAATATCCACTTATCAGTGAGTACATATCATGTGAGTTCTTTTGTGATTGGGTTACCTCACTCGGGATGATGCCCTCCAGGTCCATTTATTTGCCTAGAAATTTCATAAATTCATTATTTTTAATAGTTGAGTAGTAATCCATTGTGTAAATGTACCACATTTTCTGTATCCATTCTTCTGTTGAGGGGCATCTGGGCTCTTTCCAGCTTCTGGCTATTATAAATAAGGCTGCTATGAACATGATGGAGCATGTGTCCTTCTTGCCCGTTGGAACATCTTATGGATATATTCCCACAAGAGATATTGCGGGATCCTCAGGTAGTACAATGTCCAATTTTCTGAGGAACCACCAGACTGATTTCCAGAGTGGTTGTACAAGCTTGCAATCCCACCAACAATGGAGGAGTGTACCTCTTTCTCCACATCCTCACCAGCATCTGCTGTCACCTGAATTTTTGATCTTCCCCATTCTGATTGGTGTGAGATGGAATCTCAGGGTTGTTTTAATTTGCATTTCCCTGATGATTAAGGATGTTGAACATTTTTTCAGGTGCTTCTCAGTCATTCCATATTCCTCAGGTGAGAATTCTTTGTTTAGCTCTGAGCCCCATTTTTAATGGGGTTATTTGATATTCTGGAGTCCACCCTCTTGAATTCCTTATATATATATATTGGATATTAGTCCCCTATCTGATTTAGGATAGGTAAAGATCCTTTCCCAATCTGTTGGTGGACTTTTTGTCTTATTGACAGTGTGTTTTGCCTTACAGAAGCTTTGCAATTTTATGAGGTCCCATTTGTCAATTCTCGATCTTACAGCACAACCCATTGCTGTTCTATTCAGGAATTTTCCCCCTGTACCCATATCTTCTAGGCTTTTCCCCACTTTCTCCTCTATAAGTTTCAGTGTCTCTGGTTTTATGTGGAGTTTCTTAATCCACTTAGATTTGACCTTAGTACAAGGAGATAGGAATGAATCAATTCGCATTCTTCTACATGATAACCACCAGTTGTGCCAGCACCATTTGTTGAAAATGCTGTCTTTTTTCCACTGAATGGTTGTAGCTCCCTTGTCAAAGATCAATTGACCATAGGTTTGTGAGTTCATTTCTGGGTCTTCAATTCTATTCCATTAGTCTACTTGTCTGTCGCTATCCAGTACCATGCAGTTTTTATCACAATATCTCTGTAGTACAGCTTTAGGTCAGGCATGGTGATTCCACCAGAGGTTCTTTTATCCTTGAGAAGAGTTTTTGCTGTCCTAGGATTTTTGTTATTCCAGATGATTTTGGAGATTGCCCTTTCCAATTCATTGAAGGACTGAGTTGGAATTTTGATGGGGATTGCATTGAATCTGTAGATTACTTTTGGCAAGATAGCCATTTTTACTATATTGATCCTGCCAATTCATGACCATGGGAGATCTTTCCATCTTCTGAGATCTACTTTAATTTCTTTCTTTAGACACTTGAAGTTCTTATCATACAGATCTTTCACTTCCTTAATTAGAGTCACACCAAGGTATTTTATATTATTTGTGACTATTGAGAAGGGTGTTGTTTCCCTAATTTCTTTCTCAGCCTGTTTATTCTTTGTGTAGAGAAAGGCCATTGACTTGTTTGAGTTAATTTTATATCCAGCTACTTCACCAAATCTGTTTATCAGGTTTAGGAGTTCTCTGGTGGAATTTTTAGGGTCACTTATATATACTATCATATCATCTGCAAAAAGTGATATTTTTACTTCTTCCTTTCCAATCTGTACCCCCTTGATCTCCTTTTGTTGTCTAATTGCTCTGGCTAGGACTTCAAGCACAATGTTGAATAGGTAGGGAGAAAGTGGGCAGCCTTGTCTAGTCCCGGATTTTAGTGGGATTGTTTCCAGCTTCTCATCCTTTACTTTGATATTGGCTACTGGTTTGCTGTAGAATGTTTTTATCATGGTTAGGTATGGGCCTTGAATTCCTGATATTTCTAAGACTTTTATCATGAATGGGTGTTGGATTTTGTCAAATGTTTTCTCTGCATCTAACAAGATGATCATGTGGTTTTTGTCTTTGAGTTTGTTTATATAATGGGTTACGTTGATGGATTTCCATATATTAAACCATCCCTGAATCCCTGAAATAAAACCTACTAGGTAAGGAAGGATGATTGTTTTAATGTGTTCTTGGAATTGGTTAGCGAGAATTTTATTGAGTATTTTGCATCGATATTCATAAGGGCAATTGGTCTGAAGTTCTCTATCTTTGTTGGATCGTTCTGTGGTTTAGGTATCAGAGTAATTGTGGCTTCATAGAATAAATTGGGTAGAGTACCTTCTGCTTCTATTTTGTGGAATAGTTTGTGCAAAACTGGAATTAGATCTTCTTTGAAGGTCTGATAGAACTCTGCACTAAACCCATCTGGTCCTGGGTGTGTTTTTTGTTGTTGTTGTTGTTGTTGTTGTTGGGAGACTATTAATGACTGCTTCTATTTCTTTAGGGTATATGGGACTGTTTAGATCATTAACTTGATCCTGATTTAACTTTGGTACCTGGTATCTGTCTAGAAATTTGTCCATTTCATCCAGGTTTTCCAGTTTTGTTGAGTATAGCCTTTTGTAGAAGGATCTGTTGGTGTTTTGGACTTTTTCAGGATCTGTTGTTATGTCTCCCTTTTCATTTCTGATTTTGTTAATTTGGATGCTGTCCCTGTGCCCTTTAGTGAGTCTGGATAAGGGTTTATCTATCTTGTTGATTTCCTCAAAGAACTAGCTCCTCGATTGGTTGATTCTTTGAATAGTTCTTCTTGTTTCCACTTGGTTGATTTCGCCCCTGAGTTTGATTATTTCCTGCCTACTTCTTTTGGGTGAATTTGCTTCCTTTTGTTCTAGAGATTTTAGGCCTTACATTCTTTTTATTATTATGGAAAATAGATTCTTCTCTCATACCATACATGTCAGCCACAGTTTCCCCTTCCTCCACACCTCTAAGCTTCTTCCCCAAATATATTCCTCCCTTCCCTCTGCTGAAAAGAGCTGGCCTCCACAAGAGAACAACTAAAAACCACAATACAAGATACAGTAAGAAAAGATAAAATCCCTCATATCAAGTGTGGAGAGCCGTGCCGCAAGCACAAAACTTAGGATACCCAAGATATAAGATACAATTTGCTAAACGCATGAAACTCAAGAAGAATGAAGACCAAAGTGTGGACACTATGCCCCTTCTTAGAATTGGGAACAAAACACCCATGGAAGGAGTTACAGAGATAAAGTTTGGAGCTGTGATGAAAGGATGGACCATCTAGAGACTGCCATATCCAGGGATCCATCCCATAATCAGCTTCCAAACGCTGACACCATTGCATACACTAGCAAGATTTTGCTGAAAGGACCCAAATATAGCTGTCTTTTGTGAGACTAAGCCGGGGCCTAGCAAACACAGAAGTGGATGCTCACAGTCAGCTATTGGATGTATCACAGGGCTCCCAATGGAGAAGCTAGAGAAAGTACCCACGGAGCTAAAGGGATCTGCAACCCTATAGTTGGAACAACATTCTGAACTAACCAGTACCCCGGAGCTCTTGTCTCTAGCTGCATATGTATCGAAAGATGGCCTAGTCGGCCATCACTGGAAAGAGAGGCCCATTGGACTTGCAAACTTTAAATGCCCCCAATATAGGGGAATGCCAGGGCCAAAAGAATGGGAATGGGTGGGTAGGGAAGTGGGGGGGGGGAGTATAGGGGACTTTTGGGATAGCATTGGAAATGTAATTGAGGAAAATATGTAATAAAAAATATTAAAAATTTGAAAAAAAATATATATATATAATACACAAAATTACAAGTAGTTAAAATAATATAAAAAAGAAAAAGTAACCCTATATAGAAGGTATAGGATAAATACCTTTTCACTGTTTAAGGAATGTTTTAAATTAAAAAAATTAAAAATTAAAATAAAATAAAATAAAAAATAAATAAATAAATAAATAAATAAATAAATAAATAAATAAAAAGAGGCACAGAGAAAAGTGCAGCAAGCGTTCCCAGTCTTTGAAGGTGCAGATGGCAGACGCGTTCACGCCCCAGTGGAGTATATACAGTTTAAAGAACTTGCGGAGTCAGTCTGTAACAATGGAGTCAATGCCAACTTTACTGTGGCCCAAGTCGAAAGGCTTGCAACTCTGGCAATGACCCCGGCGATTGGATGACCGTAGTAAAAGCCGCATCTCCTAACATGGGAATGTATTTAGAGTGGAAAGCTTTGTGGCAAGACTCCTGCCAAGCACAGGCAAGGGCCAATGCCAATGTTGAAGGGGACCAAGGAACATGGACTTTTGTGTTGCTTACAGGTCAGGGACACCACGCTAATAACCAGACAAATTATCATTCGGGAGCTTATGCCCAGATCTCAGCTACTGCCGTTAAGGCATGGAAGGCACTCTCTAAGAAGGGAGAGGCAAGTGAGCATTTGACCAAGATTACTCAGGGAGACCAGGAGTCGTTCTCAGATTTTGTGGCTAGAATGACAGAAGCAGCAGGGAGAATTTTTGGGGACCCAGAAACAGCTATGCCTTTAATTGAACAGTTGATCTATGAACAGGCTACGCAGGAATGCAGGGCGCCTATTACACCTAGAAAGAGCAAGGGATTGCAGGACTGGTTGAAGGTTTGCCGTGAGCTTAGAGGGCCACTCACTAATGCCAGTTTAGCAGCTGCCATTCTACAAGGGAAAAAACGCCCTGACACGGCTGAGCTCAAACTCTGCTATGATTGTGGCGAACAGGGACACTTAAAAAAGGACTGTAGAGCCCTCGTCAAAAGGAGAGTGCCAGGACTGTGTACTAAGTGTGGGAAAGGATATCATTGGGCTAGAGATTGTCGCTCAGTCAAGGACATTCGAGGCAGGCCCCTGCAGCCAGGATTCCCTCCAGCAGTAGATAATGAGGCATTACAAAAAAACAGTACAGGGCCCCCAGGTCTCAGGGCCCGAAAACATATGGGACCCCAACAGGCAAAAGGTGGACCCCACAGTCCACAGGGCAACAGAAGGATCAGCTGGGTTGGACCTCCATACCACCACCCGATTCATGCTGATGCCCCAAATGGGGGTGCAGCCTATTCCTACTGACTATAAAGGACCTCTGCCATCCGGGAGTGTCGGCCTAATACTAGGCCGGGCCTCCCTTACCTCACAAGGTCTTATTGTTCACCCTGGAGTCGTAGATCCAGATTATGAAGGGGAACTTCAAGTTCTCTGTTCCTGTCCTCAGGGTGTCTTTTCTATTTCACAAGGGGATAGAATAGCTCAGTTAATAATTTTGCCAAGCCTACATAACTGTTTTCCTTCCTCTGGTATCCCTCGAGCTACCAGAAGGATTGGTTCTACTGGAAATGATTCTGCTTACTTAGTAATGCCTCTTGACTCCAGGCCATTTTTAGAATTAGTTATAGAAGGGAAACAATTTAAAGGGATTTCAGACACAGGAGCAGATAAAAGTATAATCTCTTCCCAATGGTGGCCAAAAGCCTGGCCCGTTACTCAGTCATCACATTCTTTGCAAGGTTTAGGTTATCAGTCCTGTCCCACTATTAGTTCCCATTCTTTGAGCTGGATAGCGCCTGAAGGTCAAACGGATTCACTACCTATGTTTTACCACTCCCAGTAAATCTCTGAGGGAGAGACATTTTACAGGCACTAGGAATGAACTTGACTAATGAATACTCGCCACAAGCTGTTCAAATGATGAAGAAAATGGGCTATAAAGAAGGAAGGGGATTAGGGAAAGGAGAGCAGGGTAGCCTTGAACCTATCCTTCAAAAAGGTAATAATGGGAGACAAGGTTTGGGTTTTTTCTAGGGGCCGTTGAGGGCTCCATGCCAATACCATGGCTTAAAGAGGAAGTTATATGGGTTCCTCAATGGCCTCTCTCCTCTGAAAAGTTAGAAGCAGCCACAAAACTAATTTCTGAACAGCTACGCTTGGGTCATTTAGAACCCTCTACCTCACCCTGGAATACACCTATTTTCGTAATTAAGAAAAAATCTGGCAAATGGCGCTTATTACATGATCTTAGAGCAATTAATGCACAAATGCGCCTGTTTGGACCAGTTCAACGAGGGCTACCATTGCTTTCTGCCTTACCCAAAAATTGGGAAATTATAATTATAGATATTAAAGATTGCTTTTTCTCTATACCTTTATGCCCTCAAGATAGGCAAAGATTTGTATTTACCATCCCAGCCATTAATCATTTAGAGCCTGATCAAAGATACCAATGGAAGGTCCTACCTCAGGGGATGGCGAATAGCCCCACCATATGTCAATTGTATGTGCAATTGGCACTTAAGTCAGTTAGAGAGCATTTTCCATCATTACTTGCAATAATTTATATGGATGACATTTTGATTTGCCATAAAAATTCACAGTTATTGCAAGATGCATACCCTATATTAATAAAAATGGTAGGGCAATGGGGATTGCAGGTGGCCACTGAAAAGGTGCAAGTTGCTCGCATGGGAGCCTTTCTAGGGTCACTCATTTATCCTGACAAGATTGTTCCTCAAAAATTAGAGATTCGCAAAGATCACCTACATACCTTGAATGAATTTCAAAAATTGCTAGAAGATATTAATTGGCTAAGACCATTTTTGAAAATTCCATCAGCAGAATTAAAGCCCTTATTTGACATATTAGAGGGAGATACCCACATCTCCTCCCACAGAGCACTTATCCCAGCTGTATGTCAAGCTTTACAAACTGTAGAAAAGGTCTTACAAGATGCTCAATTACAACGCATTGACAAATCAAAGTCATTTGAATTGTGCGTATTAAAAACTGCACAGTTACCAACAGCAGTCTTATGGCAAAATGGACCCTTATTGTGGGTCCACCCTTAATGCTTCCCCTGCAAAACTCATTGAGTGGTATCCTAATGCAGTTGCCCAACTTGCACTTTGGGGGATAAAAGCAGCCATTACTCATTTTGGGAAAGAACCTCATAAGCTAATTGTGCCTTATACCTCTGCTCAAGTTCAAACCCTGGCAGCAACAACTAACGATTGGGCAGTCTTGGTTGCCTTCTATTCAGGACAAATTGATAATCATTATCCAAAACATCCAATTTTACAGTTTGCCTTAAGCCAAGCCATAGTCTTTCCAGTAATAACAGCCAAAAACCCACTTCCGGATGGGGTAGTAGTGTATACAGATGGATCTAAATCTGGTATAGGTGCATATGTAGTAAATGGCCAAGTAACATCTAAACAATATAATGAGACATCACCCCAGGTTGTAGAGTGTTTGGTAGTTCTAGAGGTCCTTGAAACTTTTCCCGGACCACTCAATATTGTATCTGATTCCTTATATGTAGTTAATGCAGTTAATACGCTTGAAGTTGCTGGCTTAATTAGACCCTCTAGCAAGCTTGCTCACATTTTTCAGCAAACTCAGTCAGCCCTGTTACATAGAAGACATCTTGTGTATATTACTCATGTTAGGGCTCATTCTGGCCTTCCTGGCCCCATGTCTCATGGAAATGACTTGGCAGACAAAGCCACTAAAATCGTGGCTGCTGCTCTGTCCTCACAGGCAGAGGCTGCAAGGGAGTTTCATAAACGCTTCCACGTGACGGCTGAAATATTATGCTGCTGTTTCACTTTAACAGGAAAGAAGCTCGTGACATTGTCACCCAATGTCAAAACTGTTGTCAATTTCTGCCTACTCCTCATGTAGGGGTAAACCCCCGAGGCATCAGGCCATTACAGGTCTGGCAAATGGATGTCACTCATATTTCCTCCTTTGGAAGAAATCAATATTTACATGTTTCCATTGACACCTGCTCTGGTGTTATGTTTGCTACACCTTTAACAGGTGAGAAAGCCTCTCATGTTATACAGCACTGTTTAGAAGCTTGGAGTGCTTGGGGCAAGCCCACAATTCTTAAAACTGATAATGGGCCAACATATACCTCTACTAAATCTCAGCAATTTTGTCATCAAATGGATGTCACTCACCTGACTGGCCTTCCTTATAATCCTCAAGGACAAGGCATTGTGGAACGTGCCCACCGTACACTCAAGTCTTATTTTATAAAACAAAAGGGGGAGTTGATGACACTCTGCCCTCTGTGCCAAGAGTAGCTGTATCTATGGCACTCTTTACACTTAATTTTTTGAATCTTGACGAGCAAGGTCGCTCTGCAGCTGATTGACATAGCTCAGACCCTGATAGACCAAAAGAAATGATGAAATGGAAGAATGTCTTATCTGGTCTGTGGAAAGGCCCGGATCCTATTTTGATAAGATCCAGGGGAGCTGTTTGTGTTTTTCCACAGAGTGAAGACAACCCGTTTTGGCTGCCAGAATGACTCACCCGCAAGATAGTAATCAAGGATGGTGTGGAAGATGCTGACCTCCGGAGGACTGCTCCTGATCCTGACAATGCTGAACTTGTCTCAGGATCCTAGTATGATGGGCGAACAGAGATGGGCCATTCTCTCGACTTTCCCTAAACCAATGCCAGTTCACCATGATGCTATAGTTTTTCCAAAATTCTTTACTACTAATAAAACATTAGATTTACCATATCTACCCTATGATCCCACCCGAGCACCATTAGGAGAAAATCGCTCTTTATTAGAACAGGGTTCTTTATGCTTCCAAATTAATGGACCAGGAAAATGTATCAACCTCACAGCCCGAGCTTTGGGGATGTTTAATGAGCACCGAGGAGGTTGTGTGAGCACAACCCAAGATACTTCCAACGCAGATATAACCTTTACAAATCAGACCGTCTGGCAGGAGGCAAGTTGGGTTAATGGTACATTTCTACCACCTAACTTTTCAGACAAAGAACGTCCCCCCCAACCAAAAATAGCCCCTCATTGTAGCTTGGAAGATGAAGGGCTGATCCTGTCTTGGTCTGATTGTCAATCCTCCATCACTCGTTGGGCAGATCAGAGTAAAACCTTTTCCTTTTCTCCCAACATGATGGCTGACCCAGAGAAGGAATTTGTTATGAAAAAGGAACTTTTCATACAGGACTTTAGAATGCATCCCTTTCACAGTTGGGTGCTTTGTGGAGTCAATGGCGGTTGTACAGAACTCAATCCTTTGATCTTTATGCAGGGAGGAGCAGTTAGAAAGGCTTCTTTTACTGGCATCTCAAGATTTGCTCAGTATTGGGGAATACATGCTGCCTCCCTGGACTCTGATGGATATACCAGATATACTAATACCAGTGTAGAGATCACTGGGTTCAATAAAACTTTGTTAAAGCAGATTAATTATCCACCTACCCCAGTCTGTGTTTACCCCCCTTTCTTGTTTATTCTTTCAAATGATTCATTTGAAGTCTGTTCCAATGATTCTTGTTGGATTTCTCAATGTTGGGATGTAACAAAGAACACCTGTGCCATGGTGGCACGGATCCCACGTTGGATCCCTGTTCCGGTGGAAACACCCTCCACCTTATCCCTGTTTCGACAAAAAAGAGATTTTGGCATTACTGCTGCTGTGATCATAGCAATTTCAGCCAGTGCAGCTGCTGCTACAGCTGCAGGTTACGCTATGGCTAGTACGGTTCAATCAGGCACAAAATTAAATCAGCTTTCAGCAGATCTGGCTGATGCCATCACTGTCCAAGCTTCTGCTAGTACCAAGTTAAAGGGAGGGCTGATGATTTTGAATCAGTGCCTTGACCTGGCAGAGGAACAGATAGGCGTTCTATACCAGATGGCCCAGTTGGGTTGTGAAAGAAAATTGGGTGCTCTGTGTATTACCAGTGTCCAATATGAAAATTTTACTCATGCAGCTAATCTGTCTAGACAGCTTTCCTTGTATCTTGCAGGAAATTAGTCCAAGGGATTTGATGAGACTCTTGAGGCCCTGAGGGTGGCAGTTTTAAAGATCAACTCAATGCGAGTGGACCTGACATTGACAGAGGGCCTCTCCTCCTGGATTTCATCTGCATTTTCTTATTTTAAGGAATGGGTGGGGGTAGGTTTATTTGGTGTTGCCACCTGCTGTGGACTTGTGTTCATGCTCTGGTTGGTTTGCAAGCTCAGAACCCAACAAACAAATGACAAGGTTGTGATAGCTCAAGCACTTGCTGCCATTGAGCAAGGGGCCTCCCCCAAAATCTGGCTATTTATGCTCAAGAATTAGTTGACATTGGTGGCTGGCCTCTTTTGTAGAGTTCTCCCTAGGTCATTTAGGAGTTACTGTCACATAGCACTGCGGTATCCAGGGACAGGCAACTTTCCTCATGCACAGATCAACCTAAGACACTGGGCCCGGTGGCAATAGGGTTACCCTATGACGGGAAAGGCTGTGACATTAGAGGAACGACCTAAGACAGGAGCCACAGTGGATGGACATGATTACACAGACCTAGTCCAGCCTCATTTTAATAAAATAAAAAGGGGGAGATGTGGAGAACCATGCTGCGAGCAATCGCCATTATAAGATGGTGCTGGCCTCCGGTGTGCCTAACTAGTAAACAAGCCTTGTGCGCAAGTGCGAGAGTGAACTCATGCTTAGTCACTGCCCATCTCGGGACATAGTAATGGGGTGATGGACGAGCAACGAATCAGGAGCTGACATGCCACATCAGGTGCTGAAACGCCATGGCGAGGGCTATATAAGCAACACCATTTTCCGGGGTCAGGGTCTTCCCTCCTGAAGAAGCAATAAAGCTTTTGCTGCAGAAGATTCCGGTTGTCTGAGTGTGTTCTTGCCGGTGAGAACCATAGCTCGGGACAATCAAGGATGGCTAAGACAACACAATAAAAGGAAAAGACTCTTAACATCTGGAAAAAGACTCAGAGATAAACCTGATCCCACTGTTTAGAGGCCCACAAAATCACCAAGCTAACCGCCCTAACATATAGGCAGATGACCTAGTAGAGACCACTGCAGAACCCCTGCTTGTCTTTTCAGACTTTGGAAGCCTATGTGAACCATTGCTTAGTTGATAGTGTGGGACTGTGTTCTCCTGGTATATTCCATCCCCTTTGATTCCTACAATCTTTCCTCACCCTCCTGATCTCTTTCCTAGATTTTCTGTCCCCAGAGTTGTCTCCCTTTGTATTTGTTTGTTTGTTTGTTTCTACTTCCATTTTTAGATCCTGGATGGTTTTGTTTTATTCCTTCACCTGTTTGGATGTGATTTCCTATAATTCTTTAAGGGATTTTTGTGTTTCCTCTTTAAGGGCCTCTACCTCTCTACCTGTATTCTCCTGTAATTTTTTAAGGGAGTTATTTATGTCCTTCTTAAAATCCCCTATCAGCATCCTGAGATATGATTCTAAATCCACATCTTGCTTTTCTTGTGTGTTGGGGAATCTGGGACTTTCTTGGTGGGAGATTTGGGTTCTGATAGTACCAACTAATATTGGTTTCTGTTGGTAAGATTCTTGCATTTGCCTTTCACCATCTGGTTATCTCTGATGTTAGAAGGTCTTGCTGCCTTCTTAGAATTGGGAACAAAACACCCAGGGAAGGAGTTACAGAGACAAAGTTCGTAGCTGTGATGAAAGGATGGACCATTTAGAGACTGCCGTATCCAGGGATCCATCCCATAAGCAGCTTCTAAACGCTGACACCATTGCATACACTAGCAAGATTTTGCTGAAAGGACCCAAATATAGCTGTCTCTTGTGAGACGATGCCGGGGCCTAGCAAACAGAGGAGTGGATGTTCACAGTCAGCTATTGGATGTATCACAGGGCTCCCAATGGAGAAGCTAGAGAAAGTACCCAAGGAGCTAAAGGGATCTGCAACCCTATTGTTGGAACAACATGATGTACTAACCAGAACCCCGGAGCTCTTGTCTCTAGCTGCATATGTATCGAAAGATGGCCTAGTCGGCCATCAATGGAAAGAGAGGCCCATTGGACTTGCAAACTTTATATGCCCCAATATAGGGGAATGCCAGGGCCAAAAGAATGGGAATGGGTGGGTAGGGAAGTGGGGGGCGCTATGGGGGACTTTTGGGATAGCATTGGAAATGTAATTGAGGAAAATATGTAATAAAATATTAAAAATCAAAAAAATATATAAATAAATAAATAAAAAAAGAAGGTCTTGCTGTCTCTAGCTGGAGCTTGTTCCTCCTGTGGGTCTATAAGCCTGTGTCAGCACTCGTAGGAGACCAGCTTTCTCCTGGCAGAACTTGTGTACAGAGGATTCTAGAAGAGCCCAAGCATGCCAGTGCAGATGGAAGACTGGAAGGATCCTGTCCCAGCTGCTCCACTGATCTTGTGCCCCAGGTGCTCCTGGCTGGCGCCACTCCAATCAGTTATTGGAGAGAAAGTGGCTGTCTAACTTCTGAGCCAAGGAGTGAAACATTCCTAGGAGAACAGCTCTCTCCTGGTGGGACTGGTCCAGGTGTAAGAAACACACGAGAAATCTATGGCTTCAGGACCATAGACAGGACCATATGGCATGGTATTAGGGCATAAGGTAAAGCCTCCAAAGAATGGTGGGGAGGATGGTGATATAGTGTTACTTATATTTTCCTAAAGAGATAAGAATAAAACCTGAGTAACCAAATGAGGTTTTTCATTTATATAATAATTATGATAAGAATTAAACATGGGAGACTGCATTAGTTAGGGAAGCAGAAACCGGCCTGAGTAGGGCCACAGGCCTCATCTGGCCGGATCAGCACCGGGATAGCTAGAGCGTAGGGTTGGCTGACACCCTCCAGCTACCCACGATCCCCGCCACAGGATTTTGAGACTGCTGGTGAGTGGAACACAGCTTCTGCTCCAGTCCAATCACGCGGGACCTGAGACTGCTCTGGTTGGGGAGAGAGAAATCTGGCCTGCATAGGGCCACAAGCCTCTTCCGGTCAGAAAAGCACCGGGGCAGCTGGGGCGTAGGGTCGGCTGACACTCGCCAGCTACCCACAACACCCGGCACAGGATCTTAAGACTTCTGGAGAGTGGAACACAGCTTCTGCTCCAATCCAATTGCGCGCAGGACCTGAGACTGCATTAGTTAGGGAAGCAGAAAACCGGCCTGAGTAGGACCACAGGCCTCTTCCGGCTGGACCAGCACCGGGGTACCGCCAGCTACCCACGACCCCCGCCACAGGATTTTGAGACTGCTGGTGAGTGGAACACAGCTTCTGCTCCAATCTTTAAACAGTGACAACGACAACAACTAACCCCAGAGATTACCAGATGGCGAAAGGTAAACGTAATAATCTTACTAACAGAAACCAAGACCACTCACCATCATCAGAACCCAGCACTCCCACTTCGCCCAGTCCAGGGCACCCCAACACACCGGAAAAGCTAGACACGGATCTAAAAGCATATCTCCTGATGATGGTAGAGGACTTCAAGAAGGACTTTAATAACACACTTAAAGAAATACAAAGGAACACTGGTAAACAGGTAGAAGACAGTAAAGAGGAAGCACAAAAATCCCTTAAAGAATTGCAGGAGAACACTGCTAAAGAGTTACAAATCCTTAAAGAAAAACAGGATAACATAATCAAACAGGTAGAAGTCCTTACAGAAAAACAGGAAAACACATCCAAACAGATGATGGAAATGAACAAAACCATACTAGACCTAAAAAGGGAAGTAGACACAATAAAGAAAACCCAAAATGAGGCAACACTGGAGATAGAAACCCTAGGAAAGAAATCTGGAACCATAGATACCAGCATAAGCAACAGAATACAAGAGATGGAAGAGAGAATCTCAGGTGCAGAAGATTCCATAGAGAACATCGGCACAACAATCAAGGAAAATGTAAAATGCAAAAAGATCCTAACTCAAAACATCCAAGAAATACAGGACACAATGAGAAGACCAAACCTACAGATAATAGGAGTGGATGAGAATGAAGATTTTCAACTCAAAGGACCAGCAAACATCTTCAACAAAATTATAGAAGAAAACTTCCCAAATCTAAAGAAAGAGATGCCCATGAACATACAAGAAGCCTACAGAACTCCAAATAGACTGGACCAGAAAAGAAATACCTCCCGACACATAATAATCAGAACAACAAATGCTCTAAATAAAGATAGAATACTAAAAGCAGTAAGAGAAAAAGGCCAAGTAACATATAAAGGCAAGCCTATCAGAATTACACCAGATTTTTCACCAGAGACTATGAAAGCCAGAAGATCCTGGACGGATGTTATACAGACACTAAAAGAACACAAATTCCAGCCCAGGCTACTATACCCAGCCAAACTCTCAATTAACATAGATGGAGAAACCAAAGTATTCCACGACAAAACCAAATTCACACATTATCTCTCCACGAATCCAGCCCTTCAAAGGATAATAACAGAAAAAAACCAATACAAGGACAGGAACCACGCCCAAGAAACAACAAGAAGGTAATCCCTCAACAAACCTAAAAGAAGACAGCCACAAGTACAGAATGCCAACTTTAACAACAAAAATAACAGGAAACAACAATTACTTTTCCTTAATATCTCTTAATATCAATGGACTCAACTCCCCGATAAAAAGACATAGACTAACAAACTGGCTACACAAACAAGACCAACATTTTGCTGCTTACAGGAAACTCATCTCAGAGAAAAAGATAGACACTACCTCAGAATGAAAGGCTGGAAAACAATTTTCCAAGCAAATGGTATGAAGAAACAAGCTGGAGTAGCCATTCAAATATCTGATAAGATTGACTTCCAACCCAAAGTCATTAAAAAAGACAGGGAGGGACACTTCATACTCATCAAAGGTAAAATCCTCCAAGAGGAACTATCAATCCTGAATATCTATGCTCCAAATACAAAGGCAGCCACTTTCATTAAAGAAACTTTAGTAAATCTCAAAGCACACATTGCACCTCATACAATAATAGTGGGAGACTTCAACACACCACTTTCACCAATGGACAGATCATGGAAACAGAAACTAAACAGGGACACAGAGAAACTAAGAGAAATTATGAATCAAATGGATCTGGCAGATATCTACAGAACATTCTATCCTAAAACAAAAGGATATACCTTCTTCTCAGCACCTCATGGTACCTTCTCCAAAATTGACCACATAATTAGTCACAAAACAGGCCTCAACAGATACAAAAATATTGAAATTGTCCCATGCATCCTATCAGATCACCATGGACTAAGGCTGATCTTCAATAACAAAATAAATAATAGAAAGCAAACCTTCACGTGGAAACTGAACAACACTCTTCTCAATGATACCTTGGTCAAGGAAGGAATAAAGAAAGAAATTAAGGACTTTTTAGAGTTCAATGAAAATGAAGCCACAACATGCCCAAACTTATGGGACGCAATGAAAGCATTTCTAAGAGGAAAACTCATAGCTCTGAGTGCCTCCAAAAGGAAACTAGAGAGAGCACACATTAGCAGCTTGACAACATACCTAAAAGCACTAGAACAAAAGGAAGCAAATTCACTCAAGAGGAGTAGACGGCAGGAAATAATCAAACTCAGGGGCGAAATCAACCAAGTGGAAACAAGAAAAACTATTCAAAGAATCAACCAATCAAGGAGCTGGTTCTTTGAGAAAATCAACAAGATAGATAAACCCTTAGCCAGACTCACTAGAGGGCACAGGGAAAGCATCCTAATTAACAAAATCAGAAATGAAAAAGGAGACATAACAACAGATCCTGAAGACATCCAAAACACCATCAGATCCTTCTACAAAAGGCTATACTCAACAAAACTGGAGAACCTGGATGAAATGGAGAAGTTCCTAGACAGATACCAGGTACCAAAGTTGAATCAAGGTCAGGTTAATGATCTAAACAGCCCTATATCCCCCAAAGAAATAGAAGCAGTCATTAATAGTCTCCCAACTAAAAAAAGCCCAGGACCAGATGGGTTTAGTGCAGAGTACTATCAGACCTTCAAAGAAGATCTAATCCCAGTTCTTCACAAACTATTCCACAAAATAGAAACAGAAGGTACTCTACCCAACTCATTCTATGAAGCCACAATTACTCTGATACCTAAACCACAAAAAGACCCAACAAAGATAGAAAACTTCAGACCAATATCCTTTATGAATATTGATGCGAAAATCCTCAATAAAGTTCTTGCTAACCGAATCCAAGAACACATCAAAACAATCATCCATACTGACCAAGTAGGTTTCATCCCAGGGATGCAGGGATGGTTCAATATACGGAAATCCATCAACATAATCCAGTATATAAACAAACTCAAAGACAAAAACCACATGGTCGTCTCGTTAGATGCGGAAAAAGCATTTGACAAGATCCAACACCCATTCATGATAAAAGTCTTGGAAAGATCAGGAATTCAAGGCCCATACCTAAACATGATAAAAGCAATCTACAGCAAACCAGTAGCCAACATCAAAGTAAATGGCGAGAAGCTTGAAGCAATCCCTCTAAAATCAGGGACTAGACAAGGCTGTCCACTTTCTCCATACCTATTCAACATTGTACTTGAAGTCCTAGCCAGAGCAATTCGACAACAAAAGGAGATCAAAGGGATACAAATTGGAAAAGATGAAGTCAAAATATCACTTTTTGCAGATGATATGATAGTATATATAAGTGACCCTAAAAATTCCACCAGAGAACTCCTAAGCCTGATAAACAGCTTCGGTGAAGTAGCTGGATATAAAATTAACTCAAACAAATCAATGGCCTTTATCTACACAAAGAATAAACAGGCTGAGAAAGAAATTAGGGAAACAACACCCTTCTCAATAGTCACAAATAATATAAAATATCTTGGCATGACTCTAATTAAGGAACTGAAAGATCTGTATAATAAAAACTTCAAGTCTCTGAAGAAAGAAATTATAGAAGATCTCAGAAGATGGAAAGATCTCCCATGCTCATGGATTGGAAGGATCAACATTGTAAAAATGGCTATCTTGCCAAAAGCAATCTACAGATTCAATGCAATCCCCATCAAAATTCCAAATCAATTCTTCAACGAATTAGAAAGTGCAATCTGCAAATTCATCTGGAATAACAAAAAAACTAGGATAGCAAAAACTCTTCTCAAGGATAAAAGAACCTCTGGTGGAATCACCATGCCGCACCTAAAGCTCTACTACAGAGCAATTGTGATAAAAACTGCATGGTACTGGTATAGTGACAGACAAATAGACCAATGGAATAGAATTGAAGACCCAGAAATGAACCCACACACCTACGGTCACTTGATCTTCGACAAGGGAGCTAAAAGCATCCAGTGGAAGAAAGACAGCATTTTCAACAAATGGTGCTGGCACAACTGGTTGTTAACATGTAGAAGAATGCGAATTGATCCATTCCTATCTCCTTGTACTAAGGTCAAGTCTAAGTGGATCAAGGAACTTCACATAAAACCAGAGACACTGAAACTTATAGAGGAGAAATTGGGGAAAAGCCTTGAAGATATGGGCACAGGGGAAAAATTCTTGAATAGAACAGTAATGGCTTGTGCTGTAAGATCGAGAATTGACAAGTGGGACCTCATGAAACTGCAAAGCTTCTGCAAGGCTAAAGACACCATCAATAAGACAAAAAAACCACCAACAGATTGGGAAAGGATCTTCACCTATCCTAAATCAGATAAGGGACTAATATCCAATATATATAAAGAACTCAAGAAGGTGGACTCCAGAAAGTCAAATAACCCCATTAAAAATGGGGCTCAGAACTGACCAAAGAATTCTCACCTGAGGAATACCGAATGGCAGAGAAGCACCTGAAAAAATGTTCAACATCCTTAATCATCAGGGAAATGCAAATTAAAACAACCCTGAGATTCCACCTCACACCAGTCAGAATGGCTAAGATCAAAAATTCAGGTGACAGCAGATGCTGGCGAGGATGTGGAGAAAGAGGAACACTCCTCCATTGTTGGTGGGATTGCAAGCTTGTACAACCACTCTGGAAATCAGTCTGGCGGTTCCTCAGAAAATTGGACATAGTACTACCGGAGGATCCAGCAATACCTCTCCTGGGCATATATCCAGAAGATGTCCCAACCGGTAAAAAGGACACATGCTCCACTATGTTCATAGCAGCCCTATTTATAATAACCAGAAGCTGGAAAGAACCCAGATGTCCCTCAGCAGAGGAATGGATACAGAAATTATGGTACATCTACACAATGGAGTACTACTCAGCTATTAAAAAGAATGAATTTATGAAATTCCTAGCCAAATGGATGGACCTGGAGGGCATCGTCTTGAGTGAAGTAACACAATCACAAAAGAACTCACACAATATGTATTCACTGATAAGTGGATATTAGCCCAAAACTTAGGATACCCAAGATATAAGATACAATTTGATAAACGCATGAAACTCAAGAAGAATGAAGACCAAAATGTGGACACTGTGCCCCTTCTTAGAATTGGGAACAAAACACCCAGGGAAGGAGTTACAGAGACAAAGTTCGTAGCTGTGATGAAAGGATGGACCATTTAGAGACTGCCGTATCCAGGGATCCATCCCATAAGCAGCTTCTAAACGCTGACACCATTGCATACACTAGCAAGATTTTGCTGAAAGGACCCAAATATAGCTGTCTCTTGTGAGACGATGCCGGGGCCTAGCAAACAGAGGAGTGGATGTTCACAGTCAGCTATTGGATGTATCACAGGGCTCCCAATGGAGAAGCTAGAGAAAGTACCCAAGGAGCTAAAGGGATCTGCAACCCTATTGTTGGAACAACATGATGTACTAACCAGAACCCCGGAGCTCTTGTCTCTAGCTGCATATGTATCGAAAGATGGCCTAGTCGGCCATCAATGGAAAGAGAGGCCCATTGGACTTGCAAACTTTATATGCCCCAATATAGGGGAATGCCAGGGCCAAAAGAATGGGAATGGGTGGGTAGGGAAGTGGGGGGCGCTATGGGGGACTTTTGGGATAACATTGGAAATGTAATTGAGGAAAATATGTAATAAAAATATTAAAAATTAAAAAATAAAAAATAAAAAAATAAAATAAAATAAAAAGAATTAAACATGGCCTAAGCCAGTTCAGCTTTCATCTTATTCTTGTGTTCAACATTTTGGCAAACAGAGGAAGTTAGTCACAGGAGTCTGATTCACCCTAGCAACATAACTATTCTTCATAAATACCTGGGAACATTTCCAAACTATGTGTCTTTAAAAGCTACTGTGGCTTCTTGAGTAAATGGTGATCTCTGATGTATTTTCTATCTATAAGTGTTTTCTCTGATTACTTCCAGGGGTTTTCCTCAGGCTCCTCTCCACATTCCACAAAGAGTTGTCTTAACCACATGAAAAAGTAAAGGAATACATATCCATTCATGAGTTTCTCTCAAACTCCGCCATCCCTTAAATATAGTAATGTTATTGGTGATGATAATCAATCACCACTGTAAGACTCTGAGAAAACTGGTCCTACAGAGGTCCCTGGTAATTACTGCCTTTAATGAGTTACTGGACTCCTCTGGGATGCAGAGCCTCTTAGGCACAGAGATGGCTAAATGGGATATGAGAGAAACAGAGGTGCAGAGTTAAGGGATGATTATAGGACGTGTTATGACCTGTGTCTACAGTGACTAAAGGAGAGCAGTACCTTTTATCAGGATTTGGAAGTCATCCTATGCACTCTGAGTAAATATGAACTTTTTTCTTAAGTTCTTCTAGCCTGAGAGTATTGGTTGTATGATGTTACACAGGACAAATTTTCAGGTACGATAAAATTATTCATTGCTATTTCTTTCCCCTGAAGACTTTGCTATTATTGAAGTATTTTGTTTCATGGACACCATATATTGTGGACACCAATCATAATTAATGATGACAGACTTCTTTATAACTAATTCTTATACAAAGTGCTCAAAGATCATATGACTGCAACACGATCGTTTGCGTTTTTGAGAATGGGACTCTCTTTGGTGCCTATGGGTACTTTGAATTCAAGGTGACATTATGCCCTTAGCTGTAATCCTCACCTTGGATTACAGTTATATAATGCTGTACTCAACCTGCGAGTTCTTAAGTCAAATTTAATATAACTTCTATGGTTATTAATTCTTCATTAATATGCCTTCACCTATGGAGATTTAATAGGCTATGGACAAGCTGAAAGGTCCAAGATCATAATTTATCTGACAGAGCTCAAAAACCTATATGCTTAGTAGTAATGGATGCAATTGTTTCTCAATATAGTCCACTGATCATGCTATTGGCATCATTTGTTGTGCATTTGTCATGTAGAATCTAAACTACAGAGGCATAATCTGGCCTGTGTTCAATTTCAGACAAGAAGTTATAGGTTTATGAAAATTGTGTGAGTTGGTCAGATGTTCAGTGTACTATAATGTTAGTGAGTAAAAATTATCTCCTTATGCTGCAGTTCAGGGAGTGTCACTGAAGTTGATGTGGGAAAACAAATATGATTAATTTATTTTATATAACATTGTAAATGTAAAAAGAAACATGTACTTGTCTCAAAATCTGTGGTGCTTTTCCTTTCATGTCTATGCTATTGCATGAGGGCTTCCTGCCTACTTAATATTAGAAACATTTCATGAGAAACTTTTATATGCTGTCCAGATATAAACTTGCATATTTGACAACTGAAAAAGATAGAAAGTCATTAGGTCATCAGTGATGATGAGTCCAGGTGAGGTCTCTAGTTTCTGATTACTCCACATCATTCTATACAAGAAATGGGTCCCAATCATTCACAGAGCAAGCAGAACTTCAGAAACTTTGTGATTTTCCTATATATGTCTTCACTTGGTAACACTCAGATATGCAAACAGTGAACATCATAAACATCACCACAGAATGAAGCATTTGATTTTGTCTCTTACAGTCTTTGTCTCTCTGTCTTTGTCTCTCAATATCTTTCACTCTTTCTATCCCTGTCTTCCTCCATTTTTCTCTTTCTCTTTCACCTTTATTTGCTTCTTTATTTGTTTCTCTTCCTTTGCTTGATGCTAGCTATCAAATGCAGTACTTTGGACATGCTAGGCAAGAGCCATACCATTGAGCTACATTCCCAGTCCTCCCACATCTCTTAATAATCCTCTTCTGCTCCCTTCATCAGAATTGAGACATATTGAGCATTATTAGAAAAATTTTTCCAGAAGAAATATAATTGGGGAGGTGTTGTTGATGGGATCGATCCAATATCTGAAGGAGTCAGTAGAATGGGGTCCGTTGAAAATATTAGAGGTTGAAGTTTTAAGTCCAGTCTGGAGGCAAAATTCTTCAGAAGAGTTTGTTTTCTTCTGATATCCTTCAATTTCTTGTATGACTCTCATTACAGGATGAATGATAATCCTCTTTATTCAAATATGCCAACTAGAATATTGACAACGTTGAAATGAAACCTCAGAGAAACATTAAAGCTTACATTTCTCAAAGTCACTATTAGAACCAAAGTTTAAGCATCTAATAAGCTAGACAAATTTTGGTAGATGTGGAAGGGAAAGCCCCAGATATTTTGAAACAAGTACATCCTTCTTTTTTTGTTTGTTTGTTTGGTTTTGGTTTTTGGTTTTTTGATACAGGGTTTCTCTGTGTAGCCCTGGCTGTCCTGGAACTCACTCTGTAGACCAGGCTGGCCTCAAACTCAGAAATTTGCCTGCCTCTGCCTCGAAAGTGCTGGGATTAAAGGCATGCACCACTATGCCCGGGTCTTTTTTTTTTTTCACTAATTCATAAAAATAATCATCACATTCATTTTCTACACCAATTTCAATGACATTCTCACAATTGGAATATGAAGATTTCATTTTTACTCACCAACATTACAGAAAAAAATCACACATCTGACTATCCACATATTTTTTGTATATACAAAATTTCCTGTCTGAAATTCATTACAGAATGTCAGATTTTAACACTAAATTATTATATAGTAAGCTTATATCCTGAAAATATTTTAAAAGAGTATTTATTCTACTTGAAATGAAAATTCTATGTCCTTACCATTACATGAAACATCAAATCATTAGCATTAAATAAACATTAAATCATGAAGAAATCAAAGAATGATAGTAATGAGCAATAGCAAATTTTGAAAACTGGAGACAAAATACTGTAACTTCCAACAAAAGCTTTACTATAGGGTAGAATAAAAATGTGAGGTTGTGAACATGCTAAAGTATATGCCTTTTTCTTAGAGCAATGATAATACCCATGAAGCAATAATCAGAAAAAAAGCATCAGATTACCATCTCAGGACACCACTGTGTGAATAAAGCATGATGAGAAACGATTTTCTAGCACAGACATTGACAGAAAGTAAACATCTGCTTTGATATTCCAGGGGACAGAAGATGCCACATTGCTCTGTGAATATGGTCTTTTGGTAAGGCATGAAAGAGCAGCAAGTGAACACACAGAAGAACTTATTAGATGCCCTAGGCTGAAGGTACAACAAACAAACTAAAATTTGTGTTTGTGGTGTGATTTGGAATTTCATTTGCTCAACTATAAAAGCAGTGGGGGTAGGTGGTGAGGAGAGAGCTGAGCAACACCTTTAAGATGTATTTGGAATCTCTTGAATTCAGATAAGATAATTAGCAATACAAAGCAGAATATGCAAGTAAAAGGAGACTATTGTCATTGGCAATGAGTTTATATATAGAATTTTGAGAGGATGTGGCTCAGAAAACATCTCTCAGTTCAACAGTCATATGAGGTCCTGGTAGAAAAGGGGCTAACTACTGATATTTAATATTCATAGAATAATGGCAGGTAAGAGAAAAACAACAAACTGTGTCTCAGAAACAAATATACAAAATGTTTAGGAAATAATGAACACTGAAACATAATAGGAAGAACTAAATATTCAATCAGTATTATAGAGCGTTTGGAATGTGTATGTAATTGTGATGATTACGGAACTGGTATTGTTGACCACATAACAGATGATTAACAATAATACATAATCACGTCTATTTTAAAAGCTGATGTCATATTTTCTCTTAAAGGTACCATAGACACTATGACAGAAAGGAACAAAACTGTCATCTCCCAGTTCCTCCTCCTGGGCCTGCCCATCCCACCAGAGCACCAGCAACTGTTCTATGCCCTGTTCCTGGCCATGTACCTCACCACCGTCCTGGGGAACCTCATCATCATCATTCTCATAATACTGGACTCCCATCTCCACACACCCATGTACTTGTTTCTCAGCAACTTGTCCTTCTCTGACCTTTGCTTCTCCTCTGTCACAATGCCCAAGTTGCTGCAGAACATGCAGAGCCAAGTTCCATCAATTCCCTATGCAGGCTGCCTGGCACAAATATACTTCTTTCTGTTTTTTGGAGACCTTGGGAACTTTCTCCTTGTGACCATGGCCTATGACCGCTATGTGGCCATCTGTTTCCCCCTTCATTACACCACCATCATGAGCCCCAGGCTCTGTGTGAGTCTAGTGGTGCTGTCCTGGGTGCTGACCACCTTCCATGCCATGCTGCACACCCTGCTTATGGCCAGATTGTCATTCTGTGAGGACAATGTGATCCCTCACTATTTCTGTGATATGTCTGCTCTGCTAAAGCTGGCCTGCTCTGACACCCGTGTTAATGAGGTGGTGATATTTATTGTGGTCAGCATCTTTCTTGTCTTTCCATTTGCACTCATTATCATGTCCTATGTAAGAATTTTGTCTTCCATTCTCAAGGTCCCTTCTTCTCAAGGTATCTACAAAGCCTTCTCCACATGTGGATCTCACCTGTCTGTAGTGTCACTGTTCTATGGGACAGTCATTGGTCTCTACTTATCTCCTTCCAGTAATAATTCTACTGTGAAGGATACTGTCATGTCTTTAATGTACACAGTGGTGACTCCCATGCTGAACCCCCTTATCTACAGCCTGAGGAATAGAGACATAAAGGGGGCTCTGGAAAGAATCTTTTGCAAGAGGAAAATTCAACTAAACCTTTAATGATAAAACTTGAAATTTTAATATAATTTCATTCCATAAACATATTAATGTAAAATTTTGTTGAATTTTCCACCATGGAAGTCCACCAGCCATACTAATTGTCTACTATATTAAGAAGTAAGACTAAGTAGTTTAACAAGGAAACTGGGTTTGAGGGACCTGAGTCACCTTTCTCTTTGTCTTGCATTTTTTTTGTTCCTAGAAAATTTTAGTGTAGATATACTACTATGCTGGACTCCTGTTCATTCTGATATGAAGTTATTTTTGGATTTTACCATTTGTCCAAACTTTTGTTTTCTATCTCCATCTGCTGGGGGCCAGGCCCATCAGTTCTTCTTTCTGGCTCTCTCTTGAAGATAGCCAAGGGGGATAGAGCATCAGTGGGGGCAAGACTTGGTCTTGTGAGATACTTAGGATTGAATAATTGAATAATAAAATGTTTAAATATCTTATGTCTAAGTCACTTTGCTGTGGTAGCTGACTTGCTTTTTGGAGTTCCTCTGTGATGAGAAAACTGTAGTCTCTGGTGTTTAGCACCTCGTAGTAAACAGTGGGGAATAAAGTAAAGTAGACTTTGTTCTATCTCTGCAGTAACTGTGTAGCTCTAACTCCCAGCCTGCTAGTTGAAGTCACAGGAAAAGAAGGCACTTTGAAAAGTGGTTTTAATATTTATTTCTAAGTTCTATCTCTAAAAATGTCTCTAAGAATTGTTCTTGTCTGGAGGAACTACAAGGGCAAAAAGGGAGAAGAGCAAGAGAGAAAAGAAGTTCAGTGACAGGCCCAAATTGGGATCCAGCTCAAGGGGAAGACCCAAGGCCTGACACTATTACTGATGCTATGGTGTCCTTACAAACAGGGTCTGTCATGACTGCCCTCCAAAAGGCCCAACAAGCAGCTGGAAGAGTCAAATGCAGATATTTACACCCAACCAGGGGACAGAAACTGGTGACCCCTGTGAATGAATTAGGGAAAAGTTGGAAGAAGCTGAGGAGGACGGTGACCCCATTGGAAGACTAGCAATCTCAACTAACCTGCACCCCCAGGATATCTCAGACACTGAGCCACCAACAAGGCAGCATACCCCACCTGAGATGAGGCCCCCATCACATATACATCAGAATACTGCCTGGTCTGGCCTCAGTGAGAGAAGATGCACCTGACCCTTGAGAGACTTGAAGCCCCAGAGAGTGGGGAGGTCTGGTGGGGTAGGGGGACATTCTATTTGGATAGAGGGTAGGGGAGGATATATGGAAAGGGGAGAGGTTTGGGGAACAAACTGGGAGGCAGGTGAAGCCTTCTCTGTAAACAGAAATTAAAGATTTAAAAAGAAGAAGAAAAAGAAAAGATCTCGAAAAAGCAGCTCTCTCTGCTGTCTTCTCCTAATTTAACTCTCTTTTACAACCTTTTGAAATGTGCTCTAAGTTGTAAATGCCTGCTTTCTACCTCAGAAGCAATTATCTGGAAGACTGGCAGAGTTTTCATTGCAGTTTTGACATCAGAAAGGACTTAATAGTAATCCTATTATAAATGATCTTAATAATTAACTAAATATGATTTTAGGAATTCATATAGAATCATCATTAAAAATTAATAAATCATTTATTTGTCTATATAGCATCTCTACAAGACAGTTCTTTGTTGTTCTGAAGAAATCTGTTCAAAGGTGTGGGCTAATACCTAATGATTATTATATATATATATATTTAATAATAACAGGAAAATCATATTATTAGCAGGAATCTTTCCTAAAATGTAATCTCATCCTTATCTAAAGGAGCAACATTAATATAGATTTACAGTCCATAGCAGAATCATCTCAGGAAGATCACCTGCTAGTTTTTAGCTTCTCTTAGATGGATCCTGGCATCTATCTATCTTTTCTAAGTTGTACTTGTAATTTATTCAATAGCAGCAATATCCAAACTCTTGAACTTCCTATCTGCCTGGCTTTTGTTGTTGCTGTTGTTGCTGCTGCTGCTTTACTGTGGACTCTAATTGCAGGGAAGGCTACTTACATCAGGCTGTTTCTCACCAACCCCTGCATCTCCTGTCCTGCCTCTCTTCATAATGTTCAAACCATTCCTCTCTCTCTGTCTCTGTCTCTGTCTCTGTCTCTGTCTCTCTCTGTCTCTCTCTGTCTCTCTCTGTCTCTCTCTGTCTCTCTCTGTCTCTCTCTCTCTCTCTCTCTCTCTCTCTCTCTCTCTCTCTCTCTCTCTCTCTCTCTCACACACACACACACACACACACACACACACACACACACACCTCCATAACATACTTGCATATTGTAGTGGCTCCTACTGTGAGTAGATCATGTGACAGGCAGACCTCTGGGTATCTTCCTAAAACAGCTTTTTACCTTTAAAGGCTGAAAATTTAGCCATATTCCCAATACTGTGACTATGGGACCTTTTGTAAAAGGACTTTTATTATTAAGTTTAGTCCCTAAGTTAACTATTTATTATTAAGTGTAGTCCATAACATTCCACAAAAAAAAAAGGCTCCAACAACATAGGTATGTAGCTCATCCCTTAAATACGATGTATGAATATACTTCTACCTATGCATCTCTCTTCTTCTTCAATTTTTCTCCAAGTTTAGTAACACATAACCAATGACTATAATCAGTCACAACTACAGGACTCGGAAAGAATTGGTCCTAGAAAGGTCCTGGACAATTATACTAATGAGTTTTTCAGGATCTGGATTCCTTTGGGAAACAGAGCCTCTTAAGCCCAGAGATAACTGGGGGGAGAGATAAGAAAAAGGGTGATGTAGATCTAGGTGTTGACTAGAAATTATTATTCCCCGTGACCATCATGAATAAAGGGAAACATGATATTATACAAGGGACTATGTGTCAGCCTCAAATATTCCAGATGAGTGGGCAGGTGGGCAAATGAGCTGCTGTCTTGCTATTCTTCCAATCCAAGAGTTTCAATATTCTGCAGTATGTGATATTCTGTAGGAAGGTTTTTCAGGTATAGTCATTTCCTTCTATGTCATCTCTCTGTCTTCAGAGACTTTGCCACATCCTGGATGTATTTGAATTAGTGGTACCATTTAAATTACTTATTCATGGTGTGGTTCCTTTTATTAATGACTGTGGTATTATTCTCCTAATAATGCACCTTATCAACATAGCATCCCTGAAACAATAATGATTTCTTTTAACTTTGCTGGGGAGTATTAATAAACCTTAATCAGGCCTCCAGTCAAAAGACTTGAAGTTCTTCTGATGGGTCTCACCAATCTATATTTTTTAGTAATAGTGTAAGGTACTGACTTCTCTAGCACCTAGGTTTCCTTGCCTTGTGTTTCATTTGCAATGTAGAATCTGATCTATAGAACTAGAATCTGTGTTTTCACAGACTTCCAGGTGGTTTCTATTTAATGCAAGCTATACTGTCTCCTAGGGGATATGTATGTGCTGTCCTCATTGAGAATTGCTGATTTAATGGCTGAAGATGATACAAAGCTCCTGGATCACTAGGTGCAGCACCCACAGGTGAGCTCCCTGGTTTGTGACCTCTTCATATACTCCTATACTACGTGGGACCTATGCTTCAAGGGGAGTAGAATTTTAAGGAACTATTTTTTTTACATTTAAGAAACCTGTCTCAGACTGAAACACAACCAACAAACATTTATAAATCCTGGTCATTCACAAGCACCATGCCATGTGTGGGAAGAACATAGGATTTGGTGAAAGCACAGTAGCCAAACTCAGTCAAGTGTAGAAATTTTTGATTAGCAACTGACATGTAATATCTATGAAAGATAAATATGGATAGCATAGGTGAAGGAGCTCATGAGAGGAGGAAACTATAGGCAAATGAAACAGCAAGTGTAAAACACTGTAAACAAGAAAGTGTGACTTTTAATGATAGCATCAGAGAAGAGCTGTACACAGATGCAGCACTGCTCAGGTAATAAAGCATCATTTGAGAACATAAGAGTTTTTGATATTATTGAAAGTTGGGTTGAATAAGAGAAATGTTAATAATGTTGTCTCCCTAATTTCCTGAGACACATAACATTAATTTGCTCAAAATATAATGACTTAAACATTCGTAATCTTTTTTTTTTTTTTGCAATGGGTGGGAACAGTTTATTTGAGGTACTAGAATAGCAGCATGAAGCCAGTGTGGACAGAGAGGGCAGGCAGGGACTCAACTGGATCTAGGGGTGGGGACCTTCATCTGGAGGGGTGGCAGCCCTCCATGGGCAGCCTGCTGAATCGAGTGCAACATGGGTACAGTAATGCCAGGGCAAGGAGGTTTTGGTGGAGACACAGGTCTTCTGCTCTAGAATCTTCCAGGTCCTCTTTGCACATCCCAGAATCCAAGTGGCTTCATTCACACACGAATACATTGAGTACATTCACTTGAGTTAGACATCATTGTAAATGTGTCCTCAGGATTCAGGGATGACCCTGATACCCTTGAGACTCCAAGGAATCTTCACCTATTTCCTGATTCTCCAAGAGAAGATACAGGATGGGCTCTGGAAACAAGAGTAGCTGGTACCATTTCAACAAAGCAGATACAGGTGAATTTGGTACTTAGCCCTGATGCTGAGAGACAGTGTGGAGGGGAACTAGACACTTCCAGGAGGAAATGAAGGCACCTAGGGTTCCCTGGGTCCTGAAAGGAGCTGGACTTTATTTCCTGAGCTACGGGGATATGGGGAACACATGGGAGCAGTCAGGGGCTCAGCTGCAGCAGAGCCAGCTAGCTGAGCAGGAGTCCAAGGCCCAGTAGTGGGACACTGGCATGAAGTCAGAGGCAAGCACTGCTAAAATTGCAGAAGGATCTTTGGCACACAATCCACACCAGGGTTGATATTGATGTTTTCATGGGGGCAGGACTGGGAGCAGCCCATATTCAGGGTATATCCAAGGTTGACATTCTCAAAGCCAGCAGCAGAAAATAACATGATACAGTAATTACTTGCATCCTTGCATGCAACTGGCCACAGGGAGTTTATATTGCTCTTCTGGTGGGTGCAGGAGAAGCATATCAGGGAAGGGACTAGCTCCACACCCAGAAGGTGTGCCTGCAACACAGTCGAGAAGACCCTCATGCTGGAAGTGGTAGACATCTGCTGAAGGCTCACCAGCCAAAGAAGCCTGCTCCAGGTGAAACAGACCCGAAGATAATACTGAAAACTTAGGTCCTGGAGAGCACCCCAGTCTGGAGGCTCCCAAACAGCTCATAATCTTATAAATATGTTCTAGGTAGCATCTAGCTGCCATCCTAGTCTGGGAGTGCAGTGTGAAGGCAATGACTGAGATGATGTGGAAAGGTGGAGCACAGCTACAGGGTTTCTAGAGTGACTGTGCTAGGAAGAAAATAAAATTGACAAATTTCTGATTTGATCCAGGCCTTGCAGATATCAAATTTATCAGTTCCTAGGTGTCCCCTTATGAAAGTGAGAATAGAGTGAGGGCACACTGGGAAAGAGCAGAACGGAATCATAGGTATCACTTGGATCTGCTGGACTTGACATGCCTGTGACATAGCCAAGAGACAAAAACTACTAAGACACAAGATAGAGTTCTAAAGGCTACACAGACTTTCACACCTGGGTTTTAGATGGCAATTTAAGCCACTGGAGTGTGTGTGTGTGTGTGTGTGTGTGTGTGTGTGTGTGTGTGTGTGTGTGTGTGTGTGTGTGTGTGTGTAATTATTAAAATACAAAATTTCAGAATCTTTAGGACCACTGATGTCTAAGAGACACTAAGGTAAATGAGCTACTTATAGTTATCTAGGATTGCCATGTAAGACAAAAAAACTAATATGTTTTGATCTCAGAAGAAAATGCCTACATGTATTTAGGAAATAACATAATACAGAAACATAAGAAGGTTAAAAAGAGGTAATTGGTGATTGCAGAGATCATAAATTATAATTATGGTTATGAGGTCAAATGGTTTAAAATGAATAATAGACAAAGAAGTCTGTTTCTTTTTCTTTGTATTTCCAAGGATCTATGTCACTTTTCTCTAGAAGTGCAGAAGAAAGATTATGACAGAAGAGAACAAAACTGTAATCACCCAGTTCATCCTCCTGGGCCTGCCCATTCCCCCAGAGCACCAGCACCTGTTCTATGCCCTGTTCCTGGCCATGTACCTCACCACTGTCCTGGGGAACCTCGTCATCATTGTCCTCATTCATCTGGACTCCCATCTCCACACACCCATGTACTTTTTCCTTAGCAATTTGTCCTTCTCTGACCTCTGTTTTTCCTCTGTCACAATGCCAAAGTTGCTGCAGAATATGCAGAGCCAAGTTCCATCCATCCCCTATGCAGGCTGCCTGGCACAACTATACTTTTACCTGTATTTTGCAGACCTTGAGAGCTTCCTCCTGGTGGCCATGGCCTATGACCGCTATGTGGCCATCTGCTTCCCCCTTCATTACATGAGCATCATGAGCCCCAGGCTCTGTGTGAGTCTGGTGCTGCTGTCCTGGGTGCTGACCACGTTCCATGCCATGTTGCACACCCTGCTTATGGCCAGATTGTCATTCTGTGAGGACAATGTGATCCCCCACTTTTTCTGTGACATATCTCCTTTGCTGAAGCTGTCCTGCTCTGACACACACATTAATGAGTTGGTGATATTTGTCATGGGAGGGCTTGTTATTGTCATTCCATTCCTACTCATCGTTGTGTCTTATGCACGAGTTGTCACCTCCATTCTTAAGGTCCCTTCTGTTCGAGGCATCCACAAGGTCTTCTCCACTTGTGGTTCTCACCTGTCTGTGGTGTCACTGTTCTATGGGACAATCATTGGTCTCTATTTATGCCCAACAGCTAATAACACCACTGTGAAGGAGACTGTCATGGCCATGATGTACACAGTGGTGACTCCCATGCTGAACCCCTTCATCTACAGTCTGAGGAACAGAGACATGAAGGGGGCCCTGGCAAGAGTCCTTTGTAAGAAGAAAATTACCTTCTGTCTGTGATGGTTGCACTTGATAATTTTGAAATTTTTTACTCAATAACTGTACTAATGTCGTGATACTATACCAGATTTTCTCACTGCTATTTGAGATTCAGTTAAACGTATAGAGAAATCATTGTTCAGCGTGCAGTTGAAGACAAAATTTATGTTTGAGATCATGACTATTTTTCTATTTTGCTTTTGTCAGGTGATCCTAGAGAAGCATATATTAAAGCTGCTATTTTAGTGACGTCTGCTTCGCACATCTTAAATCGCACCAGAATTTTATCAGTTTATCCTGAGTTCTGCTTTAAATATGGTCTCATTTTAAATTGTCCTCCAAAATTCTAAATCAATGAAAACAGCCAAGTATCTCCTCCTTCTATGTGCTATTTCTGAACAAATCTTGGATTTTATTCATTCTTAAATTTTTTAACCTTTACTACTATTTTGTGTATAAGGATGTTTTGTCTGCATGTGTATTTGTACACTGTTCATACAGTGCCAATGAAGGACAGAGGAGAGCATATGATCTTCTGGGCCTAGAGTTACAAATGTTTGTAAATCATGTGGGTGTTGGGAATGAAACCTGAGTCTTCTTGAAGAGCAGCTAGTACTCTTATCCAAGTTATTTCTCAAGCACCTTATTCATTGTATTTAATTACCCCACATCTTTTTTGTTTTCATGTATATTTTGGGTTTTTTCTTAACTCTTATGATCATAAACATAATTTTGCGATTATTTTTAATTTTTATTTTGCACAGCATGTTTTAATCACATCCTTACCTATCTCCTAATTTCTCCCATATCCGACCCACCTCCCCAACCACCCAAACACAACTTTATGTCCCCCACCCTCTTATACACACACAGATATACACACAGAAAAACAATACACACAAAAAAAGACAAAATTCAAAACAAACAACTAAAAAAGAAGAAAATCTATAAAATAAAAACACCAAAACAAATCCAAAGGCAAAGTCACATACACACAGAAAAAAAAAAAAAAAACAACACCAACAAAATGGAGTCTGTTTTGGGGTTGGTCAACTACTCCTTGGCATGGGACTTACCTGGGAAAATGGTTGATATTTCTCCACTAGAGAAAACTGATTTCCCTTTCCCAACAGATATCAATTGCAAGTAGATTCTTGGATAGGGGTGTGACTTTGTGTCCACTTTCCCTTCTTAGTACTGTGATTTTGTCTGGTTTGAATCTGTGGGGGTATTGCGTATGGTGCCACAGTCTTTGTGAGCATATTTGCATCAGTCTTGTTGTGTCTGGAAGATACTGTTTCCATGGATCCATGCACGACCTACAGCTCTTGCAATCTTTCCACCACCTCTTCTAAGTAGATCCATGAGAATTTCTGACATTTTTGTATAACAATGTCATCTGTACAGTTCTGACTTTGCCTGGAATTAACTAATAGCCAGAAACTCTGGATTTTATTTCCCTATAACAATGGAAATAAGCTAGAGGCTGATGCATGTTATATTTTTATAGAAACTATTCACTGTTTGAATAGTTTGTTCTTACATTAAGGTCCTTGATCCATTTGGTTTAGAGTTTATGCAGGTTGAGAGATAAGGGTACAGTTTAATTCTTCTACAGGTACTATACAGTTTGAATAGCAGCATTTGTTGAAGATGCTGTCTTTTCCCCAATGTGTATTATCATCCTCTTTATAAAAAATCAGGTGTCTGTAAAATGTATTCCTGAATTCTATTTCATTAATCAGTGTGTGTTCTTATATAAATACCTAGCTGTTTTCATTACTATAACTTTGTGGCATAATTTGAAATCCAGGAAGGTGATACTTCATCATTCTTTTGTTCTTTAGGATCAGATTTAACATTTGTGTTTCTATATGAAATTTAATATTTTTTCAGTTTCTATGGAGAATTCCATTAGAATTTGATGGGTGTTGCATTGAGTCTATAGATTGCTTTTGATAAGATAGCCATGGTCATGATATTAATCCTACAAGTCCATGAGCAATGGAGGTCTCTCTATTTTTAGTATCCTCAGTTCCTTTTTTCAGTGTCTTAACAATTTCCTTGTACAAGTCTTTCTGAGGATATCTTATTCCATTGGCCTACGTCATCTACAGCAAACGTTCCCATCATTCTCCCATCATTCATTCCTTTTCTAAATGTATTAGCATATCAATAGTCTCCTAACCTAAAAGAATCTTTTTTAAATAGCCACAGAATAAAAGCACAGTGTTGGGGCAGAAAATGAGATTCTGAGCATACACTGTGAAATGATCAAGTCAACATAGCTGATGTACCCTTTATCTTGGGAGTTTAGCATCTTTGTATAGGTAACATCCAAATGTCTCTCTTCCATTCATTTTAAAATAAGCAACGAATTCTTGCTGGCTGTCATACTCCAACTGTGCTATACAGCATCTTAAAACCTTCCACTTACCCAGCTGCACACCTGTACCTATTTATCATCCTGACATCCTCGCTTCCCCACACTCTTCCTGGTTGCTGGAAACTACTATACTAATCTACTTCTATGAGGCCACCTTTCATTTCTGTTATTATAATATATATTGGAAGTTTTAGCCACATTCCTTAAATTCAAATTTGTTATTAATAAGGAATCCTGTATGCATGTATTACTTATTTTTATTTGTTAGTGTAACATTTTCTTTTTTATATAATCTATTTGTTGCTGTGGTGCACATTGTACATAGTTTTCTCTGTATCTTCAAAACCAGATTCATATTTATTATTGTAATGATTCTGACGTGATAAGTACACTTTTGTTTCTTTTTTTATTAGATATTTCTCTACATTTCAAATGTTATTCCCCACTCCTGGATTCCCCTCTGAAAGCCCCCTATCTCATAATACCTCCCCCTGCTAACCAACACACCCACTTCTGCTTCCTGGTCCTGGCATTGCCCTACATTAGGGCATCAAGCCTTCACAGAACCAAGGGCCTCTCCTCCCATTGATAACTGAAAAGGCCATCCTCTGCTACATATGCAGCTGGAGCCATGGCTCAATGTGTACACTTTGGTTGGTGGATTTAGTCCTTGGGAGCTCTAGGGATAAAGGTTGGTTCATATTGTTGTTCCTCCTGTGGGACTACAAGCCCCTTCATCTTCTTAGGTCCTATCTCTAGCGCCTTCATTGGGGATCCTGTGTTCCATCCAATGAATGGCTGAGAGCATCCAACTCTGTATTTTCCAGGCACTGTCAGAGCCTCTCAGGGGACAGCTATATCAGGCTCCTGTCAACACTGCTTTCATTGTGTCCCATAAGTCTGGGTATGTTGTGGCTTTATTTTCATTAAACTCTAAACAGTCTTTAATTTCTTTCTTTATTTCTTCCTTGACCAAGTTTTCACTGAGAAGAGTGTTGTTCAGCTTCCACGTGTATGTGGGCTTTCTATTGTTTATGTTCCCACTCCCCACTATAGGGCATTACATCTAAGGTCCCTCCCTTTGGGCCCTGAGAATCTCTCACTTCCCAGGTATCTGGTACATTCTGGAGGGCCCCCCCGCAACTTCCTTCCTCCTGAGTTTGCCTGTTTCCATTCTTTCTGCTAGCCCTCAGGGCTTCATTCCTTTTCCCTCGCCCAATACCAGATCAGGTTCCATCTTCTCTCTCCTCCATTCTCCGTTCCCTCCCTGGTTCCTCCCTCTCTCACCCCTTGTGATTGCTTTCTTCCCCCTCCCAAGTGGAAAGGAAGCATCCTCACTTGGGCTCTTCAGCTTGTTGACCTTTTTGAGTTCTGTGAACTGCAACTTAGGTATTCTGTACTACTTTTTTGGCTAATATCCACATGTTAGTGAGTACATACCATGCATGTGCTTTTGGGTCTGTGTTACCTCACTCAGGATGACATTTTCTAGTTTCATCCTGTTGCCTGCAAATTCATGATTTCCTTGTTCTTAATATCTGAGTAGTATTCCATTGTGTAAATGAACCACATTTTCTGTATCCATTCTTCTGTCTTGGAACATCTGAGTTGTTTCCAGCTTCTGGCTATCACAAACAAGACTGTTATGAACACAGTGGGACAGGTGCCCCTGTGGCATGGTGGGGCATCTTTTGGGTATATTCCCAAGAGTAGTATTACTGAGTCTTCAGGTAGATCTGTTATGCCCTGAGTCCATTGGAAACCCAGACGAGCCCAAGAATTGTGAAGTCCGCTGCAATTGGCAAAAGAGTCTTTTTTTATTATTATTTCAAGTCTTCAGTCAGATCACAAGCCTCCACTGGAATGCAAAAACGAGTCCAGAAAGCACTGAGTTTATATAAGGTGCAGTTAAGAATTCTTTGACTGCTTAGGGTGAAGGCGGGGATAGGCAGCAGGTTGTAACTCAATCAAGATACCATTTGGTGGAATGGGACTGAAGCTGGGAGGGAGATTAAAAAGTGTCTTTTGTGTGGTTATCAGGAACTAATTTTTATGGCCTGCCATAATTGTCTGTGACATCTGATTACCTTTTCTCTATGATTTAAATGTGGGGCCTTAATCTTCTTTGAGTTTGTTATTTCTTTAAGGTCCCAAGAACAGGCACCTGGAGAGTTCAGCCATTTATCAGAGTGAGAGCTAGTTTCTGGTGACGCAGAGGCAGGGAGGCTGTCCTAAGCTGGCATCTGACTCCTCCGGGTGTTTGCATTAAGGGGGGTTTTATGAGCAGTACAATTCTAAGGACAGATTGGGTTCCCTTGGAATGACCAGGGAGAGGAAGGGAGCCCTGAGCTTGCTGCAGGAGGACGCAGCATGGAAATCAACTGCCTTCATATTGCACTTGCCACAGAAGGGAGGGAAGATGGGAACTTTTGCTGGAGGGAAAAACACAGAGGCAAACCGTCTATACACAACACTGGAGTCTCTTTGGTGAGGCTTCTAAGAAGCAGGAAAATAAACCACAGAGAATTAGCATCAGTAATTTGGAGGCTATAACAAATCTATTTCTAATTTTCTGGGGAACCTCCAGATTGATTTCCAGAGTGGTTGTACCAGTTTGCAATCCCACCAACAATGGAGGAGTGTTCCTCTTTCTACAATCCTCTCCAACATGTGTTGTCACCTGAGGTTTTGATCTTAGCCATTCTGATTTGTGTACAGCAGAATCTCAGGGCCATTTGTATTTGCATTTCTCTGATCACTAAGGACTTTGAACATTTCTTTAGGTACTTCTCAGCCATCGGAGATTCCCCTGTTGTGAATTCTCAGTTTAGTTTTATACCTTGTTTTTTGATTGGATTGCTCAAGGATTTTTTTAGTGGTTAGCTTCTTGAGGTCTCTGGAAGAAATAAGAAAGAAATTAAAGACTTCCTGGAATTTAATGAAAATGTTGACACATCATAACCAAACTTATGGGACACAATGAAAGCAGTGCTAAGAGGAAAATTCATAGCACTAAGTGCACTGGTAAAGGAACTGGAGACATCCTACACTAACAACTTAACAGCACACCTGAGAGCTCCAGAACAAAATGGAATGCAGGGCCAAAATCAACCAAATAGGAACAAAGAGAACAACACAAAGAATCAAAAAAAAACAAACGCTGGTTCTTTGAGATAATCAACAGGATAGATTAAACCCCTAGCCAAACTAACTATAAGGCCTAGAGGCAGTATCCACATTAACAAAATCAGAAATGAAAAGGGAGACATAACAGAAATGGAGGAAATTTTAAAAAGTCATCAAATCCTACTATGAAAGCCTATACTCAAAAAGCTGAAAAATCTAGGTGAAATGGGTGATTTTCTAGACAGATACCACACACCAAAGTTAAATAAAGAGTAGGTAAACTATTTAAACAGGTCCATATCCCATAAGAAATTAATAGAAGTTATTAAAAACCTCCTAAACTAAACAGCCCAGGGTCAGATGGATTTAGTGCAGAATTCTACCAGAACTTCAGAAAAGACCTGATACCAATATTCCTCAAACTATTCCATGAATAGAAACAGAAGGAACACTACCTAATTCATTCTATAAATCCACAATTACTCTAATACCTTAACCACACAAAGACCCAACCAAAAAAGAGAACTTCAGAACAATCTCGCTTATGAATATTGATGCAAAAATACTCAATAAAATTCTTCCAAACCAAATCCAAGAACACATCAAAACCATCATTTACCACAATCAAGTAGGTTTCATTCCAGGTATGCAAGGTTGGCTCAATATATGAAAATCCATTAAGATAATCCACTATGTAAATAAACTCAAAGGAAAAAATATCACATGATCATCTCCTTAGATACAGAAAAGGCATTTGATAAAGTACAACACCCTTCATTGTAAAGTATTAGAGAGATCAGAAATTCAAGGCCCATATCTAAACATAATAAAAGCAATTTACTGCAAACCAACAGACAATATCAAATTAAATGGAAAGACACTTGAAGCATTCCCACTAAAATCAGGGACAAGACAAAGATGCCCACTCTCCCCATATCTATTCAATATAGTATTTAAGATGCTAGCTAGAACAATAAGACAACAAAAAGAGATAAAGGGGATACAAATTGGCAAAGAAGAAATAAAGGTATCACTATTTGCAGATGATATGATAGTATACATAAGCCACCCCAAAAACTCTACCTAGGAACTTCTCCAGCTAATAAACAACTTCAGCAAAGTGGCTGGGTATAAAATTAACTCAAATAAATCAGTAGCTTTCCTTTATACAAATGATAAACAGACTGAGAAAGAAATTAGAGAAACAACTCCCTTCACAATAGCCACAAATAATGTAAAACATCTTTGGGTAACTCTAACCAAACAAGTAAAAGACCTGTTTTGCTACGGACCACCCTAGTCAGGTATGAGGGTCCCTGGAATAAGGATCCTTGAAGCTAGGTGGGTAAAGATAAAGCAGTGACACACAAAAACAAACACAGAGGCAGTTTGAATCTGAGTGTATTTTGCAACTCTCAAGCAGGGAATTTCATACATTAAAATAACAAACATATTGTGTGAGTTCCTTTGTGATTGTGTTACCTCACTCAAGATGATGCCCTCCAGGTCCATCCATTTGGCTAGGAATTTCATAAATTCATTCTTTTTAATAGCTGAGTAGTACTCCATTGTGTAAATGTACCATAATTTCTGTATCCATTCCTCTGTTGAGGGACATCTGGGTTCTTTCCAGCTTCTGGCTATTATAAATAGGGCTGCTATGAACATAGTGGAGCATGTGTCCTTCTTACCGGTTGGGACATCTTCTGGATATATGCCCAGGAGAGGTATTGCTGGATCCTCCAGTAGTACTATGTCCAATTTTCTGAGGAACCGCCAGACTGATTTCCAGAGTGGTTGTACAAGCTTGATAAGTGGATATTAGCCCAAAACTTAGGATACCCAAGATATAAGATACAATTTGCTAAACGCATGAAACTCAAGAAGAATGAAGACCAAAATGTGGACACTGTGCCCCTTCTTAGAATTGGGAACAAAACACCCAGGGAAGGAGTTACAGAGACAAAGTTTGGAGCTGTGATGAAAGGATGGACCATCTAGAGACTGCCGTATCCAGGGATCCATCCCATAATCAGCTTCTAAACGCGGACACCATTGCATACACTAGCAAGATTTTGCTGAAAGGACCCAAATATAGCTGTCTCTTGTGAGACTATGCAGGGGCCTAGCAAACACAGGAGTGGATGCTCACAGTCAGCTATTGGATGTATCACAGGGCTCCCAATGGAGAAGCTAGAGAAAGTACCCAAGGAGCTAAAGGGATCTGCAACCCTATAGTTGGAACAACATGATGAACTAACCAGTACCCCAGAGCTCTTGTCTCTAGCTGCATATGTATCGAAAGATGGCCTAGTCGGCCATCACTGGAAAGAGAGGCCCATTGGACTTGCAAACTTTATATGCCCCAATATAGGGGAATGCCAGGGCCAAAAGAATGGGAATGGGTGGGTAGGGAAGTGGGGGGCGCTATGGGGGACTTTTGGGATATCATTGGAAATTTAATTGAGGAGAATATGTAATAAAAAATATTAAAAAAAAATAACAAACATTACAACTCTTAGAAAGTGTATCCAGCAAAACAATCACAAATACCAACAAAAATCATTTGGCACAGTAAATCACAAAAATCATCCAAGCATTATAACTGTGAAACTATGTATTCAGAGAATCACAAACAGAACAGGTAACATCATTATTAATATAAATCATCAAAATATAACAATTCTAAAAGGATGTACTCAGTGGGGCAGTCTTCCAAGGCTAGTGGCATATTTCCAAGAGCAGGTTTATAAATCTTTATGGACAGTAATCTTAACCACTGAGCTAACTCTCCATCCCCATGGTCAATTATTATTTAACATCTGATGAGTGATTTTTTATAAATCTTCAACACATAGATTTAAACTAGAGAGCCACCTTGAGAGCGAACTCAGTGGACTGTCCCATGGTCCCCAGAGGACTCTCCACACCATAGGAGCCCTGGCACACCCAGGATCTTAGGATCAATGAAAAGAGTCGGCCTCCAGAGAGGGCTCTGCTGCACTATGTTCGTAGCAGCCTTATTTATAATAGACAGAAACTGGAAAGAACCCAGATGTCCTTCAACAGAGGAATGGATATAGAAAATGTGGTACATTTACACAATGGAATACAACTCAGCTATTAAAAACAATGAATTTATGAAATTCCTAGGCAAATGGATGCATCTGGACGATATCATCCTGAGTGAGGTAACCCAATCACAAAAGAACACACATGATATGCACTCACTGATAAGTGGATATTAGCCCAGAAACTTAGAATACCCAAGATGCAATTTGCAAAACACATAAAACTCAAGAAAAAGGAAGACCAAAGTGTGGATTCTTCAGTCCTTCTTAGAATGGGAAACAAAACACCCATGGAAGGAGTTACAGAGACAAAGTTCAGAGCTGAGATGGAAGGAAGGCCCATCCAGAGACTGCCCACCCATGTATCCATCCAATAAACAACCAGCAAACCCAGACACTATTGCATATGCCAGAAAGATTTTGCTGACAGGACCCTGATATAGCTGTCTCTTGTGAGGCTATGCCAGTACCTGGCAAATACAGAAGTGGATGCTCACAGTCATCTATTGGATGGAACACAGAGCCCCTAATGTTGGAGTTAGAGAAAGTACCCAAGGAGCTAAAGGGGTCTGCAACCCTATAGAAGGAACAACAATATAAACTAACCAGTGTCCCCCAGAGCTTGTGTCTTTAGTTGCATATGTAGCAGAGGATGGCCTAGTAGGCCATCAATTGGAGGAGAGGCCCTTGGTCTTGCAAAGATTATCTGCACCAGTACAGGTGATTGCCAGGGCCAGAAAGCAGGAGTGGGTGGGTTGGGGAGCAGGGCACAAGGAGGGTATAGGGGACTTTCGGGATAGCATTTGAAATGTAAATGAAGAAAATATCTAATAAAAGAATAAATAAATTTAAACTATTTTAATTCTTTATAATTAAGGTTTTCTTTTTTTTTTGAAAATTGCAAATAAAAAGTTTAATTTCAGAATCAAGTTCGTCATTTATAAATACACTAAAGCATAGCCCACGCAAATTCAGACTGAGCCTACATACAGTACTTCAACAGAACATTTTTTTTCTAAAAAGTCAGAGGCAAATGAGTGATTTGTTTCACCCATAATATTTAACTGATTTGAAATGAGAAAATGAAAAACTTTTTTTTAGACATAAGCAAAAACTTTGGAGTCTGGTAAAGAGTCTGATAGCTGATACTTCATGTTGGTATCCTTGGGATTCTATAAAGTCCCAATGATGGTTGAGGCTTCCCTATCATAGGAAAAAAAAAATCTAAATGCCTAAGGCTTTTCTCATGACTTCAATAAACAAGCGTTTTCCCTGTCAACAAGCTACCTCCTCAAAGTAGAATCTGAGTGCTATCTGGTCAAACTGTGAGGGGTCAGTGCATACTTCTTATGAGATACCTTTATTGTATAGAGATGCAAAAAGTAAATCAGAGGCATGGAGATTGGATCAACAGGCCATCTGTTGTAAACGTGTCATATCATGCACTGGAGAAGTCCTAAGCATGACTTTAAAACTTGGATCCAATTTCAAGGGGCTCATGATAAGCGGGATATCTCTGAGTTAACTGACCGTGTAAACTGAATGCAACACCTGACATGGGAACGTGCTCATGACCAATTAGCCATGTGATTGACACTCCATGGTATGCCCAAGTTGAGTTTTGTTTTCAAATGTAATTAAGGCTTTCTTTATAATATACCAAAACCCACCTCTGATGACACATGTGTAGCCATATGAAATTTTATTGCTGGGAAAGTTTTTCTCTATCATCATAGTTTTGTAAATGATTTAGAAATTAAGCATTGGTTTTCCCAGGAATAAGTTCATGTTAGTGACTCCATATCTAGGGATGGTTTCTTACCCACTATTCTTGCTTAAGATCTTGCCCTAGGCTACTAGGAACATGTAAAATCAGAAAAGGAATAAGAGAAAAAAAAACAGATAGATTGCCCTGAGAACTACTGATCAATATTTTTCTCCAGTGGAATTCCACAACCTATTCCAGGAGGCCTCCTCATTTTGAAGTCAATCACCTCAGTCTGTGGAGCTTGTCACGCAGATCCTACTGGAGGTTGTATAGCACTGAATGACAATAACTTCAAGTCTCTCAAGAAAGAAATTGAAGAAGATCTCAGAAAATGGAGAGGTCTCCCCTGCTCACGGATTGGCAGAATTAACATAGTAAAAAATGGACATTCTACCAAAGGCAATATACAGATTCAATGCAATACCCATAAAAATCCCAGCACAATTCTTCAAAGACATGGAAAGAGCAACTCTCAAATTCATCTGCAAAGGCAAAAAAACCAGAATAGCAAAAACAGTTCTTAACAATAAAAGAGTCGCTGGGGAGTCACCATCCTGACCTCCAGCTTTACTACAGAGCAATAGTGATTTTTTTTTTAATTTCATGGTATTGGTACAGAGAAAGACATGTTGATCAATGGAATAGAATTGAAGACTGAGAAATAAAATCACAGAGTTACGGACACTTGATCTTTGACAAAGAAGCTAAGCATATACAATTGGAAAAAAGAACACATCTTCAATAAATGGTGCTGGTCTAACTAGCTGTCTATATGTAGAAAAATGAAAATACACCCATATTTGTCACTTCGAATAAAGCTCAAGTTCAAGTGGATCAAGGACCTCAACATAAAACCAGATACACTGAGTGAATCTAATAGAAGAGAAAGTGGGAAAGAGCCTTGAACTCATTGGCACAGGGGGAAATTTTCTAAACAGAACTCCAATGGCTCACTCTCTAACATCAAGAATTAATAAATGGGACCTCATGAAACTGGAAAGCTTATGTAAGGCAAAGGACATAGTCAGTAAGACAAATTGGCAACCTACAGATTGAGAAAAATCTTCACGAACTCCATATCTAATAGAGGGCTAACATCCAAAATATAAAATTTTCATATCACTAATTTTTACATCAAAAATAAATTCTACCATTCTAACATGAGTTTCTAGTAACTGTGATCTTACATTTATTTGCCCCCCTTAATTGTATTATATCAAGTTATTGGGGTTTTTTGTATGTATATGGGTTTATTGAGTTTGAAAAAAAATGAATTGCAGAGGAATTTCTTAAGTAACATTTCCCATTGTATATTGAAATATATTTTCTTCATAATGATTAGGAGGTAGATAGTGAATTATACAACTGTTCAGAAGTGCATCTAGTGAAGAAGTTTACCTTATACTGGTTATCACCATGATTTTTCTATGATAACCTATGTATGTGTACTTTCATGTTTTTTTGCTCTTTTTTTTTTTCAGAGAGGAAAACATTTAATTGGGGCTGGCTTATATTTCTCAGCTTTAGTTCATTATTGTCATGGTGGCATGCAGGTAGACATGGTGGTGAGAGTTCTACTTCTGGATCTGCAGGAAGCAGGAAGAGAACCAAGACACACTTCCTCCAGCAAGGCTACATCTACTGCAACAAAGCCACACCTCCTAATAGTGCCACTCCCTATGGGTCAGTGGGGGCCATTTTTTTAATTAGGTATTTTCCTAGTTTACATTTCCAATGCTATCCCAAAAGTCCCCCATACCCACCCCCCCAATCCCCTACGCACCCACTCCCCCTTTTTGGCCCTGGCGTTCCCCTGTACTGGGGCATATAAAGTTTGCAAGTCCAAAGGGCCTCTCTTTCCAGTGATGGCAAACTAGGCCATCTTTTGATACATATGCAGCTAGAGACAAGAGCTCCGGGGTACTGGTTAGTTCATATTGTTGTTCCACCTATAGGGTTGCAGTTCCCTTTAGCTCCTTGGGTACTTTCTCTAGCTCCTCCATTGGGGGCTGTGTGACCCATCCAATAGCTGACTGTGAGCATCCACTTCTGTGTTTGCCAGGCCCCCGGCATAGTCTCACAAGAGACAGCTATATCTGGGTCCTTACAACAAAATCTTGCTAGTGTATGCAATGGTGTCAGCGTTTGGAAGCTGATTATGGGATGGATCCCTGGATATGGCAATCACTAGATGGTCCATCCTTTCGTCACAGCTCCAAATTTTGTCTCTGTAACTCTTTCCATGGGTGTTTTGTTCCCATTTCTAGGAAGGGGTAAAGTGTCCACACTTTGGTCTTCATTCTTCTTGAGTTTCATGCGTTTAGCAAATTGTATGTTATATCTTGTGTATCCTAAGTTTCTGGGCTAATATCCACTTATCAGTGAGTATATATTGGGAGTTCCTTTGTGATTGGGTAACCTCACTCAGGATGATGACCTCCAAGTCCATCCATTTGCCTAGGAATTTCATAAATTCATTCTTTTTAATAGCTGAGTAGTACTCCATTGTGTAAATGTACCACATTTTCTGTATCCATTCCTCTGTTGAGGGGCATCTGGGTTCATTCCAGCTTCTGGCTATTATAAATAAGGCTGCTATGAACATAGTGGAGCATGTGTCCTTACTACCAGTTGGCACATCTACTGGATATATGCCCAGGAGAGGTATTGCGGGATCCTCCGGTAGTACTATGTCCAATTTTCTGAGGAACCGCCAGACTGATTTCCAGAGTGGTTGTACAAGCTTGCAATCCCACCAACAATGGAGGAGTGTTCCTCTTTCTCCACATCCTCGCCAGCATCTGCTGTCACCTGAATTTTTGATCTTAGCCATTCTGACTGGTGTGAGGTGGAATCTCAGGGTTGTTTTGATTTGCATTTCCCTGATGATTAAGGATGTTGAACATTTTTTCAGGTGCTTCTCTGCCATTCGCTATTCCTCAGGTGAGAATTCTTTGTTCACCTCTGAGCCCCATTTTTTAATGGGGTTATTTGTTTTTCTGGAGTCCATCTTCTTGAGTTCTTTATATATATTGGATATTAGTCCCCTATCCAATTTGGGATAGGTAAAGATCCTTTCCCAATCTGTTGATGGTCTTTTTATCCTATTGACAGTGTCCTTTGCCTTACAGAAGCTTTGCAAATTTATGAGGTCCCATTTATCGATTCTCGATCTTACAGCACAAGCCATTGCTGTTTTATTCAGGAATTTTTCCCCTGTACCCATATCTTCGAGGCTTTTCCCCACCTTCTCCTCTATAAGTTTCAGTGTCTCTGGTTTTATGTGGAGTTCCTTAATCCACTTAGATTTGACCTTAGTACAAGGAGATAGGAATGGATCAATTCTCATTCTTCTACTTGATAACCGCCAGTTGTGCCAGCACCATTTGTTGAAAATGCTGTCTTTTTTCCACTGGATGGTTTTAGCTCCCTTGTCAAAGATCATATGACCATAGGTGTGTGGGTTCATCTCTGGGTCTTCAATTCTGTTCCATTGGTCTACTTGTCTGTCACTATACCAGTACCATGCAGTTTTTATCACAATTGCTCTGTAGTAGAACTTTAGGTCAGGCATGGTGATTCCTCCAGAGGTTCTTTTATCCTTGAGAAGAGTTTTTGCTATCCTAGGTTTTTTGTTATTCCAGATGAATCTGCCGATTGCCCTTTCTAATTCATTGAAGAATTGAGTTGGAATTTTGATGGGGATTGCATTGAATCTGTAGATTGCTTTTGGCAAGATAGCCATTTTTACTATATTGATCCTCCCAATCCATGAGCATGGGAGATCTTTCCATCTTCTGAGATCTTCTTTAATTTCTTTCTTCAGAGACTTGAAGTTCTTATCATACAGATCTTTCACTTCCTTAGTTAGAGTCACGCCAAGGTATTTTATATTATTTGTGAATATTGAGAAGGGTGTTGTTTCCCTAATTTCTTTCTCAGCCTGTTTATCCTTTGTGTACAGAAAGGCCATTGACTTGTTTGAGTTAATTTTATATCCAGCTACTTGATTGAAGCTGTTTATCAGGTTTAGGATTTCTCTGGTGGAATTTTTAGGGTCACTTATATAAACTATCATATCATCTGCAAAAAGTGATATTTTGACTTCTTCCTTTCCAATTTGTATCCCCTTGATCTCCTTTTGTTGTCGAATTGCTCTGGCTAGGACTTCAAGTACAATGTTGAATAGGTAGGGAGAGAGTGGACAGCCTTGTCTAGTCCCTGATTTTAGTGGGATTGCTTCAAGCTTCTCACCATTTACTTTGATGTTGGCTACTGGTTTGCTGTAGATTGCTTTTATCATGTTTAGGTATGGGCCTTGAATTCCTGATCTTTCCAAGACTTTTATCATGAATGGGTGTTGGACTTTGTCAAATGCTTTTTCTGCATCTAACAAGATGATCATGTGGTTTTTGTCTTTGAGTTTGTTTATATACTGGATTACGTTGATGGATTTCCTTATATTAAACCATCCCTGCATCCCTGGAACGAAACCTACTTGGTCAGGATGGATGATTGTTTTGATGTGTTCTTGGATTCGGTTAGCAAGAACTTTATTGAGGATTTTTGCATTGATATTCATAAGGGAAATTGGTCTGAAGTTCTCTATCTTTGTTGGGTCTTTTTGTGGTTTAGGTATCAGAGTATTTGTGGCTTCATAGAATGAGTTGGGTAGAGTACCTTCTGTTTCTATTTTGTGGAGTAGTTTGTGAAGAACTGGGATTAGATCTTCTTTGAAGGTCTGATAGAACTCTGTACTAAACCCATCTGGTTCTGGGCTTTTTTTGGTTGGGAGACTATTAATGACTGCTTCTATTTCTTTAGGGGATATAAGGCTGTTTAGATAATTAACCTGATCTTGATTTAACTTTGGTGCCTGGTATCTGTCTAGAAACTTATCCATTTCATCCAGGTTTCCCAGTTTTGTCAAGTATAGCCTTTTGTAGAATATCTGATGGTGTTATGGATTTCTTCAGGATCTGTTGTTATGTTTCCCTTTTCATTTCTGATTTTGTTAATTTGGATGCTTTCTCTGTGTCCTCTAGTGAGTCTGGCTAAGGGTTTATCTATCTTGTTGATTTTCTCAAAGAACCAGCTCCTCATTTGGTTGATTCTTTGAATAGTTCTTCTTGTTTCCACTTGGTTGATTTCACCCCTGAGTTTGATTATTTCCTGCCTTCTACTCCTCTTTGGGTGAATTTGTTTCTTTTTGTTCTAGAGCTTTTAGGTGTGTTGTGAGGCTGCTAATGTGTGCTCTCTCTAGTTTCTTTTTGGAGGCACTCAGAGCTATGAGTTTTCCTCTTTGAATTGCTTTCATTGTGTCCCATAAATTTGGGTATGTTGTGGCTTCATTTTCATTAAACTCCAAAAAGTCCTTAATTTCTTTCTTTATTCCTTCCTTGACCGAGGTATCATTGAGAAGAGTGTTGTTCAGTTTCCACGTGAATGTTGGCTTTCTATTATTTATTTTGTTATTGAAGATCAGCCTTAGTCCATGGTGATCTGATAGGATGCATGGGACTATTTCAATATTTTTGTATATGTTGATGCTTGTTTTGTGACCAATTATGTGGTCAATTTTGGAGTAGGTACCATGAGGTGCTGAGAAGAAGGTATATCCTTTTGTTTTAGGATAAAATGTTCTGTAGATATCTGTTAAATCCATTTGTTTCATCACTTCTGTTAGTTTCACTGTGTCCCTGTTTAGTTTCTGTTTCCATGGTCTGTCCATTGGTGAAAGTGGTGTGTTGAAGTCTCCCACTATTATTGTGTGAGGTGCAATGTGTGCTTTGAGCTTTACTAAAGTTTCTTTAATGAATGTGGCTGCCTTTGTATTTGGAGCATAGATATTCAGAATTGAGAAATCCTCTTGGGAGATTTTACCTTTGATGAGTATGAAGTGCCCCTCCTTGTCTTTTATGATTACTTTGGGTTGGAAGTCGATTTTGTTAGATATTAGAATGGCTACTCCAGCTTGTTTCTTCATACCATTTGCTTGGAAAATTGTTTTCCAGCCTTTCATTCTGAGGTAGTGTCTATCTTTTTCTCTGAGATGAGTTTCCTGTAAGCAGCAAAATGTTGGGTCTTGTTTGTGTAGCCAGTTTGTTAGTCTATGTCTTTTTATTGGAGAGTTGAGTCCATTGATATTAAGAGATATTAAGGAAAAGTAATTGTTCCTTCCTGTTATTTTTGTTGTTAAAGTTGGCATTCTGTTCTTGTGGCTGTCTTCTTTTAGGTTTGTTGAGGGATTACCTTCTTGTTTTTTCTAGGTCGTGGTTCCCGTCCTTGTATTGGTTTTTTTTTTTTTTTCTGTTATTATCTTTTGAAGGGCTGGATTCATGGAGAGATAATGGGTGAATTTGTTTTTGTCGTGGAATACTTTGTTTTCTCCATCTATGGTAATTGAGAGTCTGGCTGGGTATAGTAGCCTGGGCTGGCATTTATGTTCTCTTAGTGTCTGTATAACATCTGTCCAGGCTCTTCTGGCTTTCATAGTCTCTGGTGGAAAATCTGGTGTAATTCTGATAGGCTTGCCTGTATATGTTACTTTACCTTTTTCCCTTACTGCTTTTAGCATTCTATCTTTATTTAGTGCATTTGTTGTTCTGATTATTATGTGTCGGGAGGAATTCCTTTTCTGGTCCAGTCTATTTGGAGTTCTGTATGCTTCTTGTATGCTCATGGGCATCTCCTTCTTTAGGTTTGGGAAGTTTTCTTCTATAATTTTATTTAAGATATTTGCTGGCCCTTTAAGTTGAAAATCTTCATTCTCATCAACTCCTATTATCCATAGGTTTGGTCTTCTCATTGTGTCCTGGATTTCCTGGATGTTTTTATTTAGGATCTCTTTGTGTTTTGTATTTTCTTTGATTGTTGTGCTGATGTTCTATATGGAATCTTCTGAACGTGAGATTCTCTCTTCCATCTCTTGTATTCTATTGCTGAGACTCGCATCTATGGTTCCAGATTTATTTCCTAGGGTTTCTATCTCCAGCGTTGCCTCACTTTGGGTTTTCTTTATTGTGTCTACTTCCATTTTTAGGTCTTGGATGGTTTTATTCAATTCCGTCATCTCTTTGGTTGTGTTTTCCTATTTTTCTTTAAGGAATTTTTGTGTTTCCTCTTTAATGTCTTCTACCTGTTTAGGAGTGTTATCCTGTATTTCTTTAAGTGAGTTATAGAAGTCCTTCTTGATGTCCTCTACCATCATCATGAGATATGCTTTTAAATCCGGCCCTAGCTTTTCGGGTGTGTTGGGGTGCCCAGGACTAGGTGGAATGGGAGTGCTGCGTTCTAGTGATGGTGAGTGGTCTTGATTTCTGTTAGTAGGATTCTTACATTTGCCTTTCGACATCTGGTGATCTCTTAAGCTAGTTGTTATAGTTTTCTCTGGTTGGAGCTTGTTCCTTGGGTGATTAAGTTAGCCTCTATCAGCAGACCTGGGAGACTAGATCTCTCCTTAATTTCAGTGGTCAGAGTACTCTGCAAGCAAGCTCTCCTCTTGCAGGGAAGATGCCCAGATATCTGGTGTTCGAACCTGCCTCCGGGCAGAAGTTATTTTCCACTCAGCAGAGGTCCTAGGATCCCGTGGAGGATCCTGTGTGGGTCCTTGCGGGTGTCCAGAGATACTGCGAGCAAGGCACCCAGGTGCTGGAGTGGACCGGAAGGGTCTTGTGCCCTGATCAGGCCGGGTTATTTGCTTCCCTCTGTGCCCCATTTTTAATAGGGTTATGTCATTCTTTGGAGTATAAAGTCTTGAAGTCTTTGTGTATATAGGACATTAGCCCTCTATCAGATGTAGGATTGGTAAAGATCTATTCCCAATCTCTTGGTTGCCTTTTAATCTTATTGACAGCCTTATAAAGCTTTGCAATTTTACTCTTCCGGTCAGAAAAGCGCCGGGGTAGCTAGGGCGCAGGGTCTGCTGACACTCGCCAGCTACCCACAACACCTGCCACAGGATCTTAAGACTTCTGGTGAGTGGAACACAGCTTCTGCTCCAATCCAATTGCGTGCGGGACCTGAGACTGCATTAGTTAGGGAAGCAGAAAACCGGCCTGAGTAAGACCACAGGCCTCTTCCGGCTGGACCAGCACCAGGGTACCACCAGCTACCCACGACCCCCGCCACAGGATTTTGAGACTGCTGGTGAGTGGAACACAACTTCTGTTCCAATCTTTAAACAGTGACAACGACAACAACTAACCCCAGAGATTACCAGATGGCGAAAGGTAAACGTAATAATCTTACTAACAGAAACCAAGACCACTCACCATCATCAGAACCCAGCACTCCCACTTCGCCCAGTCCAGTTTGTAATAGCCAGAACCTGGACACAACCCAGATGTCCCTAAACCAAAGAATGGATATAGAAAATGTGGTTCATTTACACAATGTAATACTATTCAGCTGTTAAGAATAAGGACATCATGAATTTTGCAGTCAATGGGATAAAACTAGAAAATATCATCTTAAGTAAGGTAACTCAGACCCAAAAGGACATGTACCCATTGATAAGTGGATATTAACCAAAAAAAAAAAAAAAAAAAAATCAGAATACCTAGGATACAACCTATAGACCGTAAGAAGTGTAACAAGCAGAAATGCCCAAATGAGGAAGCTTCAACCCCACTTAGAAGAGGGAAGGAAATAATCACAGGAAGTGGAGGGAGGGAAGGACATGGGTGGGAAAGGGGAGAATGAGGAGAAAGGAGGAACAGAATCAGATATGAGGGAAGGAGACAGAAGAGAAGCCCAGAGGGCCAAGAGAATAAATGAAAATAAGCAGCCTCAGGGAGTCAGAGGTTGGAGAGTGTTCTAGAGAGTACAAGACACCTGGGAATTGAGACTCTCTCAGAAGTCATTGGGGATGACCTAAGCCAAAATGTCCTACATTGGGGAAAGAGAACTTGAAGAGTCCACCAATAGTAGATAGATCCTCAAGTGGAGAGACAGGGTTACTAACTCACAGTCAAAATTCCCGACCAAGAATTGCTCCTGTCTAAAAGAACTGCAGGGATAAAAATGAAGAAGAGACTGGAGGGAAGGAGATCCACTAACCCACCCAACTTGGGATCCATCTCATGTGGGGACACCAAGACCTGACACTACTCTGCTATGATATACTATACTAGGCTATGTTTAGATGGGATCCTGGCATGGCTCTCCTCAGAGAGGCTCTACCAGCAGCTGACTGAGACAGAAGCAGATATTAACATACAACCATTTTACTGAAGTCAGAGACCCTTATGGATGGATTAGGGGATTCAAGAAGCTGAAAGAGAGAGTGACCCCATAGGAAGACCAATAGTCTCAACTAACACAGACCCCAGGGAGCTCCCAGAAATGGAGCCACCAACCAGTAGCACACACGAACTGGTCTAGTCCCCTAGCACATATGTCGCAGAGGTCTGACTAGTCTGTGGGAAGAGATGTACTTAATCCTTGAGAGCCTTGAGGCCCCAGAGAAGAAGGAAGCCTGGTTGGAGGAGACCACCCTTGTTGGAGGCAAGGGGGAGGAGGATGGAATGAGGATCTGCAGGAGGGGAGACTGAGGTGGGGCAACGACTGGAATGTAAAGTGTCCGTTGTTGCACAAATATTTTTCATTGCTATAGTCTTCTTTCTGGACTATGTGAGGTTTTCTGTTGTTTTGTTTTGTGTCACATCCTGATGTACAATATTAGAAAAGATGACAAAATTGAATGAATCAAGACTGGAAAGTTAGTAAATGACATACATGCAGTTAGGATTTAAAATGGTCTTTATTAATCATTAAGTAATCAAAGGTCATAAAAATTTACCCCCTTTAATGTATTCTAAGAGTTCAACTGTCCTAGCTTTTGTGGCTGTATATGTACTGTTGCAAAACTAGCATGAGATTGAAAATACATGTCTTGAAATCCATCACATTCAAAGCAAAATCTGTCACCTTATTTCAAATTCACTTCTTTTTCTATACCAGCAGTTCCTTAAATCAGGCCACATTTCAGTCTTTGATATGTGCTCAAATGTCAATCACATAGTCTTTCACTCATTCAAGAAAAAAATGTTAGTTCATGTTGTAAAGTACAAGTCCAACTTTGATCTTTTCATGTGGTTGTGAATCTTAATCCACTTTAATATATGTGCATATACACATATCACTCATATGTACACAGAAGTATACAGTTTCTAGGGCAAATGCATAGTGGATCTGAGAACTGAGACATGGAATATAGAACAAAGTGCAAAGGTAGGCAAGTAATGAAGAGCTCCATTCCTTGCTTGTCATAAAGCATCAGTAAAGAATGAGGGTTAAAGTGGGGACAGGAGAAGGTCTGGATTGTTGCAATGGAAACTATTATAGAAGAATGAAATGATTGTTTGGATGTCATTACTTAGAGGCAACAACAAGAAAATAAATGGACCAAGCTTGGAGACGTAAACAATGTTCATGCAGCTAAGACTAAATATTGAATGGCCATTCACCCTATTTCTCAGGCTTTGAGAAGTTTGGGGAACTCTCCAGATTTTAATAAATTGAGCTTTTAAATTGATTCAATACTAACTCACACCAAAATGCTGCTAAACTCCAACTATACTCGTTTTGATCTTCTGCAAAGATTCCCTTTCCTCCACATAATCAACATCAGACAAGGCATGTTTGCTAAGCTTATCAATAAGTTTGAAATAATAAGGTAGGAAAGAAAGTCTCTCAGAATGGTAAATGAACTTGAACTTCTTTCTTCATGACAAGAAATAAGCTTGTAAGGCCCTGGTATGTATCAGCTCCTGGGCAAGCATAAATCAAACTGTTACCACAACGCTAACAGTTCACTCTAAGTAGAGACTAGGTGAAAGAAAAAAGACAAATTAGACATGGAAACAAAAGGAAAGTAATGAAAAGTAAGGATTTTTTCTCAGAAGGGTGAGTAAAGTTTCTTTTCAACAATGAAAAGTTTTGTTTAGCAAAATGAGCATAAATGGTTGTATGTGCCTGTACATATGAATCAGTGTATTGCAGATATGAGCTCTTGTGGGCTGCTTCTCAGAATCATTGATTCAAATATTATCTATGCTACTTCATTTGATAAGTTATTTTTTTAATATTTTAAGAAGAATAAGCACAAGACTTGAGTATTTAAGCCAAGTTAGTTTTGATATGGGACATCATTAATGCCTGTATTATGGTGATCTAAAAACGAAATTTAATGAAACAATTTTACATTATGCTGGCCAGAGTCTGGAAAACTGCCCCAGAATGTTATTGGGAATCACTTTTCCATCAACTACACAGAACTACTGAGTGTACAGTTTTTGAGGGGAAATGTAAATTAACATCTAACCCTACCTGGAATTTGCACTAACCATCAAAAGAATAACTCTTTCATGTCACATATTGAGTTGAATTTTCCTAAAGTCGTCAGAATCTGGCTTTCCATGATCCTACTATATTAGACAGTAAGTTTGACACAGACTTGACGCAAACCTTAATTCAGAGAATTATCTGTGATCAAGGTAATAGTGGTAACTATGGCCTCAGACAATCCGAGTCATACACAAAACCACACTCTAAGAAAATCATCTATGTTTATGATAATCAATAGATGTACTCTAACCCTAATCAGAGATTCTTCTGAGCCCTGCAAACACTGACCAGTTGGGAATTGGATGGCCAGATGTGCTGTATCTAGCACACCAAACATCTAACAGCAACTTGTGTGAGATGCAGTTATTCTATACACTAGTGCTAATTCTGGAGAAACATTACATATTGAACAACCCTGAATTGTTTCATTTAAGAAGTAAGTTTTATGATGGGAAACAAGAATATATAATAATACTCATATATCAGTGTTAAAATATTACTGAATATATTATTTTTAAATTCCAATATTTATGATCATAGACAGAAAAGAATTTTCTTCTTGCAAAGAACACTAATTAGGGCCCCCTTCATGTCTCTGTTCCTCAGGCTGTAGATGAAGGGGTTCAGCATGGGAGTCACCACTGTGTACATCATGGCCATGACAGTGTCCTTCACAGTAGAGTTATCAGATGATGGACATAAGTACAGACCAATGACTGTCCCATAGAACAGTGACACCACAGACAGGTGGGAGCCACAGGTGGAGAAGGCTTTATGGATGCCTCGAGCAGACGGGACCTTGAGAATGGAGGACACAATTCGTGCATAGGACACAAGGATGAGCACAAATGGAATGACAAGGATCAGGCTTCCCATGACAAATATCACCAATTCATTAACATGGGTGTCAGAGCAGGACAGCTTCAGCAGAGCAGACATGTCACAGAAAAAGTGGGGGATCACATTGTCCTCACAGAATGACAATCTGGCCATAAGCAGGGTGTGCAACATGGCATGGAAGGTGGTCAACACCCAGGACAGCAGCACCAGACTCACACAGAGCTTGGGGCTCATGATGCTCATGTAATGAAGGGGGAAGCAGATGGCCACATAGCGGTCATAGGCCATGGCCACAAGGAGGAAGCTTTCAAGGTCTGCAAAAAACAGGAAAAAGTACATTTGTGCCAGGCATCCTGCATAGGGAATTGATGGATCCTGGCTCTGCATGTTCTGCAGCAATTTGGGCATTGTGACAGAGGAAAAGCAGAGATCAGAGAAGGACAAGTTGCTGAGAAAAGAATACATGGGTGTGTGGAGATGGGAGTCCAGATGAATGAGGATGATAATGATGAGGTTCCCCAGGACAGTGGTGAGGTACATGGCCAGGAACAGGGCATAGAACAGGTGCTGATACTCTAGGGGGATGGGCAGGCCCAGGAGGAGGAACTGGGAGATGGCAGTTTGATTCCTTTCTGTGGTGCCCTGCATCTAAGATATTTAAGAGAAAATAAGAATCCCTCAATATCCAAATAAAGTCAAATATATGTTCTTGACAAATGATCTCCTATCTTCACCTTCAGAATGTTAGGATTACGGTTCTGAGGCTATCCCAGCTTTGTTTCTCTAACTGAACTATGTTCATTCTACTTTCCAAATTTGGACCAGGCCAGTATTATATCTGGATGGTTTAAACACCTTTAATTCCATTTCTCTGCTTCCCCACTCACTCTGATTCGATTTCTTCACTCTCTCACTGTCTGGGATGAAAAGTTGATTTCGTTGCCATGCTGAAAGTTTCATAAATGTTCGATATTTTTAAGATGAAGGTAAAATTATTTTAAGGGCACAAAAGACAAAATGTTCCTCAGGAGTTGTCCCTGGCCTACCTACACATTATTTTCTGGTTTGCTGCATTGACATGTCCTACACAGCACTAGGTGACAGACTTATCAGCCACAGTCTCTTCACACCAGCTTCTCACAGTTGCTGTTCTTTCTGCCTGGGCTCATGTCCCCTGTGCTTCCACATCACCTGGCTTAGCCTCAGTTTATCCTCCTTGTAACTCAGTGAGATAAATTTTTCATGCCTTTCTAGGTCAGACCGGCTGCTATGTTTCCACAGCATCCTACTTTATCCCACAGCACTCAAGGTCCTGATCACTAGTTTGACTGACTTCATGTAGATTCCATGCAAGAAAGACTGTGTCGCCATCTTGTGGCATGGACAGCACCTGGCATGGTTCTTGGACATGAGCAGTGTTTTAGAAATTTTTCTCTGCTGTGCCTCAGGGTGAGACACAGATTCCTCCAACTTCAAGGGCTGCAAACACTCATCTAAGTTGATCACAATTATTATATCATCCCAGAAGAAGCTTTGGGCATCTTAATACATAATTCCTGAGTACAATGTCAGTAACCTGGAAAATATTATTCTGCCTAAGTATACTACCTTTATATCCTAAATGACCTGGGAGTCTACTATACATTATACACATATATTTTGTCTATTTATTGATATTAGAATGAAAATAATGTGATAGATTTAGTTATTTGGTAAGAAGGAGAGGGTGTAATTTGTACCCTTGAGACCATGCTCCAGCTAGTCTTCAGAAATAAGCATATGCTGGGTATGTCACAACAATGAAACACATGGGACCTTTTTCCTATAAAGATAAATAATGACTAAATCCAAATGAAAGAATTTTTGTCCTCCTGGTGCTGTTTAGTCTATCATGTTGATAATGCTTGCATATTTTGACATTGTGTGCTATTACCACATTAAGGAAAGGCATCAATAAAATGTTGTTTATGTGGCTTCCTTCGAGACTCTATGTCTAAAAGATGAGGAAAATTTCAATTTGGCATCTAGCTGTAATAAGAAATCACAACCAAGGGATATCACCTGAAAGACAGAGCCGCTCATTAGGAATATAAGTTTGAGCCATCCCCCATGACAGTGCTTTTCATCCCCCTCACCTGGCTCATATGCAGTTCTCAGTCAAGGCTACACATGAGAATCATAAACTGCAGAGCTTCAAGCTGGAGATACAGCCCAGTGGTAGAATGCTTGTCTAGCATTCCCAAGACATTCAGTTTAGTCCCCAGCACTGAAAAATAAATGAAGCACAGAGGTTTCTAAAAACCCACTTTAGATATAAAGAAACTGGTTACATTACTAAATGCTGAGTCTTGACATGGAAGGCTTTAGGTAGAATCTAATTCTACACATTAAAAATTCAAAATTTTACAGTTAATGATAGTTCTGCTGATCTGCCAACCACACTCAGAGGAATAAAATAATGTAATATTTTTAGCACAAACTTTTGATCAGTTCCCCAATAAATGTGATGACCATAACCTCTTGGAGCAGGGGCTGTCCAATGTATCCTGAAGTATTCTGAACAAATGAGTATTTTAATAATATAGCCAAGGGTTTAAAACCTATGTACTCACTGTCTTTCTCACAGAGATGCCATCATGCTAAAGTGCCTCAAATTGTGAGAATGCATTTTATACTGATGTTTGTAAATGCTTTCATTAATAAATTACATAAACAAATCCTACAGAATGTCATAAAACCAGTAAAATCAAGACTCTTGGGTTGTAAGGACAGTGAGACATCAGCTCACTCACTTACCACCACCATCACCACCACCTAACCCTGGCCAACTTACCCAGAAATATCTCAGGGTAACTCCAGGACCCTGGTCTAAAATCCTGCTCCCATTTATGCATCATAAGCATAGAAAAGATGGTCTCAACAGCCATCACCTGTGTATGTACCACACCTGCTCACATTGCTCATCCTGCTTACCCCTAAGCCTAAGGGACCCTGCATCCCAGAGGAGTCTATGTCCTATAGGAACTAATTTAAAACAAAGTAATTATCCAGGTACTATCTAGAGCCAATTCTCTCAGAGGCCTGTATTTCTGATCATAGGCCACGGTCATACATGACTATACTTGGAAAATGGTAGGAATGTAGAAGTTGATGGTGGGTGTTTATTCATCCCCATGGTGCTGTGTCAACGGAGCTCGCATTTGGGGAGGTGATGGAGAATAGTTGAAGGAGCCAAAGAAGGTACCAAAGACTGGGAATACTTTATCTACAATTTTCCACAGGAGCCCACTACATGTTTTGAAGCAGAGTACCACCATTAAAGACATGCTTGGAAAAGGGTCCTTTGCTATGTACTCCCTGTAAGCAGACTCTAGAATATACAAGCATGCTACTGATAAGAATCAGACTTATGTGACCAAACTTTGTAAATTTGGCAATGTAAGATGAACTCCCCTAGACCATGTTCAATTTATCCTCAATCAACATACAAAAAGTTCAGACTCACACTTCATTCATTATTTTTACCTCTTCGCCTCCTTAGGAGAGCTTTAACATCATCCACCACCGCCATCCCAACATTCTTTGTATATGTGCTTCCAGTCCCTCTAAGTTATGATTTAGACACGGGTGACATATATAATTCTTTCTCCCACTGCTTCCCCTGGCTTTCCCCTCTCATCGGCAGTCATCACCAGGAAGTGGTGCTGTTGCTACTTGGAAATATGCATCCTTGACTGTTTATCTGATTGTTATTGTTTAAATTAACAATTTATTTGGAGGCACAGAGATATTAGGAATTCCACAAGATTTCAGACACAGCATTCCGTGATTATGTGAATAAGACAGAGCATCCAAGTTTCCTGTGGTAATCAACATCATTCTTCTCAAGTAGAAGGGTATCACTGCTCTCAGTGTGTTTGTTTATTTTACAACCAAAAGCCTAAGCCCCAAACTCAGTGAACCACTGTTACCTTTCCCAGTAGTGTCATTCACCTTTTTGGAATTAATACTTTGGGCATGCTATGTTCAACCTGCCATTTCTTACTTAATCCATAGCTGCAAAAGTCATCTCTTCACTGACTTCAGCGTACTTTTGTACATGCAGCTTGACAGCAGCTCACTCCAATACTTCTGCACATGCTGCTTCACTTTGCCCAGGAATTTCTCTGTTCACATAAAGAAAAGCAACTTGGGAGTTCCCTTAGTACTTGGAGAACTGGGGAGATCTGTGCTCTGGTTTGTGTTGATTACTTTAGAGAATGTGGGGAAGATGAATTGAAGTGCATTTTTTGTTTTGCTTTGATTTATGGAAATCTTAATTTTCAACACCATTTGTTACCAACACTAAAGTCTATTGAACTGTCTTTCCATTTTCCTCAAATAGCAATAGATGGCTGAGGAGTGAATCTATCCCAGGGTGATAATCCCAGCACTCAAGAGAAAGGGGCAGGAGGAATGTGAGTTAGAGGCCAGTCTAGGCTACATTGTAAAACCACTCTCAATAAATGCAAGATCTGAGGATATAGCTCAGTGGTAGGGCACATGTCTAGGGAGTGTAAGTTTGTTTGATCCCCAGAACCCCATGTGTGATCTTACCTGTGATAATAGTGTGACACACACTTTATATTTCTCTATTATAATTTTTCATGGATCAAAAGACTGAAAACCCTAGGCTCTGAGTTCATCTGTTTTGTTCTTTTCCAAAACTGACTTTGGTTTTCACTTTCTTTGCTTTCACAAATAAATTTTATTATTGTGTAATTAACTTGTATGGTCACAAGAACTTTGACAAAAGAGCTAAAACCATCCAGTGGAAAAAAGACAGCATTTTCAACAAATGATGCTAGTTCAACTGGCAGTTAGCATATACAAAAATGTAAATCAATCCATTCTTATCTCCTTGTATAAAGCTCAAGTTCAAGAGGATCAAGGACCTCCACATAAAACCAGATACAGTGAAACTAATAGAAGAGAAAGAGGGGAAGAGCCAAACACATGGCAAGGGGAACGTTCCTGAACAGAACACCAATGGCTTATACTCTAAGATCAACAATAGACAAATGGGACCTCATAAAATTGCAAAGCTTCTGTAAGGCAAAGGACACTGTCAATAGGATAAAAATGGCAACCAACTGATTGGGAAAAGATCTTTACCAATTCTACGCCCCATAAAGGGATAATACCCAAAATATACAAAGAACTCAAGAAGTTAGACCCCAGAGAACCAAACAGCCCTATTTAAAAATGGGGTACAGAGCTAAACAAAGAATTCTCAACTGAGGAATATCAAATGGCCAAGAAACACCTAAAGAAATGCTCAACATCCTTAGTCATCAAAGAAATACAAATCAAAACAACCCTGAGATTCCACCTCACACCAGTCAGAATGGCTAAGAACAAAAATTCAGGTGACAACAGATGCTGGCGAGGATGTGGAGAAAGAGGAACACTCCTCCATTGTTGGTGGGATTGCAAGCTTGTACAACCACTCTGGAAATCAGTCTGGCAGTTCCTCAGAAAATTGGACATAGTACTACCGGAGGATCCCACAATAACTCTCCTGGGCATATATCCAGAAGGTGTTCCAACTGGTAATAAGGACACATGCTCCACTATGTTCATAGCAGCCTTATTTGTAATAGCCAGAAGCTGGAAAGAACCCAAATATCCCTGGAGGATGGATACAGAGGAATGGATACAGAAAATGTGGTACATTTACACAATGAAGTACTACTCAGCTATTAAAAGCAATGAATTTATGAAATTCCTAGGCAAATGGCTGAATCTGGAGGGTATGATCCTGAGTGAGGTAACCCAATCACAAAAGAACTCAGATGATATGTACTCACTGGTAAGCAGATATTAACCCAGAAACTTAGAATACCCAAGATACAGTTTGCAAAACACATGAAACTCAAGAAGAACAAAGATCAAAGTGTGGACACTTCGCCCCTTCTTAGAATTGGGAACAAAACACCCATGGAAGGAGTTACAGAGACAAAGTTTGGAGCTGAGAAAAAAGGATGGACCATCTAGAGACTGCTGCACCCGGGGATCCATCCCATAATCAGCCTCCAAACATAGACACTATTGCATACGCCAGCAAGATTTTGCTGAAAGGATCCTGATATGGCTGTCTCTTGTGAGGCTATGCTGGTGCCTGGCAAACACAGATTGGATGCTCACAGTCAGCTATTAGATGGAACACAGGGCCCCCAATGTAGGAGCTAGAGAAAGTACCCAAGGAGCTAAAGGGGTCTGCAACCCTATAGGTGGAACAACAATATGAACTAACCAGTACCATCAGAGATCTTGTCTCTAGCTGCATATGTAGCAGAAGATGACCTAGTTGGCCATCATTGGGAAGAGACGCCCCTTGGTCTTGCAAACTTTATATGCCCCAGTACAGGGGAACACCAGGGCCAAGAAGTGGGAGTAGGTGGGTAGGAGAGTGGGAGGGGGGCTATGGGGGACTTTCAGGATAGCATTTGAAATGTAAATGAAGAAAATACCTAATAAAAATTGGAAAAAAAATTTGGGGCGGGGAACAACCCTGAGATTCCACCTCAAACCAGACAGAATGGCTAAGATGAAAAACTCAGGTGACAGCAGATGCTGATGAGGATGTGGAGAAAGAGAGACACTCTTCCATTGCTGGTGGGATTGCAAGCTGGTACAACCACTCTGGAAATCAGTTTGGCATTTCTTCAGAAAATTGGACATAGTACTACCTGAGGACCCAACTATACCATTCCTGGGCATATACTCAAAAGATGTTCCAACATATAACATATAACAAAGACCTCCTGAGTGAGGTAACCCAATCACAAAAGAACACACGTGTTATGCACTCACTGATAAGTGGATAGTAATCCAAAAGCTCAGAATACGAAAGATACAATTCACAGACCACAAGAAGCTCAAGAAGAAAGAAGACCGGTGTGTGGATGCTTTGGTCCTTCTTAGAAGGGGGAACAAAATACTCACAGGAGGAAATACAGAGACAAAGTGTGGAGCAAAGACGGAAGGAAAGGCCTTCTAGAGACTGCCCCACCTGGGGATCTATTCCATATACAGTCACCAAACCCAGACACTATTGTGGATAAACAAAGAAGTGCTTTGCTGACAGGAGCCTGATATAGCTGTCTCCTGAGAGTCTGTGCTAGAACCTTACAAATACAGAGGCAGATGCTTGCAGCCAACCATTGGACTGAGTGTGGGTTCCCCAAAGGAGTAGTTAGAGAAAGGACTGAATGAGCTGAAGGGGTTTGCAACCCCATAGGAAGAACAATGTCATCAACCAACGAGACCCATAGAGCTCCCAGGGACTAAACTACCAACCAAAGAGTAAACACTGAGTGACCCATGGATCCAGCCACATATGTAGCAGAGAATGGTCTTGTCTGGCATCAGTGGGAGGAGAAGCCCTTAGTCCTGTGAATGCTTGATTCCTCAGTGTAGAGGAATGCCAGAGAGTGTAGGTGGGAGTGGATGGGCAGGGAAACACCCTCATAGAAGCAGGGTGGGGAAAAGGCTAGGAGGTTTCAGGGGGGAGGAGAAACTTGGAAAGGAGGTAGCATTTGAAAAGGAAATGAGGAAAATATCCAATAAAAAAAAGTAAATGAATAACTTTACAACGAAAAATAATTTCTGTTAGGTTATGAATGTAAGTTTTTAACTCTCAAAATGAGTTTACAAACAGCCTGTCATTTGAACATGAGTTTTCTAATTCAGAACAAAAGATATCTCTACCCTTTATTCAACTCTTAACTCCTTAAATCATCATTTTATACTTTTAAAGATATCAATCTTAAACATACAGTAGTCCCCCTTGTTATTCTTCAATTGTCCATGGTTTTACCTATGGCCACTAAATTATGATCCAAAATTATCATGAAAATTTCAGAAATGTTTTAAATTGAATACTTTTTCAAATACTTATTGGCCATCTAGATTTCCTTTTGATTCAGTAGGTTTGTCTATCTGTTGAGTGGTTCAGGTTTGAGGTGGTTTTGTTGTTCTAGCCATTAATCTCCAGTCAGATGTATAAATGGCAATTGTTTTCTCCCATATTGTAGGCTTTCTCTTAATTTCCTTAATTTCTTTTAATTTCCCTTGTACCACAAAAGCATCTTGCTCTCATGTAACACCACTTGCTAATTCTTTGGATTATTTTTTGTATTATTAGGGGTCCTTTTCAGAAAGCCCTTGACTACACTCGTTTCTTCAAGTATTCGGGTTATGCCCTCCTGTGGCCATTTCAAAGTGTTGATACTTACACTGAGGTCTTTGATTGGTTCCGAATGGAGTTTTGTACAGGGTGAGAGAGATGAGGAGCTGGTTTCATTCTTCAATATACATATCCAGCAACTCCATCAATATTTGCTGAAAATATGCCCCTTTCTCCAATATGTGTTTTTGATACCATAGTCAAATTAGGTGGCCGTAACAATACAGGTTAATTTCTGGATGATTTATTTTATTCCATTCCTTTAAGTGTCTGTTTTGTGCTATTACCATAGAGGGCTTTGGAGTTTGGTTCGGTTTTGTTCCTATGGCTCTGTAGTATAATTTGCGATTGATATTACCAGCATTGTTCCTTCTGCTTAGAATTGTTTTGTCTATTCAAGGTCTTTTTGTGCTCCCATGGAATTTTAGGATTCTTTTATAACAAAGAGTCATTGAAATTTTTGTAAGAATTGTGTTGAGTCTGTAGAAAACTTTTGGTAAGATAAGCATTTTTACAATATTGATGTGATTACCTAAGAATATGTGAGGCCCTTCAATCTTCTAATGGCCTCTTCAATTTTGATCTTTACGGTCTTAAAATTATTTCTTTGGCTATGTTTATTCTTGGGTATTCTTAAGCTAGTATGAATAGTAGTTCTCTATTGACTTCTTTCCCAGCAAGTTAGTTATTAGTATATAGAAAAGATACAGATTTTTATATTCTGCTAGTTTGTTGAACATGTTTATCAAGTCTAAGAGTTTTTTTTTTGTTTTGTTTTGTTTTGTTTTACTGGAGCTGTGAATGCCATGACATCTATAAATTGGGGCACTTTGATCTCTTCCTTTGATATTTGTGTATCTTATTTTCCTCTTGTTATATTACTCTAGATAAGACTTCAAGTGCTCTGTTGAATAAAAGCAGGAAGAGTGAGCACTCTTAACTCATTTCAAATTTTAGAGGAAATCCCCTAGCTTCATGTTCAGGGAGAGTCCTTGTCTCAATGGAACAAAGTAGAGAGTAATAGAACAGGACACCTGACATCAACTAATGACTATGTATACACACACATAACCCTACCTATGCACACACACACACAGAGCGAAATTATAAGTGTCTGTAGAGCCATATAGTTTAACCTGATTTAAGCATTACTTGGGATATACATACACAAATATCACATAGTACCCAGTAATATATATAATTTTATTTCTATGTATCAGTTATAATTCAAGTTAAATACTTAAAATTTCCATTTTATTTTCAAGAATCATACTGAGGCTATAGAAAACTATAAATATGTCTCTTCATTTGTCATCAGTTATTTATAAATGCCGTATCCCAGCATGCAATAAGAGCCATGTGGTTATCATCAAACATGGTAAGTGCTTTTGCTTGCAAACCTATACATATGATAATATCATAAACCACACAAGGTAAAAATGACTGTATAAAAAATTGATAAAATACAAATTAAACTATACAACAACAAATAAAAGACAAATTTGAAATGTAAATCAATGAAAAACTATCACAATACACATCTTTAAAAAGGCATAATTAGTCAGGCGTGGTGACGCACACCTTTAATCCCAACACTCGGGAGGCAGAGGCAGGCGGATTTCTGAGTTTGAGGCCAGCCTGGTCTACAAAGTGAGTTCCAGGACAGCCAGGGCTATACAGAGAAACCCTGTCTCGAAAAACCAAAAAAAAAGGCATAATTAATATATCTTTAAAATGCATAATTAATATAGATTAAGAGAGGGGATAATGGGAGGATTTTTTGGAAGAGTACAGAATTTTTATTTAGAAATAAAAGCTTTTTTTTAAAAAAAAAGCCTATGTCTAAGGGCAAGTCAGCAATAGCAAAAGAACATGTCATGTAACCACAAAAAATGAATAATAGAGTATGATTTAAATCAGTTATACTTTTTCAAATTGCTAACAAATATTAACATTTTACCAGCCAGAAACAGAACTAGATTTTACACAATTTCTCTATTTGTTGTTTGCCTCTGTGTGTGTGTGTGTGTGTGTGTGTGTGTGTGTGTGTGTGTGTGTTTTCACCACAGCACATGCATGCATATTAGAAGGCACCTAATGGAAGTAGGTTCTTTCCCTCCACCATATAAGTTCTAACTAACTAATATCATCAGGTTCAGCAGCAAATGTCCTTACCTGCTGAACCATCTTGATGACCCACAGCATGTATTAAAAGATTTTATATATGTCTTCTCACGGTCACCTTGAATTAACAAATTGGAAAATTCTATAAGCAAATCATGAGAAGCCCTTCTTAACCAAATAGACATTTCTACATCTGCTATTTTAATTTTGAGGCAATAATACATCACTTTAACAAATTATTCTCTAGTGAAAAAAAGAAGTCATAATAATATCCAGATATCAATTATCTATTAAATAAATTATTTCAGTCATTACCATCATAGACAGAAGAAAACTTTCTTCTTACAAATAACTCTGGCCAATGCTCCCTTCATGTCTCTGTTCCTCAGGCTATAGATGAAGGGGTTCAGCATGGGAGTCACCACTGTGTACATCATGGCCATGACAGTGTCCTTCACAGTAGAGTTATTAGCTGATGGACATAAATAGAGACCAATGACTGTCCCATAGAACAGTGACACCACACACAGGTGGGAGCCACAGGTGGAGAAGGCTTTACGGATGCCTCGAGCAGACGGGACCTTGAGAATAGAGGACACAATTCGTGCATAGGACACAAGGATGAGCACAAATGGAATGACAAGGATCAGGCTTCCCATGACAAATATCACCAATTCATTAACATAGGTGTCAGAGCAGGACAGCTTCAGCAGAGCAGACATGTCACAGAAAAAGTGGGGGATCACATTGTCCTCACAGAATGACAATCTGGCCATGAGCAGGGTGTGCAACATGGCATGGAAGGTGGTCAGCACCCAGGACAGCAGCACCAGACTCACACAGAGCTTGGGGCTCATGATACTCATGTAATGAAGGGGGAAGCAGATGGCCACATAGCGGTCATAGGCCATGGCCACAAGGAGGAAGCTCTCAAGGTCTCCAAAGAGCAAGAAAAAGTACATTTGTGCCAGGCATCCTGCATAGGGGATGGATGGGTCCTGGCTCTGCATGTTCAGCAGCAATTTGGGCATTGTGACAGAGGAAAAGCAGAGATCAGAGAAGGACAAGTTGCTGAGAAACAAGTACATGGGTGTGTGGAGATGAGAGTCCAGTCGAATAAGGATGATGATGATGAGGTTCCCCAGGACAGTGGTGAGATACATGGCCAGGAACAAGGCATAGTACAGCTGCTGATGCTCTGGAGGGATGGGAAGGCCCAGGAGGAGGAACTGGAAGATGACAGTTTGGTTCCCTTCTGCCATGCTGGGTCACCAGATTCTTTAAGAGAAAAAATTTAAAGTTCTCTTAAATACGAATAAAAATGAACGAATTTCTATGATACAAAATATACTATGTGTTCAGTGATTGACTGCACCCTCATCAACTGAAAGAAAGTAAGTTAAATTTTCTTTGTTTGTATGTGGTTTTGACACAGGGCCTCTCTACTTAGCTTTGGCTGTTCTGGAGCTCCCTTTATAGACCAGGTGTGCCTGGGACTGACTCCTGAGTGCTGGGATTTAAGGCATCCACGGCCATGCCTGGTTTAAATTTCTTAAACTTATCCCCATGACTAAATCTAAGTCATTTCTCAGTCATTGTCACTGGCTATTAGATAATACAATGGTATTGGCTCTTATTTCCTACCTTAAACAGTCACAGGTCAGCTGCTCACTTAGTAATTCAATGGCCATTTATTCTCAATAATTGGTACTCCTTTCTTTTCCTGATCATACCTACTGTTTCCTGGGACTTCCTACTAATAATTCCTCTCATACTTCTATAGCTATAACCCTACAAATGCTTACCTATTTCCATGGTAAAATTCTTAGCTAAACCACTGCTACCTGTAGTACTCTGCCACCAACTGCTTATTGCCTATTTCTCTTGTAGGTGTAACGGCCATCTTCAGCTCAGTAGATCTCCAATACCTGTACAACTCACACTACCCTTTTCCCAGTCTTTTCCTCCAGTTTCTCATATTGCAGAGGAAGAAATCCAGTCTCATGTAAAAGGTGTTGGAATTTTTATTCATCTATTCATTCCTAGGACCACAAACATTGAATCTAGCAAGTCCCATATCTTCTGTCATTTCATTTCTTTCTAAGTCATCCATGTTAATTCTAATTGCCACTGCAGCTGCCAAGTGTTCCGCTTCTGGATGGTTTCAGTGCCTTATTGGAATATTTCATCTCTTTCCTTCCTCACTCTATTTCACTCTTCTCAAATTGTGACTATATGAAATGAAACTGATCGTCATTCTTCAAATTGGGTATGGGGGTCTCTTCCATTTCAAGATCCAAAACTCATTTTAAACACACACACACAAAACTTATCCTTTCCTACCTCACAGTAACCCTCACATCCCACTTTTATCAACACTAGCCTTAAAGGGCATTATGTCCTAACTCCAGCACACCATAGTTGCTGTTCCTGCTGCCTAGTGCCTTCTGCTCTTAGCTCCCATTCAACCAGGCTTACTCTACTGTATACTATATGTGGCTTAAGCTACTAAATCTTTGGTTCCTTCCTAGGTGAGACCACTTAGTTCTCATTGTACCCTCGTTCCACTCCACAACCTCAACATCCTGATCACTGGCTTGAGCTGACTTCTCACCATATATGTCCACACAGTAAAAGCTGTGTTGTCCTTCATCTTACAGCAGAGCTGCAAGGCATGCTGCCTGGATGTGAGTAGAGTTTCAGGAATATTTGTGGGCTGTGCTTGGGGGCTAAGGCATGGGTAGGAACCTGTCTGTAAGTCTTCTTAGACTCACTAGCCTGGAACCATGTAGCTTTTGACAGTCTCAGAATTCTCACTGTAACTTCAGACCCACAGAAAATATTAGGCTACCCAACACACTAAATTTATTCTAAATTGAAAACCAGACAACCCTGTATGTGTAGCTATGGGCATTTTGTTGCTTGAGTAACAATATCCATATGATTTATTGGAATTAAGATGAAAACTACTAAGTTAATAAGTGATTTGATGAGAAAAATGAGTAAAGATGATTTGGGAACTTCATTTCAGTTTGTTTCCATGTACCCATATATCAGTTTCCTCAAAGCTAGAAGAGAAAGGGAGTCCATTAAGGCAGATGAGAAGTCCCTCCCTTGAAGAGAAACAGTTTAGCCCAGTTGCTGACATTTTAACCTTACCAATGCTATTTAATCTTTCCATACTAATAGTTTTTACATTTAGTCATGATCTTCCAGTGTTGTAGTTGGAAAAGCACCAATAAGATTTTATACACCTATCTTAGGATAGAGCTTCCCTGAGAAATGAACAGGATACATCTGTGATATCAAGGCTGTTATGAAGAATAACAAATAACAAGGATGCTACTTGCAGATGGTGCCTCTGGTCAACACCTGAGTTCTAGGGGCTCCATAATGGTGTTCCTCCTTTTTCTCATATTGTACCTGTTCAGTTCTCAGTCTGAACTGCACATAAAAATAACAAAAGACTTAGACTTAGTCAAAGGAACACCTGGTTATCCTAATAAATTGTGATTCTGATCAGTAAGTCTTGTATTGGCTCAAATATCTATATTTTAAACATTCAAACTTTATATTTGGCAATGCTAATTTTGCCAATCTGTGGACCACACTTTGATAATCATACACTTTCTAAAATGACATATTTTATACTGCTCCCCAATTATTGCGATTATAATCTCTTCAAGGGGATTATCCATGCCTTTATAAGTTCCTTGAATAATCCAATATATAACAAGAACATCTGTATAAAATGCTTTCCTAAGAGGGATGCCCTTTTGTTGCCATGGTACAATCTTGTGATAACACATTGCCTAGTAATAGCAATGTATGTTATACTAAAAGTATTACAGGTGGCAACGTTTAACCAGACCATTTCTATAATGTGGAGAAAGCCTTGGGAACACAGAGAGGGAAAGTATATCTGGCGGGGGAAAAGTCTTGCAGAGTATCATAAGACTGGGAAATTAAAGTCTTCAATTAAAGTTAGTGAAACGATCCGGCTGGATCAGCGCCGGGGTAGCGGGAGCGCAGGGTTGCCTGACACCCGCCAGCTACCCACGACCCCCGCCGCAGGATTTTGGGACTGCTGGTGAGTGGAACACAGCTTCTGCTCCAATCCAATTGCGCGGGACCTGAGACTGCATTAGTTAGGGAAGCAGAAACCGGCCTGAGTAGGGCCACAGGCCTCACCCGGCCGGATCAGCGCCAGGGTAGCGGGAGCGCAGGGTTGCCTGACACCCGCCAGCTACCCACGACCCCCGCCGCAGGATTTTGGGACTGCTGGTGAGTGGAACACAGCTTCTGCTCCAGTCCAATCACGCGGGACCTGAGACTGCTCTGGTTGGGGAGAGAGAAATCCGGCCCACACAGGGCCACAAGCCTCTTCCGGTCAGAAAAGCACCTGAGCAGCTGGGGCGCAGGGTCTGCTGACACTCGCCAACTGCCCACAACACCCGCCACAGGATCTTAAGACTTCTGGTGAGGGGAGCACAGCTTCTGCTCCAATCCAATTGCGCGGGACCTGACTGCATTAGTTAGGGAAGCAGAAACCAGCCTGAGTAGGGCCACAGGCCTCACCCGGCCGGATCAGCGCCAGGGTAGCGGGAGCGCAGGGTTGCCTGACACCCGCCAGCTACCCACGACCCCCGCCGCAGGATTTTGGGACTGCTGGTGAGTGGAACACAGCTTCTGCTCCAATCTTTAAATAGTGACAACGATAACAACTAACCCCAGAGATTACCAGATGGCGAAAGGTAAACGTAATAATCTTACTAACAGAAACCAAGACCAGTCACCATCATCAGAACCCAGCACCCCCACTTCACCCAGTCCAGGGCACCCCAACACACCGGAAAAGCTAGACACGGATTTAAAAGCATATCTCCTGATGATGATAGAGGACTTCAAGAAGGACGTTAATAACACACTTAAAGAAATGCAGGAGAACACTGCTAAAAAGGAAGAAGACAATAAAGAGAAAGCACAAAAATCCCTTAAAGAATTGCAGGAGAACACTGCTAAAGAGTTACAAATCCTTAAAGAAAAACATGATAACATAATCAAACAGGTAGAAGTCCTTACAGAAAAACAGGAAAACACATCCAAACAGATGATGGAAATGAACAAAACCATACTAGACCTAAAAAGGGAAGTAGACACAATAAAGAAAACCCAAAATGAGGCAACACTGGAGATAGAAACCCTAGGAAAGAAATCTGGAACCATAGATGCAAGCATCAGCAACAGAATACAAGAGATGGAAGAGAGAATCTCAGGTGCAGAAGATTCCATAGAGAACATCGGCACAACAATCAAGGAAAATGGAAAATGCAAAAAGATCCTAACTCAAAACATCCAAGAAATACAGGACATAATGAGAAGACCAAACCTACGGATAATAGGAGTGGATGAGAATGAAGATTTTCAACTCAAAGGACCAGCAAACATCTTCAACAAAATTATAGAAGAAAACTTCCCAAATCTAAAGAAAGAGATGCCCATGAACATACAAGAAGCCTACAGAACTCCAAATAGACTGGATCAGAAAAGAAATACCTCCCGACACATAATAATCAGAGCAACAAATGCTCTAAATAAAGATAGAATACTAAAAGCAGTAAGAGAAAAAGGCCAAGTAACATATAAAGGCAAGCCTATCAGAATTACACCAGATTTTTCACCAGAGACTATGAAAGCCAGAAGATCCTGGACAGATGTTATACAGACACTAAAAGAACACAAATTCCAGCCCAGGCTACTATACCCAGCCAAACTCTCAATTAACATAGATGGAGAAACCAAAGTATTCCACGACAAAACCAAATTCACACATTATCTCTCCACGAATCCAGCCCTTCAAAGGATAATAACAGAAAAAAACCAATACAAGGACAGGAACCACGCCCTAGAATCAACAAGAAGGTAATCCCTCAACAAACCGAAAAGAAGACAGCCACAAGAACAAAATGCCAACTTTAACATCAAAAATAACAGGAAACACCAATTTCTTTTCCTTAATATCTCTTAATATCAATGGACTCAACTCCCCGATAAAAAGACATAGACTAACAAACTGGCTACACAAACAAGACCCAACATTTTGCTGCTTACAGGAAACTCATCTCAGAGAAAAGGATAGACACTACCTCAGAATGAAAGGCTGGAAAACAATTCTCCAAGCAAATGGCATGAAGAAACAAGCTGGAGTAGCCATTCTAATATCTGATAAGATTGACTTCCAACCCAAAGTCATTAAAAAAGACAGGGAGGGACACTTCATACTCATCAAAGGTAAAATCCTCCAAGAGGAACTATCAATCCTGAATATCTATGCTCCAAATACAAAGGCAGCCACATTCATTAAAGAAACTTTAGTAAATCTCAAAGCACACATTGCACCTCATACAATAATAGTGGGAGACTTCAACACACCACTTTCACCAATGGACAGATCATGGAAACAGAAACTAAACAGGGACACAGTGAAACTAAGAGAAATTATGAATCAAATGGATCTGGCAGATATCTACAGAACATTCTATCCTAAAACAAAAGGATATACCTTCTTCTCAGCACCTCATGGTACCTTCTCCAAAATTGACCACATAATTGGTCACAAAACAGGCCTCAACAGATATAAAAATATTGAAATTGTCCCATGCATCCTATCAGATCACCATGGACTAAGGCTGATCTTCAATAACAAAATAAATAATAGAAAGCCAACCTTCACATGGAAACTGAACAACACTCTTCTCAATGATACCTTGGTCAAGGAAGGAATAAAGAAAGAAATTAAGGACTTTTTAGAGTTCAATGAAAATGAAGCCACAACATACCCAAACTTATGGGACGCAATGAAAGCATTTTTAAGAGGAAAACTCATAGCTCTGAGTGCCTCCAAAAGGAAACTAGAGAGAGCACACATTAGCAGCTTGACAACACACCTAAAAGCACTAGAACAAAAGGAAGCAAATTCACCCAAGAGGAGTAGACGGCAGGAAATAATCAAACTCAGGGGTGAAATCAACCAAGTGGAAACAAGAAAAACTATTCAAAGAATCAACCAATCAAGGAGCTGGTTCTTTGAGAAAATCAACAAGATAGATAAACCCTTAGCCAGACTCACTAGAGGGCGCAGGGAAAGCATCCTAATTAACAAAATCAGAAATGAAAAAGGAGACATAACAACAGATCCTGAAGACATCCAAAACACCATCAGATCCTTCTACCAAAGGCTATACTCAACAAAACTGGAGAACCTGGATGAAATGGACAAGTTCCTAGACAGATATCAGGTACCAAAGTTGAATCAAGATCAGGTTAATGATCTAAACAGCCCTATATCCCCCAAAGAAATAGAAGCAGTCATTAATAGTCTCCCAACTAAAAAAAGCCCAGGACCAGATGGGTTTAGTGCAGAGTTCTATCAGACCTTCAAAGAAGATCTAATCCCAGTTCTTCACAAACTATTCCACAAAATAGAAACAGAAGGTACTCTACCCAACTCATTCTATGAAGCCACAATTACTCTGATACCTAAACCACAAAAAGACCCAACAAAGATAGAAAACTTCAGACCAATATCCCTTATGAATATTGATGCAAAAATCCTCAATAAAGTTCTTGCTAACCGAATCCAAGAACACATCAAAACAATCATCCATCCTGACCAAGTAGGTTTCATCTCAGGGATGCAGGGATGGTTCAATATACGGAAATCCATCAACGTAATCCAGTATATAAACAAACTCAAAGATAAAAACCACATGGTCATCTCCTTAGATGCGGAAAAAGCATTTGACAAGATCCAACACCCATTCATGATAAAAGTCTTGGAAAGATCAGGAATTCAAGGCCCATACCTAAACATGATAAAAGCAATCTACAGCAAACCAGTAGCCAACATCAAAGTAAATGGTGAGAAGCTTGAAGCAATCCCTCTAAAATCAGGGACTAGACAAGGCTGTCCACTTTCTCCATACCTATTCAACATTGTACTTGAAGTCCTAGCCAGAGCAATTCGACAACAAAAGGAGATCAAAGGGATACAAATTGGAAAAGAGGAAGTCAAAATATCACTTTTTGCAGATGATATGATAGTATATATAAGTGACCCTAAAAATTCCACCAGAGAACTCCTAAGCCTGATAAACAGCTTCGGTGAAGTAGCTGGATATAAAATTAACTCAAACAAATCAATGGCCTTTCTCTACACAAAGAATAAACAGGCTGAGAAAGAAATTAGGGAAACAACACCCTTCTCAATAGTCACAAATAATATAAAATATCTTGGCGTGACTCTAACTAAGGAAGTGAAAGATCTGTATAATAAAAACTTCAAGTCTCTGAAGAAAGAAATTATAGAAGATCTCAGAAGATGGAAAGATCTCCCATGCTCATGGATTGGCAGGATCAACATTGTAAAAATGGCTATCTTGCCAAAAGCAATCTACAGATTCAATGCAATCCCCATCAAAATTCCAAATCAATTCTTCAACGAATTAGAAAGAGCAATCTGCAAATTCATCTGGAATAACAAAAAACCTAGGATAGCAAAAACTCTTCTCAAGGATAAAAGAACCTCTGGTGGAATCACCATTCCGGACCTAAAGCTCTACTACAGAGCAATTGTGATAAAAACTGCATGGTACTGGTATAGTGACAGACAAATAGACCAATGGAATAGAATTGAAGACCCAGAAATGAACCCACACACCTATGGTCACTTGATCTTCGACAAGGGAGCTAAAAACATCCAGTGGAAGAAAGACAGCATTTTCAACAAATGGTGCTGGCACAACTGGTTGTTAACATGTAGAAGAATGCGAATCGATCCATTCCTATCTCCTTGTACTAAGGTCAAGTCTAAGTGGATCAAGGAACTTCACATAAAACCAGAGACACTGAAACTTATAGAGGAGAAAGTGGGGAAAAGCCTTGAAGATATGGGCACAGGGGAAAAATTCCTGAATAGAACAGTAATGGCTTGTGCTGTAAGATCGAGAATTGACAAGTGGGACCTCATGAAACTACAAAGCTTCTGCAAGGCTAAAGACACCATCAATAAGACAAAAAAACCACCAACAGATTGGGAAAGGATCTTCACCTATCCTAAATCAGATAAGGGACTAATATCCAATATATATAAAGAACTCAAGAAGGTGGACTCCAGAAAGTCAAATAACCCCATTAAAAAATGGGGCTCAGAACTGAACAAAGAATTCTCACCTGAGGAATACCGAATGGCAGAGAAGCACCTGAAAAAATGTTCAACATCCTTAATCATCAGGGAAATGCAAATCAAAACAACCCTGAGATTCCACCTCACACCAGTCAGAATGGCTAAGATCAAAAATTCAGGTGACAGCAGATGCTGGCGAGGATGTGGAGAAAGAGGAACACTCCTCCATTGTTGGTGGGATTGCAAGCTTGTACAACCACTCTGGAAATCAGTCTGGCGGTTCCTCAGAAAATTGGACATAGTACTACCGGAGGATCCAGCAATACCTCTCCTGGGCATATATCCAGAAGATGTCCCAACCGGTAAAAAGGACACATGCTCCACTATGTTCATAGCAGCCCTATTTATAATAGCCAGAAGCTGGAAAGAACCCAGATGTCCCTCAACAGAGGAATGGATACAGAAATTATGGTACATTTACACAATGGAGTACTACTCAGCTATTAAAAAGAATGAATTTATGAAATTCCTAGCCAAATGGATGGACCTGGAGGGCATCATCTTGAGTGAAGTAACACAATCACAAAAGAACTCACACAATATGTATTCATTGATAAGTGGATATTAGCCCAAAACTTAGGATACCCAAGATATAAGATACAATTTGCTAAACGCATGAAACTCAAGAAGAATGAAGACCAAAGTGTGGACACTGTGCACCTTCTTAGAATTGGGAACAAAACACCCAGGGAAGGAGCTACAGAGACAAAGTTCGTAGCTGTGATGAAAGGATGGACCATTTAGAGACTGCTGTATCCAGGGATCCGTCCCATAATCAGCTTCTAAACGCTGACACCATTGCATACACTAGCAAGATTTTGCTGAAAGGACCCAAATATAGCTGTCTCTTGTGAGACGATGCCGGGGCCTAGCAAACACAGGAGTGGATGTTCACAGTCAGCTATTGGATGTATCACAGGGCTCCCAATGGAGAAGCTAGAGAAAGTACCCAAGGAGCTAAAGGGATCTGCAACCCTATTGTTGGAACAACATGATGTACTAACCGGAACCCTGGAGCTCTTGTCTCTAGCTGCATATGTATCGAAAGATGGCCTAGCCGGCCATCAATGGAAAGAGAGGCCCATTGGACTTGCAAACTTTATATGCCCCAATATAGGGGAATGCCAGGGCCAAAAGAATGGGAATGGGTGGGTAGGGAAGTGGGGGGCGCTATGGGGGACTTTTGGGATAGTATTGGAAATGTAATTGAGGAAATTATGTAATAAAAAAAAAAAAAAAAAAAGATTTAAAAAAAAAAAAAAATAAAGTTAGTGAAACAAGGGCCCTAGCTCATTCATCTTCCTGCCAACTTACCCAGAATGTCTGTGAGATTCTAGTACCATGGCCCAAGATTCTGTTCCCATCTATTCAGCATAGGTATAGGAAAAACAGCCTTTTAGTCATCATCTGAGTCTCTTCCATCCCTGTTCACACTTCTCATTCTGCTCATCTCCGGGCCTAAGGGGCTCTGTATCCCAGAGGAGTCTAGATCCAGGAGGAACTCATTAAATAAGACAAACTAATTATTCAAGACCTCCCTAGAACAAATTCTCCTGGAGTCCTGTAGCAGTGACTAACCACTCACTGATCCACTGATCACGTGGTATTGTACTTTGGGGGCCATGGGGATAACAAGTAGCTCACTGAGAGATGCTTATTCATTGTCTGCCTAGGGAATCAACAGTAGTCCTGTATGTTGGATCCTGTGTTGGGGGAGAAAGTTTAAGAAGCCTAAAAATAAATAGAGACCTTAATGTGAAGGCTATAAAATATCTTAGGAGTATTAAAACATAGACTTCATCTTGTGGACAAAAAACTATCAGTGATCTTTGAACACACCTAAAAATGATGCATATTTCAAATTATTTCAAGGGTAGCAGAATCTTTCACTAAAACTAAGCTACCCATGAATATATTTCAGGCAAGAGAAACCCTCAGCTATAAGGAACCAAGTATATGAAGACACACAAGAAGGATAAGGAAAAAAAAAAAAAACTGCCGCATCATGCTCAAGCGTTCCTCCAACCAAAGTTGAAAATGAAATTGGATTTGTACCTTATTCAGTTGTTTCTAGCTTCTGTCTTCTCTAGGAAAATTTTAACAGTGCCCCCACCATCATCCTAAGCAGTCTCCTTAGATGTTAGAATACTTCCCAGTTTCAGCATTTCCATTTGATCATGAGATTATAGTTGATATTTTAAGTTCTCTTCAACACTTATTCTCTGTTCCCTTTTCATTTCAATTAGATTTGCCCTTAATTCCTCATTTAATATGAATAGCTACCTTTTGATTTATTGACATAGAAAGATCCTGGAGTTGGCCTTGTTCTTAGTAATATACATTTACATTTCCCAGATCCTTTTGGTTGTGAATGGCACTCAGATGTCTGTAGTATGACAGTTTACCCATTCACCTGCCAAAGAACATCTTAGTTTCTCACAATTGGGGAAATTATGGATGAAGTTGGTACAAATAAAATGTCTAGAAATTAAAACTGGGCAGTGGTGCTGCATTTAATCCCAGATTTCAGAAGTCAGAGCCAGCCTGGTTTACAGAGTAAGCTCTAGGACAGCCAAAGCTACACTGAGAAACTCTGTTTCAAGAAAGAAAGAAAGAAAGAAAGAGAGAGAGAGAGAGAGAGAGAGAGAGAGAGAAAGAAAAAGAAAGAAAGAAAGAAAGAAAGAAAGAAAGAAAGAAAGAAAGAAAGAAAGAAAGAAAGAAAGAAAGAAAGAAAGAGGGGGAGGAAGGGAGGGAGGGAGGGAGGAAGGAAGGAAAGGGGGCAGAAGGGGAAGGAAAGGGAAGGGAAGGGAAGGGAAGGGAAGGGAAGGGAAGGGAAGGGAAGGGAAGGGAAGGGAAGGGAAGGGAAGGGAAGGGGAAGGGGAAGGGGAAGGGGAAGGGGAAGGGGAAGGGGAAGGGGAAGGGGAAGGGGAAGGGGAAGGGGAAGGGGAAGGGGAAGGGGAAGGGGAAGGGGAAGGGGAAGGGGAAGGGGAAGGGGAAGGGGAAGGGGAAGGGGAAGGGGAAGGGGAAGGGGAAGGGGAAGGGGAAGGGGAAAGGGGAAAGGGGAAAGGGGAAAGGGGAAAGGGGAAAGGGGAAAGGGGAAAGGGGAAAGGGGAAAGGGGAAAGGGGAAAGGGGAAAGGGGAAAGGGGAAAGGGGAAAGGGGAAAGGGGAAAGGGGAAAGGGGAAAGGGGAAAGGGGAAAGGGGAAAGGGGAAAGGGGAAAGGGGAAAGGGGAAAGGGGAAAGGGGAAAGGGGAAAGGGGAAAGGAAAGGAGAAAGGAAAGGAAAGGAAAGGAAAGGAAAGGAAAGGAAAGGAAAGGAAAGGAAAGGAAAGGAAAGGAAAGGAAAGGAAAGGAAAGGAAAGGAAAGGAAAGGAAAGGGAGGGAAAGGGAGGGAAAGGAAAGGAAAGGAGAAAGGAGAAAGGAGAAAGGAGAAAGGAGAAAAAGGAAAGGAAAGGGGAAAGGAAAGAAAAAAACGAAAGGAAAGGGGAAAGGGGAAGGGGAAGGGAAAGGGAAAGGGAAAGGAAAGGGAGGGAAAGGAAAGGGAAGGAAAGGAAAGGGAGGGAAAGGAAAGGGAGGGAAAGGAAAGGGAGGGAAAGAAGAAGGAAGAAAGAAGGAAGAGAAAGACATGATCTTTTTCCTCATTGGTTACAGACAGGAATTTTTTCTTGTAAGCGATAATTGAATTTCTTCAGACAGTATAGCAAGTCTGTCTTTTATTTTGGTTCAGAAACATGAGCCCCTACTTGCTGATTAGCGATCTAATGTCCACTAGAATAGAGCCATCTGTTTAGAAATGTTCTCAAATACTTCTTGTGTGTAGCATCGGCTTCTTTCATCTGTCCTCTCTTAATCTAGACATAGTGATAGCAAGTTTTACAGACTTCAGCCTCCTCTGCATTCTCAACCTTCCCAGTGCTGTGACTCTCATGATGCTACCCCCAAACATAAAATTATTTTTGTTGATATTTTGCTACTGTTATGAATCATAATGTAGGGGCTGGTGAGATGGCTCAGTGGGTAAGAGCACCCGACTGCTCTTCCAAAGGTCAGGAGTTCAAATCCCAGCAACCAGATGGTGGCTCACAACCATCCATAACGAGATCTGACTCCCTCTTCTGGAGTGTCTGGGGACAGCTACAGTGTACTTACATAATAATAAATAAATAAATCTTTTTAAAAAAAATGAATCATAATGTAAACATTTTTGGATATAGAGGTTTGACAGAGGGGTCAAGATCCACAAGGTTAAGAACCACAGATGCAGAGTCAGACCTGGTTTGCCTTGGGCCTGTTCTCCCTGCTTCTGGTGTTCTATCATTAGGTTCCTCTGGTCCCATGAGCTGATGGTAAATAGGCTACCTTATGATTTGGTCTCCCTTTTCCCTATGTAATGCATTCTGTCTCTCACTCTCTCAATTGGAAAAACTCTTTGATAATGAGACAGGAAATAAGACTTTTCTTTTTTCTGCTTTTAACCTTCACAAGCAAGAAAGAATGAAGCATTTCTTACTGAGAAATGCCTCAAAGCTGTTATGGCATTAGTGAAGAAAATAAAAATGCCTAGTCTGGACATTTTCCCTGTTGTTAAAACATTTTAGGAGGCATTGGGTCACATTAATTTCTCTAACTTTCATCTTGTAAACCAAGGAAAGAGATCAGCTGGAATAAGACTGTAAGAGTTCATCCAAAGAGCAAGACAAAAAGAAGGGAAAAAAGGAGAGGCATCAGACATAGATGAGAAGGGAATACAACGAGCGAGAAGAGAGCAATCTGACACTGTTTGAGGCATCACTGCAGAGTGGTAATCATAACTACAAATTACATTAGGCAGACATCTTTATATCCTAAATTAGTTAACCTTTTCCTGAATTTTAGCAGAAAAACTGAAATGGAATGACATACAATAGGTCTAATTCTTTAAATCAACCCAGGAGTACATGAGCAACACTAATTGGAGTCCACTGGTTTATAAAGGTAAGGACACCAAGTTGGGTAGATATGGAAGTAAGGACCTCAGAGGAATTGGGGAACAAAAGGATATGATCAAAATATAATGTATGAATTCTCAACAAAGTAAAATATTTTCTAAGTAAAGTGAAGTAACTAAATGGCCTGTGTAAATTAACAATTACATAATAACACTTGAAACAATATGCATAGCCATCTTGCTCCTGATAACGGAAGTGCCTCCAGTATTGTCCCTTAAACTCTAATAGTTTGGGGGCTGCCTCAAATGTATTATCCCATGTTAAAGAAGAACCTACACCTATAGTAAGTAGATTAAGGATCTATTTCTAAGCCGGGCGTTGTGGCGCACTCCTTTAATCCCAGCACTTGGGAGGCAGAGGCAGGCAGATTTCTGAGTTTGAGGCCAGCCTGGACTATAAAGTGACCAGGACAGCCAGGGCTATAAAGAGAAACCCTGTCTCAAAAAAAAAAAAAAAAAAGATCTATTTCTGTCTGTTACAGTGAGCATTTTTACCTCGTTATTGAATTTTAACAGATGCAAAAACAGTAAAATTAGTTTACAACACAACACCTACACATACAATTCAGGGAACATCAGAGGAGGGAAGAAGAGGACTATATGAGCCAGAGGACCAGGCTGTTTAGGAGATGGTGTCATGACAGGGATGCTGCACCCATAAAAGCTCAACTGTATAGTTACCTAAGCAAAACATGAATTTAAGTAGGCTACCAAAAATAATCCTCCTGCTTTCCTTCCTTTTGAATATCTCAGCTCATCTCAATATGTACTCCCTTCAAGTGCTGGGTAGATCCCAGCATGTCTCAATGGCAGGCTCTTACAAGTAGAATAGGACACACTCTGCTTACCTTGCATGGTCCTTTGAGGTCACTTCTCTGTTTAAGGTCTGTGAATGCTGCTTAACACGTGTCTTAATCAGCCTACATAGTAGCTCTAAAGTAAAGACTGATCAACAGCCAATGAAGTGTGGAGTGTGAATCAGTTTTAGAGTTCCTTTTACATGCATGGAAAGATTCTAATGTGTATTTACAGACATGGTCTCAAAGATAGAACATGAAGAGAGGAATTCAAGTAAGATGTGGTACTTATATAGTAAATCCTGCTAGCAGCCCAAAAGCTTGATTCAAAGACTTCCCCTACATATTGTTATATGGGAAAACTTGGTGGCCCATCAATTAACCACTACTGGTAAGTTTCACAACTAACCCTACTCAATTTTGACTCCCTAGCATGCCTCCTTCACTATAATAATAAACTTGTTCGAAGAAAAATGAAAAATTATTTTTGTAAAATATATCAGCTTTCTACCAAAAAATGTGGATAGAAAGGAAAATACAGCATCTATACAAATTTCTCTAAACACCTTTAAGTGTAAACTCAAAATTTTTATTTCAAGAAATTTACCTTTTTTTTTTCATTTCTTTTTATTAGATATTTTCTACATTTACATTTCAAATGCTATCCCCAAGTTCCCCTATACCCTCCCCCTGCCCTGCTCCCTAACCCACCCACTCCCGCAAGATTTTGCTAACAGAACCCTGATATAGCTATCTCTCATGAGGCTATGCCAGTGCCTGGCAAATACAGAAATTTATCTTCTTAGAAAAAAAAAAAAAACGTTTCGCATTTACCAAGATTAGCTCTACTCTGAAATGCACAGAACAACAAAATAATCCATAGCTACACAAAAGAAAATTGTGGTTCTGAGAGGTAAAAGAGAATAGAAAGTAATTGTTGGTGGATGTGCATTCTTCTGGAGTGATGACATTGTTTGCATCTAGATAATGGTAATGGTTGCATAACTTGGTAAGCATACTAGAAACTTAAATTATACAATTTAAATGGTGGTTTATCCAGCATAGCTCAATAAAATTTCAAAATTAAAAAAACCTAGCTATGTTGTTTTGGTCAAAAATATAAGAAAAGTTTTACTTTTATAAAAAGAACTGAAATACAAAAACAAGAGTGATAAAACCATGCAAGTGGTAAAGTAATGACAGCAAATGCTCCTGCTCATACTGTGTAATTCCCTTTGTCACTATTTACATTTCATTCATTACTTTAGTATGATACTTCATCTCAGCATCTGCAATTGTAACAAATGCTTGGAAAGTCTTTTGTTCAGAAGCAGATGCTGGTCTGACAGAAACACACTTGAAAATGTTCTTGTCTGGGTCGTAGTGTCCAACACATCTGTGAACTCGGCCTCTAATCAGTCTTGGAAGTTCACGATCCTGTTTTTCAAAAATAAAAGTCAAAAATTAGTTATTGCATCATCTAAAGCTTGATGTTTAACATAATAAGATCAATTAAGTTGATGATCATATTGGTCAAATATGATCAATGAATCACCCTGAATGGTATTACAATATCATTATCTCTGTTACTTACAAAATCATCAGGCATGCACAGGTAACCTGTCACAGAGGGATGGCCCTGTCCTGGATAGGGTGTCTAATGAACTAGCAAGAAGTTGCTTCATGGAACATTTAAGAATCCTCCCCATGGAAGGAGTTACAGAGACAAAGTTCAGAGCAGAGACTGAAGGAACAACCATCCAGAGTCTGCCCAACTTGGGAATCCATCCCATAAACAACCACCAAACCCTGACACTAAGCAGATGCCAACAAGAGCCTGCTAGCAGAAGCCTGATATAGCTATCTCCTGTGAGGCTCTGCCAGTGCCTGGCAAATACAGAAGTTGATGCTCACAGTCATCCATTGGATGGAGCACAAGGTCCCTAATGAAGGAGCTAGAGAAAGTACCCAAGGAGCTGAAGGTGTCTGAAGCCTCATAGGAGGAACATCAATATGAACTAACCAGTACCCCCAGAGCTCCTTGGAACTAAAGTACCAATCAAAGAAAACACATGGTGGAACTTGTGGCTCTAGCTGTATATGTAGCAGAGGATGGCCTAGTCGGTTATCAATGGGAGGAGAGGCCCTTGGTCCTGTGAAAGCTCTATGCCCCAGTATAGGGGAATGCCAGGATCAGGAATAGGGAGTTGGTGGGTTGAGGAGCAGGGGTTGGTGGGGAGAGGATAGGGGATTTTCGGAGGGGAAACTAGGAAAGGGGATAACATTTGAAATGTAAATAAAGAAAATATCTAATAAAAAGAAAAAAAAAGAATCCTCCTAATAACGGCTCATGAATTATGTACTCTTTTTGCTAACAGAATTTCTACTGCAATAGGACTATGGTCTATAGTTTCATCTTTTGTTAGCATAGGCACTGAAAATTAACATGTTAAAATACTCACAATTTCATAAAATACACATGGAAGAATATTTTTCCCATCTCTCATAAGAAAAGTCTTTGAATAATGTGGGCCAGGTGTGACAGCTGAATCCAGGACAGCTAATCAACATTAAAGTGGGGAAAGGAATATAGATAAACATAAATAAAATTTAACAAAGAATTTGGTTATTTAAATGTCATCCCATAACATCTCTTCCAGTTTTACTTATACAGTGGTGTTTTACAGAGGAATATTGTGTGTTCTGTAGACTGCATGAATTTTAGAGCCATAACAACAATAAAATGCACTATAACAACAAATAAGTATCATAGTTTAATGAAAACAACATTGAATTAGAATTCTACTGTCAGGTCTTCAGCTTAATACTATCTTATGACATTGTTTAAACTTTATTTGTTTTATTTTCTAAAATGAAATATATTCATGTACAAAATGTTCATCTCTTAAAGCTGTTTCTTCATCTATAAAATTTAAGTCCTAATTCACATTTAACTCCATGAATTTTATCAAATGGTGTTATTCATCCATTTAATAACCATCTCCTGAGTACTGAGAGTAGACATCTGTTATTTTGAAGACAACCTAAATTTCCCCTAATATACATAATCTCCTTTTTCCAATTTGTATTTTCTTCATGATATCCTAGGTATTCCTAATGGCATTAAAAATATCCAAAATAAAGCCGGGCAGTGGTGGTGTATGCCTTTAATCCCAGCACTTGGGAGGCAGAGGCAGGAGGATTTCTGAGTTCGAGCCCTGCCCGGTCTACAAAGTGAATTCCAGGACAGCCAGGACTATATAGAGAAACCCTGTCTCGAAAAACTGAAAAAAATTCCAAAATAGTAAGTATTATTGAAGTATTCTTAAAATATTATACCTACCCAATATTTCAAAAAGAAGTACAGTTTTCTGCACATGTGCTCGCCAATACTTCATACTTTCAATAACTGCAGAAATAATTCTTAAAGAATTATCTTTTTCCTTTAACTGATGCAAGGTACCTTCCTTTCAGGAAAAAAAGCATAGCATTAGAAAAGTGTTTCACTTTACTCATTATACTCTTTGATCTATGCCAAGTCTAGCTATTGGTCATGCAGACTTTATATGCCTTAGTACAGGGGAACGTCAGGGCCAAGAGGTGGGAGTGGGTGGGTGGGTGGGGGAGTGGGTGTGGGAGGGTATGGGGGACTTTTGAGATAACATTGGAAATGTAAATGAAATAAATACCCAATAATAAAAAAATAAGTAAGTCTGTAGAATGTGTAAAAAGAACCACTAAAAGTTACAATGCAATTAAATCCCCAAATTAAACCCATCATTACATTTCACTGCATTATAGAGTTAAAACCAGAATATACTTAAAATAAGAAGAGAATCACGGAGTCAGAGAGATGGCACAGTGGGCAAGGCACTTGCCATATAAGCCTCCTGACATGAATTTGATCCCCAGAATTCATGAAAAGATGGAAAGAGAAAAACAACTCCACAAAGTTGTCCTCTGACCTCCACAAATACTTCCCCTACCCACATCATACACACAATAATAAGTAAAGTGTTAAAAGATTTACTTATATTGCTATTCATTTGCTCCATTAACTTTCTCCTCCACTGAATAAGCATTACATGCCAGCACCTTTACAAACAGTAAGTAAAAGAATCCCTATGCACACTGTAAACAGATTGATTCATTCATTCACTTAACCGGTACCTTTTTAAAACTGAAGAAAAATAAGCATAAAAGTAGAAGGGGAACAAAAGGTGGAGAGGGGAAATAAGTATGAATGATGCAAATATAATTTTCATAATGAAACCCTCTACTTTGCAGCATAATATACACTAATAAAAAATTTAATTGCGTTTGGGGCATCCAATCTGTGCCAAAGCTACTCAAGAAACAGCAGTGAGCAAACAAGCAGGCATAGTGGCACATACAGGAGGCAGAAATAGGTGGATTTCTGTGAGTTCAAAGACAACCTGGTCTACATAGCAGGTTCCAGACCACCCTAGTGAGTGCTGCATGGTGGGACCCTGTCTCAAAAACAAGAACAATGATGATGACGATGATGATGATATATCTTCACATTTCTAATCTAAAACAGTATTCATCGAATGAGTAAATAAGAATAATAAAACATTAGAAATCGTTATCATCTGTGCATAAAAATAATAGAATGAAAAGACAGAGACAGGGTTTATCATTTTAAGTGGGTAGTTAAGTGGGGGCAAAGACTAGCACATGTAAAAGTCCTGAAATAGAAAAGTTCTTGCATTTTTTGTACTTTGTATTTTTTTTAGCAGTCTCAACTGACCTGGACCCCCAAGATCTCTCAGACACTGAGTCACTATCCAGGCAGCATACACCAGCTAATATGAGGCCCCTGACACATATTAGCAGAGGACTGCCTGGTCTGGCCTCAGTGAAAGAAGATGCACCTAACCCTCAAGAGACTTGAGGCCCTCAGGAGTGGGGAGGCCTGATGGGGTTAGGGTGGAGGTAGGGATATCCTCTTGGGGACTGGGGTGGGGGAGAATATGGAATGGGGAGCAGTTGGGGGGCAGACCAGGAAGGGGATAAAGTCTGGACTGTAAAAAAGGATTAAAGAATAAAAGAAGATAAATTTTAAAGAAAAAAAGATTTATTTTCTTTTATGTGTATAAGTGTTTTGTATGTATATTTATATATGTAGGTACCTTGTGCCCACAGAACAAGACTTTCAGAATGTTGTGAGCCATTGTGTGGGTGCTGGGAAGAAAGTCAAAGTCCTTCAGAAGTATAGCCAGTGCTCTTAACTACCAACTATCTCTCCAGCACCATACTTTATGGACTTTTTAAGATCTGAAAACAAGCCTTTAATCCCAGCAATTGAAATACAGAGGTAGGAGAATCTCTATGAGTTTGAGGCCATCCTGGTCTATATAGTGAGTTCAGGGCAACACAGTGAAACCCTATCTCAAAGCAAACAAAAATACTAACTTTCAAGGGTTAGAGCACAATTTTCTTTTGGGGAATGAGAGTTGTAAAGAGTACCTAATGAAACTTTTTTCCAAAATTTCCCTATCTTCTCCCTCCTAAGCAAGATTTGAATATGCCTCCTTGAAGATGACTGCCACAGTGAGTCATTGTTACTAAGGTGACAGTGTCATATCATTCTGTGTACAAGGTAACATGGTATTGAGAATCTCTATAAAATATGCTATATTTCCAGAAAAACAGAATTTGCCCTAAATTCTTGCTAAAATCAATGATGTCCAGATTATGGTCAGAACAAATGCCAGAGTACTTAAGCACTCTGTAAGAAGTTGAAAGAGCAGTGAGAGAAAAATAAAATTGCTAAGACCATGAAAACTAGGCCCATAGAGGGACACAGACATTGAAAAAAGGAAATCTCCACCTCTCCTCACATTGACATCCTCCCAGTGACTCCTGTTGGCTGAAGGCAGAAAACAAGGATCCCAAGGTGAGGCACCAGGTAGGACCATGCAGCCTGCCAGAACACAAATATTCACAGAACAATAATCCACTGGGTCTTGTGGTGAGGTGTGAGAGAGAAGATAACCTGCACATGTGTAGAAAACATTTCAAAGAACAATCAGAAATACAGCTTAGTAAAAGGTACATGCTCTCTAGACTATAAATCAAAGCAGAGATATACTGTAGTATTCACCATATTCACCCCAGCGTGAAGAGTTTTAGATGAGCAGCACTTTTCAATATGATGTAGAAGGCAAGAAAGGCAGAACAGGACCAGATTATAAAGCAGAAGTCAGCAAACTATGGCCTACATCCCAAGTCTAACCTAACCCACTATTTCTATCAACTTCTACTGGACCACAGCCATGCTCATTCATTAATGTGCTATCTCTGGCTGCTTCCAAGTTACAACAGCAGAATTCAGTCTTGTAGTAAAATAACTGCAGCAAAGACAGAATGATCTATAAAACCAAAAATGTTATGTGGCACTTTGCAGGACAATATTTCTGATATCTTTGGGGAGGGGGGAAATGACATAATAAAAAGCATGGATTATTTCTACAAGCAATGGATAAACTATTGTTACTTTAATAATTAAAAGAGTAGAACCAGAATCCAGTAAGAAATTCTAGAGTCATGATAAAAAAAAAAAAAAAACCTAAGACATTTCAAAAAAACCAACACTCAGCCGGGCGTGGTGGCGCACGCCTTTAGTCCCAGCACTCGGGAGGCAGAGGCAGGCGGATTTCTGAGTTCGAGGCCAGCCTGGTCTACAAACTGAGTTCCAGGACAGCCAGGGCTATACAGAGAAACCCTGTCTCGAAAAACCAAAAAAAAAAAAAAAAAAAAAAAAAAAACAAAAACCAACACTCCTTTGCTCCAATGGGAAGCTGGATATTTATACTAACCTACATATACCACGTATGTATCTTTCTAAATATTTACTACATGTGATTAAATGTGTAAATAAGCTATTCATTAATATTTACATGTTTACCTTCAGAGAATTTTCTCTTGGAATATCTCCCAACACTGTTTTCTTATATGGATTTTGTTGAAAACTTGGTTTAAATGCCTGCAGTGCACTGGCTCTGTCTGGGCATTTCATTGTAGAGCCAGGCAGTTTTGATAAACATGTTTGTCGGGGTACTTCAGCTTCTTTATGTCCAGGTAAGTTAGGAAATTCAGGCATTTGGAACTGTTTTTGTTGTTGAGCTCTCAAATTCACTGGACAAGAACTGAACTCACTGTTTGCCACAGGGCTTACAGTTTTATGCTGAGGTCGAAAATCCCAAGTTCTCAAGCTAGTGTTTCTGTTGTTGCCTCTGTAGCTATAAAACAAAAACATACTTCTCTGGGTCTTCATATTTAGGAACAACTGATGAAATTTTTCATTATTCTGACAATCTGTGGTTTATAACTACAAAGTAGTAAGACATTTGAAACACATCACTCATTACACAATGATATAATATATTATTACTTCTCTTTCAAGATGAAGAGCTAGAGTTTGGGGGAAGTAGTAACACATACAAAACATACAAAGTTAAACAGCAAGTCACTGGCAAATTCAGAAATCAGAGACCAGTCTCCCAACTCAGTATACATTGCTACAAATATATGTTTATGATATTTGAGCCTCCACATAACAGTAGTTTCTAAGTAGAAATATTTTTGAAGACTTTTACTTAATTCTTTATATATCTTGAAATTTTCAACAAAGTTTTTTTTAAAAAGCTACAGCTTGCCTGTAAGGCATGTTTTGTGCTTTAACAAGCCCTACTAAACAACATGTTATAGCATTTCTTTACTACATTATGTGTAAAGCTTGTCAGTATGGGGTGTTAATAAAGCCAAAAAAAAGTATAATTTCTAAGTAGGCCAGTTAAGAGTTATATGGGAAGGGGAAATTAGTCCAACTCACAAACTCTTAATCATGAGTAATTTTCCTAGAAATACCTGCATTACAAGGCAAAAAATACAACCCACCCATTGTTTGGGGGGGAAAAGACAGGGAGAATCTAGTGATTAGCATAAGGACTAAGGTTTTTTTTTTTTTTTTTTTTTTTTGGTTTTTTTTTTTTTTTTGGTTTTTCGAGACAGGGTTTCTCTGTATAGCCCTGGCTGTCCTGGAACTCAGTTTGTAGACCAGGCTGGCCTCGAACTCAGAAATCCGCCTGCCTCTGCCTCCCGAGTGCTGGGATTAAAGGCATGCGCCACCATGCCCGGCTTAAGGACTAAGTTTTATGGGGCCTAAGGTTTATAGTTTGAGAAATACTGTTAACAAATTAACTATAAATTTAAGAATAAAGGGGTAAAAAATATCATAATTATGAATCTTTAAATTATAAATACCACAAACATCATTAAAGAAAATATTAGAATTGTAGTTATTAATAGTTATTTCTTTAGAATTGAAACATTCTTTCCTTAATGGAAGAAGGAGGCTCAAAAGATTGAGGTAGCTAATGAAATTCGGAAAACTCAAAACTACCGGGTCCTTCCCACAGTTATATAAGCAGGAAAAAAAAAAGTTGCAGAAAGGAAACTCCAGAGATGAGCTTTTGTGGAGTCATCAGCCATATTGGGGGTAAGGTTTTCCATGAGGGAGCTGCCTTTGAGTCCTCCATGCTCCTATGTGTAACATCTCACACATCCTTTTTATTACAAAGAAATCATTGAGAATCACTACAAAGCATGTCATGTTAGTTATATTTCCAGAAAATAAAGAAAAACAGAATTTACTCTGATGTCTTCCTAAAAACAGTAATTTTTATATCTCTGAGTAGAACAAGCACAGAACACTTAATAAAAACTAGCAAATATATATTATTTGTTATTATAGTATATTATTAAATATTATTCTAAAATATGCTAAGTGAAGAAATCTAGGCTCATAAAGACCAATGTCTTGTTCTAGAATATGTGGATCCTAGCTTCAATTTCTTAGAAGTTTCTTTTTTTTAATTTAGAGTACCTGTACAGGCTAAGAAGCTAGAAAGGGGATGTTGAGGAAGTACCATAAGGGGAACATAGCAGAAGATACGTAATATGTAAAAGTAAGTTTTATTCACCTGATTTAATTGACAACTTGGAGTTTTACAGCTGAATAAGCTTACCCTTTCTAGAACTCTGGTTGACTGGTTCAACTCAGCTTTTCTGGCTCAAAACTCCTCTCCAAGATGACTATTCAAACTGACTTCTCTCAGCTTCTCTGTGAATTGGTCTGCTTAGAAAACTGCCTCTGAATTCCACAAACTAAACTTCACTGACCAGGAAACTGCATGAACTCAACTGAACTCAAGTGCATTAAACCGAACTGCACTGAACTGATCTGAACTGAATGCACGGCACTGCACAGCACTGCACTGATCTGAGCTGAACTGAATGGAACTGACTGAAGTCCATTGCATTGAACTGGCCTCTCCTCCAGACTCACTCACTCTGCACTTCTCTTATGTCACTTCTCTTTTCTGTCTGTTCTCCTGAAAGTTGGATGTAGTCTATATCTGACTCATTCTGTCAAATCTTTCGTTGATTTGACACTTGTCTGCCCCTCAATTAGACACCACTTTCAAACATGGCTGCATTCTTTTACAAACTGACCTTACCTACATTGTTTGAAATTAAAGCTGTATACTAAGGGTGTGTCTGTATTCCAGCCAGAGGGATTAAAGGTGTGTGGTGTGTCTGGAGCAGGATCACACAGACCTAAATATTTGCATGTGATCCCTTGCCTGAGCAGCCATAATGCTGTATTAAAATTCCTCCACAGTGATATAAAAGTAGAGTTGGGGAATGATGTGGGAGGAAGGGTTTATGTAGGAATGAGTATAGGTATACAGGGAAGATAAGGGGCATAGCCAAAACAAAAATATATACGAAAAAAACTATATAAAAACCCATTTTAAGTCAGTTTAAACTTTCCATGTATTCTACTTTCACAGATCAAAGCAAACTACAGATCAAAAATATTTAGAAAAAAAATTACAACTGTACCAAACATATACTTTGTCATTATTTCTTAAGTACACAAACTATATAACATTTACATTGTATTACATTGTGTAATTTAAAGTATACAGGAAGGTATACATAGATTATATTCAAGTATTAGTTTGTTAGTAATGTAGAAATTTCCTAAATGTACATATAAGAAAGAAAAAAATTTTAAAGGAAAGAAGAGAAAGAGAAAACATATGGAGACTCACCCCCAGGCACTTTGGCTTCTTTCAGCATTTGATTGAATAGATTTAGACACAGAATCTTGACTTCTCGGGGGATAAGAAGCAGAAGCTGGTATTTGCCTTTCAAAGAAAATTCTTGTTAAACACAATTTGTTTTCAAATTGATAAATGTAAATGTATACAGAAAGTAACACCAGTAAGTAACAGACACGCATGCATTGGTTCATATTTTTTTCACATACCCTGTATTCACTGTTTTCTTTAAAGAAGCCACCTCTGGATTCACAGCTTCCCACGTCCAATCTCAGAAGTATAAAAACACATAAAAATAAGATTTTATTTTCAAAAAATTCCTTATATTTATTTACTTTGGTAGTTCTGACAAGTTGAAGAAATAGGCACAGTCTTTAGTAGCACTTGATTGAAGAATTTGTCACAGCCTGCCTAATTTTATAGATGTCTTTCTTACCCACTGTATTTAAGCAAAGATAGTTTAATCTGTCTTTTCCACAACTGATCCTAACATAGTGCCTTGTAATTGGCAACATAAATTTAGTTGAATCCAATGTTTCTTAAATTTTATGCCACCCACATCAAGAAATGCATTATAACTGGTAAACTCTGTGGAACTAACAGAGAGACAGAGTCAGAGTAAGATAAAAAAAAAATTAACATGAAATCTAACTCTTACTATGTACGGTATATACTTCCATATACATTTTCTACTCTGTTCTAGTTACTCCCTTATATCCTTAATTTCTATTTTTATGTTTTAATTATTTGCATATGGGGGGCATAGTGCACATGAGTATAGATGCTCATGGAGGCCACAGGATGTCCTGGAGGTGTAAAGTAGTTCTAAGACACCTGACATGGCTGTTGGGAACCAAACTCAGGTCCTTTGAAAGACTAGTGAGCCCTCTTAACCATTGAGCCACCTCTCTTTTCCCATATTCTCTTTTTATAAATGTTGACTGTATTCTAGACTAATAGGCCAAGACAAAAATTCACATTTCCTCATGAGATGGCTCACACTTGTAATTTTTCAAGATCAGTATTCATGCTACTTATAAATCATTTTAAATGATGAGAAAGATTTTAAGTGATGGTTAATGTTAACTTGTGCATGTCCATGTGAATTTCTATTTTTTATACATAAAATAGGAATAAGGGTCACAGATGACTCTGTGGGTAACAGCACTGCCATGCAAGCCTAATATGCTAAGTTTAATACCAGAATCTCACATTATAAAGAGAGAACTGACTCCCAAAATTGGTTCTCTGACCTACACACACACACACACACATATATATATATACATACACACACACACACACACACACACACACACATATATATATATATATATATATATATATATATATATATCATGGTATGCATACAACTGTATTCATACACACACAATAATAATAAAATTAAAATTTTAAAAATGGAAACATTATATGTTACCTTTATACTTTAAATTACTAGTATGGAAGAAAAAATAAATGCATCAAAGTCTATGAAAGCACACTGAAAAAAATTTAAATATGAGTATTACTAGACATAAAATTATTTAATATTTTATTCATATGATTCCATTAATAATTTTAAAATTTGTTTCTAAAATTTAAATATACATAACCAGAATGTGCCAAATATATTTCAGAATATCTCCCTATTGGTGATTTCTCCCAGAAGGAAGTAAAAAGACAGTGAACATTGAGCCAGTGAGCAAGATGGCTTAGCAGGGAAGCCTTGCCATCAAGCTTAGTGACCTGAGTCTCATCTCTAGAACACACATGCACACACAAATAAATAAATAAGAAAAGTAAAGTCTCCCAGCACTCACCACTATAGCTATTTGGTTCCCAGATGACAAGATTTTAGTGGTCTCACTTAAAATGTAACACATATTAGAAGCTTCCTGACTCTAAAACTTCATTAAGTTTTACAAAGAGTTACAACAGTCAGTCTCTGAGAAGTAGAGATAGAGTATGTAAACTCCCAGCAATGGCAACTATCATAATGTGCTGCTTTAAGCTATAAGGTAGCTTCTTAGTGTCCTCACATGACAGAAGCAGCATACTTCATCTTTCCTTTATAAGGCCACTAGTCCTTTCGTAGGGGTGGACTCCTCACAATGGTTAAGTTTCAACTTAAGAATTTTCAGATCCCAGAAAATACTGAAGGAGACAACAGAGAAAAGACAGGCAAAAGGAAAGCCATGACTATAACCAAGCACCAGAAATTGCTGGGCTTATTCTTTTTCTACCATCTACTTTTTTCCATTTTTTAAAAACTCTATATACACTTTTTCCTGTTTCTGAGGTAACTCTAACCCTTCCATCCTTTCCTAAAAAATATATATCACAGTATTCTATGTTCTGAGAAAGAAAAATAGTCTTTGCAATGTAGATTCCTACTTTATTAGAACAAAGGCTCCAAACATAAAGATAGACTCCATTTAAATGCTAAGCCATCCTCGTATACTAGGCAACTCAAAACTCCTGTGCTGGAATGCTCAGGAGGAGCCAAGTAATCTCTATATCTGGGCAGTGAAAAGCAGCAGGGACATTCTGCAGTGAGAGACCCAGTAATTTTCTACTTTCTAGTTCTTATCTATTGAAATTTTTACTTATTCATTTTCTTACCTGTTGGAAAAGAAGGGGAACCGTAACTGTCAGAAACAGTACTGACACCTGGATCATTCTGAAGTGGATTAGAAGTTAATGGCTGTCTGTTTCTCTTTTTCTGATTGAACAATGGTACAGGCAAACAGCCTACATAGAATATACCAATAAATTAGTATTAAATAGGTAAATAAGATGTATACGTCTAGAATAATTTCCATTAATAATATGTAATGATGTACAGTTTACTATCTACTTCTATATGCTAATACACTACAGATATATTTCTATGCACTTGAAATAATTTTTGCAATCTTTTAGAAGCCCGCATAGCTTACCACTGTCTCTAAAGTCCTTTCTTCTCCTGTCTCTGTTTTTATTCCCAAACCTTTCCCAAATCTATCTTTTATTTCCTGAATTTCCCTCTTCTGTTTGTCTATTTCCTTAGCTGCAGAGTGCCTATAAAATATATCAAAGCTAAGAAAAAAACCATGCTTTCCAAAAATCTAATCATATTTTAGACCACCAGCCTCTCAGACCATAGTTACCAAACTTTAGTTTGACTAAGATTTATCCTGAAATTCTGATTAAGGTGTAGGTTCCAAGGTCGCAATCTCCAATGTTGAAATTTTTATTTCAATTATTTACTCTGGAACCCAAAATTATACTTTCAATAAGCACCCCAGGTATCTATAGTGATTTTTCTATGGATCATTTTTAAATGTCTTAAGGCAGTAGTTCTCCACCCTTCTAATGTTGTGAGCATTTAATATAGTTCCTCAGGCTATGGTGATCCCTAACTATAATGTTATTTCATAGATGTTTCATAACTGCAATTTGCTACTTTATTAATTGTAATGCAAGTACCTGACATGCAAGATGTCTAATATGTGACCCCCAAAGGGGTCTCGACCCATAGTTTGAAAACCACTCTCTTAAGAGAATGACAATACCTAATCCAAGTAAAAGTAAAACCATCACCACTTCCTCCACATGGCAAAAGCAGGTCCTTCAGTCAAAACAATAAAGGAACTTTAAAAGCTACAAGAGAATTCAGGATCAAAGAGGTCTTCAAAGCAATAACTAGAAACACAGAGATAGGAGGCAAGTTTCTAAATCTCAGTTCAGGAACTCTTAACTCTACCTCTGTCTGCTGCACCATTCTCACTGGAGAACACTAACTCAGGAAGATCTCTAATGAAAACCTATTATCACGTAGGTTCTTGAAACAGGATGCCTGGGTTTTAACTGTGCCTTCAACGAGAATTGGAAATAAAACTTCAAAGTTAAATATGAACCGTTTCCTTAAACTCTTTGACCAAAGAAGCATAACATAATGATTAAGAATGTGGACTCTAAAATCAAATTTCTAGGTTCGAGTCCTATTTCTACCACTCAATAGGTTACTTAGTTAAGGTCTTTGTGTCTTGGTGCCTTATCTTAGAAAACAGAGGTGGTGGTAAAGATTAAATAATACTTGTGACTAAAGGTCTAGAATATGGTATCTCATCATAAATTATCATTATATATCATTGTATACTTCATTGTACATCATAATCATTTCCCTGCCTCTTGTCATTCTTGACATCTATCCTCATGTCACCTCATACTTGGGAAATTACAAACAATACAAAATATTATAAAACAGCTTGGTTGTTGGTGGCTCAGACCTTTAATCCCAGCACTCAGGAGGCAAAGGTAAGTGGATTTCTGTGTGTTCAAGGCTAGCCTGGTTTCTAGGGGAGTTCCAGGACAGCTAAGGCTACACAGAGAAACCCTGTCTTGAAAAGAAAAAAATGCTGCTAGGAGTGGGTGTGGGAGCACCTTCTTACAGGCAAAAGGGAGGGGGATGGGATAGGAGGTTTGCAGAGGGGAGACTGAGCAGGGAGGCAACATCTGAAATGTAAATAAATAAAATAACCACTTTTTTAAAGTTATACTTTAAAAAAAAAAGAAAACATTTTAACAAGTCAATCAAAAAACCACAAATGTATTTCTTTCTTTCCTGCTTACAACCATAAATCAATCCCTTAAGTTTTGAAGAAAAAGCACCAGAGTAAATCTCAGTACATTTAATTTTACTCTCAACTCTACTGCTAACTACTTTGCCTTGAAAGCTTACTTTGCCTCTTTTGACTATAAAAAGAGGCTAGACGAAATGTCTAATCTCTTTAAACCTTCCTTCCCAAATGTCCCTATAAATTATACATGTTTTATGTACGATATGAAAAATACCAAAAACAATTAGATGCTGTTCAATACCTGCTGTACTTCGGGCTGAACTTTCATTTAGGTTTCTCTTCATTTTCTTCTGTGTCAAAGCTTTTTGTATTCAGCACTTGACATTTACAGGATGAAGTTAACTAAACCTTAGAAGGAAGAAACATGTAACTCATATTCATCAACAAGATCAACATTTCAATCAATTAATTATGGACACTATGGATAAAAATTGTCAAATGTTATCACCTCAGGAACTGTTTTGTGAATAAAAATTTAAAACAGGTCCCATTTTCCCAGTTACGTTCAAACAAATTATGACATGGTTGGATATAATCTTGTTTTCTAAATATATAGAGAATTTCCACACAGTCTAAGCAATTTATTTCAGAATTCAGGACCCATGATGGGAATTCTGAACCAAAGCTATAAGGGAAAGAAGTTACAACACTGGGAAACTTACAGAAACAAACAAAATATTTTTCCATTGTATTTTTTTCTGATTTGAGCTTCCTAATATATTTATATCTTATTATAATTTATTTAATTCAACAAATGTTTGCCCATAAAAAAAAAAAAAGGCCAGACACAAACCCAAATAATTTCTACTGCAAATCCACAGCCCAGTGAGCCAGACTGATGTGCCCACAGGTAACAGTGCAATCAAAGAGGTAAACATTAGCGTCCAAATATCATTCGCAAAAGTGACACTGAAACACTAGCTCATCCTAAGCCTAAGAGGACTTACAGAAGCTTAATACCTTAAATATCCTAAAACTATGGCATGTGAGATAGAATTCATACGAGCCAGACTTGCCTCAAACTTCTGATCCTCCCATCTCTACCACCCAAGTGCTGGGACTGCAGAGGCAGGCCACTATGCCTCGCTCACAAATACATGGAAGTGCACTATCGTCTTCCTGGGCCAGTAAACTCTGCTGCCCTGAGCCCAGCTTCCAAGAGAACCGGCTTCAGCTGGACCAGGGGTGGGCTGATGGGAATGGGGTGACTGGAGTGGCAGGAGCAGGGTGGTCGGGATGACAGGAATGGTGGAAGTAGGGGTGGCAGAGGCAGAGTGGCGGAGGCGGAGTTGGCGGGACTGGGGTGACCGGGGTGGCAGGGGCTGTGGGAGCAGGGATGGTGGAGGTGGGGTGGCGGGGCAGGTTTGGGGTCAGAGAGAGAGGTAACTACCCAACTCACTGCCAAGCCTGCCCTAAGGTCACCATGGCCTCAAGCTGAGGCCAGACAGGGCCTCTTTGAGGCCTCCTTAAAGGACGAGAGCGATTTTCCAGTCAGAATTCGTCTTCCCTTCCAACACCCCCCTCCCGCCTGACACAACCACTCATGGGGGCCGTTTTAGGTCAACAAACGGTGTTTCCCTCCATGAATCCCCGGCCAACACCATGTACAAAGAGAGCCCTCAAGTTAACCTCGCCTCCGTCAGCAGGCAGCCACGCGGAACTTCCCGCCTCTGAAAACCCGCGGGAGGCTTTGCGCAGGCTCACCAATCCTGAAGCTCAGTGCGCAGGCGCCCTGGAGCACCTGCGCTACTAACCACGCAAGCGCGGGGCAGGGGTGGGAGGGGGAGAGCGGGAGGGGGCAAGACCTCGCGAGAGTTAAAGGAACGGGACCAACTTGCTTTTTTCTGCCCGTAAAGGCAAAAGCGATGCGCTTTGCTTTGTTGCTTGTGAGGTACAAAGTCGGCTCGGGCATGGCTCTACCTCTTTAGCTGTTTTGTCCACAGACAGAAACCCGTTCTGGTTATGGATGAGACAGAAGGCGATCCCCAGCCCAGCCTTGCTACACCCCTGTGGCATCAGAAAATCATGGCCTCCCTTTCCCTTCCTCTTTGCCCATTTCCTAGACAATAGAAGTTTTCTAAGATGCTGCTGACATCCTAGACTGTGTCTAAAGAGAATCATTCCCAAGGCAGCAAAACAAGGTATGTCTTGCCTAATGTGACCACACGTCTGCCATGGGTCAGGCAGGAGACCTGTGGGGGAACTGAGACCAGTTTTAAAATGACTCCCAATCCAAAGTAGAGAGCAGGCAGGCAGGACTGGTGCTGCCATTGTTAAGGAGAGCAAACAAGCACGTGGGCCACAGAGGTCTACAAAGGAAGCAGGGTGGTATGAGAATCTGAGCTCCTTCCTAATAAGGAACAATTGGAGATGTGAACAAACTCATTAAGTTGGTAGCTTTTCTTGATTTTTCTTCAGCCTTTCACATATGGGTAGAAGCCATTTTTTGGAATAATTTCAAAAAGTCTCATTTGTAATTCCCAGTTGCTGAATTCTTACAAAGCATTCATTTGTAACACTGTTGTTAGATTCACAGAGACAGCCTCCTGTCAAGAGGAGCTTCTGTCACAGAAGCCTGCCTGCAAAACATGGGGAGTTCTTGGCTCTGTGACTTTGAGCATGTGATGTCTACATTTCCTTCCTTGATAAAATAGCAATAACAATATTCACTTAATTGCCTTAAAATATTAAAAGAGATATTAAATGGTTCCAGCACATACTGTGTGCTCAATAAAAGTTAATTCCTGCTTCCAGCGGTGGCTGCCATTTTGGGGGTATAGACTAGTTAGTTAGAATAGATATCTACTAGTTACAGTATAGCTACTTAGAATAGATATCTTTGCTCAAAGACCATGTCCTCTTATTTCCCTGTCTTCTGGCTATCCAACATAACTGAAGGGAAGTAGAAAGGGCTGCTGTGGAGAGATGTTTATTAGTAAATGCCTAGAAGAGTATAAAAATGTGTTACTTTCTTTGTCAATAAGAGTGGTAGTGGACTAGATGACAAGATAAGGAATAAACTTTTGATAGGATCATTTTCAATATGGAAAAAGGCTTCAGCAAAATGTCTGGAAAAAGACTTATTTGTGCTTACCTAAAGCATGAGCATAAGGAATCTCAAGGAAGTGTAATTTGGCTTGATACATGCGTGCATAAGCATGTGTACAATACATAATCCCCCCAAAATTAATAATTTCTCCTTAAAAGGGCAAGGGATGGCCGGGCAGTGGTGGCGCACGCCTTTAATCTGAGCACTTGGGAGGCAGAGACAGGTGGATTTCTGAGTTCGAGACCAGCCTGGTCTACAAAGTGAGTTCCAGGACAGCCAGGGCTACACAGAGAAACCCTGTCTCGAAAAAAAAAAAAAAAAAAAAAAAAAAAAAAAAAAAAAAAAAAAAAAAAAAACGGGCAAGGGATAGGTTATGACTCAATGGTAGAGAGATTGCCTAGACTATTTGAAACCCTTGATTATATCCCTAGCACTAAAAAGAAAAAGAGAGAAAGAGAGAGAGAGAGAAAGGAAAGAAAGAAAGAAAGAAAGAAAGAAAGAAAGAAAGAAAGAAAGAAAGGACGAAAGAAAGAAAGAAAGAAAGGACGAAAGAAAGAAAGAAAGAAAGAAAGAAAGAAAGAAAGAAAGAAAGAAAGAAAGAAAGAAAGAAAGAAAGGACGAAAGAAAGAAAGAAAGAAAGAAAGAAAGAAAGAAAGAAAGAAAGAAAGAAAAGAAAGAAAGAAAGGACAGAAAGAAAGAAAGGACAGAAAGGACAGAAAGAAAGAAAGGACAGAAAGAAAGGAAGGACAGAAAGAAAGGAAGGAAGGAAGGAAAGAAAAGAAAAGAAAAGAAATACAGAGTATCCCAGCTTTAACTCTCGTGAGAGGGATAACCTGAACTGCATCTGTAAAGAATGTAGACATGTGCCATATGGAATCTTTGCTAGAAGTCTATGAACTCATATACTCTACCTGGCTCTGTTCTGGTTATCGTTCATCTCCACCCAGACTGTCGCTTAAGATGGATGACAGCAATAGAGCCACAGAGAAAGGATAGAGTTAGAGCTGTAATGATTGCCTGACTCCACATTATCTATAGAGCAGGGAATCATTTTTATCATCTGTCCTAGCTACTTTTAGCTGTCAGCCTGACACAGCTGAGAATCTTCTGAGGGAGCCTCAGTTGAGGAACTGCCCAGATCTAATTGACCTGTAGCCATGTCTGAGAATAAATGTATTGATGTGGGAGGTCCCAGCCCACTGTGAATGGTACCAACCCTCCCTAGGTGGGTGGATCTGGGCTACATAAGAACGCTAGCTGAGCAGAGGCAGAAAGTGAATTTAGCAGGTTTCTCCATGGGCTTTGCATGTTCCCACATAAATTCCTGTCCTGACTTTCCACAAGGATGGATTAAGTTGCTTTTGGCCAGAGTGCTACTCTATCACAGCAACAGAAAGCAAACTAGAATATCTCCTGACATGCTGTTTCAGAAACAGCCTCAGCTTTATACCTCAAACAAAATTTCTGGCATTGACTCATTGGATAGCCCCATACTGTGAAGTCAAATTTTACTATGCCTTTGTTTTAAACTTCATGATCATATTTTAAAAAAAATAGTAATCTCAAAACTCAGGAGGCTTATAGGAGGTTCAAGGCCAGTCTGAACTACATAAGGAGTTTGAAGCCAGCTTAAGCTATGTGGCAAGACCCTGTCAAAACAATAACAACAAATAAAACCCTCAAAGTAACACTTTTTAAAAAGTGTTTTAATCAATAGATGATAATTAGGAATGATTTTATTCAATATGCTATCAATTCTTTGAACTCTCAAAAAATGAACTAAGAGTAGAAAGACTTTGCCAGGTGCTTTGGGAAAGAGAGTTGGTGCTTTGGGAAACCAGGAGTTAAAACTCTTGGAAGTTAACTTGGTATAAGAGAGTGAATGCCTCTGTTGCCCCAGTTCTAATCAAAAGCTTTCGTTTTCAAGGAAAGCTTCCTGCAGGAGACAAACTGTACACAGTAACAAGGTAAGTATGCGAGCTGCGGCTGGTCATTAACTTCCCAGGGAGTTACTCACTTGGACTCATCGCAGAAACTTGAGAAATGTGGAAGTGTACTTCAAAAGGCTGACCTGTTAAAATTCCATAAAACAAGCCTCAAAGTTTGAGTCATTGGTGCCTGCCACGAGTAAATTACTGAAGCAGCGTTTCCAGAGAGACTAGGGCAAAGGACAGAGCAAACCACAGGTCAGCAGGAAAGGAATAAAATACGTAGGGCAGGGTGGTAATAATTCACCAGAGTTCAGTAAAACCATGAGAGCAGGAGAACTGTCCTCTCTACATTTGCCTGTTTTTATCATTGTGAAGTGTTCAGTGCATGCTGAGGCAGAAAGAAAACCAAAAACTACAAGGGCTTTGTCTTAGATTACAGCAGTAATTTCAAAGTGTAAGCATACTTGACTTTGTTTTATTTATGCATTATAATCTCTTTAAAAACAAAAGGGATTGAGGCAATGGCTTATTAAATACTATGAAACATTTTGAATTTTCACCATGTATTTGCTTTGTGTGTCTTGTGATTCTACACTGTGCTGGCTGTTTATGTGAGCTCTGAAAGAGCAAAATTAGAAGTTCAGAGGAATCCAAAAATAACAGAGTCACCCTGTTGTCCTGTAGAGAACACTGGCCTTAATGATAAACATGGCTCCTGGGCCTAGCCTCCTTTTATGTAACTGTGGAAACTTAATTGGCCTGAGTGCTTCCTTCCTTTATCCCTGGCAAGAAATGTCTGCCCTTTATAACTCATAAAGTGAATTTGTAAATAAAGTAAGCAGACATCTGTGGGGGAAAATTATATATAAACCTACCCTTATGATAAATGATTGCTTTATTGTGTCCTTAGGAAACAGCTTAGTATGGTTTCATGTGTGTGTGTGTGTGTGTGTGTGTGTGTAAATATATAATATTTCCTGTACTTTAACATTCTTGGCTTTCTGAGTGATTGAGTTTGAAATCAAGTAAGATTTGGTTCAGGGTTATTTCTCCAAAGCTATGTAATCATCTTACCCTGGATTAGTTCCCCTACTAAGACACCCCCCCCCCACTTTAGAACAACACATTCCAGAAGAAAGTCTTTGATGCCAGTAAATGAGATCATGTCTGTATACCTCATACAATGTGGTTAAAATATATGTAATATATGCTTCTATGTCATTTTTGTATATATTATGTTGCAAAATATTTCAGGTATTTAAGAGACTTGAATATTACTGACAGCTGCTTTTCATTTGGTATTTAGACAACTTTAAAAAAAAAAAAAGACATCATAGAATTACCAAAAGCCTCATGAGACAGAAGTTAAAGATGTTTCAAAGTCACTTTTCAAAAATAATTTTTTAGCCGGGTGTGGTGGCGCACACCTTTAATCCCAGCACTTGGGAGGCAAAGGCAGGTGAATTTCTGAGTTCAAGGCCAGCCTGGTCTACAAAGTGAGTGCCAGGACAGCCAGGGCTATACAGAGAAACCCTGTCTCGAAATAATAATAATAATAATTTTTATTCCATTCATTATTTGTGTGTAAGAGTCAGAGAGGAGAGAGAGAGAGAAAACAAACAGGTGCACATATGTGGCAGTCAGAGAACAACTTTCAGAAATTGGTTCTCTCCTCAGGATTGAACTCAGCAACATTTTTGCCTGCTGCATTTCTGCCGTGCTCTGTGTCACCCACCCTATCGTGACTGGGCTCTTGTGCCTCTGCTGTGGACAGCTATGCTCAAAGAAAGGAACTATGCTGTTCAAGAGGAAGTCAGAGACATCAATGCCTTCAGAGCAGCAAAAGTGCTTACTTTGGAAATGTTTTTAAATGTCAGTGGAAACAAAAACACTGAATAAACCACACTGTTATATTTGGGAGGATTGGGCTTAATGTGGTATTATTTTATAAATAAGCATTCTGAATAGAATAAAGGGTTTTTATAGCAGGGGCTGCTAGCACAATTGTACTTCGATCTGCTGACCATCTGAGTTAGAAGTTAACAGCTGCATCACGATCCTTGATCCTTGCATATTTTAATCCAAATATGGTCAAGGGAGGGGTTACAGAAGGGAGTGTCCATAGAATAAACAGGCTGGGAAGTTGTGACAGAAACAGTTGTGAAGTCAGTTCTCAAGAGAGCTCTGTATTTTGCACTTCTCAATTAGATCTAAACTTGGAAACTTTTCTCAGAAGTTAACTGTCCTATGACCTCTTCTCTTCTGAATTGCAGAAATCAGACCGGATTTTGGTATTTGTTAAAATGACCTCTTGTGTTGCTAAAGAACCTATTAAGAAGATTGCCATCTTTGGAGGGACTCATGGAAATGAACTGACCGGAGTGTTTCTAGTTACTCACTGGCTAAGGAATGGCACTGAAGTTCACAGAGCAGGGCTGGACGTGAAGCCATTCATTACCAACCCAAGAGCGGTGGAGAAGTGCACCAGATACATTGACTGTGACCTGAATCGAGTTTTTGACCTTGAAAATCTTAGGTAAGACTGTTCTCTAGTCTCTGAGAGTATATATAGGTGAGAAGTGTTAGTCATTGGGAAAGAGAACACGTAAACGCTCCTAGTAAGTCGTCAGATCCACACATAGAACATCTGCGGTGAATAAGATCACTTTCACTTTTAATCATGCTGCTTTACAAATTATGCAACTACACAAACTGGGCACTCACGCGCTCTAATCTTCTTTTTGCTGTATGCCACCCAGTATACAGCAACAAATAAGAAATATCTGTAGCTTTGACTCATCTGACTCGAAAGACACAAATATAATAATCCTCTACATAAATTTGTGTTGAGCAACATGTAAAAATAAAAATCTAAATTGTCAAAAAAATAAAAATAAATGACTGTTTGGTCGTTATACTGGTAAACAAACTGTTGTGTGGGAAACTCACCACCATGCTTTCCTGCAGGTTTGTCTTCCTCACTATGTCCAGTGAGGAAATTATGACATTTTGAGTAGTACTTTTTGAATGAAAGGGTGAGTAAGCACCAGGAATATGCCTTCTTCATTGCAGATATGGTTTCCAGGCAGTAAAGACTCTGGTACAAACTATTGAAAAATAGCTAGATAACAGATAATAGAAATATATGGACTTTTTTTTTTTTTTTTTTTTTGGTTTTTGGTTTTTGGTTTTCGTTTGTTTAGTTGGTTGGTTGGTTTTCGGTTTTTTTCAAGACAGGGTTTCTCTGTGTAGCCCTGGCTGTCCTGGAACTCACTCTGTAGATCAGGCTGGCCTTGAACTGGACTTATGTTTTAAAAATATGGTTGAGAGACTCAGTAGAGAAGTATAAATCTAAACCATTATCGTGTAAAGAACAACCTAGAGGTTCTGTTCCTTAGCCACACTGACAGGCTGGATGAGGTACTGAACACAGACGCGTGCATCAGGGACAGGCAGTATTGTACACAGACAGACACAAGCAATGGGGATAGGCCGAGGAAAGGAGAAGAAATGGGTGAAATAATAAAAACCATGAGTAAATAATAATAATAATAAAACCCTTTGTAAATTCTTGTATCTATAAGATTTTGTCCAGACAGCCCCCAGCCTGCAATTCTAGCTGCTTGGGAAGCTAAGGCAGGAGGCAATCCTCCATCCTTGGCTGCAGAATAAATTCAAAGCTAGCCCACTTGAGAGTATTGTATTGTGATGTCAACACTTGTTCCAGAAAAATGCATGTAAGTATGTTTGTGCAAGTTTGTGGTTTGTCATTTGTAAACTGTGTCCCTGATCCAGTAGTCATTCCCAGTCTTCGATGTAAAATACCCAATGAAGACATGAGCACCAGGGTTTGACTCCCTCCTTTCACTAGAACCATAGTGCTGGGAATGGTGCAATTAATAAGCAGTGCATCATAACTACAAGCAAGTGCTTATAAAATTAAAGGGTATATTTCATTCAAGGTTGAAGTCATGTGGTAAATTTTGTTTGTGAAGCCCTACCTGAGATCAGCCACATAAATTAACCTAACATTTTATGAGCATGCCAGTGCAGCACCGGACCTGTGGAATCAGTTGGAAAAAAAAATGCAGAGATCTTTTTTCATTTGCAGAGGTTTCAGATAAGTTTTCATGTCCCTCATGGATTTGTTTTGGTTTGTTTGCTTTTTCAAGAGAAACTGTGTGTAACTGCTGTCCTAGAACTAACTCTCTGTTTCTCTCTGTCTCTTTCTGTCTCTGTCTCTCTCCCAGGCTTCCCTCTTTAATTTTTAATATGTAAGGTTTACATCTCATTCTTTGTGTACTGTTTCTGTTTTATGTTTATGTTATCATAGCCATAGACATTGTTAATCTTTTTCTTTCTACTAAAACAGCAAAGAGATGTCTGAAGACTTGCCATATGAAGTGAGACGGGCTCAAGAAATAAATCACTTATTTGGTCCAAAAAATAGTGATGATGCCTATGACATTGTTTTTGACCTTCACAACACCACTTCTAACATGGGTTGCACTCTTATTCTTGAGGATTCCAGGAATGACTTTTTAATTCAGATGTTTCACTATATTAAGGTAATCTCAATGTTGTTCTGTTATATTAGGATCCTTACTTTTAAGTCATTGAAAGATGTCAGGAAGACAGTAAAGAGAAATGGATTATATTCCATAGCAAAATGGGAGGCTGGATGAGGTACTGTACAAAGATACAGAGGCAGTGATGATAGGGAAAAGAAAGTAAAATAATAAACATGGTGAGTAAAATAACAAAACATCTATGAATACTTGAATTTATAGAGCTAAAAATTCTATCCAGATGGCCACTAAACATATAGTATTTGTTAAAACTAAGTAAAAAATAATACCAAATTTTAAACAATACAGTTGAAGCATCTCCATTGAGGATCCTTAGAAAGATCATGAAGAGACCACTCAGTGTTGACTAAAGTCCTAGGATAGAGAGACTTGGTTGTGTAGTGTCTTGTCTTTGGCCCATTTGGTTCCTGTGCACTGACATATCTTTGAATGTTTTATGAGTGCATCAAGACTTCAACCCTGGCAGAAAATCAGTATCAGGCCCAGGCACTTCAGCAGAAGTTCCAAAAGTGTAGTCCACTGTGTCCTCCAGAAGCTGGAGGGGCTGAAAATGGTGGAAAGGGACCAAGGTGGGAGATACAAGCTACCATACAGTGTACCATAGTAAGTTCAAGTCCAGCCAGAGCTACACAATGATGCTCTGTCTCAAAGTTAAGTAAAATAAACCTAGAGACCTGGCTCAAATTCTCATAGAACTAAGCAGAAGCTGTGGGAGAAATCACACAATATATGTAGAGATATAGACCATAGGTGGTAACAGAATTTAAGAATTAAGACCAATATTCCAAACGTCCAGCGACAGGCCCAAAGTGGGATCCAGCTCAAGGGGAGGTCCCAAGGCCTGACACTATTACTGAGGCTATGGAGCGCTCAGAAAAAGTAACCTGTTATGACTGCTCTCTGAAAGACCCAACAAGCAGCTGAAAGAGTCAGATGCAAATATTTGTACCCAACCAATTGACAAAAGCAGCTGACCCCTGTTGTTGAATTAGGGAAGACTGAAAGAAGCTGAGAAGGATGATCCTGTAGGAGGACCAGCAGTCTCAATTAATCTGGACCCCCCCACCCCCGAGATCTCTCAAACACTGGACCATCAAACAGACAGCATATACCAGCTGATATGAGGCCCCCAACACACATACAGTAGAGGACTGTCTGTGTTCATTCAGAGATGATGCACCTAACCCTCAAGAGACTGAAGGCCCCAGGGAGTGTAGAGATCAGGTGGGGGGGGAGAGAGTTGAGGGCATCCACGTGGAGACAGGAGGTTGGGGAGGAGGTGTGGGATATGGAGCAGTGGGAGGGTGGATGGGGGGCAGGGAATGGAATATGGAGTGTAAAAAATAAATTTGATAAAAATAAGATCAATATACCGATAAAAAGTTAAGTGTAAACAAAGATGAAAGCAAAAGTAGCCAAATGTGTTCAGAAGAAATATTTGTTTCCTATTTTTGGTTTTCATCCTGGAGTACTGTTTTGTGGACAGTTTGCCCAGAAGCTAATATAATTTGATTTTATATGTAATTTGTTCGTATGGTTTCAAAAGTATAACATCAGGCTTTAGAGAACGTTTCATAAGACTGTCTAACCAATTCTGATTATGAAGTAGAGCATATTGAAGGGACTATTATTGACTCTGTAGCAGCCAAGAAAACAAAACATTCTTTGCACACTAAGAAAGATGTTTTCAATTTTCTTCAGACTTGCATGGCTCCATTACCCTGCTCTGTTTATCTCATTGAGCATCCTTCACTCAAATATGCAACCACTCGTTCCATTGCCAAGTATCCTGTTGGTAAGTCACACTTCCTGCTGGCACAGGTAAAGAAATAGAGCCTAACTGACACATAAAAAACATACCTCACATGTCATTCATCTTAGAACTATCTGATAAGCAGGTTCACTGTAGGCAAGCCCTAGCTGTACTTAATTTCCTGAGTTTCTCTGAGCAGATCTCTGTATTTACTCTTGCTTCCTTTGCAGTAACACTCAAGCTTTGAAATTAGTCTGATGTTCTCCTCATTCCCAAAACTCACATGGAGTAAAACCTTCTATGAATGCCTGTCAGACTCATCCCCATTTTTATTGCAAGAATTTGTATATTCCACAGGTATTTGTATGTCTGTTACAAAACAATACTGTGCTAGGTCCTGACACACAATCTCCAAGAGCTCAGTGTCTAATGAAAAGATGGAACTTTAACCAGATAATTACTCCATAGTGGCAAACTGCTAAAGTAGGGGTAACACCATTCTGTTTCCTGGGAGATCTAGTAGTATAACTAGTTATCTACAAAGTATGCTGTAAATAACACTGCTACTACAACTTGAATCTATTTTGTTAGACCTCAGATGTTTTAATGAAGTAATTTGAAAGATAAGTGACAAATAATATAAGCAAGTTGCTGCGGACTGGACTCAGTCGGCCCCTCAATCCGAGGGAGAATCCGGATCCCTATACAGGTGGGCAGGGAGTTGGCGAAAAGTGACAAACAAGACTCAAACACAAGGGAGTGTTGATCTTAATGTAATTTCTCAAAGCGAGCATCAGACTTATATTACAGAAGGACACAAGGAAGTTAAGTGATACATTAAGGTCATCCAAGGTACTTTGTAGTTGTCTGTTGCAAAATGACTTTTACCGTAAAACAGAGGAATGAATACATAAAAACTAACAGGACCCAACTGGAATGAAAATCAACCTTAACAACTGGGATCAAAAGCAGCCCCACCTAAGGTCAGCTGATAGACGCCAGGGGCAATGGCTTCATGCCCTTGCCATAGTTCCAATTCTAGTCTATTGTATAGTCCACCTTCCCCCTAAGCCACTGTAAATTCCTGTGTATGGGAGTGACTCAGATATCTATGGTTCTAAGTATTTACTCTAGTTCCTTCTTAGACCACAACCTTCCTTCTTCCTAGGTCATTGTAAATTCCTGTGTGTGTGGGAGTAACTCTGCTATTGTTCCAAGTATACTATGTAGACTAGCCCTGAGATTACTAGCTCTTTTCTTGTAGAATGTAATGCCTTATTTCTAACACTGTCTATCAACACTGGAGGCATTTTCATGTGAATGAGTAACATTATTACAAAGATCAAAGCCCAAGGTTGGCTCAACAATTTCCTAGGATATTGGAACACTGGTGAAGGCTAATCTAACTTAGCTATATGTCAAAATCAATCCTTAAAGCCACTTATAATAAAACAATATTGAAGGAAAGCACACACTAACTAAAGTTCACCAACTAAAGCAAGGACAGATTTGGAGCATTCGTTTTACAGGATACCATGGTTCCAGGAGACTTAAGTTTCCATGAACTTTTTTGCCTCAGGACTGCATCCAGGCTTTTGGGCCTGTCATGCAGTCAGTACTGGAGTGGGTGTGGCAGCAAATGAAATTTTTTAGAAAAGAAAAGCTCTGACTATTCAAATAATGATTTTGTTACATGATGAAAGTAATTTATTTATTATTATAATTAGAGAACTATATCCAAAATATACATAATATTGGCTAAATATCCAATATCCTTACATAGTTTAAATAAACCAAAGCTTTGGCCTAAGGCTGTAGCTCAGTAATAGAGTTCTTGTCTAGTATTCTAGTACTTCCAAATAGATAGGCCAACTAACAGATAAACAGACAGACAGGCAGATAGACAGACAAAATGAAAAGTTAACCAGAGCCTAAATGATAGAGTATAAGGCTGTGGGTGCAGCTCAGTAGAAAAACACCTGCACCACATGCATGAGGGCTGTCAGTCAGCTGTCAGCACTGCATGAATAATTACACAGGAACAACAGACAGCATGCTTTCCTCTGACACTGAATAAAAGCCTACGGCTTCTAAAGTCTGATGGATCCATCTTAGTTTATGGTATTTATGGTCAGTGCTTTTTTCTGAGTTAGAACAAGTATCTGCTAATACGTTGGTCCTTGAAAATAGAGCTAAATTTTAAAACATTTTAACCTGAGGAGTTATAATTTAGAAATGCTAGTGTGTTCTTCTGATTTGGATTCTTTATTTGGAGTATATCTATTACATAATGAATTTTTAAAAATTGAAGACCAGAAAGAGAACTTTTGATAAAACATTTTACAGTCACAAAGGCTGCTGCCTCTTACAAATTTATTTTAACTGGTACTAACAGTATAGGGGCGATTCTAATGCCAAGTTACCTCAAGCCTAACAGAATCATTCCAGGTAAACTTAATCCCAAAGATTGGTTTGTAGTTTGCTGTAGCCAGCCTCATGATCAAATGCTAGCATATTCATTCATACTCCACGCCCAACACTATGAGTAACTAGGCACAACCTTCTTAGATTCTAGGCATCATCTCATTTCAGATTCAGCACTTGTTTAATCATTGTGTCTTCCTTTCCATCCTGAGTGTGTCCTGGTGTTATCCTATGGATTTGACTATTCAGCAGTGGTAAGCGATCTTATGTGAAAGTGAGTTTTTAGTTTGAAAAACATTCTCAACTTAGGAGAACGAACTTCATTAACTAGTTCTTCTGCATGAAGTGTCTACCCTACCACTCTGTGGCCCTTGATTTCCATACAGCTCCACCATGGCACTGGTTCTACACACGAGTTGCTTCTGCAGCATGTCACCTGTACCCCTGCAGTGTTCTGGGATTGGCTCCATGACCAAGATCTATTTCATTTCCCCCCAAGGCTATGTAGAACACATTGGCCTACAGGCAACCTGAACATCATAATTAAAAGTTTATTACAGCATCTTATTTTGTTGTCTCTCAGAGGTTTAACCAAGAGGAATCTGGGGGAGAGGGGCAGTTGTCAACTAGCATAATCAAATGAAAATGTAAAAAATAATTCTTGATTCTTTAAATAGCAATTTAATAATAATATAAATTAGAACAGTCAATATCATGAGGTACCATTATCTTTTGTTTTTGTTATTCTACAATCTTGAAATGTGTCCTTACTGTGGTCACAAGATACTGTCGTTCTAAACATCATATAATAATACTTCATTAAATAAAATCTCAGGTTTCCCTGGCGCTTCTTGTATTTTATGCCCATCAGTCCACTAGAGTGCTGGGATGACTACAGGTGACTTAACTACACTTAAACCCTTGACCTGAAAACAAAGTACATTCACCTTGAACTGTGGTACCCAACCAAAATTCTGGTTCTGTTAGAATAAAGAAAGATGGATTTCAGGTGAATAGACAACTTCTACAATATACAGACATATACAGAAACATAGTTGTACAAACTTATGCATAGAAAAATCCCTTACCAAGACCTTTGTAAAGAAAGGTCTGTTTGTGTGTATGAGGGGCTGCAATCAGGATGTAAAGTGATGTAAATCAGGATGTAAATTATTGGGGGGAAAATCCAGCACACCAAGCATGCTGACTCATACTTGTAAATCCATCACTTTGAAAGCAGAGACAGGTGGCTCAGTTTCTGAGCGCTCCGGGATCCAGGTTGGCCTCAGCAGGAGAAGATGCACATAATCCTGAAGAGACATGATGCCCCGAACACACCCTCTCAAAGGCAGAGGGGAGGAGAGATGGGGAGAAAACTCTTCGAGGAGGGATGGGGAGCAACATTTGGGATGTAAATAAAGTAATTCATTAGAGAGAAAGAAAGAAAGGAAGAAAGAAAGAGAGAGAGAGAGAGAGAGAGAGAGAGAGAGAGAGAGAAAGGAAGAGAGAAAGGAAGGGAAAGAAAGAAAGGAAGGAAGGAAGGAAGAGAGGAGGGAGGGAAGGAAGGGAGGGAGGGAGGGAGGGAGGGAGGAAGGAAGGGAAAGCAAGCAAGCAGAGGCAGTAGGATCCCTGGGAGTATGAGGCTAGCCTGGCATACATAAAAAGTTCCAGGCCAGCAGAGGCCACATAGTAAGATCTTGTCTCAATAAAACAAAACAAGCAAAACTGCTTAGGAGAGTTGCTAGACACCTATCTTAGTCATGGCTGTGATGATTTCCAACAGCAATGTGGAAAAGGTTTATTTCAGCTCACATTTCTAGGTGAAAATACATCACTGAGTGAAGTCAAGGCAGGAACTGAAACAGGACAAAAACCTGGAGGCAGGAGCTGATGCAGAAGCCATGGAGGAGTGCTGCTTACTGGCTTGCTCTTCATGGCTGTTCAGCCTGCTTTAGAACCCAGGACCACCAGCCCAGGGTTGGCATCACCCACAATGGGCTGGGCCCTCCCTCATTAAAAAGAAAGAAAGAAAGAAAACTAAGCAAAACAATTTTTTACATGAAGATAATTTAAAAACATATAGTCCAGGAGTCTAAACATGTTCTTTTTGAACTGTTTGTTTTGCTATTTTTTGTTTATATTTCAGTTGCTATCCCCCCTTACCTATCCCCCTTCCCATCTCCCCTCCATGAACCCCACACTCTATCCCCCCTTTGCCTCTATGAGAGTGCTCACCCACCTACTCCCACTTCACCTCTCAAGATGCCTCTAGCATCCCCCTTCTATAAGGCATCAAGCCTCCACAGGACCAAGCGCCTCCCCTCCCACTGATGCCAGATAAAGCAGTCCTCTGCTACATATGTAGGGGGAGCCATGGACTTGCCCATGTATGCTCTGAGGGGTCCGGTTAGTTGATACTGTTGTTCTTCCTATAGGGTTGCAATCCCCTTCAGCTCCTTATTCATTAATAACAAGATGCACTTTGGTTGAATAGACAAGACTATGTTGGCAAAGGGAGCCCATTGTCAGGTGATTCTAATCTTGGAAGGACACTTAATAATGGACAACTGCATTTCTTAACAGCTTTTCATAAAGCAGAGCCATGTGGTGTTCAGGGCCATCGGGCTGTATTAGGGTCAGCAGGGTGCTAACAGTATGTGGCATTCTCTAGTTCTTTCTATATGTCGTTTATCTTCCATAATAGAATCATCTCTCCTTCATTCCCACTCACACCTTTAAAGGGGCAATGTGGACACAGTAAAGTTTGATAATTCAAAAATATATATAGTAAGTTTTAATAGGTTGAGAAATAGAAATGAGTAAAAATAAGATGAGAAACTTATGAGCTGGGTAGAATGGTATGAGAATATGCAATGTTACAAATTGCAAATAGTTTAAAGAATGGAGAAGGTGGTGGTTAAAGGGATGAGTTTGTGGCAAGCTGGACAGGAAAAGGGGGCTAGATAGGTGGTTTACACAAAGGGTATTTTATAGGAAGAGGATGGATGCCTAAGCAACCACTGGAAAGACATGATGCATAGACTTACTGGGATAGAATAAATGAATATAATTTCATAGAAAATGAAAAACATTGCACCATTTTATCAGTAAGATATAGTTACACTGTTATAATAAAGGCAAGTTACACTGTTATAATTCAGTTCACTGAATGCCATGTGAACTAAACCCAAGGCTTAGTTAACTAGACTTCTGACTACATAGACATACTCCTTCCTGCTGAGTTAACTGAAGTCTATGACAGTTTCTCCTGTGCAACCTATTTCTTGTCAGCCTCACTTACACTCCATCTTTACCTAGGTAATAAATTTTTCATGTCTTTACAAACACTGAGAAAATATAAAAGAAAAAGATAGTTCTTAGTTGAGCACAGTTCTGTGGGTTTCCATGTTCTGTATTTACGCTGACATTGTCTCTGTTATTTTCCATAATATTAAACAGCCATACCACACTATGATCTAGATCTTTATATTTTTAATGCTTAATTTTCTCAACATATTCTACTATGTATGTAAAAGTGATTGTGTCTCCTGTACATAGGTATAGAAGTTGGTCCTCAGCCTCACGGTGTCCTTAGAGCTGATATTTTAGACCAAATGAGAAAAATGATAAAACATGCTCTTGATTTTATACAGCATTTCAATGAAGGTGAGTGGTGGGTGGCAGTTGTCTCCTGTGTTTACATACATGGCTTAACTTGGGGGGGGGTCTGTGCAAAACTTAACCAATTAAAACTGAAGTAGTAATAGAATCTAGGGCATATTTGTCATGTTTATGATCTTAGCTAGCTCTATCTCTGTCTCTTCCACCCCCAACACTCTCACTTTCTCTCTCCAGGCTCTCACTATGTAGCCCAGGCAGGACTTGAACTCTCAGTGATCCTGCATCCATTTCTTGAGGGTTGGCATTACAGATGTGTGCCACAGTCAGTTTCTAGATGCTTTTTGAAGATTGCATTTTTACTTCAACAATTCCTCAGGGAATGACAGATAGACACATTCAAGGCAGCTGTCAAATCTCCCAAATAAAGTCATTTCTTTTTTCCATTAATTTCTATTTTAAACAGAAAAGACAGATGAGGCCCACCCTGCTATGTGAGGATCTAGAAGGCTAATGGATACTGGGGAGGGAGAGACATTTTCTTCCCTGGTGTAGCCACTTATAATTTCTCCATGCTTCTGTAAATTATCCCTCACCTTGCTCCTATAAGCAACCCTAAGGAAACTTAGTGCATTGGAAGAAAGACCTAAACATAGAAAGAGCAGAAAAGGATGATCAGGGAGTGGGAAGGAACAATAGGGAACAACGGAGGATCAATATGATCAAATTATATCACATACACTCTTGAAATAAAACTCATCATTGTGAATGGCTAACATATGCTAGCTAAGTATATAGACAAGACCAGAAAGTTCAAGTGTCCAATAAACACAAGATGTTCAGGATCATGGGTAATCCAGGAAGTGCAAATTCAAGTAACAAACTTTATTCATTAGATTAAGAAAATATTCATATCTAATTATAGTTGTGATATCAAATTTTGGCAAAGCTATAGGAAAAGAAAATAGGCTCATTACTTTCTGCTGAACATGTTATTTGGTAAAGACCCTTTAGGGTCTTTTTATATTTTTTAATTTGATATTCTTTTTTATATTCTGTTCTACATTCTTTTTAAATTTGGCTCATCTTTTGTTTACGGGAGAAATATATATATGATGCATGTTTTAGTGTGTTACTGTGTGTGTACCAGGCCATGTGAGGACTTGGATCCTGCTCTCGCACACTCTGCCCTGTTCCTTTAGGGCAGTCTCTCTCTCTGAACTGTCACAGACTGGGCAATCTTTCCGGTTCCTTTTTTTCAGTAGTTACAGGCACACATGACCACACCTGACTTTTTACTTGGATGCTAAGATTCAAGCTCAAGCCCTCATGCTTGCCTAGCAAGCACTCTTACCTATTGAACCTCTGCATCCTTCTTAAAATATACAAATCGCATGACCCAGCACCTCCCTGCCATAAAGAAGCACAACCACATGTACATCCAATGTGTTACATAAGGACTGGCTATTACAGCTTTGGCTCCAATGATAAAACAATAGAAATGACCCAAATGTTCAACAGCTGTGAAGAATTAAACTAAATTGGACAAGTCTTCAAAAATGTTAATTTTTTTTAAAAGCAAGCTGTTATTTTTTAACAAGTAAAATGGCTCACTGGGTACCAGCACTTGATCTGCAGGCATAAGGACCTTAACTTGAATCTTTCACACCACATAAAAAGCCAGGCATGGTTGAACATGCCTGTAACCCCAGCATTGTGGGACAGAAACTAGAGACTCCTGAGATCTCACTGGCCAGCCAGCCTGGTCAAAATATCAAGCTTCCTGTTCTGTGAGAGAACCTGTCTCAAAGCAACAAGATGGGAAGTGACAAAGGACAACACTCAACAGCCTGCTGTGACTTTCGCATGTATGCATATCGGCACACACAGCCACACACATACATATGCAACACATGCATGTGCACACACACAGCAAACCAAACCATACAATAAACAAACTAACTTTAAAAATAATAACAGTAAGCTAAGTGTGATAGTGCATTCTGTAATTGAAAGTACTGAAGCAGGAAGCAAATGAGTTCAAGACCAACCTGGCTACACAGTATAAACCTGTCTTTACAATGAATTTATCACTTGCCAGAGAGAGAGAGAGAGAGAGAGAGAGAGAGAGAGAGAGAGAGAGAGAGAGAGAGAGAGAGAGAATGAATGAAAAGCTCTAGCTCTAGAACAAAGCATACTAAGCCATAACAGTGATTGCTGGGAAGAGAGCTAAGCCAGACCAACTTTTAGTTCTAGTCAGCAAGAATGCCATATTTATAAGTTATGTCTGTAGTTAACAATTGGATAGTGATTGGTGAAGAGTTAGTTGAGTGGATTTTCTGTACAACTGTTCACTTACTCAGTAAATCAAACTGTACTAAGAAGTGTAACAATTACACAACAGTTTGCTTTTAAATTTAAAAAGAAAAAGCTTTAAAAATCTCAGAGATGTCCTGTGCTAATAACTGCATTAGGCTGCATTGAGGAATGTATAGTTCTGATGATGTAACTAATGTGCAGCTCAAGGTCTATGGCAGGTATTGTCCCTTAGCCTCAGATGTGCACCTCCTGTAGTCAAAGAGCTTCTGCACTTGGGGGTCCTTTGACTTTCAGAAAGTCATAAAAACTGAAAATCAGTTCTCACCACCCTTATCTAAGGACAGGTCTATACTGTCTTGTGGAGTTGGTGTTCAGAAGAGCAGAACATTTGCACAACAGGACCTCAGATACCAAGTGTGAAGCCACAATGTATTAAGAAATGATACATCCGCCGGGCGTGGTGGCACACGCCTTTAATCCCAGAATTTGGGAGTCAGAGGCAGGCAAATTTTTGAGTTCAAGGTCAGCCTGGTCTGCAGAGTGAGTTCAAGGACAGCCAGGGCTGTACAGAGAAACCCTGTCTCAGAAAACCAAAAAGAAAAGAAAAGAAAAGAAAAGAAAAGAAAAGAAAAGAAAAGAAAAGAAAAGAAAAGAAAAGAAAAGAAAAGAAAAGAAAAGAAAAAAAGAAAGAAAGAAAGAAAGAAAGAAAGAAAGAAAGAAAGAAAGAAAGAAAGAAAGAGAGAGAGAGAAAGAGAAATGATACATCCAGGTAGAAGACCACAAAGCTGATAGAAGACATGGTGTCTTAGTCAGTATTATATTGCTGTGAAGAGATGCCATAACCAAGGCAACTCTTATAAAAGAGCATTTAATTGCGGCTGGCTTACATCCAGAGGTTTAGTCCATTATCATTGTGGTGGGAAACATGGTGACATGCAACAGACATGGTGCTGGAGAGGTAGCTGAGAGTTCTACATCTGGATTGGCAGGCAGCAAGAAGAGTGAGAGATACTGGGCCTGGCTTGCTTTTGAAACCCCAAAGCACGCCTCCAATGGCATTTCTTCCAACAAGGCCATTTATCCTGTCAAGTAATGCCACTCTCCAATTACCAAGCAATCATATATATGAACCTATTGGGACTATTTTTATTCAAACTACCACACATGGCTTACAAACCACAGTTTATGTTTCCTTTAATATGGATGTGGGGTAGCAACTGCAGAACACTCCTCTCTACCCCTACATTATCCAAACAGCTCTTCCCTCTTCTTTAATCTAACTTGGCATTGTAATTAGTTTTTACAACCCAGAAGCTTGAAAAAGACTAGCACTCTGAACTTTAGTCCTTACTGCTCTTGGGAACCCTTCATGGCCATTGTGTGACTCAGTCTGTACTGACCTCCTCGATAAGGGAAGGTTATGGGATGGAAATCTCAAGGTCCTCAGATAACAGTTACACAGATCAAGCTGCAGCCTATGAAATGCCAGACATGAGAATGTGGCTATCCCAAATCACTGAGCAGCCAGCTCACCTTGCATGTGTCAGCAAGACAGCCAAAGCCAGTCTAAACCAGAAGAGCTGCCCACCAACCCACAGAATCACAAGCTCAATGTAGAGGTAGATCCTTTAAGCTGCTAAGTTCTAGGATAGTGTGTTACACAGCAAAAGCCAGCTAGAAGTAACAACAGATCTCTTCATATCAATTCCTCTCTAAGGAAAGACTTCCCTCTAGGCTCCAACCACAGCATATTCTAGACCCTCCATCAGACACAGGTTCCAATGTTTTCTTAGAGATGACATCCTCTATCTGTGAACAAGTCAGCACTGGATTGTTCAATTTTGCATCATATTTAGGGTTGAACTCTACTGCTGGGCAGGTTCCCTTCATGCAAAGAGCTCCCTCCTCAGAAGTTGTCAGATGTGCAATGTCCTAGGTTAAGACAGATACCCCTTATGTTGAAGGCAGCAAGCTCACTAACAATCTTTGTGAAGACACCCAGTCATAGGATATCAGAAGGAAGAGCTCTGCCATAAGTTCATCTAAACTTTCATTTGACAGGTAATGAACTCCAGCCTACATAAGGCCAACCTGTTGTTCAAGAACACACAGCTAGGAAAACTAAGAGAAGAGAGCCCAGTGGCCCTGACTATGGTCCTAGCAAATACTGATAGGTGAATCTTCTCTTTCTGTGTCTGTCCATCACAGATTTGTGGAAAGTGTACTGATAAGAGTAATGGCAGTGTTTGGCCTCTCTGTGTACGAGCCCCAGACTGGTTTGCAGCACTCTTCACTTTCTGTTGATCGTTCTTCCTTAAAATGTCAGCTTCCTTTTCTTAGAACGTTTCTTTTTAGCTGTGATTAACTCATCTCACTTCTTTCCATAGGAAAAGAATTTCCTCCCTGTTCTATTGACGTCTATAAAATAATGGAGAAAGTTGATTATCCAAGGAATGAAAGTGGAGACGTGGCTGCGGTTATTCATCCTAATCTGCAGGTAACATTTGTCTTTTTGAAATACTGAAAATAATAGTATTCTACTTTGAGGTACAATTTGACCATTCATACAGCATTTTGTGCATATTATCTTATTAGTATTTAAAGAATCATATCAGCCCACTTTCCATTGCTAGAATTAAATACCAAATACAAACAACTAATACAGATAAAAGCATTATTCTGCTCACCATTCTGGAGGTTCCAGTCCAAGAGTGATCACAGTACTGGAGCTGTGGCAGGAGCATTGTGGCAAAGCAAACAAGAACATAAATTGACTGCAGGACAGCCCCCCTCCAAATTCCTCAGTGACCTAAAGGTTTTTCACAAGGAGCCAATTCCTAAAGACCCACATCTTTTCTTAATAGCACCACTCTAGGAACCAAGCCTCTAACACCTGTACTGTGAAAGATAATACCCATCCCAAACTGTGACAGGGAGGGACACATACCTTAGCTCAGTACTCAGTACAAGTGCTATGTGCTGGCTCTAGGGTTACTTCTGTGAGTGTGGCCTATAGTCTCATGTGACTGATAATCTGGAAACACCGAAGTTCAGTGTACTATCTAGAAATGATAGTGGCCAGATCCTGTAACCTCACAGTGAGGTGAGAGAGGCATCCAAACAAAACTTCTAGGATAAGAAATTCCTACCCATGTGCAGGAGTGAGGACAATGATATACATGGGCTTCTAATTTTGGCTTGGTTTTGCTGGTTTTTGAGACAGGGTATTCCATTGTAGCCCAGGCTGGCTCAAAGTCCTGATCCTCCTATCTCAGCCTCACAAAGTTGGGATTATAGTAGTGTGCCACCACACTTCAACCTAGCTTTTATTTTCTAGGCCCTCATATTCTTAAATTAAGATAAACATTGAGCATGGCGCTATGGTACAGGCTGATAACTGTAATGCTTGGGATGTTAATGCAGCGAGATTACAGATTTGAGGCCAGCTTAGGCTGTGATGGGAAACCTTATCTCCAAAAGAGAGGAGATGGGCGAGGAGAAGGAAAGAGTGACATGAAAGGAATGGAAAAATCAGAACTGTCTGATTCTAGATGCACAGCTATGCATGGCAGATCTCCTACTAATGATCTTTACAGCTGGCCTCATAGTTGACACTTCCCTGGACTTGTTTTTCTGGGACATTCCTCCCACTGTCCCATGATTCTCCTTGGAATTCCAGTGCCACCCCTTGCCTGGTTTAATCAATAGATTAATCGACAGATTAATCAGAGTCAAGGAGCTCCCAGGGGAATTAGGAGAAGTTAAAGGAAAGGCAGGGAAGAAGCAAGGTCCCAAACACTAGAACACCCACTCCCAGTGTAGAACCTTAGAGCCCAGAGGTGAAAGAGACCTAGAAAGCTAGCCATGCTAGGCTTCTCAGCCACGAAGACACATTAGAGCTTTCTTTTTCATTGGAAATAGAGATCTCTTTCATATACTACCTCCCAACCAACCACAGTTTCCCCTCTCTCTACCTCTCCCAGCTTCCTCCCTCCTCCCTAAGATATGCTTCCCCTCCATTTCCCTTCAGAAAGGAGTGCTTCCTAAAAAACAGTGCCAAGAATCTCAGATAATCTGACAGTATTGGTTTGAGTATTCGTGGTTGAAAACCACTGATCCAATTCAGATCCATACTTAATGACTCTAATAGCCATCAGGCAACCTCATAAAACATCCTGCCCATAAATTCAGACCAATAGAGCATATCCTGCCTATAGCTTCATATACACTGAATAGAAACCGAAGAGAGCCAATGAGCAATGGTCCTCTAAGACAGAGTGTGGTAGAGAGAAAGAAATCCCTCTGGTGTTAGTCCAGAAAACAAAGGCCAGCTGACAGTGCCAGAGAAGCCTCAAACATAGGGCTGTTAGTGTGTATTTTCATCAGTAGCACCCTTCAAAAATACTAAAGTAATCCTGGAGAGGCCAAGAATACTGGCTAAGGACAGTAACCAACTAGATCAGTGTCAGGTCCCAGAAGTTAGGAAAGATCATTGGAGTTGCTACACCATAAGGAATGTCTCCAGCCAGGTCTGATGGCACAAGCCTGTAATCCCAGCTATAGTTTTCTTTTCTTTTTAAATGTTTGTTTGTTTGTTTGTTTGTTTGTTTGTTTGTTTATTTATTATAAGTATACTGTAGCTGTCTTCAGACACCCCAGAAGAGGGCATCAGATCTCATTACGAATGGTTGTGAGTCACCATGTGGTTGGTGAGTCAGTGCTCTTAACATCTGAGCCATCTCTCCAGCCCCAAATTCTACTATTCTATCTCAGGTGATGCTGATGCAGAGGCCAAGGCTCTGCCCAGGCCTAGAGAACTATTTTAGCCAACTCCCAGATGCTTAGCAAGCACAGCAAAGCTAGAGATGTTCTAGGGCTCCTGTGGTCAGAAGCATTGGTGTTAGAAGACCCACATACTGCTCAATCCCATTATATAGCTTTAATAAAGAATGTCTTTTTTAATGAACAATGTTAGTTATCTACAGCCTGACAGGATAAATTAAAAATAGGGGGAAAACCCAAACATAATTTATGTATTTTGATGTCTCCTGAGAGGATCAAGACTGGAAACCATTGCACCCTGGAGATCCTGTGTTTGTGTCTCTTGATGGAAAAGTTATTCCACTGGGTGGAGACTGTACCGTGTACCCAGTGTTTGTGAATGAAGCTGCATATTATGAAAAAAAAGAAGCATTTGCAAAGACAACAAAACTAACACTCAGCGCAAAAAGCATCCGCTCCACTTTGCACTAAAAGCCTTTGCAAGCTCAGTTATGGGAGTCTTGCAAACACCTAGAACTCTGTAAACCTCCAAGACCAGAGTGCCTTACTCTAGTTCTTTTCCTCAGCGCCTGGCCCCGTGCCTCAAGCAGTAAGCATCCAGGCCAGGTTCTGAAAGGAAAGGATAAATTAATGAATATCTTTCAAATATATTTTGGATGAGCTATATACAGGCAAGTGTGCTTCTGGTTTCTGTATTATTCTTTATACAGTATATTCTTGTTAACATTGTTAACATTCACATTTAGAACATAACATTGAAATACATGCTAGTGCAACTTAGCACACAGCAGGACAGACTATATGTTTTCAAGTAATACATAAGTGCTAATCAAAACTAATAGTACAGACTTTGTGTTTTTAAGTTCTGGTGTGTGAATTAATGACAGTCTATTAAATGTCTATTCCATAAACTCTAGTGATGAATGTGATATCTGTAGGCAGTTCATACCTTTCTGCAGATGAGATGTGAAAGGAAATAGATACTGGGTGTAAAAGTGCTGCCTGAGTACATCAAGAAACACTCCCTCAAGAAGCTGGTGAGTATGCTTTAGGGGGAAAGTCTGAAAGAAATACATGGTTTGCAGCTCCCAACTATCATTCCAAAAGAACACCATCACCAGAATCATAGTCAACAGGGTACGGTGGCCTGGTCCTTGGCAGTCAGCACTAGTACAAATGTGGCCCAAACTAACTGGTGACTCTGGATCACAAACAAATACATGTTTTAAGGAGTTCTTCCATGCCTCAAGTGACAAAATCTGTTCCCTCTCATGAGCCTCCTTAAAAGACCCTGTTTCCCTCCCCTTCCTGTCCCCACAGAACCCTCACATCCCTTCCCTCCCCTCTAAAGCCACAACAGTCATGTGAGGAGTATTTTATACCATAATTTGGACCCCAAGGAACCCACATTTATGGATTCAGTATATCTATCAAAAATACTAACATTGATGCTGGACAGTGGCTTAGTTGGTAAAGTACTCATCATACAATCATACAAGCAGGGACCTAAGTTCAGTCCCTGGCACCCAGATAAGATACCAGGCACAATGGCGTGCAGCTGCAATCCGCGTGCAAGGGAGGTGAAGACAAGCAGCTCCCTCGCCAGCCAGCCGTATCGCCAAATCAGTTAGCTCAAGACTCAGAGACTGTATCAAAAATAAAGTGGAGAGCAATTGAAGATGCTTAGCATGGGCCTCTTGTCTCCACAAAAGTCCACACAGATATGAGCACATACACACAAAGTAATCATAATAATGCATTAACTGGAAAAGATACATAGATACAGAGGTAAATAGATGTACCACCAATCAATGTCAGTGATTCAGTGAGTGTCCAGTATACACACAGATACATGCATACACACATGCGTGCGAGCACACGCACACACACATTATTCATCCAGACATAATCCCACTAAGCTAATCTTACCCCATATACAGTATATTCAACATCTATTTTGTGCCTTGCCAAAATGAGTGAGTGAAATATATTCTTTCTGCTGAATGTCATAGCTAACATGTGACATGTAAATCAGCTTCTACAAATGTCGCCAACCTCTTCATCTCATTTATTGTTCTGGTTTTTTTCTTATATTTGGTATCCACTTTCTCTGAGCACACATTTATTCTACCCTTCCTTGGCACATTCTGGAATGTAGATACCAACAAAGACAATGTTAAGGTTGGATGAAAGGGGAGGAGGACAAAGGGGTGACTAGGTGACATGGAGATTAAAAATGCTTTATATACACAATGAAAGCTGAGTTGCATTTTGAAGGAACCAAAGGATAAAGCAAGATCAGTCTGTGGAGGGGAAACTTCAGGAGGGTGAAAATAAGCTTGAAGGAAGGCATATAGGAGTAAAACAGTGTGAAGGGCATTGGGGACAGAGAGGAAAGAAAACAAAAGATGAGTCTGGAGGTTGTGGGGGGAGGGAGAGGCAGACCATGAAGGGCCTTTTGTGCTAACCTCAAATAAAGATGAAATGCTATTGGGCACTAGGCACTGAGCTAAATGCTTGCATTCATTAGCTGCTTAATCCCAACAGTGATGCCTCCAGTCAGCATTGTGATCACCCTCACAAAATACATACATAAGGAACCCGGATGGATACTGAGACTGTTACAGATTCAGTCAAAATAAAAGTAGCTGAAAGTGATAAAACCACACAGCAATATGTATAGATTAAAATGATAGTACATGGGGTGGGAGAGATGAGTCTGTAGTTAAGAGCATTGGTTATTCTTTTAGAGAACCCGGGTTCAATTTCCAGCACCCACATGGTGGCTCACAACTATCTGTAATTCTACTTCCGGGTTATCTGACACCCTTTTCTGCCCTCCAAGGGCATCAGGCACATATATGGTGCACAGACATACATGTAGTCAAAACACCCATACCCCCCCACACACACACCTAAAAAACTGCAGGCTGTTAAGAAGGTAAAGGTGCTTCTAGCCATGGCTGACAACCAGAGTTTGACCCCCTGGGATCCACCTGGTGGAAGGAGAGAACCCACTTCTGAACATAGTCCTCTGACCTTCACATGTGTGTTGTGGCTTGTACATGCATGCACACACACACACACACACTAAATAAATACATGTAAGAATTTTTAAATTCACATTTAATTAAACAGCATCCATTCAGGGTATCATGGCCATAGACAAGTCACATATAAGTAGAAATTCTGAAGACTATAAAGTTTGAATCATGAAAAATTAGACTTGATAGAAACAATCAAATCTGCAAACTAAAACCACGGCGATTTAAAATGCACACTTTAACTTTTGTAATTAAGATTTGATGGAAGAATAAAGTCTGATCTGGTGAGCGTGAGCCCATCTAGAAGGCTTCCCTGGAAGAACGGGCTGTTGAAATCCCTTGGATAGAAATAGGGGGCCATGGACAGCCACTGTGCCAGCAAGAGGAACAAGTGTGGAGAGGCAGAGAGAGGAACTCTGGAGGCTACAATGATAAAGGCCACAGTGCTGGGATGTGCATGTCAGAGACATGCCAAGGCTGCTGGTCCAAGGCATGTCTGAAAGGCCTGTGCACATCCCCCAGCAAAAAGCCTGAGGGGAAGTGGCTTCTCAGGAGACTCCCAAAACTTTTGATATCTCTACATTTCCACCTATGTTGTCTTCAGGAGGCTTGTCACTTACCTGCAGAGAACATTTTTAGATCTTCCACTTTAACACAGCCAGACAAAACTGAGTTTTTGGCAGATGGTGGTCCCTTACCGTGTACCAAGTCAGTGAGTGACAGGTGAACTTGCATTCAATATGTCACAGCACTCAGCACTCCTATGGTGACTTCACAGTTAGCACCTCTGGGGTTGGGGGTGGCATTTACAACCCTTAGCACAAAAGGGAACTCCAGTAGAAGATTCTAATCAGGGCTGCCACACAGGCTTAGTAGGTTTCACAGTGCACAACACGAACAGCACCAGTCCCATATTCACAAAGTAAAAGGCACTGACCAAAATGCTACATCTTATCAAACCAAAACAGAAGACTGACACTTCCTCAATTTGACCCAGGAAAATAATAGAGATTTGATTTAAAAACCAAGTCAATGAAACCCAGGAGTGTGTGGGAGATTGCTAAATCACAAATCAGAAAAACAATTACTAGTGCCACTGTATCTACTGATAGGCTAATTTAGTTCAATGCAAGCATTCCTTTCTACAAAATAAATCTATTAAGTGGAAAAAATCTATTAAGGAGGGAGCTGTAGAGATGACTCAGCGGTTAAGAGCAATGACTGCCATTCCAAAGGTCCGGAGTTCAATCCCCTGCAACCACATGGTGGCTCACAACCATCTGTAATGGGATCTGATGCCCTCTTCTGGTGTGTCTGAAGACAGCAACAGTGTCTGTCCTCAAATAAAATAAATATTTTTTTAAAAAAAACAGTGCAAATTCCCAGGAATCTTTAAAAAAAAAAAAAAATCACAAGGAAGCAGTAGTAGTGGTGGGTGTGGATACAAGTAAAAATCATAGGTTTGATGATCAAACCTTGAAAATATCCCATTGGATGGTTTCCATTTTCACTGACAGCTTGGAGACTAAACCAACTAGAGGCCTAGAAAGGGTGAAGAGCCACAGTAGTAGTTTTGAGATAGCTACTAGAAAATGGAACCAGGCACCAGACAACTGATGAATTTTTAAATTTTCTAATGATTTATTTTTATTTGTATGTATTGATGTTTTATTCATATGTATTGATGTTTTGCCTGCATGTATATCTGTGTCAGATCCCCTGGAACTGGAGTTACAGACAGGTGTGAGCTGTCACGTTGGTGCTGGGAACTGAACCCAGGTCCTTTGGAAGAATAGCCCGTGCACTTAACCCCTGAGCCACCTCTCCAGCCCAGGATAAATCGTTTTAGAAAATAAAACAAAGTTATCAAATAACTAAAATAGGAATCCGTGTATGCACTTTGACACATGCAGCATGCTGCCCCCTCCCCCACCCACCCACTCCACTGATCAGGATCTAGGAGAAATGCTTTAGATCCAAACATTAAACTTCCCTTTACCCATTCCTGTTAAGAAACACTCTAGGATTTCTAGTTGGTCTTCATATTCATACAAAGCAAAGACAGAAACATGACCATAGCATGACAAAATAAATATTTATTAGAAATCAAAACAGTATTTCAATGAGACCAAAGTAGTCTCAACTCTTTATGATTTCTTGAGCATGTAGTTTCACACAAACAACACTAAAAACAAGTCTATAAGTTAAGTTATACAATGATCAGCACATCTTGTGAGAATACAACAATAATCCTGTGTCTGGAACCAGGATCACAGTACATATAAAATAACAACATGTAAATCAATGCAGAAGTCAAGTATGGCTTACAGACTCTGGTGAGAGCCTGTCTCCCTGTGCGTCATCCAGAGCAAAGGGGGACAGTCACCAGGCCCTGAGGAAGGAAAGGAACCGCAATAATACTGCACTCTCTGGGCAGATGCCTAAGAGCTCAATGACTTCACAGTACAGCTTTTATTCCTTCTCCCCACACCAGGAAGGAAGGAAGCACCCATGTTATTCCAGACAGACACGTGGCATAATGTCTGGAATACAAAACTCTTCCTGAGATGTAAAACAGGGCTTGTAACTGCTACCTAAGCATGCTCAGGCCCATCCCCAGAAAACCTCTTCCCCCTAAATTACTGAAATGTAAATCATGGAGTTTTAAGATGTCCTGATAGACCAACAAGAGTCAGTGGTGTGTGTGTATTCTTGCTATCTTTGTTGTTATTGTGTGGCTTTAGGCACATTGGATCTTTAGACTTGTCATTAGGTTGTAAGGACAATGATAACTTCAAAGTCATAAGAGAAAAAAAAAAACTACCCCCTAATGTGGCAACTACAAAAAGACCCAGTGATAAAAACAGCAGAAAGATCCCTGTGGCCCAGAAATCAGGGCATCCTAGCCTCACCTGCTCTGACATAACTTTGAACAAGTCTATGTTCATTCCAGAGCCTGAGTCCCCATATGTATAATGAGGGATTTGGTCCTTTTGAGCAAGACACCATATGTTGAGATGCCTTTCCTTGCTTTGATGACCCTTCTTAGCTTGACCCTCTGGGGTGAAAGCCTTCATCTGGGCGAGGGGGGCCCCACATTTAGATGAATAGCCAATTTAGAAATGGGTTTGCCAACAAATTCCACCCAGATCCACAGAAAACAGTCTCCACAACACTTGAGAAGCTAGTTATTTCTATCTGCCCAACTTGCCATGCCTTCCATCCAAGTGGGAAATGCAAAGCTACATGGTTTGAACTACTGCCTTCCAAGGCAATGCAAAGCTGGAATCCCAGCTCCCTAGAACAAGCGGTTGCCCTTTAAACAGGAACTTCTGTTCAGGATAACTCAAGGAGACTCCAGCTATTGAATACTGGTCTGTAGAATGTCTCAGAATCTTAAGATTCACCTAATTGCTTTCTTCAACATCTTCCCAACAAGTGGTAGCCCGTTTCTTGAACACCTCCAAACTCCCAAAGCAGCTGTCTACTGAACTGAACCAAAATCTCAAACCAGTTCTCTCACTATTTCTGCCCATCAGGAGCACTTCTTCTCCTTCTTCCCATGATGTCCCCCTCAGGTTTTTGCTTTTCCAAAGACACATGCTTTGTCATCTTCCCCTACTTGAGTGTGATCTTTGAGCAATAAAGAATCCAGAAGGTTGAGCAAGTAGTGGCTGCTGCAGACTGGGCAGCTGTCCATGCTGTACCATCCACCGCCATCTCTCCCACCAGGCCATTCAGGATGGAATGACCAACTTTTCAACTGTCCAGCTATGCTGATACTTGGAACTTTCTAGAATGGAGAAACCTGCCAGAGTGGACTGCTTTGTCTGGTCTCAAGTCTGAATAGCTCAACAATTGCCAAGTTTTCTAAAGACCCAACTTATTTCCAACCCATTTAACATAAAAAAAAAAATCTTCATAGTCATCTATAGTTCCATCTCAAATCTTTCCACATGAATCCTTTTACTAAATAACAGAAGAGTGTAGGTTGGAGGAGAGTGTAGGTTAGAAGAGAGGGGAGTCCGGACAGGGGAGAATATTTCAGTTCTAATCATTGGAGAAATTCTCCAATCTCCACCTCTACTCTACCAAACTGACTCTGAAATTTCAAGAAGAAAAAAAAAAAATCTGAGGCTGAGGATCTGAAATAAGCCCTATGTCTGGCAGATATTCTTCCCTCAGAAGCCTCTTGTACAGTTTCAATATTCACAGTAAACAAAAACTAGCAGTGTGTTTTAGGCAACTGCTGATTTCCCCAGTGGGAAACACTGGAGTGCTTGCTAGTCATCTCTGAGTTTTAAGACCCTCTCAATAGGTCAGCTGCTATTTCTGACTCAAATAAAGTGAGGCCAGCACTGGATGAGACTGAAAGAGGATGGACCCCAAACCTTTCCCCCAGATCACAGCCTGTCTCCCTCAGGCTTTGTGTGTGTGTGTGGAAATGTTTAGTGTGTGTGTGTGTGTGTGTGTGTGTGTGTGTGTGTGTGTGTGTGTGTGTGTGGAAACGTTTATTGTCCTGACCCTGGCCACCTGAAGCCTAGTATATAATACTTACATTCAGTCCAAAAGCCCAAAATCTATTTCTTAGCTTTTAAAGTTGCCTACTTCATCTGAAGTAATTTTCATTCAAAACTGAAATGGCTTTTCTGAACTAAAAATAAAAACTTTGTGTCAGTTACACTATTAAAACATCTCTCAGTTGGAGATAGGTTTAGCCTTGGATTTCAGTCCAAGGATAGAGTCCAGTTTCCTGTTTCCTGGAGGCTCAGCAAGGGCAGTCTGTAGCTCATTCCCCTCTCCCCCCAAGTAGATCCAACTTAGCTCAGGTCCTCTACACATGCTGGGACAGGGTCCCCTACAAATTCAAGAAGCATAGTCATAGTTGGGGAGATAAAGGAGGAAGGAGTCTGTGGGCGGGAGCTGGCCCCAACAACAGATCGTAGTAGAGAGGAGACCACTCTCCCCACTCCTCAGACCCCAGTTCCTTCCTTCTCCAGCACGTATGTCTTGGAGCCAAGCCAACCTCAGGTTCCTCACATGGGGCATCAGGAGACTTCCAGACTCAGAACCGCTGGCCTTGGAATTGTCCTGACCTCTGGAGTCACACAACCCAAGGTGCTTCCCTTTCAGATCCTGACTGCCACTCCTCAGCAGCCACCAGTCTATGTGAGGAGCATTTTGCTTCTAGTTTAGCACTCTGCATAGCACTTCAGCACCAGGGCTCAGCCTGCAGCATCAAACCACAGTGTTCACATCTGCCTTAAGCCAGGCATCTACACCGACGTTTCTGGGAATTCATCTAATTCATCAAACGCATAGAGGGTGGTTTTGCTATTGCTCCTGGAAGAATCCTGAATCTTGTTTAAATCTGCTGCAGAGAACAGAGTTGAGATTTAGAAGTGCATCCTTCTGTGTCCTGTCCCTGTGTGTTAGGACAATCTCCCCCACCCCCATGGTACTGAGGCTAGAACCAAGGACCTAAGCTATACCCCATCCCCTATCACTTAGTTCTTAAAAGCTGTTCTAAATAGTGCTATAGAGTATCAGAACTGGAGAGGACCTTCAGGTTCACAGGTGAGAAAACCAGGCCTCTTGGCCTTGATTCACATGAAGTCACTAAAAGTCCACAAAAGAGGACCCCACACCATCTCAAAGCAACAGTACCTGTCCGTCTTATGGGTCCCGGGTCTTCATTAAGGAAGGACACGTGTGTTTTCCATTCTGTCCACTTCACCTCGTTGATCCTGTAAGTGTGACCATTGTACTCACTGCTTCGGAATCGCATCTCAGTGATATAAACACACACACTTGGGATGTCCCAGGTTCTATATAGCTCCTCTAATGCCACAGACACAGGGATGCTCCAACCTCCTGTTTGCTGATCCTACCCACGTCTAAGAATACTGCCCCACAACCCTTCCCTCTGTTACCGCAGACACAGCCGGAAGTCCTCATCTGCTACTTTGCACAGCTCGCCCATGCGGAATCTGCTTCTCAGCCATTCTGGTAACATTTTCTCAAACTCCAAGATGGTCCTGGCTCTCTGGGGAGAGAAAGAAGCCTAAACTGATTTCTCCAAGCCTGCTCTGAGAGTCCTGCTCCAGATGAGGGTATACCCAGAGGTACCCCATCTGATAGCTCACTCCAGCCTCATTTGTGCTTAAAGCAGAGGTCTTGAGGGTTTGAAGTAATCATGAATTAAAACATGAGAAAGAAACTTTGGAGTGATAAATTGCTTTCAGCTTGACATGAATAGTATGTCTGGATATCTGGAGCCTCCTAACTGAAATGCTGGGATTCTGGAACTGCGGGTAGAGGAAAGTTCAGAGGTCAAACATTCCCACACTCTCTCTCAGGCTTGGGCACCATGGAAGCTTCCCTGGTAGGGGGTCCAGTCTCTCTGGAGCATTATGCTCAACCCAGTTAAAAAAGGTTCTGGTAACTAGGAACCCAAAGCTTCTCCCCCCTGTAGTCATATGCATCTCTGTTCTGCCAGCTGAGGATGGCAAAAGGAGGCTACAGTCCCCTCCCCTGCAGGTAGCTCTGCAGATACCTGAAGGGTTGCTCCCTCCCCTGCTCTATCCACTAAATCCAACAAGCACTTTCTAAGCAGTACTCAGTTCATGGATCAGGTTAGTTGTCACCACAGGATCCACACCATGAGTTGTTCTCAGGACTGAGAAATGCCCCTTTCATTGTTCCAGAACCTTACGTCTCTTCAACCTGAAGTCCTTTCTCAATGCCCACACATCACGGGTGACAATGAATAGAGCATCCCCAGAAGCCTGCGTCTCCCCTCTGTGTTGCTCTTCTCGACCCTGTTCTCAAAGAACCTACATTAAGGCTTAAGCAGATTCTCAGGATGCACTGGAGCCCCACTGGTGCTGTGCAAAACCTCACGATGACATGCTGAACAAAGTCCCTAGCAAGGCCTCTGCCCAGCTCACCTGCAAGCGCCAGATCCGCTCACTTTCTTTGGAGACGTTCTCCACCGTCTCCCCCATCAGGGCAATGAGCATGTTGAGGAGGAGGACGAAGGTGAGGATGACATAGGTGATGAGGAGGAAGAGAAAGAGGATGGGGTAGGTGGAGTTCTGCTGGATGTTCAGGTCACCCAGGCCTATGGTGAGCTTGAAGAGCTCCAGCACCGCATCGCTGAAGCTGCCATAGGAACTGCAGTCCTTTTTGTCCTTGGAGCACTTCTCAATCAGTGAGGCCAGCGCTGTGGGGACAATGGGTGCTCTCAGGCAATGCTGTCTGGCCACTCAGAGAACTCTCGTGTTTGCATGTGTACACACTGCTACCTCCCTCCATCCCTTCCTCCGGCCTCTCAGTTCCCATCTCTGCTCTTCTTCCTCTCCAGTGTCAGGTTCCCCAGAAGCCTCATGAGGCTGATTTTTCTGCCTGGCCTGCAGAAAGCCCTTCCTGCCCACTGACACTAGCCTCTTCTCCCCTCCTCTATCTGCTTAGCCTTCACTCATCCACAGCCTTCTGAGGTTGCCACTTAACCTGTGTGTGACCCTGGCTCCCTGTAGACTGAGGTTCTGACTGCCTGTAGCCTGAGTGGTCTCCCCCAGCACTCTAAGATCCTGCATCCCTTGAGTTCCCTATGAACAAGATCTGGGCTTGTTTTTCTCTTCTATCCAACACACCTCAGCGATGTTTCTTTGCTGGGTGAGTGAGTGGGCAGGCTCATGTGTGAGTGAATGCATGGAGAAATAAGTCCACAGGTAGAGAGTCAAATGAATAAGCAAGGTTTGTCCCTGAAAAGGCATCAGACAGATGAGAGCAACTGTGTCAACAGTCACTGAAAAAGTAGGGGGGGGAGGGGCTCCACAAAATTGCCCTGGAGAAAAGCATGCTAAACATGCCATCTCCCTATACAGTGGTTAGAAATAAAATTGGGTTATGTCATTCCCTCTGGATTTAAAAAGGGCCTCCACATATTTGGTCCCTAGTAAACAATAAGTTCCCACAGAGATACCTGAAGCAAACTGTCAAGAGTCACAAGATGTGAAGGGCCAGAGAAATACACCTCAGTGCACTAGATTGCTCCTAGTTTTTGAAGACTACCCATCAAGTGTCTCTGAGCTCTCATTTGCCATCCACAAGAGGGGTAAGAACATCTACTGAGCATAGCTATCAGAGATTGTGATGGATATGAAAGTCTGGGGAAACCACGGGTTGAATGGATGAGAGTGACAGCCATGGGTCTATAATCCATGAGATCATAGCTGATGACTCTAGCTTGGTCAAGTTGCTGAGAAAAGGTAAAAGGTTCTTTGCAGACACTAATGTTGCAGGTACTGTGTTGCCCTGATGAAGCCACTGTGTGCTTTGTCATTCTGATATCCAAATAAGGTCCTTAACAAGCATGGGAATTACTGTTAGTTGTGAAGCAATTACCTACTCCAAATCCAAGTAAGAACAGGATGTAAACAAACAAGAACTTGAGGACATCATGCAAAATGACCTGTAAAGAAATGGACATGATTCAAGTGTGAGGTGTGCGCACATGGTTGCTGTGCACCCGTCTCTCTGCTTCCTGCCATTCTCTCTCCCCTCTTCATCCCTTCTAATGGTCCCAGGCTCCTCTGAGGGCCCTGACTCTACAAGGAAGCCATCTTTCCTGCTTTGTCCCCAAGACCTCTCTTCCTTCCACCTCACCTCCCAGCACACAGTCTCTGATTCACCCTGTGCCTTTCTCTATGGAGTCTCACATCTGGGCAGAGCCAGCACATACCAACTTCTCAGAACTGACAGTTGAATTTGCATGAATGTCGTGACCATATCCACTATGAAAAACTAAATCAAACATTCAGTTATAAGATAAATAGGTTCTGGGGCTCTCATAAAAAATATCAGATTGTGCAGTTAAAGTGTCCCCAAAGCATGGGTCTACAATTTTCTAACACACATGGTAACTGTATTAGCTACATTGAAGTTGGTGATCAATTCACAGTATATAGCTATACCCAGTCCTACATTTTAGATGTATACAGATTTTCAATTGTAGTTCAATAAAAATTTTTTTAAATAATTTTATCACAAAAATATCCAATCATTAAGTCAAGCATAATGGAACAGGCTTATAGCCCAAGAAGGCTAAGGCATGAGGAGCATGAGCTGCTAAACCAGCCTGGGCTCGATTTTAAGAAACTGTCTCAAGATGAAAATTTTAGTCACATCCATTTGTAATTAAGCTACATTTTTAAGATAATAAATATTCAACATTGAGTGTTATCTGGCTATATCTATTATAACCAGATACTGGAAGGACTATACAATAAAGTGCAACTGCACATCTCTTCCCAGATGTGTTAAGTGGCATAATGTCAGCAGCTGCAAATCCAGGAACGTTTATGCCATGAAAACCAGCAATGCTACGAACATGTAAATCCTACCAACAAAATGCTCCTTGTTTTATTGATGTCTACATCTAGATTCAAGACAGTGACCCAGAAAATGTTAAGACAGATTAAACTTTAAAACGTGGACTGTCTGAAACTCACAACTGGTCAGAGTGCAGAGAAAAAGTATCTGTGGAGGTTCGGCCATAAATGGAAGGGAGGACTACATTATATCCCTTCCCTCACAAGACTCAGTGACCACTGTGGGATTAAGGGCAAAAAGATTGTAAGAACCAAAGGTCGGGGAAGATTAGATGAAAACATCATCTTCTAGACATGCCAGGCCACTGTACCAAAGAACTGCAACTGTTGCCTGTAGAAGGCCTGCATGGGATCAAGCCAACCATGATAATTGATGGCTTCTCGGGGAGGAAGCCCCCTCTTAAAGTTTTTCTTTAAGAGTTGGACCTTGGTAAGTTGACCACATTACAGTGGATGACACCACACACATGAACAACACAAATTGGAATCATTAAGCACGCACATGTGTGTATGGTTTTATATATACATATTATATACGTGTGTGTGTGTGTGTGTGTGTGTGTGTGTGTGTGTATGTTTAAGAAAGGAGAACATGATGTTAACAGGGTTGGGTGAGGAAGGAGTGGATCCAGGAGAAGATAGGCTAAGAAGCCAGGTAAATATGATCAAAATACTTGGTATGCATGTGTGAAATTTTCAAAAATTTAATTAAAATATTGTATTTTTAAGGTATAGGCTCTTTCGTGAATAGCACAGGTATGTTAATGATCCTCCTGTGCTTGATACCAGTTACCCAGTTTAGTAAAGCAGTTGCTCTCAGCTTAACTGACAACACCCAGACTATCTCACGTTGCTGCTTACAAAGTAAACCGTCAACCAGCCAGAAAGGAGCAGCTCTCATTGGTCAACTGCACCCACAGGCTGGTGGCAGATACAACCCCATTTCAGAAAGCAACAAAGTACCACTCATCTCATCCTTCGTAGTGTAAAAATGTATGACAAATGTATGTATGTATGTATGTACGTATGTATGTATGTATGTATGTATGCATGTATGTATGTATGTATGTATGTATGCATGCATGTATGTATGCATGCAATGTGTATATACACTTGCCTGTTATATGTACAGGCATGGACACACACATCCAAAGAGCAGTTGTTAGATATCCTCCAGAACACCACTGCTCAAGGGTCAGAATATTTCCCTCACAAAGTGTGTCTCTTACCAATGCCCAACCAGCCCAGTTGTTTTAAAGTCTGACCAAAATCAAATGATGACTGTGGCATTTTGGAGAGTGCTGGGCTACTGATTACTGCTCCAGATCTTAGTTTCCACATCCGAAGAGTGGACAGCCCACCCTCAAAGGGTGCTCTGCCTGCACAGTTCCCGGCATACCTTCTGGATCATGACGCTGTACATGCCCATAGACTGGAAGCCTCTTGTGTAGTAGAGCATGTTCGCCCAGCCCAGGGCCATGGCCAGCACGAGGCAGGCGAGGTATTCTTTGTAGGCAAACAAGTACAAGAATACAGACAGTATAACAAGTACAGCTTGGACAAAACTGTTCAGGAGACACAGGAGACAAGGACCTTACTTAGCAGCAGCAGAAACATTCAACCCCCAAACCTTATCCCCCGAAAAGGTCACCATGGTAGCTGATGCTGACAAGATATGCAAGGCTTCCTGGCATTATTCAGCTGGGTGTGGACTACATCACTAGATGCAAGGCAGAGCCAGTGTGGGCTGCCACCAGACTCTGCCATATAGCCCATAAGGCCAGATGGCTTGGAAATCACCTATATGGTTACAGTTCCCACACAGATGTGGGAAACACTAGGGTAGATCAGTGATTTAGTAAAAAGCATGTTTTCAAAAAATTACAAAAGTTTCCAACATTCATACTCAAAAACTAATTGTAATTTTAAAGTCTCCCAAAGTCTACTGTCTTACCATTTTAAGGTGTGATATAGAGCTGAGCAGTGGTGGTGCACGCCTTTAATCCCAGCACTTGGGAGGCAGAGGCAGGCAGATTTCTGAGTTTGAGGCCAGCCTGGTCTACAAAGTGAGTTCCAGGACAGCCAGGGCTACACAGAGAAACCCTGTCTCAAAAAACCAAAAAAAAAAGGGGGGGGTGGGGGATATATACTAATCAAATGACAGTTAACAACCTTCTGCTTATAAAAAGTACCCAGAGTGGTCAAACTCGAAGAACAAAAAATGGAAAGGAGGTTACCAGAGGAGAAGGCAGTTGGGGGTTATGATTTACTCAGTAAAGGGATTCAGTTTTACAAGAAGAAAAGTACCCTGGAGGCTGGGTGCACAGCTGTGTGGTGCACAGCTTTGAGCTATGCTTGAAAGTGGTTAAGATGGTGGTTTCAGGGGCACTGAGATGACTCAAGTGGTAAAGGTGTTTCCTGCCAAGCTGGCAGCCCAAGTTTGGTTCCTGAAATTCACACAGTAGAAAAGGAGAACCAGCTCTTACATGGTGTCCTCTGACTTTCATATACACGCTATGACATGTGTCTCCCACCCCTCTACACACGCACACATGTGCACATGCACGCACATGCATACACATACACACACACACACATACACCTTTAAAATTATTTTAAAGATGGTAGTTTTTGTGTGGCATGTCATTGTGGAAGAAATGACAGGACAATTGCAAGATCCAGAGGCTGGGGAGGCCCGCTGTAGAGCAGTGTTTTCTGAGTGTGGCAAGGCTGTCCTATATAGGTCCTGCAAACGATCAAAATTCTAGGGAGTAGGAGAGGGGCCCACGAAGCCCCACCCACAGCTGGGGAGCTATTGGCAACTGATGGCTCCTGGGGAAAGGAAAGTGTTTTCTTTGGCGATGTAGCCCCTGGCGGATTGTCTACATAGCGAGCTCTGAGCCAGCTACATAGTGAGAGCCTGTCTCCAAAAAAATAAATAAATCTAGTACACAAAAATGGGAAGAAGCAGTAGAGGAGTTTGCAAAGTGTTAGAAGGGTGAGAGTAAAAGTTGGGTTTGATAAAAATGTTCTATACACATGTATAAAATTTTTTCCAAATAATAAATAATAGCATGTAACAAACATGCATGATGAAAGCATCCTCCTAAACAGGGCTCACACTTCCAGTTTTGCAGACTTCTAGTCAAAAATACTCTTGTGTTTCTAATGTCAGACAGTGAAACTTGCTCTTTCCCTCCGGTGAAGAACAGAGGCCTGATGGGGAGCCAACTGGGGACTCAGGTGGGAAAGGACTACTCTACCTTCCTCTACCCTAACAAAGTGGAAGCACAAGAGCAGACATCACCCTAAGAGCAGAGCTGTGTGAACATATCTCCTCGGGAACTAGCACCCTTTCTCAACAATGACAGGCACACATGTGGCCTGCATCCTGGGGCAGAGTCCATCTGGCCTGTCCACCTGCTTACCTGTCCCTGGGAGCTGAAGAACTCAGTTCACACCACTTGAGAGCAGGTACACACTTTATAAAACTCCTAGGTGGGAGCTGGAGATGGCCCAGCTGCCATAATGCTTCCTACACAAGTATGAGGACCCGAGTTCAAATCCCTAGCACCCACATAAAAAAATGAGGTGTGGCAGTGAATGCCCACCATCCCAGCCATGAGGAGACAGGAGTGGGAGGGTCCCTGAGGTTTGTTGGCTTATTGACTCGCCAATGTAGCCAATCAGGGAACTCCAGATTCAGTGAAAGACCGTGTCTTTAAAAGTAAAGGGTTACAAAAAATGAGGTGGGAAATGATTGAAGAAGATTGAAGAAGATGCTCAACTTCAAACTCAGGCCTACATTCATAATACATGCACTCCTATACATGTGCAGGTATATGAGAGAGAGAGAGAGAGAGAGAGAGAGAGAGAGAGAGAGAGAGAGAGAGCAGCCTCCTATATATTCAAAAAAAGACTATTAATGGTATGCCACCATTGCAAAACCCTCATTCTTCATCCTTAGTCATGGCCTCCGACGTTACCACAGAGTCAACTGAGTCTGCCTCTGCCCATTAAGCCAGGGTTCCCAGGAGCTGTTGGTGTCAGCTGCACATGACTTCATGCAGAGAGGCTGCTAAGCTAGGCTTTCTCACTAGGAAACAAGGCCACCAGCACAGCAGCAGCTGGGGCTCTGATATCACTGAGCACTCATCATGGTGTGTGACTCTCTATAGATGAGACTGATTTCTCAGGTGTCTTCTAGTCCTGACCAACTGAGGTCTCAGATGACAACCCTGGGGTGTCACGGGTGCTAGAAGGGTCTTCCCTGAGACACTGCTGTCTACAAACACCAACAAGATGGCCAAGCCTCTGCTTCTCTGGGGTGCCTGCCATTTGGGGCTCTGAGAGATGGAGTCAGCCTTCCCCTGCCATCAGGACAGCCTCTGTCCTAAGTGTTTCGGATCCCCTTTACAGGCATTCAAATGCACTTCTAGGTAGAGGAGACAGAGGGGACCTCTGGACCATAGTGATAGCAGGATGCTCTGACATGATGGCACGGTTGGGTGCTACTCCATAGAACCTTCAGCCTTCTCTGTCAACTATGACCAAAGGGACAGGCCTACTTACAAGACAAAGTGAAACCAGGCGTCTGACAGGATGGACTGAAGATCGGAGGGTCTCAGCAGGAAAATGGCGATGCCCTGGGATCAACGGAAAAGAGAAGCTAGACCCTCTTTCTGCCTTCCACCCAGGGGTCTGGGAAGTACTGCTTCAGTGGGGATTCATTCAGGCAGGGCTGTGTGTGACAGCTCAGAGTCCAAGGGTGGGGCGTGGAAGCTGACCTGTGCCCAGAGGGCATCACTGCCGCCTCAGTGAGGGTAGAGCTCCCACAGGCTTCTCACTCCCATCCTCAGCCCAGAAACTGCAAAGCCACAGTCACTGTAGCTGCCCATGAACCATGGCCTAATTTTCCAGCCTCTGAGCTTTTGTGTCTGCTGCTTATCATGGCCTCCCTACTGATGAGGCTTCTGCCCCTCCTCCCACGCCCAGATAAGTCGTCTACCTTCTTCTAAACACCATTCTAATCCACCTTACAGTCTAGATGTTTGTGACTGTTAGCTCCCTTATCAAACTGATCTGAAGAACTCCCCCCTCCATCCCTGTCACACACACACACCTTTTGTATACAGAAGGCTCAAAATCTACAGGCTGATTCACTGGGTGGTTAAATGGGTTAAGTGGGTAGATACATGAATGGGTGAAAGGGTGAATGGATAGATGGATGGGGAAAAGGCTGAATAAAAAACAGAAGTATGGTGCCTAGGTTATGTAGGGTTTAGAATGGATGAATGAGTGATTGGGTAGATGGTAAGAGGCAGGTGACAAGATGGTAGAATGGGGAAGGAAGAATGGTAGGCCCAGAGTGGCATGAAGGATAGATACATGGTGGACAACTTGACAGATGAGTGGAGGAGGGGGTGGAGCAGATACAACAGGCCTGACTTACTCATTGTTCTCTGTACAGTAACTTAGGAACCTAAGGCCTAAAAAGAAAACATTTTCCTGAAGCCCCTACAGTAGAGGCTCTGCAGGCAGGAGTGCTCCCACCCTGCTGGCTTCAAGGGGTTTTCTAGAAGGACACAGAGACGTACTCACTTCTTTCACAGAGATGCACATGGCCCAGATGAGGACAAACATCCTCCCTAGGAGCTGAAGCCAACTCATTTTGTGTGTCAGGGCCAAGGGGTGTGGGAGATCCTGGGAAGGAAGGGAAGAAGGGATGAGGGTGAGGAGTAGAGAGGGGAGGGAGCACCGGTGCTGGAGGACCCAAGCTGTATATGCATGCTGGACCCTCAAGATGGACCAGGGGCCACTGTGGAACCTCATCTTCTAGCCCAGCCTACCCCACCCTCAGTGGGAACCCAGAACTTTACAGTAAGGACAATGCACTATGTGCTAACAACCCCACAGCCTAACTTCATGGTCCTTTTCAACCACATCCACTACCAGACACTCAAAGGGGCCTCCTCACAGTTCAGTGAAGCCTAGACTCTGCACCCCCACTAACAGGTAGGAAACTGAGGCCCAAAGAAGTAGGGAAGCTTAGCTAAGTAACCTCTCCTCCACCCACTTTCTGTAGGCCTCACAACAGTGTAGTCTAGGCCCATGTAGAAAGCCTGGGAAGGGTCTGGGGTTCCTTAATCCCCAACTCTCTCCTAATAAAACCTGCTCATCTGTGTACCTACAGTTTGGCTAACCATTCTATTCGCCAGGAACTTTGGATAATAATTGGATGAAAATCCTTTATATCTGGGCCTCAGTTTCCCCTTCTCTACATGGGGCAGTTCCAAGATCTTTCACCTCAGGCCTTCCCCTCACCACCCCATCCCCGGGACCCCCATACCTCATCTTCCCGAGGACGGTAGTAAGAGACAAGAGTCAGGGTGATGTTGTAGAAGAAATAGAAGCAGAAGGACAAGAAGAACATGTACTTGGCAAATTTCTTCCATTTCGTGTGCAGCAGCGTATGCAGAGGCTCCAGGGTCAGCATCTCATGTCGGTTCTAGGGAGAGAGGAGCACCCCATGGGATTAGGCAGGCAGGGAAGGACCTTTTTTTTTTTTTCAAAGCTGTAGACTCTTTTCATTGTTATTTTGTTTTGATTGGATACTTTTTTATTTACATTTCAAATGTTTTTCCCTTTCCAGGTCTCCTCTTCTGAAACTCCCTACCCCATCCCCCATCCCCAAACCTCCATCCCCCTGCCTCTGTAAGGTTGCTTCCCTACCCACCTACTCCTGTCTTCCCACTCTGGCATTCCCCTACACTGGGGCATTGAACACCCTCAGGTCCAAGTGCCTCTCCTCCCACTGATGTCCAACAAGGCCATCCTCTGCCACATATGTAGCCAGCACCATGGGTCACTCCATGTGTATTCTTTGGTTGGTGGTCCAGTCCCTGGGAGCTCCAGGGGGTCTGGCCTGTTGACACTGTTGCTCCCTCCATGGGGCTGCAAACCCCCTCAGCTCCTTCAGTCTGAGAAGGACCATTTTCAAAAGGCCCATCAGGAACCCAGAGGCAGTGGGGCCGGGGGCAGAAGGCTCCAGTTATCAGGAGCAATGGACTGGTTTGATGGAAATGCTGGAAGGGTAACTCCCAGCTCCCAGGTCTCCTTTTTGGGGCAGTCAAAGAAACAGGGGCCTGGGGTTTACCCAGCAGAAAGAGTACTGATGCATAGCAAGGAATTGGGACTAGGACTAGAAAGGGGTTCCAGTATCCCTGCAACTTTAGGACATCTCCTGAGCCTTTCTTGGCTCTCCTCTTTATCACAACCTTTACCCACCCCGCTAAACAGTTTACTGTGAGGGTCCAGGGAGCCTCTGGGGAGTAGGATGGAGACCTGGCCCACTCACTGCCTCACTCCCCGAAAGAGCTGAAAACTGTCTGAACTGATCCTCGGTCTTCACCTTCGGCTTCATTGGCTTTCCCCTCTTCCACCTCCTCCTGGAATGGTCCTGATTGCTCAAGAGAGTGAGCACTGTCTGACCTCAGGTGTACTCAAGTTTAGAAGAACAAAGGACTCTAAGGCAGGCCATGATGAGTTAGGGTGTGCAAGATCAATACCACACACCTCTTCAATGCCTCCAAATTCCTTGGGATTCTGAAGACAGCCCCTTACCCTTAGCTCTATCATTCACTGTTAGCCAGAAACAAAAGAGCTAGCCTGTATCTGGACCCTGCCCTCTATGCCAGACACCATCACTAAGACAAATCACCAATACGGGACTTAGGGGACTAGCACGGCTGTTTCCACGGTCCTCAAGCTCTGGCCTGAGGTCTAGCCCTCACTCAGTTCCTGCCAGCCTGCCTGGGAGACCCACATCAATGTTGGTGTTGTAGACGATGATTTCCAGCACAGAGTTATCCGTCGTGGTGTCTACATTAGTGAGGTCATAGAGTGAGGATGACACAGGCCCATACGCCCAGTCTGTGAACTTCCTGGACAGGCTCCGGAGAGGCTTCTCCTTGATCTCGCGGCTGAGGATGTACTTCAGGATCTGGGAACAAGAAGAGAGGTAACCGGGCTTGGAGACAACAGGCCTGGACCCACCAGAGGCAGGTCAACCTAGAATATGTTCCCACCCCAAAGGGTTATGAGTGCCACCTCTGCCTGCAGCCGTGACCCTGGGTTCCAGCTATATCTGTAAAAATGGGGGTGAAGTTCACAGTTCTTGCCTTCTCACAGATATGAGAGCCCTTTAGCATGCTGCAGAGAGCCAAACCATCAGCTAGTGGGCCCCAAAACCAGCTGAGATCCAGTTCAGTAATGGATCCAAGAATTGACCATTTTTAAAAGTGATTGTCATGAGGCTTGGACTTGAAGCTCTCTGTTTCTCCGCTCCTCCATTCCACCCTCAGTCTAGACTTTACAGCCAGGCTGGTCACTCTGGCTGAACAAGCTGTGACATCAGGTACCAGCCTTTGCAAAGAGGACCATGAAGCCCACTCTTGTAAGTCAGTGGACCTCAAACTCTGCTGTATGTTAGGGTCCCTGGGGGATTTCAAAACATAAACAACCAACTACTAAATCTCCAGATGCCGGAAGAAGCGTGGGAAGTGTTTCATGAAGCTCTCTGTAAGAGTCCCCTGTACAGGAGAGCCACTGCCCTCCATCTTTCCACTTCCTGAAAGCTAACTCATCAATCACCCGAGGCTTGGAGTACAGCATCCAGGAGCATGAACCCAAAACCCAACAGGAGAGATCTGTTGGGAGGACAGCATCAGTGTGTGACTCTCACACAACCCCACTGTATCTCCCACCACAGCCCAGGCAGACAGCTCCTGCATCCCAGTGAGTAAGAGCCCCAAGGGCAGACCTGTCACTTGGGCATGGCTGAGTTCTCTACTCCCAGCATGGCAGCTACCTTGGGTGACATCCAGGAAAATTTTCTACAAGACACTGAATAAAGGAGAGGACTCGGGAACCTCCCTGGGTGGGTACCTTCCTTAGAGAAACCTTGACAAGATTACTTTTCCCTAAGGCATAAGGGGTCCCAGGGCCATGCCTCCTGTAAAGTGAATCTTGCCTGGGCTGGGATGGCAAGGAGCACAAATGAGAGAGTGGCATGCAGGAAAAGACTCATGGAAGAAACTAGACCCACAAATACCCTCTGACTCTCCTCAGAACTCCTACAAGCTATGACCCTGGGTGGCAGGAGAGGGGGGTCAGACACACAATTCTCCCTTTGTTAAAGCTGTTCTTCATCCCTCCCCACCCCCACCCTCTACAAGGGAATAAAAAGGTCCCTTGTGGGCTCCAGGCCTGGCCTGACCTCAGGGCAGCTGACTAGGAGAGGTACAAGGATACACAGCTGGAATTGCTCAATAGATGCCAACTATCCAGTGTCCTTCCACAGTCTCCCAGAAGCCACACTCCCCTCCCAAGATCCATTTCCTGATAAGAAATCTGATATCAGCCAGACCACAGCTCCAGCCACAGAGAAACACATCAGCCTGTCCCAGCCTAGGTCTTCCCAAGGTGCTCAGATCAGCCTGGAGTTCTTTGACCACATCACACAGGCAAAGGGGCCCATATAGCCACACTGTGCTGGAGAAGAAGCCTGACCAACAGACTAAGATCCTCCTATTTGCCAGGGAGAAGAAGCCCATTGGCTGTGGACCCAGAGCAGCCATTCTGGAACCACTGCCCCCCCCCACCACCACCACCAAAAGAAGAAGCAAGCCTGAAGGACAGACACACATCCTGTGGTTGAGAGTCACCACTCAGGAATGCTCAACCACAAAGCACCTGAGATATTGCATCACCTTGGCCTCAGGGATTTCCCAGTCTGGCCCCACCTAGGAAGTCTCAGGAAGAGAACATGAACTCAGGGGTGCAGGATTGATGTCTTGGGGTGGCCCATGTGCTGGATTTCACTGAGCCACCACTGCACTTCCAGACCTAAGCTGCAGCCTTCCCAGAGTTGAGGCTGGAGCCTCCACACACACACACACACACACACACACACACACCCCGTGATCTCCTCAGACGTGCACCATGCTTCCCCAGTCCCCACACCTGCTGCAGGGCCCCACCTCAGCCTTGCCCATCTTGGCAGCCAGCTGCAGTGGCGTGAGCCCATCGTTGTTGCGCATGGTCTCCAGCTCCCAGTTGCCACTCCTCAGCAGGATCATGTCATACATGCGCTTAACAAAGTCATTCTGGGTCTTGAAGTCCTCAGCCACCGTCACCAGCGCGTGCAGGATGTTGTTTCCCCGGGAGTCCTGGGAAGCGATGTTTGTCTGCTCATTCTCCATCAGCAGCTGCACAATCTCAGGCTGGTTGGTACACGCTGCCAAAGCCAGGGGTGTCTCGCCTGGGGGAGGGGAGTGACTGAGCTCAGTCCTCTCATAGGCCAAAAGCAATATCCTCCAGGCCGCAGTCCCAGAGGCCCAGATGCTGGCCATCACAGCAGCACTGACCCCTGAGGCTCCCTGACCACCTCCCCTTTGCTCAGTGAAGACTGAAGTGGGTTTATACGATAGCCACCTGTGCTCCCTGCTTCCCATTGACTTTCCAACGCTCTGCTCAGCGGAGGAGCAGAACATCTCCTCTAGGTCCCCCACTTACCCAGAATGAGAACTCTAATTCCAGCACCCTGCACAAAGCCCTCTCTGTTTTGAGCTCCTCTCATCCTCTCACCCATGCTCACACCTCTTTTGTCACAATGGCCTCCTTACTCCAACAAGAGACATTCTCTAAGCTCAGGGCCTTTGCATACACTGCTATGCTTCCTGCAGCTGCTCTGCACTGACCATTCCCAGTCTTCACTCAGATTCCACCTTCTTGGTGACTCACTCTTGATGCCCTATTTAGATTTAGAAACCCTTCCACCCACCCAGACAAAACTCTGGGTTCTTCTTCCTCTTTTTACTCCCACCTGTGCCCTCTCTTTATTCCACCCAGCAAATGTTTCCCAACACTGGCTGTAATTAGGTCCTAGGCTGGGCAATGAGGACACAAGACTGACCGAGCAAGAAGCTGTCCTCAAAGATGCCCAGACTCATCTGGCCCTGCTGACTAAAAACCCAAAGGTGGGGAAGATGGCTCAGTGGGTAAGACTGCTTGCTGTACAAGCATGAGGAGCTGAGTTCAAATCCCCAGCACCCATGTAGAGAGCTGGGCATGGTTGTCACAGGTCCAGAGACAAAGTCTCTGAGGCTTACTGGCCACCCCACCTAGTTCCACCACATTTTGACTCAAGGGAAAAGGATGAAAAGTAATACAGGGAACACCAGATGTCCCCTCTGTCCTCTGTGCTCACATTCACATACACCTCACATATAAACCGTACATACACAAGAGAGACAGAGAGACACAGAGCAGTGACAGTCAGGCCCAGTGGGGCTTCCTACCACCCATCCTGACTGTGATGGTGGTGGCATAAAAGTAACAAAACTATACATTAAAATGGATGGATTTCACTATACCTAAAGTACATATTTTTTTTAACCCAAAGAATTTGTAAAGGCAATGTAAACATTGTCAGAAGAGGGGGAAAGACGTTTGTGTAAATTCTAACCTCCCACCAAAACATACACACATACATGTACATGAACACATACACACGTACATGCAGAGAGAGAGAGAGATGAAACAGTAAATAAACCAGGTTTGAAGGAAGGACATTACAGAGTATGTCCTTTTGTTTGACCACAAAGTTCTGAGGGTTCTGGAACCTCAAGCTTACACAAAAGTTCCCCCTGTAAGGACATCTTTCTAACACACACAACAAAACTGCTTTTGGATTTCTGAGCTGTCAGGGATTCTCTCCCTTCACTCTGCCAGTCTGTCCAGATGTCACCCATCTCTGTCTTACTACTCAGGAACAGGTCACTTTCCTTCTCAGCCCAATCTCTTCACCTGTATAATGGGGCTGTACGTACACACACACACACACACACACACACACACACACACACACATCTTTATTCTCTCTGCAGGTGTGAGCCCTACTGCCACCAGGTAGTACTGTCAAGACAGGCTCTTCCACCTCCGCAGACTTAGCACCAACCCAGTTGTAATGCACATGCACGGACTCTGTGTTGCAGCACCCCTGTGTGGTAGGGCTGGTCGCAGCAGAGCACAGGACAGAAAGCCCCTCCTCCTCTCTCCCCCATCTTCCGCTCTTGCGGCATCACCTACCAAAATAGAAGCCTTCATGCTGGTATTTGGGGTTGAAGAAGACCCCCTTGGCGTGAGCATTGACGTCAGCACCCGCTGCTATAAGCACTGCTGTGATGTCTCCCTGGCGCCGCTCGATGGCGATGTTCAGCGCTGTCTGCCCTGCAAATAGCCCGCATGGGTGCTCAAGGACCTGGAACAACCTAAAGCTGATCTTGGAGTCCCTTGACTCCAGGTGGCAGTAGCTGACTGAAAATACTAAGGGTGTAGATACCATGTATGGGGATACCCTGTTGACACCAGTTGAATTCTGGGAAAGCAGGAATGAGCTGCACCCCACAACAAAGAAAACCAGAGCAGGGGTGCCCATGACCTTCTGCAAAAGCAACAGCAAGGGCTTGGTAAAGAGGCTAGGGAAGGCTGAAAAGGAGGATGTGTGGCCAGGACAGAAAAGCCTTACTATAGGGACAAATAAGGTAAGTACATTAACTCTATCAAAAACGTGTTCAACCTCTCCATGGGGGAAATCGACCATGAGCAACAAACTCCAAACTTGCCCTCAAAAGGATTTCACTAGGCAGGTCTATTGGCCCAGTTATTCAGCAGACAGGGGCAGGAAGATCAAGACTATCTGGGCTGTGAAGTGAGTTCAAGGCCAACCTGAGCAACTTAGTGAGACTGTAGCTCAAATGTTTTTAAGAAGAGGTGGGGATATAGCTCCATGGTCCAAGCACTTCCCAGTACCGCCACCCCAAAATTGAAGGGATCTTGTGCCAGCAGTGGCGAGACCATAGGATCCTGAACTATAAACAAAAAGAAAGAAAAGCACAGAAGGTCAGAGGAGGGGGTGGGGAGAGGTGGGACAAGTAAGCCTCAGACACTGGTCTGAACCTCCGCAGGACTGGTGTCCTCTCTCAAGTGACAGGCTGTGTACTGGCTATTTTTGTGTCAACTTGACACAGCTGGAGTTATCACAGAGAAAGGAGCTTCAGTTGAGGAAATGCCTCCATGAGATCCAACTGTAAGGCATTTTCTCAATTAGTGATCAAGGGGGAAAGGCCCCTTGTGGGTGGGACCATCCCTGGACTGATAGTCTTGGGTTCTATAAGAGAGTAGGCTGAGCAAGCCAGGGGAGGCAAGCCAGTAAAGAACATCCCTCCATGGCCTCTGCATCAGCTCCTGCTCCCTGACCTGTTTGAGTTCCAGTCCTGACTTCCTTTGGTGATGAACAGCAGCATGGAAGTGTAAGCCGAATAAACCCTTTCCTCCCCAACTTACTTCTTGGTCATGATGTTTGTGCAGGAATAGAAACCCTGACTAAGACAAATTGGTACCAGCAGAGTGGGGTATTCCTGTGACAACCTGACCATGTTTTAGGGAGGACTGTGGAAGGACTTTGGAACTTTGGGCTTGAAGATACATTCCTTGTTAAGAGCTCTGTCAGATGTTGTGTAGGAGCTTGGAAGATAATGTTGAGAACAGTGCAGAAGATGGAGGTCTGGTTTGTGAAATTTCAGAGGGAAAATTAAAGACTCTCTTCAGGGACATTGCTGTTTTTATTGTGAAGATTTTGTAGTTCTGGTTAGCTGGGGCTGAAGAATCAGCTGTGATTAACAAGATACCAGAACTACTAAAGCAAAAACTTTGCATTACTGGAATTATTGATGCTGGTTAGCTGGAGCTAAGAAATTAGCGGTGATTAAGAAGAGACCAGCATCATTGAGGTGACATCTTCTGGGAAGTGTTTTCTGAAAGCACAAGGAGGCTGTGTTCCAGAGATAGGCAAGGTTGTACTCCTTCTGCAGTGGGACTTGGTAATGTGTAAGGGTTACCCAGGTGGTACTGGTTTTGAAGGCATGAAGGGGTCACACAGAGCAGCTGAGGCTCGGCACTGTGAGAGGCCATGGAAGGCCATTGGTGAAGGTGCAGCCTCAGTTGCAATTGACGACCCAGGACTGAAGGGGTCATGCAGTGTTTTGGAGATGCCAGTACCACGAGATGACCACCAAGAGCAGCAGCAGCAGTGGAGTACAGGCATCTGGAGCCCAGAGGAAGACGTGTGTGCTACAAAGGGCATGGCTGGAGAAGTGACCCAAGCCCTTGGAGGAGCCCAGAAGATCGTGAGTTGGATCCCAGACGTTGGACGGTTGGAGATTGATTTTTGCTTTGATTGTGACTGTGCCCTGATATTTTCCCTCTTGAAGGAAGAAACTGTTTTAGTGGAGCCCACAGTTAAGAGACTTTTAATTGTAAAAAGACTTTGGATTTTAAAAGAGATGGATATTTTAAAGAGATTGAAATTTTAAGAATATGTAAAGACTGTGGGACTTTTAATGTTATTTAGATCTTGGGGATGAATAAGAATGTAAGGGTTGAGGCTTACTAGTGATGTGTTTGTGTGTCAAGTTGACAAGGGGTCAATTGTACTGGCTATTTTTGTGTCAACTTGACACAGCTGAGTTATCACAGAGAAAGGAGCTTCAGTTGAGGAAATGCCTCCATGAGATCCAACTGTAAGGCATTTTCTCAATTAGTGATCAAGGGGGAAAGGCCCCTGGTGGGTGGTGCCATCTCTGGGCTGGCAGTCTTGGGTTCTATAAGAGAATAGGCTGAGCAAGCCAGGGGAGGCAAGCCAGTAAAGAACATCCCTCCATGGCCTCTGTATCAGCTCCTGCTCCCTGACCTGTCTGAGTTCCAGTCCTGACTTCCTTTGGTGATGAACAGCAGCATGGAAGTGTAAGCCGAATAAACCCTTTCCTCCCCAACTTGCTTCTTGGTCATGATGTTTGTGTAGGAATAGAAACCCTGACTAAGACAGGCTGAGAACAGGATGTGGCTCACTTTCACTCTTTGTGCAGCCATCAGTCACAGCAATTCCTCCCTGAGGTTCCCGCCCCTCCTCCATAGTGCCATGACTTTCCCTTGTGAAAGTCTGTAGAGTTCAAATAATAAGTCAAGATTGCTTTCCCCATGAGGAGGGCTAAAGACCCCTATCTGAGCCCCTCCCCCTCCCAGAAAAGTTGAGGTGTTTACACCTCCTGGCATGTCAGCAAGACAGCTGATCATGAGCTGATCACTCCTGCTAACTGTGACAAGCTGTTTACTGACTCCAGAGACTCAGGGCATAGCCCGTTAACAGTTCATAGTGTGTTTCCTGGTCAGGGAAACAAGGCATTAAATTATATTCCCTGGCTCCACAAAACCAGACTGAAATGGGACCGCTTCTATCATTCATGACTGCAGGGCTGACTGCTGGCTTTGCTGGCCCCCTACCTAGCTCTCCAGCCTCATCTCCAGGCTTCTCCTTCCTTCTTTGTTCGCTTCTTTGTTTTGTGGTTCTTGAGAATCTAACAGTGTCTTGCACATGCTAGGGAAGCTCTCCCCAATTGAATAACATCCCCAGGTCGTGCCATCTTCCTAGTGTCAAATCCACCAAGCCCTGGCCCATCTTGGGGCTCTGACCCTGACCCTGCTCTGAATCCTTCCCATCAGGTAAGCTTTGGTCAAGCCCACCACTGTACAGTTGCTCACTCCAGTCACTTTCTGTCACATTACATCATCTTTACTTCTGTTCCTGGCACATTCCATATAGAGTCGCCTTTTTACGAGCATCAAGGTTTCCTGACTTGTTTGCCCACGCTCAGCATTATTTACAGGGAAAAGGAAGGCTAAGATGGGTGCCTGCCACATATTTGACTTCTCCGTAGCCAAAGTGCCTCTGTGAGGCAAGATGGACTGTATCTGTAGCCACACCCACCTTGGGAAATCCCAACCTCTTTCCCTTGCCCTTAGGTTGCCTCTGCCTTCAGGTACCTTCATAGGCCTCTTCCGTGTACTCAGCGTTGATGAACCTGTCCAGGATGTCGTTCTCCTCGGCAAAGGCAAGCAGAATCCGCACAATCTCTTTGGTGTTGGGATTGATGTTGAGCAAAGCCTTCATCAGGCAGGTCTTCCCAGTGTCTGAGGCTGTCAGCTTGTGCATGAGGAAGTCTGCAGACAGTCAAGGATAAAGGCAGGGGCAGGAAGGACAGACAGAACAGTGGAAGCTGCAGCCTCACACCTTGGAAACATGCCCTCTACCCTGCACTGGGGGCCCCCAATCCTGTACTACCAGATCCTCTTTTTTCCTCTCCCCAGTCCTCCAGCTCCCTTCCTGACTTGCTATTCAAGGCTCTCTACCATCTGGCAGAAAGACAATGTCACCTGAAGCCTAGCTGCCCATGTTGGTGCGTAAATCCCCATCATATCCCTCCTCGTGGTCTAAAAGTGCATCTTGGCACCTCACCATCAACCTTCTTCTCCCCTTGATCCCCCAACAGCTATGGACTCCCAAAGCCTTTAATTCCTGTCAATGCCCGAGGAACACCCCCATCCCCCCAGTCCCCAGGTCTGCTTCAGGGTCCCAACACTTTAGAACAACAACCCTTTCCTGATTTACTCCACACAGTAGCCAGACCACGCCCTCTTCCTGCCTAAACCCATCCGTGACTCCCCATGGTCCTCTAAGTCAAGCACAAGATTGCTATCCCAATATCCAAGGTGCCTCATGCTCCAGCCCCACAAGAGATAGAGCAGGGGCCAAGCCAACCCAATCACGGTCCCTGGGGCCTGCACTTTATGCCAGGGTCGGGCACTGACCAGGCACATCCAGGCCGCGGCGCCTCCTGCAGAGGTCCTGCAGATCCTGCAGGAGTTCCCGCAGCTCCCCAACGCAGCCCTCGGACACAGCCGCGAAGATGCGCTTCTTCAGTCGCTTCTTCTTCTGCCTCTGTTCTTCCTTGGCCAGGTTTGCGCTAAGACCAGAAGGCATTGTGAATTCATCCTGTGTTCACCTCCCACTCCAATCCTCTTCCTCTCCACCACCAGAGCTACTAGTTTCCGGGCCACTGCTCCAACTCCTATGCCTCCTACATCTTTGCCAATGACCATGCTTGTGTTCTGTGTTTGGTCAAGTTACCTTTCCAATCCATATGTAATCACATTGATCAGAATACACCTGCATACACATGGGGATGATCAAAAAGGATGTATGTCTATTGTAACCATTACTTTGAACTATGGAACTAGGGGAAGAGAACACTCCCTTTCATCTCCATATCTGAACATTTCCATCTATCCCTCCTGCCCCCACACTCCAAATAGACTATTACTATAATGCAGATGTGTCTCCTTTCACTTGTATGTGTTCTTGCAAAAATGTTCTGTGTAAATAGATTTTAAATGTACACAATTGTGTAGTTTATGCTGAAGTCCTTTTTCTTTTGTGTATTGTTTGAATGTTTTATAATGAACAGAAATAATTTTATAATTTTCTGATATTTCACTCTGCTCTACAAAATGTCACATGCCACAACCATGGCCTGGGACTCCAGGTGTTTGTCCCAACTCTCCAGAGATGATGGCTTCTTTTTCTTTCCTGTGCAGTCCACCCTGTGATGCCCACCCCTTCTGTGATTAGTGAGATAAGGGGAAGGGGCACACTTACCTCGGACTGTTCGGATTGGATGGGGTCTCTGTCACATCATCCTGAGGAGACTGGGGAGAGTCCATGTCATCACAGTTGCCAGAGAGGCTGGAGATGGAGAAGAGGAACAAGAGTAAGACAAATTTAGAAATGGACGGTGCTACTGTGCCACCACCAGGCCCAGCCATGTGTTCGGGCCAGCAGCCAGTACTCACCACTGCCGGATGTTGGAGTCCATCGGCTTGGAGAAGATGGGTGGAGAGGTCTTGGTGACCGTGGGGTTGGGCTCAAATCCTTCTATCTCCAGGAAGAAGTGTGCACTGAAGGGACACCCAACCAAGGCCATTAGAACTGGGGCAGGGCCTGTCTGCCTGTGTCCTGCAGCCTTGCCGCAGAGGACCCGCTCATACTGAGCCCTAGCCTTTGTGCCATCTGTCCTAGCCTAGCCCTCCAGGTTGGAGTAGACTCTGGGTTCTAGGCTGAGGCTAAATGGCTCTAGAAGTACTGTGTGGATGAGCCCACAAGGATCACTAGGCATGGCCCAGCACCTGAGGATCTGCAGGTGTCCCCAAGTATAGTCTTCCAAAGATGAAAACGTGGAGACAGAATCTGGGTTTCCCATCTCCATCCAGCTGTGCCTGGAATGTGAGCCTGAAGGCAGAGCCTTTTAGAGGGGGACTCACATCCACATAGGTCTTCCAGCAACTTAAGAGAAAGGGCCAGAGTCACCCCAGCTGCTCCTGTTGCCCATTAGCCCCTTTATCACAACAGGAAACGGACTAAGAAAGGGAGTCTAGGGCAGAGAGCTGGGGACCTAGGCTGGGGATCCTCCACCAGGCATGGTGGCATCTGCCCCAATCTCATAACTCAGAGGGTTGAGTCAGGAAAATCATAGGTTCGAGGCCAGCCTGTGCTACATAGCAGGAATATATATATCATGTGAGAATGGCTATCAAGATAACAAGCAACATCAAACGGTGTTAAGAAATGGGACAGACAAGGAGAGAGCACTCACATCCTCTGGCAAGTAATATAAAATAGCGCAGCCTCTGTGGGAATCAGTATGGAGGCTCCTCAAAACTTTTAAATTAGCACTTCCATATGATCCAGCTCTAAGATTTGTAGGTCTACAGCAAAAAGAATCCAAGCTAGCTCCCTACAAGGACACCTGCAGACACGTGTTCATTACATCACTATTCATAATAGCCGAGTTATAGAGTCAGCCAAGCTGATAACACAGATAAACAGATAAAATATGATATTTTAAAAGATGGTATTCTCAACATGGACATGTTCCCCCCTTTCTTTTTATCTTCCTAAAAAAGAGTCACAGGGTAAGGGGGTGGACCTGGGAGGACTGAGAGTGACCAGGGTGCGTTATGTGGAATTCCCAAAAAATCAACAAAAATACAATGTTAGAAAAAATAAAGTAAATAAAATGATGTCCTATTCAGCCATGAAGAATGGGATTCTGTATCATTTTTCAGGAAAATGTATGGAACTGGAGATGAGCCTGCTAAGTGAAATAAGCCAGACTTAGAAACACACAATATAGAAAAGGCACATTAAACTACAAGTGGAGATGCTAGGGATGCAGAAGGATAATAATAATAGCAGAAGGAATGAGAAAGAATAAGAAGGATTCTGGAGAGATGGCTTAGCAATTAAGAGCCTGGCTGCTCTTCCAGAGGACCCAGGTTCAATTCCCAGCACTCACATGGCTCACAACCATCTGTAACTCCAGTCCTAGGGGATTCTATACCCTCTCTCTTCTGGCTTCTATGGGCACTTTACACACAGAATGTATAGACTTACATGTAGGCAAAACACCCATATACATATTAAATCTATATTCACATATAAATAAATGTTCGAAATCTATTTTTTAAAAAATAGCAAGAGGGACAGAGCACAGGGTCCCCAATGAAGGAGCTAGAGAAAGTACCCAAGGAGCTAAAGGGGTTTGCAACCCCATAGGAAGAACAACAATATGAACTAACCAGTACCCCCAGAGCTCCCTGGAACTAAACCACCAACCAAAGAAAACACAGGTGGGACTCATAGCTCTAACTGCATATGTAGCAGAAGATGGCCTAGTCAGTCATCAATTGGAGAAGAGGACCTTGGTCCTGTGACAGTTCTATGCCCCAGTATAGGGGAATGCCAGGGCCCAGAAGCAAGAGTGGGTGGGTAGGTGAGCTGGGGGAGGGGGGAAGGGATAGGGGGGTTTTGGAGGGGAAACTAGAAAAGGTGATAATGTTTGAAATGTAAATAAAGAAAATATCTAATAAAAAAAAGAAAAGTAGCAAGAGGGGCTAATGTGATCAAAGTACATTATGTACATTGCATGAATGTCATAATGACACCCCTAACTTTGCAATGATATATACAAGCTAATAATAATAATAATAATAATTGAAAAACAATGAAAAAGAAAGGAGAGAGAGGGCTCAGAAAGCATCCCCAGTCAGTGGGGGGAAAGAGACAAGACCATGGCCAGCTTTCTCTTCAGGCTTCAATGGATTGGGAGACACATGCTACCTCAAGAAAAGCCAGACACTCTGCCCAAGGCCTGCCACACCCACAAATGGAGACACACATGACCTTGGACACCACTGTCACACACTGGGAGGTGAATCTTCCAATGGCATTAAGGTGAGGATCAGCTGATGGTGTACTCAGTTGTGGTACACCCAACCCTGCAGCTGCTGCAGCAAAGCTGCAGTTGGCCATGTGACCCACCCAGTAAGCTGCCTACCTGACTTCAGGCACAGGGCCCTCCTAAACACTTTGCTGCCTGAGTCTTTCCCAGGCCCAGAACAGAGGATGTTCCAAAGTGCAGTTCCACCCAGCTCAAGTTCAGAGAGAAGAGCAGCAGGCTGTGATCAGGGCCCCGGTCTACAGGCAAGGCATTTGAGGCTAAGGATGAGTAAGCCCCTTCCCCTAGAGCTGACTCCAGTTGGCCATAGAACCTGCTTCCCACTGCCCAGGCTAGTAACTGGCACAGTGATGCACACTGCTCTGCTCTCAGCTTAGTGCTCTGGACCTGCTTGCAGCCAAATCCACACAAGGGTTAGCTAAAAAGAGGCTATCCAATCAGGACAGTCAGGAAAATCCTGGTTGACTGGGAAGTCCCTCCCCTCACTTCAGTCACAGAAGCTTATCATGCATCTATAAAGAAGGGATAAATGGAGCAGAAGACACACTGGCCCTCCCCCTCCTGGCTTTTGACCATCAAGAGGAGCCTCCTTCCAGGCATGGTGGCTCACACTATGAAACGCTCAGGAAGCTGAGGCAGAAAGATTATTCAAGCTCCATCTGGGATACAGGTTAAGAATATGTCGAGGGAGTTGGAGGAAAGAGAAAGAGAGTAAGGCCAGAGGGAGGGAGGGAGGGAGGGAGGGAGGGAGGGAGGGAGGGAGGGAGGGAGGGAGGGAGGGAGGGGGAGATTGAGATTCTGGCCCTAGCTAAAAGCAAATATTTCAAATGAGATGAAAATATCAAAAGAGAGAAAACAAAGGGAGGAGAAAATCTTTGACTGGGACTCAAAACCTGGGTTCTGGTCTGTATCCACCTCCAGCTGGGCGTTCTCCATCTTTAGACCAGGAATCCTCAGATGGTGGGATACTGATTAGGCCAGATGATTCCCAGCTACTCCAAGATCATCCACTTATGGGCTGTCCAGCTAAAAGGGACATTGGAGGTCAGCCAGTCAGATGACCATACCCTGAACTACCACTGCCGTGCTCCACTCTGGCAGCCTGACTCAGAAGTCCCAAGCATGTCCACTAGCACTCAGCCACAAGACAGCCTGGTTGAGAATTGCTAAGATTTTCTCCACACGGATCTCCAAACCCATGCCCATAGGTTTTCTCCAAGAAAGTTTGGTCTGGTCTTCCCTTGAACCTAGTCTGCCTTTGAGGCTGCTTTACTCACAGGTACTTATCAAGTACCTACAGTGTGACAGGCAATAGTCCTGTAGCTATGATAAAGGCAGACTCCCTTCTTTTCCAGACCTGCTATTCCAGTGGGTTGATCAAAACTGGCTTCAAGAAGAGACTGATGCATAGCACTGATAGGCCAATTCATTCTTTGCTCTAGACAATACAGTGTCATGCAGCTATAAGTTCCCCAATGGCAGGCACTATGATGACATTTTCCTTGAATTTCCAGAATCAACCTTGATTCTCTACCAGTGGTCCTGAAACTCAAAAGACCCCATTGAATAGATATGGATGGATAGGTGCCTGTAGGGGCCCACAGAGACTGAATCGCCAACCTGACAGCCCACATGGGACTGATGTAGGCCCTCTACACATATGTAACAGTTGTGTAGTTTGGTCCTCCTGTGAGACTCCTAATAGCAAGAGCAGGAGCTGTCTCTGACTCTGTTGTCTGCCTTTGAGATGCTTTCCCCTTACTGGGCTGCCCCATCTAGCATCAATAGGAGAAGATATGCCTAGTCTTACTACAATTTTATATGCCAAGTCTGGTTGATATCCCTGGGAGGCCTCACCTTTTCTGAAAAGAAAAGGAAGAGTGGATGTGGGGGAGTGGAGGAGAAGAAGACTGGGAAGAGAGGAGGGAGGGGAAACTTCAGTCGGGATGTAAAGTAAATAAATACATGTATTAACTAAAATTAAAAAATAAAAAGGAAAGGATAGGAGATGAGTGAGAAGTACTCAAGTAGAAGGAATAATGACTGGTCAGACAGAAGGATAGATAAGCTAAGATGAATAGTGGGTAGATGATAAAATAGTAAAAGAATAGATAGATGGATGGATGGATGGATGGATAGATACATAATAAGCAATCAAGTAGATAAGGTGGAGAGATCTATGGATAAGACCAATACTCAGACAGATTAACACAGAATCCTCCCTGTGACTGGTTGTGCTCCCAACTACTGAAGCTCTCACCTTCTCCTACCCCCTCCTCAGTCTTAGACACAAAGCAGAAGTGGGCTCTTCTGCCACTCCTCCACCAGGTCCCATCTTCTCTTGGACTCCTCCAAGAGATCAAGAGAGGCTCCAAAAGTCACCTAATGCAAGTATTCAGCACCCAGGCCCAAAACTGAGGGCCCCAAGGAAGGGAGAAAGCATCATCTCACCGTGCAATGACCTGGCCGGTGCTGAGCCTCTGGATGGGTTCCTCATTGGCTCAGATGCTACTTCATTCCCTTGCCTGACCCCTCACTGACTCTGACTCATCCATTTACTCAAAACTAATCAGTTGTCCAGTATATGTAACTGGGAGGCTAAGAAGGGGACCATCACCCCTTCCAGAGACCCCCATCCTCAGAGATGGCAACCATGGTTGACACATTTGTCCCAGTGACCACTTAATCTCTTAAGGGAGAGACTGGGTTATAGGCATACAAGAACAATGAAGGCCCTTATCACTGAGAACAGGAATTGGGAGACTGTGTTGTGATACCTGTGGTAACTGGGATACCATATGTCATGGTTCTGGAAGAGCCCTGAAGCAGAAAGAAGAATGTGAAATGCCTCCTAGGATAGACAAGAAGTCTGTTATGGAAAAGGAAAACTTTGGACCCCAAAGGACAAGATGTGAAGAGAAGAGTGAGGACAACCTAGCTAGAGAAGGCCAAATGATTAGGCAAGGAACTAATGCAGGAGGCGGGTCCTGACCCACGCCTGCCCTACTTGACACTACACAACCACATCCCACCCACCATCATAAGCACATGGTAAGGCCTGGACCGTATGACATGCCTCCTGCCTCCTGCCTGCTGCAAATGTTCACTGTTTATTCCTTTGGTCTAGGCCAAAGGGTACAACCTGGGTGTGGTTAACTCAGGTGCACAGACAGCTTTACATCATTTCTCCACCACTTCTGTCACTGTGAAGAAACAAATACAAGACCAGGAAGCAACCTATGGCTAGATAGGAGCTTATCTACCATTTGTTTTGATCCAAAAAATGTCCAAGTCTCTAAACTCCCCAAGGCCAGCTCTCTGACCCTGTATGTCACCTTGCTTAGCTAAGGCCCAATAAGGAGGCCAATGTGGCAACTATTCAAGGAATGATATGATGGCTCAGGAAAGCCCCCAGGTCCAAAGATCCCTCCCCTCTGTAGACCTGTAGACCTCCTGGAAAATCCTGTAAATCCTCCCATCAGTTCACAGCCCCCTGGTGACTGGCATTGTACTCTGTCTTCACATATAATTTATTCTTTATTTTCTTTCTTCTCTTTAGAACCAAGTCTTATACTCAGTTCTGAGGGAAAGGCTCAAACCTTCACATGAGGACCCTCAAAAAGACATTGGGACCACCATTTCAGGAGACAAAGTCACACCTCATACTATTGGCTGGGGTACACAATCATTTGGCCAATAACTCTGAACCTGAAACAAGTTCATGAACAGACATGGGCATCAAAACAAAAACAAAATCAAACAAACAAACAAACAAACAAACAAATAAAAACAGTTCAGCTGGGCCTGATATGGATGAACTTGGGTTTGCTGTTGTTCTTGCTGTTGTTGTTGTTGTTGTTGTTCCTTTGGTGGTGGTAGTGGTGTGTCTTCTTTCTTTCTTTTTAAATTTTTTTGAGAGCCTATCCACATCCTTTCTCTATTCCCAAATCTCTCCTGAGAGTGAAAAGGAAGGAGATCCAGAAAAGTGGACCACATTGGCTTGGATGGGCCCATGAAGCTCTAGGCTTCCCCCACTCCCACGCTACCTGTCTCACCTCTACTGCCTCCCAGATTTCTCTCCCGAACTCCAAGGTGGGAGCTCTGTTTAAGTGTCCTCTGGGCATCTCTTAATTGATACTTCATACCTGAACTTGGCTCGTTGCTCCTGTCCTTGCTTCTCCTTTGATGGGCTTATGACTGAGGTGACCCACCTTCCTTCTGAGCTACTGCCCTAGAAGGGTGGATCTCCTAGCTCTTCCTTCTCTATTCTTACCCCAAGGAGATCCTGTGACTAACTCCACTCTCATCCATCTTTTCCTGAATTTCTGACCACCCAGGCTCAGACCTCACCTGCCTCCCAACAGCTTCCTCAGGGTCTCCCTGTCTGCACATCCTCCTAATGCATTGTTCACACGGGTCATTCAGAGCAACATTTCCAAATTTCCTATCTCCCTATGTCCTTATTCTCCAAGAAATCACCTATGATGCCGCCCTCACCTGAGGATCATCAGGGCAAAAGAGGCAAGGTAAATGAGCCATCCTAGACCAGGAGCCACCCTGACCCAGGGAAAGCATGCTGAACAAGCCTCTTGGTCTAGCTTGGCCGAACTGAAAGGTATCCAATCAACTGAAGAATGCAAGATCAGCCATGGAGATCTAGAAGGCTGTTCTCTGTCCCAGCATCCTCCATATCCTCAACTTGAAAGTGAGACAAAACCACTCCAGCCCTGCCCAGCTCCCAGGAGCTCCACACAATCAAAAACACACACTGAGCACTGACCACCCTGACTGTGCTCACCACATTGTCAGCATAATGGCAATTAACTGTGTCTTTTAAGTCGATGTCATTAGTAGTGTCCTCATATACAGGTGCAGCTCGACACAACTATAGTCATCTCAGTCGTAACCTCCATTTTCCCTCCAGTTGACCAGGCCATGTATCTTAAGCCCTACAAAACACACAGCCATTGAAATAGCTGAAACTGAGTGTGGTGCTACACACCTGCAATCCCAGCACTCAGAAAGTAAAGGATCCAAAGTTCAAGACTTTCTGGCTCTATATCAAGTACCAAACCAGCCTGAGAAAAATAGCAAGACCCTATCTCAAAAGAAAAAAAAAAAAAAAACTCAGCCAAAAGTATTATGTGCCCCCGCTTGTTAATTGACAGTGGCCACGAGACAAACCAGGCATATTCTGGTTAGCTATGATCCTCTTTATCCAGTTTAGCCCAAAACATCTACCTCCTTCCTTGGGTGCCAGGAGCCTCCTGTTTTGCTACCTCCCAAAACACGCTTTGTTCTGTAAGTTTTGTAAATATAAGTTCTACTTTGCACAATATTGAATCCATCTCACAGTGCCTTCTGCCTTCCCAGGCTTTCCCAATACATCCCATTACACAGACTTGATCCCACAGTATATTGAAAGCCACTTGTGTGAGAGAGAAAAACATGCCCACCTGAGGATCCTGACTACCTAGAATGGCACCCACCTTTTACTCCTGTTCTCAAGAATGGCTTCAGCAACTCTTATCCCTCCAAGAGTCTTCCTGAATGTTCTTGCTTCGGTGCCCCCAACTCCTCCATGGAGACCCTCTTCCTATACCGGTCATCAAGACCTCAGCAAAGGCACCTGGATATGCAGTGCTGTCCCTCCAATTATACCCAGCCTGTTACCAGGCCATGCCAAATAACAGAGTCTTGAATCTGTGTGAAGCAAGGAATCCCTGGAGGATGCCTCCAGTGTCCCATACTGTACAACACTCAGGCCCAAGCCTTCAGTCTTACCTCTTCTTGGTAGGGGTGAGATCTGCTGGCCTCTTCTCTGTCAGTACAACAGGGTTCCCGCCAGGTGCCGTGGTTCTTTTGCCCATGAGGGGCACCATCTCCTTGGAGTGGGCATTCATTGCTGGAACCTAAAGCATATGCTGAGGTTGAGGGGCAGAGGTAACTTCTGGTGGCTTCAGACTCTCATGGGATATCATCCAACTCCTGCTTATACCTTTCCAAGAGAGAGCTCACTCCCTATCTTTCCAGGCTGCCAGCCTTTCTTGGGAACAGGCAAACTGTCCCTACAGTTTCCATAGTCCCAGCTTCCAAAGCACCAGGAGAGCCCAGCATAGCACCCAGAAAAGGACCACCCTGCCTCTAACTGCCCATCACCATCTCCTGCCATATTACTCTCTAGACAGACTTCTAAGACTTTGCTTTCTCAATGTCCCACCTAAGACTTTGTATTCAGATCTATTTGTCAAGGTCACAGAACCTTTAACTTTAACACTTAACAGGACATCAATGTCACCTCCTTTGCTCTAGATGCTGCTCTGAATAACACAGCTGGGGGTTTTGGATTTCTCAGCATCTGCTGGTAGTCTCTGCAGCTCACTCACTTCCCTTCTCTTGTTCTTCCCCCACAAGCTAAGCACAGCCAAACCATGTCACCCTGGTAGACACCCTCTTACCTAGAAGAAATAGAATCCCTTACCCTAGGATATAGAAGACCAACCCTTCAGTTCAAACATGCTTTACTAATGGTCAGTATGGGCTGAGTTAGAAAAAAGTATTGATAAACCTTCCAAAGAGACTAGGAAATGGATCTCAAAGGATGGTTTACAGACTGGGATGAAGCAGAAATGCCATCTGGGTTAGGGGCACCGCCTGCACAATGACCAGGGCTCAAAACAATTCAATGAGGTGAAGCTGGAGACCCTATATGAATTCATGGAGAGCCCTGGCAGCGAAGGGCTTGGCAGCAGGCTGAGCCACACTGTGAAGCCCTCAAGCAGAACTTGGAAGCTGAGACTAATGTCAGGGAAGCAGGGAGCAGGGAAAGGTTCTGGGTTACATAGGCAACAGAGCCTGAAGGAGAACAGGCCATGGGGACAAGAGAGACCGGTGACCTGGGGGAAGCTGTCATGAAGAGCATGGTGAGAGGGAAGAGTCTGCGAACCTTGAAGGATGGACATAGAAAGGCAGTGTGGACAAGAAGAGGTAATTCTGAAGTCAGGGGACCAACCTTAATGCAAGCCACCTCAGATAGCTTACTTAGCTATAGAAGTAACTTTTCAGCCCCTGCCTACATCTATCGCAGCCAAAGCCAGATAGGTATTTATGTTGCCTCTGCCCAAAGCAATCAGTGGACCTATGGGGCTAAAAAGACTTTGCTGAGTCAAGAGCAGAAGTAGACAGAGGTGTTCCTCATCCTCCCTCATCCTCTGGTTTCTCTCCTGAGAAATAGCTTGAGTGGTCGGTCCCCTGACACCAGTTGCTCCATCCTTCTTGTGCTAGGGCCATGAGTGTGGGCTACTCTGAACAGCTCGGGTGAGCGGGGGTCAGGGCAGTCTGGACTCAGGCTCCAGCAGCTATAATTAGCTCCTGAGTCACCCTATATGCTTTGCTTTGCATCCTCACCTGCTGGACTCTCTCCCTGCCCTGCGATCCAGCTCCTTCACCCGAGAAATACCATGTCACACCTGCCAAGGCTCTGACACTGATTGAAACGGCCTGTCCTAGGGACGCAGACCAGGCAGGGGCCAGAAGGAGACCTCCATAGCTGCTGTCTCAGTACCCCTGAGTGCCTGGGCGTGGTCACTCTTCAGCGCTGGGATAGCTGCTCCCGTCTTAAACACCCATCACACTCCAGCCATGGAGGTTCACATCCACACCTAAGCTAGCTGAAAGAGATGCGAGCTTTCTCTTCCTGAGATTCCCAGAAAGTTCCTGGGCCTGTCAGAACCTGCATTATCTCCTCTGCCTGTTGTCCAAAGGAACCCCAGCTCTCCCCACACCTTCCTAGGACCCATGGGCAAAGGGCAGACATGGTCCAGAGGATTCCAGGCCCATACTCTAGTCTTTCTGGGGGACACTAGCTTTCTCTGGGTGACAAGGATTTACCTGACAGGTTCCAGATGGTGGTGGCAGTCCTTGATTTGAGATCACCGCATGTCTGGGGCCCAAAACCCACCGTCGGGAAGGTGGCTGAGGTGGCCAGAGGCTCTCATCGTAGGCACAGAGATAGCTGACAGCTGGAATGAGGCATCAGAGGCAAAACTGGCTGGGCCACCTGCCCTCGGCATCAGGCAGGCCACACCCACCACCCACGTGTCCTGCGTGAGTCACCTCCACACCCACAGAGCAGCCTCACCCCATAGGAGAAAAGGCAGGAAAGGTGCTTGTTGTGGCACAAAGCTATAGATCTAGTCCCAGCCCTTCCCTCATACATTTGATCCTCAAAGGGTATTAATAGCATCAGTCTCCTCACTTGGGAAATGGGACCCATTACAGAGAACTTACTGATCAAGGCTGTCATGCAGAGACAAGATGGAGGTATAGATGCTTCATACGTAATTAAGACTACAACCAAAGTCTATCCTGGTGGCCAGCTGTAAGACTTGACCTCCATCTTTCAAAACTAGTTCTTGGGACCAAATCCCTCAGAAACAGAGGAAGTCCAATGTTTCTCAACAGATATCATGTATCATGGGTATTTGTGTGTGACAACCTTGCCACTTCCTGCCTCTGTGATCTTCGGCAAGTCATTTGCCCCAAGCCTGGGTTTCCTCACCTGTCAATCATACGAACCTGTATTGGAAGGTAGAGCATAAATGAGGGTGCAACTGAGGAGAGATAGAACAAGGCCTAGAGTGAATTCATTAACCTGTGACAAGCGGGTGTTACTGTCACAATATTTACCCAGCAATAGTTTGTGCCACTGTTCTTCGAGGCCAGAGCACTACAGGAAAACTCTGTGCCCTCCCTACATGCCCAAATGGCTTCTGGGAAAGGGGTGGAGCATAACTTGACTCAGGAACTGCACATCTTCCGCAGGGAAGATGTGTAGGCAAGGCACAACAGGTTTAGAATGGAAGTCCCTGCTCCGTGACAGTGCTGTTGGCTGATACAGCAGGGACTTTCCCGACTGTTCCCAGGAGGCAGGATCCCAGATCCCTGATCACTACAACCTGCTAGGCCTGGGGAGGAGGAATGAGGCAGGGTCAGCTTCTAGCCCATGAGAGAGAAAGACCTGTGTCAGGACAGGGCAGAGTAGCTTCAGGTGTGGCTTCGGGAGGACACACACCTGCAAATTGATCCATGGAAACCTGCAGTTGTGCTCATGATTCCTCGTCACTGTTCCAGAAACACCACCATCAAAGCCCTACCTTCAATTAAATGTGGCCTCTCTCTTCCTCACCTGCCCGGGCCTGACTCAGCCTTGGCCCAGGTTTGCTTCTGGTGTCTCAGCATCTTGGACATGAGGCTATTCCCTTCTGATGTCTCAGCATCCTGGGCATGAGGCCATTCCCGGCTCTCTGTTGAAACTTTCCTTGCTTTCACACTTTTCTATGGAGACTAACTTAAAAGCTCCTTGATCTCTCTCATCCAAAAGCATTCTCTGTAACATCAGGGACTAGGGGAAGCCCCTCTACTCTAAGGGTATGACCTCATGGAAACCCAGTGTAGCACCAAACACTGGTCCACGATTCAGTGTCATGGAATCCAGCCATCGTGAGACACGATACATAGGAGGCCACCGCAAGACAGCAGTGAACCTGAGAGTGTTATCTCTGCCTTCAAAACTTACGGACCAACCAGAAGACCAACTCCAGCAGGGATCATCCCATCACAGGTGACAAGGGACAACTGAGGTGAAAGGGGTTCATCTAAAGGGAAAATGGAGATTCAAATCAGAGGGAGCATGTGGGCTAGAAGTGGAAGAAAGGAGGCTTCAACCGCAGTGTCAAAGACACCTGAGACCCCAGCTCATTTCAAGGCCTAGGGCAATGTGTGAACTCAACAAAGTGATCAGACATGGGACTCAGATGCAGTCCACTGAGTGACCCCAGGCTGCTGGCTCAACCCTGACCTCTTAGTAACCCAGAGTTGGGCTGGCCACTGGCCAGTCAGTGACTGTCACCACTATAATCTAACAGGGGACTGACCCAGCTGAACCAGTGGTACACGCTGAAGGCAGTGCTTCTGGCTACCTACAGGGAATCAAGCTTGTCTTTGTGAGCTCTCTATCTTGAAACTTGGATCCACACAGCACAACCACAGGCCTATGACACCGGAAGTCCCGTGTCCTTCCTTCTACCTCATTCTCCAGTCCTTGCAAACCCAGCATTGCTTGCCTGGTCCTGTCTGCCGTGTTGATTACCTGTAGGGTTCATTCAACTGTCCTCCACTACCAGGTTCCCAGTTCCTGAAGCAGCCCTGAGATGTACCATGCTCACTTTTCTTCAGCAACCTGAACTCTCCTTCCATATTGGGAAGAACATACAAGGAAGAGACCTTTCAGAAATGGCTATCTATGTGTGGAAGAGGAGACTGGGCCAGAGACTGGGGTGGGATGCAGGCAAGGAAAGAGAAAAGGAAGATTCTCTTTATTTCTGCCCCAGTCTGCTTTCCAGATGCCTGAACATCAGGCAACCTCTAGGTGTCTGCCATGATACCCATGTGTGCCTCATCCTGCTAGCTGAGGTCAGAGCAGAAGGCCTAGACAGCAGTCTGTCTGCAAAAGCCTTCCTCTGTCTGATGCCCAACACCAACAGAGGGTTCCCAGGAGGCTGTGAGCAAACCTGCCCAACTCTCTGCACCCTCTAGACTCACAGACACCAGTCTAGGTAACCAACCCAAGGATTCCATCTCTCCAGGGAGGATAAACAGGAGTCAGGAGGGAGTGGGGGCACAGAAGTAAGAGGACAGATTCCTGCACAAATTCCGGAAAACACTTAGTGCTGTGAGCTGGAGCAGGAAGTGAGGCAGAATTTCATCTCCCACCTCATCTGTACTTGGGGCTAAGAGCTGAGAGGCTGCCTCCTTGGGGATGCTGTGTGTGATGAGCCAGAATCTCAGTGGGGGATGGGGGGGGGGGAGTTGATGCTGTTGGGGAGGGGTCAGGGAATTCAATTCATGGGAAATCTGTACTTCTGCTCAATTTTGCTGTGAACCTAAAACTGCTCTAAAAGTAGTTTATTAATTTAGGGTTGGGCTCAGTGATACAATGCTTGGCTAGATGAGATGCTAGATTCCAATCCTCAGGATAGGCTAAAAAGTAGGAGAAGGGAACAGAGGAATAAAGGAAGGAGGGGTGGAGAGGATGAAGAGGAGAAGAAAGAGAGGAAGGAGAAAACTGGAAACCGCTGAGCTAAAGTTACACTGGCAAAAAGTATTCTAACTTAAAAAGAAAAGAAAGATGCAGACATGACCTTTAAAAATAAAAGTCACTGAGGCACCAGGATAGGTTGACACCCAGTGGGGACCTCCTCTTCTAAGAGAGGGGGACACAAGAGGGGGGCCTATAATTAGAATGTAAAGTGAATGAATAAATAAATAGAAAAAAGAGAAAAAGTCACACAAAAGTTTTGTTTGTTTGTTTTACTTTCAACATTTCATCTGTTTCAAAATATTATTACAGTCAAAACAGTAGAATCAATGGCATATAATAAGCTATGCACACACATACACTCGTCAAGTTATGGGGAACAAAGCTTATTTTGGTAGGTAGTGTTAACAAAAATTAAAATTGCATACGTTAGTAACATATCTCAGTTTAGTACAAGTCTGACACGTTTTCTTGCTTTCTTGTGTTCTGCTAAATCACCATACCTGAACTGTTTTTAAATACTCAAATTTAATTTTATTCCTTTGCCTATATTCTGATTCCAAACAAAACTCTACATGAGCATCTCCAATATCCGGTCTATTTCATCACCATTGTCATCCAAATATGGATTTCAGTCCCTGATAAATCTGCTGCATGTTCTTCATAATCTGAAAAAAAAATCTTCCCTTTCAGTTAATTCTTGATATTCACCTTGGTCTTCAGCCACTGGACTGATCTACCTCAGGGATCCAGAGCAAGACCCCTCTAGCTCCAGGGGAAGAGGTGTCCACTCCTAGAACAAAGTTCCAAAGGGTTCCACCCAGTTCTCAAGATAAAATCCCATAGCCAGCAGTGGCTGAGCCCAAATGATGTGGCTCGGGCACCTAAGGTCTAAACTGTCTGCGGACGCTTTTGCATTATATCCATCAAGTCATTCTAACTATCCTGAATCCCATGGGGATGGGTGTGAGGGGTTTCCCACGCATCAGAATGTGTTCAAGATTTTCTGAATCATCTCCTAGAGCAGCTTGGGAAATTTAACCTAGAGACCAAACAGCTTGAAGAAACCCTGACTGGGTTACAACAATAGATGCCTTGCAAGAACTGTAAGACTGACTATCAACAGGCCAGTCTTTCCCAGTTTTCTCTCATAGGAGAGCTTGTCCGTGTATCAGACTGGCAACCTTCTTCCACCAAGTGCTGCCTCAAAGATGTGGGCATGAATGAAGTGAGGCTCAAGCTGCAGAGGGGATGGACCAAGTCAATCCACTATGTTCGTGCGGCTTCCGGGACACCCTCCATATCAGAGGAACCGGAAGACAGGTTTCAAGAGCAGATTTTCTTCAGATTGGTCTGTAGTAATTGCTGTCTGCCCCACACACAGGGTCAAATGAAAAAGAAATCGGTAGTCATCTAAGGATCACACAATGTTTTCAGAGCTGAGCTACAAGGAAAACAAGCAGCCCAGGGCCCACAGCAGGTAGCGAAAACCTGGCAGGGCTCCCTTCAGACAGAACTGGCCTACATGTTCCAGGCCTGACTCAGCAGTAAAGATGGGTTTAAAGTCAGACGACCTGGGGTCAAACCCGGGTCACACTCTTTGCTGGCTGTGTAACTCGCTGTCCCAGCCTTGATTCTCTCATTTATAACGTCGGGCTAATAACAGCTTCCTCGTGAGCTGTTAGGAAGCTTAAAGGCTAATGCATATCAAGCCCTTCCATAAACACTCCAAGCATCCTGGGGGGCAGGCAGTCTGTATTCCTCCTCACTCACCTGCCCTGTGGGCTGTGCACACCTCGCTTCACCTACGGGCACCTCAGGGGCCTTGGCTCCTCCACTAGGCCTTACATGTGGAGTAGGCATATTGCTGAAGAACATGGAAGAGGGTCTTGGTACTCCCTCTAAAGAGTAGAATGTCCCCGATGGGCTCCTAAATTTAAGCAGTTGGTCCCCATCTAGTGACACTTTTTTAGGGGATTAAAGATCTCTCTGGGCATGGTGCCTAGCTTGTAGAGGCAGAAACTCCCACACTTTAACTGGTAGACACTGACGGCCTGGAGTCTGGCCCCAGAAAGTTATCTTACCTGACACAGACTTGTAGAACCTGACTCCCCGGTGATCCAGGAGCCCTTACGCTAAATAGTCAGCCTCAAGAAAGACCACTGAGCCTTCAAGATGGCTCAGCACATAAAGTCTTCTGTCTCCAAGTCTGAAGGCCTGAGTTTGAGCCCCAGGACCCACAAGGCAGAACAGAACTGACTCTCATAAGTCCTCTGACCTTCACACTTATGCTGTGGTTAGTAAATAAATAAGTTACAGTAGGAAGAAAAAAGAAAGAAGACAACAGATGCTAGAAAACTTACTACTTAACAAAATAATGAGCTAACCTCATTATCCTTTTCAGATATGGACCCAAACAAATAGCACTCAAATACGACCAGGTAACTATCTTCCTTCTAACTGTTAAAGAGAAAAACAAACTCTCATTCCCTCAATAGAGTGATATCTCTCTCTCTCTCTCTCTCTCTCTCTCTCTCTCTCTCTCTCTCTCTCTCTCTCTTAGAATTTACTCACTGTTAGTTGGGCAGTGGTAGTATACACCTTTAATCCCAGCATTTAGGAAGCAGGTGGATCTCTGTGCATTCGAGACCAGCCTAATCTTCATAGTGAGTTCCAGGACAGCCAGGGTTACATAGTGAGACCCTGTCTAAAAATCTCTTGGACACTGAGACACCAACCAGGCAGCATACTTGAGCTGGTATGAGGCCCCTGACACATATACAGCAGAGGACTGCCTGGTCGGCCTGGGCCTCAGTGAGAGAAGATGCACCTAACCCTTGAGAGACTTGAGGCCCCAGAGAGTGGGGAAATCAGGAGGGGTGAGGTGTGGGGGCATCCTCTTGGAAATAGACAGAGATGAAAAATGGGATGAGGAACTGTCTGAGGGCAGATAGGGTCTGGGGGGGTGGAGATAATGACTGGACTGTAAAAAAAAAAATAAGATTAAAGATAATTTAAAAAATAAAATAATAATAATAAATAATAGGCTCACTGTCTCCATCTCACATTTTATCCTCTTTAATAAATCTTTGTGTCTGCTCTGCTCTGATAAATACTTTTACCCCTTCTCCCTTGACTCATCACAACTGTTCACTGAACAACACAGCTGTCAAATTGGGTCCAATAAGCAGCAGGCCTCTGTGGCTTCTGCTTCAAGCTCCTGCCTTGAGTCTCTGCCTTGGCTTCCCTTGATGATGAACTGTAACCTGTAAGATTAAGAAAACCCTTTCCTCCCCAAGGTACTTTTGAAATAAATGTTTTAACACACACACACACAGAGAGAGAGAGAGAGAGAGAGAGAGAGAGAGAGAGAGAGAGAGAGAGAGAGAGAGGTACAAACAGACTGAACAGAGAAACACCTAGCAACACTAGCCCAATTACTATTGCCAAGTCCATACTTGTTATAAAGCGTATTTGCAGACACATATATAGTTTATTATATTAGTTACAAGACTAACAGCAGTAGGTACATTTAGCACTGCACAGAGTGGGGCAAAATTATGATTACAACAAATGAAAGATCATTGAAATTTTTCTGCATGTCCTTTGAGTGTGGCTCTATATTTTTATTTAAACAGCAATGAAGCTACTGTTTTGGGGGGAGGACAGATATTTTACATTGAAGGGGAAAGTCACATCTGGAGCAACCTGATTCTGATGGAATTGATAGTGAGACTGGTGAACCCCAGCGCACCCCCACTTTCTCTGCATTTGCCAAATGGCAAAACCCTCCAAAACCTCCCAGGTAAGATAGTCAGCAGAGTGTAGGGAAGAAATGGCCCAGCATTTCATATCAAAGCAAGTAGTTAAAGGTTGTCTGCTTGGACTCCATTTCTTCATAGTCCCAACCATCCAAAAGTCAAATAAAACCAGATCTGCCATCCATTCTGTTTAATAAAGCCAGTAAAGAGTTGAAAGCCACATGTTTGAAGATCATGGTTAGATTCACAGCTCGCTTCCCACATACCTCCCACCTTCCCACAGCAAGCCCAGCGAAGTCCCAGGGACATGCCTAGGCAGGCAGAGTGCAGCCAGCCAACATCAACCCTGCTCTGTTGCTCCCTGAGCAGATCCTTCCCCCACGGGAGCAATGGGCCACAAAGACCCAGCATCAGCCCTTGTATGGTGTCCCTCATTTCTCCCCTGGGGCCATGGAATCCTTGAAGACCTCAGCATCCTCTGGCTTAAGGGATCCCGTATAATGCTTCAGCTGAACTTCTTCCGGCTGGGTGCTATGCCTATCTCGAGTGCTTGCGTCCCTCAGAAGGGGAACCAGGGCAAAGTTCTTCCAGTTTCTCCCTGAAACTGAAAGGCAGCATGGCATTACTACCTTGGATGCAACAAAACAAGCACGGATTGCTCTCGGGCCTCACACCTTCAGGTAAAAGGAGACCTGGGCAATCAAAGAAGTTTCTCTGTACAGCAAACAGAGACCATGACTGAAAATCACAAGTGGATACAAAGCAGAGATCCATGGGTGATGGAGAGCCCAGCCCCACTGAATCCATTATCAACACACCTACAGCTAAAGCTCAGGGAACATTTGGAAGAGGGGGCTATGATGGTTTGCATAGGAATGGCCCCCATAGCACTATTAGGAGGTGTGGCCTTGTTGGAGGAACTGTGTCACTGTGGAGGTGGGCTTTGAGGTCATACATGTTCAAGCTACACCCAGTGTGGCATGCAGTCCCCTTTCTGCTGCAGAAGGATCAAGATATAGAACTTGGCTAGATCATGGCTCCTTCAACACCATGTCTGCCTGCATGTTGCCAGGCTTCCCGCCATGATGATAATGGATTGAACCTCTGAAACTGTAAGCCAGCCATAAATTAAACGTTTTCTTTTCTAAGAGTTGTCTTGGTCATGTTGTCTCTTCATAGCAATAAAACCCTTACTAAGACAGAAGTAAAGACTGTAAGAGCCAGAGGACCAGGAAGTCTGCTATGAGACTGTCTCCTAGAAATGACTGCCTAAATAAGACCCAAACAACAATAGACAGGTTAATGCAGAGCAGGAAACCTCACAGAGTCTCACCACTAGACAAAGAACTACAGGCAACTAATGACTGATGAGAGGGAGAATTAGCCTCTCCCATCAACAAGAATCCTAACTGGTTAGCCAGTACAACGTAGTTAGCTTTGAAATCAAAAGCAGACTCAGCAAATTATACTTGTGTGTATGTGTATGTGTATGTGTATGTGTATGTGTATGTGTAAATGTATATGTAAATGTATGAATGAAAAAGAAAAGTTAGAGGAAGGGACATGGGTAGAAGTTGGGAAGAGGAAAATAAAGTTACTATATTTTCATTTCAAAACCTATCTTTTAAAAAAAGATCTTAGCCAGGTGTAGTGGCTTACACCTTTACTCCCAGCACTCAAGAAGCTAAGACAGATGGATCTCTGTGAGTTCAAAGCTACCCTGGTCTACATGGTAAGTTCCAGGACAGCCAGGGCTACATAGTGAGACCCTGTCTGGAATAAAAATAAATAAATCTCCAAGCTCTTAGATCCATGAACTTTCCTCTTCTTTGACAGTTGAGCTCATTCACCCAGTTTACACTTCCTTTCTCCCCCAGGCCCTGGTAAACCTGATAACTCATGAAGTTACTCTATCTCACACCCGCTTCAGGCTTCATTGCCTCTCTGCCCAAATGGGAGGGTAAAGAGATTTCTACAACACAACTCCACATTGGGCAGTCCTAAAGTGATGAACAGCAGCCAAAAAAAAAAAAAAAAAAAAAAATCAAGACTTAGAGTCAAGGCCCCACCAGGGCATAGAAGAAAATGCCAAGGGAGACATGGTGACACTGGGCTTCAAATAAGAACTTTGGCATGACCTAAAGTTCCAGGGAGCTCTTAAGGAAGAATCAGTTACCCCTGCCTGTTGAAATCTGGACTAATTGGCTGGGAAATAGAGACACCCAGTTTGGGAACTGTTGACCTAGCCAGTTCCAGGGTCTCCAGAGGTAGCTGAGGTTCCCATCACCATCCATCATATTCTAATACCAAGTGTTAGGCCAGAGGGTTTGGGACAAAGGCAAGATGGCCTGGGCCAAGAGGTCCCCACCCTTCTCTTCTGATCAGGAGGAGCCTTTGCTTTCAAAGCCCACACAAAATGCTGGACAAAGCCAGCTCCTAGTTCAGGATTCTCAAACTGACCACTGGTTCTAAGACCCACCTACAGGGCCCTAATATCACAAAATAAGTTTATAATATAACCTTATTTGTACCCCACCATCACATTGAAGATCTACCCACTCCCCTTTAGGAAGCCTTGCCTCAGCCCAGCCTTGTGATTCCACTGATCCCCTCCTGTGAGGTCAGTGAACCTGCCTGAGAGCTACCCACAACGAACTTGCTGTTTTACTATAGGTTCAGCTCAGTTTGACTTGTTATACCAGTGGAGAAGACATTCACTGAAGCTCCCCACACACTTCCTAGTCCTTCCAGTTCCCACCTTCCTTCCCTGGCCTTTCTCCCCTGAATTCTCCCACATCTTCCTAGCGCAGGCATCTTGGTGAAAAGGGGTCCCCGTTATCTGGCTATCATCACTAGAGTTTCTACTGTTACAAAAGTGAGAAAGCAAGTAGTGAATGTGTAAAGTCTAATGCGGCACTCCCTCACTTCTGTTCCAAATGGCTGCTCTAACTGGACAGCAGCTCACTGAGAGGTACAGGGTAGAGAGCCATAAGGTCCTCGTACTCACAGATGAGCTCCAGGGAAAGCAGAAATGTTAAACACTCAGGGCTGTCTCCTCAGCAGAGCACATAAATACCTGTTTTCCACCCAGAAGGCTGGGCTGGGTGTTGGTAGCAGCCTTGGTGACCTGTGCTATCAGTAGAGTCAGGCCGCACCCAGACTCCCCAAACTATTATGTTTATCCCAGATTCTTCCTCCACGGGCCTTTATCTTGAGCATTGTTTCTAGGTCAACAGAACCCATCCGTGAGGGAGCTGTCACATGTATTTTATAGCCTGGTGACCTCTAGGTTGGCAGATCCTCCGCTATGCACTTAATCTATAAAACCCATTCTCATGGGAGAGGCCACGTGTTAGTCACACCTTTAGCTTTGTTGTGATAACTGTCACCAGGAAACTGCACACCCCCCCCCATGATCCTGCACTTAAATACATCTAAAATAAACTCCCCATTGTCAGACTCACCCAACAAAGGCTAACTAAGTAGGAGGATCACGGTAAGCCACTCAGATCACCCACAACACCGGCTTTGAGTAGATCTGAGAGTGTTAGCACACCTAACAAATTGAAGGAAAGATAGTGAGCAAGGGTGATAAGGTGACCAGGGAGTCTTTCTAATTGCAGTCCTAGGAAAGTCACAGAACTGCAGGGGACCTGAGTGAGATTAACAAAGCCTCAGATCAGGGAACTGATATCCAAAAGTGAGCCTATTTTTTTTTCTGTACTAGAGATGGACTCACATGCTAAATAAGTGCTCAACCACCACTGAGCTACAGCGCCAGCCCCTGAGTGAGCCTTTGATGAAATAGATTTCCATATCCAATTGTAACAGACTATCTTGGACTGGACTGTCATGCTTGTGACAACCATAGCTGAGCAAAATTCCATTCAGCAGATGTGTTTAGGCCTGAACACATGTGACAGATGTGAGCTACTATAAACCCTAAGAGGCACGGCGTTCACAAGAGGAGCACTATGAACACCCTATCTCTCTGCTTAAGAGACAACCTTACCTACTACTGTACAGTCAGCAGCCATCCTATAGAGCATGGAATTTCCCCTAAGCTAAAGAGAAAGCAGCTATCCTAGCAGCTGACATAGCTAGAATCAGTAGAACAGAGCATAGGAGAACATTGGGAGACTGGTTGGTTTGAGGGTTGGGTGGTTACCCACAAGTCCTTGGATGAGATTTAGACATTGCTTGCTGATGGTGAGAGTACAGGAGGCTTAGCAGAGATGCCTGCGGTGGGGTTGGAAGTGAGGTGGACACACTTAAGCTTGAGTGCAAGAAGGGAGCATGGACAGAATGCAGAGACACCCTTACACTCACTTCCACATGTACACGCTTACGGTGATTCCTTAATAACTGAAGTATCTTTGAGGGAAGATAACCAAATCCAGGTTCCACAGTATCTTATCCACAATGCCCAGCACACAATCTGAAAACACTGGGCCTAAAAGGGAAACCACGGCAATGTGGTCCTCTATCATAAAAAAAGAGGAGTTAAGAGACATGAATGCCGAGAAAAGCACCGGGGTAGCTAAGGCGCAGGGTCGGCTGAGACTCGCCAGCTACCCACAACACCCGCCACAGGATCTTAAGACTTCTGGTGAGTGGAACACAGCTTCTGCTCCAATCCAATTGCGCGCGGGACCTGAGACTGCATTAGTTAGGGAAGCAGAAACCGGCCTGAGTAGGGCCACAGGCCTCATCCGGCCGGATCAGCACCGGGTAGCTAGAGCTCAGGGTCGGCTGACACCCGCCAGCTACCCACGACCCCCGCCACAGGATTTTGAGACTGCTGGTGAGTGGAACACAGCTTCTGCTCCAGTCCAATCACGCGGGACCTGAGACTGCTTTGGTTGGGGAGGCAGAAATCCGGCCTACGTAGGGCCACAAGCCTCTTCTGGTCAGAAAAGCACCAGGGTAGCTAGGGCGCAGGGTCGGCTGACACTCGCCAGGTACCCACAACACCCGCCACAAGATCTTAAGACTTCTGGAGAGTGGAACACAGCTTCTGCTCCAATCCAATTGCGTGCGGGACCTGAGACTGCATTAGTTAGGGAAGCAGAAAACCGGCCTGAGTAGGACCACAGGCCTCTTCCGGCTGGACCAGCACCGGGGTACCACCAGCTACCCACAACCCCTGCCACAGGATTTTGAGACTGCTGGTGAGTGGAACACAGCTTCTGCTCCAATCTTTAAACAGTGACAACGACAACAACTAACCCCAGAGATTACCAGATGGCGAAAGGTAAACGTAATAATCTTACTAACAGAAACCAAGACCACTCACCATCATCAGAACCCAGCACTCCCACTTCGCCCAGTCCAGGGCACCCCAACACACCGGAAAAGCTAGACACGGATCTAAAAGCATATCTCCTGATGATGGTAGAGGACTTCAAGAAGGACTTTAATAACACACTTAAAGAAATACAGGAGAACACTGCTAAAAAGGCAGAAGACAATAAAGAGGAAGCACAAAAATCCCTTAAAGAATTGCAGGAGAACACTGCTAAAGAGTTATAAATCCTTAAAGAAAAACAGGATAACATAATCAAACAGGTAGAAGTCCTTAATGAAAAACAGGAAAACACATCCAAACAGATGATGGAAATGAACAAAACCATACTAGACCTAAAAAGGGAAGTAGACACAATAAAGAAAACCCAAAATGAGGCAACACTGGAGATAGAAACCCTAGGAAAGAAATCTGGAACCATAGATACGAGCATCAGCAACAGAATACAAGAGATGGAAGAGAGAATCTCAGGTGCAGAAGATTCCATAGAGAACATCGGCACAACAATCAAGGAAAATGTAAAATGCAAAAAGATCCTAACTCAAAACATCCAAGAAATACAGGACACAATGAGAAGACAAAACCTACGGATAATAGGAGTGGATGAGAATGAAGATTTTCAACTCAAAGGACCAGCAAACATCTTCAACAAAATTATAGAAGAAAACTTCCCAAATCTAAAGAAAGAGATGCCCATGAACATACAAGAAGCCTACAGAACTCCAAATAGACTGGACCAGAAAAGAAATACCTCCCGACACATAATAATCAGAACAACAAATGCTCTAAATAAAGATAGAATACTAAAAGCAGTAAGAGAAAAAGGCCAAGTAACATATAAAGGCAAGCCTATCAGAATTACACCAGATTTTTCACCAGAGACTATGAAAGTCAGAAGATCCTGGACAGATGTTATACAGACACTAAAAGAACACAAATTCCAGCCCAGGCTACTATACCCAGCCAAACTCTCAATTAACATAGACGGAGAAACCAAAGTATTCCACGACAAAACCAAATTCACACATTATCTCTCCACGAATCCAGCCCTTCAAAGGATAATAACAGAAAAAAAACAATACAAGGACAGGAACCACGCCCTAGAAACAACAAGAAGGTAATCCCTCAACAAACCTAAAAGAAGACAGCCACAAGAACAGAATGCCAACTTTAACAACAAAAATAACAGGAAACAACAATTACTTTTCCTTAATATCTCTTAATATCAATGGACTCAACTCCCCGATAAAAAGACATAGACTAACAAACTGGCTACACAAACAAGACCCAACATTTTGCTGCTTACAGGAAACTCATCTCAGAGAAAAAGATAGACTCTACCTCAGAATGAAAGGCTGGAAAACAATTTTCCAAGCAAATGGTAGGAAGAAACAAGCTGGAGTAGCCATTCTAATATCTGATAAGATTGACTTCCAACCCAAAGTCATTAAAAAAGACAGGGAGGTACACTTCATACTCATCAAAGGTAAAATCCTCCAAGAGGAACTATCAATCCTGAATATCTATGCTCCAAATACAAAGGCAGCCACATTCATTAAAGAAACTTTAGTAAATCTCAAAGCACACATTGCACCTCATACAATAATAGTGGGAGACTTCAACACACCACTTTCACCAATGGACAGATCATGGAAACAGAAACTAAACAGGGACACAGAGAAACTAAGAGAAATTATGAATCAAATGGATCTGGCAGATATCTACAGAACATTCTATCCTAAAACAAAAGGATATACCTTCTTCTCAGCACCTCATGGTACCTTCTCCAAAATTGACCACATAATTGGTCACAAAACAGGCCTCAACAGATGCAAAAATATTGAAATTGTCCCATGCATCCTATCAGATCACCATGGACTAAGGCTGATCTTCAATAACAAAATAAATAATAGAAAGCCAACATTCACGTGGAAACTGAACAACACTCTTCTCAATGATACCTTGGTCAAGGAAGGAATAAAGAAAGAAATTAAGGACTTTTTAGAGTTCAATGAAAATGAAGGCACAACATACCCAAACTTATGGGACGCGATGAAAGCATTTCTAAGAGGAAAACTCATAGCTCTGAGTGCCTCCAAAAGGAAACTAGAGAGAGCACACATTAGCAGCTTGACAACATACCTAAAAGCACTAGAACAAAAGGAAGCAAATTCACCCAAGAGGAGTAGACGGCAGGAAATAATCAAACTCAGGGGCGAAATCAACCAAGTGGAAACAAGAAGAACTATTCAAAGAATCAACCAATCAAGGAGCTGGTTCTTTGAGAAAATCAACAAGATAGATAAACCCTTAGCCAGACTCACTAGAGGGCACAGGGAAAGCATCCTAATTAACAAAATCAGAAATGAAAAAGGAGACATAACAACAGATCCTGAAGACATCCAAAACACCATCAGATCCTTCTACCAAAGGCTATACTCAACAAAACTGGAGAACCTGGATGAAATGGAGAAGTTCCTAGACAGATACCAGGTACCAAAGTTGAATCAAGATCAGGTTAATGATCTAAACAGCCCTATATCCCCCAAAGAAATAGAAGCAGTCATTAATAGTCTCCCAACTAAAAAAAGCCCAGGACCAGATGGCTTTAGTGCAGAGTTCTATCAGACCTTCAAAGAAGATCTAATCCCAGTTCTTCACAAACTATTCCACAAAATAGAAACAGAAGGTTCTACCCAACTCATTCTATGAAGCCACAATTACTCTGATACCTAAACCACAAAAAGACCCAACAAAGATAGAAAACTTCAGACCAATATCCCTTATGAATATTGATGCAAAAATCCTCAATAAAGTTCTTGCTAACGGAATCCAAGAACACATCAAAACAATCATCCATCCTGACCAAGTAGGTTTCATCCCAGGGATGCAGGGATGGTTCAATATACGGAAATCCATCAACGTAATCCAGTATATAAACAAACTCAAAGACAAAAACCACATGGTCATCTCGTTAGATGCGGAAAAAGCATTTGACAAGATCCAACACCCATTCATGATAAAAGTCTTGGAAAGATCAGGAATTCAAGGCCCATACCTAAACATGATAAAAGCAATATACAGCAAACCAGTAGCCAACATCAAAGTAAATGGTGAGAAGCTTGAAGCAATCCCTCTAAAATCAGGGACTAGACAAGGCTGTCCACTTTCTCCATACCTATTCAACATTGTACTTGAAGTCCTAGTCAGAGCAATTCGACAACAAAATGAGATCAAAGGGATACAAATTGGAAAAGATGAAGTGAAAATATCACTCTTTGCAGATGATATGATAGTATATATATGTGACCCTAAAAATTCCACCAGAGAACTCCTAAGCCTGATAAACAGCTTCGGTGAAGTAGCTGGATATAAAATTAACTCAAACAAATCAATGGCCTTTCTCTACACAAAGAATAAACAGGCTGAGAAAGAAATTAGGGAAACAACACCCTTCTCAATAGTCACAAATAAGATAAAATATCTTGGCGTGACTCTAACTAAGGAAGTGAAAGATCTGTATAATAAAAACTTCAAGTCTCTGAAGAAAGAAATTATAGAAGATCTCAGAAGATGGAAAGATCTCCCATGCTCATGGATTGGCAGGATCAACATTGTAAAAATGGCTATCTTGCCAAAAGCAATCTACAGATTCAATGCAATCCCCATCAAAATTCCAAATCAATTCTTTAACGAATTAGAAAGTGCAATCTGCAAATTCATCTGGAATAACAAAAAACCTAGGATAGCAAAAACTCTTCTCAAGGATAAAAGAACCTCTGGTGGAATCACCATGCCGGACCTAAAGCTCTACTACAGAGCAATTGTGATAAAAACTGCATGGTACTGGTATAGTGACAGACAAATAGACCAATGGAATAGAATTGAAGACCCAGAAATGAACCCACACACCTACGGTCACTTGATCTTCGACAAGGGAGCTAAAAGCATCCAGTGGAAGAAAGACAGCATTTTCAACAAATGGTGCTGGCACAACTGGTTGTTAACATGTAGAAGAATGCGAATCGATCCATTCCTATCTCCTTGTACTAAGGTCAAGTCTAAGTGGATCAAGGAACTTCACATAAAACCAGAGACACTGAAACTTATAGAGGAGAAAGTGGGGAAAAGCCTTGAAGATATGGACACAGGGGAAAAATTCCTGAATAGAACAGTAATGGCTTGTGCTGTAAGATCGAGAATTGACAAGTGGGACCTCATGAAACTACAAAGCTTCTGCAAGGCTAAAGACACCATCAATAAGACAAAAAAACCACCAACAGATTGGGAAAGGATCTTCACCTATCCTAAATCAGATAAGGGACTAATATCCAATATATATAAAGAACTCAAGAAGGTGGACTCCAGAAAGTCAAATAACCCCATTAAAAAATGGGGCTCAGAACTGAACAAAGAATTCTCACCTGAGGAATACCGAATGGCAGAGAAGCACCTGAAAAAATGTTCAACATCCTTAATCATCAGGGAAATGCAAATCAAAACAACCCTGAGATTCCACCTCACACCAGTCAGAATGGCTAAGATCAAAAATTCAGGTGACAGCAGATGCTGGCGAGGATGTGGAGAAAGAGGAACACTCCTCCATTGTTGGTGGGATTGCAAGCTTGTACAACCACTCTGGAAATCAGTCTGGCGGTTCCTCAGAAAATTGGACATAGTACTACCGGAGGATCCAGCAATACCTCTCCTGGGCATATATCCAGAAGATGTCCCAACCGGTAAAAAGGACACATGCTCCACTATGTTCATAGCAGCCCTATTTATAATAGCCAGAAGCTGGAAAGAACCCAGATGTCCCTCAACAGAGGAATGGATACAGAAATTATGGTACATTTACACAATGGAGTACTACTCAGCTATTAAAAAGAATGAATTTATGAAATTCCTAGCCAAATGGATGGACCTGGAGGGCATCATCTTGAGTGAAGTAACACAATCACAAAAGAACTCACACAATATGTATTCACTGATAAGTGGATATTAGCCCAAAACTTAGGATACCCAAAATATAAGATACAATTTGCTAAACGCATGAAACTCAAGAAGAATGAAGACCAAAGTGTGGACACTGTGCACCTTCTTAGAATTGGGAACAAAACACCCAGGGAAGGAGTTACAGAGACAAAGTTCGTAGCTGTGATGAAAGGATGGACCATTTAGAGACTGCCGTATCCAGGGATCCATCCCATAATCAGCTTCTAAACGCTGACACCATTGCATACACTAGCAAGATTTTGCTGAAAGGACCCAAATATAGCTGTCTCTTGTGAGACGATGCCGGGGCCTAGCAAACACAGGAGTGGATGTTCACAGTCAGCTATTGGATGTATCACAGGGCTCCCAATGGAGAAGCTAGAGAAAGTACCCAAGGAGCTAAAGGGATCTGCAACCCTATTGTTGGAACAACATGATGTACTAACCAGAACCCCGGAGCTCTTGTCTCTAGCTGCATATGTATCGAAAGATGACCTAGTCGGCCATCAATGGAAAGAGAGGCCCATTGGACTTGCAAACTTTATATGCCCCAATATAGGGGAATGCCAGGGCCAAAAGAATGGGAATGGGTGGGTAGGGAAGTGGGGGGCGCTATGGGGGACTTTTGGGATAGCATTGGAAATGTAATTGAGGAAAATATGTAATAAAAATATTAAAAAAAAAGAGACATGAATGCCAAGATAACCCAGATGTTGGAATTAGCTTTGACAGCTGACTCCAAGGCCTTGTCCTTGCCAGGCTGAGAGTACCACCTCTGAGCCAGTCCACCCCTTAACTGACAGGAAGTGCAAAGTAACTTATTAATATGTTCAAAGAAATAGAGGAAATGTGCTGCTAATGAAGGAATGGCTAGAGGACCTCTCAGCAAAGAAATGGAAACTATGAGCTGGAGAGATGGCTCAATGGTTAAGAGCACTGACTGCTCTTCCAGAGGTCCTGAGTTCAATTCCCAGCAACCATATGGTGGCTCACAGCCATCTGTAATGAGATCCAAAAACTCCTGGTGTGTCTGAAGACAGCAGTGTGTTTATATACACAAAATAAATAAATAAATCTTTAGAAATGGAAACTTCAACAGAAAAACATAGAAACTCTAAAACCAAAAGGCTTAAAGTTTGAGGTTCAAATTTCTCTGGATGGAATTCAGAGCAATTGGGAGCTCACAAAAAAAAAAAAAAAAAAAAAAAAAAAGGAGTCAGTGAATATGAAGGCAGACCAAAAGACATCACATTTGAGAAAGAAAAAAATAATTAAGGACAAAACAAACAAACCCTCCAACCTTTCTGGGACACTACTGCATAATAGCCTGACACCCAGCTTCTGAAACTATTGACTGTGACCCCATATGGGGTTCCATAACAGAATGGCGGGGTTCTTGAAAATGTTGGCTACGTCTTTTCAGGTTTCTGAACACACAACAGCCAAAAGTGAATCTGAAATCAGATGGGTAGTGAGTCCAAGGAGCCTATGGCAGTGCTCCTTGGACACACAGATGTGTTTGAGAGCATACACCAGTCACTAAGCGTGGCTGAGTGTCTGCTGCTGCTGTGCAGCCCAGGTCTGATGTGAGGAAAGTCAAGATGGAGTAGAGAGCCCTCCTTCCCAGAGCCAGGCCCCTCCCTGCCATGGGCTCATCCAGCACACCTCACCTCGGCCTGACCGCAGAGAGAAGCTCAGGGTGCGCTTGACGCCCTCACAGTTGCCTGGGTCCTCGTTGATGATGCCCACGTTGGTGTTCCAGGTAGTCCAGTTCACCTCATCCACCCTGTGGGGGAGGGGACAGGCTCTGGGAAGCCGCTGTCTAAGGCTGGGCAGCCTTCATATTAGGATGAAGACATAACAGGCAGAGGGACAGCCAGGGCTTATTTCATTTCCCACCACAGCAGAAGGCCCAAGAATTTTAAATCCTGGATGGCTGGATTTGACTCTGTTCACCAGGTAGTCCTTTTTGGACACCTCAAGTTTTTCGGTGCTTAATGTTGGAAGTTCTACCTCCTGAGATCTGAGATTGGTGTCCCATGCCCAGAGCTGAATCCTATGGTGGCCCTTGGACCTGTTGCTGGCCTTGAGAGTCCCTATTTCTATGTCTAGCCTCAGGGAGCCCTGAGCCTGATCTCTATACCCTCACCTGGCTCCAGATGAGTCCCCCATGTCCAGGACTGAGACCAGTTCTCAGCTCTGACTCCTGCTTTGGCCTTACCTGAAGCACCACCGGAAGTCATCCTTGCCATCCGGCGTGAACCCCACCTGCAGCAGCTTGCCGGAGCGGAAGGCCTTCCTCATGCACTTCAGGAAACTCTTCTCTGTATCCAGGATGGTGATGGCTCGCTGGTAGAAAAGGAAACAGGCCACCAGCCTGGATCACCCTCTCCAGAATCTCTGTCAGCCCCTGGGGCAGCCTACTACAAGTCTGTTTCTAATTCCTGGCATTAGGAGACCAGCCAAGCCTTCCTGTGCTTGGTGTCTGCCTGCTAATTCCAGGAAAGCAGCCCTAGGAGTTGATGGAGCTCACAAAGGGACCCTGTGGGGTGCTAAGTAAGATCAGAGTCCTGACTGTTGGGTCTCTGTGTGGCTTGAAACACAGAGAGATGACTACACAGTCTGTAGACCTCAGTGCTTGGTCTAAAGATGAGATGCTGACAGAATTCCTTTCAGAGGATTGTGAAAGGTGAAATGAAGTCAGGTAAGACAGACACTTAGACAGCAGGGTCCACCATCCAGCAAATGCTTCCGGGTAAGAACAATGCTTTGTTGGTGGGGATTCTGAAGGCAAATATGAGCCATGCAGCTTAGAAAGAGAATCCTTAGGGCCTACCCCATGAGAGCAATCCCCATGTGTCTAGTGTCCAGTACTCACCTAAACCAAGATGCTCTACAATGGATAGCCCATGGGGCTAAATCTACATCTACTGCCCTCTGGGATTGCTCTGCTCTGGGCCAAATACAGCATCTGTTAGTTATAGCATCTAGCTAGGCTCACCTGACTGTTTGTAGATGATGGACAACAGGGATGCCCACAGGAAGGGAGTCTACCGAGGGAGCTGACGATGTTGATCCCTGGGCCCGGTTGGGCTCCCTGCTCCCTCCTCAACCCCACAGGGGCTCATGCAACCCTCTGTGTAACAGCAGAAGGAACAGGGAACAGCCTCCAGACTGCACTCCCCTCACCCCCACTCTGCTGCCCACCTGCAGCTTCCAGATGTTCTTGCTCTCTTGTGCAATCTTGTTGACAGTCTCGCCCATGAGAGCAATGAGCATGTTGAGCAGGAGGATGTAGGTGAGAATCACATAGGCCAGTAACAGGATGATGAAGACAGCCTTGAAGTCATAGTTCTCGGTGAACTCCAGGTCGCCCATGCCGATGGTGAACTTGAACAGCTCCAGACATGTGGAATACAGGCTGTTGTAAGAGTTACCTGGCCTGCAGGCAGATCCCCGACACTTGTGTGGTAGGGACTCCACAGGCAGTGAGTTATTCTTCCCATCCTCGATCAGTGTCACTACGGCTACAGGTCGCAAGAGAAAGAGGTGTGGGTGGATGAAAACCAAGACCCCAGATCTCCTGATACATACCTCTCCTACCCCAGCACCCCACAGCAGGAAAGCCACTCAGCCATGTATCACCTCCCAACCCAGACTAGCATAAAGCTGTAATAAAACTCTGCTTTGTTAAAAGAGCATTATCATGATCTAGTAGGAGAAGAGTTTGAAGAAATATGCAAAGCTATGTAGACCATGCACATACTAAGCCCTTTGTGTAGTGTACAACCTGCTCAACCTAACAAGATAGGCCTGGCTCACTCTGCCAGCCACACCATGTCTTTTTCAAGGTCCCTCTAGAACCATGGGTGTCGAGCAGTTCAAAGCAGAGTGGCCCTAATAACCTTATTCTTTGGAAGTATAGTACAGAGCTGGAGAACTGCTAAGCAGCCGGGTCCTGTTCTTACTATGCGCCAATACCCGAGAATCCCCTGAGCCCAATCCCTTCTTGTACTGATACGCATAACTTCAGATCAAGTGCCACAACCCATACCTACCAGGTCCCTCCTCCTAGTCATGGATACTCATCCCTCTTAGGCAGGAGGGATAAAATAAACCGCAGAATGGGAGCAGAGACAGGCACGCCTCGACAACCATCTAACTGCAGAAATCAGACAAGGACTGAGGCAAAGGCATGTGCTCACAACAGGATGTGGGTCAGCTAGAGGGGCCCAGGATCTGGCTGAAAGGGGCTCTCAAGGGCCAGATCTCAGTTTCAAAGTAACAGATGGTAATAAGTATTATGACTCAAGTGACCATGTAAATCTAACAGAGCAAAAAAGGACCCCAAGGCCATCCTTGCATTGAAAAATTCAATTGCAGAGAGGGGAAAAAAGTTCCTCCTTGTGGTAAAATGCCAGGGACTAAAGCTGTGAAGAATGGTGGGGTCAGGGGATCACTTGAAGGCTGATGCTGTAACTCAGTGGGCATTTACCTGGCATGTATTAGACCCTGGGCTCAATCTCCAACACAAGGAACAAAGAAAGGAAGAGAGGGGAAATGGAGAAGAGGAGTACGGGAGGGAAGGAAAAATGAGACAAAGAGACAGAGAGAAGGAAGAGAGAGGCAGAGACAGATTTTAAAGTGGTAAAATTGGGGAATCTTAGTAAGAAGAGAGAAGTCATTCTTACAAGCCTTAAGACTTTCTTGTGAGTCTGAAATAGCGTTGAAATCATTTGGATAAAAACTGAGCAAAGGGCTGGCGAGATGGCTCAGCGGATAAGAGCACTGAGTGCTCTTCCAAAGGTCCTGAGTTCAAATCCCAGCAACTACATGGTGGCTCACAACCATCCGTAATGAGATCTGATGCCCTCTTCTGGTATGTCTGAAGACAGCTACAGTGAACTTACATATAACAATAAATAGATCTTTTAAAAAATATATATTGACATTACAAAATAAAACATTTTTTAAAACTGAGCCAAAAAAAAAAATAGCTATGCAGCAAGCAAGTAGCACAGTATCTCTAAGATGTCTGAGAACATCTCATAAATTACACTTCCAAGTTCTCAGGTTCATGTTGATGTGCATTCTGTTTATCCACTCTGTCACCTGCAAGCATGCGCCTGTCTTCTTCACCTGGCTCCTCCTCCCCTGGCCCTGCAGAGCCCTGGGGAAGTCAAATGAGCAATAGCCCTGCCCACCCACCAGCCTTGCCTCAGCATGTTACCTGTGGAAAATCCAAACAAGAACACGAGGTAGACGAACATAAACCGACACAGGTCTCTGAGGATCATCTGCAGGAAAGAGCAGGCTCATGAACAACAAACCCAGCCCTGGGAGGAATACAGGAATGACCTGGGCTGTATCAGCCTGGAGTGGCCAGAGAACATGGGGCAGGAACTTCCAACAGGCTGGATTCTACAGTTTTCAGCTCAGACACCATGAAGGAATCACTCACACCTCGCCCACGGCTTTTGTTTGGAATGCAGAGGCAAGAAGTTTGAAGAAAACCTCCATGTCCAGGTCAGTGCCAGGTTTCTTGATTCTTGGGGAATAAATAGGCTAAGGGCTAAACCAATGGCTCCCCCGGAGGATACAGAGAGGCTAAACAGAGTGCATAGGACAGTATCCCACATCTAAAGGGCAAACAGGGCTCTGTGGAAAACACACTTGGGAACCTACCTTCTCAATCATGACAGCATAGATGCCCATCTGCTGGAATCCTCGGGTGTAGTAGAGCATGTTGGTCCAGCCCATGGCCAGGGAGAACACCATGGAAGCCACATACTCCTTGCGATGGCTGAAGTACAGTACGACAGACACCAGCATGAACAGCGACTGTACAAAGCTAGGGGCAGAGGCAAAGGAGACCAGCTTAGGAGAAGCCAAGAACAAAAGGCTCTGGGGATGCAAGAATTGAAAGAGAGAATGTAGCCATTCACAGGCTGGGGCTGGGCTGCCAGCTTCCTATAGCCCACACCTTTTCTGCAGGCACAAGGAGGAAACGTATGATATGTTGGGAGGCAAAAATCTTATTCTTAGAAGCACAATATAAATATAGTACAGATGTTCCTTGATTTATAATAGTCATGCTCTGCACAATCCATCGTATGTCAAAAATCTAAGTGAGAAATGTATTGAATACACCAACTTACTGATCATGAATGCTTATGCACATGGCATTGTACAGAGTCAGCGCTTCCACTCGGGGCTGCCCCACCGAAAATACTGAAGACTGTACAGGGAAACAAGAACAACCCAAGAAAGAGGAAGATGTGAGAGAGGGGCAAGAGCCAGGAGAATCTCAAGGCTGACAGCAGAGAGAAGCGTCTCCCCAGGGTGAGAAGGATCAGGCTGGGAAAACCCAATCAGAAAGAGAAAACAGGAAACGGGCTGGTGACATACAGCTGTCACTCCAGCACTGCAGATGCAAAGGCAGGAGGTTTGCTGTGGGTTATAGAACAGGGGCCAGATTGGGCTACACAGCCAGACCCTATCTCAAACAAACAAAAGGAAAGAAAACTCCAGAAAGAAATCCCCCAAGGGGGAGAAAGGGGAGATTTGACCATGTGTTGTAATTTAGAGGCTTGAGTTTGAGGGAAATTGTACCTGCTTCAGGATGTGTGGGAAGAATTAACACTGCATATATGTGTGTTAAACAAGGAAAAATTGAGGGAGTTTGCTTCAGAGGAAACAAAACGTGTATTAGGACTATTATGAAGCTGTTCAACAGTCAGGAATAATTACAAAGGTGCAAATGATGACTACTGACTAACAAAATATTATATAATCACATTGGGATGATGGAAGAGGAGAAGCAGACAGGGAGAAGGATGCTAAAGCTTTGTCTATGGCAGAAATAGGTGACAGAAGAAAGAGCCCAAGGAAAGAGAGTTTCAGAAAATGGGAAGGGTTGGGGGCAAGAAACTGGTTCAGTCTTTAAACACTTTTACACTCTTGTGATTTATAGTAATATGAATGAGTAGTTTTGATAAAATAAAAGCTCCGTACCTTTATTTTGATAAAATAAAAACTATATGTTCAAGGGCTGGAGAGATGGCTCAGTGGTTAAGAGCACTGACTGCTCTTCCAAAGGTCCTGAGTTCAATTCCCAGCAACCACATGGTGGCTTACAACCATCTGCAAGCGGGTCTGGTGCCCTTTTCTGTTGTGTCTGAAGACAGCTGTAGTGTACTCATATACATAAAGTAAATTAATAAGTTTAAAAAACTATATGCTCCATATTAATTAGTACAGTTGCATGTATGTAAACGTGTGTGTGTGTGTGTGTGTGTGTGTGTGTGTGTGTGTGTGTGAACATCACTACAATGTAGCTATACTTTTTAAAAATAAAATCTTGAGTCTACTGGCATAACGCTATGTAGGGGAACATTTCTTCTTTTAGGCAAATCAGTATTGTGACAGCCAGTTGCTGCAGACCCTAGAGTTGGAGCCTGCCCTTTGGGACTAAAATAAAGGTCTCTGAAGCTCAGGGTGGGGCCATGAGGTTTATGAATCCTAGGAACAAACTAGTCACAGCAGTACTAGAAACAACTCCTTAACCACACCTCAGGAGAAGCCTCAGGATGGGTGGGGGAAGGGAAGCAAGTTTAAGTGGTTGGAAGCCTCTGTGCAGGATGGGTTTTGCATGTTCTAAAGGATTTTATGAGCAGAGGCTCTCTGCAACACGTGTGCCTTTGCTTGTTGGTCTCCCGTAAGAGCAGTGGCTCCCACCAGAAGCACACACCACCACGGCTGCTGCCCCCACAGGCCATAGCAAGAGGACTTTTGTTGGTATCTATCTGTAGGCGTTTTTGATTGTCAGGACAATAAGATAACTGCTGCTATCTAGCAGGGAGAGGCCATGGGTGCTGCTAAATACTCAGTGCACAGGACAATCCCTTCCCCACCTACTGAACTATCTAGTCCAAGATGTCCATGAAGCTAGAATGAAAGAAGAAAAAAAAAAAACAAACCTGCCTCACAGACTGGAAATTCTTGAAGGCAAAAACTGGGTATATGTCACCTCTGTCTCCCAGTGTTGACCTAGTGAGTGGCAAGGGCACGCACACACTGTGGCCAAAGTAACTCCAACTGTAAGTCCTGTGACCTGTGACACAGTCTGTCGACCCCAGCACCTGACTTATCTGGCAGAGTAAACAACAGCTGATATTGATTCCTCTGAATACTATTGTTAGAGTGCCTCCCTCCATTGTTTCAACGTGCTTACTGAGGCCCTACTACGTGCCTGCTCAGGCCTAGGTGAGAGAATGAGGAAGAACTAGCCCCAGGAGGGCAAACGGAGCATAAAGCATCACTTACAAAAGTATCTCACTGTAGCTGTCCACAAACAGACTCTTGAGGGACGGTCGCCTCTGCAGGAAATACTGGATCTGTGAATAACCAGACAAAGTAACTCTCCGGGAAGCGTTCAATGTGTCTGAAATGGAGACTCCTCAGCATGCTTTCCCAGCACCACCGTATTGGAGCACTGGAATGGATCCCAGCAAGGAGCATGAAGAATGGAGCAGCAGTAAAGCCAAGCTAACGGGGTGGGCGATGCTATGTGACTCATGGAGAGCTTTAAAAACCTCGACTGCAATTAAAAGGAGATCTCGAAAAAATCAATCAAGGAAGGAAAGGGCCACCAAAATCCTATGGACTGCTGTGATCCCAGGACAGGGCTGAGAGATTTCCTTTCTTCTCGTGTGTTCTCCCCACTCCACCGTGCTGTACTATACTGAGTGTCACTTCATAGCAAAAGCCCCTTTACACAGCCGCAACCGAGCTAACTTGCCAGATCAAGCTTTGGTGGCTGTGAAATCCTCTCCAAAATACCTACACGCACTTGTCCCCAGTTTAACCTCTGTTTGCTAAGAGGGGCCCACCTGCTGCTAGGGCTTTATGCTTTCTTAGATAGTGGAAGTTACAACTGTGAAAAGACAGCGTTTCCACGAAGACCGTGCAGTGATGGATAAGAAATTCCATAAAAGTAAATGTGGTGTTAAATGAGAATGTCCCCACAGGCTCGTGTGTTTGGATACTTCATCCCCAAATTGGTGCAACTGTTTGGGAAGGATTAGGAGGTGTGGCCTTCTTGACAGACGTGTGTCCCTGGGGTCAGGCTTTGAGGTTTCAAACATTTCTCCCCCCTCCACCACCACCATCCTCAGTGAGCTCTCTCTCTCCCTCTCCCTCTCCCTCTCCCTCTCCCTCTCCCTCTCCCTCTCCCTCTCCTCCCTCTCTTCCCTCTCTTCTCTCTCTCTCTCTCTCTCTCTCTGTTCCTCTCTCTCCCTCTCCCTCCTCTCTTTTTCTCTCCTCTCTTGCCTTTCTTCCTTTCTCTCTCTCCTCTCTCTGCCTCCTGTTTGTCATTCAAAATGTGGGTTGTCAACTGCTTCTCCAACCACCTGCTACCTGCAGCCTCCATTCCTCCATCACGGATTCTAACACTCTGAAACCATAAGGCCAAATATGCTCTTTTGTCTGTAAGTCTCTCTGTTCATGGTGCCTCACCACAGCAATGGAAAAATCAGCCACACACACACACACACACACAAATGGTGACTTAACTCAGGAAGTTTATAAGTTAAAATCACAATGATCTAACCATGGGCAGTGGTGCACTCCCATCATCCTAACACTAGAAAAGTTAAGGCAAGAAGATCAAGAATTCAAGTAGACTAGGTTACACAGGGAAACCTCATGTCAAAAACAAAAACAACAGAAACAAAAATCAAAAACAAAAAAAAACAAAAAAAAACAGGGCTGGAGAGATGGCTCAGTGGTTAAGAGCACTGACTGCTCTTCCAGAGGTCCTGAGTTCAATTCCCATCAACCTCATGGTGGTTCACAACCATCTGTAATGGGATCTGATGCACTCTTCTGGTATGTCTGAAGACAGCCACAGTGTAGCCATATAAATAAAATAAATATTTTTAAAAGATTAAAAAATAAATAATTAAAAAAAAAACAATGATTTCAAATTCTGCATCCAGTTCTCTTTTCATGGACCTGTGTTCTCACCCCTGCCCCAAATTTTATTCCAAGAAAGTGAAACTAAAAATTATAAACCACGTATTCTCTAAGCTCTAGTTTTTACAGAGGAGTTAACATAAAATTCTAAAAGGAACCCTGACATTCAAGGAAAAAAATCTGGTTCTTGAGGAGAATCTCTAGTCAGCAAAGTGCCTGCTGTGTGAGCAGGAGGGCCAGCACTCGTGAAACAAAAGCCAGATGTAGCCGCATTTCACTGTTAAACTGGTGTTCAGTATGGAGTGCTAGGTAGAAGGACCCCTGGAGCCTCCCAGGCAAGCAGTCAAAGAAAAGACCCTTCCCACAAGAACAGCCATGAGACTTAGTGGTGGAGATCCACCCACCCGTGTTGCTTGATCACCACATGCCCTTGGGAATATACTGGGGGTCCCTGAAACCTGGCCATGAACACCTGAGGGTTCTCAGCTTCACCCACTCAGCTCTCAGCCATGTGTCAGCAACAAGAGAAGCCCACAACTTGTGAAGGGATGCTTACCCCTCTGAAGAAGAAGTAGACTCCTCCTGACACAGACAGGATCTCTCCAGTGACGCGGAAATAGTCCCCAATGGTGTTATTCAGCTTATAGGGGGGCTGTAAGGCACAGAGGAGCTAATGACTCATTCATTCATCCAGTCAACAAACACTCTGCCACCAGGTGCCACCAGGTACCAAGCCTCACCATTAAGACTTGGCTCCTGCCTAGGAGACAAGCCTCCATTAAAAGAGAGAAACAGAGGCTTAGCAAGATGACTCTCCACAGGAAGAAGCATGATCTGCGCAAGTCTCAGAACTGATTTTGGTCCCCAGAACCCATTGCGAAAGGACAGAGATGACTCCCAATAGTTGGGTTGGTTTTTTTTTTTTCTGATCTCCATGTGCACGCGCACACACACACACACACACACACACATACACACACACATATATATACATATACATATATATATATATATATATATATATATATATATATATATAAAACAACAGTAATTTCAAGGAGAGAAGCACAGAGACAATAAATTATCATGGGACATCTGCAAGACGGTCCCTTTGTAAGACTTGCTCCCCCTGAGTCTCTAGGTATGAGAGGATCCTTCCAGTGCTGTGCTATCCCCCCAAGCAACATCTATGACCAGGGCTCTGAGTGAATGGGAGCAGGTGACAGGGTAGGTGGAGATGCTCTTACAGACCTGGTGTGTTGTAAATCCCATTCTTCCCACAGCCTATGGTGCCCAGCTGTTTTGCCAGGAGGTAAGATCAAAGTTCTCCAGAGATTGGGGGAGGGGGACGCGGTGGGGGGGGTGGAACGGCTGTCCTCCGCACACCCACATATACAGCCCTTGTGTTTTAGCCAGCATTTTCTGGAGAGTATTGCCACTGTGGCTTTGCAAGCCCTAGCTTATTCACTTATCCTGCCTATTGGCATATACCTCCTCTCTCTCTCTCTCTCTCTCTCTCTCTCTCTCTCTCTCTCTCTCTCTCTCTCTCTCTCAAAATATATGTATCCTTTCTTTTTGTTACTTTGTTACAATGCTGGAGTGCTGGGACTCAAACCCAAGGCCTTGTGCATCCTAGGCAAGTCCTATGCCACTGAGTTGTACCCATTACCATTTTCGTTTCTAATGAAGTCACTAAATACCTTTTATGCACAGACAGAACTCCAGTTTTTACACTAAATTTACAGGTAAAGTGCTCTCTCTACATATAGGGTGGAAAATTAGTGCCCCTAGTATTAAATGAAAAGGACTCAGCTTAATGGAAACTTAATAGAGTCCATAGCTCAGAGGAGGATAAAACGTCTCACCCTCAGCTGAGCTGAGAGATGGCGCCCAGCCTAGCACTGAAGTATTCAAGGGCACAGGCCTAAGAAACAAATTTGTAATGAATAAGCAGGTGAGCCAAACTGTGCAGGCCAGCAAATGGAATTGGGGCTTTCACACTCCATGATCTGCAGACACCCAGCCCTAGGGTGGCTGTCTCCCCGGTTCTGAGTCCCAATACTCAGGAACTTCAGTGCTCAAATGCTCAAACTTTCAGGACCACAGACTTAAAGGACAAAGTCCATGGTTGGGTCAGAGAGAAACTGAGGCCAAGGAAGCGAGGCTCTCAGGGCAGTCTCTCCACCTCTCAGTGAGCTAGGAAGGGGAGTCCCAAGAAAGTTCTGGGCCTGGAGCCTGTAGCATCTTAGGGAAATGCCTCACCCAACCCCAACCCCCAAACAGGGCCCGTGTTCCTGGCCGCACCAAGCCTTCCACAGGCCGATAGTAAGCAGCCGTGGTGAAGATGATCATATACAAGCAGTAGACGAAGAAGTTGAAGTAGAAGATGCGCTTGACAAATCTGTCCCACTTGTCCTGCAGGAGTCGGTTCAAGGGCTCCACGAGAAGCATGTCGTGGCGGTTCTATGAGAGCAGAGAGAAGGGAGGCTCACTCGAGCACCAGCAACTTACCTGGATAGCCACACCCGTGTGGCACTCCTCACTCCTGTGTAGTTCACACAGTTAAGGAAGAATATCCCCTCAGCAAGCCCAGCAACCAAGTGTCACCAGAGGTCTGAGACACTGTACAGCCAGGGCCTTGAGTTGGTCCCTGCTTTGCTGTGGTTCCTTGACTGACCACGCTCATAGCTTCAGTGTCTCCATGAGCACAGTGATTGGTGAGAAACTGGGCAGGTCCTAAATCGGTGGTTCTCAACCTGGGGGTCAAACAACCCTTTCATAGGGGTTGCCTAAACCCTCAGAAAACACAGATATCTACATTGTAATTCATAACAGTAGTAAAAATACTGAGCATTGGAAATGTAATTGAGGAAAAGATGTAATAAAAATATTTTTTAAAAAACTTTAAATAGAGTAGAAAAGAATAATTATGGGGAGGCAATTGTCTTGCTTGCTTTGTTGCAGACTTTAAGCATATGTTTATATGGCAACCAAAATTGAATGTTCTATTCTTGCTAGCAGTTTTTGAAATAAAGAAGCAATTGATCATATGAAAAAAAATACTGTTATTTAGTAGCAATAAAAATAGTTTTCTTGGGGGTGGGGGGTGGTCACCACAACACGAAGAACTGTATTAGCTGGCCCTAGCACTAGGAAGCTTGAGAACAGCTACCCTAAGGACTCACTTAAGGACTTCAGTATTTCCCAACAATCTAATCTCATCATTTCTAACAATTAGCTCTCTTCGCTCCCAGACAAGAGGATGCTTGGGAAGCTGGGGTTGCCTTCACAGTCTTCATTTCTCCTGTTTGCAGCCCTGGGTCAGGCAGAGATGGCAAGGACCTATACATGACTTGTGAAGGAACCTAAAAGGCCTGTCCCAGAGCAGGGGGACAATGCCAAATACCGTCATTTGAAGTAGCCTTTAGGCAAAAGTCTCATATCAAAAGACTTGAAGGACCGAGGATGTATAACATATGAGCCCAAGGCAGCTTGTCCTAGCCTCTCTCTCATACTTAAGCTCTACCACAGAGACACTTGTGTGTGTGACCTTATACACTTTGGAGCATGGGAAGCTCCTTGATAGTCAAGGCCCTCTAAAGAGATGTCAACTACAGGGATGATCTATTATTTGGAGTAACTTGGTCATCTCTGCCTTTCACCAGTGTATCAGCTCAAGCCGAATGGTCCACCAGAAAGCGTTGGGGACATGAATTATTGATGGCTGTCCCTGAGCTTTTTTTCCTCCGGGTTAAATTCCTCAGTCTGTGATGAGGTCATTCTCATTCAGACCACCCCTTTAGAGGCCAGATTCAACATGGCAACCTAGGTGGGGCTCACAGGGCAATATAGGCCAGGCCTCACCTTCCTTGGACTCTGGTCTTATAATTGCAACTTTATCTAGTGAGGCACTATGGCAGCCCCTCCCTGCCTCCGGCAGAGACTTCAGCTCCCAAGTCCATTTCAGGAGCTTGGAGTATGACTTTAAAAAGAGAGGACAGGTGAGGTGGCCTTATAGACTACTCAGTAAGTATCACGGAGCCTTCACTTGGAGCCAGAAATACTAAGTAAAATACCATCCTTGGCACACAGAAGGAATCTCTAGATAAAGTAGCCAAAATGAACACCTACCAATGAGTGGAAAGGGAATACAGAAAGACTACTCTATGTAACTAACTCTATGAAGATCAGAGCATGGCACCAGCCCAGAAGCCATAAGAGAGAGGAAAAGGAAAAAAAAAAAAAAACACCAAGCAGCTTGACCCTATCAGAATGAAACCCTTTTATCAGTAAAGGGTGCTGTGTGTAAATTAAAAGGCAAAAGACAGACAGGAAGAAAAACTACATTGCAGCACAAGCAATAGAGAAAAGACTGGTTCATTAAGAAGCCAAGGGTGTCTATAAACCAGGAGCAGCCAGCAAATAGTCCCGTAAACCAAGACCCACCAAAGAAGTACAAAAGGCCAGTAAATGCATAACGATGTTCCTCCTCACTGTGGGGTGTGGTGGCCCCTGGCTTACAGTCCTAGCACGTAAGAGTGAGGAGGATCAGGAGTCCAAGGCCAGCCTCAGCTGCAGAGCAAGCCCCTGTCTCAAAAAATACGAAGAGATACATCGGGCATGCTTTCTGATTTGGAGATTGCAGTTTCCCATATCTTTCACGGGGAAAATCCTCAGGCTTGTGTCAGTGGCCTGCAGTGTGTGAGCAACTGCAGATAGCTTGCCTGTCCCGTGGGTGAACACTGGGCAACAGTTTTTAAGTGAGACAGACGCCTGTGTGCAGATACAAAGCTAACTACAGCACACGTCAGTGAGTGAAAGCAACTGCTTCTCCTACAGCGTGCACAGAGTGATCCTGCTTACACAAATAAAAGGACTCCATGGGGCTTTTTCCATGGCATAGTGAGAGCTGTCCTTATCTCTGCACTTCTGAGATGCTCTCGTGTTTATGAGCTAATGGTTGTCGTTCATTTGCTAAGAAAAACACAAGAAAAAGGAGGTGGACTAGGTCTGGAGGACACAGGCTCCTGGCAACAGGTTTTCTATGTGAGAGGCCAGATGGAGCTGGAGCAAGAGCAGGGTCGGGCCGGGTATACATTGTCCTAGCCCTGGCCACTCACGGGGGTCTCACTGCTACTGTAGGCGATCACCTCCAGCACTGAGTTCTTCTCACAGGTGTCAATGCAGGACAGGTCATAAAGGGAGGAGTGCACAGGCCCATAGGCCCATTCAGTGAACTTCCTGGACAGGTGCCGGCACTCTGGTTCGTGGATCTCCCTCTGGAGAATGTAGGCCAAGACCTGTGGCAGGTAGGAGATCCCCATCAGGCCAGCCCAGGCCATGGGTGGCTTCCCCAGGCAGGCTCTGAGTTCTTGTGGTAAATGCACTCAGCTTCCCAACTCCATCACTCAGACACCCAGGCCAAGCCCCAGCAACGTCCTCACTATCAAGATCCACAGAGCTGCCCTCTGACCTCAGCTACACCCACATCAGGTATATTATTCCAGGGACCCAAGATTTACAGTCCTTCTGTGAACAGTGAAGTTTTCTAGAAAACTTTAAGCCAGAAAGAAATCATCAAAATCTAAGGAATAAGCCAGTCATAATGGTTCATGCCTGTAATTCCAGCATTCAGAAGACTGGGACAGGAGGATTGTTGCAACTTTGAGGCCAAGCTAGCAAATTACAACCAGCCTGGGCTACAGAGTGCAATTCCGGGGGTGGGGGGAGAATCAATGAAATACAATGAAAGCCATAGGTAGACTCCTACAGGGCTCAAATGCTTAAAGGGGCAGGGACAGTTTCCCAGTATCTCTACTGATATTATCCATAGAACCCTGATTTGTCTGGGGCCTGGTATACTCCAAGCTTCCCCCTACTTAGGAGCTTAGAACCCTCCCTGTCATTCCAAAAATCTTGCTCACCCTAGTAAAGCACCAACAGCCTCTTTTTTTCTTTCAACCTAGCTACACACACACACAAACACACACACACACACACACACACACACACCTTGAGTCCCTGTGACAAAATTGGAAATTAGAAACCGCCATGTTGACCTTCCTGGTTTCTGCTTACAGCTCCTCTGGCTCACACTCACAGCCTCAGTAGCTGGTAGAATTAGAGTCCTCTACACACAGCCCTCTATCCAGCCACCCTCCCTGCCTGGTGTCCACAGCTCCAGGCCAAAGCCCCAGCCTACCCCGATCTTCCCACTGCTGGCAGCCAGAGCCAGCGGTGTAAGCCCCTTCTTGTTAGTGAGTTCTTCTAGCTTCAGCGTGGGGTGGAGTTTGGCCCCCAGGATCAGGATCTCGTTGTACATGTTTGTCACAAACTTGGTGTTGTCAGTTGTGTTATCTGCCACCTCCACCAGGGCGTGCAGCACCGTGTTGCCCACCGAATCCCGTGCACTGATGTCTGCTGGCTGCCAGGAGTTCTGCAGCAGGAACTTCACAATGGCCAGCTGGTTGGTGCACGCAGCCAGGGACAGGGGCAGCTCACCTGCAGCCAACACAGGATCCCCAGTGGAGCCCCACCAATGAGGCTAGCCCCTGGATGACTGGGCCTCTAGCTCCCTCATGTCTACCACATGGCCTCCCTACCAAAGTAGAAGCCAGGCCTCCCTTTGGTTTTCTTGAAGAAGTCCCCGTTAGCGGCGGCCTGAACATCTGCTCCATTCTCCACCAAGAGGGTCACCAGTGCCATGTTCCGCCTTTCAATGGCAATGTGCAATGCTGTCTGGCCTAGAGAAGGAGGAGCACTGTTGGCCTTGTGATTACAGCCCTGTGGGGGGGCCCAAAGAGATGTGCCCAGGGAAGGGCCCTGGGCAGGTAGCAACTGAAAATGTCTGCACAACCTCTCACTGTAGGAGGCCAGGATCCACAAATTATGCCAGCAAAGTCTTGAAGCAGCAACAAAAATGAGCAGAAAATACTAAGCTTCAAAGAAAAGGAGGCAGAGGGAAGGAGGGAGGGAGGGAAGAGAAGAAAGGAGGAGGAGAAAGGAAGGCAGAAGATATGACAGCAAGGGATAGGGACCACCAAGTCAGCAGGAGGGCAGCAGAGATCCCAGGGCCACAGGAGGAGACTGCAGATGTGCAAGGGCAGGGATCAGAACCAGAAGAAAGCAACACAGTGACAGGGGTTGGGGCAGTTCCCCCCCCCAGGGTGCAGATGTTCTGTAGCCGTACCAGGCCACCCCCACCTCACCCTTGTAGTAGCTGTCTGTGTAGCTGGCGTTGACAAACTGCTTCAGGCTATCTGTCTTCCGGGCAATGTCCAGGAGCAGAGCAATGGTGTCATTCTGCCCATTGTGCAGATTGAGCATGGCTTTGAGCAGACAGGTCTTTCCCGTCTCTGGGTCTGAAGGGCAGAGAGAGGGTCAAAACCAGGTCAAGATTGGAAAAGGCCCCTTGGGAAGCCAGTCCACACAGGGCCACCTTTGAACTCGCTGTCAGTCAGGCGCTTCTTGCTCTTCTGCAGGAAGGACAGCAGGCTCTCCAGCTCCTGGCAGTTACTCTGAGCCACAGCGTCGAAGATGCTCCTGCGATCATAGAGCCTTGGGGGCGTCTCAACACCAGTGGAGACAGAGTCCTGGGATGTCTGCCTGAGAAATAAGTCATACCCTCATCTCAGGCCCAGCAAGGAGTGTGACTGAGCCCCAAGGCAAACCAGCCAGTTTAGGAAACACATGTAATTGTAATAAAGACCCTGGGATACTCGTGTCCCCATCCTGCCCCTGGCCTATCTGCAGACAACATGGAGAAAACTTTTGTTGCTACTGTCACCTGTCTTCCACCCAGCCCACTGGCCTTCCTTCTGGAGCTCAGGAGACAGGAGCCTAGAGGGGCTAGGCATGGTTGCCTTGGCCCTTATGAATGAAAAGACATCTTCACACTACCCAGAAGCCATCCTGAGTGACTCCCTGCCCTGCCTCGGTGAAGGCAGGAAGGCTGGTAGGCTCCTCACCTGTACAAAATTTGTCTTCTTGGTCCACAAGATCCTAACCTTGAACGTGAAGCTGAAGTACCTGGGGCTGGTGAGCACTGGGGCCTGGGTACTTAGCATGTGCTGGCATGTGCTGGCATGTGCTGGCAGCTGGAATCAGCATGCACATGCACTCCAGCATATGTGACTCTGTGTCCCGCAAGATCACAAGAGTGTGGGCCAGACCACCTCTGAAGGTTCCCCAGCTCCCCAGCTCTGTGACATTTAACAGAAGTGTTAGCTGACAGCTGGGACAGCCACTCGTCTTGGGTGGCACTTGGGTCTTGGAAGGGAAGGACCCAAGACTTACCTGAGACAGGTAGGTCCATCCACAGACCTCTGGAGAGTGACAACAGAGCTGACAGTGATGATAGGGCAGGAGGCCAGCCCGCCTTCCTCATAAGGGCAGTCCATGGGAGAGGCCTCCTCTGAATCACCCTTCCCAAAAAGCCGGGTGCGACTCCTGGTAGCAAAGATGTGGGGCTTGGCTGGAGGTGGCTTGGAGTTAGGGTCTCTGTCTGGAGGGTCTGGGCAGGAGTTCTCTTGGGGTGGGGGCTCAGATTCATCCGAGTCTAAGCTAGTCCATTTCTCCATCCTTTCCAGATCTTCTGTAGCCCAATTTGCAACCTGCAGATACCCACAAAGATGAGGTCTGTGTACATCTTGGGGACCACAGAGTCTCATCCCCTCCACACTCTTCTTGTCAAGTCCCCTCCCCTTCCCCCCCCCCCCCGCACCCTGTGAATCAGGACACTTTGAAAGTCTAATTAGTAGTAGTGCCCTGAAGAACTAAAGTTTTCAGGGCTGTGCCTCCCACTTCAGCAGCCCCGGGGAAACAACTGCAGTGATCAGCAGGCTCTGTGGTCACAGTGGCCGGGCTCCCCACCTAGAGCCAGCCAGGTCTGGGGTGCTCAGCTGCCTGGGCTGTTCTTCCTACATCCCCATAACAGAGTAGAGACGCATTGTGGAGGAACTCAGGATCAAGACCGATGAGGATGACCAAGCCCCAAAGAGCCAGGCAGTGTTCACAGAGGAGGAGGAGAATGACCCCATCCGTACTGCAAAACTTCTGTACTGGGTGCCAGCAGCCACACATAGTACCCGACTCAGCCCTTCCACACAGCTGCAGCACTGTGTCAGGAGGGAACTGGTGTGCGTGCACACACATGTGCAGCACATAGCAAGCCTTGGGTCAATTTTGTGAAATGGGTGTATTTCGAGCATCCCGGTTGATACTCGGCCACATCGTTTGCTGTGGGGCTGGCAGGTGTTCTAGACCTGAACCTCTAGAGCTAAGCTGGCTGCTCAGGTGAGTGTACTCCCCTTGAGAGGGAGCTGACACTTCCTACCCCATCTCCCATGCTCTCCCCTCCACCTGCTGGCTGTCCTGCCTCCTGGTGCCCAGGCCTCTCCTGGACCAGAGGCTTTTCCTCCCAACCCACCTCCACCTGGACTGTGGTCTCCTCTTCCCTTCCAGTATCTTCCTACCTCTCAAATACCACCTCCCCCATGGAGTCAACATGAGTACTTCTACATCAGCAAAACCCCATCATCCCTGAATCTTCGGAGTGACCAGGCCCCTGCCTGTCCACTCTGATAACCCTTTTAGCACAGTCTGCCTTGTTGTCTAACTATCTGTCTACCTGCTTGCTTCCTTCCATGCCCTGTGACCTCTGCCCAGCAGAAAGCCATGATGTGTCCCTTCCCACTAAGGCTCAAGGAAAACTGTGGAAGAAGAGCCAGAGGTCCATGAGGACCACCATGAAACAATGGCTTCTGGACATGATAGGACCACTGCACTGGGGGACTCACAGCAGCCGTGGTTTCCTGTACAAGATCAATTGAATCCACACTTTAGTGGATGCCAGAGGGCTATGAGTTATTGGTAGTTGTTGGCTGCTGAGAGGGGAAAAAAGTCAATTTTCTTCACAAGTGTAGTCCCTGGCAGGTTGCCCGTATAATCCTATACCCAAGCACATTAGGTCTACACTCATTCCATTCATGAAGAAGAAGAGGAGGAGGAGGAGGAAGAAGACATGAAGTTCAGAGGGTGACATGGGGTAGCTTGGGGCTAAGAGGGTTAAGAGGGTGCATATGATCAAACATACTGTATCCATGTATAACATTCTCAAAGAAGAAATTTTAAAACATGTTTTTAGAAAAGGAAAGGTAGTGTTGGACTCTGTGAGAGAAATAAAAGCCATCAGTCATATACTCTCTTCCTCCTCCAGTTCACAGTCGGTTAGGGAAATGAACATTCCAGCTGTGTCTGCATTCTGGAAAGCAGCCACTGACAGACATGGGGGAGGTCTCTTGAGTCCTGTGTTTTCAAGGGAAAGTTCAGACTGCACAAATCCCGAGTATGGGGCCAGGCCAGGCCCATGAGTCTGCTGTGGACTAATGTTCACAGCCAAAAAAAAAAAAAAAAGACAAAGGCCTGACCTGTCCCAGCCTGTGGCTGGCAGAGCATAGCTGCTTCCCCTGCTGGTCTGCTCTCAGGAGCACCTGAAGCTGTCTGATCCTGGGTGCTCCCAGACACCGATGCCCCCTTCAGACCTCTCCTCATTTGTTTGGCCTGTCACACAGCTCCATCTACACTGTGCTATAGACACTGTGGGCCTTGAAGGCCAAGAAACAGAATGGGAACAGGATTAGGCAGATAACAGGAAGCTGTGAGAAGCTTTGGAAGCAAGGGGACTGGTGCTGGTGTCAGCTTTCAGAAGACAGCTTCCTGCCCAGGACTGTCCATAGTCTGAGGAGACTGTAGTCGTTTTAAAAGCTCAACAGGACTGGGGGTATGATTCAGTGGTAGGACACAGGAGTATGCATGAAGCCCTGGCTCCCATTCCAAGCACAATAAAAATCAATTAAAATAAGTAAACGGTAGGCGCAGGAGGCAAATAAGAATAAGATAGGCCAGCATGTTTGGGCACATGCTGTGTATAACACAAACATTTGACAAAATTCACTTAATTCTCACATCTCTAAAAGGTAAATCTTTTGCTGATAGAGAAGCTGAAGCCCAGAGAGGTTGTGTCATTTCTCAGATGGCACACAGTGATCAGGAGGAAACCAGGATTTGATTGGAAGCGTCTCTAGCACTCTGTCATCTCTCTGGAAGGCTCGGGGCTACTATTCACATGTTAAACATGGTCCTAGACTCCACAGTAAGGTCTGGGGACTGCTCAGACCCGACACTCCTACTCCTGGAACCAGACATAAGCTCCAAATCTAAAGAACCCTCCTGATGAAGCAAGCAAGCATCCTAAGATGCCCCAAACCCCAAGCAAAGTGCAGATAATGTACACATCCTATGCCTCACTCTCTCGGATGTCCACGGTTGCCCTGTGGATAAGCTGCCTGCAAATCCAAGAGTAAAGGAATCCTGATGGTTGGGTCTTTGACTCTTCCTTGGGCTGACCCTAATCAAACCAAACCAGGAAATAGGAAGCAGGCTATATTCTACTTCCAGCTCCCCACTGAAAACCAAGCTTCTCCCAGTTTACTGGTGAGACGATTGCTGGGCAGCACACAGGAGTGGGGGTGCACATTTAAGGGCAAAAGACAGGGGCAAGACAGTCTGTCATAGCTATGCCTGAAGTGTACCATGAACATGAACCCCATATGATACCCCTGTCACCATGTTAACAGTGATTGGGGAATTAGACCCTGTTTTAGGCAAACACCTGTTGGTTTTCTGATGGAGGTGGAAGCTCTGGTTTATGCCAAGGCTATGAACTCAGATGCATTCAAGAGCTGTCTTGAAAACCTGCCTACAGAGACCCACATTAACCCCGGGTCTGCCTTTCTTTGTCAATGGATGGTATTCAATCTGGCTTTGCAGGGGACGGTATCCCTCCTTTCTCTCCAGGCCATAGAGATATACTGAGGGTGCTTCTCCCATCTGCCTCAGTACCCAGAACATCTCTTCAATTAGGGCCTTGAGAGCATCTCCCTCTGGCTGCCTATGATTTTTGAGAAGCTGGGGGAACATAGTCACCCACATCACACCCATTTCTACCAGACCCAAGCATCAACTCAGGAAAGACGGAGAACTGAGTGGGTTTTCTACACTGGGAAATGAAGAACAGAAGGACACTGCTAAAAACACAGAGGAACCAGGACAAGAACCCAGGCTGCCCCACCCAGCCCTGCACCTCTGCACAAAGAAGTCAGCCCATGGAAGGCCTCCAGATAGGCACAAACCTCTGGGCTCTATGGCAGTTACAGTCTCTCAATCCTCCTGCAGGAACGAACATAAGCCAACTAACCTCTCTCAGGGACCCACTGCCTATAGTCAGCCAAGTTAAGTGTGCTTCAGCATCCCAGAAGTCCGAGGCAGCCACTGTACTAACCCAGTTTTCAGATGGGATCACGGAGGCCCTCAGAGCCCCACAGAACCACACACAGCTGGACAGTGGCAAGCCATCAGCCCACAAGAAGGACTTACCAGTTAGGTGCAGGTACACCCCAAATGAAGCAAGTGCCTTGGAGCTGTTCTTTGTGGGAGAGCCAGGCTGCTGTGTGGTAAGAGTGGCCTCCCTGCCTCTGTGAGGGTCCTCGCCCCTCCCCTGGTGTACGGCAGGGATGGGCTCTGGGCATACTCTGGCACTCAAGGAAACATTTGCAGCATGGCAGCAGCTGCTGTTGCCACGGCTCCGATTCCCAGAGGATCCCAAAGCTTTTCCCATCATTTTTGCCCTTTTTCAGAAACCACAGCCAATGCCCCACCCCCAGTCATGCCAGGGCCGAGGTGCACTTAGCTGCCTGCAGCCCAGTCCAGCCTAAGCCATGCCTTGGCTCTCGGAGCCTTGATTTTCCAAACCATCTCTCCTATATGTCTGGGAAGTAGCTCCTTTAAAGGACTCTCACAGCCAGAGATGCAAAACCCAGTGTCCTGAAGCTGCCATGTTTTCAAAGGAAAAGGACTGGGACATCTGAGCCACCTGTCTCGTCTGGAGGCCCTGCCTCCTTTGGGCCTCTGGGTTCCTGTGTACTCAAACCCAGGGTAAAGATTAGGTTTGGGGGTCTCTAGGTCTTCCAGGACCCAGTCTTACTGTACTGGGGTTCCTTAGTGAACAACAGAACACACACACACAAAATGATGTGTGCTAACTTCTCACCTCCTCCAATGCCATCCTAACTACCAGGAAGCAGGTTCATCCATCATCCATCACACATCACACACAGTGTGTGATTAGAACAAGTCCACTCCTTCCCAGATCCTGCCTAGGAAAGTCCACCAGCTTTCAGGGAGTACCTGCAAGGCTGCACCCACAAACATTCTGCAAAAGCCATCCACCCAAGCAACTGCCACTAGAAAGCCAGGGGGATGTGAATTGTATTACATTTCAAATTATATTACGTTTCAATTATATTACCTGGACAAATGGCTGAGATGCCTATTTAACACATCAAAGTGGACCTGACCTCTAGGTTCTCCCAGCACCCCTCAATCCCTACTTGTTTCAGGGTATGGCTGGCATACCCTACCCTCTACCCTGAACTCTCCAGCCCAGAGGCTGGGCTGCCCTTCTGCCAGAGGCTCTTCCCTATATAATCTATACATTGTGGTTCCCTACCCCTTTTGTACCTTTGGCCTCCTGGCTGCTGCATCTGGTTCCCCTCTCTCCTCTCCCCCTCCCTCTCTGTGAGCCCCCACCCAACCTCCCTACATGGCTCAGGGACACAACCACTCTGGACTCTCCCAGACATGTCTACCTCTGGCTATACTCGCCCTTTATCTACAATAAACGTTCTCCTCCACCATACACTAGGAGTGGCTATGTCCTTTTCTTTCCTTTTTATTTCTTTAACAAGCCATGGCTCAGACACAGCCTGGATGGAGCTCAGACCAGCCACTGCAGCTCCTCCTGGAGTAGTGCAAAGCTGGGACCAGAGTGGAGTCGTCCGAGCACCACCATAACTCCCAGTCACCCTACAGAAGGGCTACCAAACAGCTTCTCCACACCCGCCTCTAGGCCCAGTAACAACCCTGAGCAAGGGCCAGCAAAGACTGTCATACTCAAGTGACTGAAGAGAAACCTGTGGCATGGAGGTGTTAGACAGTTATTCAGATCACATGACTTTCAGATCACATGACTAATCTGGGCATGAGAGCCAGGCTTAGCAACCATTCCTCACCACACTGCTCTGTTGCGGATGCCATTTTAGCTTCAGTTCCTAGGACACCAAGGGCTTGTTCTCGTTTTTTATAGATTGTGGTAAGACATAGGGAGTCTAAACTTCATTATCCTAACCACTTCAAGTGCACAGTTGGGTGGCCTTCAGTCCGTTCACATTATTGGCATCTGCTATCACCAACTCTCCAGAGCTACTTAACCTCCCAAAATGACACTCTCTTTCTTTCTTTTTTTTTTTTAATTAGGTATTTTCCTCAATTACATTTCCAATGCTATCCAAAAAGTCCCCAATACACTCCCCCCCCCCAGTCTCCCACCCAACCACCCCCACCCCTTGGCCCTGGCATTCCCCTGTACTGGGGCATATAAAGTTGGCAAATCCAATGGGCCTCTCTTCCCAGTGATGGCCGACTAGGCCATCTTTTGATACAAATGCAGCTAGAGTCAAGAGCTCTGGGGTACTGGTTAGTTCATAATAATGTTCCACCTATGGGGTTGCAGTTCCCTTTAGCTCCTCTAGCTCCTCCATTGGGGGCCCTGTGATCCAACCAATAGCTGACTGTGAGCATCCACTTCTGTGTTTGCTAGGCCCCGGATTGTCTCACAAGAGACAGCTATATCTGGGTCCTTTCAGCAAAATCTTGCTAGTGTATGCAATGGTGTCAGCGTTTGGAAGCTGATTATGGGATGGATCCCTGGATATGGCAGTCTTTAGATGGTCCATCCTTTCTTCACAGCTCCAAACTTTATCTCTGTAACTCTTTCCATGGGTGTTTTGTTCCCAATTCCAAGAAGGGGCACAGTGTCCACACTTTGGTCTTCGTTCTTCTTGAGTTTCATGCGTTTAACAAATTGTATCTTATATCTTGGGTATCCTAAGTTTTTGGGCTAATATCCACTTATCAGTGAGTACATATTGTGTGAGTTCCTTTGTGAATATGTTACCTCACTCAGGATGATGCCCTCCAGATCCATCCATTTGCCTAGGAATTTCATAAATTCATTCCTTTTAATAGCTGAGTAGTACTCCATTGTGTAAATGTACCACATTTTCTGTATCCATTCCTCTGTTGAGGGGCATCTGGGTTCTTTCCAGCTTCTGGCTATTATAAATAAGGCTGCTATGAACATAGTGGAGCATGTGTCCTTCTTACCGGTTGGAACATCTTCTGGATATATGCCCAGGAGAGGTATTGCTGGATCCTCTGGTAGTATTATGTCCAATTTTCTGAGGAACCGCCAAACTGATTTCCAGAGTGGTTGTACCAGCTTGCAATCCCACCAACAATGAAGGAGTGTTCCTCTTTCTCCACATCCTCGCCAGCATCTGCTGTCACCTGAATTTTTGATCTTAGCCATTCTGACTGGTGTGAGGTGGAATCTCAGGGTTGTTTTGATTTGCATTTCCCTGATGATTAAGAATGTTGAACATTTTTTCAGGTGCTTCTCTGCCATTCGGTATTCCTCAGGTGAGAATTCTTTGTTCAGTTCTGAGCCCCATTTTTTAACGGGGTTATTTGATTTTCTGGAGTCCACCTTCTTGAGTTCTTTATATATATTGGATATTAGTCCCCTATCTGATTTAGGATAGGTAAAGATCCTTTCCCAATCTGTTGGTGGTCTTTTTGTCTTATTGACGGTGTCTTTTGCCTTGCAGAAGCTTTGCAACTTTATGAGGTCCCATTTATCGATTCTCGATCTTACAGCACAAGCCTTTGCTGTTCTATTCAGGAATTTTTCCCCTGTACCCATATCTTCGAGGCTTTTCCCTACTTTCTCCTCTATAAGTTTCAGTGTCTCTGGTTTTATGTGGAGTTCCTTAATCCACTTAGATTTGACCTTGGTACAAGGAGATAGGAATGGATCAATTCGCAATCTTCTACATGATAACTACCAGTTGTGCCAGCACCATTTGTTGAAAATGACACTCTCTTTCTTAAATAACCCCCCAAACCAGCAGCTGCTTCTCTCTCTCTCTCTCTCTCTCTCTCTCTCTCTCTCTCTCTCTCTCTCTCTCTCTCTCTCTCTCTCTCTCTCTCTCTCTCTCTCTCTCTCTCTCTTTCCATAGCTGCCCCTTCCTTCTTGTCAGCTTTCCTGTATCTCTCTGAGGTCCATCTCTACCTCCCTGAATCTGTACCTAGGGACAGCAAATCCTTCTCTCGGCTTGTCTCGGTACCACCTCTGTGCTGTCTGAATTAAGCATCCACTGACTGGCTGCCCCTGACTGTAAAAGGACTCTCCTTCTTCTGGTCCTCTAGTCAGATATCTCTTGTCCTCTTGTCCTCATCCTCTCCGTCTCTGACCTGTCTGCCCTCAATTTCTAGGCCTCCCACCCATCCTTCCTTCTGTTTGCCAGCCAGACCCTCTCTCTCAGCTGGAAGGTCAGAAGTGCCCCTTCATCCCTACTCCCTGATTACCAGTCATCCTGGTCCTTCCCCCAGCCTCCTGGTGGTCTACACTGCTGAAAGATGCTCTGGCCTTCAGCTCTGTGTCTGTAGCCCACAGAGCGTTTCTTTTCCTACTGGGACCCATCTTCTATCATCACGGGGTGGGGAGGCTTTTCCTCTATACTCACTACGCTGCCTCCACACTCTTCCTCTGCCCCTGTTCTGCCGAAGCCACCTGCACCATCCATCTTGTCCATCTACTTAGCAGTCTTCAGATACCAGGTAAGAACAACAGATATCACAGTTCTGCCATCCAGCCTTACCTCCACAGGCCCTTCCCTGTCTAAAGCCCAGCCTAAACTGATCACTTCCAAACTCCTACAGAAAACTCAACCTATACACTTCCTATGGTAGGTGGCCCCGTGGTCCCAGTTCCAATGTCAACAGGAGCAGTGGTCAGAGGTACTTAACTGGAAGCATAGAACATTCCAGGTTGGTATATGCACTTCATGCATACTATCCCATTGGACTCACAAACACTCCATGAGCTAAGTATGAGATGTGTATGTGTGTGTGTGTGTGTGTGTGTGTGTGTGTGTGTGTGTGTGTACACCTGTTAAACATGTGGATGCATGTGCCTGTGCTTGTATTTTCCAGACCCAGAGCAGAATATCAGGTGTGAGATTTACTGGCACATGCACCCAGGCCTGACTTTTTATAGGGTGTTGGGATTTTGAACTAAAGTCCTCATGCTTGAATAGCAAGTGCTGTTTCTGACCCAGCCATCTCTCTAGCCCACTGGGTATGACTGTCCGCATCATATGGATATAGAAATGAAGCACACAAAGGCAACGTGACCTGCCCGAGCATGGCGATGGTTGCACTGGTCTCCTCTGGAGCCTCCTAATGCTAGCTTGACATTGCACTTCTTGTTTTTGTGACTTGCTTCTGAGATGCCAAATGGACTGGGGCAATAGAAGCCGGTGTGCTCGTCACTACGAATCTGCACTGTGCCCTGCCCAAAGCAGCAGGTGTGGACTGTGGTCTGGTGTGACTTTACCTGAATATCATTTGTGCTGAGCACAGGTGTCAAGGACTAACCTTCTGTTTAAGCATCACAGCGATTGATGAGGCTCTCTGAATCACAGGCTGCAGCACAGTGATCTTGGCTCTGGGCAACAAGGTGCTCATTAACCTCCCTGGAAGTCAAGCGTGCTTTCATGGTAACTTCTGGGCACCAGTGTTCCCTAGGCTCTGGATGATGGGAAAGAGGAAAGACATTGACAAGTGACCGGGCAAAATTGGGCACGAAAAATGCTAGAGGCCACTATGGTCCCCCAGGGCCACTGTTTCCTATGAGTGCTGCACCAGGGGCCACAATGACTTAAGATGAGCTCTTGATCCTGGCCCTAGGATCTAAATTGCTTCTCTCTGAGTTTCTCTAGGATTTTTTTGTTGTTGTGTTTTGAAGTAGGATCCGGCTACAAAGCCGTGGCTGACCTGGAACACACTGTGTAGACCAGGCTGCCCTCAGACTTGCATTAACCTTCACGTTTCTGTGTCAGAAGTGCTGGGATGACAGAAATGAGCCAACACACCTGGCTCCTCCTGAGGTAAGAGGCTAGAGCAACACAGCCTGAAACAAAAACAAACAAACAAACAAAAATCCTCAGGAGGTTTGAAAGAAAGCTTCTTTCTTAAACTGTGGGTTCCAAACGCCACATGTCACATTACTAAATTTGGGGATAGCAAAAAATAAATAAACAAATAAAAATCAAAACAGTAACAGGTTTCTGAATGCTCAAAACTTAATTCAATATCAAGTATGTAATGTAGCTAAGGTGCTTCTGGCAACGCTTGCCCACAGATGTCACGTTGCACAACTTCACTGCAGCCTTGGCTCTGAACACAAACCAGGTTCACTCTGAATTGTGAGCACTTCCACGACACACAATGCCAATGATCAAAACCTAAAATACCATGGCTCAGATTTGTATGTTATGAACTGCAGCATTTTGATTGTACAAACAAAGTTGTCTGTACATAAAATATAATGGTAGAATTACAGAAAACGAAGACTTGTAATATTTTCCTATCATTTTTTAGCATGTGAATATCAAATCAGTATGTTTTGGTGGATTTTGTTAGACAAACTCATCTGCCTCATTAGTATTAAATTTGTTTAATTTTTTTTTTTCGAGGCAGGGTTTCTCTGTGTAGCCGTGGCTGTCCTGGAACTCACTTTGTAGACCAGGCTGGCCTCGAACTCAGAAATCTGCCTGCCTCTGCCTCCCAAGTGCTAGGATTAAAGGCGTGTACCACCACTGTCTGGCTTAAATAAGTTTCTTGTTCGTCTGTCTGACTGTCTGTCTTGAGACAGAGTCTCTATAGACAGACCAGGCTGGCCTCAAACTCCCAGGGATCCACCTGCCTCTGTAGACCAGGCTGCCCTCAAACTCCCAGAGATCCACCTGCCTCTGCCTCCCAAGCGCTAGGATTAAAGGTGTGCACCACCACACCCAGCCCTAAAGTAAACTTTTCTATATGGTCCGCAAACATCTACTCCATATACCTATTCTATACACCATAAACATTCATTCAGGTAAAGTTTTCTCAGGTGAAAAGAGATCCAAGGTGGAAAAGGTTTTTAAAGCCTTCCTTGAAAGGACTGGTTATCAAAATGACATCTCCAGAAGAGCCAGGTAGGGGTGAATGGTGCCAGTCCCAACCCCAGGGAGCAGGGTAGGCTTCCTGGTTCACCTTGAGCTCCTTAAATCTCATGCTGGGACTCAACTTCCTGACTTTTCTGTTCCCTTCCCAGATTTTAAACAGCTTCCATGGTCCCTGACCCAGGCAACAAACAACAAACCTAGACAAGGACGACTTCCCCTCCCACGTCCCGCCTGCGTTGCTGGGTGTCCGGGTGAGTCAAAAAGGGCCAATCTGGAGGAGAGAAAGGAACAGAAGGAACTGACCATCTGGGCTAGCTGGAGAAATGAGGCCCCCACACACCCAACACAGAAGACTGGTCCCTGATCTCCAGAGCTGCCCCAGGGCAGTGACAGGGAACAAGGGCAAAGGTACCTAGAGGGTTCTGTGCGGCCAGAAAGTGAATTGGCACAGAGTAGGTCCAGCTGTGCTCAATGCCAGCTGCAGGAGCATGACCTCAGAGCTGTACCTGAGACTATTTCTTCATGCTGGGGACGAATGAACGGGTGGTAAATAACCTCCAGGAACCAAGGCAGGCCAGAGGAATTAATGTTCTCAGAACCACAGCTGCCGACTGCCGAGCTGCGTCCGGCCATTAGCCTGAGGTTGTGACTAATTGCTCTATAATGAAAAAAAAAAAAGATTTGCTTAATGTTTCATGAGTCAGGAGTCAGCCCAGCAAACATCTCTGTAATGACACCATCTTGCTGCCTAAGACTTGCCCTGATGTGTTTCTTACCCTCTGATTTGTCTTAGGTTGTTGAAATGGATCTTACATTTTCATCTATGCTTAATGTGCTAGGGATTATTTATTCCTAAAACATTTTTTATTAAGCCTCTTTCAATCATTAGTACCTTATAAATTAAGAAGTATGGTGAGTTGCAAATGTTTTTATTTTAAGGTAGATATTTTATTAGGGCATCTTCCTGTGTCATTAAACAAAGACCTTGTGTGAAATGACTGTAAGATAGTCCATCGTCTGGCTCTATAATGGACACAGCTAGACGATATCTGCCCCTTAGCATTAGAAACAAGAACAAAAAAAACGAAACAACTTGACCTGGACAAAAGTCATGGCTGAGGCAAAAGTCAAGTGCTTTGAGACTCTCACATTGATACAAGAAGGTGAGCAGAAGGCCTCTGCTTTGAGACTCTCACATTGATACAAGAAGGTGAGCAGAAGGCCTCTGCCCACTGGGAGACCATAGTGGATAAGAATCATACAAGACCCACACACATCAGACAGGGCCTATAGCAACCACTGACTGGAAAACAGTGTCCCTGCTGCTGCAGGGAATCCCCAGGCAGATGTGCCACCAGGACTGTGCAGTAGGCACCTGATGCAGAGCCATACACAGAGGCAGGAGTCTGCTTTCCAAATACGAGCACTGGGCAAATCAGGGTGAAAGAGGACAGAACAGAGAGCACATGGACCTGCCTTTGGGGGTTTCTGTTCTGCTTGGGAGGAAAAAAATGAAAAGATGAACGCTACATGATCAGTATGTAACTGCAGTCTCAGGCTGAGTGGTGCTGTCCGGGAATCATGGGCTGAAGTTCACACCTCTGTCTGCCCAAATCTCACCAGGTCATTTTATAGCCTCTCCCAAGGCTGCTGCCTTCTGTAGAAGCTACCCTCCCATCCAGTGTCCATACCATCAAAACCATCAACCATACACCTCCAACCCAAGAAGCCCCAGCCCTCTAAACTCCACTAACTTCAGGAGAATACACCCTTCAGTGACAGTTTGGCCAACATGTCTCACGGGAACTCCGGGAGGCATCATTTCATTTCCCCTCTGACCAAATTACTCCAGATCAACTGTCACACGCTGGATGTATCAACACCTGAATGTGAATACATGCACCTGCCCTGACCCCTTTCCCTAGAGTTCTAAGAGAGTGGGCTCTGTCTTCACAGCCCACCTTCATATCCTTGAATCTCTGCCTCCTCACACAGACCCAGGGTCCCCTAGTTCTTCCTTGCCACCCCCAGCCACTTCTCTTAGCCCACCTTCATTCCTTTGTGGCATCCCACAGAACCAGTCTCCCAGGGACTCCACAGCCCCTGCACCCTGCACTCCATCAGTGCCTCACCCAGCCCTCCTCAGAGAAGCTTCTTGCAGTAGATGGGAAATAACACAGAGACCCACGATGGACAGTGTGCAGAGTGAGAGGCCTTGGAGCACTAAGCCCTAAATGGAATGTCTTCACCAAACCTCTCCCCTCAAGGCCTGGGGATCTATGGGGAAGAGGAGGCAGAAAGATTGTAAGGACCAGAGGCAGTGGAAGACTCTGAGGAAACAGTGTATGGACTTGCAGAGTGTGACAGCTTGCACAAGACCTGAGCAAATTTAAGCCATACAAAATCCTGGAATGAGAAGCATGGCTGGACACAAAATCCCTATCAGAAAGTTATTTGCAATTGATATCTGCTAGGAGAAGGGAAATCACTTTACTCCAAGGGAGTGACACTGGGCATATCAACCACACTCCAAGGGAGACCTTTTCATCAGGAGTTGCTGGCCAATACAAAACAGACTCCATGGTGTGTGTGTGTGTGTGTGTGTGTGTGTGTGTGTGTGTGTGTGTGCTGTAGTGTGGTGTTGTTTTATGATTTTTTTTTGTCTTTGGGGATTTTGTTTTGTTGATTTTTGGTTTTTTTCTGTTTTAGAGATAGAGAGAAAGAGGGGAAGAGAACATGAAGTGTTGGTTAGGGAGGTGGGGAGGATCTGGGAGAAGTTGGGGGAGTGGAAAGAATATGATGAAACAATATTAAATAAAATTTAAAAATAATAAGAAATGTAACGAAAAGAAATATGGTCAAAATGAATAAGTTAGAGAGACAAGAGAGTGAGCTCTGGCACTGGGACTATTCGTCGTGTGCTTTCAAGTGAAGTTACTTAGCTTTCTAGTGTGTCTATTTCTCCACCTATAAAATGGGACAATACTCACCTCCTGGATTAAAAAAAATTTAAATGGGTTCAAATAAGCAGGACTTAGATCAGTTCTCACTGCACAGCAGGTACCAAAAATATAAAGTATTATTGAAGCTCTTAAGATTTGGCTGGATGTCACTCTCATGGAGTATACATGACTCACCCTCCTGGGAATGGAGATTACTGCCACCCGGGCTTATTTTATCTCCTGGTGATAAGAATTCATCAACACACCACCAGGCCTTGCCTTCGTCTTTCCGCCATCTTGGTGCCTGTGGAGGCCTGCTGGGAACAGGACTTCTACAAGCAAGTATGTCTGGAAGGCTGTGGTGCAAGGCCATTTTTGCTGGCTACAAGCAAGGTATCGGGAACCAAAGAGAGCACACGGTTCTTCTTAAAATTGAAGGTGTTTATGCCCGAGATGAAACGGAGTTCTACTTAGGCAAGAGATATGTGTATAAAGCAAAAAGCAATACAGTGAATCCTGAAAACAAACCAAACAAAACCAGAGCGATCTGGGGAAAAGTAACTCAGGCCCACGCAAACAGTGGTATGGTTCATGCCAAATTCCGAAGCAACCTTCCTGCAAAGGCCATTGGACACAGAATCCATGTGATGCTGTATCCATCCCAGATTTAAACTAATGGAGAGTAAATAAAAGTAGATCTGTGCTCTTGTTTAAAAAAAAAATCATTAACACATCAGCGTGATGGGCTTCCCAGAACCCCTGTTCTTTTGTAGGTAATGCTAGTGTGGTCCGCATTGGGAACAATGGAAACGTTGAAGACTCCACAGCTATTGAAGCTGCATGGCCAGGATGATTTCAGATTGACAGTGATAATAAAATATCCCCAAACTCAAAGCTCCAGGCAGAAAACTCTCTCACAGTTATGTTCTTCCCTGACTGGTAAAGTCTCAGTGCCATTGCACTCAGTCAAGGACCCAGGAAGACAAAATATATACCGTCTGGAGCACCACCAATCAATCACGTGGGCAAAGGGAAGAAGAGTGTGGCAAAGATGTCTACTCAAAACAGACACACTTCTGTTTACAGTTCCCCAGCCAAAGCAAATCAGACAAGAAAAAAAAAAAAAAAAGATGTAAGCGCTCCTAAGACTAGAGCACTGACGTCCAGCCTGATGCTAACAGCAGCCTAATTCATTATCAGAGGAATAAGCTGGCTTCTGACACATTCTGGCACTTTGCAGCAATGAGAGCTGATGCAGCAAGCAGGTTGTAACTTCAAGCTACAGAAAAGAGGCCCTGATCTACGTGTTCAGCCCTACCTCCACTTCGTGCAAGAGAGGCAGCAGCAAGACATTTAGTTAGCAAGCTTGGACTCCAAGGCTCAGCACTCAGGGTACAGCAGATATGTGGCCTGAAAAGGCTACAGACTTCTTGTGCCGCGTGGCCCCATGGCCTAAAGAAGACCCATCCAGATCTTTACCTTTTATCATCATTATTACCATCATCATCATCTTACATTTACTTATTTATTTGGGGCAGGAAATGCATGTGCCACTGCACAGGTGTGGAGGTCAGAGGACAATGTGGATCCTAGAGATATGACTCAAGCCATTGGACTTGGCAGCAAGTCTGTTTACCCACTGAGCCATCTCAGCAACTCAAGATCTTGATCTTTATTTACACGTTATCCATAGCTCTCTGAACAGGCAAGGCCAGCTGCACCTTAGGGAGCCAAGAGGTTCTAGAACACTGCTCCTTCAGCTGGCAAGGTAACCAAGACACCCTCAGCCTTTCCTCCTCTCTCATAAGCCTTCCCCAAGGGCTGCAACGTGACTGTCCCAACTCATCTGCCCAAGGGAAACCTGGTTGGCTTATATAAGATGTACATCCTTGCCCTGGGAAACCCAGGCCAGTCTGTCCATCCATCCGTCTGTCTGTTTTGAAACAGGGTCTATGCAGCTCTGGCTCTCCTGGAGCTCACTATGCAGACCTGGAACACCCTGATTCAGCTGTTTGTGCCTCCCAAGTGCTGGGATTAAAAGCATGTGCCACCTTGTTGACCCATGAGGGTTCCTGCAAGCCACATCAGTCATGCAGGATTCCCCCAAACAGAGAAGTGTGTGTTCATCAAAGGGATAAAATTCTGGAAAAATGAAATTTATTCAGTTAGCTGAGCCAGCAGTGGGAGGTAAATCCATCAAAGGGGTTACCACAATAGTATACTTTATGAAATAACTCTTACAAAGAGACGACATGGTTTCTCCCCAAAGTCACAGGTGCCCCTGAGCCTTGGGTCCTTTGGGAGCCTATGAGTAGACAGTGATGGTGACCCTCTTCTTGAAGGCACTGTAACGTGGGAAGACTGGTGATTCTCTGACCCTCCATGCATGCCTATCTGAACAGGACATTCCTACTGGGCCAGAACCACCAGAGGGCAGCAAGATCTTCACCCTGGAGAAAGGGGTGGGGCCTGTGGGATAAAGGTTCTCTCATGAAACTGGCCACCCCTTGTGGTAGGGGTTAGAGAGACATGTGGCCATACACAGTCATAGAAAAGGGCTGGTGCCTTGCTGCCATCTTGAAAACAGTCTGTCAGTCGGTGTTCCTCACAGTGCTCTGTGTTCCCTTTAGCTGTTCTTACCAGCTGACTTTTCTTCTCCTGGACGTGCCTTTAAGCCAGCTGTGTTGAGTAGCCACTGTGCAGCACTGTCCCAGAAGCACATGGCAAGGCAAGCCCACAGACCTCAGCTTTCTCCTCCAAGGCGTGTTGCTTCATATCCTTTGGTCTCTCTCTGACTGGAGACCATGCTATAGCTGTTCTCTTCAACTGACAGGGCTATCACGCTGACTGGTGAGATAAGATTCCCAGAATCCCTTTAGCCAAAGAGCTTGATGAACTAAGGAAGGCTCCTTCTCTTCCTCAAGACTGGGAGAGGGGCCTCCTTCCACCTGCTACAGTCTGGCGGGGAGGATTTTTCCAGTAATGCACTTAACTTAAAGCTGAACCAATCCAAGTGCTGGGCTTAAGCAGGTCTTCTCTGCTTTGCTGGAGCCATGGCTACATAAGTCTTCGTTCTTTTTTCCCTGTCTATGAATGAATCACAGCCGAGCCCAGTGACCGGGAAGCTGTTTGTTTCTCCCTTCCTCTCCCTCTTCCCATTTTCCTCCCTCCCATTCTCTCTACCTCCCACATCTGCATTTTCAGTCAGCTCTCAGAAGATCCTATTCTTGGAAGGCACTAGTTTGGGGTCTTGTTAGAAATTCCTGGCTGTATGATTATCATATGCCCTGAAGGTAAGATCTTCATCAGTCTAGATCATACCTCAAGATCAAGTATAATTTACAGTCCACCCACAGAGCCGTCCCGGAAAAGGACAACCCAGAGATCATGCTGACATTGACAATTAGGTAAGATTCCCAGCATTCCTTTAGCCAAAGAGCTTGATGAATTAAGGCTCCTTCTGGCTGAGGTCTCTCTGGAGCATGACCAGAGCTGCCCCAAAGGCTGCATCTACATCCTGCCCAAAGCACACTGGGAAAGGAAACGCCCTCTGGACCTCCTGCTTCAGCACCTCGTTCCTGGACAGTGCACTCCCACTCCCCACCACCCGGGCCACACCCCACTCTTTGAGCTGTTGGAAAGGAAGCATGGAGTGCAGGTTCTGAACAATGCCTCTGCAGAGGGCCCGGGTCACATGGCCCAGGGAGAGGTCAGAGGAGGAGATTCTAGTCACAGAGGCCAGCTGGTCTGGCAGGTGCCTCTCCCCCAGCACTGTTGGGGTGATGGTGAGATGGGTATCTTTCTGCTGTGTAGCCGCCTGGATCATGCGTGAATAGACAGTGGATTCTTCAACTTCCAGACCTGTCAGAAACGGGAGATCTGTGTGAGAACATGCAGCCCCTGGTGGCAGGCAGAGACTGTTTTAGAATCCCCAGGGCAAAGGGACAGGTTCATCTACTGCTGCTGTGGCTTTATACTGTGGCTGGAAGCATCATGGGTCAGAGATTCACAGTCTGGCTGGCTAGACTCTGCTCTAGATCACAGTCATTTGCCTCTCTGTGGCCACAGCTAGACTTCTGGGAGATCATTCATCCATATCATTGTGCGTTCTAACCCTAAGCTGAGCATCATAGCTATAGCACAGACGAGGGACCCTAGAGGGCAAATACAAACATTCATTAACAACAAGCATCATTGGAACTGCTATTTGAGTCATCAAGGGAATCTCTACAATCCATAGACCCCACACTAAGCCATCCTTACCATACAAGTGTAGCCTAAGCCCTTCTCATTGTATGCATGAGATACCTGGGGCCCAGGAAGAAGTGGTGTGCTTGCTATCTTCAGCTGATAGATGTCAAACCAGTCTCAGTAAGATTTTAATCCCCCATTCTAGTTATCTCTGCATTCTAAAAAATAAAATTACCTGGGTGCAGTGTAATTCCAGAATTCAGAAAGCTGAGGCAGAAGGATCACAAGTTAGAAGCTGGCCTGGTCTATACAGTGAGACCTTCATCTCAAAAAGGAATTAAAGGTAAGATAATAACGAAGGGGTTTGTTTTGCTTTGCTTCAGTATACTTTCTAATTAGATTCACTTCGGGGGTCTGGGACATGGCTTGGTGGTAAAGCACTCCTAACATGGTTAGAGCCCTGGGTTCAATATCAAACATCATAAAAAGAAAATATGAGCCGGGCGGTGGTGGCACACACCTTTAATCCCAGCACTTGGGAGGCAGAGACAGGCAGATTTCTGAGTTCAAGGCCAGCCTGGTCTATAAAGTGAGTTCCAGGACAGCCAGGGCTATACAGAGAAACCCTGTCTTGGAAAAAAAAGAAAAAGAAAGAAAGAGAGAGAGAGAGAGAGAGAGAGAGAGAGAGAGAGAGAGAGAGAGAGAGAGAGAGAATGATTCTAATCTCTAACTTTCAATTAGCTGAGGGAGAGCAAATCCAACTTTGATGAAGGAAAAATGTTATCCATACTAGGGGTCCTTTACTAAGTGTAGGTCATCGAAGTAACCTGAGATGCTCTGAAGGAACTGTGGGACCCAGTCCTAGGCCCGCTGATGGAACCAGTCTAGGCTACAGATTCTGAGATGTGGCCATGTTAAAGAACCACCAGCCTAAGGCTGTAGATGCTCCCAATGTTTGACTATAAAATATGAGTGAAGCTCCTGATTCAGAGAATATGGAGCAGACCCTGATATTCTGTATGTATGAAAACTTCCCAGTGGCAGAGCATTGCTGTCCCAACTAGAGAGAGCATTGCAGATTCGAAGCCATCAGAATCACCTGAAGGGCATCTGTACAATGCCATGCTTAGCCCCACCCTACCCCCAGGCTAGGTCATCATTTCTGAGCATGGAGAGATCAATACCAAGTCTTGGAGGGGCCTTGTATGTATGTATAAACGTGTGTTGTATGTACTTATTCAAATGTGTACATACATATGAGCAGGGTGCACATGTTCGTATGTGCACGTAGAGACCAAAAGTTGACATCAGGTGTCTTCCTTGATCACCCTGCACATTATTTTTTGAGATATGGTCTTTCACTAAAACTGGAGCTCACCCATCTTTTGCTAGGCTGACTGGCCAATGAGCTCCGTGCATAGCCCCATGTGCTCCAGCTTTCCCAGGGCCAGCTTTTTTTGGATGCCAAACTCAGGTCCTTGTGCTTCACTCTACCAACTAAGCTATGTTCTAAGCCCTCAGTGGGGTTTTAAGACTCCACAATTAGAGTTGGGGGTGTGACTCACTGGTGGGACACTTGCCTAGCATTTGTAAGAACCAGTAACCTAGAAAGCCACCGTGAGTCACATGGACAGAGCATCCAGCATATAAATTCAATTATGTGCACTCAGGAATTGAAAATTGAAAAACAATTTCAATACTGTATGGAATGAGTCACAGTCTGATCCCTCTAAGAATGTCACTAAAATATCAGCTATTTCTTTCCCTATTTGTTCTTAGGTGCTGGGGATCAAACACAGGCCCCGGCATATACTAACCTTGCACTCCACCATCAAACGACAACCCTAGTCCCAAGTTTCTCTCTCTCTCCCCTTCCCCTTCCTCTCTCTTCTCTCTCCCCTCTTCTTCCCGCCTCCTCTGAAACAATGTCTCACTATGCAGCCCTGACTGGCTGGCCTGGAATATATACCAGGCCATAAGTCCAGGTTGGCCTCAAACTCATAAAATTCCAACTGCCTCAGCTTAAAGACATACATCGGCACACCCAGCTTCCAATTTTCTTTTTTAAATGAGAAAATCAGGAAGAAGACACAAAGAGGGAACATCACAGAGTAATAAGTTTTGACCCACAAGTTGTTAGTCCACAAGAACCAACAGCACAGCATGAAAACTGGGTTTCCACTGGAGCCCAGAACCTGCCGTCTATGAGTCTATATAGGAAGATGCTAAGGGGGAAATGTCAGGTCCCTCCTGCCCAGCCACCACCAATAGGGATTCAAGCCTGGGAGAGCTAAGATGCTTCTGAAGGCAGGAGCAGTCTGCCAGAGCTACAGACAAAACCAATGTGCACTTTTGAACCTAAGTAGCCAGTGAAGACAGGCAGGCTCTGTTTTGAGGCCTTCCCACCCGAAAATTCTTCTCAGCTCACATTTGGAGAATATATAAAATTCGGCTTATGTGGCTGCTTTTCCAGAGAACCTGGTTTCAATTCCCAGCACCCACATGATAGTTCACAACTGTCTGTAACCCCCAGGCCCAGGGAATATGACGCCCTCTTCTGGGTCTCTTAGGTACTGCATGCATGTGATGCACAGACATACACTCAGTCAAGAACATCTATACACATAAAAAAAATAAAAGAGAAAAAAATGTAATCTAGTTCCCATACCAAACAAAACTGAAGTATACAAAAAAAGTACAGCTGCAGAGAGCGCCATCTTGGCTCCGGGACTGCGCCGAACTTAGTCTACAGGTTAGAGTGAGGACCACAGAGGCAGACAGCTTCTGGGACAGGCGGGAGCCACAGAGCCGCTGAGGCAGCACCCTTTTGGGGCCGCAGACATCCGGCACCCTCCCAGTCGGAGGACAGTGACCTGCCCTGCAGGGAGCGCCATCTTGGCTCCGGGACTCGCCGAGCTTAGTCTCTACAGGTCAGAGTGGGGACCACGGGGGCAGACGGCTTCTGGGACAGGCAGGAGCCACAGAGCCGCTGAGGCAGCACCCTTTTGGGGCCGCAGACATCCGGCACCCTCCCAGTCGGAGGACAGTGATCTGCCCTGCAGAGAGTGCCATCTTGGCTCCGGGACTCCACCGAGCTTAGTCTGTACAGGTCAGAGTGAGGACCACAGAGGCAGACAGCTTCTGGGACAGGCGGGAGCCACAGAGCCGCTGAGGCAGCACCCTTTTGGGGCCGCAGACATCCGGCACCCTCCCAGTCAGAGGACAGTGACCTGCCCTGCAGGGAACGCCATCTTGGCTCCGGGACTCCGCCGAGCTTAGTCTCTACAGGTCAGAGTGGGGACCACGGGGGCAGACGGCTTCTGGGACAGGCGGGAGCCACAGAGCTGCTGAGGCAGCACCCTTTAGGGGCCGCAGACATCCGGCACCCTCCCAGTCGGAGGACAGAGACCTGCCCTGCAGAGAGTGCCATCTTGGCTCCGGGACTCCGCCGAACTTAGTCTACAGGTTAGAGTGAGGACCACAGAGGCAGACAGCTTCTGGGACAGGCGGGAGCCACAGAGCCGCTGAGGCAGCACCCTTTTGGGGCCGCAGACATCCGGCACCCTCCCAGTCGGAGGACAGTGACCTGCCCTGCAGGGAGCGCCATCTTGGCTCCGGGACTCCTCCGAGCTTAGTCTCTACAGGTCAGAGTGGGGACCACGGGGGCAGACGGCTTCTGGGACAGGCAGGAGCCACAGAGCCGCTGAGGCAGCACCCTTTTGGGGCCGCAGACTTCCGGCACCCTCCCAGCCGGAGGACAGAGACCTGCCCTGCAGAGAGCGCCATCTTGGCTCCGGGACTGCGCCGAACTTAGTCTACAGGTTAGAGTGAGGACCACAGAGGCAGACAGCTTCTGGGACAGGCGGGAGCCACAGAGCCGCTGAGGCAGCACCCTTTTGGGGCCGCAGACATCCGGCACCCTCCCAGTCGGAGGACAGTGACCTGCCCTGCAGGGAGCGCCATCTTGGCTCCGGGACTCCACCGAGCTTAGTCTCTACAGGTCAGAGTGGGGACCACGGGGGCAGACGGCTTCTGGGACAGGCAGGAGCCACAGAGCCGCTGAGGCAGCACCCTTTTGGGGCCGCAGACTTCCGGCACCCTCCCAGCCGGAGGACAGAGACCTGCCCTGCAGAGAGTGCCATCTTGGCTCCGGGACTCCGCCGAGCTTAGTCTGTACAGGTCAGAGTGAGGACCACAGAGGCAGACAGCTTCTGGGACAGGCGGGAGCCACAGAACCGCTGAGGCAGCACCCTTTTGGGGCCGCAGACATCCGACACCCTCCCAGCCGGAGAACAGTGACCTGCCCTGCAGGGAGCGCCATCTTGGCTCCGGGACTGCGCCGAACTTAGTCTGTACAGGTCTGCTGACAGAGGATACTCAGAATCCCCAGAAGAACAACCTCTGAACAGAGACAACTATAACAACTCCAGAGATTACCAGATGGCGAGAGGTAAAGGTAAGAATCTTACTAACAGAAACCAAGACCACTCACCATCATCAGGACCCAGCACTCCCACTTCACCCAGTCCAGGGCACCCCAACACACCTGAAAAACTAGACCTGGATTTAAAAGCATATCTCATGATGATGGTAGAGGACATCAAGAAGGACTTTAAAGAACTACAGGAGAACATGGCTAAAGAGTTACAAGTCCTTAAAGAAAAACAGGAAAACACAACCAAACTGGTAGAAGTCCTTAAAGAGAAACAGGAAAACACATCCAATCAGATGATGGAAATGAACAAAACCATACTAGACCTAAAAAGGGAAGTAGACACAATAAAGAAAACCCAAAATGAGGCAACACTGGAGATAGAAACCCTAGGAAAGAAATCTGGAACCATAGATGCAAGCATCAGCAACAGAATACAAGAGATGGAAGAGAGAATCTCAGGTGCAGAAGATTCCATAGAGAACATGGGCACAACAATCAAGGAAAATGGAAAATGCAAAAAGATCCTAACTCAAAACATCCAGGAAATACAGGACACAATGAGAAGACCAAACCTACGGATAATAGGAGTGGATGAGAATGAAGATTTTCAACTCAAAGGACCAGCACACATCTTCAACAAAATTATAGAAGAAAACTTCCCAAATCTAAAGAAAGAGATGCCCATGAACATACAAGAAGCCTACAGAACTCCAAATAGACTGGACCAGAAAAGAAATACCTCCCGACACATAATAATCAGAACAACAAATGCACTAAATAAAGATAGAATACTAAAAGCAGTAAGAGAAAAAGGCCAAGTAACATATAAAGGCAAGCCTATCAGAATTACACCAGATTTTTCACCAGAGACTATGAAAGCTAGAAGATCCTGGACAGATGTTATACAGACACTAAAAGAACACAAACTCCAGCCCAAGCTACTATACCCAGCCAAACTCTCAATTAACATAGATGGAGAAACCAAAGTATTCCACGACAAAGCCAAATTCACACATTATCTCTCCACGAATCCAGCCCTTCAAAGGATAATAACAGAAAAAAACCAATACAAGGACAGGAACCACGCCCTAGAAACAACAAGAAGGTAATCCCTCAACAAACCTAAAAGAAGACAGCCACAAGAACAGAATGCCAACTTTAACAACAAAAATAACAGGAAACAACAATTACTTTTCCTTAATATCTCTTAATATCAATGGACTCAACTCCCCGATAAAAAGACATAGACTAACAAACTGGCTACACAAACAAGACCCAACATTTTGCTGCTTACAAGAAACTCATCTCAGAGAAAAAGATAGACACTACCTCAGAATGAAAGGCTGGAAAACAATTTTCCAAGCAAATGGTCTGAAGAAACAAGCTGGAGTAGCCATTCTAATATCAGATAAGATTGACTTCCAACCCAAAGTCATCAAAAAAGACAGGGAGGGGCACTTCATACTCATCAAAGGTAAAATCCTCCAAGAGGAACTATCAATCCTGAATATCTATGCTCCAAATACAAAGGCAGCCTCATTCATTAAAGAAACTTTAGTAAATCTCAAAGCACACATTGCACCTCATACAATAATAGTGGGAGACTTCAACACACCACTTTCACCAATGGACAGATCATGGAAACAGAAACTAAACAGGGACACAGTGAAACTAACAGAAGTTATGGATCAAATGGATCTGGCAGATATCTACAGAACATTTTACCCTAAAACAAAAGGATACACCTTCTTCTCAGCACCTCATGGTACCTTCTCCAAAATTGACCACGTAATTGGGCACAAAACAGGACTCAACAGATACAAAAACATTGAAATTGTCCCATGTATCCTATCAGATCACCATGGACTAAGGCTGATCTTCAATAACAAAATAAATAATAGAAAGCCAACCTTCACGTGGAAACTGAACAACACTCTTCTCAATGATACCTTGGTCAAGGAAGGAATAAAGAAAGAAATTAAGGACTTTTTAGAGTTCAATGAAAATGAAGCCACAACATACCCAAACTTATGGGACGCAATGAAAGCATTTCTAAGAGGAAAACTCATAGCTATGAGTGCCTCCAAAAGGAAACTAGAAAGAGCACACATTAGCAGCTTGACAACACACCTAAAAGCACTAGAACAAAAGGAAGCAAATTCACCCAAGAGGAGTAGACGGCAGGAAATAATCAAACTCAGGGGTGAAATCAACCAAGTGGAAACAAGAAAAACTATTCAAAGAATCAACCAATCAAGGAGCTGGTTCTTTGAGAAAATCAACAAGATAGATAAACCCTTAGCCAGGCTCACTAGAGGGCACAGGGAAAGCATCCTAATTAACAAAATCAGAAATGAAAAAGGAGACATAACAACAGATCCTGAAGACATCCAAAACACCATCAGATCCTTCTACCAAAGGCTATACTCAACAAAACTGGAGAACCTGGATGAAATGGAGAAGTTCCTAGACAGATACCAGGTACCAAAGTTGAATCAAGATCAGGTTAATGATCTAAACAGCCCTATATCCCCCAAAGAAATAGAAGCAGTCATTAATAGTCTCCCAACTAAAAAAAGCCCAGGACCAGATGGGTTTAGTGCAGAGTTCTATCAGACCTTCAAAGAAGATCTAATCCCAGTTCTTCACAAACTATTCCACAAAATAGAAACAGAAGGTACTCTACCCAACTCATTCTATGAAGCCACAATTACTCTGATACCTAAACCACAAAAAGACCCAACAAAGATAGAAAACTTCAGACCAATATCCCTTATGAATATTGATGCAAAAATCCTCAATAAAATTCTTGCTAACCGAATCCAAGAACACATCAAAACAATCATCCATCCTGACCAAGTAGGTTTCATCCCAGGGATGCAGGGATGGTTCAATATACGGAAATCCATCAACGTAATCCAGTATATAAACAAACTCAAAGACAAAAACCACATGGTCATCTCGTTAGATGCGGAAAAAGCATTTGACAAGATCCAACACCCATTCATGATAAAAGTCTTGGAAAGATCAGGAATTCAAGGCCCATACCTAAACATGATAAAAGCAATCTACAGCAAACCAGTAGCCAACATCAAAGTAAATGGTGAGAAGCTTGAAGCAATCCCTCTAAAATCAGGGACTAGACAAGGCTGTCCACTTTCTCCATACCTATTCAACATTGTACTTGAAGTCCTAGCCAGAGCAATTCGACAACAAAAGGAGATCAAAGGGATACAAATTGGAAAAGATGAAGTCAAAATATCACTTTTTGCAGATGATATGATAGTATATATAAGTGACCCTAAAAATTCCACCAGAGAACTCCTAAGCCTGATAAACAGCTTCGGTGAAGTAGCTGGATATAAAATTAACTCAAACAAATCAATGGCCTTTCTCTACACAAAGAATAAACAGGCTGAAAAAGAAATTAGGGAAACAACACCCTTCTCAATAGTCACAAATAATATAAAATATCTTGGCGTGACTCTAACTAAGGAAGTGAAAGATCTGTATAATAAAAACTTCAAGTCTCTGAAGAAAGAAATTATAGAAGATCTCAGAAGATGGAAAGATCTCCCATGCTCATGGATTGGCAGGATCAACATTGTAAAAATGGCTATCTTGCCAAAAGCAATCTACAGATTCAATGCAATCCCCATCAAAATTCCAACTCAATTCTTCAACGAATTAGAAAGTGCAATCTGCAAATTCATCTGGAATAACAAAAAACCTAGGATAGCAAAAACTCTTCTCAAGGATAAAAGAACCTCTGGTGGAATCACCATGCCGGACCTAAAGCTCTACTACAGAGCAATTGTGATAAAAACTGCATGGTACTGGTATAGTGACAGACAAATAGACCAATGGAATAGAATTGAAGACCCAGAAATGAACCCACACACCTACGGTCACTTGATCTTCGACAAGGGAGCTAAAAACATCCAGTGGAAGAAAGACAGCATTTTCAACAAATGGTGCTGGCACAACTGGTTGTTAACATGTAGAAGAATGCGAATCGATCCATTCCTATCTCCTTGTACTAAGGTCAAGTCTAAGTGGATCAAGGAACTTCATATAAAACCAGAGACACTGAAACTTATAGAGGAGAAAGTGGGGAAAAGCCTTGAAGATATGGGCACAGGGGAAAAATTCCTGAATAGAACAGTAATGGCTTGTGCTGTAAGATCGAGAATTGACAAGTGGGACCTCATGAAACTACAAAGCTTCTGCAAGGCTAAAGACACCATCAATAAGACAAAAAAACCACCAACAGATTGGGAAAGGATCTTCACCTATCCTAAATCAGATAAGGGACTAATATCCAATATATATAAAGAACTCAAGAAGGTGGACTCCAGAAAGTCAAATAACCCCATTAAAAAATGGGGCTCAGAACTGAACAAAGAATTCTCGCCTGAGGAATACCGAATGGCAGAGAAACACCTGAAAAAATGTTCAACATCCTTAATCATCAGGGAAATGCAAATCAAAACAACCCTGAGATTCCACCTCACACCAGTCAGAATGGCTAAGATTAAAAATTCAGGTGACAGCAGTTGCTGGCGAGGATGTGGAGAAAGAGGAACACTCCTCCATTGTTGGTGGGATTGCAAGCTTGTACAACCACTCTGGAAATCAGTCTGGCGGTTCCTCAGAAAATTGGACATAGTACTACCGGAGGATCCAGCAATACCTCTCCTGGGCATATATCCAGAAGATGTCCCAACCGGTAAAAAGGACACATGTTCCACTATGTTCATAGCAGCCCTATTTATAATAGCCAGAAGCTGGAAAGAACCCAGATGTCCCTCAACAGAGGAATGGATACAGAAATTATGGTACATTTACACAATGGAGTACTACTCAGCTATTAAAAAGAATGAATTTATGAAATTCCTAGCCAAATGGATGGACCTGGAGGGCATCATCTTGAGTGAAGTAACACAATCACAAAAGAACTCACACAATATGTATTCACTGATAAGTGGATATTAGCCCAAAACTTAGGATACCCAAGATTTAAGATACAATTGGCTAAACGCATGAAACTCAAGAAGAATGAAGACCAAAATGTGGACACTGTGCACCTTCTCAGAATTGGGAACAAAACACCCAGGGAAGGAGTTACAGAGACAAAGTTCGTAGCGGTGATGAAAGGATGGACCATTTAGAGACTGCCGTACCCAGGGTTCCATCCCATAATCAACTTCTAAACGCTGACACCATTGCATACACTAGCAAGATTTTGCTGAAAGGACCCAAATATAGCTGTCTCTTGTGAGACGATGCTGGGGCCTAGCAAACACAGGAGTGGATGTTCACAGTCAGCTATTGGATGTATCACAGGGCTCCCAATGGAGAAGCTAGAGTAAGTACCCAAGGAGCTAAAGGGATCTGCAACCCTATTGTTGGAACAACATGATGTACTAACTAGAACCCCGGAGCTCTTGTCTCTAGCTGCATATGTATCGAAAGATGGCCTAGTCAGCCATCAATGGAAAGAGAGGCCCATTGGACTTGCAAACTTTATATGCCCCAATATAGGGGAATGCCAGGGCCAAAAGAATGGGAATGGGTGGATAGGGAAGTGGGGGGGCGCTATGGGGGACTTTTGGGATAGCATTGGAAACGTAATTGAGGAAAATATGTAATAAAAATATTAAAAAAAAAAAAAAAAAAGAACCAGGGGAATGCCAGGACCAAGAAGTGGGAGTGGGTGGGTAGGGGAGTGGGAGGGGGGTCTGGGGGACTTTGGGGATAGCATTTGAAATGTAAATGAAGAAAATACCTAATTAAAAAAAATAAATTGGAAAAAAAAAAAAGAAAAAAAAAAAAAAAAGTACATAGAGGAACTAAGGATTTAGGGTCTCTACCTGCCAAGACTAGACTTGGGGGAAAACGGTGGGTCTGTCTCTTTATGTATAAATCCTTCATCTATAGTTAGGTTTTCTTAAAACTCCATTCTTGGGTTAGGCAGAGAGCCTGGTTAATCCCCAACACAGAAAACAACTTTTTGAAAACCCATGTTCTTTAGAGTGCACAGCATATAAATGTGTAAGACTAAGTCCTTTGGGGAAACTGCTCCGTCAAAGGAGAGAAATGCACAGCATAGTAGAATTTCATAAAAGGGTAAATTACACTACAAAGTATCGTGAATGTGAAAGGTCTCACAGAGAGATACATGGAACAATGGTGGAACCCAGTCCAAGAATGAGGTCGTGGGAGGGGGAATCTGAGTGCTGCCAGAAAGGACCAAGCAAACAAGACCAGAGTCTTTGACCTCATTTCTTCAAAACCATGGAACTGTTCTTGGAATGTGCTTGTGTGCCCCTCCCAGCTGTTGTGGATGTGAGTAGTTTGTTTTAGATTGTTCATTACAACTGTCCATTAGTATTTGTTTATATACCTTTACAGAAAAACATGGTTTTGCCATGTGCAGCTTGCCCACCACCTGTGGCTTGTCCTTGTGATTGTACACTTCACTCAAGTGACTCTTTTTAACCCTTTGAGTATAAATTGTCTGATGCTCTGAATAAAGTTGGCTATTGCATAAGACTTTAATCTACCTCACTTTTAGAATTTGTTCCCCCGGGTTCACACCACCAATTAGAGCCATAAACAGAATAGTTCCATCTCTTTTACAGGGAAGAGAAAGAGCCCCCTACCGACTGCTCAGAGAACAGTTGGTAGACCCAGTTCCGTTACAGCAGTATCTGAATATCGGGTTTGCCTAGAGGGTCTAAGGACTGGCTCTGCAACCCAAAACCTTCTCCTGGTTCTTCCTACAAAGAAACACTAAGAGGATCCCAGCCAAGGAGGTAGAATTTACCCCAAGATCTGCTAATCCTGGCCTGCCAACATGTATCCAGCCGGTGGAAGCCTCCCAAATGCCTTCTGCCTGTGCCTCAACTTGTTTCCATAGTTCATGTTTCCTACAGTTACCTGACTTTGACATGTTCCAGTGATCAGTGTACCTCATGACCAAAATTTCCCTAAACTGGATGACTAACCAGAAATGTCTACCTCTAGAGCTTATAGGACAGACTTCTGGTAGAAGTCAGTTATGTGCGCCACTGTAGCAGAGAAAAACCTGGTAGACTCCCAGAATAAAAGAAGGCAGAAGGAAGGCTCCATAATTCCCAGGAAGCCTCCCAAGAAGTCAAGGCAGGAAGCACCGACCAGAAGTAAGTGCTATTAGGACTTCATGGTGTTGTCAAATGTCAGTGGTCATTTTCCCTCCTGAGTTTCTAGTCATTCCATTTCAGATATTTGTCATCATCAGAAAGAAGGCCTTAAATGTAAGGAACAAGAAGACCTGGACTCTCTAGTAGAGAAAATGACTGTGGAGCTGGGGGTAGCTGAAAAACTGTCTCAATAATCCACAGTCAAGATCAGGGGAAAGGTACCCAGCCACCTGCCACAAAAAGAGGGCCGTGTACTGGCATGAATATGCAGGGACTCAGCCAGTGGGAGACTAGACAGTACACACTAAGTGAGAAGGGCAATGAGCACAGAACACGCCACTCTGTGAGCTACACCTTACCAAGATCTGCCATCCACTGAACAAGCATGTGGACAAACGTGGCCAGCACATTGCCTCCATTGAGTGACGCTGCCACCCCTAGGTAGGTCCTGTTGAAGTAAGGGAAGAAGGCAACTGGGGCTGCAGGATCCGGAGTCTGCAGTGGCTGGAATCCCACAGGCATGGAGGCTGCCAGCTGGACCGAGGTGCTGATGTTGAGAACTGCACAAAGACAGCAGACAGAACTCAGCCCTACAGGGCTAACTCAGGGTCACACAGCATAGCATAATAGCAAAGTAAGGGAGGAGGAAAAACTGTGGCTCTGTTCAAAATCTGTGTGTTCTTGAATAGCACTTCTTTTTTTTTAAAGATTTATTTATTTATTATATGTAAGTACACTGTAGCTGTCTTCAGACACACCAGAAGAGGGAATCAGATCTCACTACGGATGGTTGTGAGCCACCATATGGTTTCTGGGATTTGAACTCAGAACCTTTGGAAGAGCAGTAGGGTGCTCTTACCTGCTGAGCCATCTCACCAGCCCCTGAATAGCACTTCTTTTAAGAGCCGTAGACAATTATCCCCACCAACTGAACTGAACTCAGCAATTTGTGTCTAATAAATAAAGCAGGAACAGAAACACATTACTTCCAGAACTAGCAGGTTTAGAAACCAAACTGAAGTCAGTGTTCAATTTCCTCATTTGCTGGGGGATCAGGAACTACAAGGCAAAAACGGCCGCAAAAGGCAATAAAGAACCTACAAGCCATGCCACAACAAACCCTCTAGCAAGGCTATGATAAGCTGGAAGCAGTGCATGGCCTACCTGCCTCTCAGCCAGGTTCCAGGGATGGGACCCCACCAACCCTGCCCTTGGATCCAGAGAATCCAACCACCCCAGAAGGGGCAGGGGACTTACTATGACTAGAAAGTCCTCCTCCAAACTCATGATGGTATTCTATTCCATTATGAGGTTAAGAAGGGCAGCCAGCAGGAACTTTCCAAGTTGAGTCAGATGGCTCACTGATAAATGGGTTTGTGGGTTATGGCAAGACCAGCTTTATTAAAAAAGCTAGCTCACATCAGCTAGTTTTCTGTCTCCCTATATGATGTCCCTTGTCATATCATGATCCAAGAAGAAGACTAGATACGACCTCTAGAGGCACAAGCTGAATAAATCTTTTTCTTTATAAATTTCTAGTCTGTGGCATTCAACTATAGCTTTATCCCAGAACACTCAATGTCATGGTTTTACGGGAGGGAAAATCCAGTTATGGTGTTGCATACTTGTATCCTAGGAACTCAAGAAGTAGAAGGAAATAGAGGCAGAAGAATAGAGTTCAAGGCCAGCATGGTCTACATTAGACTCTGCCAAAAAAAAAAAAAGAAAGAAAGAAAGAAGAAGGAAAGAAAGAAAGAAAGAAAGAAAGAGGAAGAGAAAGAAAGAAATAGAGAAAGAGAGAGAAAGAGAGAAAGAAAGAAAGAGAAAGAGAGAAAGAGAGAGAAAGGAAGGAAGGAAGGAAGGAAGGAAGGAAGGAAGGAAGGAAGGAAGGAAGGAAGGAAGGAAGAAAAACTTAGAAAACTTAGGAACTGGAGAGGTGGCTCTGTGGTTAAGAGCACTGACTGCTCTTTCAGAAGACTTGTGTTTTAAGGACAAGATAAAGTGGGTTCCTATAACTAGGACATGGAGGGTTCTGGGAGTGGCATGGAAGAGAGGACATAGAAACTCGAGTGCCATCTCCTATACAATGCCCTCCACATCCATCTCTTCAAGTGCATCCTTCGCTATATCCTTTATTATAAACCAGCTAATATAACTCTCTATAGAGAGAGTATGGGAATCTCAGCTTGCAGACAGTTGTTCAGAAGCCCAGACCAAACAGCCTTATGCTGGTGTGTGCCTGGGATGGGGCAGGAGACCTTCTCTTGACCTAAGCTCTCAACCTGTGGGATCTGAAGCTGTCTTTACCTAGAAGGCATCGGGGTTGAACTGAATGAGAGGACAATCAGCTGGTGTCTGCTGTTGCCTGGTTCATTGTTTGCTAGTGAGTAGGGAAACTCGATGCATCCAGTGTCTGAAGTGATCTGCGTTAGGGCCCTACAATAGGAAAAAGTTGGCCTTTCCCCATCTCCTAGGAACAGCCTTTACCACTAGCCATTTTAGAACATTTCCACCATTCAGAAAGGGAAATGCAGCCTGTAACAATCACACACCATGGCTCCTGGCAACCAACCATCCTCTCTCCATGATACGCCATGACATTGTGACATCGTCTATTAACGGAAGCATGTGACATATGGCTTTGTGCCTGTTTTTCACGCTTCACATTGTAGAATTCAACACTTCCATCTCTTTTAACTGTACAGATAACTGTATAGATAGACCACAGTTTCACACTCCATTCCGGTCACTTCCACTTACAGCTATAGTGAACAATGCCAGCATGAACTAAGGGGTTGGAGTGTTTGTGTGGATGTATGTTTCTAGTTCTCTTGCTGTGTCTCTAGGTCTGGAATCATCAGTCCTATAACTCCATATTTCACGTGTTAGAACCAACAGACTGTTTTCCAAAAGGACTATACCACTTTACAACCCCACTAGCATGTTCTTAGGTTTTTGTAGATTCTTAAAAAGAAACCAAATGAAGACCATGTCCTGACAGAAAGGGTTCTGCCCATAGCAGTGCATCAAATGCACCTTTCACTGACAAGTACACAACAGCGCTAGACCCCTCCTCTTGCCTCACCCCTCAGTTCTGACAAGGGAACCCAGGCCTCATGCATGCTGGGCAGGTGCTCTGCCTCTGAGCCATGGTGCTAGCTAATCTCTAATTTCTTGGTCATGGAGTACACAGAAAGAAAAAGAGAGCCTTCTCCCACTCCTAGCCCTAGCAGGAGTAAAGCCCAGGTGGTCAGGGATGAAGGTGTTTCCACCTTCTCCATACCTTAGGATGCTGAGCCTGTGGCTACACTGTGGGTCAAAGACCCTGAGTCAGAGCTGGCAGAGAGCGAACACCAGCATGAGTCTAAGGAGAGAAGGGAAGGCAAACTTACCTGCATCAGTCCTTTGGCTCATGCAGGAATAGACAGAGGCTTGTAAGTCACCCAGGGCTATGCCCACCTGTGTCCCCCTTGGGATTTCAAACCATGTGTGAGAAGTTCTGCCTGCCATGCTGCCTGGCTCTGCAATGTCGGGGAGAAGGTGGGTAGGAAAGCCTGCCATTTCCAGTCTGCAAAACAAAAGTGAGCCCTAGCGTTCGCGTGGTGTTTGGTCATGAGGCTTTTACCGGTTCCTGGAAACATAGTGCTACAGTTTACACACAGCAGAAGGGAGGACAGAATGCAACGTTATCAGAAAATGTCTTGGGTGTTTTTAAAGCCATGAGTTTTGGGTTTTGTAGATAGTGGACAAAAAGTTGAGATTCACCATGAAGTGGGGTTGTGGGACAACCAGTAGGGGACAAGAGCAGCCATCAGAAAACAGCGATAACTACAAGAGGGGAATGGGGTGGGTTAGAGATGAGTCAGGCTTCAAGGGCATTCCAATGCCTGTGTTTGAAGGGGCCACAAACCCTCTGCAAAGGGGACACCAGGGCCCCAGCACCACTAGCGTTGGTAAGCACATTCCGAACCATATCAGGCCCAGCAGCCATATGAACACCTGATGCATCCATTGCTCATGGTTAGTGAAGGCTGCATGAAACACACCAGAAAGGTCTTTACCTGAACTACCACCTGCTTTTAACTGTACCTCAGGGCTCAAAATTGAGACCCTGGAGGAAGTGAGCTCACAGGGCCCTGGAGTTCTGCTCCTGCAAAGGCAAACATTTCTGTAGAAAGATCTTAAAAGGCATCCCTCTGACAGACAGACTTGCTCGGTGCCCACTCTACTTTAAAACACAATAACCAGCAAAAGCTTCATGCCCCCACTGAAGCCCTCCCTCCAGGCACACCCTCCATCTGGATCCACCCACATGGTCATACTCACATGTCCAAGTTCCAGCTCTGGCTCTGGGTGTTAAAATAGCCCCAGCTAGCGGCGTTCTGGTCAGACATCAGGGGTCTTGGCAAGCCACACAGCATGGCAACCACATAGTCTTGAATGGTGCCAGCCACATCATAGGACTTCAGAAACTCCGGGCTGTTTGTCACACCAAAAACAATTCAGTTTAATCTAATGAGGATATGGAGACACATGCTGTACTTAGCTGTGAGCAGAGGGCACTAAGCATTATCAGGCCCAGCAGCCGTATGAACACCGTGTGGCACACAGCCACAACCCCACACACTGAGCCTCAATACTGTGAGTCCCTGGGAAAGGCTACCCCAGTCACTGTAGATAAGCTATCCTAAGTCATTGAAGTGGGAGACTTGGGGGAAGAAGCGATATGCCCAGGAAAGAAAGTCATGGCCTTGTCCCCTGTAACCCTGACTCCACTGTGAATTCAACTTCACAAGTCACTTGCCCTTTCTGTCTCTCCTTCTCTCTCCCTCCCTACCCCCATCCCCGATTCTGCTTAGAAGCAGATATCCAATGGTGATCTTCCACCAACAGAACCATTCCAGACCAAATCTGAACCTTGTGACTCCACCTTGCACCAGGCCACACTCGAGGCCAGGGCAGCAGGTAGAGAGATGCTGACTTGCTACATATGTGGTCCCTGCTGTTTCTCACCCCAGAAATCACATGCTGGTTCAAAGAACAATTGTCATACCTGTTTTTCAAAAGCCAGAAGATGGTTGCACAGCCAAATCCTGTGGCCACGCTGAGATGGGATTCTGGCTTGGGCAGAGAAGCTAGGAAACTACTGTTACAACGGCCATCCTGCCATGTGACCAAGTGGCTCACAGCTCTGGGCTCAAATACAAAGGCAGGCCCTCCCTCCATCCATTCACAGCCTGCAACAAAGGAGTTAACAAAAATGGAGAAACAGTACTGAGTGTGTATAGGCATATCCTCGAACCTCCTCGGCCTGTGAGTTTATAGCACAGACATCTCCACTCTGTGACAGCTTCATTCAGACATGGCTCTGATATCAGAGTGGCTGAGGGACCCTGGGCAAGCCACTCACTCCTTCCATGAGTCAAGCCTCTGTTCTGATTTTTCTTTCTCTCTTTCTTTTTTCATTCTTCTTGTGTGGAAGTGGGAGCTGGGGTGGAGTGGGAGTGTAGGTAGGGAAAGGTTGGGTTGGTTGGTTGTTTTGTTTGTTTGTTTGTTTGTTTGTTTAATTGGTTGGGTTTTCTGGAGGTTGGGGGTTGTTTGCTTGTTTGTTTTTGAGTTTTGGGGTTTGATTGGGTTTTGAGGGGTTTGTTTTCTGTTTTTTGGTTTTTGGTTTTGGGGGGCTTGGGGTTTTTTTTGGTTTTTTGGGTTTTCTTTTTTTTGTTTTTGTTTTTTGTTTGTTTGTTTGTTTGTTTGTTTTTCAAGACAGGATTTCTCTGTAGCCCTGTCTTCTATCCTGGAACTCACTCTATAGACCAGGTTAGCCTTAAACTCACAGAGATCCACCTGCCTCTGTTTCACAAGTACTGGGATTAAAGGCATACTCAGACTATTTTCTTCTTTGGTTTGGCTTATTAAATTCATTTCTAACTTGACACTGTACCCATCCACCCCCATAAGAGATGATGTTTAACAAACTCTCAGAGTCCCCTGCTCTTTGTGTCCTTCCAACCTCATGACAAAAGAGTTGGTACCAGAATGATCACCAAGACATCTTCTCTTTCCTTTTGTCCTGTGCCAACTGACTGCTGTTATACTACGGGTGGCACCCAGGGCCTGTTGAACACTGAACGCATGTTCTATGGCTGAGCCCCATTCCCAAGCCCAAGGTCACGGGTTTGTTTAAGAGGTCTGGCCAAGCTTATCTCATCCATCTCTTCTAACATCCTATGGAATTCCCTGTGCTCTGACTTAAATACTTTATCCAAAACAGCTTGCAGCACAGGTCTTTCTGCATCTGCAGGTCTTCGTGACTCAGAATGTTCCTCATGCTCTCACAGTTGAATGACAGCTTGATCCACTGGAACAGTCTAAGTTCAAAGTTCCCTTCCTTCAATGTTTAAAAACATTGAAGCTGTGGTAGATTCCCACAAATACTTTGCTGTATCTTCTGCTAAGTGGCAGTATCTAAATCTTATTCCCCTAGGTGTATGCTTACCTGGTGACTTATGTGACCAATAGACTATGGAGGGTGTCATAAATGGGGACAATGAAGGCTAGGTTATAACAAGTATTGTGGGCAAGGCTGAAGAGATGGCTCAGTGTGTAAGATCACTTACTGTGCAAGCAAGAAAACTTGAATTTCAAATCCACAACACCCAATAACTTGGACACTAGACATGGCCATCATACCAGCATTAGTGAACAGAGATGATTAGGTCACTGGGGCTCACTAGCTGGTTTGCCCAGGGAAGGGGGTGAGCTTCAGGTTCAATGAGAGATCTTATCTCAACAAATAATGAGGGCCAGTGAGATGACTCAGTGGATACAGGAGCAGGCCACCAAGCTCGAGGACCTGAGTTCAATCCCTGCCTCTATGGAGATAGGAGGCAACAGACTCCTAGAGATTCCACCACACACACAGTCAGAATGTGGCCTCAGTGCACATCTGTGTCCACACATGCAAACACACACATACAAACACAAAGGGTTATAGCCCACATCTCTCTCAGAGAAACCAGCCTCTGAGTACAAAGTCCAACTACCCTGCGGCCACTGTGCCAGAAAGTGCTTAAGCCACATGTAGACATCTAGCAGGCATTCACAGGGGAGCTGGCCTTGCAGCCTTCCTCATCAAGGTACTAGGCAGGCACAGAGTAAGGCCATCTAGAGCGAGTCTGCCCCCCCAACACACACACACACACACAGACACACAGATGGATATCAGCAAGTATCCTCCTTCAACACCACACACAAGAATCAGGCAGCTGAAGCCAGAGCATCATGAGCTGTGACTAAGTGGTGGCTGTCTGCAGGTCACTACATTTGGGGATAATTTGTGATGCAGAAATGGGGTGATCTCAATGTTGTTTTCCAGAGAGTACTGCTGTATGAAAAAGTCTTGTGGTCTAGTGGCTCCTTTTTCTTTGTGTGGGATCTGACTTGGGGCTTTGTGAGCTTTTAAATTTTCTGTCTTTGAAGTCCTTAAAAGTTCACTGGAACAGAACTGTCTGTGGGGTTTGGTACATACTCCTCACACCCTTTCAGTCTGGGGTATTCCATCTTATTTTGTCAATTAGGAGAAGTTCTTTATTATTTCTTCAACTATTTCCTCCTCTCCACTTTCATATTTCTTTCTGGGTCTCATACTATTCAGATGTGAGTGTTTCTGTTTATGTCCTCTGTCTGTCTTGAACAGACAGACCAAGAGATGTTAGAAGATAGACAGTAGATAGATGATTGATAGATAGATAGATAGATAGATAGATAGATAGATGATAGATCGATAGATGATAGATAGATGATAGATAGATAGATGATAGATGATAGATAGATAGATAGATGATAGATAGATGATAGATAGATAGATAGATAGATAGATGAGAGATAGATGAGAGATAGATAGATAGATAGATAGATAGATAGATAGATAGATAGATGATAGATAGATAGATAGATAGATAGATAGATGATAGATAGATGATAGATAGATAGATAGATAGATAGATAGATAGATAGATGATAGATAGATAGATAGATAGATAGATAGATAGATAGATAGATAGATGATAGATAGATGGTAGATAGATGATAGATAGATCATAGACAAAGATGGAGCGATAGATGAGAGATAAGTGAAGATAGCTAGATGATAGATAGATAGATAGATAGATAGATAGATAGATAGATAGATAGATAGATAGACAGATAGATGATAGATGAATAATAGACAACAAATAGATCACAGACAGATAAATCACAAAAAGATAGATAATACATACATACATGATAGACAGATAGATAAAAGATGGGTCAATGGATAAATGACAGATGGACAGATGGATAATAGATGGTAGATGGATAGGTAGGCAGATAGATGATTGATAGATATTTGTTCTTTCAATCTTCCTTCTGACAGGTCTTCAGTCTTAATTACTTGTGTATTTATTTATTTGTGGGTGTGAACCCGGGTGCACATGCATCTGTACATCTGCATGCCAAAGTGAGTGTGAAGATCATAGAACAACTTGCAAAGTTGGTTCTCTCCTTCTGCCCTGTGGGTTCTGGGGGTCAAACTCAGGTTGTCAGGCCTGGCAGCAGAAGCCTGTAACCACCAAGCCATCTCACCAGGTCCATGACAGATCTCAGTCTGACCTTTTAGTCTGATATTTGTTCTAAAGTTTCATCCATTCTATTATTAATTTCTCTGTTTCGCCTACCGTGCTTTTCACACCTAATTTTCGTGGTTCTTTTTCGTTAATTTTGCCTTTTTGAGACAAGGTCTCCTTGTGTAGCCCTGGCTGTTCTAGAACAAGCTCTGTAAATCAGGTTGACCTGGAACTCACAGAGATGTGCCTGCCTCTGCCTCCCAAGTATTGGGATTAAAGGCGTGCACCACCACTACCCAGCCCTGATTCTTATTATATGTTCCTTTGTGGTGTCTTGCTGACATATCTCCCTTTAATACTGTTTAGTATATGTGCTGGCTAGTTTACAGCAACTTGACACAAACTGTAGTCAGTGGAGAGCAGGAAACCTCAATTGAGAAAATGCTTCAATAAGATCAGGGTGTAGGTGAGCAGGGAGGGCATTTTCTTAATTAGTGATTGATTGGAAAGGGCCCAGCCTGTTGTGGATAGGGTCATTCCTGGGCTGATGGTCCTGGGGTCTATAAAAAAGCAGACTGAGCAAACCACAAGGAGCAAGCCAGTAAGCATCACCCTTCCATGGCCCATGCATCAGCTCCTGCCTCCAGAAACCTGCTGTTTGAGTTCCTGTCCTGACTTCCTTTGCTGATAACTGTGATGAGGATGCTTAAGCCAAATAAACCCTTTTCTCCCCAGATTGCTTTGGCTAAGGTGCTTCACCACAGCAATGTTAACCCTCACCTAGGGTGCCAAATTACATTTTGTAGACTGGGTCTCACTATGTTACCCAGGCTGGCCTCTACCACACCACCTTCCTGCCTGATCCTCTTGAGTGCTAGGATTACCAGCATGCACCACTATACCCGGCTAATATGGAACTAATTTTAAATTCTTAGTGTCTCCTAGTCTAAGAGTTCTGTCTTATACAATCAGATTAACCCAGTACAATATTTTCCTTGAGGAAAACTTTTTCACGTGTCTGTTATCCTAGTCTGTGAGCTCAGCAACACTGGTTACTCCGCCCAGGAACATCTGTGGGGCAGGTCTTGCCCTAAAGTACAAAGGAAGGATGCATGGATCCTGGGTGGATCTATAGGCAATCTATCCGTGCCACACAAATTGTCTCCTCATGCCAGGGCTTCCCACCTGGCCCCCAAGATCAAATGCTGGTAAATGAACCCTTAGATGCTAAGTCACCAACTCTGGAGCTGGATGAGGACAACTCCTTTTCTCTAACACCTTCCTTGATCCCTGGAGACACCCATGTTCCTATGGGACTGTGGTGGCCTGAGGAAGCCAGAATTCCCCTGGCTGGCTGTCTCTTACCCAGACCAAACTACCACATACATTCACAACAGATCAAATGAGTCCACATTACCCCAAGGTTTGTCACAGTGTTCTCCCATTTTGTGGGTTTTCCCCCTCTTATGATACCTCTGAAACCAATCATGGGAACAAAGGTAGTGTTAGCTCAGTATCTTGGTGACAACCATTTGGAAATTCAGAACTAGAAAGCACTTAGAACGCTGCACTTCTGGATCCTAGTGTTTGTGACACTTTTATGACGGGTTCTCGAAAGGATTAAAGGTGAGATTCTGGGTGGAATCCCATGTGTGGTCAGTCTGTGTGACACTGTCTACATTAAATGAGAGGATACATTAAGAGCACATAGAGTTGGGGCTAGGATGTCTCCCAAAGTTCGTGTACTAAAGGCTTGGTTTCATCTCATACTGTTGAGAGGTGATAGAAGCTTTAAGAGATGGAACCTAGTGGGAGATCTTTAGGTCATTGATAGTGTGTTCTCAAGAAGAGATTGTGGCGGGTCAGGGGGTGCAGAAGAGACTGCTCAGCAGTTAAGAGCTCTGGCTGCTCTTCCAAAGGTCATTAGTTCAATTCCCAGCAACCACATGGTGAGTCACAACTATCTATAAAAGGACCTGATGATCTCTCTTCTGGCATGCAGATGTACATGCAGACAGAGCACTAACATACATAAAATACATAAATAAATAATTCTTTAAAAAAAAATAGATGGGGGTGACTAGAGAGATAGCTCAGCGGTTAAGAGCACTGACTGCTCTTCCAAAGGTCCTGAGTTCAAATCCCAGCAACCACATGGTGGCTCACAGCCATCTGCAGTGGGATGTGGTGCCTGCTTCTGGTGTATCTGAAGACAGCTACAGAGCACCCATATAAATAAAATAAATACATCTTTTATTTAAAAAAAAAAAACCTGCCAGCCATTCTCATTAAAAAAAAAAAATAGCTGGGGACACATGTTGCAGATAGAGGAAACAATGAGATAGCAAAGATTCTAAAGGGACCTGGTCAGTCAATCTGTCTGTCAGTATTCCTGACATGCAGCCCAGCAAATGGAGAGTACAGGTGGAAACTGGGGCATCTGGGACCTACAACATCTGCCTGGTGTTATGTGTCCCTTCGAGGTGGGGACAGGAATGGGCCGTTTCTCCACTGATAGCCTTCCCACAGCTGCACTGCCTCCTGAATCTAAATGTGGGCTTCTTACCTCAACCCCTTCATCTGTCTCCAAAACTCTTTTGATCCCATCTTTACGTTGTTTGAATTGTAATTTTATTATAAAACAAAAATGGAATGCTTATAATGTGCCATAGAGTGACACACTTTAAAGATAGTAATTCACTTACTCTATGTGGTAATTATTTTAGTGAGTATGGATGTTTCGTCTACCTGTGTTATCTGTGCACCACATGCATGCAGTACCTGTGCATGCCAGAAGAGGGCACAAGATCACACTGGGACTGGGATTACAGACCACTGTGAGCAGCTCTATGGGTGCTGAGAATTGATTCTGTGATTGTTATCCCCACATAAGAAAAAAATGAAGCAGGATGCTTTTAAATTTTGCCCAGCTTCACGGGCCCGATGATCAGTTTGGTAGAATCAGGAGTGTAAATCTAAGAATAAGAAGCCTGTTCCTAGAATCTGACCCACTGGGTCCCTCCTCTCCCCATCCCTCCTTTCTTCTTCCTTCTCTTTGGTAGAGAGCTGTTCTATTTTTGAGCTTTTAATGACATAATAAATAAGCATATTCTCAATTTTTTTTTTAAAAAAAATCTTCAAATATTACAGGCAGGGCAAAGGTCCTCCTTGCCCATCCCCCCCTTCTTATCACTGTATTCTCACTGTCTATTGTTGACACTCACACAACAGGTTTTGTTTTGTGGAGTTGGCCTGGGTGTATCTGTCTAAACAAGAATACTCTACTGTATCTGTCGCTGCCCAATAACATGCTTTGAGTTCTCTGTGTGTCAGTACGCTTGAATGTGCCTTATTCTAATAACCAAATGTCATCCCACAGCATGGGCCAGACTGCGTGTAATGAGGTTCTCCCCCCACCCAGGTGAATGTCACATTTTTACCATCATAAACAAAGTTGCAGTGAAGGGCGGTGACAATGCCTCCTCCAAAACTTCTCCTGGACCTGTTCCAAGAAGTACAATGTCTGAGACACAGCAGCCACATTTTTTTTTAAACGGGCCTTGCCAAGCTGCTCTCCAAAACAGCTCTGCGAATTTACACCAGTTCAATACCGGCAGCGACATTTCTAATACACCAGTTTCCCGCCCCTTAGACAACTCTTGATATTCCCATGCCTTCTGGTTTCTCTCAGCCCAGTGGGTGTAAAACGATGTCTTATGGTTGTTGACATCTGCATTCTCCTAATTGCAGGTGACACTGAGTATCGTCTCCTCAGTAGCTCCTCTTGCAGGGACCCTTGTTGGTCAGAACCCTTAGTCCCTCTGACTTTCTTTTGCTGGTCGTCTGTCCTTCGCCTACTCTACATTAGCAGATATTCTTATCCCACCTGTGGCTTGCCTTTTAGCTTTGTTTTATGGTCCCTCTTTCTCTCCCTCTTTTACTGAGCCTGAAAGTGGACTCTGAAAACAGGTCTAACCACAGGCCTTGCAGAAATGCTTATCGCTCGCAGTCCTCCCACTAGACTGCCTGTGTCCTCACTGAAGCACTTAGCCCTCTGCAGACGTCTGACCATGCTGGCCGTGTGGTGGAAGGGACGGGTTTCTACACTCAACTGCTATGTCTCCCAGGGGGACAGTACAGGACCTGCATGTGGTAGGTACTAAAACCAACCTGAATTATGGCCACCATTAAAAATGGCACAACTTGGTCCCAAAGCTGACTTTGCTGGACTCCATCAACAGGAATCAGCAGCAGTAAACACGCTTCCTCCTTCCCAGAAGCACAAGCCAAACAAGAAGGCAGCAGGCTGGCTCCGTGAAATTTTAAGCAGCACTTCCAGTGATGTGGCTGATGGTTTGTGTGGTTGGTACCGAGTCCAGAAGACACGAGAAAAGAAGGCAGAGATGACCAGACCACAATCATTAGATCTCTGCTCTCCCCTTTAGGAAGGGTTTTAGTATTAAAAGGACATTTATTCTTGTTAATGAAGAATTAGAGCACTGAAAAAGCTTTTACAACCTAGACTCCCTAGGAGAGGTCGCTCTGGCGCCCTCATTCCCCTCCTGCTGGTGCTTGGAGCCAAGCAGTCAGCTTGTCTGAAAGGACCTGACAACCGGCAGACAGGGGAGGGAGGGGCTTCCTAGATACCCAGCCCTGTAGAAGGGACAAGGCTAGACATCACTAGACAAGGTGGGTCACCACTCACATAGCCCAGGGAACCTGAGTTGCTGAGTCCCAGGCAGAATGAATCCAGCATCCCCTCCTTCTAACCACCTCAGCCATCAACCCAGGTAGCCACTTCTCTGCTTGTAGTGTCTACGCTCGGCCAGGTGCAGTGCCACGAGTCTGGGGGGGGGGGGGTGCAAAGACTCCACCTCAATAAATAAATAATAAATAAATGACACCCATCTGCACTCAAATGGGTACTATTTCTGAGGCTGAGTGATAGTTTTATAATATAATATAACTATCCTTTCTAGTTTATATCTATATGATATTTTCTATCATTTTTTTTTTTAAAAGTAATGCCAAGCAACTCAAGGAGTTGACGAGTTGCTGTAAGGCCCATTCCTTCTGTGGACATTTAGTTGGGAAGTCTCTCCCTTCCCTAAACACTGCTCTCCTGTGGTTCTGGTCTTTCAAAGCTCGGTGTGAGAAATGGGAAGGCCCTGGATTGCTGCTGTGTGGCCCGAGCATGTTATTCTAACCTCTCTGAACTTCCTGTTCCCCATCTGCACAGTGCTGGCAGTCACACGCATCGCATCATAAAGCTGTTGAGAAAGACAGGTGAGGTCATGCAGGAAACATCTGTAGCCTGACACCTGGCACCTGAAGTGCTCTTGCCTGGCACGGACTCCTCCACAGGGTCACACAGAATGGGTCACCACCTTTGCACTGTCACAGGCTTCCCTCAGATGACAGATGAAGGGATGCTTTGTGGGTACATGCTTAGCATGCATGAGGCCTTGGGTCCTATCCCCAGGACCAAGTAACAAGAAAATAATAATAATAATAATTAATAATAATGTTTTGCCTGTTAAAGTGATAGCAACTAGAATTATGTGAAATTATGTAAAGATTAGAAACTCTACCCAGCTGTGGCTGCTAGCACAGACCTGTAATTCCAGCTACTTAGGAGGTTGAGACAGGAAGGTCTTTTTTTTTTCAGCCTGCCTAAGCGATTGTGAGTTCAAGGCCAGCCTAGGCAATTTATCTAGTCACTATCTCAAAATAAAAATTTAAAAAAAAAAAAAGGAATTAGGGCACAGTTCAGTGATAAGAGTACTTGCCAGGTCGAATCCCTAGAAACCACAAAAGGTTTCCAAGGACCATCCTAGGTAGTTAGAAGTACAGGCAAGAGGATCAGGTGGTCGAGACTAGTGTTAGCTACATAATGAGTTCAAGACCAACCTGAGCTCTATGAGACCAAATCTAAAAACTAAAAAATAAATAAACAAATAACTAAAAACTATACACAAGGGCAACAAGATGGCTGAACAGCTAAAAGTAATAGACAAGACTTACCACCTGCATTCCATCCCTAGACCTACAGTAGAAAAGAACACACATACACACACACTCACACACACACCACATGAACATAATAAATTAAATTATATATATATATTTTTTTTAATGCTCGAATCCAGTTTCCACTGGTATCTTGTCCAGTTACAGCTAATCCTGTTGACCCTGACACAATCAAAAGATAGCTATGGGAAATCCTCTCTACTAAATCCTGAGGAAAATTCAAACTCACTTTCTCCTCTGACGTCCACAAGTAACATACAAGGATACACAAGCAGACAGTTTGAGTCTTCATCACACATTTGACCCAGACAAAATATACACAAAATGCAGGTGACAGCCTATGATATGCTGTTCTGAGGAGCAAGGCACTATACCCATGCCAGGACAACCTGACCCTGGTCCAAAAGCCCTTTCAAGCCCTGTTCTTGTCAAGTGACCACAGCATGAGATCATTACCCACACCCAGCATACCTTGGCCTGCTTTCCAAAATAGGATGCCATGCATCTGTCCCGACACTCCTATGCCCCCGACTCTCCGGAGCTGCTGCCGGGGAAGGGCGTCAAGGCATTCATTTAGGGCTTGGATGATTCTAGTCACATCCTGCTCCCGCCCCTAGAAACAGAACAGGACAGGGTGGACATGGGCAGACAAACAGACAGAAACCAATGAGGGAAGGCCTCCAGGGATCTCTTAGAGAGAAGAATCATTCCCAAAATATGGACCTGAAGGGTCTAGCTAGCTCCAGCTGGGCTGGCCTGAGACTTGTCCAACAAAGGCCCATTCCCCCACACAAGGGAGGAAGCACAGCATTGGACAGTTCAGCTGACATATCAAGCTCTGCTGAGAAAAGCCTATTCCACCGTCAATAGGAGAAATAAGCAGAGGGTCTCCAAACAAGGAATTTGGAAGGGTAGGGCTGGAGACAGAGGGAAGTATCTGGCAGTTCGGTGGCAGATGAAATTCCCCTCCCTCCCCTCCATTCCTGGTGGGCTGGAATGAATGACTGCACACAGATTCAATAGGAGAAAATGCAAATAGATTTATTAAGAAGCAAGAGGACAAAAATAAAGAAGTAGATCACAGTGTGGAGAGAAGCAGAGGTGACGAGGACCCACTGGAGTTTATATTACCACTCATTGGAGGAAGGAAGGAAGAATAGGGAATGTGGAGAAGTTGGAAAGTTCTACATGATAATGGAGGAGGAGAAGTTAGCTGGTAAGATGAGTCTCTTCGGAACTCAAACGAACCCAAAGGATGGAGATTAATTACCGAGAAAGAGAAGTTTCTGCATGAGGGCTACATTGCTCAGTCTTCCCTACTGAGCCTGAGGGCGAGCTTTCAAGTGAGATAGAAGGCAGGTCTAGTGCCCTTGTAGGTTGGTCTTTATGGGGGACAAGGAGGGGAGTGGGACAAACCATCTTGCCCTATTGCCCAGGCTGGCTCTGAACTCCTGTCCCAGCGATCCCCCTTCCAGCCTCGGCCTCCCAAGGAGCCAATATCCAGCTTGCAGCTTGGTCTTGGCACAACTAAGAGAAATGGAGAAGTCCACGTGTTTGAGTGAGGAGAGACTAGGCTAGGACCTTTCATTTCCCCTGTATCAACATTCTCAGCATAGCAAAAAAGGTGCCATACTGGGGGGATGTCATCCTGCCGGGAACAAACCGACGGAAGCATAGTCAGGATAGCTCTTAGCCTAGCAGGTCAACACAAAGGAAAACCAAAGAAGGAAGATAAGTAAGGGTGAGCTGTGGATGGAGTGGACTGTGTAAAGAGCATATCCTGAGCAGACAGCCCCAGACCCTAAACAAGAAGCCAAGTACACAGCAGTGAGAGGCACAGAGGAGGTCCACACCTGTGTGTAATCTACATAGAGGAAGAAAGACCAGAAGGAAAAGGGAAAAGAAGTAAGTGGGTCATTTGCTTACGACATGGTCCAGTGTTAACCATATATGTCCAGTCTGCACTGAAATGTTTCATATGTATAAGTTACATCTGAGGGCAGAGGAGATGGAGGTCAGTCAAGTGCTTGACTTACAAGCATAAGGACCTGAGTTTGATCCCTGGAACCCATGTTTTAAAAAGTCTGGTGCTGTGCTGTGTACTTGTAATACTAGCTAGCACTGGGGAGGCAGAAACAGGCTGATCCCTAGGGCTCTGGAGCAACAACCAACCTATTTGTCAAGCTCCAGGCCAGCAAGAGATACTTTAAAAGAGGTGAGGCAGTCATGGATAAAACCTGAATGCAGTGCAAGGTTGGCCTCTGGCCTCTGCATGCATACACATACACATGTGCACACACACTAACTAGTTCAGAGTTAATATGAATAATGCATAATATCTCATTAGCATATCTCTACTGTTGAATGTTAAAAAGATATTTTGTATACATTAAGTAAATATACATAATGAAAATTAATTTTATCCCAGCACTCAGAAGGCAGAGGCAGGTAGAGCTCTGTTACATAGCAAGTTCTTAGCCAGTCAGTTCTACGTAGTTGGTCTGTCTCTAAATAAATAAATAAATAAACAACTTTTAAATTAAATTAATTTTGCCCATTCCTTTTGCTTCTTTTAAAATAGCTACTCGAAAGCTGAAAATTACATGTGTGGATCACATGTGTGATTTGCATTTCTGTTGGACAGTGGTAGTTTAAAAGTTCCCAAACAGCCATCAGATGGCGCATCATCTCAGGACAGAGGGGCCTCTGTTTAAAACGAGTCCAGGGTGAGTGAGTTGTGAGGGTGGAGAGCACGGAGGAGGAAAATGAGCCAGCTGGAAGGCAAGACAAGGAGGTTGTGTTCAGCAGTTCATTTTAGGGTTGAGCTGGAGCAGGGGCAGCCCTGGGACAATGGGCACACCCATACTGTAACAGGAAAGCCATTGTTGCTGCTCTTTCTTAGTTGAAAACATCAGTAGGTCCATACCCAGATCAAGCCCTAGAACTTCAGACTTGAAAAGAGTGCTCAGCAATTCACTCAAAGCCACTCACCCCTGCACCCTACAGCTGAGGAGCCTGAGCCAGAAACAAGCAACCAAGAGAGTCTGTCTCCCTCCAAAACCTTGTATTCTAGCTGCATGGGGTGGAACACACCTGTAATCTCAGCTAAGTGAGGAAGATCCAAGTTTGAGGCCAGCAAGACCCTATCTCCTAACAGAGTGTGGGGGTTGGGGAGAGAGACATCAGTTTCACAAGAAAAGGGCAGTGCCTGAACCCATTATACTATAATCCTTGGCCCAGCTCCTCACTTCCCCAGGATCAGAGCCAACTTCTCCATGTCGTAATTCATGAAGTCAAATAGTCATTCTAAGATGCCCTGAGGCCCCAACCAAATTAAATGTGAAGGCCTCTGGGAAAATTAGAAGTGATCCCACCAAATACAGACCCTTGGCAAGAGCATTTGAGACATGAAGCTCAAATGTGGGGTACTGCACTCAGCCCAGGTTTCTGGCTGGAGGAAGCCTTAGTGATCTGAACCTAGTTCAGATCAGAGAACAAGTTGAGGCCAAGAAAAAAGTGAGAGGTTACACTCTCACCTTGACATTCATATCTGTGAATTCACTGACTATAAACTGACCCTTTCAGGAAACAAATAGGAATGGAATCTGAGGCCATTCTGAGTCTATTTATATCATCTTCCAAAGGAGTCCACTGTCTTTAATTCATTGCATTTGTTTTAAAAGTATGTTTGTGTGTGTGTGTGTGTAGTGTGTGTATATATATATGCATGCATGTATGTGTGTATATATATACTGTATGTGTGTGAACATATATAGTATATATGTGTATATATATGTACATATATGTAAATATGTATGTGTATATATTTATATAGTGTGTGTATATATGTGTATACATGTATGTGTGTGTGCACACAAACGTGTGCCTGTCATGGGGCACATGTGGCAGTCAGGGGGCAGCTTTTCTAAAGTCAGTTCTTTCCTTCCATGGTAGGTTCTGAAGACAGAATTCAGGTGGCCAGGCTCACTCAGCAATTGCTATTACTGCTGAACCATCCTGTGGACCCCTGGATATGTACTTTTCTATCTTCTAGTTTTCAAAAGCCAGTGGTTGTAGTGTATAATCATCAGTCTGATTCTTTTCTAAAATTTTCATCAGTTTATCTCAGTGTCTTCCCACCTGCTTTGACAACTTTCCTCCAGAGATGCTCAGCAGGGGCTGGAATTCTTTGAGTAACCAAGTGAAATTATCAGTTTACTTGCACTTCTACGGCATGAGGGAAGCCTAATGCTACGTCTCATTTCCAGAGCACAACCTGCCTACGGGGTGGGGTGGGAAATGATGCCTGAACTAGAGGGCACAGGGCCATGAGCGGCGAGCGTGATAGTCAGGCCTGTGGTTATCACTCTGAAAGCAAGTCCTCTCAGCTCAAAGTACAAAAAGTGATGGGCGGAGAGTAGAGGGATCCAGCGCCATGGTCAGGGGCCCCAGAAAAGCCAGAGAGCGGGAAGATCGGTGCCAGCAGGTGGGAAAGCTCCCTGGGCAAAATCTAACGGCTTAGCTTGAGCTGCAGCAGGCTTTGAGGCCCTGGAGGAAAGGGCAGCAGGCCTTGGAGGTCCGACAGACTGGGCAATCTCGGTTACTTCTCCGCGGGAAGGTGTTGCCCGAGATGCCCCCAGGGTCGTCCCGGGGCGGCAGCTCCAGGGCTCTGCCTCACCTGGGGCCCGGCCACCGCGCTCTCAGTCTCTGCCTTCGCAGCCCGGGCGCAGCTCGCCAGCACCACGAACCCGGATGGGAGGCTGGGTGCAGCCTCTAACAGGGCGGCCTTCACAGACGTGGTGCCCAAGTCGATGCCGAGAGTGACAGGTCGCGAAGCCATGGCAGTGGTGACAGCACAGCTCGGTGGCTTGAACCGCACGCCGAGGAACACTTCACCCTGGAGGGCAGTAAGGGGGCGGAGCTTTCTTGTCAATCTTTTAACCGCTTCTATTGGTCGAGGAAAGCAGACACCACGCGCTCCTCGCAGCGGCCTCCGGCGATAGGTGAAGAGACGACAGAAGGCGGGATCTACTGGTCAGAGGTTCCGGGATAGTGCCTGGGGTCCCAGGGTCTTCACCAGGGAGTACAGGGTTTCAAGGAGACAACAGAGACTTCGAGAACCCTGCTTCCCCTATAAGAGAATAAATCGCCCCTCACATCCGAGCCCCTGTCCCTGCCAAGGTGCCTATGCTCTTCCGCCCTTCCACCCTTCCCTCACCCCTACCAAGCGTTATCATCCTGTATTCGTGAAAACTACAACTTCCAGAGCTCCTTGCACAGGGCTCGCGGCTTCAAGTCAGGTGGTTCAGGTCAGGTGACAGCTGGCCCCTCTTTCACACAAAGTCGGCGGAGCTCAAAGAGTCCCTTACACTCCTAAGCGGTTTCTGGTGCGAGATTGTAGCTTTCCGTGAGGTCGGTCCACCAAGCCTGGGAAGCTGTCAGGTGAGAACCATCGCGACCGGGACAGCTACCCCCTTTTCTGGTAGGACACCATCCACCCCAACAGACATCAGCCCCGCACCTCAGAGGGGCAACCTACGCTACCAGAGGGGCAGCGCCTGGGTTTCTAGCCTCTGGCCCCAACCCAGGCCCGCACATCCCTAGGTTGTAGGGCCAGGGTGTTGGTGAGCAAAAACACTGACACCGACTGACAGCTGGTGTTGGTGGCACTATTCGGTATGTGGCGCCGCCTGAATCTGGCTTAGGAATGTGCAGGTAGGTAACTTGGGGTTGGGGGTAAATTCTGCTAGGACCATTCCAGGAGCTCGTGTTGATTCTCCCAGAGAATGAGAAGGTACCTGGATCTTGTCTTTTTCAATAATATTGAGGAAAATAACTATCTATATGCTCTGTGAGAGCTTGCTGGGAGCCCTGGGTGGCAGTAGTAATAACATTACCTCATTGTTTCTCAACTTTTTGTTATCTTATCAATCCACCTCAAACTTTTAATACAGCTGGTAAGCTCTATTTTTTGTGTGTGTTATGACGTTTGGGAGAGAGATAAGCAATTATTACAGCTATTTTTTTCAGACCTCCAGAGCCTGTTTTAGCCCCTTTGAGGATGCATGCCTTGTATTTCATCTCACTATAATTCTGTGGTGTAACTATACCACTGTCCCAGTTTCCCCATTAAGAAACATAGGTTAATAAGTATTTCAGAATCATACAAGTAAACGGGAAACCTGGGACCTAGATAGTTCATCTCCAGGGAACATATTCCTTGTCGAATCTGTGCTATCCCTTGAGGAATGCGAGTCTCCCCACTCTCATGGATTATGGCCAATTAGGTCCACGGGGGAGGGCGGGCAGTGGGAGCAGAGACAAAGAGTGATGGGCATGGTTTTGGAAGCCCTGTGAGTGGGTATGGTGAATGACCACTCCAAGACAAGCTTATAAAGTTTTGGGGACTGACGGTAGGAACATCCAGGATAGTCAAAGGTCATTGGCTGAGGGCTTAGGGTACAGAGATGCCCCATTAGCATGGGGAAGCATTTCGGGAATCTCAGGTGCTCACCGAACAGGTTCTTATCAAGAGGAAGGAAATTGATCCTGGAATCTTACTAAGGCTATGTGATATTCATCAGGTAGAGACCTGTGTTGGGGCTTCGAATTCCCCAGACAAGGTCAGAGAATGAGAAGTTCCACTTATGCTGAACCCATGGGCTATCCAGTCATGGTGGACCTCCACCTTAATTAACAGAGTTTTCCCACAGAGGAAGCTCTAGGTTATGGACCAAGAACAGGACTACCTCAGACACCTGACTAAGGGAAGCTGCCACAGGAGATCTCTTGTGGGGGATAGTAGAGGCTCTTAAAAGTGTGCCATCTGATTGAGGTGTGCAAGATGGTAAACACACACACACCAGAAGATGGGCATGGCAAGTCTTGTAACTTTGTCTTGTAACTTTTTACAAGCCTAGTTGTGTGTTTGACCAACTGATCTTTTTAGCATAGTAGGCGCCATCAGTTCTGGGTTTCTCCTTCAGAGATGCCTTAGCCTTTAGCACTAGGGGACATTTTGCTGACAGAGTGTTTGAATTTCACTTGGAAGCAGTCCATATCTTCCAAGAAGTAATATTTATTTGTTTGTTTATTATGTATATAGCATTCTGCCTGCATGTATGCCTGCAGGCCAAAAGAGGACATCAGATCTCATTACAGATGGTTGTGAGCCATCATGTAGGTGCTGGGAATTAAAGTCAGGACCTCTGGAAGAACAGCCAGTGCTCTGAACCTCTGAGACATCTCTCTAGCCTAAGGTTTTTTTTAAAGAGAAGTACACTGCCAGTGGTTGGTTGGTTGGTTGGTTGGTTGGTTGGTTGGTTGGTTGGTTTTCCTGTTAACTGGCTGCAGAAAGCAGCTGAGGGAAAAGTGCAGGCTGTGTTCACATCCTCGGAGTAGGACTTTATACAACCCACGTAGCTGCTCTGAGTGGCTTTGCCTATTACATGAAACATAGATAGGTCCTCTCCGGGGTCTCCTTCCCAGAGGTTGTGATGCCAAGCCTGTGAGGTCAGAGGTGTGGAGGAGAAACCCTTTATGAACTGTCTCCCTGTCATGGGTCAGAGAGCATGTTGTCCATCAAGAGCTGAGCTAATCTAACCTTAACATGCCTTTCTCTTGCTCTTTCTTCCCCCTAGTTCTGAGAAGTCAGAGACCATGAGGAGGAATTGGCTGCTTATTTTGACCCTTTTTCTCTTGATGTTCATAGAGAAGTGTGGTAAGTTTAAGACTGACTTCTCAGCTTTGTAAAAATGAAATTGTTCAGAGTAACTTTTTTATTTATTTAATGCCTCTATTGTATTAATAGTATGTTGTCTCAGCTTTTCATACATAGGCATATTGTGGTGGGTTTTAATTTTGTTAGGGATGTAATTTTCTTCTCATACTATTGATATAATGTGATAATTTTTTTCAAGAACCGAACTTAAAGGATTATTTGTAAAGAGTAACCTCTTTGTCACCAAAGGTTTGGTGCTGTCCAGCAACTGATGGTTGGCCTGCCACTCAAGAGAGGTAGCCAGATCCAGTTCTGGTGTAGGGACATTGTACAAAGAGCCAGATGGTCCCAGGCATAGTTGGCATTTTACCCTTGGGTCCCTCTTGCTCTCTCGGTATCAGCACAGGTAACAGTTGGCTCCTTAGCCTGTATGACTGGCTCTCCGAGTCTCACCAAGCTGAGATAGTATCTGTAAAGAATAGCCTGTGCTTCTGCCCTCTGGACCTTGCAGAAAGGGTGATGGGCCCTGGGAGACACTAGAGAGGCCTTGTACCTAGTTCTCTCAGATACAGACACAAGAAAAGTCTACCTGGCCCCACGTTGTAAGAGAAAATACTTTTCCCTTAGAGGAGATTGGAACTGGTTACAGCATCCCAAGCCATCCAGAAAGCACACTAGTGGAGCTTACACAGCCTTGTCAGAGGACCCCTTCACATGCTGTTGTCATCCCAGACATCCTTGCAATACTCAAGACATCTCTCCTTCTGTAAATAGCTGTGTTTTAGTATTCACGGTGCCCAGACCCATTTTAATCATCAGATAGGTTGTTACTCCAAAGCAAATGTACCTTAATTAATCCCCTCATTAACAATTTCCAGCAAACCTAGGGCATACCCTAGAAATCCTACACACGTTCCCTGAAGCTGCACACACTGGCTACATCCACCATTATGGTTGTCTGTTCTCTTGATGGCCATGGAATGGCTCATCTGACCAGGTCATTCAGGTTTGGTAACTGTCAGTCATGTTATTTTGAAGCCACACCTAATGGAGAAGTAATCTCTGAAGAAGGAAAAAAAAAAAAGGCTTCAGACCATGAGACCTGGCCATGCTACCTTTCTCCAGAGGGATGCCCCAGCCACTCTCAGCCCTCCAGGCTCTACTGAGTCAATCTCTCTGGGAAGAGAGTTCATGAGCACATAAGGGATTCTACCTAGGAGATAATGGCAAATCCTGCTTATACTCTGATTACATAGACGATAGACTCTGACACAGATGAAGGAGGACTGGAATAGGGCCTCCATTCCATTCTCCCCTTCTCTATGAAGGAGCAGTGGAAGCTACTGTAAAAGTAAGAACCTAGCATTGGAATGGATCCCAGCCTCACTCTGCCAGACTTTTCTTCTCTGTTGAGGGCATCAGCATCAAGGACAATGGATCAACAGAAAGTCCTCCAGAGTTTGTCGTTTCTGACTCCTTTTTTTTTTTTTTTTTTTGGTTTGTTTGTTTTGTTTTGTTTTTCGAGACAGAGTTTCTCTGTGTAGCTCTGGCTGTCCTGGAACTCACTCTGTAGACCAGACTGGCCTCGAACTCAGAAATCCACCTGCCTCTGCCTCCCAAGTGCGGGGATTAAAGGCGTGCGCCACCACTGCCCAGCTGTTTCTGACTCTTGAGTGGAGCCTGTGGCAGCTCAGTCTAGTGGTAACAGCCTGGGCTTTGAAGCCAACAAGAGTAGCATTGAGTTCTTGTTCAGTCGTTTCTGGCTGCGGGCAGAGGGGGGCGGAGACTCCTTTAGTCTTAGAGGGAGTTTCCTTGATTTAAAATAGGACTGAAATTTACTCGTTGCCTATTGTGATAATTACCAAGTGGGGGTTATGAGGATAACAGCAGTGGTGGTGTACCTATAGTCCCAGCACTCTGGAAGCTGAGAGAGGAAGATGAGTCATGCCCATGTGTTCCAGGAAGACTTGACCTCACTCCCCCAGTCCCAAAAGTTCCAGCAGCAATGGCTAGGATAAGATGGGGTACAGAGTGTGCACTAGCCAATCGCAGTGGCTTAGATCTATAACCCCAGCTACGTGAGAGGCTGAGGCAGGAGGATCACAAAGTTAAGGCTTCTGAGTAATCCATCCAGGTGAGGGGCCTTGAAACTGTGTACGATGAAGAGTCACGTCTGGGAGACTTGCAACTTGGGGACAGCCACCATCTGCCATTTATACATGGGGACCAAGCTGGAGAAAGCAGTTCAGATGTGGCAGAGCTGAGCCCAAAAGTATGAGTTTCAAAGTAGTGAGCACCCAGGGATATGAGGTGACTCTCCCAGAAAATGTCCATACAGAGGAGTGTAAAAACTATCAGTGGAAATATCAAGGAGAGAAGCCCACTGAGGGAGTTGGAGGAGACACGGAAGCTCCTTCTTCCTGCCTGAGCTCTAAAAACGTCAGGTCCTAGTTCTTCATCCATGCTGCGGAGGGTTCTGGGTAGAGGCCCGCAGCTTCTTCTATCCCTGGGAGAGCCATCTTTACCATACGGAACACTTCCTCTGCTACATAAGATGCCCTCTCCTCTCCTAGTCTGGATTCCTGATCATGACTTCTAAGATGTGAAGTCTGTGAGAGGGGCAGGTATGCCAGGAAGCTTTGAGCATGTTTGGAGATGGTACCGTGACAGGGGAGTTCGAAGAATACAGAAACTACTCCAGGAAGCTAGCCAGCCATCCCCTGCAACCACAGTGTGCTGGGGTACTTGATCTCCTTTCTCCTGTCTCTTTTTTAAAGCATCCTACCTCTGAGCTGCACTCCCAGTCTGCCCCTCACCCCAGAATGGTTTTCAAAGACCCAAACCTACTTCCCTCACCCTGGCGGCCTGCTTGTCCACCTTCTCCTGGGTTAGCACCTTAATGCCAAGAGGCAAGCCCTGGAAGTTAAAAGCATATATCCCTAGCCACTATCTTCCAGTCCCCAGCAGAAAGACAGCCTCAGGAAAGGAACCATGCATGGGTTGAGTTGAGTCTGCAGGGAAGCCCAGAAGGTTCCTTAGAAATATGTTAGCCAGGCCTTGTGCCCATCTCAGAATGCAAGAATGAGGCCAGACCAAATTTTCAGAGGGGACCCACTCACTGTCCATCTGCTGAGATAGATGGTTCTAGTCTGCCCTTTCCAAGCACAGATATTGCTTTGAATTTCTTTTCTTTCTTTTTTTTTTTTTAAATAACTCTTGGGCTTCATAGTTCCTAGACTGTTTCTGAGGAACTCAGATTGTTCACAGAAGGGAAGGGGGAGGAGTTAGTCCCCGCACTTCCTCCTCGAGCCTGTGGCCATCTGGCCCTCGTGCAGAGATGGGAAGAGCACAGTGTAAGCCTGGAAGTAGACCTAGGAAGCAGGACTGAGCAGGGGCTGGTGAGTTCAGATGGCAGAGGCCCGGTGCCCACTTCTCCCTGTGGGCTGAGCTCTCTGACATGATGGTGACTCATGCCATTGACTTGGGTCTTTCCAGAGTCAACTGTCAGTCTCACTGCTCCTCCCACCGTGAAGCTGGAAAATGGCAGTTCAACCAACGTCGGCATCACCCTTGGGTGAGTTCTCAGGCCCAGTTCTGTCCTCAGCCCCTCTGGCACAGTCTGCCTGTGATGTTCTTACCTCTTTATTGTAGGGCATCATAAAAAAAAAAAAAAAAAAAAAGTGGTCCACATCCAGGACCTCAGAGCAGGGTCCCACAGTCAAACATGCACAGAGTCTAGAAGAAACATGAGCTGTTCCCTCATGAGAGGAGAGTCTTCAGGTGGTCACAGGTGATGCCAGACTCCAAGACCCTTCCCAGAAATAAATATTTGAGCAGAACTCTAAGGATGAAGGGGCAAGGAGCTGAACTACTGACCACCACAGCACTGCCGAGGTCACTTGCCAAAGCGGACATAGTGACAGTATCAAAGGGTCCCACTTGTCCCAGCTCACACTTTGCCTTTGTTCAACTTACTGACACCTGCTGGTTTCGGCCTGAAGGTCCTGACTTGGTTCGCCCTCCACCAAAAGATAATGGTCTGTGTTGTGGCCTTCGCTGCTCCACCGTGCCTATGGCTCCCGGCCGAGTCAATGTCCTTTATTCCTCACCTGTCCAGGAAAACCTGATCTCAACCCCGAGCTTTGGTGCCCAGGCCTCCTCACAGACCTGCCGCTCTGTCCTCTGTGCCTTGCACACCTACCTCATGTAAACCATCCAGCTTATATGCTTACCGCCCCCTCCCCTTTGGAATCCTTAAATGCCTTCCCACATTTGAGGCTTCCGTGGTTGCTCCCAGAGAGCCTCATCTCCTTCAGTCCCTGCTGGCCTTCACACCACACCCTGCTCAGACCTAACCCTACCAAAGGAGCCTTTCCCACTGGGGCAGAGAACCATAGGCCTTTCCCTCTCATCCCTGTTATTCAGAGCCAGAATTCCATCTCACCTAACCCCAAAAGACATCTAGTTACCTGATGGCGTAAGAACAGGGTTCCACCTCTTACCTCTCCCAGTTCAGGGGCAAATATCTAGGTAACGGTATTCCCTCAGAGAACAATGAAAGTAAAGCATAAAGCCATGCAAAAGACGCCAGACACAAAAAACTCTGGGCTGTCAAATCACATGTGTATAACGTATACAAACAGGGACTCCATGGTGCCAGAGCCGTGGTTATCCTCAGGGTCAGGAGACTGGAGGAGAGCAGAACAGGGCTCCTGGAGTGTCGGAAATCCCAGAGGTTGGACATGAATAATCTGAGCACATTGCCCTTGCTGGTCCTGATTTCTAGAGACGTGAAGGCCTGGTGTGAGATTCAGAGGGTTGATTGCTATCTACAGGGTCCAACTTCCCAGTAGTAACAAGGCTCTTATCCTCCACAGGCATCCACTAAATGCGACCTTGGTGATCACTTTTGAAATCACATTTCGCTCAAAAAATCTGACTATTGTGGAGCTTCCTGATGAAGTAAGTAGCAGACCTTCGCTCATGCTTAAGGCCATGCTAGGCAACAAAACACATTTTAACTAAGAGCTTGTGGAAACAAGTCACCGGGGTCGCCCCAGGCCATCATCCTAGACATCTGTGGTTTGGGCTTTACTGCACTCTTCAAGGATGAGCGATTTCTGCTGTACAGTTTGGAAGCTTTCATCCATCCAATAGGATGAATAGGGGTCAATCCTGCAGCATAAGCATGGTCAATAATAATAGGATACGGTGTATAGTCAGGTGCCAAAACAGAGGCCGAAGGCAAAGGTGGTTCTGAGAACGGAGGAGTTCTGAAGGATTTTAAAGCCCTGCCACATCCACAGATAGGAAGTATCAGCCTTACTTTGTAACATTTTAGGAAATTTCAGCATTCTCAGTGCAGACTGATTACCTAGCATACGTGAGGCTTTCGAGTTAGTCCCTGGCACCAGCATACGCACACACAGACACACACATGTAAAAGTACTTTTATTCTCTTGACATAATTTCCTTCAAAGCTAACAGTCTCCATCTGCTAACCTAGGCCTAGTCCTGGGAGCTTTAGCCTCCGTACAGTCTTGTCTCAGCATAGAATGTTTTCAGCCTCTGACTTACTGCCGAATGAGCTCAGCCTTTCTTCTTTCTGATCTCTGGTGGCTGCTTCAACTCAGCTGTTCTGGCTCAAACTGAGTCAAACTGGCCCCATTCTCAGCCTCTCCTGAATTGCTCTGCTTGGCCTCAAACTAACTTTGGCAATATGTTCTAATCTTCTGCCTCCTTCTTATTCTCTGGCTCATTCTGCCTTCACCTGTGTCTAGCTTGTTCTCTCTCCCTCTCCCTCTCCCTCTCCCTCTCCCTCTCCCTCTCCCTCTCCCTCTCCCTCTCCCTCTCTCAGCTTTAGGGCTGAGGCCAGCATACAACACAATGAAAGACATAGTCCCAACAGCAGGTCTGGTGCAAGGACTCTTTAAGTTTTGCTTGATCTGCAGACTCTCAGAACAGACATCAATAAGTTAGTTTAGATGTAGACATCTAAGTAAAGATATCCATTTGTAAAAATACATGAAAGTCAAGAATATCAGGCAAAAGAAGTTTTACACACACACACACACACACATGAGCTTTTTAAGTTTCCTTGAACATAAAATACAAAGCACTGAATCTTTGGTGTCAGGCCAGTGAATATCCTCAGTCAAGAGACTGGAGTGGGGTAGAATGGAGCTCTGGGGTACTGGAAATTCTCATTTCTTGTTCTGGAGGCTGAATGTGTGCAGTCTGTAGACACTTCATCAAGCTGTGATGTGTGCACTTTCCTGTATATGTATTATAGGCCAAGCTTTTTTCTTAATTAACAGTGGGAGTCAAAGCCAAAGCATTTGTGGAAGATGATCTTTATGAACGCCTGAATCCACCTTCTCAGTCTCCTGCTTCACTGTCCCCTCCCTGCCCAGAGCTAAGCATCCTTGTCCTGTACCTGTGATATAAGAAGCCAGTGGTTAGAACTTGGGAGTCAGGTGGTTTAGGAGTTCAGCCTGGAAGCCTTGGGTCAGGGACTTCAGCCCAACAGAATTTTCCTCATTTGTAGGCAAAGGGCACATCTCATCTCCTGGACCACACTCTGAGGATTAAAAGCAATAGTAGCAAATATTAAATGGCTGGCATTGACCTGGCAGGACCTTGAGAGTCTTCAGTAGGAAGCCCTGCTAGCCTGCATCCCATCCTTTGGGAGCTAAAAGCAGGATGATCTCAAAGTCCAGTTGTGGGGTAGGAGAGAAAGCAGCTAGATGTACACACTTGTGCCTGCAATCCCAGCACTCAGGAGACTGAGGCATGGAGATTTCTGTGAGCCAGAGAACTGCTGGGACTATAATAGTAAGTTGCAAGCCAGCCAGTGCTACATAGCAAGACTCTGCCCTAGAAAACTAGAGAAAGGGACAGAGAAAGAAATCACTATTGTGAAGCTGGAGAGATGGCTCAGTGGTTAAGAGCACTGTCTGTTCTTCCAGAGGTCATGAGTTCAATTCCCAGCAACCACATGGTGGCTCACAACCAACTATCCTGGGATCTGATGCCCTCTTCTTGCATCATATATATAACATAAGTAAATAAATCTTAAAAAAAAAAACACTATTGTTTAATGAGTCACATCCATATGGTACTTACAGCATAGGTTGAGGGCAACATAACTTGAGGGTAGGACCTAGAGGATGATTGGGGAAAGTGGGACAGTTTGGTTCCATACAGATGCTATCAGCTCCCTGCTTCTCTGAGGGGATTTCAGTGTGGCTGGAAGATGACCAAAAAGGAAAAAAAAAAAAATCAGATGGCACAGGCAGCCTCTAAGCTCATCTTCTGGGAACAGGGCTTTTGATAAATATCAAGCAGAAATGACCATGAAAGCATCTTGTGGCCCCACCTCTTCTGCTTTGCTGTTAGGCAGTTGAAGCAGAGCATGAGGAAACATCCTCTGGTGAGTTTCACCAAGCATCCTGATAACGGGAATAGAAATAATACATCATGATAGGAAGCACTCCCAGCCCACCATGTGCCCAGCTCTACACTGTAAGCTTTAGGGACAACATATCCAAAGCAGCGCTGTGAGGAAGGCACTAGTATGATCCCCATGTACAGATGAGTAAACTGAGGTAACATGACCAACGAGGCAAAGACAGCTATCTTACACTCCTTCACTGGTTAGCCAGGGAGGGTCAAGGACCAGCCTACAGTTCTGCTCAGAAAGCCAGGTGGAAACTTGGCAGGGTGGGGCTCAGGTTGGCCAGCCCAATGCTTCTTTTTGTTTGTTTGTTTGTTTTGTTTTTTGTTTTTCGAGACAGGGTTTTTCTGTATAGCCCTGGCTGTCCTGGAACTCACTTTGTAGACCAGGCTGACCTCGAACTCAGAAATCCGCCTGCCTCTGCCTCCCAAGTGCTGGGATTAAAGGTGTGTACCACCACGCCCGGCTCAACCCAGTGCTTCTTATGGCTGGTTAGCAAGTTCTCAGAGAGCAGAACACGGTGTGCCCCTACCCCATTCTCTGGTTCGCTGCCTGGAGCTAAACCCTATCATTATACACAGCCACAGATCAAATTCAGTGTTCCTAACAGGTTATAGTGCCTCGCGGAGAGAAAAATGCCTCTTTCCAAGTGACTTCTCAAAATATTGGACAAGTGACTGTTTTTCTGCATGGAAATCATTCCAACCAGACCTGGTAGGCTGGTGCCCACCCCCCACCCAAGTGGCCTCACGTAGGGGGAAGGGTGGCCATGCACAGATGTTCATGGGGACTTCCTCCCAAACCTTCACCAAATGCATCCTGACCCCAAATCCCTTTCCAGCCCCAGGATTCGGTTCTTGGTGATACACAGCAGAATCGTTAGCATCATAAACCAGGTCATTGGCTGGATCTACTTCATGGCCTGGTCTGTCTCCTTTTACCCACAAGTGATCCAGAACTGGAGACGGAAAAGGTAACCTGCCCAGCTTATAGCTGTCCCTGCAGGCCCTTGTGAGGCTGCAGGAAGACACCCCCCTACACCTCTCTATGCCTGCTAGTAGGGTTGGATATCCCCTGTTAGCTATTTGGTTCCTTGCCCAGTTCAGCCCTTTTCTATGGGAATTTCTCAGCTAAGTATAATTAGGCTGGGTAGGAGATTACGCTCTGCCCTGAAGCCCCTTGTCCCTGAAAGACTGGGCATCAGGCCATGCAGCTTTCAGTCCCAGGACAAAGACTTGTGCTTTGACTTAGCAAAGTAAAAGTAGATCTGGGGTCAAGGATTGGCTCTCCTGTCTTCACATTGCCACAAGGGTCTTGGGTCTCATAGAGGACTGCCAAGCAGTGAGCCAAGGAAGTAAGTGCTCCCTCTCCTAGGGCCTCCAGGAGAAACCTCTGAAGTATGGGAGGGGAGGAAGAGAAGGCTCTCAAGAGAGCCAGTATAATGGCATCAGCTATGGTAATGGTGAGAGCTCTAAGGATGGTGCTGAGGCCTCCTTTCCCATGTCTTAGGAGCTATGCCACACCCATCCCAGGGGTTCCCTGCCTCACCCCTGACCCACTTTGTTCCCCTCTGTTCCCCTTCAGTGTCATTGGTCTCAGCTTTGACTTCTTGGCCCTGAACTTGACGGGCTTCGTGGCCTACAGTGTTTTCAACATCGGTCTTTTGTGGGTGCCCTACATCCAGGTATGGTATCACCCACTCCCTACGGCTCACGTCAGCCCATGCATGACTGTGTATCTCTTTACCTCTCAGCTTCTCCTCACCCCCCCCCCCCAACAGGAGGAGTTTCTCCTCAAATACCCCAATGGTGTGAACCCCGTCGACAGTAATGATGCCTTCTTCAGCTTGCATGCTGTTGCCCTCACCCTGATTGTCATCCTGCAGTGCTGCCTGTATGAGGTAAGTGATGAGGCCTGGTGACCTGGAGGGCCGTTGGTGTCCTAAGCCAATCCCCACCCAACTCTACCCACGTGCCTTGAAAGGTTGGTGGCATGATCCCCCAGCCTTCTATGGCTGAGTGGATCTGGGGTGGACTTTGCTGTCCAGTTCCTGGCTTAACTGAGGGAGTGTGTCAGGAAAATGGTATTTGTGGGCCACGGGTAAGTCAGGTTCCTTGGTAAAGTGGAAGGCAAAGTCATTCACTATGAAGCAAGGGAAACTATGGGCAGATGGGAATGGCCCGGGGTTAGGGGTACCAGTGGGAAGCCAACTCCTGGGAGGATTGGAGGAACCTGGATTCATCTCTGTCACTGAAAAGCTGTCTGGTATCTCAGCATGGACTAAGGGTACCTTTAAGAAACCCTGGTGTCTCCTAGGAGCACTCCTGATGGGACAACTTTACAGTCACCTCCATCATGTGCCACCTCCTCACATCACACCCAGTGGGGGCTGTGTGACTTTCATGAAGCTTGGTTTTCTTATACCTTCCCTGTGACACTCAGCTGAAGGGGCCTCACTTGGGGGCCATGTCTGGAGAAAATCTGGGGTAGGGACAGATTCTAAGATCCCTGGGCTTCATCCAGGTACTGGGCCTCCAATATCAGGGTTCATGACCCTATGCTGTTCGCTCCCTCCAAATGAGCTCTGAGGTGTCCAGCTCTGCAGAGTCGGAACTTGGTCAGCAGAGACTGGAGGACCCAACATGGGTGGAACAGGAGAGCTTGATTATAAAGGGGTGGGGCTGGTGTTGGGGACTCCACACCTCATCCCAGCCCAACTTTGATTCACCCACTACCCAAAGAGAGCCCAGTAATCTCCGCATTTTGTCTTCTACCTTACTTGGCCTTGTGCAGACACAGCCCCAGTGCCCTTGGCCCCTTCTTTATGCAGGTTATACCAAGGCCAGGCTTCTGCCTCCAGCCCTCCCCTCCCACTCACCCTGTGTCCAAAGCCATCCCTTCCCCAAACCCTGAAGCAACCTCTGTATCCACATCTACAAACTGCACCCACCCGTCTCATCCTCAGCGAGGCAACCAGCGCGTGTCATGGCCCTCCATTGGCTTCCTGGTACTCGCATGGCTCTTTGTCCTAGTCACCATGATTGTGGCTGCAGTCGGTGTCACCACATGGCTCCAGTTCCTCTTCTGCTTCTCCTACATCAAGCTCATCATCACACTGATCAAGTATTTCCCACAGGTACTCCAGAGCCTTCCTGCATTTCCATACGGATGGTAGTATGAGAGGCAAGAGGTACCGAACCCAAGCACTGCTCTCATGAGTCAGGTTTTACCAAGCTAAGGAGAGGGAACAGCGAGTATACGGTAGAATGAGGAAGATCAGGAGAGGAACCAGGAAACTACCAAAAAAAGGCCAAGACTTCCCTCCTAGTTGGTAGGAAAAGAAATGGTACCAGCCAGAGACGCTCAGAGAGCTTTGTGGACTTGAAGGAAGAATTTGAGGCTGGAGCAACAAGAAGAGGGGATTGCCCAAGAGGACCAGCAGATCAGAGGTAGCAGCTGGGCATCTTTACAGGTGGAAGAACTCAGGGACTCAGTAGCTTTTCTACAATAGCCCTAGTGCCAATGCTAGAGCCGAATTCCACACCAGAAAGTGGCTCCCAGCCACATTCCTACATAATGTGGAGCTCAGAGATCAGGGATAGAGTCACGGGGACTGTGAAGAAGAATCAGTTCCAGTGAGACATTGGTAGCACATACCTGTATTCCTAGTACCCAGGGGGCCCAGGAAGCTCGAGGAGAAGGATCATGAGTTCAAGCCCACCCTTAGCTACATAGGGAGAGACCGGTTTTTTGTTTTGTTTTGTTTTTTAAATGCATAAAATTAAAAACCAGAGAGGGCTATGTCTACTCTAAAAGGTGGAGAAACTAGGCAGCATTCCCCACTCCACCCACCCCATTGGAATCCAGAGATGGTGAAGGGGAGGTCAGGAAAGGGGCGCTTCACTTGCCCTGCATACACACTCTTCCTGGCCACAGTTTGTCAAGGCCCAGAGGTCACTGTGTATGAGTGAGAAGAATGAACAGATCTCCTTTGGAGTACCAGTCACAGGCGTGTGTGCTTCTGTCTGGCCCCTCACAGCCTTCCATCTGTCCGTCCCCAGGCCTATATGAACTTCTACTACAAAAGCACCAAGGGCTGGAGCATTGGCGGTGTGCTCCTCGATTTTATAGGGGGCAGCTTTAGCCTCCTCCAGATGTTCCTCCAGTCTTACAATAATGGTGAGTCCGCCAAAGCCACTTCTACACAGTGAGTGGAAGCACGGGACAGGGGGGCTCCCTGGGAACCCCTAGATTCTACAGTTCCTGGGCAAATGGGTGGGTGGGGCTCCACATCCCCTACACATCCACATGCCTTAAGAACTTCCAGCCTAAAACCATATCCTGTCCCCTCTGGTTATTAACAGACCAATGGACATTGATCTTCGGAGACCCAACCAAGTTTGGACTTGGCGTCTTCACCATCTTCTTTGATGTTGTCTTCTTCATCCAGCACTTCTACTTGTACAGAAAGAAACCAGGGTATGACCAGCTGAATTAGAATCCAGAGACCCAGTGTAAACAGCCAGGGCCTGGGCCCTGGTAGGAAAGGTTGTATCCAGCAAAGACCAGAGAAGCAGCTGGCACGCAGGGCAGGAACAGTGTGCCAACAAGAGCAGCATTCTCTTCCTCAAGAATCAAAAGCCTTAAGCTCAGCCTTCATCCAGGCCTCTCCTGAACCATGGAGGACTCCCTCTCTGGAACAGACACCTGACTCTGCTTGAGACTGAAAGCTAGACTTGAGGCAGCATCTCCCAACTTTAAAGCTCCAGCCCTCTGCTGGAGGCGCCCAGCCCTCCTGCGTCTTGATATACCATCTCTCTCTCTTTAAGGCTTCAGGCAGCACACACAGGTCCAGACAGCCATCCCAGCCAGAACTGGGCGTCATGTTTGCAGCTGATGACCTTGCCCCAAAGCACCAATATTTCTGGGAGCAGCTTGAAAAGCTAACCTTGCAACTGGGAGAGAGCCAAGGGTGCTTTGTCCCACCACAGTGTTCACAGAGACCAAGCAGCCAGGCGCTGTGGCCAATGGACTTGAAGGTGCTGATGCTGGTGGTGGAGGGGAGAGAACTGTGGGATCAAGCTTTGGGGTCCTTTCTCTCGGGGCCACTTTCCTTATGCTCATTCTATATAACTCTGCTCCAGTAACTGCAGAACAAGCGGCCCAGGCCAGTGCCTGGTAAAGTATATTTCTGATCCCTGAGGTGCCTGCCAGATTGGTCTGAAGTAGACCCATACCTGCTGCCCTCTGGATCTTTGCGCACAAAGATACCACAGTACCTTTTTTCTTTTTCTTTTTTTACCTCCAAGGTATATTTTAAAATGGCTTTTCTTTTGCTCTCTTTCCTACCTCCACTTCCTGAGAGTCAGATGGAGCACCATCTGAGTCCCCAGACTCCTCGTAACCTTACACCTATGGAGCAGGTACTCAGGACCACCTGTGCCTTAGAAGCCCATCAGTCAATCAATCAGTAAGCTGCCCTGGATGGGAAGGGAGGCCTCCTTCCCCAGCCCCAGATTGAGACTCCAACTCCTCAGCTGTTGAGGAGCCTCAGCGCACTGGGGCTTACCTCCTATGTTGCTTGTGGTCCCACCCTGATCCCACACCTCCTTTCTTCTCATCCCCAGTTATTCTTCCTGCGCCAGGTAGGGAAGGAACCAGGGTGTGCCTTGAGTTTATCATTTGTTTCTTTTGTTTCTTATAAGACGAATATTGAGGGATCCTTGTATTTTTTTCTTTTGTATTTTTTCTTGTTCTGTTTCATTTTTGTGGCATGTGTGTGTCCTTAATTAAAAGGTGGTTTGTTTCTTATTTGTACACTTGGAACATTTACTAGATGATGCTGAAGGCAGTTATGTTGGCCTTCAGAACCAAGTCCTGGGGGCTTAGAGGACCTTGCTTACCTATGTCAAGAAATACATAGGGCTGTGGAGTATGCTGATTTGAAGTGGCTGCATGTTGACCCACACTGGATCAGGAAAGACCTCACGGGTTCAAGATGCCTACCCAACCAGAGCCAGGTAGGTTTGTTTCATAGTGCCTTATCTGCCAGTACCAAGGTTCGCCTTATCTGCCAGTACCAAGGTTCCATCAGCATGCTCAAGCCGTGGGTGTGAGCAGGGGTTGGAAGGTTCAGGTGGGGTGGGGCATGATGCAGGTATGATGATCTTACTCTGTAAACTGACACATCTCTAACTTAATGTCTTGTTTCCTAGAGTCAAGATTACAGCCTGGTCAAGCCCATAGCTCGCTCACTCAGTGATTTTTTTTTTTAATAAAACCTGTTATTGGGCTGGACACAGTAATATATACCTGTAATGTCAGATATGTAGGAGACTGAGGCTAAATAAGGCCACAAGTTCAAGGCCAGCTTGAACAACACAAGACTTTGTCTCAAAAAGGGCAAGCTAGGGATGTGGCTCACTGGAAGAATGCTGGCTCAGAGTGCAGGCTTGAGACCCTGGGTTCAACAGCACCCCTCCCACCCACCCCCACCCCCCAAAAAAAGGAAGGGAGGGAGGGAGGGAGGAAAGAGGAGGAAGAGAGAGAGGAAGAAAGGAAGGAAGGAAAGAAAGAAAAGAAAGAGAGAAAGAAAGAGAAAAAGAGAAAGAGAGAGGAAGAAAAAAGAAAAGAAAAAGATTAGAAAAGGAAGAGAGTTATTGGGTGCTACCCTTTAAATACAGATTTTAAATTCTGGAGTTTTTCTTTAGGAGAGGGTGCTAAAACTGAAACGCAGGACACTGAGCATGTCAGACAGGTACTCTATCACTGACCTATACCTGAGTCTTCTGGGCTTTCCTTTACCTTTTCTGGCTTGGCAGCAGTAGGCAGGCTCCTGAGAGGCATCTGCCTAGAGTTCCCAGCTCACCACTGAGCCAGTTCTTGGCCCCTTGCATTTTTCTCATGAACCCGAGTGCCCATGAGGCCCCACTCAGGTGGGAACTGAAGCTAGGCTGCACAGAGGCACGTGAAGGTTTCACAGTGACATGTAAGAACAAATATAATTGAGACTTCCCATAACTGTAGTAAGGTGCTTCTAGACGTTTCCACAAACTTCGTCTCTGCAAAGACACAGTGTGTCCCCAGTGAGCTTTCTAAGGTACCACCAGAAACATGGTTTCCACACACAGAGACCTAACAGGAGTTGGGCTTCACTCCAGAGCAGCAGGGGACAAGTTAGCCATCTGTAAAATATACCACCCTCCAAGACACCTCCCCAACATCGAGCAGAAACCCCTGGTGAATTCCAGCTTTGTTTATTGGACACAAGTGTTGAACATGGGATAGCATCACACTGCCCCATTTCCATAGTAACCAACTGTCTTGGTCACATGCTACAAGTTGCTGCTTCCTGGTGTGTGAATTAGTAAGCTAAATTCAAACAGATAAAAACACTTTTGTACCAAAGTTGTGACTTAAAAAATACAAAAGCTAGACCCACAGGTGCAGAGAAAAATGTCAATCCTGAGAGCTGCCTTGAAATGTCAGTCTTGAAACTTGTGGGGAGGCCAGCACCCATTAGGGGAATGAAGGGAGTGGGAGCCTGCCCTCTTCATCCAGGTGGGCTTCATACTGTCTCTGGCATATGTGGGTCCAGCCCCAGGCTGGGCACCATGATGAGGGAAGCATAGGGAGAGGCACTGAGAAGATGACAGGGCAGGGCCAAGCCCTTCAACCAGAGCAAACTGGGAGAAAAGGACCCTACTTGGCACTTCCAAACTTTTGGCAGCTCTAAGAGGTGTTTCCTGACTGCCCAGCCTATGCTGTGGCAGAACCCATAGGAGGTCTCTGACTGGGCCTACTATGGTTACTGAAGACTGGATACTACTCCAGGCCTTATTCCCAGTCCTCAGTATCCCAGGAGAAAGATCTGGTCCCATGGCCTCGGGCTGGGAGGTTGAGGGATAAGAAGGTTGGCTTGGACCTTTGGGATCAGCTGTTAGCCCTCAAAGCTGGGGCCCAGCACACAGCAGAAGCCAGAACTAGATACAGACAGAGCGTGGATGTGTTCTCACTATACAAAAAGGTCAGCGGGCCCAAGTCTAGACGGTGGCTGACTGCTAAGACAGCATGGACTGCTGTACAGCCTTCTGCAGAGACTGCCGAGTCACCAGCAGGCGGACCACCTCCTCCGAGCGCTTGGTGAGCCGCTTCCGAGCCTGGTCGTGAGTGACCATGGTCATGTCCCAGCCGTTCACCTAGCCCAAGGAGAAAACACAGGCTCTTCACCCTCTACAATCTGGAAACAGGGTTTTGAGGGGCCCAAGCTACCCAAGCTAATATACATACCCTAAAGTTGAGTTGCCAAGCATTCTAGCAGAGGCACACAGGATAACCAGCTCCTTTGGATGCAATATCTGCATCGCGTCCAACACCCATTTCGATGAGCTGCTCCTCTCTGACCCTAGGTCAACCCTCAACCCCAAGTGCTTCAGCCCCTCTCACCCAAACCTTGTTTTCCTCCTTTGGGACAACCGTACCTGCATGATCTTGTCTCCAATCTGCAGCCCAGCAATTTCAGCAGGACCTCCCTCTGATACTCGTGTGACGTAAATGCCCTGGGAAAAGACAGCGCAGGTAAAGCCCTGTGGTCACTGGATTGGGCCAAGAGGGGATCAGTGTAGCTGCCCCTGGGATTTTCCAGCCTGCTGACGGGCGGCCACCTCTGCTCTTCCAGGCTGTCTCAGTGTGCCTTCTACCTAATCCTACCAGATCATTAAGGATTGACTAGGATCAGCTTCTGTTCCCCACAGGGAGGTCTGGGACCGGAGCCCTCTCACCTTGTCTGTTTTATCTTCCGAGAAGGGATTCTGAGACGGGTCCTGGTCGATCCCACCTCCAATACTGAAGCCCAAGATTAAGTTCTCACCTTGACGCAACTTATGAATTTCAACTCTTTGCTGGTAAAAGAAAAAAGCAAATTGAGGGTAATGGATAGGTAGGTGGGTGGGGCAAGATCTAATCTCTATGCCCAGCAGCAACCTCAGGCTGCTGGGCCAGCTTAGAACTATGCTAAGAGTTCAGAGCCCTCTGCAAAAATCCAGCTGGCTACCTATCTAGGTTGGTGGTTGGGTCTAAACCAGCCACAGGGACCTCTACAACAGCCCTTTGCCTGCAACTTTTCACACCCATTTCCCATCCCTAATCAATATGTATTCTGATGGTACTGTGGCTACTATAGAAAAGACACTCATCTTCGTGAGGAAGGACCACCCAAGACAGAAAGGATCAAGCCCTGAGAAAATGCAGACACTTGCTGAGGCAGCTCAGATTGCTGAGCAAGCCCTACCAGACAGAGATCATGCAAGCCGGGAGGTGCATGGGATAGAGAAGAAACTTGCACAGAAGAGAAAAGAAGGGATTCCTGGCCAAGAAGACTGGTGTGTATGGACTGAAAGGGTGTAGGCCTAATCATAGCATCTCTCCAATCCTCAGGACCTGTTCTTATGCCGTTGTAAGAGAGTATTCCAGGATTCTCTCAAGCATACTCTGGGGTTAAGGTCTCCAATTATGCAGGCTTCTTTGAGAGCCCTCAGAAAGCATCCTCCAGCCACCAGGGGTTACCCCCCAATGTTGAGAATTTCAACACAAAGAAGTGTGGGGGGGTAACTTTCCAGACTAGGAAAGGCTTCGACAAAAGTATCATTTGTACCCAGCCTTGGGAAATGGTCCTGTCACCACCTGACCTCGACCTTGAGCCTACTGGAATTCAAAGAGGAGTTAGGAGTAAGGTTAAGGCATTAGCACTACAATGGCCACTGGAGCTGATAACTCATGGGTGGGAGATAGAGGCCTGAGGACATGAGCTGCTTACAACTGGTGATCCGTAGACAAGGACTGACCATGAGGAAGTGGAACAGAGCACCCTGGCATATAGCTAGTTTTTCTCTACCTGTGGGTTCCCTGGGGGGCATCGAATGACCCTTACAAAGGGGTCACCAAAGACCATTGGAAAACAGATATTTAGCATTATGAATATTTTTGTTTATTTTGTTTTTCGAGACAGGGTTTCTCGGTGTAGCCCTGGATGTCCTAGAACTCACTTTGTAGCCCAGGCTAGCCTCAAACTCAGAAATCCGCCTGCCTCTGCCTCCCAAGTGTTGGGATTAAAGGCATGCGCCACCACTGCCCAGCAACATTATGATTCTTAACGGTAGTAAAATTACAGTTATGAAGTAGCAACGAAACTAATTTTATGGTTGGGGTCACCATAACTTGAGGAGCTGTATTAAAGGGTGGTGGGATTAGGAAGGCTGAGATGACTGAGAACCAGTCAGGATAGATGCAAGCGTCGACCCAGGTAGACCAGTGTCATCTGCACAGGCTTCCAGGAGGCAGATCAGTGGGGCTAGAGTTCAGAGGAAAGCTTTTGAAATGGTTTTAACAAAATGGCTGGAACAGAACCAGGATGCTAACTCTACCTGAGGGGGTAAGACTGGGAAGGAGGCACCTCCACCCCATGAGCAATCCGAGACTGAGAAAGGCCAGATCTGCCTGCTTATGTTCAGGCATGCACCTGGCATTAGGATTGGAGGACTGTGGTCTTACAGCTTTAAGGAAGACTCTGATTGTCCTGCCAAGACGGAAGAGGATAGAAAACCTTGATGCCTAAGGTCCTTTCACCTGGGGCTTCCTGTCCAAAAGTGTAAGCTCCTCCAGGCTTACTCCCACACACACCTTCCTTCACTTCCACCAGCAAGGTCCAAAAAGAGACAAAGTCCTAACTTAAGGGAGAAGTCAGGCAGCAAAGTGGCTCTCCCTAGGTCCTAATTACACCCTCCTTTTCCAGATAGGGTCAAACTCGATGATCTTTCTGGGGCAGCCAGTGAAGGATCCTAGAAAAATCAGGCTGGTACAAACCGAGTAAAAACTGGGATATCCTAGCCGGAAGCTCACCTTCCCAAGCCACCTTTATCAGTAGCTTTGTTGTCCCCACCCTCCAACACACCCATCTAACAAAGTCCATCCCTATGGTTCCAGCTGGACTGTGGAGCCAAGTCACACCTGTAACTCCAACACTTGGAAGGCTAAGAAGGGAGAACTGCCAGAAGATCAAGGCCAGTTTAAGCTTATGAGTAAGGCCCTGTCTGGGGAGTGATCTGTGTCCTTCCTAAAAGCTTCCTTTTAGGAAACTGGGCACTGATGCTTCTCTCTGGGATTCAGCTGCTCAGAGTTGGCCAGCGCCTCCATCAGACTGTAACATCTACCCCTCCATCCTGCTGCCTATTCAAATACACCTGATTGATACACAAGACAAACCGAGAAGGAGGCCCTGGAAAGGTCTAGAACCTTAAGTGTCATGCACAGGACAAACACTATGCATCAAGGGCTGAGTACCCTAAAAAGTTCAGAAGACCAAGCCTTAGCTCTCGAGGGGTCTGTCCCAAGAGCAGCGAGGCCGGAAGAGAAGCGGGAAGGGGGGATGCACAAACTCTGGCCAGCCCCACCCCCTAAATCTCCTACGGCTCGGCGGCGGCGGCAGTGTGCCGGCTGGAGCAGAGGAAACGCTTCCTCATTCCAGAGGCTGCGACTCACGGACATCGGCGCCCGCCCCCCACGGCCTCCCAGCTGGGGACAGGAGGCCCAGGGCAGGGGAGTTTTCTAACACTCCCGCGGACCAGCCTTTCTCCTACGTCCTCCCGGTCTGCGCCTAGTAAAAGTTATCCACCCGACGGCGGCAGTGCACAGGATCTGGCCTCTGCCCAGGGTCCCGGGAGGCTCTTAGGTCCCAGCCACCTCTCCAGGCCAGGGAAAACTGCAGCACTGTTAAGCAGAAACGGCCACCGGAATATACGCAGGAGCCCCCGGGTCCTATACTTTCTCAGCCTGTCTAGATGTCAGTTTGCCGCTCTGCGAAATGGGGGTGAGCCAAGAGGAGAAGGAGCCCGCGCAAGCGCACTCACCACTATGGCGGTGACAGGCTGGCCCGGGATGTAAGACATTTCGACCGAAATCTGTCAAGGAGACAGCGCCCGGTGAGACCCCCAGCGAGAATGCCCGCGGCCGCGCCCTCCCTGGTTAACAAAGGGCAGCCCTGCTCAGCCCGCCCCCTCATGAATACTTAAGAAGTCTCTAGCCAATCAGCATCTGGAGCGCTGTTGGGCTTTCCGGAGTCCCCCGGACTTGTGTGCTAAAGTGGGGCGGGAGGGAAGAGCGCCCGAGGCGCAAGCGTAGGAGGGCGGGGCCGAGTTTGTGCGCCTGCGCAAACCGAGCCCTCCCAGCAGCCTCCAGCGCAAGATGGCGGCGCGGGGCTCGCCGCTTTTTCCTGTCTGAGGGAACACGAGGGACTGTGTCGCGGCGTCTCAGGTAACTCCGCGAGCCTGTCGGGCGTGTGCTGCTGTGCTGCTGTCCGGGCCCGCACGAGCCTCAGCTTCGGCGTGCAGTGGAGGTCAGAGGCCCCCAGCACGGCGTCGGAGGTCCCAGGGGGAGGAGGCGCCGTGCGCTCAGCTCGCCGGGCTTCGGGCGCCACTTGTAACTCGATTTTCTCCACAGCACCGCGTGAGTCGGCGAGAAGGCAGAAGCGGAGGCCCGGCGGGTGCGATGGCCGCGGTGGTGGCCAAGCGGGAAGGGCCGCCGTTCATCAGCGAGGCAGCCGTGCGAGGCAACGCCGCGGTCCTGGATTACTGCCGGACCTCAGTGTCAGCGCTGTCCGGGGCCACCGCCGGCATCCTCGGCCTCACCGGCCTCTACGGCTTCATCTTCTACCTGCTTGCCTCCGTCCTGCTCTCCCTGCTCCTCATTCTCAAAGCGGGCAGGAGGTGGAACAAATATTTTAAGTCACGAAGACCTCTCTTTACGGGAGGCCTCATCGGAGGCCTCTTCACCTACGTCCTCTTTTGGACCTTCCTCTATGGCATGGTGCACGTCTACTGAAATGAGGGCAGGGGTGACTTTTAAAACAGATCGGCAAGGCTCTTGCCAGAATTAACACCGGGTAGACTGACTTAGTTTTTAAATTGTTGGAATTCGCTGCTTGTTCTGTACTGTTATAATTTATATCTGAAGACAGAGCCTGTAATATTATTCTTCAGATTAAATGAAGTGTGACACCTTGTCGTTCTTTGCTTAGCCAAGCTTTGAAGTCGGCAAGATTTGCTCCCTGGAGAGCAAGTACGAGGCCACAGCCTGTATATTTTTTTGGATTTAACACCTAGTCCAAAGGGACCTCTAGAGTTTACATGAGAGAATTTAACGTGAACATCTTAAGAACTGGTAACAGTTCGTGTTACTAAGCTTTCTCTGTGTACCGGCATTGTGTGTTTTCATTCTCGCCAATAGCAATGAAGATGTTACTGTTAACTTTCTGTTAATGAAAAACCTGAAGCACAGAGAGGTTGGTTGTCTCTGCCAGAAGTGGCTCATCTGGAAGGGGGCAGGGCCGAGGTCCAGTTGCAAATCCGTTTGCTTATGCTGGATTGGATAAGAGTCCTTTTCTAGCACCCCCTCCCACTAACCACTGCTTTCCCACATGAGTGAAATCAGCTAAGTTCCAGTTACACCAGGTTTAGCTAGTTGCCTTTCCTATAACAAAAAATGCAAGCTATTTTTCTAAATTGTTGTCCTCTGGCGATTAGGTTATGTGGACATTTAATCAAATGAGTTTGTTTCAGTTGAAATGCCTCTGACTATATGTTCATTCGTAATCCTTCCTTGAGAGGAGGGTTTTAGAATGAAGTACATGTTTAACTGAAAAAATAAATACTTGTGTTAGACTTGTAGTGAACATGTTGCGCGTGGAATTTGTAGTCTTAACTGGGGAGATGGCATTAACTTGGTTTTACAGATAATATAGATACCATGAAAGAATACCCAAAAGCACCAGGTCTAGACTAGGCTTGGGAATGGAGTCAAGGAGTGCTTGAGGGAATAGCATTATATCTGAGACTAGAAAGCTAAATAACAGCCAGATAAGAGGAAGAAGAGCCTTTTATTAGGCCATAAGGCAATCCTGACCAGGTAGTAAAGACCCAGGGAGGAAGTTGGCCTTGATTCCATGAGCATTTAGAGGAAACTAGGAGCAATGTGTAATGGCTCCCCCCCACCACCACCAACCCCCTCCCTTTCTTTTTTTAAGGATACAAGAAATTGAATTTAAGACCTCTTTCTCTGTAGATGGTCTGTGCCTGAGCACCCAGGCCTGAATCCTGGGCCACAGGCTTGCCTCTCATTCCAAGAAGCTGAGGTCACAGCTTTTCCTCCCTGTCACAAAGTGCCCACTTCTAAAGATCCTGACATGCATGGTTTATATAGCCCTCACCTCCTCGGGGACTTCTCTTAGGTGGGAAGGAAGGGCTCACTCCTGTTGTTGAACAGTAAATTTGTTGCTAATGTTGGCTGCTTTAAAAATATGTAATGACTTTTTATTTACCTATCAGTTTTGAGCAGAGGGTCAGTTAATGTCAAATGCTTCCCAGCATTTATCCAACGAGAAGTAATGGTTCTATCCGTTTTTATTCTAAATCCTATATAGGTACGTATGCCTGCGTGTTGGTGGGTATATGCAAGTGCCCATAGAGGCCAGAGTTATCAGCTCCCCTGGGGCTGGAGATACAGCTATGCTAGGAACAGAACTCCAGTCTTCTGTTAAGAGAACAGCAAGTTCTCTTAACCACTAAGCCATCTCCTTCCTTGTCTTTAGCATCTGTTCAAGAGTCTCCTTGGGGCCAGCAAGGTGGCTCAGCAGGTAAGGGTGCCCGCTGCCAACCTGATGACTGAGTTCATCCTCCAGCACCTACATGGTCTAAGCGAAGAACCAACTCTGCCTTCACAAGCACACTGAGGCACACACACATAAATGTAAGTTTTAAAAATTCCCCACGCTTTGATTTGCATCTCTTCATGATAACAAGAACAGAATGTCATACATTTCTTATTGTTTCTTGTTTCTACCTCGAAAAATGTTTTCCCCTGCAGGGCATGGTGACGTACACCTTTAATCCCAGCACTTGGGAGGCAGAGGCAGGCAGGCGGATTTCTGAGTTTGAGGCCAGCCTGGTCTACAGAGTGAGTTCCAAGACAGCCAGGGCTACACAGAGAAATCCTGTCTCGAAAAAAAAAAAAAGAAAAACCAAAAAGAAAAAAAAGTTTTCCCCTACATGGGGTAACCCTAAAGGGAAAAACTTCATGCCTCTTATTATTTTAAAACCAAGTTATAGTGCTCTCTCATGGCTGATTGTCACATTGACAGCACCCAGTATATCAGTTTCTTGTTGGCCCACATCATGATGCTCCCAAAGGTACGGGATAACTTGTAGGACAATACTAAATGTCCTAGTTTAGGCTAGGGACTTACGCAAAGAATTCCTCAGATCCTGGAAGGTCAAAATAGGAAGGAACTCTTGGGCTAAGACTGTAGCCAATAAGCCAAGCAGTGCCCAGAAAGGAATAAAAGTGTTTCCCCAAGTTTAGGAGTTCAAGTTCCTAACTCAGTTCTTCAGTTAAAAGCCTGGTTTCACCTGTGGAAACTAATTCAGATCAGGAGTTCAAGGCAAGTCTGGGCTACAGAAGAAGACCCTGCGGGTTTTGGTGGGTTGGTTTTTTTGTTGGGTTTTCTTATTTTGTTTTTAATATAAGCTGTTTTCCATATGATGGATGAGCTAGCTTAATCAAGGTTATGCAGAAGGCAAGAAGTTGGGGTGTGGAGTACTCGGCAATTTTGGCAGAATGGTCAGCCCTGTGAGCAACTGGAATAAGATCCCTGGTCTTTCTGAGCCCCCAGCACCCTATTTGGTTCATGATGCTGAGTCTACAGGTGTATGCCAGCTCCCCCAACTACCAGGCCCCTTCTGTAACCATCTGTAAGGGTTCTGCATGTGGTGGGTTGCCTTTCAGAGAGAAGCTCCATAGTGTCAAAAGAAGCACTCAGATATCCATGGGATAGATGAAAGTGAGCCTGCTCCTCAGCCCTGTATTTAAATGTGTCCCAAGTCTGGTTTTGACAGGGAATTTGGTCTTATATGAATAGATCATTTTCCAAAGGAATGGCCAGATGCTCCTCAGAAAAATGAAAGGGTTAATAGAAAAGGTTGTCTTTTTCTTATTTCAAAAAATAAAAACCAGGATCTCACTATATACTCCTTCCTAGCATAGATTAGTTCCATTGATTGGGCTGGTCTTCAACTCAGAGATCTGCCTGCCTCAACCTCCCAAGTGCTGGGATTAAAGTTGTTCACCACCATGCCTGGCTACTTCTATGTCTGAACCTTTAAATTTTGAATTAGATTAGGTATTAACCTCATCAAAATGTTTGAATTTAAAAAAAAAAAAAAATGAGCATACTGCTGTCTTCCAAGTGGAGATGGGAAGCCAGGTGTAGTGGCTTTAGTCCCAGCACTTAAGGGGCAGGCAGTTATCTGTGAGGCCAGCCTGGTCTGTATAGAGAGTTCCAGGATAGCCAGGACTACATAGAGACCTCCTGTCTCAAACAAAAACAGGTGGGGAGCCGGGCGTGGTGGCGCACGCCTTTAATCCCAGCACTTGGGAGGCAGAGGCAGGCGGATTTCTGAGTTCGAGGCCAGCCTGGTCTACAGAGTGAGTTCCAGGATAGCCAGGGCTATACAGAGAAACCCTGTCTCGAAAAAAACCAAAAAAAAAAAAAAAAAAAAAAAAAAAACAGGTGGGGATGGGAGAGGGACCCTCTTGGCCTCAGGGCAGCATGTGTAAGTCACCCAAGCTGACATTGACAACAGTGTGCTTGCAAGTCACTTTGGAACTTGAAGAAACTCATAAGGGAAGGATTAAGGAGAGAGGCCTGCAGCCCTGCACTTTTGTCAGGCTCTCTGGAGCATGGATGCTGGTCCATGGACCCCACTTTGGGTTCCATGAAATGAGATGCAGTGGAATAAGGAACTGGGGCACAGGTCAGAAACAGCTTTTCAGTGAAAATTATCCTTTATCTCATTAGCACATCAAGGCTGGGCTTCTGAGAGCAGGAAGGAAGTCAGACAGGTACTCCCAGCACCAACCAAACAGCAAGTGCTGAACCACACAAACAAGTCCATGTCTCACCTGGGCAAGTAAGTCAGTTTCCAGAGCCACGCTAGGCTTCCGGTAGTGGCTGGCTTGCCTTCCTTCCCCAGTCTTACTAGGAGCCCTGGGTGTTTGCTCTCCCCTTAAGCTTTTTTCCAGGTGCCTCCTTGGCCAGCTTTACTTGTTACATCTGGGGGTGGAGCTAAGTGTCCCCTGGATGTCATCCAACAGCTTTTTCTGAGCAGCCATCTTTCTCTGCAGGGACTTGTCAAAGACTTGGCTAGAGACTGGAGGAAGGCCAGGCTGGCTGGGTTGACTATGACGTCTCTGGTGAGAGTTAACTTGTGTGCCCCCTGTGCCCCCTACCCTAGGGCCAGGTCAGCATAGCCTTTAAGTCTCTCAGATAGGACTAAAGTGCAGCATGCACCAATAAATGTGTACTGCCTGTATAAATAAATAAATGTCCAGCTGGGCTCAGAGTCAGGAACAGAAACCCACCACTGAAACCCCAGGCCTGCCCCTTCCCTGAGGGCCTGCCCCTTCCCTGAGGGCCTGCCCCAAGGCCTCCTTCCTGCATCCTGAGCTGCTTTGGCCACCAGGAAGCCTTCCATGAAATCTTGCAGCAGGATCCCACCCAAGCTGGGTGGAGTTGAAGGACCTGTTCTCAGAAGCCTCATCCTGAGCCGGCACCACCGAGATGCCTCTCCCCAGTTCAGAGCCTTGGCCTGTCCTGGCCCAGACATCTTTGACTCTGTTCCCTGCCAAGAGCTCTGGCTACGTCTTCACTGTTTGCAAGATCTGTGATGGCTTCATGTTCACGAAGGCATTCTCCTGGAGGCCAGACCTTGAGGGAGGGATGCACACAGAGGCAGAGAGAAGGCAGTCAGGAACTCTGGCAGGCATGGCCTGTCGCTTTTCTCTGTCAGTGAGCAGGAAGACATAGCCGAGAAGAAAGAACACTGTCTTAGCTGCAGCTCAGATGCATGACGGTGTTCAGACTGAGGACTGGGACTCACAGAGCCTCCCACAGCAATAGGGGGCTGTGCTAGACAAGCAAGGTGGACCTGTAGATAAGGAACTCATGTAGCCAGGCAGTGACAGCTCCGGGGATAGCTATGCTTAGAATCCCTCAGTCTGGCCTCGCTGCTACAGCCCTCAGCTTCCACCTTTCTCTCTTTACTCTGCTCCATCCCAGGCTATTTCTCATCTGCTTCCCTGCCCTGACCCAGCTCCCAGCTGGAGGATGCCCAACCTTAGCAAGGAAGGAAAACAGGGCTGGGAAAAGGACCACCCTAGGCCTGGGAGACTCCCTCTGGAGCGAATCCCAAGTACACCCTCTGCAGAAGCCAGTCCCTCACCTGGCAGGCTCGAAGAGCACCTGGCAGTTGCTATTCTGCTTCCTGCCACTCTGGGCCAGTTCCAGGGCCTGCTCGTCCTGATGAACCCTCTCCAGTGGCTTGTCCTCTGGCAGCTCCTGCTCCATCTCGTTGGCCTCAACCTCAACATTATCTTCCTCCTTCTGACCCCTGCATAAGATATGGCCACAACCTCCTTGGGGCACTCACAAAGAATTGTACCCTCAGTTGAGCCAGACTCCTTCCTCCAGCAAAGCGGCCTATGGCCAGGTGGGGCTGGACCAGCTAAGTTCAGGCTACATCTGGGGCAGTGCACACAAACCATACAAGTCCATCCTGCACCCATAGTCCATGTTGCTGGGGCTGAGGAAGCACATGCTACCTGACCCAGTTCTTCATTCTAGTCCCAACTCCTCCAGAATTCCTTCTCCAAGACCAACACAAGAACCCCTTTCCCTTCCTGCAGACTCAGCACCTTCCCGTGCTGTCCAGTGTCCCAATGCTAAGTGCACATAGACACACACACACACACTTCTTCCTTCAACCCCAGGCCTCTAAGAACCAAGTCCATTTTGTATAAACCAGTGTTCTCATCTCAGAGAAACTGAAGCCCAAAGAAGGCATGGGCATGTCTAGAACCCTCCAGTAAGCTAGCGCCTATAAAGAAGGCATGGGCATGTCTAGAACCCTCCAGTAAGCTAGCGCCTATAAAGAAGGCATGGGCATGTCTAGAACCCTCCAGTAAGCTAGCGCCTATAAAGAAGGCATGGGCATGTCTAAACCCTCCAGTAAGCTAGCGCCTATAAAGAAATCTGTCAGGTAACCTAGGAGACTTCTTCCCTGGGTCTTCTGAACCAAGTTCAGTCTTATGAAGCAGGTCCTCATAGCATGCCACATACACACCCAACCCAGGACTAGCCAGATGGGGCTCTAAGGCAGGGGCTAGGGGAGATCCTCTTGGGCCACAGAGTGGAAGGTTAACTTACCTCACTTTCTCAAACTTCTTGTCTCGGTAAAACTCGCTCTTTCTGATGAGGTAGATAAGTACCAGGTCACAGAAGAAAGCCCCCTGCAAAAGAGTTGGGAGCTATGACTCAGAATCCTAGCTTCATACTGCTTGGAGCCTGCCACAGCCCAGGAGCAGGGCACCACATGAAAGATAAAAAGACAGTCCAGAAAGAGGTGATGTCTGGGAGAACAGAGCCACCCCATGGCAGGTACAGCTTAGATTGGGGCAATGCTGTCTGATTCCATGGATCAAGTTCCCCTCTCTGCCCTGACCAGGTCTGATATTGTCAACGTGCATTTGCTAAGAATCTACCATCAGCCAGATATGCACTAGCGTGCCAGAGGGATGTAGACTATAGAGACCTGGGGACTCCCTCTGCTACCAGGGACAAGTGGATTATGATGTGGAGCCACTAGTCCTATAATGGAAACAGGATCGAAAGTGGGTGGAACATAGTAGCATTCACTCAGTCTGGGGACCAGCACCCAGGCTGTCTTGAGAGCTGAAATGGAGGCCTGGGATTGCATTGCATAGGGAGAAGCAGGTTTGTTGTCACCAGAAAATGCCACAGGGGGCTGGTGAGATGGCTCAGCGGGTAAGAGCACTGACTGCTCTTCCAAAGGTCCTGAGTTCAAATCCCAGCAACCACATGATGGCTCACAACCATCCATAGTGAGATCTGACGCCCTCTTCTGGTGTGGCTGAAGACAGCTGCAGTGTACTTATATATAATAATAAATAAAATTAAAAAAGGAAGGAAGGAAGCCACGGGGCCTGTGTGAGAAGAGCAAAGGATGCTTCCAGTGGGAGTGAGAACCAGCATGTATGTCTATGGAATGCTTTTAGGGATGCTGGTCCTAGTCCTTTACAGGGAGGCAATGTAATGGTTCACAGAGCCCTCTGGTACCCTGGCTGGAAGGCATCTTAACCTCAACAATAGGGACGCTACAACCCTGGGAAGCCTGAGCTAACCCAATCAGGGTGGACTAATCACTGAGCACAGGCCTCAGAGCTGAGCATGTTGTGTGTTATGCCCGCCTTCTCCAGCAGAGGGCTACTCTACCTTTAGTACAGGGATGGAGAACTGAAGGCAGAGGAGGCCCCAGTGGAGCATCTATGTTTTCCTCAACTTCTCCCTGCTTCACCACCACCCTCTGCTGCACCCATTACCTTCAGTCCATGGCCGTGTTCTCAGACCTCCAGACTTTCCCTACATTGTCAGAGAGCTATGCATGCACAACACAGCCAGGGATCCTAAAAACGACTGCCTTAGTCAGGAATGCGCCACTTGGGGACCACTCTGGTTTGGTTTGGTTTGATTTGGTTTGGTTCAGTTTGGTTTTCAAGACCAGGTTTCTCTGTGTGTCTCTGGCTAGACTCACCTCAAACTAAGAGATTCCTCCTGCCCCTGCCTCCCAAGAACTAGGATTAAAGGTGTGCACCATCACTGCCCGTTAGAGATCACTGTTAATCCCTGTCAAGGCAAGTTTCTCACTCTCAATGCAAAGTCAATCCTGGGTCCTGAGAGAAAATCCTTCCATGGCTGCTTGGGTTGCCCGGGCAGAGGGAAGAGGTTTCAGGAAGCCATGGCATGGAATTTGCTGTGCTGGCATGAACCCCTAACAATGCCTCCCACATTTAACCTCCTCCCAGAAGCACCAGGGAAGTATCATTTGCAGGAAGCCCTTCCCTACACTCCAGCCATTTCCTACCATAGAAGCCACAATGGGTGGCTAACCACCCACCCCAAAGGATTACAAGACTGTCTCCCCTGCTTCTCATCCTTTGAACTACAAGTTCTTAGCTGGAGCCCCCTTTTTGAGCAACCCAGCTGTGAGGAGGGGCCTACTGACACTTAGTGGGTAGAAATCAGGGATTCTTAAGCACAGTGCACCGAACACCCCCAAAGCAAAGAAGTCCCTGGCCCCAGCAGTGCCCAAACCAGCATAGCCTCATCGGTTTCCCATTACCAGAACCGGAGATGGAAATGTTTAGACACAGGATCCCAAAGATCCCAGCCCACAGCAGGACTAGAGGATAATCCACCTGTGTGCCACACCATTCAAGCTCACAGCCAGGGCTACGGGCAGACAACGCCCTCTGGGGCAGCTGGCACGGTGTAAAATCACCTTTGTCCCTGTGACCTCACAGGCCTCCTGGGTTCTGGGCTCTGCATGCTCCTGCCAGGCAGTTAGTGACTTCCCTGTCCCTAGGGAGCCAGTAAGGCAGGGGAGATACTCACAGCACCCATGAGCGCCAGCCCAGAACCAATGTTGATGACTGTGGGGATGATGTTGAATTTTCCCGCCTGTGAGACAGAAACAGACAGACGAGTAAGGCAAGGTGGACCGCCGGATCCCCAGGGGCTCTCCAGCCTCCCTGACCCAGCAACCATCAGGCCCTGGAAAGAGAAGAGCCACATACCTTGCCATTAACTATCACATCAAAGCGGATGCCATATGCTTTCATCAGGTCACGGAACTCTACCCCATGAGGGTCACGGTAATACCTGGCAAACCTGGGAGACAGGGCCCAGGGGACGCTCATCCGCCTGTACCTTTACAAAGCTTGGGGGGAGTCTCAGCAATACAGGATCTAGAGCTGCTCTAGGAGTAGGCCCAGACCTGCTCACTGAGGCAAATACAAAGATTGGGCTTTCCCAGCATGCTTAGTACCAACCCCTGGACCCTGAGAACGCTGGTGGACTTGACCCAGCAAAGGATACAGTAGAGAGTCAAGGTCACCAGGTAGCACAAAAAGAGTCGTTACCTGAAGTTATACCCAGAGGAGATGGATTGTGTGTGTTTGTTGTCCAGACGGTTGAAATAATAGTGTGGGTTGCAGTGGGAGGCAGCTTTATCAAGGTCACAATCCCATTCAATGTGGATTCCTATCACACCGCCCTTGATACATGAGACAGGGTGAATGCTAGAGTTATCCATAGATGGACAGAAGTCACAGAGCAGCCCTTTAGGAGAGCCACACGAGTCAGCCAGAGGTCTGGTAGGACCACACTTTACACACAGATCAGCAGGCATCTATACGTTCCTTACGATTGTTTCTGGTGATGCCCTGGGATCAGAAAACAACCTAGGGGGCTCTGAGTCAGCCCCACTCACCCACCCCAACCCCTACTGAGTGCCTGACACAGCCAGCCATGTGTCACAACTAACTCTGAAAATAGAGAGCTCCTGAGGACAAGGGGACAATTCAGGATCACCCTGGCCCTAGAGGCCCCTCCATCTTCCCCTTCTCAATGCAGCACCCAGGTCTCCAGGGAGGGCTCCCTGAGCACACATCACCCACCTTCAGGGCTATGTCCTGGAAGTCAGCCCCTGCCCAGCGAACAATGGACCCCAGTCGGAAGATGGGGCAGTAGAGATTGGTGGAGCTGAAGTGACAGGTTTTCAGGAAATGTTTGTCGCCTGTTTCTAGCACATTGGCTCTGAAAGGAAGCCATGACACGAGGTTAGGACGCTTCGTTGCTGAGCCCAGGCCCTTTGCAGGAAGCAGTGGGTCCTTTGCCAGACGTGGCCTCCCCACACCCCCAATCCCCCTCGTATCTTATTCCTCTCAAGAACAGAAACCACCCCCAAGCAGAAGAAAGGGCTCCCCTGTTTATTCAGTCATGTATACACACCATGCAGGGCTTCAGCACAGCCACAGAGAGGGCCCTCGGCCCACCTCCCCCTCCAATAGCCGAGCCCCCACCTACTTGGAGAAGTTGAACTTGGGGAAGCGAATAAAGTTCTTTATGAAAATGGTGAAGCCTTCTGCGTCCTTCAGGAGGGGATCCCTGAAAACCAGGCCAGGGAAACCTGAGCAGGAGACCTGCCCCTGCCCTCTAGGACTCCCCTGAACCTATGGAGCAGGGAGGCCTCTGACCCCAGATGTAAGCACCCACTGTGTAAGGAAGAGTGTGTGGGCAGCTCCTCTGGGACCACCCACTCACATTGGCATGGACTTTGTCTCCACTGGGCACCAAGCAAAGATCTCACAGGTGCCCCGGGTAGAGTTCCCCACCCGTAGACAGCGACCAGTTTTCAGTCCTGCAGAGGAGAGACAGGCAATGCTGTGTGCCTTCCTGTCCATGCGCCTTTGCCCTGCTCCAGCCCCAGCTAGTCCAGGCCCTCACCGTGCCCCGCTACAACAGACTCCCCAGCGTGACAGTCGGTGTCCTCTGAACACTCGCCATCAGGGATGCCCTCACGCTGCAAGGAAAGAAAAGGATCTGCTAATAAAGGTTTCCACCAGCCCAGGACCAGGTCGCATCAGAGACAGAAGAGGGCTCCCCCCTGGCTTGAGGCCGCATGCCCTTTGAAAACCTGTTTCTCAGACTAGCAAAAGTGACTGGGTAGTTAACCTGGCATCTGTCATGAAAGCCTGACACCCTGAGTTTAATCCCTAAAAAACATGGTGAAAGGAGAGCACCAACTCCTGAAAAGTTCTCTCTCTCTCTCTCTCTCTCTCTCTCTCTCTCTCTCTCTCTCTCTCTCTCTCTCTCTCTCTCTCTCTCTCTCTCCCCCTCTCCCCTCCCCTCCCCCTCCCCCTCCCTCTCCTCCTTCTCCCCCTCCCCCTCCCCTTCTCCCTCCTCTTCTCCCTCTCCCTCTTCCTCTCTCTCCCTCTCCCTCTCTTTCTCTCCCTCGCTCTCTCTCTCACACACACACAATATGTAAAACTTTAAAAAATATATAAGAAAACCCATTTATCTCCCAAAGCATGTGGTAGCTATACAGCATCTTGACACCCTTGGAGCTAACCAAGCCCCTGCTTCCAGGGGGACTGTCACCACAGCCAAGGGCTTCCCAACCCTCCCACCACACATATGCCAAATCAAACCTCAGCACAGATGCCCTGCCGCTGGTTAGGAGTCACGATCAGGTTGGTGACCACGAAGAAAACGTTCTCCCCCTGAGGAGCCAGACAGAGTTTGAGAAATCTCCTCTTGGCCTCTCGGGGAAGATTCAGCCTGGTAGAAAGTGGACCTCTGCATGGGGTTGGGAACAATGGGGGCCACAAAACTGAGGGTCATTGTCCATCTGTCTGATGAGCTCATACTTTACAAGTGGATATCTTTTTTGGGTTACTTACAGCTTCACAAACCCCAAACACTCTCACCCCATAATTCTGTGCAGACTTCAGCCCTGATTCTACACCAGGGCAGCTATGAACAAGCTGAGGAGATATTCCCAGGGGTGCTAGGATATAAGGGAGGAGTTCTCTGTGCCAGGTCACCCTGAGCCCCATGTGGTCTCAACAGATACCTAGACCACTGAGAACAAAAGAAGCCAGGCCTGGTGCAGAAAGGGAGACAGGGACACCAGGGTTTCCGTCTGCATGCTGAGCCAGGGAGACAACTGATGCAGTTCTCTGGGCACTTCCTATGTGACCCACCCAAGCCACACCTCACCAGCCCAGGTCCCAGGGACAGGTGGTGATCTGACCTGAGACGGAATGACAAAGTCTGCCACATCCCAGAGCCGTTCTCCAAGCATCGTGGTGTTGGTATAGGCCACCCCCTTGACTTTGGTGACCACAGCACTCTGCAGGGAAGTATCAATGTCCTGATAACTCTTCTTTATCAGAAACACCCATCTGGAGAAATATGACCAACAGGCAGGTGTCAGTCACAGGGCTGCCCAGGCCCAGGCTGGAGTGAGAACCATAGTATGTCCTAGACTGGTGGGAGCAAGAGCTCAGGGGTTCACCTGCCCTGCAAGCATGCGTTCTGCAGTCGGTGTGCTAAAGCTGGAAAGTAGACTGTTGAAGGCCATCCTGGGTACAGGGTGAGATGCTATCTTTTAAAGAAAATCTGGGGCTGAAGAGTTGGCTTAGTGGTTAAGACCACCTATTTGTCTTGCAGAGCATCCTTTTCCATTCCAGGCACCTACATGGTAGTTCACAGCCATCTGTAACTCCAGTCCCCGTTGTGACCTTAGGGATGGGAACCAGACACACAAATGGTGCACAAACCTACATTCAGAAAAAAACATTCATACACATAAAATAAGAAAACTGGTACATCTAAAAAAGAAAGAAATGGCTGGGTGGTGAGGTAGTCTACCCCTTTAATCCCAGCACTTGGGATACAGAGGCAGGCGTGTCTCTGTGAGTTTGAGGCCAAATTGTTCTACATAGTGAGTTACAGGACAGCCAGAGCTACACAGTGAGATATTCTCCTCCCCCTCTCATGTGTGTGTGTGTGTGTGTGTGTGTGCATATATACACATACACACACACACACACACACACATATATATATATATATATGTACACACACACATATATATATATGTACACACACACACACACATATATATACATATATGACATTCAAGGGTAAAGGGGTTACCTGGCATGTATAAGGCCTTGGGTTTTGCACCAAAAACAAGAAAATGAATAGAAACAAATTAAGTCTTGTATTCTTTTAGACTGAAAACATAGCAGGGCCAGCAAGATGGCTCAGTAGATAAAGTTACCTCTAAGGTTGATGTTCTGAATTTAATCCCACACGAATGATAGAACAGACTCCCACATGTGCACTATGACACATACCTACCCATACACATATATAATAAGTAAAGTAATAAGAAAAAAATCACAGGACTGAAGAGATTGTTCAGTGGTTAAGAGCACTTAATGCTCCTGCAGAGGACCTGAGTTCAGTTCCCAGCCCCTGCATCAGGTTGCTCATATCCACCTGTAAGTAAAGTTCCAGGGTGTCTGACACCCTCTAACCTCCATGAGCACCAGCACACAGTGCACACAAACTTATACAGCCTCATACACATAAATACAAAATAATGTTGTGGTGTATATCTTTAATCCTGGCATTCAGGAGGCAGAGGCTAACTTGTAGTTAGCTATCAGTTGGAGCTCTAAGTTGAGGCCAACCTAGTCTCCTAAGCAAGTTCCAGGACAGCCAGAGCTACACAGAGAAATCCTGTCTCATAAAACAAAACAAAAAACATACATAGCAAAAACAGAACAGCAAAAAAATTTGATTTCTCTTTTAAAAAAAAAAATAATATCCACTGATAAGTGGATATTAGCCCAGAAACTTAGGATACCCAAGATATGAGATACAATTTGCTAAACGCATGAAACTCAAGAAGAACGAAGACCAAAGTGTGGACACTTTGCCCCTTCTTAGAAATGGGAACAAAACACCCATGGAAGGAGTTACAGAGACAAAATTTGGAGCTGTGACGAAAGGATGGACCATCTAGTGATTGCCATATGCAGGGATCCATCCCATAATCAGCTTCCAAATGCTGACACCATTGCATACACTAGCAAGATTTTGCTGAAAGGACCCAGATATAGCTGTCTCTTGTGAGACTATGCCGGGGCCTAGCAAACACAGAAGTGGATGATCACAGTCAGCTATTGGATGGATCACAGGGCCCCCAATGGAGGAGCTAGAGAAATTACCCAAGGAGCTAAAGGGAACTGCAACCCTATAGGTGGAACAACAATATGAACTAACCAGTACCCCGGAGCTCTTGTCTCTAGCTGCATATGTATCAAAAGATGGCCTAGTCGGTCATCACTGCAAAGAGAGGCCCATTGGATTTGCAAACTTTATATGCCCCAGTACAGGGGAACCCCAGGGCCAAAAAGGGGGAGTGGGTGGGTAGGTATTGGGGGTGGGTATGGGGGACTTTTGGGATAGCATTGAAAATGTAAACGAGGAAAATACCTAATAAAAAAATAAATTTTAAAAAAAAGTATTTATTTATTTATTTTATGTATGTGAGCACTGTTGCTGTCTGCAGACACACCAGAAGAATGCATCAGACACCATTACAGATGGTTATGAGCCCCCATGTGGTTGCTGGGATTTGAACTCAGGACCTCTGGAAGAGCAGTCAGTGCTCTTAACCACTGAGCCATCTCTCCAGCCTATAATATCACATATTTCCAATAAGATATATATTATTAAATTTTGTGTGTGTGTGTGTGTGAGTGTGCTTATATGTGCTTGAGTGTGCTTGTGAGGTCAGGTACAGTTGGAAGTCAGAAGAGTCAGATCCTCTGGGGCTGGAATTACTGGAATTACAGAAGGTTGTAAGCCAATCAGCTGGGAACTGAACTAAAGGAACAGCAAACATGCTGGAGAGAGATAGCTCAGAGGTTAAGAGTACTGTCTGATCTTCCAGAGGTCTTAAGTTCAGTTCCCAGCAACCAGATGGTGCTCTGATGCTCTTCTGCCGTGTAGGAATATATGCAGACAGGATATTGTATACATAATAAGTATTTAAAAACAAAAAATGGGCTGAAAAGATGGCTCAATGGTTAAGAACACTGACCGCTCTTCCAAAGGTCCTGAGTTCAATTCCCAGCAACCACATGGTGGCTCACAAACATCTGCAATGTGATCTGACGCCCTCTTCTCGCGTGTTTGAAGACAACTACAGTGTACTCATATACATTAAAATAAATAAATCTTTTTTAAAAATAAACAAAAACAATAGCAAACAAGCAAAACCAGCAAGCACTCCTAACCATCCAGACTTCACAACTTCACTCTGGCCCCTAAAAAGATAAGACTTTGAAAATGAGGTGACCTGTGTCACAGGGAGGCTAGCACAGAGCAAAAGCTCCATACACACAAATCACTAACTCGTAGTTAGCTATCAGCCAGCTTAACCATTCTTGGTGAAGCTGGGGAAAGCAGTCAAAGGGGTCAAAGGAGGAAGAAGCCATTGCCCCGTCATGCCATGAATGATGGCATGCTGGTTCTCGCAGGGAGTCACGAAGGTGTAAACCATTTCCTCATTTCTGGGGCAGAGATGGAGAGCCTGGATCCTAAACTGTCCCATTTACAAGGAACTCTGAGAAAGGTGTGGGTTCTTTTGTTTTGTTTTGTCGTTGGTGGTGGTGATGATGGTGGTTTTCAAGACAGTCTCTCTGTGTAAGAGCCTTGTCTGTTCTGGAACTTGCTTTGTGAATCTGGCTGTCCTGGAACTCACTCTGTAGACCAGGCTGGCCTCGAACTCAGAAATCTGCCTGCCTCTGCCTCCCAAGTGCTGGGATTAAAGGCGTGTGCCACCACCGCCCGGCTTTCACCTCTGCCTCTTGAGTGCTGGGATTAAAAGTGTTCGCCACCGCGCTTGGCTCAAAAGTTGTGGTTCTTGAGCATATCTTCCATTTTAGCAGAGAAATGCTGCTCCAGTGCAAAACAGGAAGCAAACATTCAGCATTTGTTTACTCATTTCATACAGATTGCCAAGTGAAATGACATCACAGTGTGACATCACCTCATGGCATCCCCAGACTTCAGGGAGTCAGAAATAGACACTGAGCAAATGGCCAATCAAAATGACTTATGGAAGTGCCAGGGAGGGAGGGAGAGGGAGAAATCAAATCTGGATAAGGAGGGATGTTGACTGAGCAGGGAAAGAAAACTGGGTGGCCAAGGAACAGCAGCAGTCCAAAGGCCCTGAGGTAGGATACTGCCAAGTGCCTCGGAGCTAAAATCCAGGAAACGCTAAGAACACAGCCATTACCCACACCTATAATCACAGCACTCCAGAGGTAAAGGAAGGAGGATTTCTGAGTTTGAGGCCAGCCTGCTCTACTGAGCAGTTCCAGGATAACCAGGGCTGCACAGAGAAACCCTGCCTGGTGGAGGGATAGGGGCAGCCATTAGAAAGTAGCAAGGCTAGGCCAGGACTGCCCCCCACCCCCACCCAGGAGCATAATTGCACATCATTTAATGAGGAAAGGAAAGTGAACCGCAGCTGTCCACCGTGGCTGCCTTCCTCTTTCCACCTGTGCCCTCTTTTCTTCCTAGGAGCAAGGGAGACCTCTAACCAAGCTGTTAAATCCCCATCAAACTGCCCGTGGGCTGGTAGGCTTATAGCCTGCTAGATGAGATAGCAATAAGGGAAAACAGTAGAGCATCTGGACGCTGGAATGGCTGCCCTCCTGATTCCCGTGAGCTAACCCTGAGTTCCAGAACATGCCAATCCCATGAGTTGGCCCAACCAAGAGTAAGCCAGTAATGCTCAATGCTTATAAATAACCTGCTGGGTGCCTGGGCCAGCTGTCAAGCCGGACACAGGGAGGCCTCTGGGGGGCAGCTGAAGTCCAGTGTCCTGGCATCCCTGCCTCGTGGTCATGGCTGTAACACTGGAAGCTCCAGTCCTGGGAGAAGGAGCTCCTACAGACAGCTTCCAACCAAGGTATCCAGTTGCCGCCGCCCACGTTTCACAAGGCAGTGTCCCCATTTTACTTTCCCATCCTTACATCCACGAGCTTTAAGGCTGACTCCCCCAAGGCCCCAGTGTCTACACCTTCCCTGCCCCATGTACCCTTGCTTCAAATAAGTGCCCAAGAACTCACATGAGTAAGTACAACAGGATGGTGAGCTGCAGCACCCGGTAGAGCAGCCCCACCTTCTTGCTCTTGGCTACCACGAACTTTGCTGTCTTGTAGTCGAACAGAGACAACACGAACCCCTTCCAGGCCGCCTGGCCCATGCCTCCAGCTCACTTTGGCCACCGCCGCCGCCTCCAGCTGCCCCGCAGCCAACTGAGCACTCTGTGTGCGCTGCCGCAGTCCCGGGGTGCGCGGCTCCAAAGGGCATGAGCTGGAGAGCAGACGCGCAGACCCGGGCGCGAGCACAGCGCGGCCAGGAGGATCCTGCTGCTGCGGAGAGCCTGACTGCGGCGAGCGCCCAGCCTGGGATGAAGCCGTCTCCGCTGACACGGTGACACCACCGGGCTGTGCCTCCAGCCACTGGCTGTGTGCGGAGGCGAGGAAGAAGGGGAAGGTGCTTTCCAAGGCGTCTCGCCCGCCCCTACCTCCTCCCACGGGACTCTCTCGAGAGGAACCCGGTGGGGAAATAGAGGCAGAATCCGGAAGGGACCCACAGTGCAGGAAGTAAAGGAGGAGGGATAGACAGTAATGACTGTTTTCCCTGTTGTCCTGGCCTCGCTACTCATGCTGTCAGACAGACGTATAGGTAGGTCCCTGGCTGCCTGTGTGTGCTGTAATCAAGGGGCTTTTCCACCGCTTTTATGGCTGCGGATTTAAACCGTACAAATTTCTAGGGTCAGGGATCAGAGGTCCTAGTCAGGTACTGCGCGGTAGGGAGAGCTAGACTAGGGCATCAAGGCGTGGGATCCTAACATATGTCTAGAGTCTGAATAGTTCCCAAGGAAAAGGAGCCCAATGCCATCGTCTGAGTCTGATCCAACATAGGAGGGAGAAGAGATACCTGGAGCTGCGCTTTGGAACTTGTTATGGGCTGCTGTAAGTTGTCTGTGGTGAGGGACTGTAGGATGAGAGAGGATGTAGGATCCCATTCCTGTGGTATGGGTCGGGTGGTCTATATGCAGTGAGAGGCTGTGTGGTGAGCAGTTACAGGGCTCTATATATGTATACTGAGGGGCTGTGTGGTGATCGGCTGTGGATGTACTGAGGGGTTGGGTGTGGTGAGAGTCAATGTGCCAGGGGCTGCGGGGTGAGGAGCCATGCACACTAACTTCCTGCATCTGTGTCTGAGCACACCACCTCTGCTCCCAACCCTGGCCCTCTTGCCCAATAGGAAGCTCACTCTCTGAAACGACAGACTCCAGAACTTGGAAGAGACGCTTAAGTCCTCCAGGTATGATCTTCTACAAAAAATAGAAGTTTCAGGGAACAGGTCCCCAGTTTTACAACACAAAGGAATGACTGTTTTGGTTTGTTTGTTTGTTCATTTGTTTTGGTTTGTTTATTTTAAATAAAGACAAATTCCTGGGTTTTGCCCTTGGATTTCCCACTCATTCTAGGAAAGGGCATAGAGTTCTGCATTCTGTTCCTAAAGTGTCATTTGGAAACAATGTGTTGTTATAACTTTTCAAGCTCAACCTAGCCAGTTCCTCAAAAAGGCTTATTTTCATACATCCTACCCCCACTCCAATCACCTCTGCCCAGAATTTTTTTTTTTTTTAAATACAGGGTTTCTCTGTGTAGCCCTGGCTGTCCTAGAACTCGTTCTATAGAGCAGGCTGGCCTGGAACTCAGAAATCCGCCTGCTTCTACCTCCCAAGTGCTGGGATCAAAGGCGTGCTTCACTCTGCCAGGCTATCTGCAGAGCACTTTAAGTACCTGAGATGACTTCATTTAACTTGCATACTGTACCCCCAGACAAGACCAAAAGATCTAAGAGGTTGGAGGCCTTGCTTTGGATAATCCTATGTCCTGGGCCCAGCAACATGCTTGCTACATGCTAGTTCTATATATTTACCATATAACTAAACAGGCCTGCTTTCTTTTAAGCATTTTAGGACCTGCCACCAGGTCCCAGTCACAACCCTGGGAGCTGAAGGCATCCTATTTTCTGCCAGCCTCCACCCCAGTCTTCCCCTCTTGTGGCTCTCTAATAGCTGAAGGGGAATGGAGCAATCTCACACCCTTCAAGATGCCCATCACCTGAAGTTCTGCTCCAGCATAAGGAGGTGAAGTGGGAAGGTGGATGTTCGCAGCTGGGGAGCTGGGGAGAACCTCCAGTTACATCTATTCTGAGAAATACTTGCCCGTAAAGGATCTCATAGACTCCACAGCACAGCTGCCTGAAACATCAAGATGGTGTCATAGAAACAGAGATATCACATCTGACGATCTTGCCCTGATAAAAGCTTCGTCTGGAGCAATGATAGCCACTAAAAATCGCCCTCGGAGAGAATAGTGCTTCTCTTCCTATTGCTGAGGAGCCAGCAAAGTACACAGCCCTTCCAGCGCAACCTCGGCGTCAAGTAGTGGCCTCGCTGTACCTGCATGCTTTGGATAAAAAGACTGAAGAACAACCAAACCTTTTTGAGGAAATGACATTTCTCCTTCCTGTATTGGCTATGGCCTTTGGGACAGCGTGACTTCCTACTGCAACTCTAGTGCTGGGGGCGGGCAGAAAGAGACAGATCCTGGAGGTTCACTGGGCAGCCAGTGTAGCTGAAACAGCTCTACGTTCATTGAGAGGCACACTGTCTCAAAACAATGGGTAGAGAGCTATAAAGGAAGATGCCCAATGTTCACCTCTAACCCACATGTGTCATCTACACCTACACATAAGTAAACCTGAATATACATAGTGCATACACAGACATGGAAAGAAAGAGAGAAGAGGCGGGGGGACGGGGAGGAGGACAAAAGAGACCCAGAGGAAGGTCCCTGTGGTGAACCTCTCTACTCCCCCAAATGGAGTTCCAGATTCCAACTAGAGCCTATTTGTTGAGAGACACCCTGGTGTGTACTAAGGCCCCAAGACACAGAGCAAAGAAAGCCCACTAGATTGGGTCCGGCAATAGAAGTACAGTGTCCCACTATGTAGTCCAAGCCAGCTTCAAACCTGTAATCCTCCTGCCTCAGTCTCCTCAGTGCTGGGATTTCAGGCATGTACCCACACCTGCTTCCACCTGCTGCTTCTACTCTTGCGCAAACCTTTCCCAGGCACCTGTTGTAAGTGTCCTGACAGGAAGATACTTTAAAGAGATGCTTGTGCCCTCCCTTAGACTATCAGACTACTGAAACTGGCTCCCAGGGCATCTTCCCAGAGAACTTGTGCTGGGAGAAAAGAAACATTGAAGCCTGGTGCCTGCTACAGGTATCTTCCAGAAACAGAATTCACACAGCTCTGATAGCTTCTCAGGCTACTTTCAGGAGAGACAGCAAGATTGTTAAAGGCAGGACCACACATTCTTTAAACCTCTTATTAGAGCCCTGGAGGAAGGCTAGGGGTTCCTGGATCTCTCAGCTCGATCCTCACTGAATACATCATCCTCTGATCTCACTATAACTTGTCTACTAGGCTTGTTGAGGACAGGTAGCCAAGGCTACTCTCTGACCCTGACAACTCAGTAATCTACTATGCTACCGGAGGGGACAGAACGTGCCCTCCTCCACAAGCACTGGCTAGCTAAAAGCAGAATGCAATGTCTAAGGGAACAGTGCAGACGCCTGAGAGACCTTGAAGGGTAGGTAGAGAGGAAAGGGTTGCCTCTTTCTTATAGCCACTGACTGGTCATGACATCAATTTACTGTGTCTAAGAAAAGGGACTGCAAGATAGCTCAGGGTAAAGATGCCTACTGCCAAGTCTGGGGATTTGAGTCCAGTCCCTGGGCCCCACGGGGCAGAAGGAGCATCCCAATTCCTGACAGTCGTCTTCTGACATCCATACCTGTGCCACAGCACAGATGTGACATACACGTGCATATAAATCAACCAATGATACAAACGTAATTGAAAAAGAAGAATAAAATACCAGGGTCTGTTTAAGAAGTCAAAGTTGGTATGCTCTCCTGAAGCTAGTGTTTCAAGTGTGTGCCTGAATCTGACATTACTGTGTGGATCATATTTCTCCCTGTGGTTTAGTTAAAATAATTTTGGGAGAAATATATCTAAGTTGTACCCCAGAGTACCTGGACTCACTCTCTACACCCTGAGGCCGATTCACGGCGCCTACAAGCTCGGATTTAGTAGCCTCTATACCCAAGGGGAGAGGAGCACCCTGGTCAGCACATTGATATTAAAAGTCTAAGGACATTTCCAAAATTAATGCCTGCTACTCCCTCCTCCTCCTCCTCCTCCTCTTCCTCTTCCTCAATGCTGGGACTCAAACCTAAGGCCTAGCAAATGCTATGCTCACACTGTCTGAAAGCCCCAACCCTAGCTCTCACCTGCTTTGAGGAACAATTCTCTTTGATTTTACCTAGTCCCATGTCAAGAGTCTTTGAGTCCCACAATGCCCTGGTAAAATGATCTTTGTCCCTACTGTTGTAATGAGAATTTCTGAGCAGTCAATACTTGCAGAGCCCTGATAAATGCCTTCCTTACCTAGTGAAATCCTCACAACCTCTGCATGGTTAGAACCATCACTACCATGACTTCCACTCAGAGGTTAGATGTACTCATGACCATACTGTTTGTAAGCCTCTGTGTCTGAACTAGGACCAGGTGTTCCCTCACCGTGGCCTAAAGATCTAGGGAGCCCAGCAGAAAGGTTCTCACAAAGGCCACATCACACTTCCCACAGCAAGATCTGGATCATTCCCGGGGCTGTCGGTTCACATGTTTTGGCTGAAGGCTCTTTAATGTATAGCATGCGTGTCTGTCTTGTCACTATGGAGGGAGGCCATTGCTGGGGACAAGGTCCCACAGACACTGTCTTCCTCCCTAGAGTGCCTCTAAATGTCACTCCTGGAGTCCTTTCAGGGGCCAGAGGTGAAGCTAGTCTTCAAGTTCCCTCCTTGCCTTCTCTTCACCCTTCATCCTTCCTCCCACAAAGTGCCCACCATGCCTCTTTACAATGATCACAGTCTCTGGAAGTCACGGACAGGCTTAGCATCCAGAGTACCTCTCTGGTTCACAAACCTGCATCTGGTTGGATGAGCTCAGACATACACTGTACAGCGATGGGGAGTTAGAACTCAGATTCGACAGGCCTCTGTTTTTCTATCATCTCCTTTCTCCTAAGACCTGGCACTTTTTAAAGTCTATTTTCCATGTGGTTTGGACTGGTTCCTAGTACCACCTCGCTCAGCTGTGAGTCCTGGAACAGTCTCCAATAAAAACCATCGTGACAGGGCTGATGGGATGTCTCAGCAATTAGAGTGCTGGCTGCTCTTCCAAGGGTTCAATTATCAGTTCCCACCACTGTCTATAACTCCCATTCCAGAAAATCTGACACCCTCACATAGACATACATGCAGGCACAACACCAATGTACATAAAATAAAAATAAATTCTTTTGAAAAGGAAAGAAAGAAAAGAAACCATACTGACATCACACAGAGCCCTGCCCCACTCCAAGGAAATGCACTGGGGGCTGGGGGCTGATCTCCCTCACCACACACTCTCCCTCTAATACAAATTCTACCGTCACAGAAGAGAAAATATTGTTGACCCACTCTGGCTGGCAAGGCTAAGTATCCATAGACTAGAATGCGAAAGGTCTGAATGGGAAATCAGGAGGCTCCAGGTATTTAGGCACTTCTACTTTTTGTTACTAAAGCAAGCAACACATGAGATGATACTTGCAGGTAGCTTATGCAAATACAACGCCACAGTAAGACCACAGCTTCTTATGCAGGCTCCTAAGTGTGGTGCCATGGACGGCAAGAGAATAACCCCTCCATCAGGAAAAGCTCCTGGGACTGGAGAGATGGCTCAGCAGTTAAGAGTACTTGCTCTTACAAAGGACCCAGGTTTATTTCTAGCACACCAAATAGTGGCTCACATCCATCTATAACTCCAGTTCCAAAATATGCCATGCCCTCTTCTGACTTCTGCAAGTACTAGGCATACATGAAGCACACATACACTGATGCAGGCAAAACACTCACGCACATGAAACAAAACCTTTTTTTTAAAGTGTCAGGGAAAGAAAGGAAGAAAGGGAGAGAGAAAGAAAGAAAGAAAGAAAGAAAGAAAGAAAGAAAGAAAGAAAGAAAGAAAGAAAGAAAGAAAGAAAGAAAGAGAAAGAAAGGAAGGGAGAGAGAGAGGAGGGAGGGAAGGAGAGAGAGAGAGAGAGAGAGAGAGAGAGAGAGAGAGAGAGAGAGAGAGAGAGAGAGAGAGGCTCTCTTTTCTCCAGAAGTCCAGCAGAACAACACCAGCTGCAGTGGGTGACTGCAGGGGAGAAGCCAGTAACATCATCGCTTCCACCAGTGGCTTGGAACGGTCACCTGATCATCTCCACAAATTCCAAAATCTCCTCCTAACTTCAGCATTAAGGGGAGCGAATTAAAATCTCCCACTTGCCTAAGAGATTCAATCTCAAAAAAACATTCTTCATAGACTGACTGGAAGGAAACTGGAACCAAAGCACTACTCTCACATGACTCAGATCTTGGAGACAACTTTAGATGCTGCTTCCATATGGTGAGCCCCAAAGGAGGGAGGGAGCAGGAGGGAGGAGATTTGAAGATGGCCTTAGGTAAAGGTCTCTAAAACGATGCAGCCCCCCTTCAGTTCTGAGCATCCTGGAAGGCCCAGGGCTGAGTGTGGGAAAGGCATGGATGGAGGGGTTTGCCAAGGGCAGTCTGTTCTTTAGTTGTCCCTTTGCTCTGGGAAAACTAAGTGATGACCAACACAGTTCATAACAGGTATTTCATGGTAGAACTTTTAATTTTTACTTGTCCTTTTAAAAATTATTTTTTACATTCTCTCTCTCTCTCTCTCTCTGTGTGTGTGTGTGTGTGTGTGTGTGTGTGTGTGTGTGTGTACACATGTTCCCTGGTGCACATGTGGCGGTTATAGAGGAATGTATTGAATGTGTTCTCTTTTTTCACCATGTACATTCTAGGGATCCATCTCAGGCTCTCAGGCTTGCCCTAAGCATCCTTGCAGAAGGCAAGAGGTGCACACAGATAAGCACTGGAGAAGCCAGGAGAGGTGAAACACGCAGGCTTCTCTCATCAAAGGAAGGATGATCTTCAAAGGAAGCTTACCAGTCCTCCTCATGAATGCTGGGAAAGACCCTAGGTTACAGCCTGGTGATCTTTGCTCTCTGTATGCCTGTATCCCCAGGATTTATGCTTTGCTTATCCCAGACCCTTTCCCCCTAAATCTTGAGCATTGCTTTAAAGTCCATTAAGCCCATCCTTATGAGAGATGTATGTCACCTGTACTTTACAATAGCCTACAAGGCTTCTGTGTCATCTTAGGCCAATCCCGGCTTCCACAGATGTTGTGTTGACCTCAGTCATTCTCTCTAGACCTAAATCGTGAGCACTGTTTCTGAGTCAACAGTACCCAACTTCATGAAAGAAGCCAGTTGGACTTTACAAAGAATCTCAATGCACCTGGCCGTGGTGGTGCACGCCTTTAGTCCCAGCACTCAGGCAGGCAGATTTCTTGAGTTCCAGGACAGCCTGGTCTACAGAGTAAGTTCTAGGACTACCAGGGCTACCTAGAGAACCCTGTCTCCAAAAAAAAAAAAAAAAAAAAAAAAAAATTGATATAAACATGTCTTAGGTTTTGTTGTATTCACAGGACTGAGTTAATTGTCATCTGAAAACTTTTCCAAAATCCTGATGTTTGCCCCAGCACTGGCTAACATAGTTGGCTGAACCAAGTTTCACTCTTACCTCACTTAGATTTTTTCCCTGCCAACCATAGAGCCTACAGGAACCCCCACCCCCACCCACCCTTACCCACTGAGCCATCTCACTGAGCCTGAGTAGATTTGATTGTGGGAAGAATACTTATAACCATACGCCATCTTAATTGACAGGTTAGTATTTATTACTTAGCTCCTGTATCTGATCTGATGAGAAACTATACAAAGGTACCAAACACTTAGAAGCATATATGACTGGCCCGGAGTGGTGACACATGCACTTAATCCCAGTGGAGGGGAGGCAGAGGCAGGACAATCTTTGAGAGTCCAAGACCAGCTGCTATACATGAGTTCCATGACAGCCAGAGCTGTAAAGACCCTGTCTCAAACAAACAAACCAACCAAACAAAGACGTGACTCCTAGTTGAGTACAAAAAGGACAGAGATTTAAACTTGAGTCAGCCAAAGCCACAAAGCACTGATGGCTCCAACATGGCACCTTCTAAAGAGATATCAGCATTCTTTTCCCTGCAAGGATTTTTCCCTGTGTGAAGTTTCTCACAGCCACCCCTGCTCCTAGTCCACTGCTCTGGAGTGGTAACAAACCCAGAATGAGTGTGGATTTCTCATAAAATATCACGGTGTGGATGGCTCTCCAGACCCTTCCACACAATTTCTATGTCCCCTCTCCCTATTCCACCTCACATTCCTCCATAGAATCACACATCAGTCCAGTCGGTTCGTGTGCACCTTCTCTCTCTCTCTCTCTCTCTCTCTCTCTCTCTCTCTCTCTCTCTCTCTCTCTCTCTCTCTCTCTCTCTCTCTCTCTCTCTTTGGTTTTTTGAAACAGGGTTTCTCTGTATAGCCCTGGCTGTCATAGAACTCACTCTGTAGACCAGGCCAGCCTCGAACTCAGAAATCCGCCTGCCTCTGCCTCCCAAGTGCTGGGATTAAAGGCGTGCGCCACCATGCCCGGCTCTCTCTCTCTCTTTTTTTTTTTAAGATTTATTTATCTATTATATGTAAGTACACTGTAGGTGTCTTCAGACACTCCAGAAGAGGGCGCCAGATCTCATTAGGGATGGTTGTGAGCCTCCATGTGGCTGCTGGGATTTGAACTCAGGACCTTCGGAAGAGCAGTCGTACTCTTAACCGCTGAGCCATCTCTCCAGTCCCGTGCACCTTCTCTTGTTCTTCATGTTCCAACATAGATCCCACCTCAGTCCTTCACAGCTTCACAACTCCATCAGGCATATGCCCCTTCTCTAAATTCCCCACCAGGATCTGGACAATTTGGGGCTCACTGATTTCTTGCTTGCAGTCACTAGTTGGGCCCAAATCCTCTCAATAGGGAGTGATGACCTACCAGTCAACCTCCATGAAACAGGTAGGGCTAAGGCTTGTATAACTGTATGGGGAAGAATGAATGAGCTTCCTTTAGCCTCTGTACTGAGGTGTGTGGTGTAAAATGATCAGGCTTTATTTCTATGTGCTTCTCATGGAGGATTTCAGCAGAGAGCCTGCTAAAGCACCAGGTTAGTTAGGACTCCAGTGTGCATGGTTACCCCCTGACATCGTGCAATGAGGTGCACAAACTCTGATCTCGCAACTGGCACCTTCCCAGACTAGATCTATGTCCTTGTCACCTGGAGTGTGTGCCCAAACCACAAATCTCCCATGTTAAGCTACACCATCTGCTCTCAGGGGTGAAGCTAACGGAGCTGAGTAATTGCTTTCCAGGACTGGAAAACTTCACTTCAGTCTAGGGCTGTCCAGTCCACAGTGAGACTTCTACAGAAAAAGACTTTGGGCCTAAATGCTTTTCATTTTGTTTTGTTTTGAGACAGGGTGTCACCATGGAACTCTGACTGGCTTGAAATTTACCATGTAGAACAGACCGACCTTGAACTCACAGAGCACTGCCTGCTTCTGTCCCCTAGTGCTTGGCATGTGCCAGCACACCACACCCAGCTCAAATACCTTCTTTAACAAAGGCTCCACCTTTTACTAGACTTGTGACCTTGGACAAGTTTTCTTCTTAAAACAAAAATAAGACCACGTGAAGTATAAGCCTCAGGCCTGGTGTGGTGCCACGGTCCTATAAGCCAGCACTCAGGAATCTGAGGCAGGAGGGTCTCCAGTTCTAAGCAGGTTGAGCTACATAGTAGGTTGAGCTACATAGTAAATGCCTATCTCAGAAAACTAAACAAATAAAAATGATGCACAAAGAACACTTCCTTAAATGGGACCAGAGCATACAGAGTAGGGGACAGATGAGACTGGTCAATGAGCCATCTCTTTCTACTACTGTGGTCTGACTGGAATTTAACACTGACTGTGGATGTAGGCCATAGTACCTATAACCCAGTCACCAGTGACATTATACCAACACAAACATGTCTGAGTGCATTTTATTTACGTTCATCACTATTTTAAAAGTACGGTAGTCATGAGACCTGCTGTTTTAATGCCTTAACAAATCTTTATGCCCAAATACTGAAAGAAGTATTTTGATTAGTATATTCTAATATATTTTTCTCTTGACAAAGTACATCAAGAGGGCTGGAGAAGTGGTTCAGCAGCCAAGAGTATTAGATGCTCTTCGAGAGGATCCAGGTTCAATTCCCAGCAACCACACAATGGCTCAAACTTACTGTAATTCCAGTTCTAGGGAATCTCATGTCTTCTGACCTCTTGTGTGTGTGTGTGCATGCACACGAAAAAACCTCATACACATAAAATAAAAATAAATGTCTTTGTTTTTGTCTTTTGAGACAAGGTTTCACTATGTAGTTGTGACTGTCCTAGAACTAATTCTGTAAACCACGCTGGACTTGAACTCAGAGATCCCTTCTGTGTATGCATCACGAGTGCTGGGATTAAAGGCATGGGCCACCACTGCTGAGCTACAAATCTTTTTTTTTTTTTTTTAGATACAAATATACGAAGAAAGATAGACACAATATAACAATGTCATTCCAGCACTCAAGAGATAGAAGCAGAGGATCAAGAGTTCAAAGCCACCCTACTTAGGTTTCTAAGGCAGCAAAAGAGACAAAAGACAGAAAGAGACCAGAGTCTTCAGCTGAGGGGACCGTGTTTATTAGCACACACAGTAAGGGGAAGCCTCTCTCCTGTGAGTAATTGAGGGGTCTTCCATGGGGAAAGACTGGCTGCTATTCATTATATGTGCGGGTGAGGAAATTGTTCCAGCAATGGCCCACATGTCTCTCCTACAGTCTCTCTCCTTCCTGAAATTTTCTGCCCAAAGAGAGATAGTCTGTCTCTAGAGACATTCCTTTCTGTGCTGACCCATAAACCCTGTCTCACCACTGAAGCCTTCTATCAATCCTTGGCTATTTACAGGACTGAGTCTAGCCTGGGCTACATAAGATCTTACCAAAACATGCACATGTGCACACACACGCGCACATAAAACAATGGCCAACACTAAACAAATTTTAATGAAAAATTAATACACACAAGGATAGACAGATGAGAAAACATGTAACAAAGAAAACACAGTACAATGTTAGTGTGGAAACCAGGTGGTGGATAGATCTTTGTGTTTGTAATATCCAAAATAAATTCAAGACTACCCAGTACCTTCCCCCTTCAAAAGGACTTTCCAAACTGTACTAGCAGGCCAAGTACAAAGTCAGATAAAAGCTGGCTGACTAAACAAATATAAAAACATAGTTTTAACGGTCAAAATTACTAAGCTTCCAAAACAAAATTAACAATTCCCCTGCCCCACTTCACACTAAAAACCTCAAGGACAGACAAGATGAGAGTCACCCTCTACAAACCAACCAATGTCTAATAAGGTTATTGACTACACCAATTAAAATAAGACCAAACTACCCTGGTGCCTATATCTGGCCCTTACAAAGGTATAAAAAGTGTGTTCTTTCTTTGTTCTGGGTCTCTCCTGTGGCCTGCGTGCTGAGAGGGGGGTCCCCAACATGTTGGGAAAGTAAAATCCTCATGCGTTTTGCAACAATGGCGGTCTCTGTGGTCTTTGTGTGAGTGAAGATCTTCTGACAAACTACGACATGTTCACTGTCAAAGTCAACTTTTCTCTTTGAACACTCGTGTAGAACAATGCTTGAAGAAAGACGGAGAAGGGCTCAGCAGGTTGCCAAGGAGAGGCCTGTGACTCAGGAAAGCCAGAACCCCTGACCTAGTGGGTCCATCATCCCACTAGGAGACTAGTAGGCTAATCCTCTGAGGGAATTCCACACCCAAGAGACAAACTTCTCAGAGCTGTCAGCCCCCAATTGTTGCTGATAGTCAGTTGGGAAACAAAAAGAAGGGCCAGCCCACTCTCTCCCTGCTGGCTCTCCAGCCTGAATATCAGACCTCACAACTGAAAGACAGGAGAGAGACTCCAAGTGGCCAGGGTCTTCCAGGGCTCTAAACAGGCAGAGCTAGTCCAGGCCCACCCCAGGCCCTGGGCAGAAGCAGCAAACAATGGCCCCTCTGCCCTCAGCCTGTGTTGGGCGACTGGACCTTGAAAACCAAGATATCAATTGAAAAGTCTACCTTAAAATAGTGTATTTCCAAGCCTCTGCTCTCTTGCAGTATATTCAATAAGCTAAATAATAATAATAACAACAACAACAACATCTTAAAAAGAGTGCAGTAAGTTGAACACATAAGGGCCCAGGTTGGTGGTGCACGCCTTTAATCCCAGCACTCAAGAAGCAGAGGCAGGGGAATCTCTGAGTTCAAGACCATTCACACACACACACAAGTACAAACACACAGAGAGATACACACACACATATACTTACATAAAAATAAAATAATCTTTGTTTAAAAGACTATAAAAGAATCAAGTTGGGCACAATGGTGCTCCCCTTTAATTTTAGCACTCAGTTGGCAGAGGCAGGCAGATCTCTACGAGTTCAAGGCCAGTCTGGTCTATCTAGTGAGTTCTAGGGCAGTCAGGGCTATATACAAACAAGGACTATGTCTCAAACAACATAAAAAAGGATATAATTAATATTTTAATAGGAATAAGACTTTGGTCTATCAGTCATCAAAACGCATGGCAAACTGTGGGAACCCGTGCACATTAAAGGCACTACTGTAAAGGTAAATGTATTTAATAGCACACGTCCTAAGTTTTCCTTTTGCTCAATTCACAAGACACTGTGGGCATAGTGTGTGGCTATGAACAACACTCTACAGTTCTTTGATGTTGCTTGATCGTCCTAAGGAGAGTAAGGGGCCCCGATAGGGGCATCCCGGGCTCAAACTCCCTCCTTCCGGTGAGGAAGCAGGGGGTTAATCTTGGAGCAGACTGTCAGCCTTCAGCTGGGCCCTCCTTGTGCTCTCCAAGTTCAGTTGTTGATATTTTCTTTTGAAAAAGCCACACTGAAACAAAGAATGGGTAAGCCTTGTGAGCACCCCGAGGTAGCCGCCTGCTTCAGAAACCAGTCGCTAAACAGCCCCAGATTCCTGCTTCTTAGGCTCTCCCACCCCACCCCCACCCCTGAGCTTTCTCCATCCTTCCAGTCCTTTCTGGGCTGCCCATACCCCAACAAGAGTTGACCTCTGAGCCAGCCGCCAGAGGACTTAAGCACCTCTCCTGGGAGTGCTATGGGTTCAGTCATGCTGGATCTAATCCATTTCGGGAGCGTGTCCAGCACAGCCCACCGTATTGAAGACAGACAGGCTGCATGCACACAGCCTCCAATCTCTAGAAGCTCAGAATCTAAGAATGGGGGAAATGGCACTGAGGTGTCCTGACTGCCAAATGTAAGGGAGCTCTCAGGCCAGGCACAGAAGCCAGCACAAGAGCATGCAGGAGCCTGGTTAAGCTTTCCCGGAAGCGTGTGTGAAAGGTGAGAGGGTGGAAACTGGCCCTCCTGGCAAGGGTAGCTGTGTGTGCCACAACAGAGAGTCGTGAACCTATTTAGGGAATGGTTCAACTGGTCTGGAGAAAAAAAAAAAAGGCAAGGCTTACCCTTGTGAGAGACATAGGCCATGTCAGAGAGGGCCTCAAGAGAGCCTGGACTCTGGAATAGGGACTTTAAAGGGGGTGACAATCAGGAAAGTCTCAGGAACTCTCTCTGAGCTCAAAAACTTCAATTCCAGCTTGTTTAAGTATGGTCCGTTGCTATGGATTATAATGCTAAATACTTCAATTCAGGGTTTTTCCCCCCTAGAGAGAACTTGCCAGGTTCTTTTGCCTAAACAGGATAAGAAAAGAGACCACAAGCCAGGCGTGGTAGCACGCCTTTAATCCCAGCACTTGGGAGGCAGAGGCAGGTGGATTTCCGAGTTCAGGGCCAGCCTGGTCTACAAAGTGAGTTCCAGGACAGCCAGGGCTATACAGAGAAACCCTGTCTCGAAAAACCCAAACAAAAACAAAAACAAACAGAGAGAGAGAGAGAGAGAGAGAGAGAGAGAGAGAGAGAGAGAGAGAGAGAGAGAGAGAGAGAGAGAGAGAGAAAGAAAGAAAGAAAGAAAGAAAGAAAGAAAGAAAGAAAGAAAGAAAGAAAGAAAGAAAGAAAGAAAGAAAGAAAAGGAAACCACGAGGCCAGGGTTGGTGCGCTGGGTCTGAGGTTAGCTGTTCTCATAGGGACTGAAACCACTTGCAGAGCCTGGTGCCTTCTTCTTACAAACAAAAAGAGCAGAACTGACCTTGAACAAAATGGCTATAATCACAACCAAGACCAGGAGGCCTCCGATGCTGCTGCCAACGATGAGAGGTAAAGAGCGTGTCTCCTCCTCTTTCAGGAAGATGACTGTGATCTGGATAAGGAGATGCTCCGATAAGTCAATAAATCACAAAGGGGGAAGAGAGTCCACGTGTTATTTTAAGGAACAAAAGGTAAGGACTTGGTAACAACAGGCATATTGATCAAGACTGACGACATCTAGCTGACCGTTCCCTGACAGAGCACTTATACATCACCTAAAAATCATCTAATGACCACAGTACTTACTTCACAGGAGACTATTCTGGTCTCTGATCTAAATGAGCTAGGTCATCAGGAGATGTGACCTTGTCTTAAAGGTGGTCTGCCTGTCTGAGAACAACACTCTGACAGCACACAGATTCTATAGCAGCAGTAACCCTCTGTGTCCTTGATCTCCCTATGGTCTCTGAAGTGATGACGTGTTTAAATGAGCTGAATCCTTCTCAACTCAAGGCTGAGAGATGTTTTTAAATCTTGTATAAATGTCTAAAGTCTTCAGCAATACATTGTCCTACAGGAAATGTCTGGCAGGGTTGCCCTGCTGTTCACCAGACAGAGTGCAGTCCTCAGGGACACTATGAAGTGCAAGTGTGGATCCTCCCTCCCGCCCTGCCACCCAAGGCACTGCAGGGCTCCTCTTTTGTAAATTATCCCCAGTCATTTCCTTTTTTTATTTTTTTGTTTTTCGAGACAGGGTTTCTCTGTGTAGCCCTGGCTGTCATGGGACTCACTCTGTAGACCAGGCTGGCCTTGAACTCAGAAATCTGCCTGCCTCTGCCTCCCGAGTGCTGGGATTAAAGGCGTGCGCCACCACTGCCCGGCTCCCCCAGTCATTTCCTAAGGGCCTCATTAGCTCAGGACTCTTCTCTCACCCTGACATGCTGAAAAGCTCTATCAGATCTGACTGGGCCTGTCCTTCCTGGGTAGTGGCCAGAGCATGTGGAAAGGACACACAGCCAGGGCCTCTTCATGAATTCCTGCTACAAGCTACTGAGTTCCCTTCAGGCTAGGGCATAGACACCAAGGTCAGGCATGCTTTGGAGAGATTTCCATACAGGGTAGGGAGTTACTCAACTCACCCTTGAGGCCTCTCCTGGCTAAGTTCTAAGTGTTGACTGACTCACGATTGGCCCTCTGGACCTCACTTAGCCCACAGGTAAGCCAAGCTTTACAGGACTAAGTTCTGACCTTGAGAGTGGGAAGGGAACGGAGCAGCAGAGGCAGAGTGGGAGACAGGAACACAGAGACCAAGGGTCCACAGGCAGGGGGAGGGGAGAGAGGAATCTGGAACCTGGGCTGAGGAATGAAGGAGGCCCCAAGATGACAGGAGCACAATAGGACAGACTGGAGTGGTAACAGCACCCTTCTTCTCAAGGCCTTCTTCCTTTGTTCTTTCTCAAAGTGGCCCAAAGCTAGCCTGGCAGAGAGTCAGGAAGAGGCAGGGAATAGGGTGCCCCTGCTTGTGACAAACACAGACAGTGGGCAGCCCAATCCCCATCCTGTCAGCTGCCACTCTGGCATCACAGTGGGTCAGGACGGAGCTGCCTCCTTTGCTGGTGACAGAGAAGGCAATGCCTGCACTAACAGCACGGAAAGGACCGCCTTGGAGCTCTCAGGGAGTCTCTTCCTGAAAATGGAGGGTACGTGATGAAAAGTCTCCCTGCTCACTTCCTGTTCCCTGCCTTCTATTCTGTCATACGGAAATGCTAGGTGAACATCCCTAACCCGAGACTCCCAAATTCATCCTACGATGAAATCCAAGTCATATTTAAAAGGTTTTAAACTAACTTAATGTGTGTGGGTGCTTGCCTATAAGTATAACTTGTGAGCCTGGAGCTCGCGGAGACCAGAAGAGAGCATTCGGTCATGTGAGTGCTGGGCCCACTAGAAGAATAGCCACTGCTCTTAACCATTGAGCCATCTCTCCAGGCCCCCAGAACAATGTTTTATTTTATTTCCTTTACTACTACACTGACACTCAAAATATTTTTTTGAGTTTGGAGGAAGTCAGCTTTTTGATTTTCAGATCACAGAAGCTCAGTCGGCAAAATTCTAAAATCTGACAAACTCTGAACCCTGAAGTGAAGTCTGACGAATACGCAACATTTAGATCATTTGAAGATTTGACAACCCTGTGCTGGCCACCGGGTAAGGTGTGGCCATCCAAACAAGGCTCAAAGCAATCAGGCTGCAGAGTGTGAGCCTGCCTCACTCTCTAGATAAACTGCCCATGTCTGTGCAGTATAGTATGGAGTTGCCCTTACTTGTCAGTCAAAGGCACTTGGATACACAGCTATTTAGAATCATAGGTCATGGTACATCCCCTGTCACAGGAACCACTTCACACAGAACACCAAGTTTAGAGAAGAGAATTTTAAAGACTCTATGCTGTAGATAAGAACATAGATTAATAGCACGGATCTAAGAAACGGCTGACAGTAACTGCCTTTGGAAAGAGAGAGACTGTGGGAAAGGGGAGCACAAAGGAGCCATTATTTTCAGCTGGCACCTTTCTGTTCAGGTTGAATTTCAATGATTTTATTGATTGATTGATGTTTTTTGAGACAGGGTTTTTCTGTGTAGCCCTGGCTGTCCTAGAACTTGCTCTGTAGACCAGGCTACCCTAGAGCTCACAGATCTGCCTGCCTCTGCCTGTCGAGTGCTTGGATCAAAGGCATGCACCACCACTCCATCTTATTGATATCACTTTATGAAAACAGACTCCTTTTTTTTAAGAATCAGCAGTGTAGTTAAAAATAAGGTGAGAGCCGGGCAGTGGTGGCGCACACCTTTAATCCCAGCACTTGGAAGGCAGAGGCAGGCAGATTTCTGTGTTCAAGGCCAGCCTGGTCTACAGAGTGAGTTCCAGGACAGCCAGGGCTACACAGAGAAACCCTGTCTCGAAAAACCAGAAAAGAAAAAAAAAAAAAAAGAAAGAAAGAAAATGAGATTTTTTTTTTTCCAGAGAGAGCAATTGAGTCGTTATACTTAGCAGTCCTGGCTCCCATCACTTCCTGCATTGAGGAATAATGCCTTAACTGAATGCTTTCAGTTCTTGCTGAACCTCAGTCTCCAGCAAGAGCAGCCTACACTCTCTAAAGCAGCTGCATATCCAGGCAGGTGAATGTGAATGAAAATTAAAATGCAGAGGCAGGCACAGTGGTACACACTTTAATTCTAGCACTTGGAAGGCAGAGGCAGAGGCAGACAGATCTCTGTGAGCCAGAGGTCAGCCTGGTCTACAGTAGTGAGTTTCAGGACAGCCAGGACTAAGTAGAGAGACCCTGTCTCAAAAAAAATAAAAATAAAAAAATAAAAAGGAAGGAAGGAAGGAAAGGGGAGGGGAGGGGAGGGGAGGGGAGGGGAGGGGAGGGGAGGGGAGGGGAGGGGAGGGGAGGGGAGGGGAGGGGAGGGGAGGGGAGGGGAGGGGAGGGGAGGAGAGGGGAGGAGAGGAGAGGAGAGGAGAGGAGAGGAGAGGAGAGGAGAGGAGAGGAGAGGAGAGGAGAGGAGAGGAGAGGAGAGGAGAGGAGAGGAGAGGAGAGGAGAGGAGAGGAGAGGAGAGGAGAGGAGAGGAGAGGAGAGGAGATTAAATTAAATTCAGGGTTGGACAGATGGCTTAATGGTTAGGAGCACTTTGGGCTCTGCTAGAGGACCTGGGCTGGGCTTAGTTCCCAGCAGCCATGTGGAGGATTACAACTATATGTAACTTCAGTTCTAGGGTATCCCTCCAGTTCTAGGGTATCCAACAATCTTTTTTTTTCTTTAGATTTATTTATTTATTTAATATGTATGAGTGTTTTGCCTGCATCTGTGTCTGTGAGCCATGTACACACATGGTGCCTGCTGAGTTCAGAAGAGATCCTAGAACAAGAATCAGAGATGAGTGTCAGCCACCATGTAGGTGCTGAAGAACCTCTTGCTTCAGCAAGAGCAGCCTACATTCTTAACCAGTGAGCCATCTCTCCAGCTCCCAACATCCTCTTCCGTCTTCCTTGAGGACCAGGCACACACGTGGTGCACAGACATATGGGCAGACAAAATACATATAAGATAAAATTTAAAAAGAAAAAGAATGAACACGCAGGGAGACATGGGTGAGAACATTTAGCCCACACCATAGGCATCAGTTTGGCTTTGTTCACATTTTTGAAAAATGAACTCCAACACTTCTAATGCTTGGTCTAAGTCCTATAAAGGAATTAGGCACTGAACACTCTCCTGCTCAACACTGTAACAGACACTAATGTTGCATACTAGGAAGACATTTTGTGTACTCAAAGGTAACTTCTCCACTAGGAAACATTTTAACTCTTTTTTTGGTTTTTTGTTTGTTTGTTTCTTTGTTTTTTTCGAGACAGGGTTTCTCTGTGTAGCCCTGGCCATCCTGAAACTCACTCTGTAGACCAGGCTGGCCTCAGAACACAGAAATCTGCCTGCCTCTGCCTCCTAAGTGCTGGAATTAAAGGCCTGTGCCACCACTGCCCAGTTTAACCCTTTTCTAAGTTATTTTCAAAATCAATAGATTTTTAAACTAAGTACACACCATTGTTGGTTCCTATTTCACAAAAGAGAAACTGAGGCAGAAGCTCAGGGTCACAAGGGTGGTTGGTAGTGCAGACAAGGTCAGAAGTGGCAATGGCTTTCCCAGAACACTAATTAGAAAACAGGCAGGAGTTACCTTCGTCCTGTGGTTCTCTGCATTCAGCCCCTCATAGAGAGATTTGTTGAAAGATATTTCACCAAGGATCGGCAGTTCAGATACATCTCTTAGTAACTATAAGGTGGGGAAAGTTGGGGTGTGGGGGAACATGAAACATGGCTTAGACTTGAGCTCACGGTTTCTAGAGAGTTCCAACCATCTTTCCCTTCAAATAGACCCCTTCTCCAATATTCCCTTAGCCTTCATAAGTGATTGCAGCACCCACCCAGCTATCCAAGCAACAAGTCTGTAGCCACTCCCCCATTCCCCAACTTCAATTACACATGACCTCATGCCACAACCCCCATCCACAGTCAGTTCCAGACAGCCCTAAAACATCCTGCCTCACACACCCCTTCTCCTTCAGCCCCACTCCTAGGTCAGGAGACCACACTGCTCTCATCGGAATCACCACACAATGGTAAACTTGACCATTTGTTCCCACCTCATAGTAAGGCCTCTCTAGAGAAAATAACATTTGAGTAATGTTATACGAAGTAACTACAGTACAAAGGCCCACTGGCTACAATAACATTAGCAAGTTAAAAAATAGAAACAACACATAAGAAAGAGACAGGAGAGAAAGGGTGAAGGATTAAATATAGACCAGATCATGTAATTCTTTGCACACCAAGAAGGAAGTATGGGTTTTAAGCTAACTCTAAAGTCCACTGCTTCTGTTCATTTGGAGTTTCTGGTTTGGGGTTTTAAAGGAAGATCCTAATGCTAAATGAATTATTTCGTGTTTTACAAAATATTGTGTGTGGGGGGGGGGCGGGGGGGCTGGAGAGAGGTCTCAGCAAATAAGAACATTGACTGCACTTCCAGTGGTTCTGAGTTCAATTCCCAGCAACCACATGGTGGCTCACAACCATCTGTAATGGGATCCAATGCCTTCTTCTGGTGTGTCTGAAGATAGCTATAGCATACTTCTTGTATACAATTTTTTTTAAAAAAAAGTGTGCATGTATGTGCACATATGCATGGAGACCAGGAGAGGAAGTTAGATCCTCCAACAGCTGGAGTCCCAAGTTGTTGTGAGCTGCCCAACTTGAGTGCTAGGAGCAGAAGCAACATATCCTCTGTAAGAGCGCATGCTCTGAACTGCTGAGCCGACACCTCTCCAGCTCTTTTTTTTTTTTTTTTTTTCGAGACAGGGTTTCTCTGTAATAGCCCTGGCTGTCCTGGAACTCACTTTGAAGACCAGGCTGGCCTCGAACTCAGAAATTCACCTGCCTCTGCCTCCAGAGTGCTGGGATTAAAGGCGTGCGCTACCACGCCGGGCCCTCCAGCTATTGAAGAACTATTTGTACTGGTTAGGGGGGAAGCCAAGACAAAGAGGGCATGTCCAAGGTTATGCAACAGGCCAGAGACGGTGACCTAAATTACAGCCACATCAATAGAGGCAGAGAGACGTGATTTCATACGTATTCTGAAGGTGGGATGGCAGGGTTTGCTGCTGGGATACACATGGGGATGAAACAAGAGGTAATCACAGATCATTCCAACATGTCTTAGTATGGAAAAGGATTAAAATCCCTACCAAGTAACTTGCTAAGAGCTGTTTGAGACAGGTCAATCAAATGATCTATTTTGAACAGCACCTTTCAGATGCTATTATCCTTTCTTAGAGGATAGGTCCTCTAGGATTGGACGACCCAATCTGCAGTCTCTCAGTCTCAAGTACCTGCTTAGTGTGGCCCACGGAGATCTCTGCGGCCACGGTTACATTTTCTTTATTAGATGTGATAGCACAGATCACTGAATGCCATTCTTTTACATGCTGCAAAAGCAAAAGGTGAGTCTGCTTACTCCCTTTTCGTGTTTTAGGATTGAAAATCTGAATATCTAAGATAGGGCATCCAAGGTCCCAGAGCAGACAGTGTGAGCAGTTTAAGCAAGTCCCCTTCGCCCAAGCCAAGTGTTGGTTATCCTGGCAAACAAGACCAGAGAGGCTGAAAGTCTCAGAAAGAACACTGCAAAAGCAGTCACCCTCGCAAGAGGCTCTCCACATCCCTCTCTCTTGGGCTCTTGAGGCGACTTCGCTCACCTGCACAGGATCGCTTCCACATGCTGGCTCTTGACTCTGGGTGCACTCAGTGTGGTCCTGAAATGAGAGCCTTTGCTAAGCCACCCTGAGCTCCAAGTCCCGCTAGGCATCTGCCCCCTGGCGGCTTCCGGGAGGTCAGGCCGACTGCGCAGCGGAGGGCCGGCGCTAGGACCCAGCGGGCCGGCGGGCGCTCGGGCGCTCGCCGCAGTCTCGCGGTATTTCTGTTTGAAACGACGGGCGGGCGCTCGCTATGGCACAGGCTCACCCGCGGTCGGGTACCCGGCTCTTTCGAACGTACGCGGCGAGGGGCGTCCGGGGGTCGCAGCGGCAGCCTGGCGGGCTGGCTGAGCAATGGTTCCAGCCGCCGAACCTGAAGCGCGCCTTCAGCAGCAGCCTCAGCGACAGTAACGAGTCGCCGGCTGTCGCTTCCGACGACCCGGACGACCCCGACTTCCCCGGCAGCCTCGTGGGCCAGCGGCAGAGGCGTCCTCCGGGCCGCGGCTCCCGGAACCAGCGGACCCTGACAAACACTCCAAGAGTCCAAAGGCTGCGACCTCGGCCCCCGCAGAAGTGCAGCACCCCGTGCAGCCGGCTGCGACCGCCACCTTTCCCCAACTGCAGCCCGGGCTGCCTCGGGTCGGACCACAGTGTGTGCATCCAGTCCAGGGACAGCAACGAGCTGGGCACCAGTGCCTCCCTCTTCAGCTCTCCGGCCTCGCCCGGAGCCCCCGACCGTTTGTATGCAGACTCTGCAGTCCCCGGGAGCTTCCACTTGCCGGCAACCTCCCTAAGTGAACCGTCTGTGCTCTGCCCCCAGGAGGCAGCAACCGGTGACAGGTACACCGGGAAGGCCCTCCGAGTCGAAGCCAGCTTCAGGTCATCTCTCTTTAGCCTTGTGAACTCAGGGGCCACAGAAGTGAACAAGTTTGGGACAGATGGGGAGAATGTGAAGGAATCGTGTTGTGAAAGAAGACAGCAGATGGGAAACAGACTAACGGACCCTGATCTGGCAAGCCGGGGAAAGAGAAAGGCCGCGAGTAAAAAGGTTGTGTCCCAAGGAGTCGACCAGAGAGACTATGGGGAGTCCAGTGCTTGCAAGGACCGTCGTGTACCAGGGGAAATCAGCAGGCCTAAGAGAACTGGCCCACTCCGGAAGAGGAAACAGCAAGAAGCAGCGGGAACCCCTCCCCGCCACTACCACCAATCTAAGAAAAGGAAAGCGTCAGTCTCCTTATGGAACTTGAATACTAGCCAGAGGGATTCTTGGACCAAAACCAGAGCTTCCTTCGGGTTCCACAAGAAGAAAATTATAACCAGTGTGCTAGAGGTATGCAGTTCTGTCGCCAGTTCTTCCTCCAGGTCCCTCCTGTCTGAATGTTCGACCCCTCCTATCAAGAACAGAGCACACCTTACTGTTTCTTCTCGATGCTCTTCTGTGTATTTGCTAAGTCCCTTAAAGACCCTGCATGTCACAGACCAAAGGCCATCTTATGCTGAAAAGGTTTATGGGGAGTGTAATCAGGAAGGGCCTATCCCCTTTAGTGATTGCCTTTCCACGGAAAAACTGGAACGGTGTGAGAAGATCGGAGAAGGAGTGTTTGGAGAAGTGTTTCAGATAATTAACGACCAAGCACCTGTAGCCCTAAAAATCATTGCTATTGAAGGGTTAGATTTAGTCAATGGGTCGCACCAGAAAACCTTTGAGGAGATCCTGCCGGAGATCATTATCTCCAAAGAGCTGAGTCTCTTGTCTAGTGAGGCCTACAACCGCACAGAAGGCTTCATTGGGCTGAACTCAGTACACTGTGTTCAAGGGCTTTACCCTCCCTTGCTGCTGAAAGCCTGGGATCACTATAACACAACCAAAAGGTCTGCCAATGACCGGCCTGACTTTTTCCAGGAAGACCAGCTCTTTATTATCCTGGAATTTGAGTTTGGTGGGGTTGACTTGGAGCGAATGAAAACAAAGCTGTCCTCCGTGGCGACTGCAAAGAGCATTCTCCACCAGATCACCGCATCCCTGGCTGTGGCAGAAGCATCCCTGCACTTTGAGCACCGGGACTTACACTGGGGAAATGTGCTCTTAAAGAAAACCAACCTCAAAGAACTCCACTACACCCTCAATGGGAAAACGAGCACCATTCCCACCCATGGGCTACAAGTCAACATCATTGACTACACCCTGTCCCGCTTGGAGCGGGATGGGATTGTGGTTTTCTGTGATATCTCCACTGAAGAGGACCTATTTACAGGTGAGGGTGACTACCAGTTTGAGATCTACAGGCTCATGAGGAAGGAGAACAAAAACTGCTGGGGTGAGTATCACCCTTACAATAATGTGCTGTGGCTGCATTACCTCACAGACAAGATTCTGAATAAGATGAAATTTAAGACTAAATGCCAGAGCGCAGCCATGAAGCAAATAAGGAAAAACCTGCAACATTTCCACAGGACTGTACTGAGTTTCAGCTCTGCCACGGACCTGCTCTGCCAACACAGTCTCTTTAGGTAAGCCAGGAACTTAGACTTTCAGAGCCTCTTTAAGTACACTTTTTAGGCCTCTGGTACTAATCTCTGCCACTAGAGCTAGATGGAGGTGAAAGAGTTCCTGTCAGCTTCTTAAAAGAGAACCGTGTTTTTCAAAAGGTAACCAAAATGTTTGTTGACATGATTAAATTTGCTTTTAACAAATGTTCCTTTTAAAAATAATAATAATAAACTAGACAGAGGACAAGTGGATGCATCTTTAAGTCCTCGTCCTGTCAGCAGAGTCTACAAGTCTGTTGTTGCTGGTTTTTGAGCCTTGATACTTGATGTAGGATGAGCAAAACCAAGCCTCAGCTGTGGTCCTTACTGCTCTTGATGCCGTTGTCAAGATGCAGAGCAGAGAGCAAGAGACTAGAGAGTCAAAACCAAGAGAAAGTATGGAAAATGTTTATCCGGTTCACTCCCCAATCACAGGAGCAGAATTTATAGAATTTCAACAGGAAAATAAATGTCTCTGTGGCTCTCATGTTTGAGATTTGGCTTATTTTCATCAAAGAAAGGGAATCACGATTCTGCTTTAAAATCTTTTTCTTTTTTTTTTTTTTGGTTTTTCGAGACAGGGTTTCTCTGTATAGCCCGGGCTGTCCTGGAACTCACTTTGTAGACCAGGCTGGCCTCAAACTCAGAAATCCGCCTGCCTCTGCCTCCTGCTTTAAAATCTTAATGTCTAATTTCCTTCTGACCGTTTCTCCTATTATTTTCCCATAATTAAGTATTTTTTCTTCTAAAGCTTATCTTGGTTTTTGTTTTGTTTTGTTGGTTGGTTGGTTTTTTGAGACAGAGTCTCTGTGTAGCTCTGGCTCTCCAAGAACTTACTCTGTAGACCAGGCTGGACTCTGAATTTACAGAGACCCACCTGCCTCTGCCTCCTGTGTGCTGGGATTAAAGGTGTGAGCCACCATTGCCTGGCTGGCTTTTGTTTTTAAAATTAAATGCACATTGGTTTGTGTGCTGGTACAGGTTGGAGGGCAGGGAGACAAGATAAGATCAGAGGACACCTTCGGCGCCATCCTCAGGAATGCCATCCACTGAGACAGAGTCATTGGTTGTCCTGGAATTTACCAGTTAAACTAGGTTTCTAGCATCCTTCCTCCCCTAGCAATGAAATTACAAGTACATACCGCCACAGACAGCCAGCACTTTATATGGATCCTGAGACTCAAACTCTAGGCTTTGTGCTTGTAAGGTCAGTGCTTTACTGAGTTATTTTTCAGCCCTTGTTATATTTTTTGTTTATGTAGTTTTGTTTTGATCCAGGGCCTTGTGCAGGCTGGCCGTCCGCCGAGCTGCATCCCTAGCCCTCTTTAGTATATGAGACGATCTCTGGTGGGGTTGGTCTTAGGCATTGTCTATCCAGACGCTGAGTTCTGTGTGCCAAGATCCAATTGTAGTCTGGCCATGGGGCATTGCATTGAGCAATGTGCTATAAGGAATGATCCCCAATAATCTCTGATTGGATAATAAAAGGCTCAAGACTGTGACTGGGCAGGAAAGAGAGGAAGGCAGGCCTTAAGATTGAGGAGAGGGTCTCAGGTAGGGATGACGAGGTCAAGGACAAAGTAGGGGAAGATGGAGGTCATTATGAGGCAGGATGGACCATGAGCATGTGGCCAAGAGAAAAATCACCCTGAGGAAACACGTGGAACAGAGCAAACAGAGCAAGACTCAGGTGGCAGGTAATGGGGCTGTACTGGGGATGTAGCTCAGAACCTGCCCGGTTTAGGTATATAGCTTGTTAATAAGGTTTCTGTGTCTTTCTTGGGAGCTATACTGGGTGGAGTAGGGCAGAAATGCCTCTTAAAATTACCATTATAGATCTCAGGTTACTCACTCCATAGCTGCAGGCTTGAACTTAGGAACGTCCTTGTGTCTGCAAGCCTGTGCCACCAGGCCTCGTTTTTATATCTTTGAGAATCTGTAGTCTTTGGAAAGAGATGCGATCACAGAGTCCCATTTAAATACCTGAGTCTTTGTCAGATTCTTCACTCTTACAATCTGGAAATCTCGTAATTTGATGGGGACACAAATTTGCAACTGGAATACAGCTCCAAAAAGATTCTCCCCATGCACCTGCAGAAGAAAAGGAGCAGAAAGTCAGAGCTCGTTGGTTGGCTCTACCAACTTTAGGTTGGCAGCAAACGCTGTACACTTACATTGAAGAAGAATTCTTTGTGATCAGAAGGGCTTTGGCTTGTGTTCATGTACATCACTGAGGGTCTGCAACGAGAGGGCATGTGTGAGAGCGTAATGTTCCTTCCTGGTTCCGAATGAACTTAGTGTTTCCCGAAGAATACACTAGGACATTCAGCACGGGTCCTTAAGAAGACTCAACGCTGGAAGTCAAAATGTGAAGTGCTTGGAAGGCAGCTGGGACAGAAGAATGTTTGCAAGCCATGCAGTTGGACTCTACCCAGCTGGAGTTTTCCTTCTTTTCTCCAACTCTGCGTGTGTACATGTGGCAGTGTACTTGCCTGTCAATGTCAAGTCCCCTACTCTCTCCTAGTTTTTTACAGTGCCTCACTGAACCTGGGAGCTTGCTGTTGTAACTAAACTGGCAGCCCAAAGGATCTGCCTCTCTGCCCCCACCCACCCCAGCACGGACATTACAGGTTGTGGGTCATACCACCTGATTTCTATGTGGTTGCTGAGAACCTGAACTCAGGTCCCCATGAGACAACTTTTCTCACTGAGCCCCCTCCCAGGCCCTTCTCCAACCCCACAGCCACTCTGATAGCATCACATCGATTCCCTCTGGTAGCAGGACCAGTTGGCAGTGGGCCTCTGATGACCACCACGGTGTTTCAAAAGCCCAACGTGACATATGCTAGTGATAAAGAAACCAAAACTACTGCTCCATGGGTGAAAAGGAAGTTCATTCCACACTGCCAAGGCATAGACTTTGATATGCTGATAGGTACCCCAGGTACATTGGGGAGCCATATGTCCACTTTTGCCGGAGGTAAGAGAAATGGCTCCTTTTGGCAGATGGGAATCAGTTTCACAAGTTCCCAAAGAATACTAGCATTTATTTAACCACCAGAAATCCTGTAGTCTAGGTTAAGCTGGGCCTAGACTCAATTTTGGACAAGTCAGTGAGACTGCCCTTTTGGTGGGTGGGGGTTGGGGGAGGTACCCCTTGGATCTGACAGTATCCTAGAGAGGTTGGGCGCTAAGCAGCCTCCTCAGAGAAGGGCCATGCCCACATCCACCATGATGGGCATATCTGTCCACACAGAATCCCAAAACTGTTGCATTTGCATGACCGTCACACAGACCCCTTGGGAGTACCTACCTGGAAAGAACTGCAATGAAGGCATGTCTGAATTGAAGGCTGCGTGTCTCTCTGGCCAAAGACTTCTCATTGGAACTGGGAATACAAATGTTAACAATATAACAAATATAATACAAATGTTCCCTTGACTTCCTAAGAACCTGAGTGACTCCCTGAGGCCACACTTAAGAAAGCATTGATTTTGTTAAGGATTTCTCAGCTTCCACACTTGACGTTTTAGGCCAAAGAATTTTCTGTTAGGGACTTGTCCTACACACTGAATAATAGTTGTCAGCGTTTGTGGTGTGAAGTACTTGGAAGGCAGTCGAGTGAGACAAAAGAATGTTCGCAAGCTATGCAGTTGGACTCAGTAGAGTATCACCTCCTAAATCATGGCAATCAAAACCTGCTCTAGAAAGCTGGGCGTGGTGACACCTTTAATTACAGCACTCAGGAAGTAGAAGCAGGCAGGTGTCTGAGTTTGAGGCCAGCCTGGTCTACAGAGCAATACCAGGACAGCCAGGGCTACCCAGAGAAACCCTGTCACAAAACAAAACAATACAACAACAAAAGACTCCAGACACTGCCTCAGGAAGAGAACTGCCCATGTTTGACAGCTGCTTCACAGAACCATATCCTGCTCTGTCTCTGAACATGGAGGCTTATCAGAGTTGTATTAGAGTTAAGAAAGCCAGAACGAGGACTCTAGTTCAAAGCCCATTCTTCCAGAATATACCCCAGTGTTCCTTTGTATGGATTAAAATATTGTCAGTATCTTTGGTGAGGGGAACGTCTGTGAGCACAGGGATCCGAGGCCAGGAGTTAAGGTTGCTAACACAGTCACGACTTACTTGGAGATGGTCACAGTGATATCTGCTGTCCTATTTGGAAAGACACTCTCCTCTAGCTGCCAAGTTACTGAGACATTCACCTATTTTAAGGAGGAAATAAATAAGTAAATGGGGGAACCAGTCACCTGACAACTGCTTACTGCTCAGGGCCCGGCCTGCTTCAATGCCAGGGAGTGGAAAAAAAAGGTTTAGGAGGTCCTTGTTGGAGGCATACTTGTCACTGGGGGCAGACTTTGAGGTTTCAAAAGCCTACACCATGCCACTGTGCTTGCTGATCAGGATATAGCCCACACCATGCCTGCCTGCCACCATGCTCCCTGCCATGATGAAAATGGACTAAGCCTCTGAAACCGTAAGCAAGCTCCTAATCGAATGTTTTCTTGCATAAGACTTGCCTTGGTCGTCTGGCCTCTTCACAACAATAGGGCAGTGACTAAGACACTGGTTAAGCAGCATTAGGAATCCTAGCTTCCATTCCTCATGGTTTTTGTAGCACAGTCACTGTCTCACGTAAGCCTCACAGTACAAATGCTGAGTGAGCCAGACAGACAGCATTATTCTATGAACAGAGTTTCTGCACACTCCTCCGTGCGCCACTTGGGGGCAGACTTGGCAGCTGTCGACACTACTGACAGCAACTCCAGCAAAGGAAGCATAGTAGCCACGCCTGACAGCTGCAGATGAGGCCGGAAGTCAGAGACAGCAGGAAGAGCCACCTAATGCCGACAGACTCACTCACAGATGATCTCTTGAGTATGGGGTGACCAATCTTGCAGTTCATGACCAGGACAGAAGCAACAAGCTTGGGGTCATCACACTGAACATCTGGAGAGACTGGCTGTTAAAACAGAAGATGTTAAAAAAAAAAAAAAGCCGGGCGTGGTGGCGCACACCTTTAATCCCAGCACTCGGGAGGCAGAGGCAGGCGGATTTCTGAGTTCGAGGCCAGCCTGGTCTACAAAGTGAGTGCCAGGACAGCCAGGGCTACACAGAGAAACCCTGTCTCGGGGGTGGGGGTGGGGGTGAACAGATGTTTTATCTTTGTTATTTATTTATTTATTTATCTAGTGGGTGGGAGTGTTTTGCCCACGTATGTGTTTTGCATGCATGTGCCTGCCTGGCACCCCTTCAGAGGTCAGAAGAGGATGTCCAATTCCCCTGGAAGTGGAATTACAGATAGTTGTGAGCCGACATGGAGCAGCTGGGATTCAAACCTAGGTCCTCTGGAGAGCAGCTGGTGCTCTTAACTGAGCCATCTCTCCAGCCCCAAGAGATGCCCTTGAGGAAAAGAAGTGGTTCCCTCACACCAATTTGACAACTGCTCACTGATTTGTCTCCATGTCTGACTTGGTCCCTGGCCTCCTCACAACTGAGAATTGAGTTTAAACCCAAAGCCTAAGGGTAGTGTTCTGTGAGCGAGGCACAGTGCAGGTAGAGACTGGTTCCAGCTGACAGGACTCTGTAGAGTCGTCATGGAGAGGAAGGCAATGAGACTGGACTGTGGAGCAAGGTGAGTGTCTCACTGAGATGGAGGGAACGTTTGGTCTCAACCATGGCTCCTCATCTAGATCACCAAACAGCTAATCCCCCAGCTAGGGCCGCATCACTAGTTCCATTCTAGATATGTAGAAGTTAATTTTAATTTTGCATTCAATATATGCTAACTTAGCTCAAACACACTAAGAAACCCCCCCTCCCCAGGAGGGAGAGGCAAACCTATAGTCCCAACAGAGTCAGGTTTCACAGACTCACTGCCATGAGGAAAACTGTCTTGGGGAAGTGGGAGTCTTCACTCAACAAAGGAAAATGCAGAGTTATCAGAGGATTGGGGGTGGGTGCAGTTAAGGGAAAAGGCAGATGAAGCTGTCCTGAGAGCCTCAGTAAAGGGATCAGGTGATGCCAGGGGTGTCTTGATCCCAATTAGGTTAACAGACCCCGTCCAAGGAAAGCTGTGTCCAGAAACACTGAATCTACAGCTCTGTACCAGTGCACACCGAATCTAGTTCTCTCTGTCAAAATGACTTAGATTCCCCAGACAAGAGCACGGTGGTTTTCTAGTTCCCAAAAGAACTAGCAGCAGAGTTTCCCGCCATCTTTGAATTAACAAACAAATCATCTCCATATTGTGATCCTTGGCAGCCACATGATTGCAAGCCCATCTTTGCAGCTGGCCTTGTGTCTGTGAGCCCAGCATATAGTGAACAGTGGGAAGAGAATTCCTTAGGCATTAAAATTTATCTCCCACAGTCCTGGTTAAGAGAGACTGTGCAAGGAGGGGGCAAGCATCAGGGGTGCTGCTGCAGCTTTGCAGGGCACAGAATTAGAAAGGATTCATCAATCACTATGCCTGTACAGCATAGAGCAGAAGGAGGCTGGTGGCCATGAAGTAGAATTAGATAGACAAACAAGGAGAAGGCACAGCAGCATGTTTCCCTGCCCCTGCAACAAATACCTTTTGTATCTTCTTAAACTGTAAGTTTCTGGGATAATTGAGAGCCATGTTTGTCATGTAGGAATCCTCTCCAGAGTTAGTCAGGCTGATGTTCATGGTCACCTCCTTTGTGACACCCACCACCAGTTCCTGCCTGTGAAGGGCAAAAGAGGGGAGAGAGAACACATTGGCTGTGTATTTAATCTGTAAAATTCCTCATTATAGAAAAGCACATTCTTTTATTAAAGAGATTTTTTTAAAAGACTTATTTATGTATATGAGTACACTGTAGCTGTCTTCAGACACACAAGAAGAGGGCATCAAATCCCATTACAGATGGTTGTGAGCCACCATGTGGTTGCTGGGAATTGAACTCAGGTCTTCTGGAAGAGCAGCCAGTGCTCTTCACCACTGAGCCATCTCTCCAGCCCTCAAAAGCGCATTCTTAACTACCCTCTAAGATAAACTGCATAAAAGCCCAGATTTTCTTCCTTTTAACAGAGCTGGACCCCTAGCTCCATGTCCACCTTAACTGCTTAGTCACTAAGCTGTTGGTGACATTATAATCCCTTACTTGGTGGTTACCATGAGCCAAATGCCACCCCAGGAGCTCAGTTAATCCTCAGAAGTACCCTACAAAGAGGTGTAGTTACTTTCCATTTTGCAGAAGAGGAAACAGAAGCTGAAAGACCAGAAGCCTTTACCACCAAGCTCATTTCAGTTTCACTCCATTGCTCAGGTTCATCCTGCACTCACTATGCATCCCTGCTGGCCTTGCAATCCTGCTTCCACCTCCCAAGTGCTGGGATAATAGATGTGAGCCACAGTGCCTGTCACTGTGTTTGTGTGTTTTGTTTGTTTGTCTGTTTGTTGAAACAGTCTCACTTTGTAGTCCAGGCAGGGAAGTCTAGTTCTCATTTGATTTTCTAGTGGACCCATGTCTGCAGAGAAGTCAAGAGCCCGACAAATCACTGGACTGAGCACAGGGTCCCCAATGGGAGGAGTTAGAGAAATGACTGAAGAAGCAGAAGGGGCTTGCAACCCCATAGGAAGAACAACAATATCAACCAACCAGATTCCCCAGAGCTCCCAGGGACTAAACCATTAACTAAAGAGGGACCCATGGCTCCAGCCACATAGTAACAGAGGATGACCTTGTCAGGCATCAGTGGGAGGAGAGGCCCTTGGTCCTGTGAAGGCTCCATGCAGTTCTAGATGCCTGGGCAGAGCCTTCTTGCTCCCTACCTCTACTGTCAGCAAATCCTAACTGCCTTTGCCTTGCTCAGTCTAGGCCATCACCCTCTTACCTCACCTGCACTGTCCAGTAGTCATTATTTTCTCCCTGCTTCCTACAATTCATCACTGTCTAGCCCAGTGATGAGCTCAACCTATGGCTCACAACCCCTTTTAAAAGTCAACCAGCTGTTTTACAGATATCACCTAAGACCATCAGGGAACGCCGGGCATGGTGGCGCACGCCTTTAATCCCAGCACTCACGAGGCAGAGGCAGGTGGATTTCTGAGTTCAAGGCCAGCCTGGGCTACAGAGTGAGTTCCAGGACAGCCACGGCTACACAGAGAAACCCTGTCTCGAAAAACCAAAAAAAAAAAAAAAAAAAAAAAAAAAGACCATCAGGGAAAAAAAGATATTTACATTACTATTTGTAACAGTGGAAGAATTACAGTTATGAAATAAATGAAAATAATGTTATGGTAGGGGTCACCACAACACAAGGAACTGTATTAAAGGGTTGAAGCATTAGCAAGAGAACCACTGGTCTAGCAAGAGCTAGACTGTTAAGATGTAAGCCCACTTTGTTCCTTGACCTCCCAGCTCAAATTCAGGGCCCTTCTAAGGTCCCACGGGATCCCCAGCTCTCCCATGTTACTCCTCCCCTCTCTCACCCTCTGTATTCACATGGGGTCCGTGCCCCACCTGCCAGGCCTGCTTCCGGTATTTGCTCCACACTCAGAACCACAAGGATGGTACCCACAGTCCCCTGTTACCCTCCCTGACCACCATATTTAAACCCTCACCCCTTCCCTATACCGCTCCCCTCAATGCCTGACTTATCTTTGCACCATATCCCATCAACCTAGAGTGGACTATCTGTCTCTTTCCCCTTAAGTTCCAGGAGGGAAAGGGTTTTTGTCTGTACCGTTGACTGAAGTGTTTCCCAGTATCTAGAGTCCCTGGAACTGAGTAGAACTACTCCAGAAATTGTTTATGAATTTGACCAAGGGGTGAACCAGAGGAAATTCTAGGAGTAAGAATCACTGTACATAGCATTGTCCAGGAGGTCAAGAGACCTGGGTTCAAGTCCACCAAATAGCCACTGAAAATCTATACAAGGACCTTAACTACTTATTTGTTTCTCAGTCTATACAATGGGAGGACAGATTTTTAGCTTTGCCTCCCTCACAGGGTGGCTGAAATAACAAATACAAAATCCTGTTGAGAGCCGTGAGGAGACGTAAGGAGGCAAGGAGAGGTGTTCATGGATCTGGATAAGGGGTGTGCCCAGGTGAACCCTCAGGAAGACATCAGCTGCAGAAGTGATGGTGATGATAATAAGATCCAACTCACTGGGAGATGTTGGTGGTCAGCTGGACCTCAGCGATGCAGAACACTTTGTTCTTGCAGTCCTTCTCGTAGGGCAGCTGGAACCAGACAAAGAGGAGCAGAGTCAGCCCCAGGATCCCACCGTTTCCCAGCAACCCTGCCTCTAACCTTCCTCCTGCTTAGAGAAGCAGGGCTCAGAGAGTGAAGGCAGACAACTGAGACTGTGCCCATATGGCCGAGAGCTGTGTAACATACTTAGGCAACACGGGTACACTGATCTAGACCTTTAGCTAAGCTCAAATATAGGGTGACCTTTGTGGAATGATAGGTGTGCTGTCATGTTTGCTTTTGGTGCACTGAGCACTAACACTGGAGCAGCTTTCTACCTCCAGCTTTGGGGAGGGAAAAGCCTTTGTGAAGGAAAGTGCTCTTGGTCCCTTGGAGTAGAGACACAAACAGCCAGGGCAGGAACAGGATGAATTCTTTCGAGCACTCTCCTCCATCAGGGCAGTCTTCTGGGTAACTTCATTACTTCCCTGGGTTTAGAGTTTACCACACCCACCCCAACTACCACCTTCTAATATTCTTGTTATGACTCCTTTGTCCCTGGTGATTTTTCTCCACTCTGTAGGTAGAGATTGGCAGAGTACCCTGGGAGCCACAGCCTGGGTAAGGACAAGTCCCCATAGGTATGACAGGATTAGAAAATTCAGCTCTGCCGGACAGTGGTGACGCACACCTTTACTCCCAGCACTTGGGAGGCAAAGGCAGGCAGATTTCTGAGTTCGAGGTCAGCCTGGTCTACAGAATGAGTTCCAAGACAGCCAGGACTATACAGAGAAACCCTGTCTCGGAAAACCAAAAAGAAAAAGGAAATGCAGCTCTTTCATCTTTCCTGATCATGAAAAAGTTTCTGTGATACTACCTGCCTGTCCCAGCTGCACTGATGGGCACCAGGACAGAGGTAGATGCAGGCTTGGAGGACCAGACAGCTCAGCATGAAGGCTCTGAGCAAGTAAGTGTCTGAGACTTCCTCTCTGCAGCTCAGGAGCTGGCTCCAGTCTAGCCCCAACACATGACCCACCACGGCATCCTAAGGCATTATGCAAAGTCCCAGCCCCAGTACACAGTGTATCCACATGTGTCACTGAGCATGAAGGGAACACATTTGGTGAACAAGCACAGGGCAACAGCCAGAGACCTGCTACCCACCAGTGAGCAATAAACATCAGCCATCTTGGGAGCTCCACTTCCCTACTGACAGGCTGAAGACCCTCCCCCACAACTCTTAGCCATCTTTGAAGTTAGGGGAGCAGGTGTCTCATGTTGTATGTCCCCCAAGATGTTTGGGTCCTTCCTGTGGGCAGAGTCACCTGGAAGATGACAGAGGGTTCCTTGTAGTAGTCCAGGATGGGGTTGGGGTAGCCCCTCCTTCCCCCAGACGTCTGGAACTCGTAGCTGACCATGATGGTGATGTTGGAGAAGCAGTCCTCCTCACAAAGCTGTGGGTAGGGAGGATGGAGGGGTCAGAGGTGGGTGTGAAGAAGGAGATATAAAGAGTGATAGTGATGACCCCTGGAAGCCTTCCAAGGGATCCAGGCAGAGGGGAGCTGTTCCTCAAGCAAGCCACCAAGAGCTTTAGAAAAGCACCCCCACTGTGCTCACTGTTGGGTCTCAGGGCACCTGATGGTTCTCACCCCAGTCACAAAGGGATTCTAGCTTAGACTTTATGTGGAGGGCAAACAAGAACCATGGAAGGGAGAGTCATAGCCACATGTGAGTTAACAAAGATCTCCAGCCAGCAGAGAGGGAGACTGAGAGGAAAAACTGAAAATAGAAGGCAGGCATTGGAGGAGGCCATTTGCCACGCTCTGTTTGAAGGAGTCTTCTCGTCAGAATGAGTGCACCGAGGGCTGATAAGATGGCTCAGTGTGCAAAAGTCTCGCTCCCAAGCCTGAGGTCAAGTCCCAGAACCCACAGGGTAGAAGGAGAGAACTGACCCCCACCGGTTGTTCCCTGACCATCACATGTTCATTGTGGAATGCATAAATACATAAATAAGTGTTGTTATGTTCAGGTCCTCTAGAAAATCAGCAGGCACTCCTAGCCACTGAGCCGTCTCCATATAGCTCTATGCCTTTATTTTTAGAGGGCCATAGATGTTCTAGAAACTTTCCTAAGCCAAGGAACAATTAAAAGTGCATTCAAAGGATAATCCATGAGTTTGTTTTCTGAAATAAAAGGCAAAGTCCTAAGACCCGTTAGACCCTGAGTTCCGGCAAGACCACTTTAAAAAAAAAAAAAAAAAAAAAAAAAAACTTATCTCTCAATACCTTCAGCAAGATTTCTCATTTTAAATAACCTTTTTTTAATTAATAGATATTTTCTTCATTTACATTTCAAATGCTATCTCGAAGGTCCCCTATACCCTTCCTCCACCCTGCTCCCCTACCCACCCACTCCCACTTCTTGGCCCTGGCGTTCCCCTGTACTGGGGCATATAAAGTTTGCAAGAGCAAGAGGCCTCTCTTCCCAATGATGGCCAATCAGGCCATCTTCTGCTACATATGCAGCTAGAGACACAAGCTCTGAGGGTACTGGTTAGTTCATATTGTTGTTTCACCTATAGGGTTGCAGACTCCTTCAGCTCCTTGGGTACTTTCTCTAGCTCCTTTAAATAACCTTTTAAAAAATAACTCTGTCTTTTTTTTGTGTTTGTTTGGTTTTTTTTGTTTGTTTGTTTTTTTTGAGAGAGTTTCTCTGTGTAGCCCTTGCTGTCCCGGAACTCACTCTGTAGACCAGGCTGGCCTTGAACTCAGAGATCCGCCTGCCTCTGCCTCCCAAGTGCTGGGATTAAAGGCGTGTGTCACCACTGCCCAGTAACTCTGTCTTTCTAATTCTGCCTTTTCATTCTAATTTTCTGATGTGGATCTACTCAAGGCGCTCCAGCCCACTGTTACTATCAGGTAAGATCAGACAACATAGTTAAACCATTCCCTGCCTTATCCGTCCGGCTCCCAGGAAGCTCAGTGGTGGTGTCTGAGATCCACCACTGGTAGATGCTTTCCCTCTGCCCTGCTTTCTCCCTTCTTCCTTTGCTCCTTCCTTCCCAGGGGACTAACTGCAGTGCCTCACCCATGCAGAGCATGCAGAGCTCACTCTGCATCACAGAGACACACCCATAGCCCAAGCTTCTTTAGTTTGGATTTCCGGTAGGATTATATTTCTGGTGCCACTTTGGTTCTTGATATGTCATGGTTGCTTTGTCTGTGTGGGAAGGCTCCTGCACTGCAGACACATTCTCTGGGCTGTTGTCTAAATTCTCTACTTACCTCCTCTGCGGAGATGAGCCAGAAGTATTCACACAGAGAGGACCCTCCATTCCACTTCCTGAGGCAGTTCTGACAACTGCTCGAGTTCTCACACTGCAGCCTCTGCCTTTCCTTGGTCACATCCACATCCACCGTAAAGTTGAGGAACATCTCTCTAAGGCCTGGGGGTTGAAGACCAGACCTTCTGATGAGCCTGGGAAGGGCAAGGCCCAGGTAGAGAGGCCCTGCCTGCTGAGGCTCTGTGAGCTACTGCTGAACATGGACCCCATGCGAGCACTTTGTTGAGGCCAGACTCTAGGATCCTTTTTGGGTCTTACCATATAGCTCCCACCTAGAACTTGGAATGTAGAGCAACCTTGCCTTGAATTCACAGAGATCCACCTGCCTCTACCTCCTGAGTGCTGGCATTAATGCCCTGCTAACCATCATCTTTGTGAAGATGGTTTTCCCCCATTTTTTTTTTTTTCTGATAGACCTGGCCAGTCTCTCAGTGTTCTGGACCCACGCTCAGCACTTTCCTCAGGTTGAGTTCAACCTTCTTTAGGGAAAGAGGCTGTAGGAGGTGTGCTGACTAATTTCATGTCAACTTGACACAAGCTAGAGTTCTTTTTTTTTGGGGGGGGGTTGGTTTTTCGACAGGGTTTCTCTGTATAGCCCTGGCTGTCCTGGAACTCTCTCTGTAGACCAGGCTGGCCTCAAATTCAGAAATCTGCCTGCCTCTGCCTCCCAAGTGCTGGGATTAAAGGCATACGCCACCACGCCCAGCCAAGCTAGCGTTCTTTGGAAGACAGAACCTAGTTGAGAAAATGTTCCCACTAGATTGGTTTGTGGGCTAGCCGGTAGCTCGTTTTTCTTGATTGATGTGGGAGGGTCCTACCCATTGTGGGTGGTGCTATCCCTGGACTGGTGGTCCTGGGTGCTATAAGAAAGCAGGCTGAGCAAGCCATGAGGAGCAAGCCAGTAAAGCAACATTCTTCCATGGCTTCAGCTTCAGTTCCCACCTCCAGGTTCCTGCCCTGAATTTTCTGGATGATGGACTACAAACTGTAAGCTGAAAGAAACCTTTTTCTCCCCAAGCTGATAAGTTATTTCTCCACCAGCAAAAAGAGCCAATTCAAGCCAGGTTTGTGTGTGGTGTGTGTGTGTGTGTGTGTATGTGTGTGTGTGTGTATACACATACACATCATCTCAGGAACGACTACAACACCAGGCAGCCATTACCTGGCTCAGAAGCTACGCCTGAAGAGTCAACTTCAAAACACAGTTTTACACCCATCTTGCCTGTGAAGACCATGGGCAGTGCATCAGGGGTAAAGGTCATAGATACGGTCAGGTCAACCACAGGGCGTGAGCTAAAGAAGACAGCAAAGAAGCCCATGAGAAGTGCACAGATTCCACCACATTCAACATCTCCGACATGCAGGGGTACACTGAATCCGCAGGATATATTAATGGGAGGGAAAGAGGTGAGGCTTTGGTCTCACGGGGAAGCAATTTTCAGTCTTGTGGCTAGAGCCCCTGTGTACCATGTCCTGCAGAAAGTTCCACACTTGTTGTCTGCTCACCAGCATCTCCAAGTGAACAGGCCTCCAAATGGAGCACCCATTCTCCCCACCTTCCAAGTCCCAGTCTGCCCCCGCCTCAGGCTCCTGTTGTCTCACCCACAGGGCATCAATAAACAGGAGTAGAGACATGCAAGGACCTGTGATGCTGTGATAGGATAAGGCGATAGAAATGGAGGCTACTTAGATCAGGCTCTCCCTGATAAGGGAGCCTTGAAAGTGAGAGCCATTAACAGGAAAAAGCCAGCTATGTGAGGGTCTGAGGGGAGGAAGCATTCCAGGCAGAAGAAAACAGAGCTGGTGCAAAGGGTCTGTGGCAGGATGAGGCTTGCTTGTTTGAGAAACAGAGAGATGGAGCATATGAGTGAAAAGGAAAGACGGTGGTGACGAGAGCTGGGGACAGGAGCACTGTAGGTGGAGACGAGGAACTGGGATTGGGATTTTACTGAGGTGGGACCCACTGAGAGGTTTTAAGCAGTAAAGTTAGAGGGATCACATCAAGAGAACACAGTCTACGTGGTGGTCCTGGCAAGAGATGACAGCTCCCCTGTGCTGGGAGGTGTTTTGGAGTCAATGTCAACAAAAAAAGCTATGACAGGATAATGGAGGAAGGATGAAGAAGCCTGCAGAGAGCTTTTGTCCTCTGTAGCTCAGAGGACCTTGAGTTCACCTGCCTCAGCCTCCTCAGTAGCTGAAATTACAGGTCCATGCCACTAGGCCCAGCCCCAGAGTTTAATCATCATTTTCCAGGTGGGTGAGATAGCACTATTTGCTGAAACAGGAGCCTGGGTCAGGGCAGACTGGGGATTGGAACTCCATTTGCAGGCCTGTCCACTTGAGACATTGGTGGCATCCAGACAGCAGGTGTGGAACTCTCTGGAGGGCAGGTACAAGAGCTCTGGCTAGTGAACTGAAAACCATCCCAGCATGCTGCACTCCCTTCCACCAGAACTGAACTACCTTCCTTGTGTTCTTTCTCATGTGATCCTCCCACCCCCGGGAGATGGGCACTGTCATTAATCCAAGCTGTGGATAAGAAAGTTGGGACTTAGACTGATAGCCCCCTCATACTGCTGACAGCTGAGGGGCAAACCTACCCAGGTAGACCCTAGAACCTGTACCCCATCTCCACACTTCTTCCCTCCCTCCATGCCTGGAGTCTGCAGGGCCCACTGTGTGTAAAACAAGGGATGAGGCTGGAGCTTGAGTCAGAAAAGGGCAGGGAAGACCCCTACCGGAGCACAACCGCCGAGTCCCGAGAGCCAACTGTGATGTCGGCAAGGCCATCGCCATTGAAATCTAACCCACCGGACACAGACATGCCGAAGTAGTGGAGTCCCGAGGCCACAGAGGAGGCTCTGATGTGCTGTGAGAGGAGAAGGAGAAGCTTCGCCTTTGTTCCCTTCAGCAGCACCACCCACCTCCTCACCCTGGGTCTGAACTGTCCCTGAGGAAGTGGCATCTGGGTGGATCCCTGAAGGGCAGGTGAGACTTTACGGGGGCTGGGGAAAGACTGAAGGGAAGAGCAGGGGGCTCTGAAGACACAGTGAAGAAGGTGGGGGATGTGAGTATGGGCTGGAGGCGGAAGACTTAAGCTGATACCAGTGTGTGTGTGTGTGTGTGTGTGTGTGTGTGTGTGTGTGTGTGTGTGTGTGTTGGGGACAGAGCTAAAATCATTACGATGTGGCTATGCATTGGGTATCAAGGTACTGGGGGACTATCCCAGACATCTTGTGTGGAGAAGAGGGAAGTTAGTACACAGAGGAGCATCAGTTTTCTGGACTAAGATGTCTAAGAATAAGCGGCCTAGGAACCACCTGGGGGAGGTGCTTAGGAGGAGGAAGGGGAGGAACCAGAGCATAGAGGAGCTGACTGGAGACAAGAACTAGAGGCAGAGATGAGGGACCTGGAGTGGGTTGACGGGCAGCCAACCCCTGGTGAAAACCTGCCTTCACTGGCGTCCACCACCAGAGGCTGGCCAAGCACTTAGGACTGAAGCTAACTCGGGGCTTTAGCTCATTCTCTCTGTGAGAGGCTTGAACCCCAGAGAAGCAACAGGGAAGCCCTTGCATAGTTACCTGGGAAGGACTGTCATACAAGCCACCTGAGTGTCCGTTGTAGATGTACACGCTGCCATAGCTGGCCCCATCACCTGCCCCAAAACCCTCCAGAGGGGCCCCAATGGCCACATCTGTGAATTTGTCTTGGTTGATATCCCCCACAGCTGCCACAGCAAAGCCAAAGCGGCTATTGGTGAGCCCAGGGGGCCCACTCAGTGTGTGTGCCAAGGAGAAGGAAGCATCCTGCAAAATGAAACAACAGCTCAGTTCCTGTGTAGGCAACCATCCCAGGACCACCCAGAGGGCATGTTCCCTCATTGGTCCCCACTCTCCAGCAGGAGTCTAAGGCTGAGAAAAAAACAAGGGAATAGGCCATAGTAAAGCCAGTGTCTTAAGGCCAGGACCTGGAACCGGCCCCTCTATCCCCATGTATTGCTCTATCAGCAATGGAGAGGCTTAGGGTCCAGCTGCAGCTCTCCCATACCCTTGCTGGGAAAGCTTGAGCAAGACTCAGCATCTCTAGCTCACTGAATCCCATCCTCTTCATCTGTAATGTGACAGTGAGAGCCGCTGTCATAGTTGCTGTGAGAAACAGTGAGACCAGAGCAAGTGTTCCATCTACGGGGCAACTGTGGCAGATGCTACTACCAGCAATCACCCAGGTAAGAAACAGAGGACAGCCACCATTCACGCTGAACACCCATGAACACTCTCACTCCCACCAAGCAGATATAGGGCCCAGGTTCACCCAACCTCTGCTACCTAAGCAGGCATAGCCTCAGCAAGCTCTTGAGGCTGAACACTCTTACCTGCTCAGGCACCTGGTACACATAGACTCTGCCTTCTTCTCCACGGATGTGGTAAAATGGAGCAGCCACCAGTAGAAAATCTGTGGTCCCATCCATGTTGATATCCACAGGGCACAGCACAGAGCCAAAGTAGGACCCCATCTACAACCCAGAAAGAACTCAGCACGCCTGAGCATAGGGAGACCCCCTTCCACCTCAGCTACAGCCGTTGCTTGTGCTCTTCCTGGAGCACCAAGCTGGGGTTGTTCCGGTTCAGTCTGATCTCTAGGGTCACAGGGGACTAGGGGTGAATAGCTGAGTCTCTACAGAGGGAGCCCACTGAGCAGACACGAGAACCACTGAATTTACACCCAGACCTGAGCCTTAGCTCCAGGTGGGCCCATCCCTCTCTCCAGGACCTCAGGTGGTAGAAAGGTGACGTCTCCAGGAGGTACCTGCTCTCCTTCTATCCGTCGCACAAAGGCATCCTCCTCTCTGTCCTCCTTCTGGAGCTCAAACACAGCCCCTCGGAGCTTGTGCCTTGGAGCCCCTGCCACGTAGGAGATGCCGTGGGCCTTGTGTAGCACCGCAAGGGAGTAACCTGGGGCCAGAGTGGTGTGAGTGCACACAGTTGCTCCCCACCTCCAGTCTTTCCCTTCAACTCCATTTTCCCAGTCACATGTTCCCACTGAAGTCAGTTCTGCACTGACAGTGGCATGTGTGTCCCCATACATGCATGGTACACTTCATCCCTTCAGCACACCAGCTCTGTACTGGTGTTCTGGGGTGAAGGATGGGGAGGGGTACCCACGACTGTTATTGTTTGTTGTTTTGTTTTTCAAGACAGGGTTTCTCTGTATAGCCCTGGCTGTCCTGGAACTCACTTTGTAGACCAGGCTGGCCTCAAACTCAGAAATCTGCCTGCCTCTGCCTCCCGAGTGCTGGGATTAAAGGCATGCACCACCACGCCCGGCACCCAGGACTGTTATTAACAGAGATGCCCTGGTTCCTCTTACTCACAGTCCAAGGCCACCCTGTCTACATCTCTAATTCTCAATATCAGGGTCCCTAGCTAAGGTCTGATAGCCTGATGGTGTGTGAGCCATAACTTGCCTCCATTAGGAATCCTAATATGCACACCAGCCTGTCCCTGGCTTAGCTTCCAAGCCTGTCTTCTAGCCCGTGCCCCAGAAGACAGGGTTGCTCCTTCTTAGCCTTCAGGCCCTACCCTCCCTTATCCATTGACTAGGTTTCATTGCCCTCCAGGCTCCACTTTCCCCATCCAGGCCCGGCCTTCGCCCCACCCTCCTACTGTCCTAGAGCTCCTTTCTCTTTGCCACCTCCAGGCCCCACCCTCGTCCCACCTGCATCCACCAGACTCTGCCCTTACCGAGGTAGCTGTACTGTGCAGCCCCGGAGTCCTCCTTGGCTGTTTGGTTTAGGAAGCGGCTCCGGCCATTCTGTGTGTTGTAGAGCAGCGCGCCCCCAGACCAGTTAAAGGCCCCAACAGTACCAAGCAACACCTGCCCCTGAAGAGGAGGGCACCAAGTGAGTGGGAGGGACCCAGGGGCCAGAGAAGCAAAACTTCCTGGACAAAGAGGATCTTCAGCGGCCAGGAAGGAAGACGGGTTGGCAAATACTGGGTTTTCTGCTCCATTCTCATGAGTCCAGTGAGTAACCCAAGCTCCAGAAGGTACCCGGGGACCCAGATTTTGAGCATTTTTGAGCATATGGTGGAGTAAGATGGTGCTCCTAACCTCCCCCTTTGTCCCCTGTGCTGTGTGAAGGTTCTGTATCCTGCAGCATGAACCTATTGGGGCGCCTGTTGGTATGTGTGGTGTGTGTGTGGTGTGTGTGTGTGTGTGTGTGTGTGTGTGTGCATGCGCAGATGGCATCGGAATAACTGACTTCAGCTCTCACCTGCACAAAGGCCCCAGTTAGTGGGTGCTCTGTCTGTTGTTCCCCTCCTTCTTCCTCCTCTGCTTCCTCTTCTCCCACACACTGGACAAACCACTTTATCAAACCACTTGTTTTCCTGACACACTTCGTTTTTTGTTTTGTTTTTTTTTTTTTTTTCATTTTTTGAGACAGGGTTTCTCTTGTAGCCCTGGCTGTCCTGGAACTCACTTTGTAGACCAGGCTGGCCTCGAACTCAGAAATCTGCCTGCCTCTGCCTCCCGAGTGCTGGGATTAAAGGCGTGCACCACCACGCCCAGCTCTCCTGACACACTTCGACCAAAGCCGAATCTCAGTCCTTACAGCTAAAAGAATGTCCCAATCCTTTAAGCACACAAGGTGACCCCCTATAATAAATCACTATTCTCTTGTCTATCTCGGTGGTCCAGATTGGGGAAGCTAGGCTCCTCCAGAGACACAGCAGGAGCCCCTCAGCCCCCAGTGACACATCTCGGGGAACCTGCCGGTGCTGAGTGGGCCACAAACCTTGTCCAGGATCTGGGCACTGAAACCAGTCTGTGCGAGTTGATATTGAAGGGCATCTCCAACTGTACCTGGAAGCCAAGGAAGCTGGTGAAACACGCTGTGCCAACTGGCAGGGTAAGGCATGTTTAGGAGGGGCCGGCTGGGCCAGGCCCACACAGGGATGGCTATTTGGAGGAACAGTGCACTGAGCTGAGAACAGAGATCTGGGTTGTGCTTAAGTAAGTACTGGCTGGCTGAGCCTGGGCAGATCACGTTGTCTGCCTGGGCCTCTGTCTCCTCCTCTGTATGTGCCTATTGGGATTCTGTTCTAGTCTTAATTGCTTTTCTACCACTGGCTCAGCAGAGCTTCATAGATTCAGGGAGGGGAGCAGGGCTGGGGGTGCCATTGCCATTTTAGAGGTTAACAGCCTATGTCTCAGGGAGGTGGTCTCGAGGAGGATGTCCTGCTGAATGCTGGGGCATTCTCACAAGGTCTGTGGGAGCCCTCACCTTCCATATGAACGATGCGTTGTTGCAGCTTGCTCAGCAGCCCATCCAGAGCTGAGTAGTTGGTCACCTTGAAAGTGTGGGCCTCTTTGGGGTCTGAGGCAATCAGCTTCAGCTCTCTGTAAGTGTTGTTATTCTTGAATGCATCACCCACCTGCATGAAGACCCCAGTCAGTGAGTGATCCATCACCATCTCCTTCCTTCCTTCCTTCCTTCCTTCCTTCCTTCCTTCCTTCCTTCCTTCCTTTTTCCTCCTTCCTTCCTCTCCCTCTTTCCTTCCTTGCCCATTGCCCTTCACTCCCAATAAAGCTCCACTTTTGGCAATGTGTTCCTGACACACCTGTATCTCCTTAGCATCCCCTCCCCACCTACAGAGCCCGATGACTCTCCCCTGTGTATTAGGCCAGATGTTAATGTTAGCTACCAGGACTCAGCTCAGTGGTCTCCCTAGGAACCTTCATACAGGCTCTCCCCATCCTGATCAGCCAGTGAGCTATGCCCACTTCAGGATGAGCCTTCTGTAGGAGCCAAGAAGGAGGGAGGCCTGTAAGAGCAGGTGGCCAGGGGACGAGGAGTAAGTGTGAGTAGAGAGGGTTTGGATAGGATACACAGTCTCCACTGGGCTGCCCCCTTACCCAGTCTATAGAGTCAGGTTTGCCTCCAACTCTTAGTGCTTACCCCAATGGCAAAGCGCACAACACCCTGCATCTTTGGGGAGTTGATGACAGTCGTAAGATTGAGAGGGTCCCTAAATATGTCACCATCAGTAAGTACCACCATGACCTTCAATGCTTTCTTTCTGGAGCCACGGCTTGGAATGAAGATATTGTCTCTTAACAGGAGAGAGAATGGGGACAATTGTCTGAAAGGCTCTGGGTAAGTTTTCATCCATTGATCAGCTAAAGTTAAGGAGCCCCTGTCCCGGAAGAGGGCGGATTTGCATCACACAGCAAGGCATAAGCCACACAGATACACTTCATCTGCTCCCCATTGTAAGAGCACCATGTCTGCCCCATTTATGTGTACCCAGTATGGAATTTTAGGTTAAAAGAACGGGCAATTTTTAATTTTACTTCTATAAAAAATTGAATTTTCTGAGTTTCTTGCTTGTTTTGTTTTGTGGGGTTTTGTTTGTTTGTTTTGACTTTTGTTTGTCTTTTTTGGTTTTTGGTTTTGTTTTTTGAGGCAGGGTCTCTCCGTGTAGCCCTGGCTGTCCCGAAACTGGCTATGAAGATCTGTCCTCAAATTCACTTTTGGGGTTTGAGGCACAGCTTCCCAGCCTCCTGAGTGCTGGCATTATGGATATGTGTCACCTTGCCTAGTTTCAGGTCCTTATGCACCAGGCACTATTATAAATATAGTACATAATTTAACTATTTAATTCTCACAAAATCCTAAGAAGCAACCATTTGTGTTATCTTCATGTTAGAGGTGAAGAAGCAAAGCACATAAGATTAAGTAAATGGGCAGTGGTGGCGCACGCCTGTAATCCCAGCACTTGGGAGGCAGAGGCAGGTGGCTTTCTGAGTTCAAGGCCAACCTGGTCTACAGAATGAGTTCCAGGGTAGCTAGGGGCTATACAGAGAAACCCTGTCTCGAAAAAGGAAAAAAAAAAAAAAGGAAGAAGAAGAAGAAAAGGAAGAAGAAGAGGAGGAGGAGGAGGAGGAGGAGGAGGAGGAAGAAGAAGAAGAAGAAGAAGAAGAAGAAGAAGAAGAAGAAGAAGAAGAAGAAGAAGAAGAAGAAGAAGAAGAAGAAGAAGAAGAAGAAGAAGAAGAAGAAATTTAAGTAATTTGTCCAAGATCATACAAGAGCAGCTAGGATCTGAGCCCAGCAGCCTTCTCCTGGGCACTCCTGAGCATCTAACAGCAGGAAGCCCTTGAGGGAATTACAGAAAGACAGGGTGTCATCCCCACAGCCCCTCTCAGCCCCTAACTTCCTCCTCCCACAGTTCCACCCAGCCATCCCTCTAGACACAGAGCCTCTCCGAGGCACTGGACTCACAGGACATGCTGCATGGCTGAGGCGGTCTTAGTGACTTCCTTCACTTGAATGATGCTCTGAACTTTGGCAAGGGAGGCGTTAATGTCCCGGCTCTCTTGAAGATCAAACTCAGTCTGGATCACGCCCCCATACTGCACCAGGGCAAAGTTGCACTGGAGAGCAGAGGGGGTGGAGGGAGTGATTGGGCTGTAATATAGACACCTCTGCCCCAGAAGCACAGGAAGAAAGCACCTGTCTACTTTGATGTCCCTGAACACAAGGAGACGCTAATGCAAAGGGAGGCCTCCAGCCAGGCAGGCACAGGCAGAGCAGAGTGACTTCTCCCTGGATCTGTGTCCCCACGAAGACCCCTCTATACTGACTATAGGTTCTGCATGTCACTTTCTTTGGCCGGTGGGACATTAAAATGTATTGGGACACTGAAACGTTCATGACTACCACAAACGAGTAGGGCCATCTCAGGCCATCCATCCCTAGTCAGGCAAGCAGATACCTATGTCAGTGTGGTAGCTCCAGGCAAAACTGACAGAAGAGTCACCCAGCTGAGCTCAGCAAAATAATACCTGAAGAGCTATGAGCAAACCAAAGGGGGCCGGTCTGAAGCTGGTACTTAGATACCGATGTGTGCATAAGTGAGGAGAGCCCAGCCCTCAAGGAAGCCCACCTCAAAACACTTCTCATAGAAGTTCCTCATCATGGTAGAGATGAAATTTTTGGCCTTCTGGAAGTCTGAGGGTTCAATGCTTCCTGAGCCATCCAGGACAATAGCGATCTCGGTGCCTGGTCAGGACGAAGGTGCGGGTGAGCTTCCAGACAAGAATAAGGGCAGCATGTTCTGCCCTGTAAGGCACCCACCCACACACATACACAAAATACTCAGACTCCCTGCCTGCGGTGCAGTTCAGGGAAGAAGTCAGGGAAGCTCCTGAGAATGGAGTGCTCCCCTTCCCACCCTGTACCCCAAGACCCTGTATCCCTGGCTGTCCTAGAGCTAGCTCTCTAGACCAGGCTGGCCTCGGACTCACAGAGATCCACTGGCCTCTGCCTCCTGAGTGCTGGGATCAAAGGTGTGTACCACCACCATTCTTACCTTAAAGGTAAAAGAGAGATCTAGAACCTGGTTCTACTATGGGAATCACTCCCATTTTGATGGCCTCAGTTTCCCCATCTTTAAGCAGGGCCAGTGAGAAGGCTCAGCTGGTAAAGGAGCTTGCTGCCAAGTCTGATGACCTGAGTTTGATTCTCTGAAACTCACACGGTAGAAGGATAGAACTGACTCCTGCAAGTTGACCTCTAACCTCCACATGTGCGCTGTGAAACAGGAGTGTGCTTGGCACTTGTGCGCATGCACACACACCCCACACACAATGAACAAACATGCAAATAAATGTTTGTTTGTTTGTTTGTTTTTAATTGAGACAGGGCTAGGACTTGCCATATCTATAGGACCTGACCACTGTTCCCCATCTTCTAGATCTGAACATACCTTGATTCATTCCAGAGGCCATTAGCTTAGGGGTTCATTATGGAGGCCCCTAATCTGCCTCTTCTTACCAGCTTCCTCCTCGTCTTCCTCCTCCACTGTCCGGCGTCTCCTGGCCGACTTCTTATCCTCCCCTGTGCTGCCTCCTTTGCTTCTACAGTAGTCACCAGAGTCCACATGTGTTCCTGGATCCAGGAACCCTTCTTTAAGAAGCATACAGGTAAGACACAGAGTCAAAAGAAGCCTTGGGGACAGCTGCCTGCCCCCAAGACAGGGATCATTAGCTCGTCCCTGACAAGGACCCTGAGCTTGCTTTTCCCATGCTAGGGACAAGTGTCTGTCTGCCTCTGTTGTGAGCTGGTGTTTCTCCTTGGATCCTTTTTTTCTGATCCTTACCGAGGTCAGAGAAGTAGGCTTGGGCCTGGAGGTCCAAATTGGGGGTGAGTAGGCTGCAGGCACCTGTGAGCTCTGAGTTGAGGCTGCGGAACTTCCGGGCCTGTACCTGAATGCACACCTGGAGAGAGGGAGAAGGGGAGGAGCAGGCAGGTTTGCGGGATCAGTCAAATACTTCCTAGTCACAGCCACTGTCACCCCCATTCCAGAACACAGTGGCTCAACCACTTAGAGGTCAGAGGAACAGCTGCCTCACTCCTCAGGGTCAGGTATCAGGTGCTGGAGTCAGAAATGCAGTCAGTGGGCACTGGCTGGGTCAGACTTGGCATCACTATAGAGGTCAGACCACAGAGAGACGACAGCATAACAATAGGCTTGGCAGCTCCATAGTTATCCGCAGGAGCCAGCACCAGTCCCCACCCCCCACCCCCCGGGGAGGGGCCTTCTGCCTATGTACTCACCAAAACACCATTGTGGTTCCCGACCAATGTCACTCCCTGGTACCTGCCCTTTGGCATACAGATGTGCTCTGAAAAAGTTAAGGCAGGGAAGGGTGAAGGGGATTCTGGGAGCCCACCATCGACCCAAGGTCAGGGCCACAGGGATGCTGATGTCAACGGCCTCAAGAAGCTAGAGTTAGAGGTTCCATGGACCTGAATAGTTTGGGTATGCCAGGATGCAGTCCCTTTCCCAACCCCCTTTACCATCTCAACAAAGAACCCACTGCCCAGCCTTGACAACCAGGGATGGGGATTCAGAAATGACTGCCACCTGGGGCTTCTTAAAGAGTTCCTGGTGTGTGTGGAGGACTAGGGACAAGGGTTAGCAGGCTGTAGGTGCCTATGAGCTCTGAGGTAAGACCATGGGGGCTGGCTGGACGTGGACTTGAATCTCTGCAGAGAGATCCAGGAAGACTCCCAGTGTCAGCCTTGGGTCTACACACATGCCCACGTAAACACATGTGAACACACAGAGACACATGAAAATGTGAACCCATTACTTAACACAGTGCCAGGCTCATGGCAAGCACTCAAGTGAGTGTTGGCTCCAGATCTGTCATTAGGACTGTCTCTTGAGAGTCAGGCTGGGCTGTGACAGTGGATAGCATGAGCCTAGGCACTGGGGTCAAGGCTCACTATGGGGCTGGGGGCCAGAAATGGTTGGGCCGGATCAGGCAGGACTGGGATTGGAATAGTTTGAGCTGAGATTATGTGAGGCTCCTAAGAGATATCCCGGGGAGCACGCTGTGGAGGTGGGGTTGGCTTACCCACTGGCTGGCAAGCAATTTCATCTGGACTGATGGATATAGCGCATCGATACAGGGTGGCTGTATTCCTGTTGGAGCTGCGTCTGGCTACCAGGAGGCTAAGCGGATGAGGAGACAGCAAAGATAAGCTGGCTGACATCTCCTTTCACCTCCTTGCCTGTCCAGGCCCAGTCTTCCTATTCCTGCCTGAAGAAGAGGCCCTGGGTATGACAAACAACTTTCTAGCCCAGGCCGGCAGACTCAGCATTACTGGGAAAGCACTTAGTTAGCCTCTACTTCTACATGGCTCCAAGCAGTTCATTGTAACCCCTGTCTGCCTGCCTGACCGTTTGGAGCACTTCTGGTGGTTAGAAAAGACTCCTGTCCTGTGGGATGGAAGGGGGGAACCAGGAAGTCACAGGCCAGAATGCCAGTCCCTTGAAAGGCAAAGCTGACTGAAACATATTGCCCATCTGCCCTTAGCATTTCCTGACTAGGAACTAGAGGTTTGGGGAGCTGATGAAGGCAGCTTAAAAGATGTCAATCCTGCTGTGAAGTTCTTGTCTCCCAGAGGACAGGGTCAGCTTAAACAGTCACTATTACACTGCTCCGTGGGGCCTGGGACTTGGCTGGCCTCAGACTCAGGGTGACTGCGCATCCATGACTGGAGTTGCAAGCATAGTGGGAGGGAAGGGGATCCGAAGACTGGTAAGCCAAGTCCAAGGCCTTCGTGGTGACAGGAGGCTATGGAGGGCTTTGTCGAGGGGAAGCACATGACTAGTCTGTGCTTTTGAAAGGCCATGGTGTGGCTTTGGAGGCCTAGGAGACAAGACAGCACGGGGGGAGGGGCAGCCATGGGGCCCTGTCTCTACTTCCTCAGCTCTTTTTTTTTTTTTTTTTTGGTTTTTCGAGACAGGGTTTCTCTGTGTAGCCCTGGCTGTTCTGGAACTCACTTTGTAGACCAGGCTGGCCTTGAACTCAGAAATCAGCCTGCCTCTGCCTCCCAAGTGCTGGGATTAAAGGCGTGTACCACCACTGCCCAGCTTTACTTCCTCAGCTCTTACCACGAGACACTTCTGTTTGTTTCGTCAAGATAGGATTTCTCTGTGTAGCCCTGGCTGTAGACCAGGCTGGCCTCAAACTCAGCCATCTGCCTGTCTCTGCCTCCTAAGTGCTGTGATTAAAGGACTGTGCCACCCCACCCAACTTGGAATAAAGACCAGGCATCTCTCTTTCTTTTGTCTTTCTGGTAGAGCTGGTGATTACACACAAGGCCAGACAAGTGCTCTGCCCCTCACCCACACCTAACCCCTCACTGTCTTCCTTAAAGCCATCATCACAGCCCCTAGGCCAGGCAGAATCTGGCCCAGTCTCTACCTCTCCAACCTGCCCTGCTCACTCAGAGAAAGACCTGCAATGTATGCTGTGGCCTTTAACAACTTTACGTCCTGGTCCTTTCTCCCCTCAGGCTCACTTGCCAGCTGTCCGATCTGCCTGGAAGCCTGGCCTTCCACTCCCTAAAACTGGTTCATCCTCAACCCTGAACTCTGCGTAACTGCCACCCACGCCTGCTGTTTTCTCCAGGGGGCCCCACCTCACACTCCAGTTACCCTGCTCTGACGCTTCCCGTCTCAGAACTTGTCACCACCAGACCGTAGCTTGCTTCCTGATTCCCCTATGTTATCATCCATCTCCTCCACCAAGCCAGTTCCCCAATAGCCTTGTCTTCCTTGTCTATCACACAATTACGGAGGCTTAGAACACCTCCTAGAACAGTGTAAGGGCTTGGTAAACACTTGCTGAATGACTTGCATGGTTGTACAGGCAACGGCTGAGGGGTTGATCTGGGGCATTGGACAGAGGGGTAGGTGACCATGGTGTGTGTCCGAGTCCTGAAGTTAGGTCACTGTTCAGTAACTCTGCCTCCCTCCCCAGGTTATCTTGGCCCAGGCCCAGTCCCTTTCCTCCTGTTCCCAATGGTAGGTTAGCTCATAACTATGTTCCTTCCCAGAGCACCTAGAACAACCCTTTGCTCACCCTGTTTCTTCCTGTGGTGCCTTTTCCTCCCTTCTCCTGCAGAGCAGCCTTCCCAGGTACCAGCTCAAACCTTCCAGTCGCCCTAACTACTGCATTCCCACTCCCATGCCTGATCTTTGTTTCTATCTTGGTTCTGAGCTCTGGAGAAGCCACCACATGCAGCTGTGCAGACTGCACACTGCAGATCCCCAAGACGGTCATCCATAATGTGCAATCCTGTGGCCTAAGGCCCAGTCTGTGTTGCTCCCAACCCTTTTATTTATGGCAACCTCCAGGTTTGCTGACTTAGTGACTAGCAAACCAGCTAACCACAGACTGACAGACCAGTTATGACACAGGCTGCCATTGGCTGCCATCCCCAGGTTCCGGGATCTGCTCTGGACTGGGTACATCTCCAGGACATCTCATCCACCTCCTGCCTTCTCCCAGCTGGCAGTCTTACTCCATAATTCAGAAAGTACGGGAATTGTGAAGGGCATAGTACCCTCACCCTGGGGGTAAGAGCAGCTATCAGCCTGTTCCTTTCTCTATGGTGAGCTGGGCCAATCAGTTGGTGCATTTCCTGCCCCCTGCAGCAGGCTCAGAAACCCAGAACTGTCTCCACCACATCCTCCTGCTGACAGTGCAAACCCCCAAGCCCCTCTGCCTTAGCAGGTATTCAGGGAGCCCCACTAGGTTCCCCATCTCTTGACAGCTCCCAGCACCCTATACATTGAGAGCTTTAAACACAAATACCCGCCCCATCTACTTTGACCCTTGGGCCTCTAAGGGAGGGGACAGTAAGACTGTGAGCCTAGGGCTGGTAAGAGACCCACTGGGGTAGTGGTAAAAGATGAAGAGGCAGGAAATGGCCACAGATAACTTGAATAAAATCCTTTTATGTAGTGAAAACAACTTGGAAAACAAAATGCAAACTCAACCTCCCTTTATAAACCTGATCAAATAAATCACCCTGGCTGTAGAGTAGAAGTACCAGGGGGACTGGCCCCATGCTTACCATCACAGCAGTTGACACCACGCAAAACTCCAGCCTCAGACAGTACCACTAATGGGGTTGGAGGACTTAATGCTGTTTGAGGATTGCTTGATCAAGTGGGTTCTGTTGTAACATTTATATTGAGTTAAAAAAAACCAGGCAGAGGGACTGGAGAGATGGCTCAGAGGTTAAAAGCACTAACTGTTCTTCCAGAGGTCCTGAGTTCAATTCCCAGCAACAACATGGTGGCTCACAACCATCTGTAATGGGATCTGATGTCCCCTTCTCACCAGAAGACAGCTATAGTATACTCATATACATGAAATAAATAAATAAATCTTTGAGAGAAAGAGAGAAAGAGAACAGGCAGAGGGGAGCTAGAGAGATGGTTCAGCAGTTAAGAGCACTGACTGCTCTTCCAGAGCTCCTGAGTTCAATTCCAAGCAACCACATGGTGGCGCACAACCATCTGTAATGGGATCTGATACCCTCTTCTGATGTGTCTGAAGACAGTTACAATATATATATATATATCATAAATAAATAAATATTTTTAAAAACCCAGGCAAAACTGATAGAAACACAGAGTTGGGATGGGAGGGCTGACTGTCAATGAGAGGTGTCTGGTGCAGAGCATGGGACTTCCAGAAGACTTTCCTAGTGTCTGTTTGGTGTTTGTTTGTTTGTTTGTTTGTTTTTTGTTTTCCGAGACAGGGCTTCTCTGTATAGCCCTGGCTGTCCTAGAACTCACTTTGTAGACCAGGCTGGCCTCGAACTCAGAAATCCACCTGCCTCTGCCTCTGCCTCTGGAGTGCTGGGATTAAAGGTGTGCGCCACCACGCCCGGCTTTGTTTGTTTGTTTTGTTGTTGGTTTGGTTTTTTGTTTTTTTTTTTTTAGACGTGGTCACTCTGTATATCCCTGACTGTCCTGGAACTGACTGTGTAGCCAGGCTGGCCTCAAACTCACAGAGATGCCCTGCTTCTAAAGGCATGGCTTCCCTGGCATTTTTGATCCAGATGTTGCTTATACGGATGGCATGTTTTATGAACATACATTGAACCGCGATAGATTGAACTTTCATATATGGTTATGTCAACACAAAAAAATTACCAGAACAAAATGCAATAAAGGTCAATGGTTTTGTTTTTGTTTGGTTTTTGAGATAGACTCTCACCTTGTAATTCTAGCTGGCCCAGAATTTGCTATGTAGACGAGACTGACTATGAACTGACAGACATTTGCCTTCCCCTGCCTCCCAACTGCAGGGATTAAAGGCATATGCCACCGCACCTGACCCAAACCTCAACTTTAATTATCTTCCAGCAGCCAAAATCTTTGACCACATTCTCACTGTTCTTGCTTCAAACCCTTCCAGCTCTTCTGGAACTCCATGCGATGAGGTACAGCTAACCTCTCCCATGATCCTCCATAGTGCTCAGTGTCAGGCATTTTCTTAGCCAGCTCTCTTGCTCAGGACAGCCTCCAGGCTTTTAGCCAACCTCTTCTCTCTTCTTCTCTCTGCCTGGACTTCTTTTTCTCAGCCCTTCTCATGCTAACTTTGATCACACACACACACACACACACACATACACCAAATCCTGGCACAGACGCTGGAAGTGGCCTTTGTTCACATTCCTGAAACCACCATAGCTGTTAGCATTATCATCATTGTGAGGCTTGTCTGAGTCCTTCATGAATCCAGCAGTTCCTCAAGGACAAGAGGCACATATCACTCCTTTTTGAGGGGATGTGGGGCCCAGGGTCTTACTATGTAGACCAACATGGCCTGGTTCACTATGCAGACCAGGGTGACCTCAAACTCACAGAGCTCTGCCTGTCTCTGCTTGAATGCTGGGATTGAAGGTGTGTGCCCATCCTTGGTTCCCTCTCTGCTTTACACCACACCTTTTGTCTGGCACTGGGCAGATGCTTTATAAATATTCACTGAATGAATAAAATGGATCTGCCCTAACCACTTAAATCTACTGATGAACTCCACTCCACCAATGGAGCCTTTAAGACTTCCAAGCTATTCATGTCAATAGACACCTGCTATTTTCAACTTTAATATTGATGTTTCAGTTAAGAGTGCACAGCAATAAGCAAATAAACAGACAAATAATAAATAAATCCTTTTAAAATCATTTAAAAGGGTGGTGCATGCCTTATCCTGACACTTGGAAGGCAGAGGCAGCAGAAAAGAGTTAGTTCTTTCTTAGCATGCAGGAGGTCCTGGGTTCAAGCCATGAACATGAAAACAAGAACCATGATAAAAAGAAGACAAAAGGAAGAAAAGAAAGAATGAAAGAAGAAAGAGAGAGAGAGAGGAAGAAAGAGAGGAAGAAAGAAAAGAGAAAAAAAGAAAAGAAAAAGAGAAGGAAAGAAAGAAAAAGAAGAAAGAGAACGAAAGAGAGGAAGAAGAAAGAGAGAGAGAGAAAGAGGAAGAAGGAAGAAAGAAAAGAAAAGAAGAGAGAAGAAAAGAAAGAAAAGAGAAGAAAAGAAAGAAAGGAAAAGAGAAGAAAAGAAAGTACCTAAGTTAAACCAACTCAACTTTAGAAGCCACTCTGGTAAAAACAGGAAATCAGAGTGGGCCACAGATAGGACTTTACATACTGAGTTTTTTCATCTATGCAGATCTTCGCCTGCCTCAGCAGTGTGCATGAGCACCCGTATCTATAGAAGACATACCTAACTTGCTTTGGCCCTGCCCCAGTATGGAGGCTACCTGAACCAAAGTGTGTGTATGTTGGGGGGAAGCTCTGTGTGCTTTGCTCACAGGGCCTGGCATACAGTGGAGGGGCTTAGCACACAGTAGGAACTCCATCAGAACTTGGAGTGAATGACATCCTGCCCTCTCATCTCACATTTCCAGGCTGAACATAATGCTACTTCCACTCACTGCTTTGACCTGATTTTGATTCCATGCAACCACACTTTAATTATTTTTTTTTTCATGTTACAAGCACTGCCAATGTCTTTATATCAGGGCTAGGAACAAAAATCATTAGTAGACAGTGCTTAGCATGTTTGACACCTTGGGTTCAATTGCCAACATCACATACACACACACACACACACACACCACCACCACCACCACCACCACCACCACCACCATCATCATCATCATCACCATCATCTACGTGCCTCAGGCAGGGACCCTGGCATAGAACAGATGCTTAAAATGTGTAAGGTCCCAGGTTCAATTCCAAGCTCCACATTTGTTTTTTTCTTTTGCATGGTGCCTGGGTTACAACTGCTGCACCAAAGGCCATTGTGCACCCTTGACCCACCAGGCATGGCCACGCTGCTCTCCAAGGCAATGGCGCCAACACACTCACACATTCCTGTTTTACCCACCGCATCCTCGACCACACAGCCCTCAGATCTGACAGTTCCTTCCCAGCCAGAGAGTGGATACAGATGAGAGTTTCAAGACATGAGGCAGTGTTTCTCACAGTTCAGTTTGGCCAGAACCCATGTAAAGAAAGCCCTTTGGGTCCATTTTCTCAAAAATCTCACAGCTAACCTGTGAGTTCCACAAATCACCTGTCTGTGGGGGGAGAAACTGAGGCTCGGGGCTCAGTACCTCATTGAGCTTGCTCAGTGAATACAGAGAGGTGCCTCTGAGCCATGAGCCCCAGACAGTGCACTCTTAACTTCAATGGCTGAGCCTCATAGTCTCCATTTAACTAATTGGTTATTGTCATTTTCCAACTTTCCTGTGTTGACAACATGTAACTTTTATCACTCAGTAAAGACCCTTGGTAAACTTCATTTTAAAATATTATTTAAGGTTCCTTTCCTTGACCCAGTGTAAGGAAGAATAAATGAGCCGAGGACAGGGGGCTCTGTGAGCTGCCCGGGCTGGTCTGGGATCACAGCCCCCAGCTTTCTCTCTTTGGCTGTGTGTCATTCACCAAGGGAAATGGACGCTGCCCAGGACATGAGGTGGGATATCACAGCCTTCTCTGAGCTGCACCTCAGTCATCATTAGGACCACCCTAGTCCTCACTCTTCCACATGGAGGCCCCTCTCACCAGGTCTGGTTGTTGCTGGGGTCTTGATGCAGAAGGGAGCTGAGCACAGACGGTGCACCTGGCTGCAGTGCTGTGACCCAGGCCCAGTCCACATCCACATTGAAGGCTCCCTGAGGCTTCAGGCCTGCAAGCAAAAGAGAAAAATGCCTGATGAAAGAGGCACTCAGTTGAGGTTGTTACTGTACCTGTGCCTGCCATCAACCCACCAGATCCTGTGGTGCCATCACCTCACTATGGAGAAGAAAGGAGCCTCCATGTCCAGGAATACCTTTCCCATCAGGAAGGAATGGATGTGGGTGTGTCTGACTAGGTCTCTCTCTTAAACCAAGCCAGCTGCTCCAGTCCCAGGGAAAGCACTGTCTGAGGAGTGAGTACTGGCCCCAGCCCTTATATCTCCTGCTTTGTGATTTTCACACCAGTCACAGGGCTCATACTGTGTCCTGTACCAAACTTAACAGTGATCCAGAGTCCCCAGAGAAGGTCTATAACTCTACAAGTGACCCAAAAGGAAGCACAATGTCCTTTAAAATATCTTCTAAGAATAGTTTAATAGTTTGTACCTTACAACCCTGAACTGGAAACAAGCCAGATGGCAACTGTGGGAGAGCAGATGAAGCAGCCGTGTTCATATGATGGAAAGTTCATATGATGGAATGTTCATATAATGGAACGTTCATATGATAGAATGTTCATATGATGGAATATTCATATGATGGAATGTTCTTATGATGGAATATTCATATGATGGAAAGTTCATATGATGGAATGTTCGTATGATAGAATGTTCACATGATGGAATATTCATATGATGGAATATTCACATGATGGAATGTTCATATGATGGAATGTTCATATGATGGAATGTTCATATGATGGAAAGTTCATATGATGGAATATTCATATGATGGAATGTTCATATGATGGAAAGTTCATATGATGGAATATTCATATGATGGAAAGTTCATATGATGGAATGTTCATATGATGGAACGTTCATATGATGGAATGTTCGTATGATAGAACGTTCACATGATGGAATGTTCATATGATGGAATGTTCGTATGATAGAACGTTCACATGATGGAATATTCATATGATGGAATGTTCATATGATGGAACGTTCATATGATGGAATATTCATATGATGGAATATTCATATGATGGAATGTTCATATGATAGAAAGTTCATATGATGGAAAGTTCATATGATGGAAAGTTCATATGATGGAAAGTTCATATGATGGAATATTCATATGATGGAAAGTTCATATGATGGAATGTTCATATGATGGAACATTCATATGATGGAATGTTCGTATGATAGAACGTTCACATGATAGAACGTTCACATGATGGAATATTCATATGATGGAAAGTTCATATGATGGAATGTTCATATGATGGAAAGTTCATATGATGGAATGTTCATATGATGGAATGTTCATATGATGGAATGTTCGTATGATAGAACGTTCACATGATGGAATGTTCATATGATGGAATGTTCGTATGATAGAATGTTCACATGATGGAATATTCATATGATGGAATGTTCATATGATGGAATATTCATATAATGGAAAGTCATATGATGGAAAGTTCATATGATGGAATATTCATATGATGGAAAGTTCATATGATGGAATGTTCATATGATGGAATGTTCATATGATGGAATGTTCATATGATAGAACGTTCACATTATGGAATATTCATATGATGGAATGTTCATATGATGGAATATTCATATGATGGAAAGTTCATATGATGGAAAGTTCATATGATGGAATGTTCATATGATGGAAAGTTCATATGATGGAGCGTTCATATGATGGAATGTTCGTATGATAGAACGTTCACATGATGGAATATTCATATGATGGAATGTTCATATGATGGAATATTCATATGATGGAAAGTCATATGATGGAAAGTTCATATGATGGAATATTCATATGATGGAAAGTTCATATGATGGGATGTTCATATGATGGAACGTTCATATGATGGAATGTTCGTATGATAGAACGTTCACATGATGGAATATTCATATGATGGAATGTTCATATGATGGAATATTCATATGATGGAAAGTTCATATGATGGAAAGTTCATATGATGGAATATTCATATGATGGAAAGTTCATATGATGGAAAGTTCATATGATAGAACGTTCACATGATGGAATATTCATATGATAGAATATTCATATGATGGAATGTTCATATGATGGAAAGTTCATATGATGGAATGTTCATATGATGGAACGTTCATATGATGGAAAGTTCATATGATGGAATGTTCATATGATGGAACGTTCATATGATGGAATGTTCGTATGATAGAACGTTCACATGATGGAATGTTTTAATGATGGAATGTTGGTATGATAGAACGTTCACATGATGGAATACCACTAATCAGGAGTGGAAAGGAGCAGACTGAGGCACAGCGTGACCCTCGACTCACTGTGCCGGGTGAAAGAAACCCAGGGGCCTGACAAGAACTACAAACAGTTCAGAGTGGTGGCACCCACCTTTAATCCCAGCACTTGGGAGGCAGAGGCAGGTGGATTTCTCAGTTCAAGGCCAGCCTGGTCTACAGAGTGAGTTCCAGGACAGCCAGGGCTACACAGAGAAACCCTGTCTCCTACCCCTACACCCTGCCCCTCAAAAAAGAAAAAAATGTGTTTTAAGACCAATGATGAGGCCCTCTTTTCGTTCATACCAGTGACTTGCTTTAGATGAGTCTTAGCATTTGCTAGACAGTTTTCAGCTCATGAATCATTTTTAATTAGTGCTCATACATTCTCTCTCTCTTTTTTTTTTGTTGTTGTTGTTTTAATTTCAAGATCTTACATTACTTAGGCCAGTCTCAAACTCAGTTTTATTTGGTTTGGTTTGGTTTGGTTTGGTTTGGTTTTTGGTTTTTCGAGACAGGGTTTCTCTGTGTAGCCCTGGCTGTCCTGGAACTCACTCTGTAGACCAGGCTTGGCCTGGGACTCAGAAATCCTCCTGCCTCTGCCTCCCAAGTGCTGGGATTAAAGGCATGTGCCACCACTGCCTGGCTTCAGACTCAGTTCTTTAACAGAGGACAACTTTGACTTCCTAAAGCTGCTTGCTGCACCTCCTGCTCGCTGGTACCACAGTCACACAGCACACCAGAGCTGGCTGTAGTCATCATTTATAGAAACAATCTTTAGCTTTGTTAATTTTCTCCATAGCAAGTTCACTTTCAGCTTCATCAGTGTTTCTTATGCCTTTATTCCTTCCTGTACCAGCTTTGAGTTCTATTTGCTCTTCTTTTGGCTTATTGAGATAGAACCTTCCCGGCTGGAGAGATGAGCTGGTGGTGAAGACCACCAGCTGCTTTTCCAGGGGATCCAGGTTTGACTCCCAGGTGGTTAATGACCATCTGTAACTCCAGTTCCAGAGAACCTGGTGACCTGGTGCCATCTGGCCTCCATGGCTCTAAGTATGTATGTGGCTTGGGTGCACAAATATACATGCAGGCAAATTAGTGTGTGTGTGTGTGTGTGTGTGTGTGTATGTTTGGGCGTGCCCGCATGAATGTATGTAAGGGTATCCATCATATTTTTCTGGAAAGTTTACATCTATAACAAAAATGGGGAGAATACACTGGGAGAGGTTATGCTTAGTCCTGCTGGTTCTAGATGTTCCAGGGTGGAGTGGTTCCCAATGGTGGCTTATTCTTCTCTTAGGAGAAGGGGAGGAGGAAATTGTGGTAGGGATTTGTAAGAGTAAGACAGGAAGGAGAGGAGGAAGTGTTGCAATTGAGTTGTAAAGAGAGTAAATTAATTAATTAAGTAAGTAAGTAAGTAAGTAAGTAGAAAATAAAAGAAGGAACATTGAAAAAATGGGGAGAATAGAATTGTGTGCATATATGTGGTGTTTTTTTTATTTTGTTTTTGTTTTTGGTGTTTGTTTGGTTTTTGTTTGTTTTAAGGTGGGGTTTCCCGTAGCACAGGCTGATCTTGAACTCCTAATGTAGCTGAAGATGAACTGAACTTCTGGTTCTCCCGTTTCCATCTTCCAGGCCTAGATTCCAGGCCTGTGCCACCATGCTCAGCCTCTTTGAGTGTGTGTGAAATGTGACTGCGGTTCCTGTAATCACTGCTTTAAGTGAGTCCTGCAGGCTCTGATTTCTCATATCTTAATCTGAGCACTCAGCGTTTCCTCTGTGATTTCCTCTGTGACTCTGCGTTGTTACCAATTTAGGCTCCATTTGAACTGCAGTTCTTAGAGGATGTGTTGGGTGGGGTGGCTAAGATAGCATAGTTTATATTATACATTTTATAGTGATAAAACAGTGTAAAGTGTTAATATTTTGTTGGTAAGTGGAAATATTAGTTCATTGATATGTAACTAAAACTGAATAATGTTTTTAACATTAGATGATATGGTCTTTATGCTAATTGCATGTCTGAGCATTGGCCATTTTTACTTGATATTTTAGTTTTGGGGATTTTTGTAGGCTTATTTTATTTGTTTGGGTTGTTTTTTGTTTTTTGTTGTTTTTGTTTTGTTTTTGTTTGTTTTGTTTTGTTTTGAGAGTGTTTCTCTGTATAGTCCTACCTATCATGGAACTCACTCTCTTGACCAGGATGGCATCCAGTTCAGAGATCCTTCTGTCTCTGGGGCTAAAGGTGTATGCCACCATGTCTGACCTTAGATGAAGTCTAAACGAGAGGATACTATACCAAATTCTATGCCAGTAACCTTGATAATTTCGATGAGATAGAGAAATTCCTTCAAAAACAAAACAAAAAAACAAAAAAAAAACAAAAAAACAAAAAAAAAAAAAAACACCCTCAAAACTGGCTAAAAAAAGAAATATACAAGATGAATCAGAGTTTTTTTTTTAATTCATTACCAAGAACCTCAGAAAGAACACTAGGCACAAGACCTCACTGATAAAAATCTCCAAAATATTTGAACAATGAACACCAGGCTCATATAGACAGAATTCTCTGTGCCAGTGAAAAATTTTAAAATTTGAAAAATTTTTTAAATTTTTAAAATTTTAATTTAAAATTTTAAATTTGAAAAATTAAAAAATCAGTTTCAAATTATTTTATGATGTCAATACAAGACTGACACCAAATGCTGACAAGAGCAGTTAACTGACAGCTGATCTCCCCGCCCCTCGTGACGTGTGGCCCCGCCCCTCGTGGCGTCATAGATGTAAAACTTGTAGGGAGACTCCAGATCAACTCTATCTTGGGTTTAGGCTCCATCTTAGAGAAGCTGACCTAAGGTTGAATTTGAGTTAACCAATAGACCTGGGCAACTAGCAGGAGTTTCCAAGTTACTCCCTGACAAGCCTGCACCCCCAAGTCACTCCCTAACACGCACCAGCCAGGAAGAAAACAGAAGTTAAGTTTATGGTTTGGCTCCCAGCACCAGCCAATTATTTTAAAGGGCAACAAAATTCCAGAATAGCCCCCAGTCAGATGTGTGCCAGGCTAGAAACCCCCTTGCTTGTCGGCTTGCCCCTACAAATACTTGCTTGAACCTGGGCTCGGCCTTCACTATCCTCCCCTGCTGCCTCAGGGTTGGCGGGAGCCCAAGCTCGAGCTTGAATAATAACCCTAATTAGATCGCATTGGAATCAGCTCCTTGGTGGTCTTTTGGGGTTCCTGAATGCTTTGAATGGGCACAACACAGGGCAAGGATGAAAATTATAAGCAAACTAGAAATAAAAGAAAATTCCTTTAATCTAATAAAGAACATCTCTAATACTCAAACAAAGCCCTTGATTAGCAAACAGATTTTTAAAGACGGTCTTCATACTTAGCCCAGCCTGGCCTTGAGCACTGAGCTACATCTCAGCCAAAACGAATGTTTTAACAATGATGGGTTGTATAGCTAAATATGAAAAAGAAAATAATACACTTTTAAAAGAAATCATAGAACTTGTGGGTATACAAATATTTTAAAAATAAGACATAAATAAGCACAAATTATAAGGAAATAAGTGAATACCTTCTGTTTGCTAAATAAAGAAAAAGTCATTAAAGAATGAAACAAGGGCTGGAGAGATGGCTCAGCGGGTAAGAGCACCGACTGCTCTTCCAGAGGTCATGAGTTCAATTCCTAGCAACCACATGGTGGCTCACAACCATCTGTAATGGGATATGATGCCTTCTTCTGGTGTGTCTGAAGACAGCTACAGTGTACTCATAAATAAAATAAATAGATCTTAAAAAAAAAAAAATGAAAGAGGCCAGGCAGAGTGGTGCATACCTTTAATCCCAGCACTCAGGAGGCAGAGGCAGGCGGGTCTCAGTGAGTCACTGGCATGCAAATGAGTCTTCTGAGGCTCTTTATTTCAATTTTGCTATTTGCATGTGTGGGGCACTTGAATGTGTGTGCATATACATGCAGAGCCTGAAATTGACATCAGGTTTCTGTCTTCAAGAAGTATTTAGGCAGCTCTCCTGGTGTGAACCTGGAGTCAAGTTGCCTAAGGGGCTGTTTGTCTGCCTCTTGTATGGAGATTACAGGCCTGAATCTCTGGGGATCGGAGGTCCTCACACTGGCACAGCAAATGCTTTGCTCAGGGAACCATCTGTCTCCTACTCTGGATTCTTACTTTTTTTTTTCTGTTTGTTGTTTGTTTGTTTGTTTGTTGAGTCAGGGTCTCTATGTAGTCCCTGCTGGCCTTGAACTCAAACTCCTACTTCTGCCTCCGAAGTGCCAGGATTACAAGCCTGTACCACCAGGCCCAGCCATACCTGAAGATCTTGCATCACAGGTCCTGAATCAGGAAGACAGGGAAGAGCCCAAGAGCCTAACAAGCCTCCACATTGTGAACATGTCTACAGCTGGTGGGTCCTTAGAGCTCATTTCAAAGATTTAGAATATTTTGGTAAAGAGGGGGAGTAAAAGAAACTCATCCAGTGTGTGGGAATCCTGAGAGCAGTGTCACATGTGTGATAGGCACGGGAGCTTGCTACCACTATCCTGCACACCTCCAGACAGGCTTGAAATCTTGTCATGAAAACCCTGCCACTGAGCACGCCTTTAATCCCAGCACTTGGGAGGCAGAGGCAGGTGGATTTCTGAGTTCTAGGCCAGCCTGGTCTTCAGAGTGAGTTCCAGGACAGCCAGAGCTACACAGAGAAACCCTGTCTCGAAAAACCAAAAAAAAAAAAAAAAAAAAAAAAAAAAAAAAAAGAAAAAAAAGAAAACCCTGCCACTGGATGGATTCCCAGTCCTGCCCGAGCCTGTGACAGGAGGATCTAAGAGCAAACAACTCCAGTTTACCATATATTGTCCCTACGCTAGACACTCTTGTGACCTCATCTACATCTTTTACTGGAGTTTGAGTGTGTGTGGTGTATGTGTATATTCATGTGGGCATGTGTGCCGCTGTGTATGTAATCCAGAGATTGGCACCAGGTGTCTTCCTCTACCACCACCACCACCCACCTTATTTTTGAGAATCTGATGTTCATTAGTTGGCTAGACTGGTAAATGCTTTATACCATATTATCCGGATAAATGTGTAAATGAGAAGAGACCAGTCAATGTCACTCTTGGTGTCTACAAAACAGGAAAAAGAAACTAGTCTGGCCAAGTGTGGTGGCAGCTCTCTATGAGCTCTGGGGTCCCCATCTGACTCTGCTCCTTTAATCCCAGCTCTAGAGTCACAGAAGCACACCTCTGCTCACAGCTTTTTATGTGGGTGCTGGGAGTCTTTATTCAAGTTTTCATGCTTAGAGGCAGAGGCAGGAAGATCTCTGTGAATTCAAGGGCAGCCTGGTCTACACAGTGAGTTCCATCCAGCTAGGGCTACACAGTGAGACCCTGTCTTCAAAACAAAAAGTCCTGTGTTTGCCCAGCAAACACTTTACCCACTAAGACATCTCCCCAGTCTCATGCTTCTGTATTCCATTCCTTTATTTTTACTCTTGTCTTGCTCAGAATAATTTGTGCTGATTCATAAAAATGCATGACCCTGTAATATTAAAGCCATTAAAATTATGTAGCAGGGAAAAATGGACGGGAGGAAATCATGTTTTGTATTGTTGTTGGTATTTGGGTGGGGGTGGGAGGGCAGCTCTCTATGAGTTTGAAGCCAGCCTTGACTACTTAGCAATTTCCAGGATAGTTGGGGCTACACAGAGGGCTCCGTTTCAAAAAGCAAAACCTATTTGATGGAGCACAGCTGTTATTTGTATTTAAAACAAGACACAGTTCCTTGAGTCTTGGTTTGGAGAAAGCATACAATCTTCAAGTCTCCCAGAGCCGCCATTCACTTCCCTAAGCAACACAGAACAACCAGTGCTTGGGGAATCACAGACCATTCTGAGAACCCAATGAAAACATCAGAGCCTCTCTAGTCCCCAAAAGTACACTGCATGCAGTATGAGGTCCAGGACACGACATCCCAAAATATGTCCATAGGAGACCGGAATGAGTCTCAAAATACACTTCTTCAACACCAATGAGCTGTTTTTTTTCTGAGGAACTACAGACAGAATGAACATACTAGCTCCAAAAGGCCTTTTTTGCTAAAACAACAAAAAGACTTTACATCTAGAAGGGGAATCCTCTTGAGTGAGTAGCCTCACGAAGAGGTGGGTTTTATTACCTGGACTGCATTGGCTGCATCTCCAGGTCCTTCCCTCACCCTCTCAGGACTTCAAGTCCCAGCAACTCCAGGTCCCTGCTCCTCATCTGCAGCTCAGGGTCCTAGATAAGTCACCGTGCACTCCTATGTCTGACTATGTTTGTTTGGGTTTTTTTTTGTTTGTTTTTTCTAGACAGTGTTTCTCTGTATAGAAACTCAAACTCAGAAATCTGCCTGCCTCTGCCTCCCGAGTGCTGGGATTAAAGGCATGTGCCACCACGCCCGGCCTGACTATGTTTTTATCTGACCCTGTTTTCTCCTGTTAATCTTCCTGATGTTTCTTTTGCTGCCATTCCAGACAGGGTTCCCCAGTCAGGACTCCCTGACAGACAGAAGGGAATGACGGCGTTCCCTGTGAATTCAGAGCTGAGGAAAGGGCTTGGGGTTTAGACTCAGCTTCCTTGACTGGTTTCTCCTTGGTGGCGCCTTGTGTCTCAGTGAGCCAGTTAAGAGGAAATAGGAAGCAAGTCACTTCAAGGGAAAGTAACTACAACGTAGGGACTGCTGAATTGTCCCAGGGTGAGTGGGGGCCTTCTGTCTTCCCTTTTTATTGCCTATAATTGATTAATAAAGTGGATTTGAAATCCTGAGCACCAAAGGCCCTTTCCCACCCTGCCCACATGTTCCCTCCATCCCATGGGCCTTCCTCATCAGTTACCCCCATGTTCCTGGCAGGTCAACCTTATGGGCCTGCTCTGCCAGCCAGCAGCCAGTTCAGATCCTGGGTAAAGTAACTCACTGATCCCGGAACCCACTCAACATCCTGTGGTGTTTGCTGGCTCTGACTAAACCCCATCTTGATAAACCAATGGGTGATTAAATCTATCTCCCTCAACCTGTGATCTGACTTGAGTCATGCATGACACCCCCAAACCACAGAGCCCAACTCAGGGATGGGCTCAGAAGAGACACCTGAAAATACCGTGATAGGTCAGCTAGTCCTCTTTCTCACCCCTTCCCATCCCCGTGTTTGCTCTGTTTAACTGAGGAGTCTGGCTGGATCCCTAAAGGGGTGGAAAAGCAGAGCAGGAGGTGGTGGTGTAAATAAAGCCTGATAGCTGCCTCCCAGGGCACTTGCTGTCTGCCAGGCACCGTGCTACAGGATGAGGCTACCAATTTGCTCTTGACTCTCAATTGGTTATTTGTGTCTGATGCCCAGGTTGCTTGATTTCAATGCTTATACCAAAACCTGGAAGAACTAAGGGGCAGACAGACAGCAGGGTTACAAATGGCCCCCAAGAGCGGCAGCTTGCTAGGCATGGCTCCCTGTTATGCTAACAGCTCACCAGGCCAGGGCAGAACCCTGCTTTAGGGCAAGTGACTAGGTCATCGAGATCTGATTGTATAGACAGAGGGCGTAAGAGCATGCATTCATAGGTGTGTATAGATGTGTGCATGCACGCATGTGTGAGTGTGTGTGCGTGTCTTGGAGTCCACTGTGGGGCTTTATATTTCATTTTTGCTCAGGCTTCCACGTACCCTTTACTTCATACTTTCCACAGAGGCTCAGAGAAAATAGCCTGAGCCCTAAAGGCAGAAAGTCTGGAGTTCAAATCCTTGCTCTGCCCTGGAGCCCCATTCCTTTGCTTTTCACACTGTGACACAGGCTGTGCTAGCTCAGGGCCTGTGGAGGGGAGGTCTGGTGTGCAGATGCTGGTGTTAAAGGCTCTGTGACCACAGGTAAAGGGTTGCCATGTCTCTCACAACCTCACCGCCCACCTTCTTCCTCCAAATTTACCACGCAGTCAGATGTGAGAAGCCAGTCAGAACTGCCTGTCACCACTCAACCCACAGGGCTGCTCCCCTAACTGTCTCCAGTCACATGGGTGTCTGAGTTTGCCTCACCCTGGCAGCCCCCGCTACCTCTTCTTTTGCACTAGGCAGTTTGAATGTCTTCTCACGGCACAGTGGTCATCATTGTTCCCAGTGAGTGAAGTCCACATTTATAGAGGAACCAGCTATAGAAATGAGACTAGGCTCAGCATCCTGATGCCTAGCATCCTGATGCCTGGTCCAGAGGCCCTGAAAGACCACAAGAAGCGTCGTAGCCATCTGCAGATCACAAGCATCTACAGAACACCTGTCTGAAAGGAGTACCTCAGGAACCACATCCCTTCATCTTTCTCACAGAGCCTTGCTGCCTCAACCCCAAACCTCAATGGCATGCCCAACAGCCCCTCCCTCCTCCACACCTCTAGCCTACCTGATAACAAAAACAGACACCGGCCTCGGGCAATTCCTAGATGCAAGGCACAGCCCCATGCTAAGCACATGTGAATTTCCCAGCGTTTGCCCTGAACATCCCTACAATCACCCCCAACTCTATCTCCTGCCCTCCTCATCACTCGTGGATTGGACCACGGCTGCAGCCTCCTCACCAGCTTCTCTGCTGTCTCCTCTTACTCCTCAACTCCATCGTCTGTACAAGTGTAATGGTCCCTACCATGTTCAAGACCACCCATGGCTTCCCAGAGCCTGTGCTCTGAGTTCTCCATGCTGCTCAACTCCAGCACTGAGAAGCCCTCAGGTATCCACATCTTCCACATGCCCCATATATAACCATATGCCTGTGCACACCACACACTCTGTGTACATGTGAGCATGACATACATACCTCATGGGTACCTATAGACCCCATGAGCCCCATATACTCCAGTAATGTACTACTAATACCATATATGTACTCATGTGTATACGTGTCATACACACATAATGCATATTCCACAACCGCAGTGCACACTGCATGCTCCATAGATCCTATCTAACTTCCATATAAAATCTGTACACCTCATACATGCCATATGTCTTACATGCCACACAGGCTATATACTTCATACGGTCTACAATATAATAATACACAGGAACTGTATATGTACCACTCACATCCCATACACTCCCTATACGTACCACACATACTTCATACACACAAGCCAGTTTTCCAGAGGTCAGAGACGTAAGGTTTCACTTGTCCTTTCTACCTGAGTGTTGTTTCCTGGTTCCACTGAGTCCTGTGGCTCTTTCCATGACCCCTCCCCCAGGCTAGGGACGTTAGTGTGTGTATGGCCTGCTTTTCATCACATGGGGCCCAGCAGGTCCTAATCTAGGATGGAGAGGACAACATCAGAGTAAACAGCCTTCTGCTCCATGCCTTTGCTTCTCCATCTTCTTCACATGCCCAGGCCTTGCTGCTTCTGAGAGCCCCTCTTCCTAGTCTGCCTATCTGCTGAGACCCTACCATTCTCCTAGGCATATCAGGTACCTGGATCCCTGTTCCTGAGGACCAAGCTTTTCTCTCACATCTACACATAGCTGTAGGCTAGGTCTAGGCAGAACCAGGACAGCCACCTCCTAGCTTCCCCAGAGCAGGAACCACTGGGGGAGCTTGGGTTGGTGTACTGAGTAGAGCAGGCCCTGGACTCTGGTTCCTTCCTCTTAGCCCACAAGGTTTCATAGATCCATAGCAACGTTCCCTTCACACAGGAGAAGTAAACTCGACCTCCGAGAATTCAGGAGGAAGTGAATTACCATGGTCACAGAATGAGTCAGGACAGGATTAACTCAGGGGCAGACTACATGGCATTGGGGTGTACTGTGGCTGGGGGCTGGACTGCTCTAGACTTCCATGTGTCTGCACCTGCATTTTCTTTTTTTTTTTTTTTTTTGGTTTTTCGAGACAGGGTTTCTCTTTATAGCTCTGGCTGTCCTGGAGCTCACTTTGTAGACCAGGCTGGCCTCGAACTCAGAAATCCGCCTGCCTCTGCCTCCCGAGTGCTGGGATTAAAGGCGTGCGCCACCACGCCCGGCTGCACCTGCATTTTCTATGAACCTTCCTTGGACAATCTTAAGCTCATTTGCTCCCATGAGTGACAGGAAAAGATCATTACCACAGTGGGTGCCTTGGAAGGGCAGAAGGGCAGACGGGCAGAACCACCTGGTCAGGAACAGTTGTGGATTGGCCCCAGCCCAGGGAAGCCAGGCAGGCACAGGATTCAAGAGCTTGGGCCTGTGCTCGGTCTGCATTCTCATTCTCCTTGATCACACCTTGCCTGCTTCTGACTCCCAAAGCCCTCAGGACTCAGCCTCAGTCTTGAGGCCTGGCGGATCATCAACTCCAGACAACACGGTGTACAACAGTGCTATCTCACGTCCTCCATCACATACCAAGGCCAATCTCACTCCATCCACAGCATAGCCAGCCCCACAGGCTGCAGGGCCTCAGTGCAAATCTGCCCATTTCACCTGTTAGGTTTTGTTTTGTTTTTCCAAGACAGGGTTTCTGTGTCTCTCTGTGTAGCCCCGGCTGTCTTGGAACTCACTCTGTAGACCAAGCTGTCTTGGAACTCAGAGATCTGCCTGCCTCTGTCTCCTGAGTGCTGGGGTTAAAGGCGGCGCCACCACTGCTTGGCTCCATCTTGTTCTTGGTTGCCTGTCAACTTGGGCTGTGCCAGCCTCAGGGGTTTGATGAATGACAGGTAGTGGAGGAGGTGCCAAGGTGATGTCATTGGTAAGGAGTTGCAGGAAACAAAGGTGGGCAGGAGCCCAAAGTGCCACTGCTAGGGTCATCGTTCCAGGCCACAGAGCATCCTGGAGCTGTGAGAGAGGGCAGAGGTCTACCTAGACGTGGTTCTGTCTCTACTGCTCCTTGGTTGCACCCTCTCAGTCTCTGGGCCTCAGTCATCTCTATAATGGAGTGGACTACTCTAGTCTCAGCATCTTTTCTAGACAGCTTTGATGACGGGGCATCAGAGCTATAATTAAAAAGTGGGGGGGAGTGAGACCCCATTTCCCCCTTTGTAGATAACAGAAATAAACGCAAGTCTAGGATGCAAAATAACAAATAGTTCAACCAACTTTATCTTCTCATGGTGACTATCAAATGCTTAAAAAACAAAGCTTGTGTGTCTGTGCACATAAATGTGTGTGCTCATGAGCATGGCATCATGCAGAGGACAGAAGACAAGCCAGCTCTCTCTTTTTACTATGTGGGTCTCCAGAATGGAATTTAGGTCATCAGGTTTGGCAGAAAATGCCTTAACCTGCTGAGCCATCTCACTGGCTCCCCTAAGTCTTTTTAAAATATCAAAAATTTCCGGCCGGGCGTGGTGGCGCACGCCTTTAATCCCAGCACTCGGGAGGCAGAGGCAGATGAATTTCTGAGTTTGAAGCCAGCCTGGTCTACAAAGTGAGTTCCAGGACAGCCAGGGCTACACAGAGAAACCCTGTCTCAAAAAACAACAAACAACAAAATTCCCTAAAACGCTGATGATCTGAGCAGGGTTTAGCTTGCCTTCCGGATGCTCTGGCTCATAGCGGGTGTTCATCCTGCATTCTCCTCCTCTGATGGCTCAGCTCCTTCATACCTTCACTGACTGGCACAAACTGGCTTCCATAGCTACAGCTCCCAGCCCTTATGTTACTGTCTGATACTCACCTATTCTCTTGCCAGAGATGAACAAGAAAAGAGACCTAGATGGCTAGGCGAGTCCAGACTAGAGCCCTGTCTGAGCAGTCCCTGGGGGTTCAGCTGATTATGCTATCTTGTCTCTGGGATCTTAGGGTGGTCTCAGGACAGTTTGTCCCAAAAGCAGCTCCCACTCAGGGTTAAAGACAGAATGGGATCCCCTGGCAGCAGAAATGCCTGCCCCTCCACCACAGCACAGAACAAGCAGCAGGTCCCCCCCCCCCAACACTCACTCTGTAGAATTTCACCCCCAGTCTCCTGCTAGTCTTCATGTTCTCTCAAGTCCTTCCAACCCTCAGCAGCTGAAGCTATTAAAGAAGAGCCCGCTTCTGGGTGGCACAGGGTATCACTGGGTTCTACACTCTGGGAACTAACTGGGCATAGAACTGAGGATCTGGTGGAGTGAGGGGAGGCTGAATGGAGAGGGGAAGGGTGGCAGAGCCCTAATGCCTGAGGCCAGGGGCCAGCAGCAATGAAGAGGTCCTCCCCAGTAAACCCGCAGTTCAGTCTGAGCAAAGGCTCCTCCCAAGGGAAGCCCAGCATTTCTCTAACCACTAATCCTGAGCCCAGGCACACAGAGATGATAGCATCTGAAGACAGGGGGTAAGGCTGACTTACTGGCCATGCAGAGAAGGGTATGGAAGAGCCACTTCATAGCTGGAGCAGATGCAGCTGTGTGAGCTGAGTGGGGTGACACAGAAGGACCTCAGAAAGTACTCAGCTTCCCTCCCTCTGCAGGGGAGGCCAGGAGGTGGAGACAGAAACATCTACAGATAAGGGACCACAGGCCCACAGGTACTTTTTTTTTTTTTTTTAGTTTTTCGAGACAGGGTTTCTCTATATAGCCCTGGCTGTCCTGGAACTCACTCTGTAGACCAGGCTGGCCTAGAACTCAGAAATCCACCTGTCTCTGCCTCCCAAGTGCTGGGATTAAAGGTGTGCACCACCACTGCCCAACTCCCTAGGTACTTTTAAGTAGACATAGCCACCATAGCTTGTACAAGGCCAGCACGTGACTTCACCCATAGCTGTGGGCTGAGTCCTAGGAACTTAAGACAATTGCCAGCCCAGTTCCATCACTCAGTAGACTCACCATCTCATGCACGAGTAAGCTAAGATTTGGCTGGTGGTCGTCCTGGGTGTCTTTGGCAGACAGAGGGGGTGCAGGAGCAAGTCGTCCAGGTAGGTGAATTCCAGCCTGTCCTATCCAGAATGTTCCCCAGCCAGACTCATGGGGTCAGTCCCCAGCCATATTGGGTCCCCTCAAATAGAAAGTGGCCTCACAGGTAGGAACTGGGCTCTTATGTTTGCTCCTGTACTAACCACATAGGGCTGTGGAGGACCAGGTGAGCATGGAGACCCTATGTATTAGTTAAAGTCATTGCTTCAATCCAGTTGTGGTTCAAATGTCTTCAAAATCTGAAGCTGATAACAGCTTCACAGCTCTGAGCTTCCAGCCTAAGAGAAGAAGTAGACTTCATGGCCTTTATAGCCAGCTCTGACCCTGCCTAGGCTGTGGAGAGGCTACTACCAACAGGGGCAGTCATATCTAAAGACTAATTTCCTCAATGATCCCTCAAAGTTTGCCCACACAGCAGTGAGGGAAGGAAGCCATTCTGCACAGCCCAGCAGAGCTCTGGACAGGTAAGCCTAGGACAATCCCAGCTTTCAGGAGTGTAGGGTGGGAAGACTGAGTTCAAGGCCAGCCTGGGCCATGTGGTAAGACCTCTTGGCAAAGATGGGCTGCTTTGAACCCGACTGTCCAGCTGGAGCTATCAGCCACAAATAACTGACACGTTAAAATGACGTTAGTGTATGGACAGAACTGAACTCTAGAGCGTATGCAATCTTAATCTTAATTCAGAAAAGCCGGGCATCAAACCTCTCATTCTTCCATAGATGTAAGAGAACATTCTGGAGTATTATAGTATTAGCAAAAGCAGACAACCACATGGCCTTAATGACTACATGAAAATCAATTTTATTTTGTTTTTCACATGGAAAACATATTTAGCCAAAGTTCTGTGTAGATTCAGTGACACTTCAAACATTTCCACGCTGTTAGCTTTGGTCTGACGTTGACTAGATCTTATACAATTATTCACAAAGAGATTACAGTTCACCACCCCACACACACACAACACATTATTAGCAGCTAGAAAAGCAGAGTTCCAGGTCTGATGTCTTACTACCACATCATAGTGTAGAGCACCCAAAGGCTGCTGGACAGACCTGTCACAAGCTGCAGTGGCACCAGCAGCCAGCCCACCTTCCCATCGCTGCTTGAAAGCCTAGCTTCTCCTGATCCAAGCACATTTGGTAGAGCCACTAAAGGATTCTCTCATCTCTGGCCCATGGGGAAGAAAGGGGCAGTCTAGAACACCAAGCACACCCTTGGTAGGGTAGGAAAGCCCAGGATGGCAGCTCACTTAGGAACTCTGAAAGCAACAAGACTGAGTGTGTACCCCAGGCACCTCAGGAGGCCAGGCAGTGCTGATGGTCAGAGCTGCACAGGGCACAGGTTACTTTCTGCACCTCTGTAGGACTCCACAGAGTACCAACACCTCTTGTACCCACCAAAGATTGTCAATGCTATCTGTAACTATGACTTGCAGAGGAGCCCTCTCAGCCTATTTGATATTAATGCTTTCCCACAAAGCAGAGCTTCAGGCACCTAGGTTAGGGACCTGGCTTTGCTCTCTTGTTCGGTCCTTCTCTTACAGCACCCAGTCCTAGGCTGAAGTTTGGCAAATACATACTTACAAGGAACCAAGCTGAGTGCCAGTCTTATGCCACTAACTAGACTGTACCCTTCCAGAATATCCACGTCGTGAAAGACAGAGGAGAGGCTGAGGGCATGCTCCAGTTACAGAACAAAGGCAGTCCACTACTTGAATGCCAGATTAGATCCTAGACTGGGGGTGGGAGGGAGAAATGCTTGAAACAGCATTTCTGGATAGACAGACAGAGGAAGCCTACAACACAAACAAGCAACTATTATCCTGACCAGACACTACATATTTCTAACCTTGGTAACTATCCTATGAACACAGCACAAAGCATGGTGAGGGTAAAGTGGAATGCAGTGCAAAATCCTTCAAGTAGTTTGGGCAGCGGCGGGGGAAGGGGCAAGGGAAAGGAAAGACTGAATGGTTAAAGAAAATAGAGAAAAGATGTTCTTTGTTCTATCCTTGATGCTACTGTGATTCTGCAAGTAGTTCAAAAAAGGAAGTTTATAGAGCCATGGCAGGTCTGTAATCCGAGTATCTGGGAGGTTGATGGAGCACTGCGAGCTCCAGTCCATTCTGGGGTCTAGGCCAGGCCAGCTTGTGCAACAAGGACATCCCCCACTTCCTCTCCCTACCACTCCCCAAAGGGAAGTCTGATACATATTCAGGGAGAGGTGTGTATCAGGAGGTGGGAGACTGTCTTGAGAGATACAGGCAAGCAGGAAGTGTGACATACACCAGTGGAAGGGGCCTGCCATCTCTCCTCCAGACAGAAGTTGTTCCAGTCCTAGCCAGCCTTTCCTCAAAAAGTGGAAGAATATTTGAAGATGAGCTCCACAAGGAGTCAGGGGCAGGCAGACCCAAGGCCACCTAAAATAGCCTTCATTAGAGGAGGGTGTCTGCCATTTCACAGCTCATGGTGCCGGCATTAGACAGAGGCTAAGGAATGAGTCCAAGGCTACATGAATGGCTAAGTCGCTGAACTGGAAGCCACACGTGACTGTTCCCTCAGGAACTAGGACCCTGAACTACTAAAAAAGAAAAGGACAGGATACCCAGATCATGAGTTTTTGAGAAATTAGAAAGCACAAATACAGACTGGCACCCTTGCATTCCCAGGTGCCAAGGGCTGGACAATATCCATCTCCAAATTCCTGTATCCAAGTTCTACACCTCAATTCGACTAGACTTAGACACTTGGCTTTGAGGAGGTCACTAAGTTCAAAAGAGGTCAAAAGGGTGGGGCTCAGACCTAGTCCACAGGGTTGGTGCTGAGAAGGGTCACTGGCACACACAGAGGAGAAAGGTCAAGTGAGCAAGCTAAGGAGAGGACTCTCCATGCTGGGACCCTCTCAGACTTCTAGCATTTCCGTCTGTGATATCTTGTTACAGCTGCCCAAGCAAATTGACATCTTAGGCTACCTTCTCAAATAGTTTCCATATTAAGACTGAACAGTGTGTGTGTATACCTGCATGCATGTACACACGTGAGCATGTCACAATGATGTGAGGAGGTCAGAGGACTGCCTACAGGAGTCTTCCTTTCCATCGTGTAGATCCTAGTGAATAAACTCAGACTATCAAGCACGGTGGCTAGAGCGTTCACCCGCTGAGCCACCTCACTGGTCCTTCTGGTCCCTTCGTGGTTGCAGGGCTGCGGGATCAGGTGGGTCTCTTGATGACCTCAGCTCCATCCCAAGCTCCTTGAAAAGCACCACAAGGGTCTCTCCCATTTCAACTTTTGTGTGCATGAAAGAAACCTGTAGCCTCATTTGAGGCCTCCCCAGATATGGGAACTAAGCCCCAGAGAGGAAGGGGCAAGTTCCATCTTCCAGTGGTGAATGTCAGAACGAGTTCCTAGGACTCAGCTCTGGCCATCATGCTATCTGTCTTTCCTCAGAAAGACATCCTACCTGAGCTAAGAGTGCTGCCAGCAGCTCGTGGCCCGCAGGGGAGCCCTGTACGTGAGCAGAAAAGGATCGCATCACTGGATCCAACACTAGGAGAGGAATGTGAGGCTCTTGCTCTTTCTGACCTCACTGGTCCAGGGGTAGAGGTGTCTGAGGTCATACAAAGTCTTTTTTTTTTCTGAGACAGGGTTTCTCTGTGTGGCCCTGGCTGTCCTGGAACTCACTCTGTAGACCAGGCTGGCCTCAAACTCAGAAATCCGCCTGCTTCTGCCTCTGCCTCCCGAGTGCTGGGATTAAAGGCGTGCACCACCACCGCCCTGTGTCACACAGTCTTAAACATTGAAGGATCTGATTGTCCAGAGGTCTCTGCTGCTTAAACAGAGGCTTCCTGGGTAGGCTAGTGACTCTGTAAATGAGCGTCACCCACACTCTAGAGTTTATCAACAGCACAATAAATAGTATCTCCATCCTTTACAGCAGGCTTTAGTATGCTGGATGGTGAACTGCAGATTGCATTTTTATATTTTATGCTTGGGAGGTTGATGGAGAATTGAGAGCTCTAGAGTAGGCTAGGCTCTAGGCCAGGCCAGCTGTATTGTTACATCTGAAACAGGCTTCTGAAGCAACATCCCCAATTGCTTCCAGATACATCAAAGTTCAGTGAAATGCTTATAGGGTTTTGAAGGAGCTGGGACCTCTATTCTTTCTGCTAAGATTTGCCATATAAGCACAAGACAAGTTCTAGGCATTTGCTGTTGGTCATGTTATATACTTTATAATCTGTCTGGAAATGAAAATGATATTCTCAACATTACCAAAAATAAAGTATTTTCTTCTTTGAGCTCTTATATTTTAAGGGGGAAGAAAAGGCTGAGGTTCCAAGTTACATCTTATATAGAAGGTTTAAAAGCAAACTCCGAGGAAACAAGCTTACCCATGCAGCAGCAGCTCAAGCCACTTAGTGCTGCCTATCCAAAGTGCACACTAGCACTTTGACAGCAGACGGAATGCTCCAGCTGCTGGCGGGCAGTGACTTCCTGTCTCCTGTTCTGGGTTGTAGTCACTTAGCAACAAGACCAGGGGCTAAGAATCGGTTAGGTGTTCCCTCTTTGGGGTCTCTTACTTATCAGCCAGTCTTCTTTCCTCCTATCCTGGGCAGTTGAACACTATTCTAAAAAAAAAGGGATGTCAGGACGGGAGAGGTGGCTCAGAGCAACTGCTGCTCTTGTAGGGATCTGGGTCGGGGTTGGGTTCCTAGCTCACCACTCCGTGGGACCACAGTTCTGGGACTCTAACCCGTTTTTCTTTTAGATGCTGGTCAGACCCAGGCACGCTCTTTCTGATACTATAGACTTTCTTATTCCTTCTTTAAACCTCCTCCTGGTCATGATGTGGCTGAGGTCCAAGTCAGCTTAACTCAGGCAGTGTGTGACCTTTTGTTTCCTTCCTTCTCACCATCGGCTGGGATGTACAACTTGCCTGGTATTTGACTTTTAAACCCTAATAAAACTGTCCTTGAGCTTGGGGCAACATTCCCAGGGCTGGATGAGCACCAGCGTAGATGTTTGGCAAATCATTAACATCTGACGTTTTCCGAGACCTGCTTAACGAGAACTGCTCCTTACTGCGCAAATGGTCTGTGCCAATGAATCCTCTTCTCCGTTTGCATCTGGTGAGCTCAGCTAGAACAGAAAAGCCTGCACAGGATGCTGTGCGAGCTGAGTTGTCACAATTCATTCACGTCGCAGATACTTACACTGGGCTGGCCTGGTTCAGTGATAATGAGAAAACATGAAGACACCTGCTCCCTAGGAGCTCACAGGCTGGAAGGAAAAACAAGAACAAGACATGAATAGAAGGCATTGCATATACATGGCAGAAAAGTGAGGCCTGCCCTGCAAGAGGCCTGGGGCCTCAGAGGGTGGAGCGGCTCTTCTGGCTGGGGGTTTGCAATCTCACAGAGGACCTGCTGGGTCAGAATGGTAGTAAGCATGGAGAAAGCCCAATGCACAAGCCAAACATGGTCCCTGCTCTCGTGAGCTTACAAGCTAGCAGTCATATTAACCAGGAATAGGAAGTAAGAGTGCAGCGAGGTGTGCTGGGCTCGGGGCATGCGGTTTGCATTATACAAGTCACAGGATCAAACGGGAAGCACCGGTCTGAAAAGTTTAAAAAAAAAAAAAAAAAGCCAGTTGCAAGGTGATGGAGCCACACTCTCTCTGTCCTCCCATCAGTAAGCCCAGGAAAGCTGGACATACTGTGTCCTTCTGCTGCTCCTGTAGCCCGAGTTCCCAAGCTTCTTAAAGTGACCTCACTGAGCGTGTTCTGACACCAAAATAAGGGGCCATTTGAATGACATGGTCCTAAATTGCAGGGCCAACTACTTCACCTAGTACTCAACCAAAGAAACAGTGATCTCCTTCCACGGAGGCAAGAACTGACTGCAAGAACCTCATGATGCTAGCCTTCAATGTGGCGCCCGCCTTGGGATTTCCAAGAGGTATTTTGATTACTCAATTTTTACCTTGGGTATTGACTTATGATCTAACCCCGGAGTTAGCTAAGATTCCTTTATGGCAATACTGTGACATGCATAAAAGGAAACCAAGCTGGGCATGGTGGCACATACCTTTAATCCCAGCACTTGGGAAGCAGAGGCAGGCGGATTTCTGAGTTCGAGGCCAGCCTGGTCTACAAAGTGAGTTCAGGACAGCCAAGGCTACCCAGAGAAACCCTGTCTCGAAAAACCAAAAAAATAAAAATAAAATAAAATAAAAATAAAAGGAAACCAAAGTAGACAACTGTCTCTTAAAACCTTGATCATAAGAGAAATAAAGAAGGCAGAACAGCATCGGGACCTGAAGGCATACACTGTGCAGTATGGAAAGCTAGTGAAATCAAGAGGGATACAGGAACTAGTAGCCATGAGGGTAAGGGAGAAAAGAGAGCAGGTACAGATACTGTCAAGAGACTATATCTTGACAGCTCCATAGGCTACCAAAGAAGTTTGAAATTTTATTCCAGAAACAATGATAAAGTTCTGGAAAGGTCTCAAGCACAAGCATAGTTAAGATCAGATTGATATCTTAAGAGTTCATCTTGTTATACATGAAAATATGCCCAACATAGCTAGGCGTGGTGGTGCATGCCTTTAATCCCAGCACTCAGGAGGCAGTAGCAGGCAGATCTCTGACTCTGAGGCTAGCCTGGAGTTCCAGAACAGCCAGGAGCCAGGGCTACACAGAGAAATTCTTTTTTTTTTTTTTTTTTTTTTTTTTTTTCCGTGGCTGGAGAGACAGCTATGGGTGCTAGGAACCGAACTCTTATATTTTTGGTTGTAAGCCTATTTCCCCAGCCTGAGAAATTCTATCTTTAAAAAAAAAAATAGGACAAAACAAAAATATTGTCCAACACATGAAACCCTATTTAAAACCACATACACAGACACAGGAGGAAGAGGAAGACATAATGGCCAACATCACTAGTTACTAGGAAACTGCAACTCAGAACCAGCTAAGGGACTGGGGATGGAGCTCAGTGGTACAATACTTGTCTACATCTGCAAGGTCCTGGGTCTGGTCCCCTGCACTGCAACAAAATAAAACACAGCACATATACAATGAAACACCACTTCAAATTAGTAAACAATATTGGTGAAGACTTGATAAACTGGAATCCTGATATCCTCCATGGGAACACAGTTTGGCAATTCCTCCAAAGACTAAAGCTAAGAGCTACCTTATGATCCAACCATTCTATTCCTATACAAAAGAATGAAAACACGCTGGGTGTGGTGGTACACCCCTTTAATCCCAGCACTTGGGTAGCAGAGGCAGGAGGGTCTCTGTGAGTTCGAGGCCAGCCTGGTCTACAAATTGAGTCCAGGACAGACAGAGCTTGTTACACAGGGAAACCCTGTCTCAAAAACAAAAACAAACAAACAAAAATCCATCTCCACCACCACCACCAAAAAAGCCCACATGTCCATGAAGGAGAACATGAAGGAGTGCTGCACACAAATATATACAGGAGCCTATTCATGATAGTCCCAAGTAGAAATCACAGAATGCCCATTATATGCACTGTAAATGAAGTATTTAGACAATTTAAAAAACTGAAGAGAAAAAACAAAACAAAAGAAACCCACTGGCAGTGCCACACACCTTAAATCCCAGCACCCGGGAGGCAGAGGAAGACAATGTGTGAACTCGGGACCAGCCTGCTCTAAGCCAGGGCCACACACACACACACACACACACACACACACACACACACACACACACACACAGAGAGAGAGAGAGAGAGAGAGAGAGAGAGAGATGCACTCACTTACTACTTGAAATGATGAGATATACCATGGCACAGACAAATCACATGTAACATTTATGAGAGGTCGTTAGAGGCAAATCCACAAGGACAGGAAGGTTAGTAGTTGCCAGGTGAAGGATGACTGCTAGTGGGAACAGGATTTTTCTGGTGATAAATATGTTCTAAAACTGATGATGATAATGGTTCCACAGCTCTGTAAATAGACGACAATCAGATGTACACTTTACAAGGATGAACTGCGTACTATGTACGTATCTCTCAAGTAAAAATTCGCCCCCCACTACAATGTGTAGAATGAAGAGGGAGGGTTGAGAGTAGCTGCCGCAGAAAGGAAAGACAGAAGCAGGGGAAGGAGTCATGGAATTATGATAGAGGAGGGCCAGAGGCCATCAGGCCCCTCTACAAAGAAGAAGAGTAGGAAACAAAGATGAGGTATCTGCAATTATTATCAAGCAGCAAAAGGGCATTTAATAATCTCCTACATATAAAGACTAACCCCACCTGTACAGAAAGTGCCCTGAATAAAGTATACCCAGCTGCCTGCTGGGCTACCCTGACTACTGTCACTCCTAAGCACATAGGGTTCAAGGTGTTGAAGCTCTGGGCAGCTCTGAGTGCTGGCTGGGGAGAGATGCTGGGAAGACCATCACTTTAGGCAGTATGTAAGTTTCTGGGTTGTCTGTGCTGTAAAAACTGCAATGCTGCTGAAGGGCATCTTTCCTGGTCAGCTCAAGGAGTTAGCTTTGAATACATACTGCCTACCTTCCATAAAGTCCTCCCCTCATTTCTAGCAGGAGGTTGACAAGTGCTCAAAGACCCTAGGCAAATGGGCCTGGGTTGCCAGACAGAACAATAAGAAAGCTGAGGGTGGGGTGGGGCTTCTAGACCCCACAGGCACATCTTCAACACACTGGGAGAACTGGAGCCTGTAAACGGATAGGGTGAGAGTCTGTCCACAATCTCATGGCCACCTTGTCTTCCTGACACTTTGGCCACCTCAACAGAAAAAACATGCTGCAGCCACAACTTCCAAGAATAAAATACCACTGAGAGATATCAACAAAGCCAGAATCTTTGCACCAGACCATTTACTTGCTTCACGGGGAAACCAAGGCTCAGGCCCAGTGCGTAGAGTCCTGGTTGGCATCCAGGTCTCTGTTCTCAGGACATTTTTCTTCTTACTCTACCAAAGTCTGAACCTCTAAGAACCTGACTGTGAGCTGTGAGCTACATAGGGCAAGAAAACCTTAGAAACCGTGGAGGACTTAGGTCTGAACTGGCAGAGAAATTAGAACTACCTTTTTGTAGGATCCTCAGAAGCCAAACCACTTTGGTTATATGCTCCCATCTTTCTGGGGGTGGGGTGGGGGTGCTAACCAAATGGTACATATGATACAGTTTTGTTAAGACTTAGCTCTGAAGTCTTCTGCTTCTTCATGTACATCACTGTTCATTCACAGTGTAGGCAGCCACCAAGGGACATGTGCTCAACCACAAGTCAAGTGCTCTGCGACCTACTGGGCACAGAACAATCCGAGCAGGTGAAGAGCTTGACATCCCAAAGGCGCTTATGCACTCAAGTGAAACACCACTTTTAAGCCTGTAGAGCAATACAGTATTAAATAATATAAAGTCAGATGAGAAGCCAAATAATCTACTCCCTTTCCATGGTAAAATCATTTGAAAGGAGAATAAACACAAACTTACATTTTCTGAAACTACTGTCTTATTTGCTAGTTTTGAATAAGTCTTCAATAATAAGTCAGAGACACAAAAAGTGAATTCTCAGGGTATCATTTCTAGAAAAGTGGGAATAAACAAGAGCCCATCACAGATGGACAGCAGTTTCTTTCCTACAGCGGCCACAAAACAAGTTGAACTCAAGTACAACAGACCATACAATTGGTACCATTCAAAATAATGAGACTCCTTTCTTTGCCTTCTTCCAAAGTATATAATGTATATTTAACAACACAAAAGACACCACTTGAGCTTCCCCTTAGCCAACAGGAGGAATATCCACATATAAAAATTAAAAATTTAAACTTTTAAGTCATTAATAGTTTTTAAACATAATACAGACTTAAAAATTGTTCAACATCAACCCAAGACCCCACCCCTAAGCACAGAAATCAACTCCAAATCCAGAAGTCACAGTTGTTTGTCCCTAGAAGTCCTACAGCACTGAACTTGATCTTTACACAGGCTACCAGTCAGTAAAAGACTCCCCCCGGGAGGAATGGAAGCCACTGCTGATTGCTGCTGCGTACATATCTACTCGGGAGGGTCTCAGGTCAGGTCTGTGAGACTTAGCCACCACACTAAGGCCCTGGAAGGCTGAGCTGGCAGCTTCCCTCATCTTCCCCCTCAAAGACTGTCCAGTAAGCACCTGAGAACTGACTTTTCTTGGAACAGGGTGCTGGCAAGATCTGTCAGGGCCAAGGCAACAGTGAGAAGTTCAGTTCTCGGCTCTTTGGATGACTGTGTAAAACATTGCTTTTAAAAGACACAATGTTAAAAATATTAAGAAAACGTCTACAAAATCTGGAGGGTTGCCTTTAACTCCAAGGGTAAAGCTTGTGGGTGGTGGGGAAGACTTGAGGACCCAGAACTGTAACTCTGCAGCACAAGACAGAGACACCCTTCAAAACTCATCACACTCTTAAGCTGTCCTACTAGGACAGCAAGTGTTCAGGGTGCAGGTAGGAGGAAAGGGCGCCAGCTCCTGCAAGGGAGGTTCCTACTGCACGCCCCACCTTATGTAAGAATGTCAGATTTAAGGGCAGCTGCCAAGGCCAGGGCATCAGGACTCTGCCTCGGAACCAGAGCTACTTTCCCGGCTGACTTCAATCTGGAGCGAAGGCAAGCTATCCAGCCGACTCTTCTTCTGTCGAGACTCTTCTTTCTCCTTGATCAGAGCACCCCATGCTCTCTGAAGCTCCGAGTCATCTTCCTCAGCACCAGATGCCCTGTGATCCACTTTCTTCGTGTTCTTTTCTTTGGTCTTGGGGGTAGATCCTAAGCGAGTCCACAAACCACCTGTTGGGGTGAGAAGACACTTCAGTTGGCAATTGATGCTGAGCACAGCTCAAGGCTGGTGTCCACACACCAGGCACAAGCTAGACACTCTCCTCTCTCCCAGGCTGTGTACCCCTCAGTCTGCCAAGAACCGCCAACTCTCACATTCTGCAAACTGAATGGGTCTATTTTACTATGTGCAATTCTCAGGTTTTCAGCTATACATTTTTAAAGTGTGTTTATGTATTGGGCTGAAGGCCTTATTGGTTAAGCATACTTGTTCTTGCAGAGGACCTGGTTATGTTTCCAACACCCACATGGTACCTTACATAACTCCACTTCCAGGGGATCCAATGCCCTCTTCCCACCTCCAAGGGCACGAGATATGTACATGGTACACAGACAAACATGTAAGCAAAACATAAAAAAATCTCAAAAAAGAAGAGAATGTGGTGATGTACATACACTACAAGATAATTAAAGGTTTTAATTATGAAGAGTAAAGCAAAATGGAAGAGTTCTAGGAAAAGGCTACATTAAAAAACCTAGATATATGTGTGAACAAAGAAACTAAATAATGTGAAACTAAAAAGAAGCAAGGATGTATAGCTTCTCTTTTCTCCTTTCTGAACTTTCCTGCAGGCATGGTGCTGATGCTGACAAAGGAAGTCATGCTAACTGAAGAGGGAACAAACACAGACCTACCGACTTCTTATGCTATAACCACTGGTCTCCACTCCTTCCCTTCCATCATTGTGAAGTGTTACTCACCTGATTTCCTCTCCCGAGTATCGGAGTAGAGGCCTTTAACATCTTGCCTGGGAACACCTAGCCTACTATGTACATCCGAAGAGGGCTCTCTCCGAACCACCTGGTTACTACTAAAAGCCTTCTCTGGAGAATACGGTCTTTTTCCTAATCGCTGGCGAATATCTGCCAAAAGAGAGAAAGTATACCTGTTACCAAGCATACGTGTTTTACTTCAGTACCAATGAACTAGGCTTTCGTCTTAGCCATGGTTGCTGTTGCTGTGACAAAATACCACGATCAAAAGCAACCTGGGGAGGAAAGGTTCATTTCACTCACTCTCTATATAACAACTTATCAAAAGCAGTGAGGGCAGAAGCTCACAGAGCAGGAACCTGGAGGCAGGAGCGGATGCACAGGCCACAGAGGAATGCTGCTTACTGGCTTGCTTCTCGAGGTTTGCTCAGCCCGCTTCCTCATTCCTGGACCAACAGTCCAGGGGAGGTACTGCCCACAGTGTGCTGAGCCCTCCCTCCCACAATAATCGGCAATCAAGAAAATGCACCACAGGCTTCTCTACAAACTAATCTGGCAGGGGCATTTTCTCCGTTAAGGTTCCCTCTTCCATAACTCTTAAGCTGATTAAAAAAAAAAATCTGGTCAGCCACCAGATGGTGATGGTACATGTCTTTAATCCCAGACCTCAAGAGGCAGAGGCACCAACCAAACAAAGGAATCAGTACAGCTCTCTAGAGACCTGACCCCAAATCTCCCATAGTGAAGACACAGCACCCAGCACGAGAAGGTTTCTAAAAGGCGGTTCTGTTCATAACTGGTCTTGCTTCTCTTAAGAAAACTTAAAACTTGGATGTAGGGGCTACCAGCTGAGTGCCTGAAGCAGTCTTCTTCCTTTTCTTCTTCTTTTTTTCCTTTTTGCCAGAATCAAGCAAAACTAAGTAACACATCACATTTTCCAGCTAACAATACTGCAAGCCACAGTCCTTGAAAATACAAGTAGTTCTCAATAGACTTACATTTAACCGACAAGTGTAATGAGACTGGCAACAGGCCAAGGATAAAGGAGCTATGTCCTAAACTAAGTGTGCTCTCCTCCAAGTCTGTCACATAGCCGCTGGGCCTGAGGTTTCCCCTAACACGCAGCAGCGACAGCAGCCACATGTTCATCAACCTTGAGCCTACTCTTGACTTCTCATGTAAACTCCTCACAAGAGCTCAGGCTGAGCCTCTTCAGTTGCTTCTCTTCCATCCTCCTCCTTCCCAGGGTTCCATTCTCACCCCTTCTGATGTCATTGTCCCTAAAAAGTTTAGCCCTTTTTACTTTGTCTTCTATGCCCACTATATTCTAATCCTTCAAAATCATCTTTTTTTTTGGTTTTTTTTTTTTTTCGAGACAGGGTTTCTCTGTATAGCCCTGGCTGTCCTGGAACTCACTAAAATCATCTTTTAAAATAAGAATCATTTTATTTCCTCCCTCCAAAGATAGTTTGTCAACTGTGTCCTAGTCCTCCCAAGACTACGCTCTAAAGCTGCTTTCTTCAAAAACTGGCTCCAATCGTCTCAGCAGATCTGCGGCAGCTATTGCAGCCTCCCCAAAGACTGGCACATGCCAGCCCTAGCCATAAGCACATGTTTATATTGCTTTATTAGGGTTTGCTCACATATACAATCTAGTTCACACTCAACCATGTTTCTAACCACCCAACTTTATTGGTTTGGGGTATAAAATATCCCAGGGAAGTAATATTACTTATTTATTATTATTTAGTATTTATTTATTATTTCAAACAAAAAATACTGAAAACTAGTTTTGTTGCAAAATCCGACTTTATTTATTTTCTCATGGATGCCTAACTAAAGATGTAGATGCAACAAGAGGAACAGTTAATTGAGTTCAGAAGAACCTGCCCTGGGCCCATCTGCCCTCAGGTGCTCACAAGCATCAGGATTAACTCTGAGGGGAAAGTATCCTGGCAGTTAGAAGCCAATGAACACCACAAAGTCACCCTGCACAACAAACCTCTCACCAGACATTTATTGGGAAGGACACAGGAGGGTGGCTACTTCTGCTTGAGAGCAAAGAACTGAGCAGGACCCAGGCTTTATATAGGTTTCCTTGGTGGTAGTGGTGGGATACTTTCCAGGGTGGCCTGGGATTTGTGGGATTTTGCTGCCAGATCTTGGACTTTTTTTTCCTCTACAGGGCAGAGAGCTTGGCCACTTGCATACTGAGGGGCTGGAAACGTTAGAGTAGTCTGGGATGGAACCAAGCCACTCAAGGGGCTTACAAAAAGGGAGTCAGGAGCACAAAAGAGGGAAGAACAATACCTGGTTTAGTACTGCTGACTGCTGGCCGTGGACAGGAATGCTGCCGCTTTTCATCTAAGAGATGACGGACATCTGCAAATTTCTCAGGAGGCAATTTGTTACCAATTCGGTTTTTTATATTGCTTGTGGATATACTATCTGCCCTCATGGGATTCCTTTAAGGGGGGAAAAAAAAGCAGAGAGAGCATAAGTAACCAACTTCAACTGTGAGGAAAGATGCAAAAAAGTCTCCTACTTCAGAAAAACTCAATTTAAGATGACCGTCACTGACTTATAATTACCACTGTAATAGCTCACTAGGATCAACATGCTATGAAAAGATGGTGACCACTAAATAGACTGCAGACTTTGACAGGGTGATTTCCACATGATGCCTGTACACTTTATTACAGAACACATAACTGATGCTCCCGTCACCAAGGGTAAGCAAACATTAAGCAGACACCTGCAAAGAGGCTAAAACTCTGCTCACACAGGGACAGATGAGACCCTCCTTATGGGAAAGAGCATTACTCTGCTAGAATTCTCTACTAGTTCTATAAAAACTAAGCACAGACATGTGAACAAAGCCTGCAGTCTCAGCTTCCTGGACGCTAAGGCAGGCTGCAGGCTGCTCACAACTTCACATGCTGGGTATGTTACTCAGCACATTTAAATCCAGTACACTTGGTTTAGTGACATCCTGCCTCAAATTTTTTCAAATTTAAATTTTTTTTGTTTTTTTTTGTTTTGTTTGTTTGTTTTCGAGACAGGGTTTTTCTGTGTAGCCCCTGGCTGTCCTGGAACTCACTCTGTAGACCAGGCTGGCCTCGAACTCAGAAATCTGCCTGCTTCTGCCTCTGCCTCCCAAGTGCTGGGATTAAAGGCGTGCACCAACACACCCAGCTCAAATATACATTTTTAAAAAAGCTTTAAATAAAATCTACACTTACTGAATCCTTTCATTAAAGTAACTATGTTCTCAATTTCAGAGGTCCACAAACATTAAGAACAGTAGCACCTAGGCCTAATGAGGGTATGAGTCACAAGCAGTAATATGGGCAAAGGCCTAAGAAGGAAATCTAGCAACACGTACAGCTTTTTAAATACATGGATTATTTTCTATGGCAAGGCAGACTTGGAGGGATCTATTTAGCTAGGGCAATATTAATAGAAATGTCAGTAACTATAAAAAGGCATTAGGTGTGGTGTACACCTGTAATCCCAGCAGGAAGGACGTCGGGGAAGGAAGTATGCAAATACAAAGCCAGTTTGGGCTCTGCAGTGAAACCCAATCTTAAATAAATAAATAAATAAATAAATAAATAAATAAGGCTAGCAAGATGGCTCTGTAGGTAAGGATACATGCTTCCAAGCCTGACCACTTGTGTTCAACACTCATGGTAGAAGAATGGAAACTAGTATAAAAATGATTATCACATGAAGAATTACATTTGTAATTACCATTTCAAAACCAAACTATAGGGGCTGAAAGCATGGATTTTAAGAGTTAAGCATGGGCTGGAGAGATGGTTCAGTGGTTAAGAACACTGACTGCTCTTCCAGAGGTCCTGAGTTCAATTCCCAGCAACCATATGGTGGCTCACAACCACCTGTAATGGGATCTGATGCACTCTTCTGGTGTGTCTGAAGAGAGCAATGGTGTACTCAGATACATAAAATAAATTAATCTTAAAAAAAAAAAAAAGAGTTTAAGCATGTTAAAAGTACTGGCTACTATTCCACAGGACCAGGGCTTGACTCTCAGCACCCACATGACAGCTCACAATAATCTGTAACTACAGTTCCAAAGGGATCTGATGGCCTTTTATGACCTTTGAGGGTACGGCATGAACCCTGATACATATAAAATTAAAACTCACGTAGGCAAAACAGTGATACATATAAATTTAAAATTCACATAGGCAAAACACTGATACATATAAAATTAAAATTAAAAAAAAGAAAATCAAAGCCAAGTGTAGTGGTGCATGACGTTAATTCCAGCACTTGGAAGACAGAGGCAGGCAGTTTCTGTGAATTTGAGGCCAGCCTGATCTACAGAGTGAGTTCCAGGACAGCCAATGCTGTCCTGTCTCAAAATCCTCAAAAAAGAAAATTATAAGTAAGAATACATCTCAGTAGGAGAGTGTTTACCTCGTATGTACACAAGACATCTTCCTGGGTTCAATCCTCAGTATTGACAAAATAAATAAATAAGCACATTTAAAGTTAACACTGACTAAAAAGAGGAAAATAACTTTACCTAATACTTTTCAGCTGGGACTCTACTTCATCTGCATACATGGTCATTTTCATGCTTTTCTTTGGGGAGGGAGTAGAAATCATCTTCAGTTCCAGATCATAGTCCATCTCATCTGAGTCTGAGCTGCTCGCACTGGATCGCCTAGACAGGCTCCGCTCACGGGGCTGCTTGAGACCTGGGAGCTCCTCATGGTACTCCACCACGACTCTGTCATCGGCATCCATGTCCTGGTCCTCCTCTTCCTCCTCCTCCTCTTCCTCTTCCTCAATGGGTTCCTCAGGAACATTCACTAATCCTGAAGAAATTTAACCCAAAAGGTTAGTACTAAAAAAGGCTAAATTACAAGTATGATTTCTACTCTCCATTGGTAGAAGGAAAGAATGCCCCCTGAGATAGTGCTGGAGAACTGCCTACAAGTGTCACCTGGACGCCATTCTTATTCACCTGTTTATCCAAGACTGGCTACAGCATGAGCATAGTAATAGTAGTATAAACTCATATACAATATGAGCAGTCTTCATTATTCATGAGTTTTATATTTATAAATCTGTCATATTTATTTGTGACTCTTAAATCAACACTCAAGCTACTGTTAAGAACATCTGAAGACACCTGCAGACTGACCGGCACCTGAGTGGTCAGATGTGTTCTTCCTGGCCAAGGCCACAGCAACACCACCTTCTTATTCATTACTCATAGTGTTAGCAAGGTTCTTTTCAATCTACTAGGTGCTGTGTTTTCACACTTTTTTCGTGTGTGCTTTCACCTGCTACTTTCACTGCTTAAAAATGGTTTCCCAAGCTGGGTGTGATGGCTTATGCCTTTGATTCCAGCACTAAGGCAGAGGCTGGTGGATCTCTGAGAGTTCAAGGCCAGTCTGGTCTACAACAGTGTGTTCCAGGACATCAGGATTATAGAAAAAAAAAAAAAAAAAGGGGGCCTCCATTAAATATAGTGAAATGTTGTCTGGTGTAAAAGGATAGTGGCATATCTCATGAAGAAAATACCAGCCGGGTGTGGTGACGCACACTTTTAATCCCAGCACTTGGGAGGCAGAGGCAGGCGGATTTCTGAGTTAGAGGCCAGCCTGGTCTACAGAATGAGTTCCAGGACAGCCAGGGCTACACAGAGAAACCCTGTCTCAAAAAACCAAAAAAAAGAAAGAAAATACCTATACTAAATAAGCCTCATTCAAGCATGAGTTATAGTGCCCTCAGCTGTGAATTCAATGTCAATTAATTAATAGTACATATTAAGTCAACTGTCTTTAAACAGAAAAATGAGTACAGCAAGGTTCCATACTGATCAGTTGATGGAAACAGTAAGAAACAGATGTTTTATATGCAGTAACTCAATGTTCAGTATAACTTCATGCCACATGATAACTCTTAATAATAAAAATCAACATTAACTCTAAAGTTTATGGGCTAGGAGGCTAGAAAGATGGCTCAGTGGTTAAAAAATGCCCACTTCTCTTGCAGAGAACCAGAGTCAATAGCTTGTAACTCAAGCTCCAAGGGAATCTGACACCCTCTCCTGGCCGCCACAGGCACTACACAAACCAACACCCCCAAGCCCTATCCACAAATAATTAAAAATAAAATCTTTTTTAAAAAAGAACATGAACATGAAATAATGCTTGCAGTTAAGTGGGAAAAACAAATATAAGGTATACACTTACAATAATTATAATTTTTTGAAAGTAGACAAAAAGATACATGTCAAATGAAATCAGTTACTGTATTGGGGCATAAAGAGACTTAGGGGTATATAGAGAAGGTTACAATATCTTTTTTTGTTTGTTTTTCAAGACAGGGTTTCTCTGTGTAGCCTCTGAAGACCAGGCTGTCCTGGAACACACAGAACTCCTCTGACCTCTGCCTCCTGAGTGCGAGGATTAAAGGCGTGTGGCATACACCCAGCTAACAATGCCTTAAAGTAACTGAAATTGGAAAAGCATTAACAGAAACTACATGTATAACTGATATGCAGAATTCAAATAAACAATTCTGTACACATCCATTAGTAAAAGAATATATATTCCACCTCTTCCTGTCTCATTTCAATGACATCGACACCTGTGCATATTATATTGTTTGTATACTGACTATACTGACTTACCTAGTTCTATATAAAGTAGAAGACTGTACATGTCAAAATAAAATCAATCTTTTAGAAATCATAATGAAAATGGTTCCTTTACAATAAAGATACAAGAAAGAGAGAAAGAAAAAAGCCTCAGGTCATAATGTCCCATGTCTTGGCAGCAGTCATATGCGAGAGCTAATGTGTAAAACACTCAGTACAGCAGCCAATCACATCACTGGAAAGGGAGAACAAAGGCTCCATTTGATGAGGTTGTTTCCATGCTGTTGTTGACATTAATAGTGGAAAAATTAAGTTCCTAAGAAATTTTTATTTTAATTTTCTCTCTGTAACATATGGTCTTTTTAAAGAACAGTTTTATAAAATCATGTGACCTCTTGCATGGGCAATTTAAAATTAACCACGACTTGACTTACTTTCCTCTATGTTGGCAGAGGGTGGGGGCAAGGAAGAGAGGATGATAAAGTTTGGAACTTTAAAAGACTATGTTAAGAATAAAAATACGATTTTGAGAGCCAAACGTGTGTGTCTACCCAAGAGCTGAGCAGGCAACTACCGGAATGTCGGTGTTTATACGACGTCAAGCCAACGTCATCCCCAATCAGGGCTCTCTTCTTGATCACATCCCGCTGAATGCGACGGGAATGATATCTTCGCTTCCTGCAATATTGCCAAAATAAGCACACCATCAGAAACCAATAGGAAGGATGCTGAGATCCACTTTATTCCAGCTCCACAACAGCAGCGTTAGGTGCCGAAGCAGCGTTCTCATATCATTGCACAGCTAAGAATCACGAGCTTGTCCCTACGGGCCTTCAGGCCATGTTGGTTCTGACATTCCGCCACAGAATACCAACTAAGGATGAAAAACAGCTCAAGCAGTGTTCAAATCATGCTTGGGGGCACATGTCTGTAGTTTCAACACTTGGGAGGTGGAGGCAAGAGGATCAGGAGTCCAAGGTTCTGTCTAGCCACATAAGAGTCCGAGACTTGCCTGGGTTACATGAGACACTGTTGTTTTAACTCCCCCCCCCACCCCCAAAAAAAACATTTTGCAGAGGTCATCAGTGAAGACAGAGACTTGAAACTGACAAAATGCACAGAATAAAAAACTCCTGCATGCCTAACCATAAACAGACATCTATGTCACCCCCAGTCTCAAGAAACACTGTGGAGGAAGGGCCAGAAAGAATTAAGAGCTGGAGAAGGGCAACATGGGTGAACACTGACTTCCTGGGTATGGCATGAATGCAGCACTCCTCAACTCAGCTGTGAATACCTGCACAAAACTACATAAGACTAAGCTCATCAACCCGTCATGGAATGGGGAGGGACACACAGGGCCCCATGATTTATATGCAATTTGTAGTTGAGGGGGAGGGAGAGATTTTCTTCAGTGACTACTGGTAAGATACCCATGCTCCTGTAAAAACCCTAACAAAACTCAATGGGTCACTCACACACACAAGAGAGCTGTCAAGGTAGAAGGGAGCTAGTTGGAAAGGAGTGGGTGGGGACAGGAGAGGTCAAGATCAAACTATGAAAATGCATTATCTACATGTATATTTATGTCATAATGAAGCCTATTATGTGTTAACAAAAACAGACAAACAGCCACTATATTTTAAGGTTTTGGACTCACCATGAATTGCTAAGAATTCCTTTCATGCCTCCATAATTTGGATTTCCATACTTCATGTAGTATTGACTTCTTCTGGCTGCTCCAAGTTCCTTTTTGTCATCTAAAGTTAATAGAACAGTTACTTAGGGTTTCCTGTGAGAGTGAAGATAATAGTGACTAGTTGATTTTAGATGTTTGTATTTTGAGGCAGGGTTTCATGTAGCCCAAGCTGACCTTAAGTTTGCAATATAGAAATAGAAAGACCATATAATCCATTAATATACTACTTTGATAGTTTTATAAAAGCTATATACCACTTTTATAGCTACTGTAGAGTACCTGGGCTTCCATAGTTACCAAGACATTATTAGCAACAGCCTATTTCATCAGCCCCCAAAAGACCTTCCAGTAGCCCCGTGGCACTGTCCCAAATTGGGACACACAGTGGCATCTTCTACTGAGATAAGATACCAGCAAGCTCATTTCTTCTGCTGGAATATAGAGGCACAGAAATTATGTTGAGATAGGACAGCAAAGCATCCCTGATATGGCACTGTGGTAGACACACCGGTGGGCAACACTGCTGTGACCATCAATGGATTCCTACACGTGCTCCTGGTCCCTAGTTGTGGCAGACCAAGCTCAGCACTGCAAGACTCATTTATCTGTTATTCAGCACAAAATACTGGCTCACTTGCTGGCACTAGTGAAGGTCAGCAGCCTCTATGACAAGACATGAGAACTTCATCAGACAGGCAGACATGGTGGCTAATGGGCTCTCCCAGTGGGGGGAAGGGGACCCTTGATATTCGCTTGCTACTACACTGAGGTGCCTATCAACTTCATCTCACCTCAAACCAGCCCAAAGACACCAAAGGCAAAGGTACCGCACACACAGCTCTGGTTCAGGAGTTTCTGCAAAACCAGACTTCTACCAACCTCCTAGATACTGGCCTAGGCCATGGTGGTGGAGTCCCTGATCCAGTGATTCCAGGGGGGTTCAAGTGTGGTGACAGTGGAACTGAAAGAGCACCTTTTCTACTTTGTTACCTACTAGGATGACCAGGATGGACACAGTGGTAGACTTCAGTGTGTGCTGAGAGAATCTCATTCATTTCAAAGTCAACTCTCTTGCCACAGACATGATGACGTCTCTGAGATAAAGCCCTGGATCTGATCAATATAGCCCTAACTAAATCTTCATCCATAGCAGCACTTCAGAGGTGGGCCCTGCATGTTAGAGGGCATCCTGAGCACTGCCAATGTTCCCTGTTCCAGTGCCTAGCACCTATGGCTCCACAAATCTCCTACTTTAATAAAATTTACTTCATAAAAACAAAGTGTTAAGCCAGATACGGTGGCTCACACATTTAATCCCAGCACTTGGGAGGCAGAGACAGGTAGATCCTTGAGTTTCAGGCCAGCCTGGTTTACAGAGCCAGTTTCAGGACAGCCAGGGCTACACAGAGCAGGGCTACCCTGCTTTGAAAAACAAAACAAAGCACCCTGTTTGTTTTTGTATGTGGAATTCCAGAGTTAAGTAAAAGGGGAGGTCAAAAGGGGAAGGGAGGGGATGTGTGAACAAGAAGAGGATTAAATGGGACCCAAGTGCATCACAGGCATGCATGCTAACAGTGAAATAAAGACACAAAAACAAATACAAATGTAAATGAAATTCCTCCTCAGTCAGTAAGCTGCTTTTTCATAAAGTATTTGTTTAAAAGGAGCTTTGGCATTATTTGAACTGGCTTCTAGTCAACAGCTAAGTTTTACTCAGTAATTTCATCATTCTGACCAAAAATCAATATCAAAGATCAAGTTTACCTTTTGTAGCAAATCTCATGAATAGTCTATTTCCTTTAGCAAGTTTGTTAGCTGGACGAAGATCATTTCGTAACAGAGACTCTTCTTCTACCTGAGACAACGTGTCCAACTTAAAAGACAAAAAAAAAAAAAAAAAAAAAAAAGAGAACACTTTCAACATAAAACTCCAGCATGTTTCATACTTTTTCTGTGCAGTTCCCATTAAGAAGCCTTCTGTCTTTTAGACCCATCAGTGTCACAGCATCTATTCCTACGGTGACTCTGAAGTCAGGGTTTTCCTGACTAACTCACCTAAAAAATAGTCCCCATCATTTTCTATCTCTTTTATTATAAACACTTTTTAAAAATTATGTGCACAGGAATGTGTCTGTGTGGAGTTATGTGCACATGAGTTCTGACTACAGAGGACAGAACAAAGTTGGCTACCCTGTAGTGAGTATGACAAGCAGCCGTAAGCCATCCCACATGGCATGGATGCTGGAAGTGGAACTCAGGTCCCCTGCAAGCACAACATGTACCATCCCTGCAGCCCTTAATCTCTCTCCCTTCACCCTTTACAGTCTTCACAGTGCTCACTGTGTCTCCTAACAGCATGCAACTGTATGTCTGTCCTCCCCTCTAAAATGCAGCCTCCAGTGAGCCAAGGGCCTTTAAAAAAAAAACTTGATAGTTTTTTCCCAGAATTTGGTATATAGTAAACACTTACCATTTAAATAATTCAACATGAAATGAATATACTTAGCTGAGGGCACAGATCAGGAGCACAGCACTTGCCTAACATGTGCAAGCCCCCCACCCCGACCCCAAATATTTCAAATGAACACTCTCCAACATTTCTGACAAACACTACTTGTTTTTTCTTATTTTATTGGTTAGGTAACACTTCAAAGTGTTTCTTAATAAACCCATTTTCTCTTCTACACAAATATGAACACTATTCTAAGACTCCAAGATGAACTGTTACATCCACACAAACTAAAAGGCTAAGAGAACATAGCTTACTAAGTCTTTATGTCTGACATTTAAAAAGACAGTAAGCATTATTTTTTCCAATAAACCTTAGATATCGTTGCCCTATTACTAACCTCTACATCACTTGAATTCTCATCTTCCACTTCTCCTTCTTCAGTCTCGCCGTCATCTGAACTGTCTTCCTGCTTGTCTACAATGGAGTGTGAGGGACAAGAGGAACCTTAGTGTAACCCCATCATAAACTTGTAAAGTTTAAAAAGCCCAGTGTTTCCTATTCCTATTGACTGATAAACCCAAGTATCATAATTTACCTCAGAAACATCTGGTGAGGCAGTATTCACAATGCTCTATCTACTCAAGGCCCTGAACAGATTGGTGCACAGGGCAGCAAGGGCCCTCTTTGTGTGCAGTTACCTTTCTTGTTCTTCTCAGACGACTTGTCTTCACTGGCATCTCTGCTTCTCATCTTATCCTGGGCTGGCAGAGAACTCATATTGATGAGAGCTCGTGTGGCCGTCATCTCGTCCAGCCAAACCACATTGCCTACGATAAAGCATCACCACACCCAAGTGTAAATCTCCTGAGAGCAGATTTGGCATCAGGTTCACTGCCACAGCTTAACTGGCTACAAAGGCTGTTGGTCAATATCAAAACCAGCTCATGAAAAAAGCAGACAATGGTGGCAAATGTCTCATGAATGTCGTCCAGAGCTACATTCCCAAACCCAATTCCACCAATAACTATTCTGAGCAAGGAACTGCCTGAAGCCAAATGTGGCAGCACACACTTACAATCCTAGCGCGTGGCAGGCAAAGACTAGCGAATTCCCAGTGCTACGCCAGGCGGGGCTAGACTAAGACTTGTGAACTTTTTTCTCCTAGGCTAAGGACACAAGTTAAGCATAGGCAGTTTGGGCAATAATTATTCACTATCAAAATAGCAAGAACTCCTTAAAAATCATAAACGAAAGCATGCTACACAGAAAATGTAGGTATACTTACAGGAGGTGTCATCCAACCACTCAATGTGAGCTGGAGGATATTCCTTAAAATAGGAGAAGATATCCTGGGTGCTCATTTCATCCACTCCACAAATGTAGATTGTCTCCAGTCTCACCTTGGGAATTGCTAAAAAACAAGACACAGAATTTTCCTACCTGCTATTTACAGCTTGCTAAGAATTCTTTACCATGGTTTAGATAATGATTCTAGAAGAGGAAGAAACTGAAACAGTAATTATTTCAAAAGAACACAGAACAAGAGGGTAGGGTCGACTTCTTTAATGTTTACATTGACCCGCAATAAGCAAATGATGGGATTCAGAATAGTCACACAGGGCTCAGATGGAGGAAGGGGTTAGCACCAACAAATAAACAAATACACTGCTGCATAGGGCTGTTCACAGGATTGGGGCCTTTCTCAAACCCTACTGTCCTGTCCTCCCTCCCCCAAAGATATACACACAAAGAAAAAGGACATCCTACAAATCAGAAAAAACCCTTCAACAATGAACAAAAGGTGTAAAACAATTTATACAGACAGGTAAAAATATGAAGAGATTTCTGAGTTTGAGGCCAGCCTGGTCTACAAAGTGAGTTCCAGGACAGCCAGGGCTACACAGAGAAACCCTGTCTCAAAAAACAAAGCAAAACAAAAAAAAAAACAAAACAAAACAAAAAGAAGAGATGGACAGTTCATATTAAGACAATACCAAGCTGGGTATGGAAGTAGACACCCTCAATCCTAACATTCAGGAGACAGGCAGGCGGATCACTGTGAGCTCCTGGCCAGCCAAGGCAACGTAGTGAGACCCTGACTGAAAACCACTGAAAACGATAGATACTGAGCAGATTTTGTCTTTTGCATGAAACACAGGCCACATGGGAGGAGTTGCTTCTCCTGCTAGGGTAGCACAGACAAGGATACTCCAAAGGGATCAGAAGGTACTCTAGCCCATATCCTAAACAATCTGAATTCTCAGCCTCAATCCTAACACACATGTGAGTTCACAAAGGAGCTCACATAGCAACGTTCAGGGCAGCACTATTTCTTTTTTTTGTTTTGTTTTGTTTTTTGTTTTTCGAGACAGGGTTTCTCTGTGTAGTCGTGGCTGTCCTGGAACTCACTCTGTAGCCCAGGCTGGCCTCGAACTCAGAAATCCGCCTGCCTCTGCCTCCCAGAGTGCTGGGATTAAAGGCATGCGTCACCACGCCCGGCTGGCAGCACTAATTCTAATAATCCAGCAGCCATGAGGGTAAGAAGTTAGAGCTTACCCATATTAAATAACTTATGGTTTACTCAAACTACATATATATATATATATATATATATATATATATATATATATATATATATATAGAGAGAGAGAGAGAGAGAGAGAGATTATATATCAAAGATTCTAAAACATATTGAATGGAAAAAAAAAGTTATCAACAATTCCTGAGGCCTGGGAGATGGCACAGCAGTTAAAGGGCCGGCTGCAACATAAGCCTGAGGAACTGAGTTCCAACCCTAGACTCCACATTAAGAGCAAGATGCAGTGGAATGCATCTGTAACCCCAGACTCTACAGATGAAAGACAGACACAGCTCATGGGCCAGCTGGCCTGGAGAACACAGCACAGCAGAAAGAGATCCTGCCTCAACAAGGTGGAAGGTAAGAAACTACCCCCGAAAGTTATCCTCACACCCCTATATGCACACTACAGCATGCACACATTCACAAATACATACATCATTATGTAGCATTAAACACCTTAGTAGCTATAGGAAAAAGCCTGATCCCATTCACAATACATTGAAAAGAACTGTTACATCTGATGAAAAAAAGAGTTGAAAGCCATGTCATCTGAATGTTTCCATGAAATACTTACTTCAAGTATATTATCATATTTAACCTTATTAACTGTAAAATGTGTAAATATGTCATTAAGAATTTGTAAATCTTTATATATCTACTACCTGGTTTTGTTTAATTCCTTTAAAGACCTCAGGCAGAGCTAATCGTAAAGGGGCTGTGGACCAGGAGCAGTGGGGAGGAGTGGAGCAGAAGGAACGCCGGATGCATCTGACAAAGCCTGACATGTGCGTGTATGGGGATGACAGAAGCCTAACAATCTGGACAAGTAGTATTAATTTTTAAATCTTATGCAAATAAGACATCCCATAGAAAACTAGGGTCTCTTAACCTCCCTTCCTCTTCTCAAGTAAGTCTGACAATTCTGTTCTCAGTACTCCCAAGCATGTTTTTCTTTTTCTTTCTTTTCTGTTTTTTTGTTTGTTTGTTTTTTGAGACAGGGTTTCTCTGCGTAGCCCTGGCTGGCCTCAAACTCAGAGATCTGTCTGCCTCTGCCTCCCAAGTGCTGGGATTAAAGGTGTGCACCACCTCTGCCCGGCTGCATGTTTTTCTTTTAACTGATACATGAAAACAGGGCATGCTGTGCTGGCTCAGGCCTGTGATCCTAGCACTCAAAAGGATGAAGCAGGAAGATCAACAAGAATTCAAAGCTAACTTGGGCTACATAGTGAGTTTAAGAAAAGCCTGGGCTATAGGTAAGGTCCTGTCTCAAAAACAAAAAGTACAGCAAACATCTATGATTCATTTCTGGTATAAACATTCAAACTCCTTTCCTTTAGATGTTTGAGATATATATTACAAAATCATTCTCTATAATTACCCTCCCATGCAATTCCACAACCAGACCTTCTTACTCCAAACTGTAACTACAGCCATTGATCAACCATCTCCAACGCTCTATCCTTCCTTTGCTCCCAGTCTGGTAAGCAGGATCTGACTGTCTACTGCTACTGAGCTCATGTATTTTAAAGTTCATATGGAATCATGTGCTACTGTTTATCAGTGGCAGGCTTATTTCACTTAGCCTTATACCGATGTCTACGTCTATCGTGTGGCACAGCGCCAGGGCTTTGCTTTTTTATAGCTGAAGAGTATTCCATGGGAGCATGTACTACACTTTCTTAACCATCCATCAGCTTGTGGGGCAGATGTAGCTCAGAGATGGGGCTTACCTGGCATGTGTAAGCCCTCAGCTTTAATCCCTAGCACCAGAAATGAGCATTTAACTTTGCTTCCTGTCTCGGCTATGTGAGTAGTGCTACAATACATAACAAAATGCACAGGTATGCAGATGCCTCTTCAAATCCTGCTTTTCTTTGGCTATCTGCTCAGAAGTGGTGTACCGGGTTCTATGGTAGTCCTACTGCCTTTTTTTTTTTTTTTTTAAGGTTTATTTATTTTATATGAGTACACTGTAGCTATCTTCAGACACACCAGAAGAGGGCATCAGATGGTATTACAGATGATTGTGAGCCACCATGTGGTTGCTGGGAATTGAACTCAGGACCTCTGGAAGAGCAGTCAGTGCTCTTAACCACTGAGCCATCTCTCCAGCTCCCTACTGCTTAATTTTTAAAGGAACACACATAGTATTTTCCTCCGTATAGCTATCCCAATTTACACTGACACCGACAATACTACCTTGAAGATCCCAGACTAGATTTGAGTAGGTTGAGCCTAGATGGTAGAAACTGGTCAGCAGGCTAGTTATTAACTCAAAATGTACAGAGCCATGCCTAATCTTCCAATACTGCAACAGGATCTTCCATCACAGAATTCATGTTGGAGAACCATGTAATCAAGTTATGAAACAAAACAAAACAGAAAACTCATACATCTAAACTCTTATCATGTATTCATAAAGTTTATAGCTTTGTGTTGTGGTACATTCAGTTATTATGAGGCACATGCAGCTCACAGAGCATAGGTTGGGCACACCTGAGAAATGCTTAGAGGATGGATAGATGGCTCGGGAGCTAAGAAAACTTGTTCTTCTTGCAGGGTACTCAGATTGCTCTCAGGGACTCCATGTACATGGAACACAGACAAACATGCAGGCAAAACACTCATAAATACAAAGCAAAATATTAAAAAATAAAAAAGGGCTTGTAAAATCTGAAACAAGGTGGCTGGAGAGATGGCTCAGCGGTTAAGAGCACTGACTGCTCTTCTAGAGGTCCTGAGTTCAATTCCCAGCAACCACATGGTGGCTCACAACCATCTGTAATGAGATCCGATGCCTTCTTCTGGTGTGTCTGAAGATAGCTACAGTGTAGTCATATACATAAAGTAAATAAATCTTTTAAAAAAGAAAATCTGAAACAAATTACCAAAAGAAAATAGGAAGAAAACTTCAGGTCCCTGGAATAGAAAAGATTCCTTGGATAAGATTCCCTAAGTGCAGGAAACAAAATAAAAACTAAACAGATGGATTATACCAAACTCAAAAACTTCTTTACAAAAAAGGAAATAAAATAACCATCAGAATGAAGAGACAGTCTATAAAATGGAAGGCTATATTTGCAAATTATACCTCCAACACAAAGTTAACATCTGGACTATATAATGGACTCTAAAACCTCAATAGTAAAAAATAAAAAATAAAAACTTGGGGGCGGGGGGGCTGGAGAGATGGCTCAGTGGTTAAGAGCACTAACTGCTCTTCCAGAGGTTCTGAGTTCAATTCCCAGCAACCACATGGTGGCTCACAACCATCTGTAATGGGGTCTGATGCCCTCTTCTGGTGTGTCTGAGGACAGTGACAGTGTTCTTACATACATTAAAATAAATAAATCTTTTAAAAGAAAAAAAAAATCCAATTTAAAAATAGGCAATATGGCTCTGTATGATGGTGTAGGCCTTAATCTCAGCATTGAGGAGGCAGAGATTTGAAAAGAGGAAATGTGGGCTATGCCAAGCATGGTGATATTGTAGTACCATATCTGTAATCCAGCACTGGAAAAGCAAAGGCAGAAAGTTGCTCTGAACAAGAGTTCTAGGACACCTTGTACAAGGTGAGTCCTAGCTAAGTCTATATTCTTTTTAGTTCCTTGAGCCAAAAGCTAAAATCTAAGACTTTAGAAGGCTATGGTAAGTCAAGAGATGGTTCCAGAGAATATAACAAACAAACAAGACAGAGCCGGGCGTGGTGGCACATTACACGCCTTCAATCCCAGCACTGGAGAAGCAGAGGCAGGCGGAGCTCTAAGTTCATGACCAGTCTGGTTTATACAGTGAGATCTGGGCCAGCCAGGACTGCACAGTGAGACACTTGTCTCAAAAGAAAAAGCAAACAACTCCCAGTGATGAAAGAGGGAAAAGTCTGGGTGTTAGGGAGAATACTTATTTGTTCATCTGATAAAATCAAATGAGTCAGGCACACGAGAAAGGTAACAAAACTCAGTATCACCACATCATAGTGTATACTAACAAACATCAAAGAGAGCCTACAGATAAAAACAAAGAGTTCAAACACAAAAGAAGGATGGAAGGGTCCAGCTTGAGACCCACACCCACTCCATACTGCCTGGAGGGCCAGGATCCAGAAGCTGGATAGCCCAGAGACCCAGGATAGAACCAAACATGACCAGCCAAAAAAAAAAAAAGTCAGTGAAACAATTCCTAATCATAGTCTGTTATACTTGCAGACAGGAGCCTAGCATAATTATCATCAGAGAAGCTTCACCCAGCAACTGACAGAAACAGATATAGAGACCCACAGCCAAACATTAGGCAAAACCTGGGGAATCCTGCAGAAGAAGGACTGTAGGAAGCAGGGGGGTCAAGGACACCACAACAAACCCACAGAATGAATTAACCTGGGCTCACAGAGACTGAACTGACAATCAGAGAGACTGCACGGGTCAGACCTAGGCCTTCTGCATATATGTTATTGTTCTGTACCTTGGTCTTTTTGTGAGACTCACAGTAGAAGAGGGAGTGTCTTTGACTCTTTTGCCTGCTTTTGGGACACTTTTCCTCCTACTGGGTTGCTTCATTCAGTCTTAATATGAGGGGGAGGGTGTCTAGTCTTACTGCAACTTGATATACCACGTGTGGTTGATATCCATGGGAGGCCTGCCTGAGTGAATCTCAGATGGAAGGAGGGGGAGAAGGACTGGCAGGGGAGCAGGGAGCAGAAACTGAGGCTAGTATGTAATACATGAGAAAATAAATTTTAAAAAATTACTTTTCTTAGTATAAGAATAAAGAGAAATTATTATTTATTTTATTTGTTCCATACTATGGGCCCTGTCATGTGCATGCTAAGCAAGCAGACAACTTCTGAGTTCCATCACCAGCCCTCTGAAACGGTTTTGAAATGATATTCCATCATGATAATTAAAACTGCTGGCATAAAATATTTTTTTCCATTCTTTTAACTCATATTGTAAATTTTTTTATTATTTTTTTAATTAGGTATTTTCTTCATTTACATTTCCAATGCTACCCCAAAAGTCCCCCCAGCGCCCCCCACTCCCCTTCCCCCCAACTCCCACTTCTTGGCCCTGGCATTCCCCTGTACCGAGGCATATAAAGTTTTCAAGACCAATGGGACTCTCTTTCCACTGATGGCCGAAAAATATTATTTTTTCATGTAAATTTTTTATTTTTATATTTTTACTCTCTAAAAGAGATTTATTTTTACATATATAAATGCACTATCTGAATGTATACCTGCATGCCAGAAGAAGGCATCAGATACCATTACAGATGATTGTGAGCCACCATGTGGTGGGAATCAAACTCAGGACCTCTGGAAGAACAGTCAGTACTCTTTTTTTTTTCCTTTTTCATCCCTCCCCCTTCTTTAAGATTTATTTATTTATTATATGTAAGTACACTGTAGCTGTTTTCAGACACCCCAGAAGAGGGCATCAGATCTCATTACGGGTGGTTGTGGGCCACCATGTGGTTGCTGGGATTTGAACTCAGGACCTCTGGAAGAGCAGTCAGTACTCTTTTAACCACTGAGCCATCTCTCCAGCCCTAAAATTTATTTAAAAAGAATGAAAGAATAAAAAATTCTGTCTAGATTTTATCAGAATGAGATACATGTTGACAATGGACAATTTTCTTCAAAAGAAGTAGGTCAAAAACCAGACTGGTGTCACAGGCCTTAATTCCAACTACTAAGGAGGCTGATGCCAAAGGACTCCAAGTTCAAAACCATCCTGACTCGGACTCAAAATAAGAAAACAAGGATTAGGGATGGAGCTCAGTGAGAAAGCACTTATCTGGCACGTGCACGTGGTTTACTCTCAAAAGAAAACCAACTTGGCAGAAGCAAGGCCCCCAGAGATAAGAACTTTGTTAAAATCAGGATCTCATGGAAGGAGGCCAAAGGCCCACCTTGCTGGCAATGACACAAAATAAAACAAGCCTAAGAAGGTGGCCAGATTTACGGCAAGTGAACTGTGTATTTACTCAGTGTTGCTCTCAAGCCAGGCACTCAGGGCACCATCTTGGATGCTCCGACAGGGAAGGAAGATAACCAGCAACAGAGTAGGACACAAGTTCAAGTCTTGAGGAGAGGAGATTTCAGAAAACCCAAAGAAAAGTCAATCCCCAGCCCTCATCTTAGGATAATTAAAAGCAAATACAGTAACAGTTTAAAAAGGCTCTATGAAAATCACAGGAGCACTTAGGTGAGCACAACCTAACATGCAAGCCTGGGAGAGAAAGGGGGTCAATTCCAGGGACAAAGGGAAACTTTCACAGTGACAGAAAATGCTGATGTAGAACTGTCAGGAGGCAGTATGCTGGAAACAGAAAAGAGACAAAGCCCACAGCCAGAGAGACTAGAAGCAAACATAATCACAGGGTGATCATGGCTGGCACACTGCAGTAGCCTGCCATGACAAGGACCATGATCCCAGAACAACATGAACAGGCCTATCAAACGTACAGACAGCACAGGGCAGTTGTAGTACACGCCTTTAATCCCAGCACTCAGGAAGGAGAGGCAGGTGGATCTCTGTGAGTTCAAGGCCAGCCTGGTCTACAGAGGGAGTGGACGGGTAGAGCTATATGATGAGATCCTGTCTCAAAAAACCAAGCAAACAACAACATCAACGTGCTAGTAGCTTTCTTTTTTCATTAACTGCTTTGCTGCAAAGAGAAAAGGCAGAACTGCTGATCTGCTTTGCTCTTTCACTAATAGAACCAAAAAAAACCCAAAGTGCTGACAGTTAGCTGGGAGTAGCAGCATAAACCTTTAATCCAGAGCCACAACACAAATGAAAAGCAACAGAGAATCATTTCCATAGACTCAGATCTTCTAGTCCAGAGTTACATCCCAACATGCTCACTTCAGAATCAGGCAATAATCTCGACCTCTGTAGAACAGGGAAAGAGAGGTACCTTGAAGCCTTGAGAAGGATTAACCCCACCCACACTGATGTAGAGACGAGAAGGAAATTCAAACTGCAGACTACAAAGCTCTTCGTCAGTCTGAAATTTAGTAGGCAGCAGCTATGATCCCTTAAGACACCAAATCTTTCCTACAGGAAACAGCATGGGTTTACTAAGAAAAAAGCCACACTAGACTCATGTTCTGGGATTTTTTTTTTTTTTTGACAAGATTACTAAATCTACACAATTCAAAGAATACTGTGGATGGTGTGCCATCAGAGTCAATGTGTACAGCCCAGGAAATCAGTGCAGCTGTTCCTCTGCAGATGGAAATACACTGTACAACTCAGCTGACAACTGGATCAAGAAAAAAGAAACTACACAGACTTAAGGTGAAGATATAGTGATGTATCAACCAGCTGTGATGATGCAACCCCGCAACCCTAGCACAGCACTCAGCAGGTAGGATAAGAGTCATAAGCTCAGGGAACTTCTGTGCTGAAGACAGGTCCACTGCCCTGGTTGGCAAAAGAGAGAGGACAAGGACCAACAAGCCTGCTATTCAACACAGATACCATATTCAGAGTCTACACAGCACCTAAGAAAGGACATGTAGAAACCAGAGAGAGATGGGGGACCAGAAAGACATGTCAAACAAAAGAAAGTTGGTCAGGACCAAACGAGATGGCTCACACTAGTAACCCAGTACTTAGAAGGCAAGAGGACTACCTAAGCTTTAGGCCACCTGGGCTATCCTAACACTTTGTCTCAAAAGATAGAAAAAAAGGGCAGTGAGGGTGTAGTTCTCTTTTTCTTTCTCTCTCTCTTTCTTAAGATTTATTTTATCATGTATACAACATTCTGCTTGCATGTAGGCCAGAAGAGGGTATCAGATCTCACTATACAGATGGTTGTGAGCCACCATGTGGTTGCTGGGAATTGAACTCAGGACCTCTGGAAGAGCAGCCAGTGCTTTTAACCTCTGAGCCATCCATCTCTCCAGCCCCTGAGGTCGTATTTCTGTAGCCATCACTGTATGAAAGAGGAAAGTACTTAACAGTGGTTTTCCTAGGAGTCACAAAGCAACCTGGTTACCAGACAGAAACTCGTAGAGAGCAATGTTCCACACAGGCAAGTATCCTAAGACAAAGCTGCCTGCCCCATAATGATTTTCATACCTTCTCTGGAAGACAAAAGGCCTGAAGTATTAGGAAGGGAGCTAGCTGGTCTAAATAACCTAGAAGGTCTCTTCCAACCATAAAAGCTCTGATCCTAGAGACATGCAGACCAAAGCTATTTAGCAATCTACTATATAGACATCCAAAAGTAGCAAATCCCTGTTGATGCATACTAGATGCAGTCTGTGCCAAGCGGTGTCCCTGAATGCTAGCAAAATAAAAACACAGGCTTCTAGTCAGTCCAGCCTTCAAGTGCAGTCCTGCAAGTTTTCACTCTGTCTCAGCACTTTGATGTTCTCATCCCCCAGGGGATTGCTAAAGGACAAATTAGCCATGTAGCAGAGCAACTGTTACTCGGTAAGCATTTAACAAGTGTTATTATTGTTGATATTAATAAGAAAAAAAATTAGTTGGCACCTGGTATAGCTGTGGATATGAAGATACTTATTTCAGTTCCCCTCTCTAAGAGGCTGGTTTGCTCAGGTGACTACTTAGAAGAATGCCAGATAACTAACATCCACTAGGTACCTACTATGTGCCAAAGCACCAATCTAAGAGCTGCAATATTTTGACAGACTCCTGACAGTTCTGTCTAATTTTGTCCAAGGTTACAGAGCAACAAAAAGAATTTGAATGCAGGTAAATGGGCTTCAGAACCTTTGTTCAAACCCAGTGGTTCCCAATCCTGACTCTACATTGAACTACTCAGGAGATACACAAACAACATTACCTCTAGGACTTATCCAACTGCATCTACCCACAGTTCTATCTTAGGCCATCTTGCCTAAGGCTTGTATTCAGGTTGCACTATACAATGAGCAATAGTCCTCAACCGGTGTCCAGGCAAACATACTGCCTTTAAAATGAAATATCTGCATAGCTGAGTATGGTGGCACATACCAATAAACTCAGAACTTGGGAGTCAGAGGCAGGAGGATCAGAGTCCATGAGCTATGCGAGATTCTACCTAAAACAAAAACTTGGCAGAAACATAAGATTCTGATTGCTCTTCTTATAAGCAACTGTTGACTAAAATTACACACAATAAAACAATTTTCTTAAAGTAAGGCTTAAGTCTTTAAAGTTAGACAGATATAGGTTAGAACCCTGAGGTTTTCATTAGCTCTGAGCAACTCATTAAATTTCTACAACCTGCTTCTTCCTTTGTAAAGTAATTATAAAAAATATATTCCTCAGAGACTTGCTGTGAGAAACAAACACGTGCTTAACCCAGTGCCATAAGAAAGCACAGTCTCAACAAACAGTAGCCACCTTCCCTCATCCAGCAGGTTCCTGAGCTTCCGCTTTCATCAATCAGGCACAACTAAAGAGACTCACACAGCACCAGAGCTTCAACATGCAGTGAGAAGGCTGCCTCCTGAGCCCTTCATAAACACCAATATTTATAAATGCACAGAGAGGACTGTCGGGTTCATGGACTTACATAAGAAGGCAATGAGAAGGATGTAGGCTCACTCTGTTGAGCGCTCCTTTTAAAAACTGCTTTGCTAGAGAGTCATGGTGCACCCCTAGAATCTTAGAACTTGGGAGGTAGAAGCAGGAAGACCATGAGTTTAAAATCATCTTCAGTTTGAAATCAGTCTGAGCTCCATGAGACGCTGCCTCAAGCAAGCAAGCAGAAAAGTAGTAATTGGGCCGGGCATGTGGTGACTTGACTTGATTGGCATGAGTGAGTCTCAGTTACACCTAGCACCACAAAGAAAGAAAAAGCCCACCACTATCAACTGCCTTGCTATGAGTTCTAGGGAGAAAAATACCTTAATAAAATAGGCTACAGTTGGTTTAGGTCTCTTTGAGAATAAGTACTGAGAGGCCTGCATGTACCATGCATCATTCCCAATAAAAATCCCAGCTGCTCCAAAAGAGCTCCAAGTGCCCTAAAAGAAAGCTTCACAGTGAGGCCCTTCCACTCTTCTTAAAGGCAAGGAACAGCTAACTAACATCACTAGGATCAAAGCAGAGGAGCAGGTCCCGAGGTAAGGATGCACGTCTCCCCTCTGACACAGCCTCCCTGACAGTGTCTTCTGCTCCACTCTTCTAGCTCTAACCGAAAACTATCTGACAGCGTCTCACATTTACAAAGGTGATGTCAGAATCCCTTCCTCTTGGGTATTTGGATGACGACCGGACATACAGGAAAAGCCAGAAAGATCGTGAAACAACGGCAGGGAAAGTCACTCTTGAACCAGGATGAAAAATCTGCCCCAAACACACTGTACCTTTCTTCATCATGTCTCGGTCCAAGGCTACATTTCTCTGGGCAAGATTTACTTCTGCTCGAAAGTGGAAGCGCTTGGCTCGCTGTTCTTTCTTTTCAATTGCTTCCTAGAAAGTTAAAAAAAGAGGCAAATAGGGAAAGGGAGGACGAGGAAAGTTAAATCATAAACATGCTGCAACCTTCAAATAAATCACAATAAGCAACTGAATGTATTTTGCAAAAAACTGGACATGCATAGCATACAATAACCCTGCTGAAATCATTTCCATTCTATCATAGCCTATGACTGTACCCAGAACATAGTAGGAAGTCAAGAAGTCAGTGAATACTTGTTTATAAAGTTTTCTGATATTTCATGTATCACCAACAATCACACCAAGAAGTTAAAACAAATAACTTAACCGTCTCAATTTTCCTAGTGCAGAAATGGAGATACAAAAAACGGAAGGAGGTTTGCAGAAAATATCTCCTCTAGCTAAGGGCAGATCTGATCCAGTGCTATTTCCAGGAACCCCACAACTACCATTATCACTTTACATTGTCTGTGGGCATGGTAATCACACCTATCATGCTCTTCCACATTATGTATGCCTGAATGGTCCACTCCCTAAAAGCCACACCCCCATCTAAAAATAACACCAGCGCAAAAATAGTCTCCTCTATTCCAGCCTTATGTGCATGGAATCGCCTGTTTTCCTTTGTAAGTGACAAAGACATCAACACTGCTGAAAAAACTTTGTAAATTTCTTCCAAAGGTGAAAATAAATTCAGGTCCAATTATGATTTTCTGATGGCTCTCAAGAGCCCTTCAGTAACTGCAACTGAAGGCCTGACTAAAATCAGCTTGAGGGTGTGAGGAAGCAGCAATGCTTCTGTTATTTCCTAATGGTTAGGCTCATTTTTTTCCCCCACTGCAGTCCTCCTAGCACAAACAACAATCTACTCGCTTCAGTTTGTGTGCATGTGTGCTTAGTGTATAGGTAGGAACATATGTGTGCATTTGAGGATGGGGGAGCAGGTCTTTCTTAATGCTGCGATTACAGATACAAACACACTTCTCTGAATTAAAAAACAAACAAACAAACAAGCAAGCAAACAAACCATGGGTGCTAGGGATCTGAGCTCAGTTCTTATGCTTCTACAGCAAGCACTTTACTGACTGAGCCAGTAAATCTCCTAGCCAAAATCTTTTCCCCGGTACCTGTTTCACATATTAGAAAATAATACCAAGTTGAAAGAAGTCTACTTCTCAAGTGAAACTGAGAACATTTCACTTTGTACTATTTTCTCCACTAGAAGATGCTCGGCTCTTTCTTTTGGCCTTTAAGTATCTGACACAAACGGAGAAGGAGAAACTATAAAAAGCCAAGTATGGCATACTTCTATTTATTGTTTTTAAAGATCCAATATATAAATATATACTATTGTTTACATTATAAATTGGGTCTGGAGAGATGGCTCAGCAGTTAAAAGCACTTGGGGCTCTTACAGAGGACAACAGTTCAGTTCCCAGCACGCGCATGGTGTAGCTCACAGTTGTCTGTAACTCCAGTTCCAGAAGATCTGATGCCCTCTTCTAACCTCTGTGGGCACCAGACATGCACATGGTGCACATAATACATGCAGGCAAAACACTGATACACATTTATAAAATAAAAAATATAATTGAAATTGAAAAATCCATTTCAAACTGAACAGTACACATTTAAATCAGGAAGAAAGAAAAGGTCTGGGGCTGGAGAGATGGCACTGACTGCTCTTCCAGAGGTCCTGAGTTCAATTCCCAGCAACCACATGGTGGCTCATAACCATCTGTAATGGGATCTGATGCCCTCTTCTGGTGTGCCGACAGAGTATTCATATGCATAAAATAAATAAATCTTTAAGAAAAAAAAAGTCTGAACTGAAATAAAGCAATGTACTGACAATTTATCACGTGGAAATTAAGAAGCTTCACTCTGAGGTATTATAATGGAGGTGATACAATGGTAATAGCAATCACTTAGCAAAAGACAATATTGTCAGATGCTGGGAATAACTCAGTTGGTATGGCCCTCAAAGGTTAGACAGGCAGACAACTAGAAAACCCTATTCTTCTAGGTTGACAACCAGTGTTTCCATAGATATGCATTAAGGGCTCATTTACATGTTGGGTGCTTTTAACAGTTTTTAAAGAGGGCAAATGACATCCAAGTAAGCATCCCCAAGGCCAGGGACATGGCATGATTGTGGCTGTGGTTGTGCTTGCCATGTAAACCTGACAACCTGAATCTGGATCCCCATGTAAAAGCCAGACACTGGCACATAGCTGTGATCTCTACACTTGTATAGCAGGACAGGAGACAGGAGGCAGAGATGAGAGAATACCTCAAACACAAGGCAGGAGGGGACGGAGAGACAGCTGAGCAGATAAAACCACTGGCTGTTGTTGCAGAGCTCCAGGCCTGGTTCTCAGTACCCACAGGACAGCTCACAACTATCTGAAGCTCCAGTCCTAAGGATCTGAAGCCCACTCCTGAGCTCCTCACACAGGAGTTCTCAACGTGGTACACTGACATACATGCAGGCAAATCACTCACACACAAATTTGAAAATAATTTTCATAATACTACTACCAACAAAAAAAGAAGCCAGATGCAGTGGCATATGCCTTTGATCCTAGCACCTGAAGTGCAGAGGCAGGCCGATCTCTGTGGGTTCAAGTTCAGCCTGATCTACATAGCGAGTTCCAGGAGAGCCAAGGCTATGCAGAGAGATCTTACCTCAAATAAAACAAAACAAATTAAAAACAAAACAAAACAAACAAACAAACAAACAAAAACCAGCCAGGTGGTGGTGGCACATGCCTTTAATCCCAGCACATGGGAGGCAGAGGATTTCTGAGTTCGAGGCCAGCCTGGTCTACAAAGTGAGTTCCAGGACAGCCAGGGCCACACAGAGAAACCTTGTCTCAGAAAAAAACAAAACAAAACAAAAAAAGATGAGAGGTGAGAACCAACACCTGATGTTGTCCTCTGACTTCACACAAGTGTTACAGCACACACACACTTTCACACAACACCCCCCCATCAAACATAAGTAAATGTTAAGTAATAAATAAATATTAAAATAAGCATTCCCAGTGCAAACTCTTTCTTGGAAATGATTGAGCACAGGCAACTAAGGACAGTGATTAACTTTTCATGGAGACAAGCACACACAAACGCTGCCTGAAGGTCTTCAGGATATAGAAGGACATCCTTGGGTAGACAGATGTAGATATTTGATACTATGAGATACATATCATATATACATGAGATATCTATCAGCAATAAAAGAATAAATGAGGCAAGATATTTACTGCTGTGTAAATGGTAAAGACCAAGCTCATTAATTCTATCTGCTGATCAAACAACATCCCAGTCTGTCTCACCTTGGAGGTGACATCGATCCCAGTGATGAAGCTGCCAGCCTTGTTTTCATATCTTCTGCTTGTGTCCTAACAGAAGAGGAAAGATGACAAACTTTGACAGAAAAATCCACAGAAAAGGCAACCTGACAACTGGCCCTTTTGGAAGTCATTCTTTTCAGCAACCCTTCTCCATTTTAACAACTCTTGTTAGGAGGAAGTCTGTCTCTGAGGCTCCACAGAGGCTTCCAGACGCCAGACAGGAGCCTGTTCGTAACATTAGGTAATTCTGTCAACTCAGGGTATCTATATAAATGAAAATCTAAAGTCTTTTGTGGAAAAAAAATGTCAAAAATGAGATAGTCACTTAACTCCCCAAACCAGACTGGACACATTTCCCACGAAGGGCCACTAGGTGGCGCAAATGCCTCCAGGAGAATGCTTCAGGTCCTGGATCTCTGGGAAAAATACAGGCTAATACAATGAAGAAAGGAGGGGATATGAACAGAACTAAAGTCTCGGGACTGCAGCCGATACCCTGGACCCTGCATTCCATCTCCAGGCCCTGCTTTCCTCCACAATACATGTCTTTCTGACTTCTGCTCTCCTCTTGTGCTTAAGACAATCCAACATTTCTCCAACAAAACAATCCTGTTTCCATGTCTAAGACTTCTGAGCTTGCTGTCCTCCCCGCTAGGAATTACTCCTACTTCCAACCGACATGGTCCGCCCCTTTTTGTCATTTGGGGTTCAAGTTGAATCTAATTATCTCGAGGGACTTCCCTGTGCATCCCAACACACACCACCAACTGCTTCACATCCCTCCTGGCCACTGTGCTTTTTATCCTATTAACAGGGTGTGTGTGTGTTTTTGTTTTTGTAGCACTTAATACAAAAGGAAATTATTTACTTGTGTCCCCTACTAGGGCAATCACCAAGAGGGAGTTCGCTCTTAAGCACCTAGGATTACACCAGCACACAGAGAGGTGTGTGATATAAACATGTTAAACTGACTGAATGGATAACACCTGACCTATACACTATCCACTATAACCTATAGATGTTGTCACCAAAGATATTGCCATTTGTCACCACTACCTTAGCCTTCACTCATAACTTCAAATGTAAAACCAAGCTGCTATCTTGTAATTAAAGGAGGGGGTGCAGGGTGTTCATGTTGTTATGTGAAAATCGAGCTATTCAGGCCTCAGACCAGCCTTAAGAAGGGGCATGTGACTACCAAACCACAGGCAAAACACTCCTCAGACCCACTGTGGTTAAAGAAAGATCAAATGTCACTGTGTGTCAGAAGCTGGGACCACCGAGAGTAGACGCAGTGAAGGTGCGGGGACGTGAGGACCCTCATCGACAATACCAACACACGAGTGTCTGCTGTTTGACAGGTCTAGCCCTCCCAAGAGGTTTAAGTGACACCCAACTCCGCCGGAGGAGGAGGACCCACCAGGAAACCTGGATGCCGGCGGCACCTAACACTTTCTTTGAGGGCTGATCCAGGTTCTGTTCCGGCCCGCGGCTCCTTTTTATCTCCAGCCAAACACAGCTGATTCCGTTCGGGGCCACCGAGGGGCAGCGAGAGGGGTGTCCCCAACTCTCTCCGAGATCCCCCGCCTCTCCAGCGCTCTCTGCACCCATTTCCGGGCGCCCCGGCGTCCTTTCTCTCTGGCGCTCTCCGGGTCATGCGCGGCCCCCGCCTTTCGGCGCTCGCGCCCCTTTCCCGCGTTCCCGGACTTGCGCCAGTGCCGCCGTCCGCCACCTTCCCTGACTCGCCAGGGACACCCGCCCGGCGACCTCCTCAGCCCCCGCCCCTCTCGCCCGTACCGGGAGCAGTTCCTTTAGGGAGCGCCGCACCGGCACGATTTCCAGCTCGCCTTCTTCCACTTCCATGGGCTCCGGCTCGCTACGCTCCAAACCGGACTCCACCTCGGGAGACGGAAGCCCCAAAGCCGGCCCAGCGGGGGCCTCCGCCTTCACAGACACTCGCAGGCCGCGAACGGCCGCCATAGCTGCCAGCCGGCCGCACCACCGAAAGCCCGCCCCTCACTCCCGCCGCCTAGAGCGCCGTCGCTGATGACCACAGAGGAGCACCGCTATCACCTAGAGCGTCGTCTGTTTCTACCAGAAAGCTGTCCTTATCTCTGGCGCCCCCTTGGTGACCTAGGAACCTGGGGCCGGCTTGGGGCGGGATTTCGCGGAGTAGGGGGCGGGACGAAGCAGGGATGGAGGTGGAGCGTCGTCCGAGGTTCCAAAATACCTACACTTTGAGGACTATACTTCTAAGAACTGCTGAGCGGTTACCGTGATCTATCATCTAGACAATCTGAGCGTTAAAAAAGTTATTTCCGTAGTAAGCTTTGGCTCTGTCAAGTCTACCAGTAATTGAGCTATATTATGTGGTCAAATTTTTAAACTAGGGCCCAGTGTAGGGGTTACATGCCTCTAATCCCAGCAGTCAGAGGCAGGCACATCTCTAAGTTCCAGGCCATCCAGGGATCCAAGGTAAAACCCTGCCTAAATTTAAACTGGAAAGGGATGGTACACGATTGTATTCCCAGCACTCGGGAGATAGAGGCGGGAGGATTAGGATCCGAAGGTTATCCTCCAATTACACCAAGGGGCAATTGCTAGCTTGAGGCCAGCCTAAACGACAGAAGATCCTATCTTAAAAGGGGAAGAGGTGCTTCAAGATCACAGTGACCTAGTCAAAGGGCAGAACCAGAGCTTAGACCCGTTTTGTCACTTCTGGGAGCTCTGCTCACCAGAGACTCACAAGCATGATTTCCTGCAAATGTTCCTAGTAAGAGCCTGGCTGGGAAAGAGGAAAGGCTTGTTCAGACTTGAAGAAGGGACTTCTTGTCTGTCATGAGTCCTGACTTTGTGTCTCCTCCTGGTTCATATTTAGTTAGCCCTTTCTAGACCTATCTCCCAATCTGAACCAGGAATAGGTGAGACCATATATCTGAGCCCCTAAAATCTTTTCAGCGAAGGGCAAATCATTCTAAAACAGAAAAGTCACCAGGCTCAGATACACTAGGTCACTTTGGGCATGGCACGGAACCTCAGAACATAGAACAGTGGCACACCTCCACAGAAGAATATAAGGACCGAATGAGCTAGTTATGTGCAGCTGTAAGATCCAACAGAGGTGATACTGTACATCCAAGCTTTTCTTGAAATGGGCCTGTACCATGGGACAAACAAGATGGAATTCCTTAGAATGGTACCATCAATTGATTGCAATGCAAAGTACAAAATTGGGTTAAAAGAATGGAATGTATTTTCTTTTCTCCTGTTCCCCTTCCTTTCTTTCCTTCCCTTTTCCTTTTGCTGTATTAACAATGCAACCCAGAGACTTGAGCATGCTAACAAAGCCCTTTACCAGTGAGCTTTACCCCAGCCCTCTTGTTTTGAGACAGAATCTTGCTATGTAGCACTGGCTGGCCTACTACTTGCTTTGTAGCTGAGAATGATCTTAAACTCCTAGTCCTCCTACCTCTGCCTCCTACGTGATGGGATTATAGGCATGTACTACCAATGCCTGGCTCCCTAGTGTGTGTTTTATAGAACTGTTTGTGTTTGGGATGGCCAGCTGTGGGTGACAGTCATGAACCCCACCATTACACTATCTTTCTAGGCCTGTGGAGTAGGAGGTAGGAGAAACAAAAGCAGTTAATTACTTAGCCACACAGGCCTCTCTCCCTCCTAAAGAGACTTGCAGCTTGAGGATTCAATTCAGAGGGATTTGAAATTACAGTGCAAAGAGGCCTTGGGGCACCCACAGGAGGGGGTGGTTATCAGGCAGTCAACACTTAAGTTCCCAGGCTGCTACCAGACAGCCCTATGCCTTTCTCCTGACTTGGTCCTAACTGTAAGTGACTATTCCTGGTTGTCAACTTGACTATATCTGGAATGAACTACAGTCCAGATTGGAAGGCTCACCTGTGATCAGATCTTGAGGCTGGGAGACACATGTTTCTGACCTGGATCTTGGCATGGAGATCTTGAGTCATTGTGACCATGAGAAGCTTAGGCTCAGATAAGATAGTAGACGCTTTTAATCCCTGGAGACTGAGGCAAGGAGATCTCCGAGTTCAAGGTCAGCCTGGGATAAGCAAGTCCCAGATCCAGCAGTGGTGGTACACCCCTTTAATCTGGGCCACTTCTTCTGCTGGAGGCTCACATAAGGACATTGGAAGAAGGAAGATTCACTGTTCTTTGCCTGCTCGCCCTGTGGGACTGAGCAACTGCTAGATCCTTGGACTTCCATTCCAATGCTGCTGACCATTGCTGGGGAGTTGGACTACAGACTGTAAGTCATCAACAAATTCTCTTATTATATAGAGACTACCCATAAGTTCAATGACTCTGGAGAGCCCTGACTAACACACCCAACTTGCTTCTTCTGCCATGCTGTCCACAGTGCAGCCCAATGAGGTGAAACCACAGGGAATTTAGGAGGTGGTAAAGAATAATTTTCAAACAGTTACAGTTAGTAGGGCTGGAGAGATGGCTCACCTGGTAAAATCCCTGCAGTGCAAGGACCTGATTCTAAATCCTCAGCACTTGTGTAAAAGCTTGGCAAAGTGACGGGTATCTACCCCAAGTGTTGGAGAAGCAGTGATAGGCAGATCCCTGAACCCACTGGCCAGCCATCCTAGCCAAATCTGGTAGTCCAGATTCACTGAGAGACCCTGTCTCAAAAACTAAAGTGAAGATAGATCAGTGGTTACAAGTATACAATGCTCCTTCAGAGGACCTAAGTGTCTAAAATAATAATAAAGAGGAGGAGGCTGGAGAGAGATGGCTCAATGGTTAGGAGTACATATGCTCTTGCAAAGGACCCAAGTTCAGTCTCCAGCATCCATATCAGGCAGCTCACAACCGCCTACACTCCAGGAGATCTTACACCCTCTGCTGGCCGCTGAGTGAACTGTACTTACATAATCAAGGAAGCTATACATCAACCACTGCATACCCACATGGACACAAACAAACACCATACTTACATATAAGCACACTCACATGCAGTCAGAGCTGAGCACGGTTGCTTACACCTGTAGTTTTGGCTGAAGCAGGATGATCACCAGGATGGCAGGGCTATCCTGAGCTGTAAAACACTATCCTTCCTCTCACCCCTAAGAAAAGGTAAAACAAATACTCAAAATTAAATATTAAATATATATATATATGTGTATATATATATATATATATATATATAATTTTCAAATATAAAATAAAGACATCGGCTATGTGTGTGCCTACTTTAACTGAGTTCTTACCCAGCACCCACAAAGTCCTGGCTCAATCCCCAGCACAGAATAAACTAGGCATGAGAGCACACAGCTGTAATCTCAGCACTCAAACAAAAGGTTAAGAGGCAGGAGAATCAGAGCAAGTTTAAGGTCAGCTTGGAACACAGCAGAGCCCGCCCCTCCCAGTGTCAAATCTCACTGTTCATTAAAACTACCGTAGCAGAGGAAAGTTGCATTGTGTATCGCTCTGACCACGTGACCTTCCAGTAAGTGGTCGGTTGTGGGGAGGAGCAGGGAGGCATGAACACTGGAGAGTGGGTTTCTAGGACAGTGAAGACCCAAGCTTTGACCTGTTCTCATCTCAGCTGGAGAAATGTCTGTGGCCACCAGGTACAGTTTACAAGTGTGGGTGGAGGAAGGGTGTTAGGGAAGGATGCTCTAACACTGAAGCCTGGAATTCAGTAGCACTGACACCTCAGAGGCCTAGTGCAGCCAGACTGCCACTTGCTGTACTGATCATGTCTTCAGTAGACACCCAGGACCCAGCACTACCTACCCCCAGCTCCCCACGGCGGTGTGTGTGTGTGTGTGTGTGTGTGTGTGAAATACTGTCTATTTACATTTGAGAAGGTGAAGTCTGTCTGAGTGTGATCTCCTGTGTATAGTGGAGGTCACACTGTAACCTGAGATACAGTATCCCCTGGGAAATCTAAAACCCTCAGAAGTTCCCATCCCCCACCCCCATCCCTGAGCCACCATATAGACTGAGAGATTGAGGAAACAGAGACCTGGAAACAGGTCTGTAGGATTCACAGCCTGTAAACATCTTCTCATAGGCACCAAGGTTCCCCAAGGCATGTTCCACTGCCTCCCAAACCTTTAATCAGACCCACTGTTGTTAGGGCTCAGTTCCCCTATGTGGTATAGTAGTTTCTAACTCTGGTTTTCCCAGATGTCTTGGAATGTGTAGGGCTTACAATCCTCCTGGGAGCTTTTGTGGAAAGGCCTGGGTGGGAGGTTAGTGATGAAGAGATGTAGATTCTAACCTGACACTTTTCTAAGGTACTTTTCTCTGGGCCTCAGTTGTCCTACCAATGTGCACGCTAAATGGATTAGATTCATGGGGAAATCACATGGAGCACCTGCGATTCTCATCAATGTTCTCAGGACCCAACCATTTTGACGGAGGGTATAATGTTCTTTGACAGACAGAGGTGGGGGTGTGGGGAGGGCAGTACCCTGGAGGGGTCTGTGGGCTAGAAGACACGATGGAGAGAGAAGTGAATGGGTGGGTGGGCAGAAACTGAGCCAACCAGCACCCAGAGAGGCCAGAAGCAGGCCCTGAATAGTAGAGTGGGATTCTTGCTAGGAGCTAGTGGGGACATGGGCTGGAGACCAGTGAGGTGAGAGTTAGGGGCTGAAACTGAGGGACTGTGGGGATAGGGAGGGAATGGAAACAAAACCCACGTATGGGTCTGGCATTTGTGGTACTGCCCCTCACAGGAGCATACTGCGACCAAGAAGCAGTCAGGAACACTGAGGGTCTGCATTCCTCAGGTAGAAAAACTGATCCCCAACTGATAGCCTCTAGTTTGGTCATCTTGGTCTTCAGTCCTCATCAGCTTCATCCAGTTGCAAGACCAGTGCTGGGCTAAGAGCAGCCATATAGGGCCTGCTGGGCAATAGACCCAGGTTTCCCCAGAAGGTGCTCATTTTCTGAATTTTGTATAACAAGCCAGTCTCTTGTAACAAGGACTTAATTTACTGTCACAAAAACTCTGTCAAAGTGCTGATACTATTTGTACTATACCAATGAAGAAACTGAGGCTCCTGAAATGACCTGCCAAAGGTGTCAGTTATTATTAGGTAGGTAGCCAAACTTGTGTTCAAACACAAGACTGTCTGACCTCAAGGATGACATTTGATATCAACACCCTGGAGGACCCCATCCATGACTAGAGTGTCAGTGCTGAGGCTAAGACATCCCGGGGAAGACACTGGGCATGCCAGCTCCCCAACTTAGCCTTCCCGAACCCCTGTGAAACAGGAAATGTAGGGGCTGGACAGATGGCTCAGTGATTAAGAGCACTCACTGCTCTTCCAGAGGTCCTGAGTTCAATTCCCAGTAACCACCTGGTTGTTCACAACCATCTGTAATGGGATACAATGCCCTCTTCTGGTGTGTCTGAAGAAAGCAACAGTGTACTCACATACATGAAATAAATATCGTTTTTTGTTTTCTTTTTTTGTTTGTTTGTTTTTTGTTTTTCGAGACAGGGTTTCTCTGTGTAGCCTTGGCTGTCGTGGGACTCACTCTGTAGACCAGGCTGGCCTCGAACTCAGAAATCTGCCTGCCTCTGCCTCCCAAAGGAAATGTGTCCTATGGTTCTCAAGCACCCAGTTCTCCACAAAGCTGCACAGGCGACAGGAGTCCTTAGCCTCATGAACCCACCTTCCACCTCTCACTACCCTACCATGCTGTTCCGGTGCCTTCCAGAAAGTTGAGCCAAGTCAACTGTGACAAGAAAGAAACATGTCTGGATGCAGAAGACATGCAAAGACTTTTTTTTTTTTTTAAACTCAACAAAGGGCTTTTTATTGTTTGTAATTCACTTCCTAAGAAGTTAAGTTTTATAAACACTCTTATGGAGTTTGTTCACTTGTGCTACAATCACAACCAAAGCCAACCAAAGCTCTCAGCAACAGGCGACAGTGAGCATGCCTTCCTGGCTCCACTGGGGTCAATGAGGCCAGCCACCCAACTGACAGCTTCTCCCATGTGGGTCCCATCCACGAAGCTCCCTGACTCCTTGTTATTTACTGGTTGGTATTTAACTTGCCTCCCAGTCACTCTATAAAAGTATTCTTAGAAATAGGATTAGATGGTTTGTTTTTAAGCCCTGGGTTCCATTGGCTGCCTTAGTGCAGAGGAATTGGGTTGAAATGGGAGCCCTTTGACAGTGGGCTACCTGCCGCTCCTAGGTATAAGTTGATGTAGAAACTATATTACAGATGCATGTGCCAGTATGAGACATGCAAGTGTGCTGTATACAGCAGATGGGCACGCACACACATGTGCACATGAAGGAGCAATGTACACCCATGGGCACAGAGATACAGTGGGAACCAGTGCTCCTACCCGGCCTCTCTTTTCTAGTCCAACCTTCCTGCATTCTGAAACCCAAGTGGGCAGCCAGATCTCTTCCGGGAGGCTTTCAGAGAGGGCTACCTGAGTCCTGCTCATCTCCCTTTGGGGACCAATCCCTATGAGCATTATCCGTAAACATTAGAATAGCCAGATGACCACAGAATCCAGAGAGCTGACATCTGTTCTGGAAGGGCATTGTCCATGGGTGTCCCAATTGTGTGCAGCTCTGACCTGTGTGGCTGACTGTATGATGCCCTATACTGAAGCAACTGGCCGAAGGGCCACCTGCCTCCCAACCGGGCAGTTTATCCTTCATCATAGGCATGTGGTGAGTAAGCCAGCGTCGGCTCAGAGCCTGGATCCCAGTTACTTCCACATCTGCGGGGCCACAGTTCTGAGAGTCGTGACCCTCCTTGTCACTGCTGGTATTCTGTACCCTTCATTCCGGAGATCCATAAGACAGGAAGGGAGGCTGGCAGGCAAAGTACACTGCTCCAGGCTCTGGCCTATGCTCTGAGCTGCATCCACTTCAGCCCTTTCTCCGGCAAGTGCAGAGTATAAAACACAGTCTATGAATGTCAAGTCCAGATGACTGCCAAACAGTGTGCCAGGGACTACCTGAAGCCGGAGGAAGATGCTCCCCACGACAGCTGCTCCCATCCCAGCCCTCAGGTAAAAGACAATGAAAGAGGAATCTGGATTCTCCAAGGTGAGTCTGCTCCCAGGCACGTGCCATTATCCGTAGCATCCACGCTAGAGATCTGAGTACACCAGCACTCAGCACCTTCCACACAGAGGTGAGGCAATCGCCCTCCTTGTGTACACCAGCTGGGCGGGCCACCAATCCCTATGGGCATTCCCTAAGAAGCAGCCCACCAGGTCTCTACCTGCCATTTTGATCTCTTGCCTTCTCCCCTGGGCCTCACCAACCAGTCAGGTAGGGTTTCTAATATTCCCTGCAAGATGATTCAGAACAGAGAGGACCAACTGGGACCCCCAAGCCCCAGATGACACACATTCCAATCCTGTCCCTGGATGTGCCTGTGCGCAGGTCATGCAGCACAATGGGTGAGGGGGGCCAGGAGAGGGGCTGCGGTCCCCAGCCTCCTGCCTGCAGGGGCGACTATTGCATGAGGGCGGTGGGCCTCTGGAGGTGCGGAATGAGCATGCTGCCGACGGCCCTGGGCACATGCAGGGACTCAGGATGCAGCCTCATCCTCCTGGACTCCGGGAAGCTCTGGGCTTTTGCACCCTTCTCCACATCCTTCTTTCCTGTTAGGAAACACCAGGGGCAGGGAGATCCCAGGAGTCAGAGTGGTGTATACAGGGGATTCTCACATACATTCACATATGGTTGACCATCCTACAGCCTTTCAGATCCCCAATCCACACTAGCTTCCCTAGGATCTGTCCCATCTTCGCAGTCCTTCTTGCTACTTCCCCTGGACCCAGCCTCAACCCACAACCCTTCGGTGGCCTCTCAGGAATCTCTGACCATCTGATCCGAAAGACTTTCTGGTATCCCAGGAATACTGGCCAGGTCAAAGGTCTTCCATATTGACCCCAGTGGGTAGAAGGCTTTCGTTGTGTATTTTCTTTAACTTCCTCACAGGGCCGAGTTACCATCAGTCTTGGAATTCCACCATTCAACAGATCCCTGAATTTGATTACCCATCGCCGATCTCAACCTTTGTTTTAAAAATATCCAATCAAAGGATCAATTGAACTGGACTAATAATATCATAAAATGTTACAAATGGAGTCTACCAAGGGTCCCAAGGCCCTCGATGAGGTTAAAGTGTACTGGATCCTTGTTTTTGTTCAGTTTCAGGGAACAAACTGGGACTGTTCTTAACTAGAGGCCACTTCATTTTACCACCAGGGGGCTCCAGGACACAAGCACTGAGCTGGAGTGGTCCCGTTTCCTGCACAGCCATGATGTCAGACTGTTGTCCCTACATAATCATCAACAGCATCCTTTTCACTCTCAGATCCATCCTAGTTCATTTATCAAATCCTCCATGATCCACTGCAGCACCAGGGCCCAGATACCAATTACCTCAGAGAGGAAGGAGGAAACGTGCAGACATCCCCCAGGTCTACCTCACTGCGTGGCCACTCCTTGCAAGGGCAAGCCTGCACTACGTCCATGCTCACCTCCCTGGGAAAGTGCCTTTACCACAGGGCAAGCCAAATGATCAGCCCTTCTCCCTGAGCTCTCTCACAGCCAGAGAGGTACCCATCTGCAGTAGGATCATGATATTCTGGTTCACAACACCTCATAGTTCTCAGATGGAACACATCTCAGTTCACAGTTCCCTCTGAAGGTCTGTACACAAACTCTAACTGGAAGGTGAATTTTACTGCAGCAGAAAAAAACTGGAAGCCAGAATCAATGTTCAGAGAACTTCTAAGTGGTGAACTCATACATGTGGTTCAAAGTAGGGACCCCTTAGCAAATGGGTTCCTGTCCTCCAGCCTTGTCACCTATCTAGCTGGTCCACATGGACTTGACCGATGAACAAAGTGCTGGCGATGGATAACATGAGGCACCCAGGAGGGCATCACATGCCCAGCTTGGGGCCAGGGTAAGTGGTCAGAAGGGCCCATTTCTCCATAGACACCAGCCTTCAATAAAGAGCAGACTTGACTCTGTCTGTAGATTTTAACTGCCAAGGGCTAAGGGAAGCGCACGTTAGAAGCCAGAGAGTTGGGCTGGACCCAGCAGGAGAGCATGACCAAAGCAGGCTTCCAGAAAGAAAATATGTCCCTGGGAGGGCTGTGTTAAGTCTTCATCTCTTACAGTGTGTGCATAGAGGACATTGGGCCTAGACAAGGGTGCAAATGGGGCCCTGCTCTGAAACTTGGATATGTCCCTAGGCTCTGGCGACAGCTCCAGACTAATATAAGTTGGAGACCTATCTCAGTGCCACGCCTCAGCCCACAGGCCTCAGCCCACTGTACTTACATCAGTAAGCTTCCTGGTGCAGACATGGATCTTTCTTCCCTGCGTGCTTGGGGCTCGAATGGGTTTCCAAAGGAACGCTTTCTCAGCATAGACTTGACCAGGATCTGGGGAGGAGAGGTCAATGTGGGGAATAGGCCTGGCCAGCCAGTCCCAGTCTAAGCAGGTAAATTCATGGGGTAGGGTGTGGTCTAACTGACAGGTGGAGGTCTTGAGCCAAGTCTCCAGGCTTTTCACTGTCACTAGATACCAGCGTGGTGCCTCAGGTAGAGCAGCAGTTCACAGAATGTAGGCAAGAAAGGAACTGCTTCTTCCTGCCATGGCCCTCCCCAAACCTCAGGTCTCTCCATCGGGCTGAATAAGGTGACCTTATTCCAAAAGTCCATAGACTCCAATGGAGCGGGGACTTCCATGGCCCCTGAACTGTGGCTGACTGACCTGATGCCCCACTGTTCCTTCAAATGCCAAGAACAGAGCAAGTCCCAAGCAGTGGCCACACCCTTCTTAGACGAGAGAGTCCCATCATCCCTCACCCTCTTACCACAGTGGTCCAGCTGGGGATGAGCCTGACTGAGTTCTTCACCTCTTCCTCGGTCACCTCCACCACACTGCAGTGCTCCTCCTCTGAAGGGAGGGGCTCCTCTCCATGCTTGGTCACCCAAGGGTGTAACTGTAGAGCCCAGAAGATAGAGAAGGGCCAGGGTCATCAACAAGGGTCATAACCTAGGGAAGGGTTAGACATCAACCAGCTAAGGTCCCCAAGCATCCCTAGCATTGACCTCGAAGGAGTCCTCAACCCAGAAATGCCAAACCCAACCTCCTCCCCCAAACACACACATCCCAGGGTAGGTCCGTCTTGAAGGGAACACAGACCTTGGCCCTGGACAAGGCCTCTCATCTCCCACCTTGATATCTGACACCCCAATTCTTGTCTCAGGATTCTTGTCTAGCATCCTCAAGATCAGGTCTTTGAGGTCCTCGCTGACCTCTGGCCTAGGCAGAGAAAAGGAAAGGGACCAGGATGCCACCATGAACGAGGGAGGGTCCTTTCCTCACTTTCCTGGGACCAAGAATAATCCCAATCACACTCCTCAGATGGAAGGACAGAAGGCCTCCCATCTGCTCTGGCCCCTCCCGAGGATCAGTTTCCCCTTTCTAACTCTGAAGGCTGAGATGGGACCCTCACAGGGCAAACGCTCTACTAAAGTTCAGGAGTAGGGGGCGGGGCCTCCATGATCCGCCCCCCTCCATGGACAACTCACTCCTCAGGGAACACCACGGCCTCATTCTTGATCTTACGGTGCAGGGTCAGGATGTAGTCATCAATGAACGGGCACTGTGGGAAGAAGAGACAGACAGGATGTAGGCCTTGATCCACACTGTAGGGGGCCAGGGGTGCGAGGCAGTTTATGCCCCACCCCCAACCCAGCAGATGGGAAAGGCCCCATCTAACTTGTTCAGGGCACACAGCAAGGGCTCAGCAAATGTAACTGAGCAGATGAGTCACTGCAGAACTATGCTGGCTGCACCTGCCACCAGCAATAAAGCTGCCTGCAGCAGGGCCTGCCTCTCTCAGGCCCTGGCGTCTGGGGACATGTTCACTGAGATACCGCCTGCCTCCTTAAGTGCGGTCACCAGAGCCAAAGCACCTGTGGGATCTTGATCATGTCAGGGTTAGAGGTCGGCAAGACCCAACGCTGTGAAGAAATGATTGCATGGATGAAAGAATGAATGACATCGGAGAGGACGGGGCTCACTCTGAAGGAGAGGAGGCAATACCACTATCACCTCCTCTTGGATATGTGCTGTCCCGGGACAACAAATCAATCCCTCCCAGAGAGGAGCAAGAGAAACAAAAGGCCTCTCTTCCCTCAGACTTCTTGGCCCAGGTGGGCTTTTCAAAAGCCGTTCTGTCTAGGGACACGAAAAAGGTTCTGCATCTGTTGCCCACTCCTGGCTCCTTGAATCCAGTTACACAGTTTTGCAGGGTCCCCAGGACTCACCTTCCCATAGACAAAGCAATATAGCGTGACCCCAGTGGCCCATACATCCAAGGCCTAGAAAGAAACAAGCTGTGTCAGTAAGTATGACCACCCCCACTCCTACCTCACCCATCTTTATTAGGCTGTGGAAGAGCCCTCCAGGGACCCTCCTTCCCCAGGCAGGTGTCAATCAACAAACGCTCCCTGAGGCTTGACCTATGCGCTGGGCCCTGCGCTAGGCACAGGGGAGATGCCAAGGATGACCAGAATAGAACTGTGACATTCCTGGGATTGTGGGCTTTCTAGGGACAGGCCCAGAACAGACACTGTTTCTAACGCAGCAGGTTCCAAGCCTCCTTTCATCCATGAGGTCATCTGCTGCCTCCATGACACAGATGGACTTCCAAAATAGCAGTATGTGTTGAACTCATGCTCAATAAGTAGCTCTGGGTTCAAGAGAGCCTCGCTTCAGTTACTGTGCAACTGCTTCCAATGCCAGAGACAACCCCTGTCCCTCCTATCCCCATGCTCTCCTACAGCTCCTCTCAGGCCCGGGTGGGGCTCTCCACAGGATGCTCATGTGTGCAACCCCTGACACAGATCACCACCACCACCACCACCACCATCATCATCCATCCCATCCACCCATCCATCCATCCATCCATCCATCTATTCATCCATCGTTCCAGGGAACACAAGGCAAGTGCAAACTGGTGTGTCCTGAGACATCAGTCTGCTTTCCAATCATTAAAGTCAGAATGACAAAGAGAGGGCATGAAGCTGGAGGCCGGGGAGAACACAGGATAATGTGTTTATAACCAACACTTGGGCCGTAGCTACTGGAGAATCACTAGTTTCAGGGTCATTCTCAGCTACAGAGCAAGTTCTAGAGCAGCATGGGATATGTGATGCCCTGTGCTCACCCCTCACCCCAGAAAAAGGGTGGAGGGAGAGATGCCTCCAGATCAGAGGACTCTAAGGAAATATGACAGGTGACCCTGATGGATCTCCAGGATTACAAAAGAAAGAAAAGCAGAAAGAAGAAGAAAACAGGCAAGCTGAGAACATGAATACTATTTCATAACAACTTACATGTGTGCAACACACTATAGAGCAGTCCCATCAGTGACAAGTTCCTGACCTTGGTCACTAGCCTGAGATTATATAAGAGGATACCCTTGCTCTTAGGAAAGTCACTAAAGCACATAGTGATAAGCAGACATATTGTCTCAAAATAAGCTTCTGAACGATTCAGAAAAATGTAATAGGAATATTCGGAAACACAAAGACAATGAAAGAGCGAATGTGGCAAAGCTGATGAGTGAGGGCAAAGGGCTAGAGAGATGGTTCAGTGCCTAAGAGCATTGGCTGCTCTTCCAGAGGACGTGGGTTTGGTTCCCAGGACCCACATGGTGGCTCACAGCACCCTGTAATTTCAATTCCAGGGAACTCAACACCCTTTCTGGCCTTTACTGATACGAGGCATACAGCTGATCCAGTGACATCCATGCTAACCAAACACCAACAGCATAAAATAACACACTGTTTTTAAAGTCACACAGGATTCCTTTATACTCTTATTATAACTTTTCAGTAAATTTAGAATTATAGCAAAAATTTAAAAACTCCCTTTTGATTTTTGTTTTATGAACCCCAGCACATACATGCTAATCCAGTGGCCTACCATTGAGCTATTTGCCCAGCCTCAAATAAAAGAGTTGAAAAAACTAATTTATGCCCTTGGCTTCTGCTTGAACTCTAAGCCCCACACTGCCCAGTTACCTCATCCCCTTCCCGGGACAGCAGGCAGCATGCATCGGTGCTGCAGTAAGCTCCAGGCAGGGAGGGCAGGCATCCACACTGCTGCAGTACCCTTAGGAAACCTGCCTGTCACCTCAGCAAAGCAGAGGCACTCAGTCCCCTAAACCAGGCAGGCACCTCTGGAAAACCGTGAGACCAAGAATCAATCTCAACCTCTCTCTCTCTCTCTCTCTCTCTCTCTCTCTCTCTCTCTCTCTCTCTCTCTCTCTCTCTCCCCCCCCCCCATCCCCCCGTGTTGTAAGTAAGCTTACAGTTTGGTGTTGGGCTGCATTCATAATCACCTTGGGGCACATAAAAAATTTAAACCCCAACCAACCCTATGCCTCTCAATCCTCTTGCACATTCCTAGATTCTGCATCCAGCTCATGGCCCAGTCTAGACCCTGCCATATCCAGGACCCAAGGAAACCTCCACCCTCCTCTGACCATGACTCTCAGCCCTCATCACCCAACGGAATGATATGAATGGGATTGTTTCAGTTCTGCCTGTACCACACGGCCCAGCACAGAGCCCCACACAGAACAAGCAGCAGTAAGAGATATAAGTGATACTGTAGCCATTCACTAGGAAATCAGAGGAGCCCCACATGGGCTATATGTTGGTCTCCAGGAAAAAGGCAGGCATGCCACTATTAGATGCAAGAAGTCTGGAGCTCTCAGCTTGCAAAGCACTCCCCCTCCCCGCCCTCACCTCTCCTCCCCCCTGCAAGCTGTTCTGCCCCTACACCCAAATCCCAACCTAGCCCAGGCCCTAGGAATCACCTTCCCACTGAAGCTCTGGCCGGAATCAGAAATGGCCTCCGGGGCCATGAATGCTGGGGTCCCTGCCGTACTGGATAGCTGAGCATCATTCCCCTCAAACTGGTTGCTGACACCAAAGTCGGCGATCTTCACATGCCCGTCGTCCCCAAGGAGTAGGTTAGATGGCTTGATGTCCCTGTGGACAATCTTCTGGCAGTGCACTGCAGAGAGAAACAGGTGATATGCAAGCTTGGAGGATCACTCCTCCTGCTTTCACCCAGCCTAGGAAGCAAGCGGTTGCTTCCCAGCCTATGTCCACTCGTGTTATGAGAGAACCTCACGAGATGACACTGGGGCCACCTGCTCCATAATGCAATTGAAGACACTGAGGGGAATCTTGGGAGTCATTGGACTCCAAGTCCAGTGCTCTTTCCTCAACAAACAGGACATTTCCTGCTGAGGAGGGAAGTCACAGGAAGATATTGGGGAGGAGAATTTCTCCATAGGCCCTTCCCACATCAGCACCATCTGCAGGCCCAAACTGTATCGAAGCCTATCCCAAGGTCCCAGGACTGATGCTTGGCCTGTGGGGGGATATATTGTACTACAGACACAACAGTACTGCCTCAGCCCTAGGGATCTGAATAACAGGGTTTCAGAGAAGGAAGCACCAGGCCTCAGCACCACAAGGATGAAGATGGTTGGGGTGAAGGTCAGACCGCCAGCAGAATAAAGCCAGTCAGAAACAGTACAGAACACTTGGAGCCTGCCCTGTCTCCAGGGTCTAGCCCTATCAGAAAAGGACACTAAACGGACATCCCCATCAGAGCAGGAAAGGCCCAAATGATACCCATGTGGCCATGGAATACAGTCTAACTCTTTTCTCAACTCTAGGCTTGCCCCTGAACTCAGGTCCTGTACATGTATAGATGTCCAACAGGTAACTGTATCGATATGCATCTCGGTATCGGAACTTGACTTCTGTCTACAACCCCCATCACCAGCCAAAAAGAAAACCCCCACTCTAGCCAGGCAGACTGATACATGCCTGTAATCTCAGTTGAGTCAGGAGGACTGCACGTTGTAGACCATCCTGGGCTATACAGCAATACCCTTTCTCAGACGAGAAAAGGAAAAACAGAAACTCCACAGTTTTCCCTACTGTTCTCTGACCCTACAGACCTGTTTCAAAAAATTCTCAAAACCACCTCAGCTCCTCCTCCTCTGCTCCCCCTCCCCCTCCTCTCAACCTCGGAGCAAGCAGCCAACCGAAGCTAAGGTGAAGACAGTCCAGGCTGGGTATAGTGGTACACAGTGCCTGTCATCCATAATATGAGACTGAAACCAGCCTGGGCTACATAGTAACACCTGAGGTTAAAAGAAAAAAAAAATGCCTCTGTGTGTGTTGCATCTCAGTGTCTATCTTAATACACCTGCCTCCATTATCTGGGCCTTTCTGACCAGTCCCAGCTGGTCCCGCCATGAGACCAGAACCACAAGTCTTTGGGGCACAGATGCCTCCTTCATCTATTCTGCAGCTTTGGGTGCCAACCCTTACCCCAGAAATGCCCTTCATCAGGATCATCTGGGCCCTGAAGAGATTGTAAACTAGAGTCCAAGATTAGCATGCATCTGAAGTGGGGTTAGGAGATGGCAGACGGGTCCTCGGCAGAGGAGAAGGACCCACAAAAGGAAGGGGATACAGCCAAACCCTGGAAGGGCTGTAACTGCCCACTGCTTACTAGACCAACAGACCAAGAAGAAAACGCTCCCATTCTTCATACACTATGGACTCTCACTGGAGTCTACGTATTAAACACTTGTCTATGTGCCTCAGATTCTCTACATGTACAAAGAGAGCGCTAACCTGGAGACACTAGAGGGGCTCAGTAGCAGAAAGATTCCCCGTGTCAATGTGGGCTACACCTTTGCTAGGGAGCGAGAATTCACTCACAACAGGTCCAGATAAGATGTTGGAAAGATAGGCAGCACCCCATTTCCCAACTCAGGCCAGAGCCCTATGTTTCTGAAGGCCCTCCTCTCCCCAGACCAGTTAGTCTCCCCAGGCCAGCCACCCTACCTCCTTCCCATCCTATTGCTACTGCTCTAATCCCAACCAACCTCACCATCTGTCACTTGAGCTGTGGAAATAGCCTGCCCCTGGCCAGCTGGCTGCCTCTCACACCCCATCCAGCCACCACACAGCTGCCAGGCAGCGCTTTCTAAGAAGCAAATCCCATCAGGCTTCCTCTGCTCAGAGCCCTCATAATACTGACAGGATTCGGTCATAAAGTCTTCCTCAGAGATATTTCCAGCACCATTGCTCATTAGCCACCACTTTACACCACTTGAATGCACCATCCAGACGGAACAGCCCCCCTTCTCTCTTGCCTCTGCCTGACAGGCTCTCCTACCATCAACCCTCATAGCTGGCCAGTGAACCCTACTCTTTAGGACCTGATCTCAGCCTCTTCCAGAAAGCCTGTCACGGCCCATGTGCTTCCACAGCCCTGGCAGGCATCACTTACCACACAGAGCTCCCTCAGTCCTGGACCATCATCTGTGCCCCACGTAGGTGCACGTAAGTGAGTGAAGTGAATGGATAAAATAAATGAATAAGTGAATGTACTTCCTGGCACAGAACCTATGCGCCCCTGAGCTCTTGCCTTAGAGGTCCTTACAGCTAAGCTTACCCCGCCATCGACACAGGCATTATGCCAGGACACACTCTTTCCCCAAGCAGCTGGATACAAATCGCTTCCAGCCCACATCTCCTGATGTTCTGCAGCGAGGAGAAGCTTGGATAGAACCCAGCAGAAAAGACCGGGACAGAAAATCCACGCAGAGCCACACAGTGGTGAATGCAATGCACAGCGAATAATCTAGCGCATGCCCAGTGAAGTCCACTAGGTCCTCCACCCACACCTCCCCGCCCCTTTCTCCACTAAAGCTGATTGGTAGACCAGCGCTGACTGGCAGAAGGGCTCAATGGCTGTTTAGCGTAGGCACAGCCGGCTCCCGTGTCCTCTAGATCCAGTCCCTGTGGACAGGCGGTCTCACTCACAGTACTCGAGGCCCAGGATGATGTCCCGAAGGTAGAGGCGAGCTTGCTCCTCTGGGAAGGGCTTGTCGCAGGGCACTTCCATGACTGGCCTGTGAGGGAGGAGGGAGGAGGTTCAGTGGAATCAGGAGTACTTCTGTAAAGCTGCACGGATTGGGGAACAGGAAGGAGTTCTCCTGATATCCTGGTGCTCATGGGTTCATAGAAATCAAGATACTAGCTTCTCCCGATACTAGCTTCTCCCATACGCCAAAAAAAGTTCTGACCCATCTATCCCTTTTTAATCATAATTTCAAGGCAAATGTATCTTTCTTTCCACTGGCTTACAGTTCTTGTAAGATTTAAGTATAATCAAATAATTACAAAGGTGCCATTTAAGGTGGCTCTAAAACTGTGGACCCAGACTCAAGAGTCAGAAAATCAATCAAGTGGGTCTTCCCCACCCCCACCCCTGTCTAATGAAATACAATGTTTCAGAATGTATAACATGTGATGAAGATAGGTATAGATAGTGTTCCAGATTATCAGTTACAGACATGGGCAACAATGTAAACTTCCACTTTTTAAACTAGTGTGGAGGAGCACACTTTTAACCCCAGTATTCAGGAGGCAGGGTCAGGAGAATCTCTGTGGCTTTAAGGCCAGCCTAGTTTACACAGTAAGTTCTCAACAGCCAGAGCTACATAGTGAGACCCTGTCTCAAAACAAAACAAAAAATAAAAGACAGCCTGGTATTACAGTAAGTGCCTGTAACCCCAGCACTTCAGAGGCAGACACAGGAGACTCACCATGAGTTCAAATTCTGTCAATTCAACATAGTGAGGTCCTGTCTCCAAAAAAGCAACCATATATCTGTGGTGGTGGTGGTGGTGGTGGTGGTAGTGGTGGTAATGGTGGTAGTGGTGGTGGTGGTGGTGAAACAGGGTCTGACGTAGCCCAGGCTGGCCTGAAATTCACTATGTAACTAGTGATGGCCTTGAACTTCTGAAGTTCTACTCTTCTTGGCTCCACCTCCTGATTGCAGGTATTAGCTGCCCTCCTTGGTTTTATGCCATGCTAGGGACTGAGCCCTCGAGGTGGTACAGCCTAAGTAAGCACTCTACCAGCTCAGCTACAGGCTCGGTTCCTAAAAACTTCTTATTTTAAACGCAGGTTTAAAAAAAACATTAGTTTTTCAGGAAAGAAGCGGCAGAGTTCATAAGCTTTCTCTGAGGCTTGGCAGGGAGGGGTTCAGGTCCACCCAGCCCTGTACTCACCAGACCATGTCAGCTGCTCTGCAAATATTCTCATACATCAAACAGGGCAGGCAGACAGAGCTAAAACACCCCAACAACGTGCTGTGTAACCTTGGGCAGGATAAGTACCTTCTCTGATCCTTGGCTTTCTCTCTGCCTCTCTCATGAGTCGGTAGTAAAGCTCAAAGAACCCTTGGTGACTTAAGTGCAAGTATGAGTTTTGCATGAAAACATCCCTCCTCCTGCTTCCATCCAAGTATCTTCCTAGTTTGTCAAGGTCTGGATCAAAGCCCATCCCTCTCCCAGCCTGCTCCCCAGCCTCCACAATCCTCACCGGCCTTCATTTGAATGGTCCCAGGTTTCTTATTTACCCCGAGAGCTGGTGTACAGCTCTGCAGGGAGACCAAGGGAGGGTAGGAGACCTGGATTAGAAATGACCTTTCTGAATGGGACGGGAACTCACCCCTTTCTCAGGAGGTCGAACACTGAAAGAAAAGAGAGAAGAAAGGTGTCGTAAGGCTGTGGGTGGCCAGTGCCAAGGTTCCCCACTTGGGCCTGCCTGACCGGATCCTCGGGTGCAGAGACTTTCGGCATGGACCCCTTGCCAGGGAGGAAGCTTGAGAAGGGGCAGACGTTCCTGAAGCTCCCTAAAGGGCCAATAACACCCCTGACCAATGCCTTGCCTCTTGATACCGAAAGATAGCTCTCCTGCCCCGCCCCTTTTTTGTGATGGAGCAGAAACCCAGGGTCTTCTTGAAAGTCCTGGGCAGTCCCTAGAGCTTCACCTCCAACCTTCCTATCCCATTTCTCCAAAATATCCTCCCAAAAAAGCCCAATGATCAATCAGAATAAAGAACTTAAATAATAACATCCATATTAATAAGGATAATTACAAATATGCACATTTCCTGACATCAACCCTACGGAGATACATACCACTCTTACCTCATTTTATTATTTTATTATTATAACTATTATTTTTGAAGGGATGGGTATTGAGCCCAGTTCCCCAAGCATGCTGAGCAAGTGCTCTACTGCTGAGTTACACTCCCAACCCTATTATCCCATTTTATAGGTAAGAAAACTGAGGCTGGATCCCCAGATTCACTGACTTAACCAGCTTCTTGTACCTACTGAGTGCAGAACCATACTGACCCGGACTGGTCGGGGGCAGGGAGTGGGGCCAAGAAATAGTCACAAAATGTGATTAATAGGTCTCACTCTGCAGTGCTGTACAAGAGAATCCAGGGTTTGAGAGAACAAGAGGTCATGGCTCCCTGAACATTCTGTGTGTCCCTGGGGAGCCCTCACTGGGACCAGCCCTAGGTAAGCTGCTGTGGTATGAGCTGGGTCACTCACCCAAATAGAGGTTATCTTCAGCGGGATCATCCAGGACCTGGTCAGAGGGAGCAGACATGGGCATAGGACTTGAGGAATGGAGTTGGGGAACCCAGACCCCTCCTGTGCCCTGCAGTTACCATGGACACAGAGCAGGAACTGTACAAGCACCAACAGAGGGGCCTCAGTATTACTGACCTCGCCATCAGCCCTCCATATGACAACCCCTGCCCCTGGGGAAGGGATTTGCAGTGACCTCCAGGGCTACCCATCACCCAGAGCAAGAACACCCTGGACCAGCCTGGACTGCCTCAATACCTCCACCGTCCCATCCAAAAATGTTCTGCCCCCCCAGTGCCTCATCCACTTGCTTCCTAGACCCTGGTAGGCTGAGCACACCCGACCCACCCCACCCAAGCTCCAGTACCCTCCCTACCCCTCCTACCTCGATCAATTTGACTACATTCACGTGGTCCAGCTTCTTTAGAATGGCAATCTCCTGATACACACGCTCCAGGGGCAGCAGCTGTTTGGCTGGCCCTCCCTGGGTAGCTTGGGACCCTCTGGGGGGAGGACGGCCTGTGGCCAAAAAGCGAGTCAAGGCGCTGGTCCTGAAGGAAGACCCTCACGAAGCTGAGATCTCATTCTAGTTCACCAAGCCTAGTCCATCCCCAGGCCTTTGCTCTCATTTCCTACCCTCTACCCTGACTCCTAAACGAAAGTAGTCAGGGACCATTCCCTCCTCTGCCCCCTGGCCTAGGAGCTCCCAAGGTCAAGGCATACATACGAGGAAAGCCATACTGCTTCAGTAACTTCTTTTTGGAAAGAACTTTCATTGCCTGTGGAGAAGGGGACAGAAATATCACATGTGTGCAGTCACCAGGGGCTAGGAAAGGCTGGTCACATGGGGACTGTGGTCCAGATGAGCACACAGGCAGCTACCACTGGCCCTGAGCATGTGTCCAGGTATATGTCTGCTAGGCCATAGCCCAGTCTCGGCCTTCCTCCTGTTCTCTCTTCAGAGGAAGCCAGGCTTTGCTTACATACCCCAAGAAACCGGAAGTTCATTCCCACAGCACACCTCAGGAACAGGAGCCTCCCGCTAAGAGGTAGCCCTGGCCCCTTCCCCCAGCAATTCTTCCTACTCTCAGGCTTGTGGGGCCTGACCTGAGCAACACCCGTTCCCAGGCCCAGACTCACATAGTGTCTGTCTTCACTTTCGTTGTAGGCCAGCCTCACCACACCATAGGCACCCTGCAGAGAGAGCCATCGTCAGCCCCTCAAGACACAGCCACACTCTCAACAGCTCTCGGTCCCAGCCTCTGCACCCCAACCGCACTCTATCTCCTACCACCTGGTTCTGGGACTTACATTTCCAAAAGATGAGGAGGGGACTCCTGTGCCCTGGGAACCACCCACTCCTGCCTCACAGCTCCACGCAGCCTCTTGTCTTCCCTAGTCTCCATTAAGAGCCCCAGGAGTCAGGAGTCAGAAGTTATCTCTGCCCTCCTCTGATAATCTCCCAGTCAGGCTGGGTGTTCCTGGCTCTGTTCCCCAGATCCATCAGAGGAAAGGCGGATGCTCAGAGAGGACTCCGCAGCACCATCCCCACCCGCATCCCACCCTGGTCCTACCTTGCCAATCTCACTCTGCAGCTTGTACTGGTTCAGTTGCACACAGTCCTGTGGGAGAGCAGAGCACCAAGGACAGCTCATTCATATGCCGGATATGCTCATTCTTATGCCGGATATGCTCATTCTTATGCCGGATATGCTCATTCATATGCCGGATATGCTCATTCATATGCCGGATATGCTCATTCTTATGCCGGATATGCTCATTCTTATGCCGGATATGCTCATTCATATGCCGGATATGCTCATTCATATGCCGGATATGCTCATTCATATGCCGGATATGCTCATTCATATGCCGGATATGCTCATTCTTATGCCGGATATGCTCATTCTTATGCCGGATATGCTCCCATCTTGTTCAGGGCCCAGCCTCTACTTCCCAGACCCTAAAGCTCTTACCAGCCTTTCAACTTTGGATGGGAAAGATCTGAAGGTAGCAATTGCCACCATGAGAGGAGACGAGAAGCCTTGGGTGATATGTGAAGATAGGATGGGTGAAACCCTGGCTATGCTCTGCTCCCATCAGAACCCAAGTTCACATTCAGATTCAAGCCCATGAAAGACCAGGAAGCACACTGCAGTTTCTAAGTCAGAGCAGTCTCTCAGAGGCATGATTACGGCTCAAGCTTGGAATGGTTTAGGGGTAGAGACATACATGATCTGTTTTCAAAGTTCTAAGAAGGCTTCTTAAGGACAAGAGAGGGCCCTACGCCTGAGCTGAGGGTGAGAAGAAGATAAGAGGTAGCCCTCAATTCAGATTGCCCTTCCCTGGGTTGGAAGAAGTCCTGCTGTTAGGCAGTGATCGTCTCAGTGAGCTCTAAAGGCATGCAAACCAAAGAAAGCTAAGTATATGGTACATATAGTGGGTGGAAACCCAGGCTTCCCTGACAGGTCCATGAACAACTTCTAAGTCCACCTCACCAACCTCCGTGTCTGAGATGGCCACACGGTGGGACTCGATGGTGGGTCTCCGCCAGGACCGAGGAGAGATGTGACTGGCAGGTCCTGTAGAGTAAGGCCCAACCTGAGCCCCCAGACAGCTTCCAGCTGGTCGTTCCTGCAGGGAAAACTTTCTAGCTGAGAGGCTGGGACGCACTGGAGTGGGTCTTGAAGCACTGCCAGGGATCACAGAGGCAGCTCTGGCCCGGGGTGGAGGGTCCACACCATTCCTGGCAGGCTCTGGGCCCTCATCTGCCTCTTCCAAGTGGGCCACATTGATGGCCGCCACCCGATCCACCAGCTCTGAACGAGGGTCTTGGCAGCAGACGGCTGGGCCACTCTCCATCACTCCAGTCAGCAGACAGTCTGTAGAACCTTGTTGGGAACCTGAGAGAGGAGAGAGTGTCACTCCTGGCCAGGCAAGTGGAGTGGGTCTAGATCCTTCTCCGTCTATAGCCACAGTGCTATAGACCTACCTCCTGGCTATCCCCAGTAGTTCACCTAGCTCGGATGCATGCCCTCAGTGTCCTGCCCATAAAACAGGAATAGTCACAGAACTGATTCTGCAGTGAGTACAGACAGATGTGGGGAAGGCCTGGAAGCCAAGTCACACTAAGGCACAGAGTCCCAGGTCAATCCAGTCCCAACTACACAGTCTGCCCAGTGGCTCAGCAGTCGACACCCTTGCTGACAGAGCATTCCAGTACAGCCCCATTGAAGCAGACGGGGCACTAGGGTTGCAGACCCAGACACCTCCTCCAGGAATGTCTCCTGGTTATCCCAGACCTTCACTGCAGTCCCTCTCGACATTTTAAAGAACATTTCCTGAGGTCTCTGGCTTCCATCGACTCCTCTCACTATTTTCAAGACCCCAAGATAAATCTAGTCATTTACCTCTCTGCCGAGGTGCAGGGGAGAGGCCGGGGACTGGCTTCATACATTCCTCCCATCTACTGCTTCCTGGGTCCCCAAGCTACTCAAAAACCCTAACAGTAGCCCGGGTTTGAGCCTCAATCCCCAGACTCAGACCCACCTGCACCTCAGCCATCACTCTTAGCTATACACAGGCCCTAGCCAGGCCCCACTTACTCTCAGACCAGAACAACTATCTCCACCACAGCCCACATGCTGGCTCCACCCCCACCCCAAGCTCCCTCCTTACTGGGCCTCATTCTGCATCTTCTAAGAAAAGGAAGTAAGTGGACTCCTGAACCCCTGCCCTTCCGGTCTGTTGGTGACTTCCTCTATCCTGACTGGAACTCAAAAACCACAGGTCCCACGGGTACCATGCTCACTCTACCTTTGGCTCTCCATCCTTTGCTGTGAATGACATGACGGAAACAGCGGGCAGGGCAGCTGGAATGCCCTAGCCACTGGTAGGAAGCTACCTCTGCTGACAACCTACCATAGATAGCTTGGGGGCAAGCCAGACTCCCCTCTGTACTGTAGATGCTATGCCTACCTAGCTGCCCTGACTACCGTCAGGCTTGGAGGTAGATTGTAATAGGGCAAAAATCAGAGCCTCTCTGCCTGGCTCCCCTGCTGTCCCAATAGAGCTGCCAGCCCAGGGGAGGGTACACTAGGGGAGGGGTCACTTTGGGGTCTGCCACACAAGACACTAGTGCAGCCTCTATATTCCTCCTGGTTTGTTTTTTTTTTTCCAGCTTTCCCATGTGACCAAATGTTACACTCACATGTGCCGAGTGCTAGGAGCCAGGAGGCAGCAGAGCTTCTGCTAGAGAGAAGAAAGGAGACTTGTGTGGCTGGAGCTCTGAGGGGCCTCCCTGGAAGAGGTGAGGAGGGTAAGGAGAGCCTCCCCAAACATGACTCCTTCCCCCCTCCTTCCATTCCCCATAGGGTAGGCCTCCCCACCAGGTCCTAAGCCCCGAGATTAGTTCTTCAGTCTGCTTTGTCTCCGTAAGATCACTTGTGCCTGGCACGTAAGAGCTCGATAAATATTTGCTGAATACAAGTGGTCACCATAGTGATCTCTGCAGCCCTGGTCCCATTACTTGGATGGGAAAGCACTCTCAGTGAGGGAAACCCAACTAGCTTCAGGCTGAAGACCACATCAGGACTGAGGACAGAGTCAGAAGTGAGCTTCCAGCATAGTGAAGCCCCAGGCTGGTCTGGCCCATAACTTTTGCATATAATTTCCCTACAGCTACAACCTCTAAAAGGACATCTTTCTTTAGCTCCCTTTCCCCCTTTCCTTAGACACATGAACTGAGGAGAATGTGGGGAGCGGGAGGAGGGTACAGATGGGTCTGGGGTCACACAGCAAGTAGGTGCAGAAGCCTTCCTATTCTAGTTTAAAGACTATTATCTGGCTTGGCACCCAGGCTGGGATACCCAGGCTGCCTACTTCCTGGCTGTTAGGGAGGGGAGGGCAGATAACTTTGGATATTCCTCATTGGTGAAATGAGCCACGAAGCAGGCCTTGCACCGATGTGATGTGGCTGTGAGGTGTAAAGAAGCTAATGCTGTTAGGGACGCGGAACAGCAGTTGCTACTAACAAGCTCCAAAGAACTGAGTAGTGACTGCATGGGATGAGCTGGGGCCCAGATGGATGCGAGGGTGGTTGTGGGAGGAGGTTGTGAGAGCTGACGTCAGGCTCTCCATCCATCCCTCCCTCTCGCCTGGATCAAATTCAGGTGACTAAGCCGGGCTTGGCTGGAGAGAGGCAGCAAGGGAGGCCGAAAGTTTCTGCCCAGTGTCTTGGAAACAGGGCCTTGTGCCTGGCCTGCGGCTGTGCTGTGTGCATGGGGGCCGGTGTCTGACCAAGGAAGAATATACTGGAGGCTGGAAACTGGTCTGCCTGTGCTGTGGACCTGCACCTAGGAACACAACTGTGCAGACAAACAGCTCTCATTCTCCCCTCCCCTTTTACCAGCTGATCATGTGCATTTCTATCCCTTAGGCCTGTACATAGATGTAGCTAGGGCCAGGGGAGCCAGACTCCAGAGGTTAACTCCACAGGGTTATCTGTTCCACCAGCCTGAAACTGGTGGTGGTTTGTAAGGCTGGCCTGTGGGTCCACTCCTCCTTAACAGCTCACCCAATGGCTCTTCTCAAGGCCCTACCCAAACTTAAGTCTTGAGAATGCTTTGTAGAAGGCGATTTAGCAGGTAAATAGGGGTCAACTGGATAAACAGAAAGATGGACAGACAGGCTGAGATGCAGCCCCAGTTCCAGGGCACAGCAAAGATTCTTGTGGGCAAGGGATTCCTCCACTGGCCAAGAGGACAGCCCCAGTCACAGGTCCTCCCTCTACGCAAAGTTCAAATCCTGTTCTCCCAGATAGGAGTTGTGCTGCCTGGGTTAGGGCACTAAAGATACATACATACATACACACATGCATAACACACACACACATACACACACACACGGTTTTTTAAGACAGGCTTCCTATGTAGTCCTGGACTATCCTGGAACTCACTCTGTAGACCAGGCTGGCCAGTTCTGCCTGCACCTGCCTCCTGAGTTCTAGGACTAAAGGCGTGAACCACCATGCTGGACTAGGACACTAAGCTTGTTGAGACATCAGTTTTCTCACAGGTGAATCAGACAGATGGCTACTGTCCAGCCTTCTCTGTGAACCCTAGAAGGAAGTGGATGAAGCCATGGACGTAGAAGCAGCCTGTGCCTGAGTAATAGAGTAATATGTCGCTGGGATGTGTGTGCATTAAGAAGCAGCTCTGAGTGAGCCCCACTCTACCGAACACAACCCACTTTAGGTGCTTGGCTCCAGACTAGCTTGACTCAGGCTTCTCCTTCAAGCGGCACCCCACCCTCCAAGTGTCTGCCACTCCCGAGTACACCAACCAACCCTTGGCTTCAGAAGTCCACTCCATCTGACCTCTTTCTGAGGACATGACCCATCCAGCTAAGTCTTTTAACACAGGCCAGAAGAAGACAGCGCAAGAAGACCCTGCAGTCACCCACACTGGTTCAAGCAGCCCTACCTACAGTAACTTCAGGGACCAGTGACTTCAGAGCTTGGCTAGAATGTTCCAGAGTCAGGCTGAGGCAGGGACCGATAGCCATCCAGGCAGAGGAGGAACAGCCCTGATCAGCAAAGGAATGGTCAGGGGGAAATGCAAGGAGGCAGTGGCCGGGTGGGCTGTACATCAAAGCAGTCCTGACATCTCTGGGCCACTTCACTGTAGCCTGCTTATGCTTCTGGCTAGGGTCTAATGGTTCAGGCAGTGGTGCCCTCTGCAGCTCTCCCCACCCCTGCCTAGGATGACTCAGTCCCCTTAAGGGAGACCCAGGAGTCTGGTGCCAAGTCATGCTCAAGGATGCCTGCTGTGAGGATGGCCCTCCCACTACCTCCGGGGATCCCCAAACACCCAGGTAGGCTCCTGCCTCCCTCACTGCCGCTATGCTCAAAGCATCCTTCAGTCCACCTGTGGAAACTGACATCTGTGGGCCTCTTGTTTTACACCAGCTCTGAGCCTCCACCCTCTTTCCAGAGATTCCCCCCTCCCTGTTTCTGGGCAGCTCAGGGACCTATCCAACTCATCACCATCCCCGTTCTGTTACTCATCCACTGTTCCCATCACAGAGATGGGAACTCCATTTCCCCATTTTCATTGGGCCTGGGCCAGAAAAGCAAGAGCCAAAGGGACTGTCCCCCCCTTCACCGCCCACCCCTCCACCTCCTGCAGTACTCTGGCTGCATCCCACTACTTCAAGCTTTGCAAACGACAGGCTCTGTGTCACAAGGCCTTTGCACGAGCTGCTCTTTCTGCCAGGAACACACCTCCCTTGGCTTCACTGCCTGAAGACCAGTTCAGACATCACCTCCTTTGAGAAGAAGCCTCTTTGATGCCCCCACACACACACACACTGGCTGGCTGAGCTCACTAAGTTAAGCACCTTAAACAGCACAGATCTGGGGATAAAATCACCAAGTTCTGACCTCCACTGTTCTCTCACTACTTCCGGAGGTCTCCCTACCCCAGATTAATATCTCACCCCTCCCTCCACACCAGTTGCTAACAGGAGGATTTCTAATATGCAAAAATATGTTCGGAGTTTGCCTCTAGTGTGGATCTCGGGAGTAGATAGACACACTGACTCCTGGTATGCAAATCCAGAGTCATGCATCCCTGCTACAATGATTCACTGGGTATCGGCTATATAGGAACTAGGAGGTAAACCGGTAGACCCCCAAAGACAAAGTCCCCACTCTCACCATTTGCTTTCCAGTAGAGTCATGAAGCAACAAATAAGAATGCTAGCAATAAGTACATGATAGGTGCTGTGGGATGCCCTGGGAAGACAGCTACTGCAACAAGACAGGGCAGGAGCAAGATGCTAGGGACACAATTGATGTAGCGCAGAGAGGGTTTGTACACAATGCAAGCTCTAAGCAGCTTTGGAAGGAGAAAGGCGGTACACAGTGTAGACACTTGGAGAACAGCATCTGGAGCCAGAGGGACTGGCCCATAGGTGCAAGTGCCATGTGGTGGGACAGTGCTTGCTCTGTATGAAGACCAGCATGACAGATGTGGCTGCAGTGGAAAGTTCCTTAGTAGAGGTGTGCATCAGGAGAGAAGCTAAGGTTCACTTACATTGGCCTCGGGGGTGTTTTCCTGGTGGAGGCGACATTGTGACCACTAAGCAGGATTCCCAAAGGAGAAATGGGAGTTCACCCTGTGCCTAAAAGAGATCCCTTCCCAACGTGATAGCAATAGAGTGCTTCCCAACAGGCTTGATTTAGGGTTTGTGGACAGAAACCAGAGGCCTCCAACACCAAAGGAGTCTTAAGCAGGGAAGCAATTCACTTGGATAAGGTTTAAAATATGCCCCAGTCCTGGTTTGAAGACTGAGTGTGGGGGACCAAGGAGCAGGTAGTAGGGTCTAAAACAGTCTGACCCGCAGTGTATGTTGGATGGAAGAGGTAGAGATGCGCAGAAGACCCAGCCTCTTCCTTTTCTCTGGGATTTTCAAGGACACAGCTGTGCGCTTCTCTCACACCCTGAACCTGGCCAAGACAAAGAGAGGAGCACACTGGGACACTGTCCTGGGACCCAAGGCATGTGACAGCTAGCTCTGCTCACTCTGTAACAACCTCAAGACAGACACACACCCCTTCCCTGACAGATGTAATCCTTGTCCTCGTGACCGGTGCTCACACACCACTCTATCCTGAAACGCACCCCCCCCCCCCACGTACACAGGCACACTCTTGTGTCCACGTGACGCACGCACACCCGCCTCCAAACACCACACACAGCTCCCCGCGCACGTGTGCACCCTCGGAGCACCAATCCTGTACCCACCAGACCCAGAAACCACAGCGCCGCCTCCGCCACCCTCACTCAGTCAGGGGACGACTGCGCAGCGTCTGAAGTCGCTCGCCGCATCAGTCCCATTCATCACCCCGCCCCCAGCTCTCCACGGAAGACTCACGGGAGGGCTGTGGGAGAAGCGCTCTGCCGAGATCCACACGTGGGTGCACCCGTCCAGGCCCACTCCGAATAGACACGGCCTCCACCCAGAGCCGGGCCCAAGGCACCGCGCGCGCGGGGCTTCTATGCAGTCCCGCAGACAGCAGCTGCGGAAGAAACGCAGGTGGTCGGGCACCCGCATAGCTGGCTTAGACAGATGCGGGCTCAGGAACCACCCCGAGGACCTAGCCCTGCAGACACAGCGGGAATCTCTGCACACCAGATTCCGGCTGCCCACGTAGACCCGGCCATGTAGACCACCCCTCTACAGCTCGTTGGCTGCACAGGGCGGCTCAGCCGTCCGCACCCCAGTTCCCAACTCCAAGTCCCGGCTGCTGACCCCTACCTAGGCACCTGGCGACAGTCTCTGCGGTGGACACCAAGCTCGCTCCCGCTGTGCGCGCCCCGCCCTGCCCGCCTTGCCGGGCTAGGATCGCCCGGCTCAACCCGCCGGCGCCGCAGCTCCAGGCTGCGCTCGCTCCCCCCGCCCGCCGCCGCGCCGGCCCACGATCATTGGCTGTGCCGCGCAGCGCCCCGCAGAGATGTCCAATCAGAGTCCGGTCCTCCCGCCCAGGGGTAGAGGGGGCGGGTCTCGACGGGATCCGGAGGAGGTGGCTCGGGAGGGGCCCTGCGGATGGGCCCCGACGCGTCACGCCCCCGGCGCCCGCAGACAAGCAGGCTAGGGGAATCCGACGTCCCTCAGGCCACGTCGTGGGCCCCTCAGCCTGGCCTGAAGCGAACGATGCTTTTCTCGAGTCCTCAATCCGGTGTCCTAGTCTCTAGAGGCAAGAGCATCCCTCCTTCGGGATGAGGCCCGGTGCGTACCAAGGAGAGGCTAGGTAGAGGCCCTGGGAAAAGGGCCTGGAGTTGAGTGTTCTCCTGGGGTTGGGGGAGGGAAGGAGGAGGGAGATTCGTCAGAGTGCTGGGGTGGGGCGGCACTCAGGTTTGGAGAGGAGCAGGAGGTGACCGGCTGGGCTGAGGGAATGAAAAAGAGCCCTCCAGAACCAAGTGGCCTTGACTGTGGTTATGCCTAGGGACTTCGGCCCTCACAGGCTCCTGGTTCAATCCTGCTATTATTAGTCTATTGGAGATGCCCCACATCACTGCTTGCCTCAAACTCAGACCCATGTTGCTATCTCCAACCTGGTCTCACCTGTGTCTCTGTCTCAAACAGGAGTTAGAAACCAGGAGTTAGAAACCAGGAGTTACCTGTGTAGCAGGTTTTCTGACCCAACCGGGTGTAGCACAAGGATCTGCCATGTTGCCTCTTACGATCCCTAAAGTCTCAGTCTCTCTCTCTCTCTCTCTCTCTCTCTCTCTCTCTCTCTCTCTCCCACCATCTGCCCCTCCCTGAACTCGACCACCACAGTCATGCAGTCATGCCTCCACTTGATTAGTGCAGCAGCCCCACCACTCACCCCAATCCAGTATCACTTCCCATTAACCTTTCTGGGACAACCAGGACAGGCACTAGGAACACCAGAGAGCTGCCTCTTAGGATCTTCCACTGCTTCCCACTAGGTCCCCTCAAGCCCTCCACAACTCACCCCTCACCACTTGCCTGCCTAAACCCCACTTGTCTTTTGGGACTTAGTTCAATGCCTCTGCTGCTAGGAAGCATGAACCCATGACCTTCTGGATACCTGGAACGCCCAGCAGCCCTTTCTCAGTGCTTCCCAGATCTCAGTGCCTCTTCACCTGAGTCCTGCCTGGACTAAGAACTCTTGAGAGCAAGGGTCGTGATGAATTCGCCCAGCACAGCCTGACCTCCTGATGCATGCCCAGCATGTATTTGTTGAAATGAATAATTGGGTCCAGTAACTGGAGGATTGGATCTATAGGGCCGGAGTTCAGGAAAGAGCTGGGCTACAGAGACTCCCCCCCCCCACACACACACACACACCTCCAGTTTTGAAGATTGAATCCAGGGCTTCTTGCATTCTAAGCAAGGATGCTACCACTGAGCTATACCCCAATATGGAAGAGATGGTTTTGAGAGCCCTGGAGGATCCAGTCATAATTCTAATGGAAAGGCTCAAACAGACCAACTGAAGCAAGGCTGAGAGGACTGAGTGCTCTTTTAGCTAAAATCCTTGTCCTAAGTAGGATTAGATTAAGATCTAGGCAACAACAACAACAAATCTTACATATATATATAAAAATCTTGAAAAACAGTTCTGGGCTGATATGATGGCTCTGCTCCACAAAAGCCTTTGAAATGTGGCTCTCTCCACTCCCTGCACCAGGAAGCCCTGGAGATGGCCTTTGATCTTGTGATTCTGAATAGGGGCTGGAACTCCAGTTATCACGTATGCATTCCAGGTTTTGGAATGGAGAAAAATAATGAAGGGTCAATGCTAACTCTTTATTTTATATGGATGACTGTTTTGCCTACATGTATGCCTATATGTGCATCTGTGTGTGCTTACGGATAGTTGTGAGCCACTGTGTGGGTGCTGGGAACTGAATCTGGCTCCTCTGTAAGAACAGCATGTGCTCTTAACCACTGAGCCATCTCTCTACCCTAACAGTAGCTCTTTTAAAGAAAGCGCCACAGAACATTCCCTGTGCATCCCACTAACTTGAATTTTGTCACATAACCAGACCCGGTAGCAAGAGCAAAAACATGAAAAGGGGCCGGGCAGTGGTGGTGGATCCCTTTAATCCCAACACTCAGGAGGCAGACGCAGGTAGATCTCCAAGTTCAAGGCCAGCCTGGACTATAGAGCGAGTTCCAGAACAGCCAAAGCTACATAGAGAAACCTATCTCGAAACAAAGCAAAGCAAAACAAAACAAAACAAAAAAGGAAAAAAAGGGGAAAAAAACCCTACCACCACCACCACCACCAAATGCAACCTCCATCATAGGCAGCCAAATGTCCAACCAAGGAGCAAGGATTATAGCACCAAGAAGACCCTGTGTGTGTGTGTGTGTGTGTGTGTGTGTGTGTGTGTGTGTGTGTGTGTGTGTGTGATTTCCAGAGACAATGTGTACCAGGCACTGCCTTGGGCACTTCACGTGTATTACCTCAACCCTAGCAGAGGTTGCCACCAGTACCCTGACACACCGAGGAGCCTTGGAGAGAAGCCACTTACCAAGGACACAGGGTGAGCCATATGAGAGCTGTAAGAGGCCTTCTTCCCCTACACTCCATGCCTGCCGGGAAACCAGAAGAGGCTGCACTGGGGTACCGCTAGAAGGAATCTTTGAACAACAGTTAAATGCTGGGAGCCAAACAAGATGCAGGACCAAGTGCCCCTGTGGCTTTTACATCAAGGACTCTGCTGGTGACCTTGGCAAGGGCATCTGGAAGGGTTGGGGGATGAAGGCCAGTTACTGAGAAGGGCAAACTGGTCTTTCTGGAAGGGTGGCAACGAGGAGGGAGTAGGCTGCTCTACAGGGCAACATGAGCCAGAGAAGGAGTGCAGAGCATAGGGCTAGGAGAGAGGAGGCCGCCTTGGCCTGAGGTACTTTTTTTCCTTCCACGCAGGGGGAAAGGAACAGTAGGCACAGACTGTGGAGACTGGAAAAGAGGAGGATGGAAGGTTCTTGGCTGGGGAAGCTGGCAGAAGACCAAGGTCTGAGAGAACAACTGGTCCATGCTGTCCACTCTGCTAGCTGCCGCTACATGTAAAATAGCTACATACAGCTATTCTAGTGAATTAAAAGTAAATCAGAACTGGGTATAGTGCCAAGTATCTGTGATCTTAGCATTTGAGAGGCTGAGGCAAGAGGATCATGTGTTTAAAATCATGCCACATAATCATGCCACATAACAAAGCATTGTTTTGTTTTGTTTTGTTTTTAAACAAAACTAAAAAGTGAAATGACTCCAGGCCCTCACTGGCTACCCTTGGCAAGTGGCCACCATGTTGGACAGTACAGATCCATCACTATGAGTAGTTGTGCTGGACAGACTGGTCTAGACAGAGCAGGGGCGGAGGTACTTAGCAGCCCTGGTTGGAGGTGAGCCCAGGCTGGAGGGTGTGCCTATGTGGCCTTCTCCACTCTCCAGCTGCAAGCCTCATGTCCGTGGAAGTGTCCCCAGATCCCTGGGACAACAAACCCCTCCCTCAACCATGCTCCCTCAAGGCTGCTTCTGGTGTGCTCAACTGCCCCATAGCCAGAAGAGCTTGTTCCTTGGTATTGGGAAGAGCACCGGTGCCCTGTCCTGTGCAGAGACAGGGCTTAGGGACTACTGTAGGCTTACTGGCCCATCTTGGCCCAAGCACCCCTCACCAGCCTTCTCACAGGGATCTCAGCTGCTCAGCGCAGCTGTACATCTCACAGGCAAGCACACTGAACTTCAGACGGGCTTGAAAGGAAAGCAAAAAACACAGCCATTTGTCCTCATTCTTTTTATTGTGTCTCACCCCTTGCCTCCTCAGCCCTCATGTTCCAGCCAAGCTGGGCAGGCCGTGGAAGCTGGGACTGGGCCACAGGCAAGGAGCCAGGATTCATCAGGGTTACATCTCCACCTGAGGTAGCTGAGTAAGGTTCAGTGGCTAGAAGGGCTGGTCTGGTATGACTCCCTCAGGAAGGAGAGCATCGCCCCATGGGGGTGATATTGTATGGAGACCGTGTGTCCCTGCCTGGGAGTGTAGGTGTGTTCAGATGGCTGTGCCTGCAGCACCCAAGCTGTTTCAACCCACAGAGGGGGTGGAGGGTTGTATGTGTAGAGGGGGTGAGCACATGGGGGTTCGTGATCCCTGTGTGGCACGAGAACAACACTACACACTTGCTGTGGGTGTTTGAGACCCTGCTCAGTGCCTGCACCTGCCAGTTGGGGCTGACCCAAGGCTGATTGGGAGCTTAAGAGTCAGAAAGCTCTAGGATAGCAATTCTTAAGCCTCAACTACAAAGTGCCCTGTGTTTCTATTTTAGGAGGAGGTGGGGTGAGTATCAGGCACCCGCACTGTTGATGAGCCTTCCAGGGAATTCCTTCGGAACTTCCTACAATGAAAACATCTGTTGCCATCCAGTATGGCAGTCACAGGCCAAAAGTGTCCCCATAACTAGTTCAACCCAGCCATCTTTTTTTTTATTATATTTTAATTAATTTAAGTTCAAACTGACACGTCTGGCTAGTGGCTACCATGTGGAAGAGCCCAAAGCCAGGCAGGTGAGGCTGTGGGGTAGACAGTGGCAGCCTGAGCCATAAGCACGAAGCTAGGGTACTGGTGTGTGAGGAACCCGGCCAGAGGGACCCAGAATAGTGAAAACTGGAGGGGCCATCCCTCAGGAGGGGAAGTGTGGATCTGGACCCAGAGCTCTGGATTCCAATGTCTTGCTTGAACCAGAGGGCAACTGGTCTCTGCCTTGCAGGAAAGCCTCTGGCAATGGCCTCTGCCCTGGCTCAAAGCCACCAGCCCTTGCTGGAAGCCACACACTGAGTCAAGTCCGGCGCTCAAGACTAAGGTCAGGAGGTCCTCATGTTCTCCTGCAGGCCCAGAGTGGAGCTGGTGGCCGCGGGGTCACGTTCACCCTGTGTATGCAATGTGGGAATGCAAGTCGGGCCCCAGAAGCACTGCCCTGCAGCACCAAGCCCTGCAGGACAGCATCTGCCAACAGGCAGACAAGCTTGAGGTCTTTGAAGGGAGCTCAAGAAGGTGCAGTTCACTTACCTCCCCAGGCCCCATGTCCTCCGCATACTTGAACTTCTTCTGCTTGTAGTAGTGCCTCTTAGGCAGGATGTGGAGCAATAAGAGATCGCAGAGAACTGTGGCCTGAGGACAAGGAGGCGCAGGGATGGAGAATGGGAATCTGGGGCAGATACAGATCTTCCATGTCCAACAATGGTCCCCACTGACTGTGGTCCTAGCTAAATCCTGCCACTCTAGACCCTAGTTTCCTGAAGACAGGCTAAGGTGCTGCAAGCTCCTCCTGGGACCCAGTCAGCCCATCCTACCTCTCTCCTGCCTTAACGCTGAGCCTCAGTTTCCCCAGGTACACCGTTTCTCTAGGGTTGGGAAAGCAGCTGCTGTCTCATTCATGAAAGGTAGCTATGGTCACGTTTTGGGGTTCTGCTACCGTGTGTAGAAGACAGCAAACATGTATCCCCAGTACTTACCACTCCAAAGATGCCAATCCCAGAGCCGATGGTAGTCATAGTAGGGATGATGTCAAACTTCCCAGCCTGGTTGGGCAGGGCCCAGGGGAGAGCCAGGTCAGCAGAAGGGGTCCAGCTAGGGAAAGTCAAATCTGCCTCCTACAATTCCACACTATTCCTGCTACCAGTGGTCCAGGGCTGTGGCTCTCCTGAGAGCCAGCTCCAGGTCAGTAAACCTGAGCTTTGACCCTAACCTTGCTCCCCTAGACCCAAGGAGATGGTAGGAGAGCCATGGCAGTGGCTCAAAGCCTGGCCAGGGTCATCACCTACACCCATGGTCATTAAAAGCAGATCTCTGAATATATTCACCCCATCATATCATCCATAACAATGTCATATCATTTCATATCGTCCATAACAACAGACATCCAAAGCAGGAAGGTGCCTTGGCAGCCATCCCTTCACATAGGACACTTACCTTGCCATCCACAAGGATATCAAAGCGAATCCCAAACACCTTGAAGAGGTGACGACGGTTTGTCCCGTTCTGCACAAAGTGCCTGGCAAATCTGGGGGCGACGGACAGGTAGCAGAAGGTGACAAAGCACATTGTGTGCCTGAGCATTAGGAAGGGACCCTCCAGCATTGCTCAAGGAGAATGGTGAGCCTCCGTCCAGAAGAGCTGAATTCAGCCCTTTCTTGACTCCCACCAAACAGAATTCCAAGGGGTAGGGACCCAGGCCTGGGGACTCGAGCATTTAAGATTTTGTTTCCTGCTAGCTTCCTGTTGACAACTCACACAGGATGGAGGTCATCTAGGGTACACTGGTCCTCTCTGGGAACATTTGTCAACTCATGTCAATCCAGAAATAGGCGGGGGCCCATCAGGTACCTGAAGTTGAAGCCTGGAGACAGGTTCTTCTCCCCGTACAGTCCATGGAACTGGTAGATGGGTTTGCAGTGCCGTACATGCCAGTCCAGGTCACACTCCCAGTCGATGGTGATACCAACCACCCCGCCCTGCCAGGGACACAAGCACAAAAGATCTGGGCTTCAGGATTCTAAACCTCCTGTCCAGACCGGCAAGATGGCTTCATGAGCTTAAAAGAGGAAAACAACAAGACAGCAAAAACAAAAACTGTCTTATAGATGGCGCCTGTACTCCCCTTTGAAACATTGTTTTGCACTGTTAATTTTGTGTGTAGATAACATACACACTGTGTACATTATGGCTGTGGAGGTCAGAGGACAGTTTGCAAGGATGGGCTTCCACCTTTTACCGTGAGGGACCAGGGATTAAATTCAAATTCAGCCAAGTGCCACCCATTTGGCCACCTTGTACCCCCACCTGTACCATCTCAGAGAGGATATTCTGTAT